>NC_057929.1:6363750-7629375 GCF_017639315.1 Drosophila ananassae | reverse complement strand
TTCTAAGTCTCTAATTTTTTCACAGTGCACTGGCAATCTCGGATATTTAGCTTTTTTTATGGCGTACAGCTTCCGGATTGTCAGGGGAGGCCAGGCGCTATGACAATTTCCCCACAGATGTCATCGAGATGGTATATTAATTCATTTAATTAAAAGTTTAATTACGTTTCTGTTTTGCACCGGATTCGCCAGCCATGAACTCTCTCCGCCGTGACATCTGCAATGCCCATTAGGGCTCTACTACAAATTTCATAACACAATCCCCGAAAATAAAAACCATTTTCTGGCCACTAATTTTTATTTTGATTTTCAGATTTCGGTTTAGATTGGTTGGTGGACAGAAGAAACACACAGAGGTTGACGATTTAATTAATTCGAGATTCCAGATTCGAGTCCATCAAACAAAAGCTACAATAATAGAAAGGGAATCCAGCGGAGCGCGAGTACAATGAAAATTTATTTGATTCGACTGTGAGAGGGCCAGTCGGCCAGTCACCCACCCACCCATAGAGCCACCCACCCACTGGCCTGGCCACTTGTATGGGAGCTGCCCCCGTGCCACAGCCCCACGGAGATGTTCGATGTGTCTGTGTTGAGCTTGGGTTTATCATTCTGATCACGTAACTTGTGTGTGCCACCAGCACTTTTTCATTTTCATTCACTTAGGCTGACTTGGCTCTATAGAGGGCGCTATAGATGGCAGTCTGGGAGGAGGGGTCTGCTCTGGAAACCTACTGGAAAGAAGTCCCTCGTCTTATAATGAAATGATTTCTCTTGACGCTTCGTCGATTTGCGTGGGTTGTGATTTCTTGCTCTGGTTGCTTCGAGCTTTCGGCTTCGGCTTCGGCTTCTGCTTTTTGCTTTTGCTGTCAGAGACGGAGCTGGAGACGGTTGCGGATCATTAACCCACTACCGACCAACTGACATTGAACTGACACCAACACACACACACATCTACACATGCCCTCACCTCCTCCCAATGACTCGTCTGACTTGGTAGAGTGCCAAGGAATTCGATAAGTTGTAATTCAATTAAAGTTTAATTGGTCGGCAAGGAAATGGCGTAACTCGCACAATGAATATTTTATTACGTTTCAAAAGTCTAATTCCCGGCAGGAACTTGTTTGAGTTCAATTAACTTTGAATTTTAAGCTTTATGGTTGCGGGGGATAATGCCGTTTATAAGGATATTTGATTTTCATGGATCTTCGGGGTGATTACTTATTTATGCTTTTGATAGACTGGGTCTTCTCTTAATACCCATTAAGTTTATTCTTTTCTTGCTATTTGCTGGGTTTTATTATGTCCTTACAGAGGGTCCTTAGCGCCATTATAGAGTATATCCTATAGCTTCTATACAACTTATGCCATTACTTTAGTGATTTAGAAGATTGGAACTATTTAAGGAAATGGCCTGATACTGAGCTTCTCATTAGAATATCCCAACTATATCCGATACTAGCGATATATATATGATCCACTACATATTTTATTTCATTTAACTGCAAGAGTATCCTAAAGTTACCTTTCCTTACTAGTTAAACTAAAACTATATCGAAAAAGGATAAAAGTTAAGCAAAAACTACTGCTTATGCTAGAACATTATTAATTTTCAGGAGCCAGGAGATTACCAGCTCGTGCATATCTCTCAGCCATCGTTAGAAGTCTAAAAACAAGCAGCCAGAGAGCCAGGCGGAAAATCACGCAACCTGGAGACTGGAAATAAAGGCTTGTTGCCAAAGCTGTCGACAGTGTAGTTTGCACCTGCCGCATGCCGCCTGCCGCATGCCGCATACCACCTACCACCTCCGCCCTAGTCGACCGCCTTTTGTTGTCCGCGTTCCACATGCCACACGCAATCTAATTTGGTCTCGCAGAAATACATAGAAATACGTGATAAGCGCGGAAATGGAAAATGAAAATTAAGGCCAGGCCACGCCCGTTCGAGTGGCCCGCCGGCGTATCCCCTTTGCCGAAAGGGTTAATATAACGCAGCGGTTATAATTCCCCCCTAATGTACTAAGCTGTCTAATCCGATAAAAGCCGGTTTAAAGTGCATAGCGAGTGTACTGCGACCATTCCTAATGATTCTTCTGCAAAACTCGTGTCACATACTTCTGGCGAACATGGATCTGCGTATTTTCATGCCACCAACTCAGAGGGAGGGATGATGCAACAGAGGCAGCAGTGGGTAGCAGCAGCAGCAACAGCAGCAGCTCAAAGCAATTATTTCGAGGACTGTAGCTCCTTGCTGGGATTTATGCTCGTTATTCCGTCAGTTGGAATATGTATGTACAAGGTGCATGGATGGCATGGACCTAGCCAGCGCTCTTCTGTGCATCTTCAAGCTGAATTCCCCGACTGAATTATTCATGCCTTTTGTCGCTTCACGTTGTTGTCGTTCCTGTTGCTGTTGCTGTTGCTTCTGGCAAGCCTGGCTCAAGGGTGGCTGCATCCTTGAGGGTTGGCCGGGGCAACAGGCATTAAAATCCGTCAGCCCCCTTTTCAGCCAAAAAGCTTTCTCCTCTCGGCTTTGTGCATTTGCCAGTTTCACGCACAAGTCATGGTCCAAGAAAATAAAAAACAAAAATTCTTTAAGAAATGCATTTATGGTTGAAGAAATAAAAATAAAGAAATTATTTAAGATATAAACTTTTTTATCTCTTATCTCTTAGGTTGGAAGTGCTATATATTTTTTTGTAGAATTGTTTATAAACTATTTTTTTCTTCAGGTGTAATCCGGTATCCGCCGAACAGGAAAGACCATTGTAGCTGTTGCTTTCTGCCAAATCCGAAAGCAATTTCTGCAGCATTAATCATCCCCCCATCCCATACCACATCCCCCATCCCATCTAGCACTACTGACTGACTCGCTTATCTGCTTGCCGTCCGGCCATTTCGGGTTAATGTTGACAAAACGCATTTTAAGCACTTTAGCTCTCGCCTGGCTTTATTTTCTTTTGTTTGGCCAACAGCCGACACTTTTCTGCCGTCGGACTCTCCTACATGTCCTGTCTGTTTGATTGTGATTTGAGTTCTCGGCAGGCTAAAAATTTGCATTGGAAATGTGTCTGCATGGACCGACTGACCACACACGGAGCGATATCAGCATCCTGGCCAACGGACTGGAAGCCTTTTCCCAGCCCCGAAGTGCAAGTGGCCGGCAGCTACCGCTTTTGTCCACCGGCCACTTTTCCATCATTGTTTGTTCATCATCCTGGTCCGAACGCCCCCCAAGGATATCAGTTGTGTTATTCCTCCTTCTATGTATGTGTGTTTGTGGCCTAACCTTTTGAAAAGGTTGTTTATGGCCTAGAACGGAGCCATATAATCGAAAATCTCTGAAGGTGGCGAGGGATGAAATTGAAAAGGCCAGGTTTTCAAAAGGATTTTCTTAAATTATAGGTCCCCAAAAGCCTAACAGCATCAAGTTTCAGGATAAATCTTTTGTTTTCTGGCATTTCCAATTACATTTGATCTAATTTGTTGGGACAATAGCCCAGAGGAGGATGAAATTGCCATCAATTAGGGTGGCCCATGGCGAGAAAAAATATTTTTCTAGCCCAGAAATGTAGTGTAGATTGTGGGAAATTTAGTCAATAATTTTGATTAAAAAACCCCACTTTTCAATTAAATTTTTGGTGGCCCAGTTGAGTCACAAATTGTTCGAATTATTCGGAGTAATTTGCTAATTTGTACTCTCCATTGACCGAGATAGTTGGCAGCCATTCTTTTCTGTCAGCAGCAGCCAAATAGGACCAATTAATATTCATTTGAGCCAAAAGAGACCCCACACGCTCCTAGCTGGGAATTGGTAGAGGAACGGAAAATGGAAAATCCTTTATTTGGAGAACAACTTTTCGCGCGTTTGTTTTTCTTTTTTCGCTTCGTGCCGCTTTTCCCAGTTTGGTTTATCCGAGTTTAGTTTTGGTTTTGGTCTGTTATGGTGGGAGGACCTTGTTATTCCCCAGTTTGCTGTTGACGTTGTTTCTCAGGCAGGCTGCAAATGCACGACAAATTAACACAGAGCCTGGCAGCGCAAAAAAAAAGAGACAGCCAGAGACCACTAGAGAGAGAGGGCAGCAACAAAAGCGTCTAACAAAAACGGAAAACGAAATGCCATATCCTTCTTAACAAAAAAAGGACACAGAGGGGGGAGGAAAACCACGCCCGCGGCTTGCTGGCAACAAAAAAAAAAATTAAAAAGTGGGGAAAAGCGGAAAACTAAAACTCTGTCACTTGCTGCTCTGTGAGATTTGGTGGGAAAAAAAACGAAGAGTTGTGGCGGTGGGGGGGGTTCCCAACATAATGCAGGTGTCTCCAACCCACCACCCACCCTGCCCCCTCATTTTCTCACCTTCAGACTTCCATTATGTGCGGCTCAACGCACAGTGGGCCTTGTTTCTATTGGATTTTTGCCTTTTTCTCTCCTCTGGAGGGATTTTCTTCGTGAGATTTCTTCGCACCACAAGAAACCACTGAGCCAAGCACTTGTTTTTATTTCTTTTGTATTAAGCTTTTACTTTCTTTTTCTTTCTTTATATTTTTGGCAAAGTCACTCTGTAAAATTTTATGACTGGCTTTTGACGCTTTTCCGACTCGTATTTGTATTTTATGGCTATTTTCAACCCCCGTCTTCACTTCACTTAACCGAAATTCAAAACACTACACTGCACTACACTAATGCTACGCCTACGTCGGAAGACCGTAGTTTGTACGGCCGTAGGTTTACCGTTACCGCTTCTGCACTCGCGAGCGTCGTTCGTTGGACTGGCGTTGGCGAAAAACCAAAAAAAAAAAGTGGCGAGAAACTCACACAAGCGCCCATGTCACAATTGAACTTTGTTAGTTTCTGCGGCAAGGTGGGCTGAGCCGAGTCGAGACGAGCCGAGCTTTTACGGCTGCTCGCTCTCGCGGGAGTCGCTCTTCGGCCTCCGTCGCTCATTGTCTCTGTTTTTCTCCAGCATAACAGCCCCTTCTCCCTGCCCACCACCACCAACACCACCGCCCCCTGGTCGCTGCCACATTTGGCAAACAGCCGGCGCAACGCAACGCCAACGCAACAGAGCCGCCTACCGAGCAAGCTTCCACCTTCCAAAAATGGCAAACAACGCAGGGGAGAGGGGGACTGCCGGGAGACTGCTCATCGGCCATGGCCAACCCCCTCGGGCCAACATCGCTCTCCCAGCCACCCTCTGCGCATGCCCGAGAGCCCAGCTTCAAAGCTTCGCCTGGTTCGGGGGTGGCCCGCCAGGGGTGGGTGGTTACTGGCGAATCGGGGTACAGTGTTTACTCTGATATTTAGTAAATATTGCCATATTACAGGGTAATTTCAATTTAAAAGCCACTGATTACAAAATAATAAAAAGTATCAATAAGAGAGATCTAGTTTTTGGGGCTGAAAGGGGAAAAAGGACATTAAAGATGAGGTATTTATGGAAAGCTATTTTGTTTGTATGATTTAATATATATCTAGTTTCTAATCTAGTCTCTATCTTAACTAGTATCTCTTTCTATCTGTTGCTTTTGAAAAAATATTTTTAAAAATTTGTTTGAAAACATTTTTAATTAAAAGTTTAGATAGTTTCTAAAAGAGTTTTCTAAGACCACTTCATAAAAGTCCTTCAGATATAAAGATATTAATGACAATTTTATAAAAGTATACATTTTTAGTCATAATTGTCCTTAATCTCCCTTCCGCCGAGTTTCTACTGTACCAAAATATGTTTTCGAGGGCTGCCTAGGGTGGCCCATCTATGGCATCGAGTGGGCTGTTTTCATATGTCGTCGCATTGCTTATTTTGGCCGCTGTTTTTATGGGATTTGTTGTGACTGCCTCCCTCTCCAGATTCTAGGAAAGCTCGAAAGACTCCCTGACCAGGGTTTTTTGGGTTTCTATTTCTAAAGTGCCATTACAATGACTTAGTCGGTAGTGGTTATGAAAATCCATTTTCGATTCAAACGGCCACGCTTGCGCAGAATTTGAATTTTTAAAGTGACCAGATGTGTTTTGATTCAGCAAGTGTTTCCATATTTCCTTTTTTTTAGGAAATTGTTAACAATTTATTATATGCATTTTGTAAACTGTAAATGTATTTAAAAAAAACGTTACTTTTTAAAGTTAATAAAGTGTATTTAATTAAGCCCCTGCCAATAAATTTAATTTATAAAACAAAAAGAACGAAAAAAATCATTTTCGGAAGCAAAATTCCTTATTTCATTGCAACTGCAAATTGCCTCGCAGCATTTAAGTCGAATTATGAAAGTATGTATGTGTGGGTGCGGGCTTGCATTTCCACCCTCTGCAGGGCCCCCCTCCAAAAAATAAACCCCTCTGCTCTACCGTACTCCACCCCTTCCTAGAAATCCTAGAAAACGCGCCCGAGGGACTACGAATACGCCAGCATTTTAATTAATATTGATTGTGAGTTATTTCCAGGGGGGCATCCGGCGAGGGCGGCAGGTGTGTGGTTTTAATTTAGTTTTCAAAATATGTTTGTTTGTGCGCCCCAACACACACTATCCGCCCCGCACTGGCATAGAAATTTTTGCGGGCAAAGCCCCATAACCCACTTATGTATGTTGTGGGGAGCTGAGAGCATCAAATACAACATGGTTGCAGATAAATGTTTGCCTATTACAGGGTACACAAAGTCAGAATCCTCTCACTGATATCATGCAAATTGGAGGAGGTGGCGTGGGGGCGTGTGGGGGCTAGCCAACAGCGATGCCAAATTTGCATTTCAATTCAACAGTCGCCGGCTCACCCATCCTTGCACCACCCACTCCAGCCCATTCCAGCCAGCCAGCCAGCCACCCATCTTTTCCGTCACTTACTCCTCCTTGCTTTCTGTTTACCTTGCTCGAACAGCTTCGCTTTATTTTTTCAGCTCGGCTTTAAGTGTGATTCAGTGTTGCGCTCGACAGCGCGGCAAAATGTGCACGTGCTGCTACAGCCGCAAGGCTGGAAAAGCTGCAAAAAGGGTCACAGGAAGGCAGGCCGGGGGACAGGGACATGAGTAAGCTTAAAAAGTGTCCAAAAGTAAGTCGGCTCAGATTTTAACTTTGCATTTATTGCAAGGGGTATCGATTCCGCCATCTGATACTTTTCTTTGTGTTGCATGCGACATTTAAGTATTTCTCTGCAACATTCAACGTATTCGGAGAGAAAGCAATTAAATTTATTTCTCATTGAAATCTAGATTGAATTAAACTTGTAACTAGGTCTTACAGGTATTTAATTTTTTAAAATAAAGGTATTTTCTACATGTTGCTGTCTACTAAGTTTGTCTTCTATTGGAATGTGTTTTGTTGCTTTCTGATTTGTTCGCTTCTTTGATATATGAGCATTAAATTAAAAATACTAGTAAAAAGTTAAATAATTATTAAATTCATCACTTTAAGTCTTAAAGTTGAAGATAAAAGTTGAAGAATGGGAAATAAAGTTTTTGAATTTCATTCGACTCGTATTCTACAGGACATGTAGTTTACTTTACACCGAAAACAGAGTTGCCAGATGGAAAATAAACTTGTAAAGAATATAATTGCTTGTGATTGGAAATTTAATAAAAGATAATATAACTTTCTGTACGATTTTTAAACGCTAAGAGCAATAGAAATAAAATAAAACCTTTATAAAAATGTTTCAAATTGCATAATTTTGTTATCGAATATTCGATTACTATACATCGTTTCTGTTAACGTTTGATATTTTCTAGTATCTTTCCATGCCAATCGTCGTATATTTAACCAATATTTAATGCTTTTTGGAAAGATAGGATAAAAATAGTGTTTTAAATAAACTTCGGGCAAAAGAAAGGTTAAATAACATTTTCTCCAGACAAACAGAATATATTCAAAACAAAGTACATGACTTAAGCAAAGACACAAACCATATTTCGATATTAGGCAATCTACGAACATCGATTGTTCCTTGACATTTTGATATATTTGCAACAACCCTAATTTTTTTAAGAACTTGCTGCTAAAAATTAAAGGAAAACGTAATGGGGAAACGGCGGACCCAATCCCTGATGGATTCAAATTCCAGCGACAGTGATAGTGAGTCCGACACCAATCTGGAATCGGTGAGTACGCAATGGGGGGACAAGAAAACCTTCGCGAACCTTTTTCGCAGCGGCCATTATGAAAATCAATGGGCTAGTTGCATCCCAACTTGTTTTAACAAATTCGTTACGTATGCCATCCTGTTCAGGATCTGATGTCCTTGGCCAAGAAGCGCAAGAAGCCCGCGGCGGCGGCTGCAAAGGCAAGCTCCCGCTCCGACTCCGATTCCGATTGGGCCAACAACAAAGCCGGAGCTCCGGCCGCTAAGAAGAAGAAGCGCCAGAAGAAGGCCAGCCGAGACTCTAGCTCCTCGGAGTCAAACTGGGACGACGACAGCCAGGATGAGGCCCAGCCGCAGCAGCAGCAGGCACCACCTGCCCAGGTGGAGCACAAACCCCAGGCGGTAGCAGCCGCGGCTCAGTCAGCCCAGCTGAGCGAGGCTGAGGAGGGCGAGGTATCCGACAGCGATTCCGACAAATCCAAGTCTTCATCCTCTGGGTCCGGGTCGGACTCCTCCAGCTCGTCATCCTCTAGCTCAGATTCCGAGTTCGATGATGGCTACGATGACGACCTGATGGGCGACGATGAGGATCGCAGGCGTCTGAACGGCCTGTCCGAGAAGGAGCGTGAGACGGAGATCTACAAGCGTATTGAGCAGCGCGAGATCATGCGCACTCGCTGGGAAATCGAGCGAAAGCTGAAGCTGGCGCGTCGCGGCGAAAAGAACCAGGAAAAGTCAAAGACAAAGGGCGAGCGCGCCAAGAAGAAGAAGGAGAAGCGCGAAAAGAAAGCCAAGAAGGCCAAGGAATCCCAGCCTCCTGTACAGCCCCCGGTTGCCATCTCTTCTCTGCCCGCAGTAGAACCCAAACCCATTAGCGAAGTAAAGGCTGCTACTCCCATGTCCCCACCAGCTCTTATTCGGGAGATGGCATCCACCTCGGCGGCGGTGGCCAGCATATTACCTGAAGACCAAGCTTCAGGGGCGGGTGTAGCCGACTATTTCGATCACAAGGAACGCTCCAAGGAGCGCAAGAAGAACGTGGAGGCCAACAAGACGGACGACAAGCGCAGCAATGCCATGGCTATGCTGAAGGCCAAGCGCGAGGGCAAGGCCAAGAGGGGTAAGTTACTTCTTTTGCATTAGTTTCTAGCCAGGTTTCTAAAGATTGGTATTTTATTTTCCTGCAGAAGAGGAGGAGGCCAAGAGAGCGGCTGAGCGAGATCGCGACGACGACAAGGAGGAGCTGGAGAGCGTATCCGGATGCAAGTCGGCTGTAAAACTGAAAGCCTCCGAGATCTACTCGGACGACTCGGGCAGCAGTGATTGGGACGAGGACGAGAAACCGACGGGCAAGCGATCAAGATCTAACAGCAGCAAGGCCTCCAGCGAAACCGAGGACGAGGAGAAGACTACCAAGAGTCCCGTGTTTATCAGCACCCGCGATGATCTGAACAAGCTGCGCCTGTCACGCTACAAAATGGAGCGCTTTGTCAACTTGCCCATCTTCGAGGCCACGGTTTTGAACTGCTTTGTGCGCATCAGCATTGGCAACAATGGCCAAAAGCCAGTTTATCGTGTGGCTGAAATAGTGGGCGTGGTAGAGACGGGAAAAATCTATAATCTGGGCACCACGCGCACCAATCGCGGACTGCGCTTAAAGTACGGCAGCCATGAGCGAGTCTTTCGCCTGGAATTCATCTCCAACCAGGAGTTCACCGAGAACGAGTTTAACAAGTGGGTCGAGATGTGCAAGGAGTCACAGGTCCAGATGCCATCTATGGACCTCATCGAGATTAAGGCGAACGACATCAAAAAGGCGCTGAACTACGAGTTCAAGGACGAGGATGTCGACAAGATCGTGGAGGAGAAGAACCGCTTCCGCAATCGCCCCACCAACTACGCCATGAAGAAGACCTGTCTGATGAAGGAGCGCGATGCTGCTATGTTGAGGGGCGACTACGACATTGCCCAGGATCTGGGGCAGCAGATCGACGAGCTCGAGAGCCGGGCCTCCGAGCTGGACAAGCGGAGATCGCATACTCTCAACCTCATCTCCTATATCAACGATCGTAACCGCAAGAAGAACGTTCAGGATGCCGAGAAGGCCATCATGGAAGAGGCTCGTGCCAACAAAGGTCTGAAGATCTCGGATCCCTTCACTCGCCGCATCACCCAGCCCCGCATGGGCTTCAAGGGAGGCAAAAAGGACGAGGAGGAGATGCTTCAGGCGCCGCTTCCACCACCGCCACCGGGCAAAAAGAAGGCCAACGAAGCGGGTCCATCCAACTCAAGCGCCAAGCCCACAGACTCCAAGGATTACAGTCTATACTCACTGCACGACTTCGATATTGATCTAGATGTTCCTCTGCCGGGTAAGTTGCAAGTTCTATCCTATTAAGTTCTATCTTTAATATCATCTTGAACATTTCCAGTTAACAGCACGAATTCCGTGCCCAAGCCGGCGAGCAAGCCAGCCGAAACAGTCTCAAAACGGTCCTTAAATTTGGAGGACTACAAAAAGAAGCGCGGCCTCATCTAGAAACTATCATGTATTGACAAAGCCTAACACGTTATCGTCCTAGTGTAGTGTAGTGCCTACAGCAAACATTTGTTATCGCCTCCGTGACCGACACTCACACTCAACTAGACAAGCAAACGCAGGATGGGTAGCTTCCCTTGGCCTTAGTTACAGTTTATTATTGTATTTAGATTGACACGGAAAGGTGGGTCAAGCGTACCAGAGATTTGCCGCAGCATGCCCATTAAATATTTCATCGAGGATTATTCCCAGTTTTGTCTTTCTTCTGTATCGCATTATAATTCAAAAAATTTAGCGAAAATGTATACCAGATATGGGGTGGGGGACTCGCAAAAATAATGACTGGATTGATAATGCCCTATTGTAAGTAAATTAGGTTCTAGGATGGAATTGTAATTAAAGCGTATACACCATTCAGCCACCACCCATTCAGCCCACTAATCCCCACAACGATGTTTCATAATTTTACAAAACAATATTATTTATACAAGAATTTTTACTCAGGCAAATGGCAAGTGTTTACGATGATTATTCCAGGGACAATTATTATAAAAACAGGCTGATTTAATTGGATATGAAGAAACATAGAATAGATACGGAATGAATATATCCACTGGTTGTACTGTAACCGTTCATTGATGTATTAGCTTTAGAGAGAAATTCATCAATTGTGTAGCGACGGCATACACACTTAATTCTACAAATATAAAAATAATTATTATTTATAAATAAAGAACAAACTATTAAATTCGGTTTGTTTGTTGACTTAAATGGATAATGCTTTCAATACTCGGGGGGTCTTGGTTGTAATGGGATATAGTGGGAATAAAAGATACATTTCTTAACCCTTTTGTTTTAAAAAATCGTTAATCTTTGGCGCCAAACTCAAATAAAAAAGTGCACATGTTCTTGGGTCAGGTCCGAGACTCCGGGTTGGCTCTTTTTAATTGGTTTGCCGACTGTTTGCGCAGCTGGCTGACTCCTTTCATGTTCTCACCAAATTAATTGAATTAATTTGATGAAATTGTCTTTTAATTGAAAACTATCGCATTTCGCGTTGTTTCGTTTTCGAAAGAATCCCCCCACCCATATAGAAACATTAAATGGTCATCTTTTTGGAGCAGACTTCGAACAAATGACATTTTTCGGTTATAAAGAGATCTTGCTGGACAACAATAAAGATATATAGGAAGTTAATTTTTGGAGAAAACTTGAATAATGCACTTCCGCTGGAATACTCCAAAAAAAAAGTTGGTCTGAATTCTGGTAGTTTTTTTCGGTGGAGGAGCTCGGTCCCTTGAACATATTGTTCCCAAATGGTAAAATGCGACTGATCCGATCAAAATGATGAATCTGAAGCTGGAGAGATGAGTGGCAGGCACCGGGGAACCGGGGCGATCCATTGTGTGTGCCACAAAAATGACATTTTATCTCGGAATATGCAACAGCAGCACGTTCTCTGAAGCGGAGAGTGTAATAGATCAGCGGCGGAATCTCGATTCTGAATCCGAAAACTACCGATGCGTGGCCCATGCAAATGTTCTTGCTGCAGTGCCGTTACAGCGGTGTGGGTGCATCTCACAGATACAGATACCCATGCATCCCATAGCCCATAGTGTCGGGGCGGGAGGGGGCGAAAATCCCCTTGGCAGCAACTAATCAACCGGCATGCCATCCACACAAGTGCTGGGCTTCTGTCCATCGTCGGTTTCTTCATCGTCGCCCCCGGCTTGGGCATCTTTCATTGTCTGAGCTCCACAGTATCTGTGTGCGATCCAATCTATGGGTGTGTTGGTGTGGCCTAGGGGACAGTGGCTGGCAGTGGCTTCGGGAACAGCTCAAGCGATCAGTTCAAAGTTGATTTTGTCGCGGACCGGAGCAGACCTCTCTAATTCTGACACGCGACCGTGAATTATAGAATTATCAAATCACGGGCTAATTTAATTTAAAATAAAAACTATATACTAAACAGATACTAAACAGTAACTAAAATGTTGTTCGGAAAGTGCTCTTTTGTTTGGTGCATGTGTGTGGGCGTTATCCTTGGCCTTGTCCAAGCCGAACTGGACTTCAACAACGATCTGGCCAATAGCCAAAAGTTCAAGAGCATACCCACCACAGTGAAGACCTATGAGAACGACACTGTCCTGCTGCCCTGCACCTTGAACAGTAAGTGCCACCTTAAGGAGCAGTTATAGGTGGGGATTTCGGCGATTAGGTTTTCTTGAGGGGCCTTGAAACACCAGGGGCCACCACCAGCACCAATTGGCCATACAATAAGATTTAATTCGATTGAAGAAATGAACATACAATGGCACAAATGGAGGTATTATCCGACAATAATAGAGCCCGAGGGAGACCCAGTCCAGAAAACGGATTCTATTAATTGAACGCTTAACACACTTAGCAGCCTATTGATGCATAAATACTATACATGTTTCCAGGGCCCCTCCCCGAAAATCAGTCGCCGACTGTCCATTAAAGGATTATTGACAGGGGCAATTAATTTTCAAAAGGGTTAACAAGATTACACAGAAGTTACACATGCATCCATCCCAGCATCCAGCCCCCGGGGAAATAAATGAATGACTGTCATTAAGTGACATTCGACCAAATCTTCAAAACAAATACCCACATAAAAGAATTTGTTTCTCAAATTGGGGCTAATAAAATACAACTTGACGAGTTTTCGGAGATTTATTCTCTTTTTCATTTCATTTCCAGCACCTTTCCGATATGTTCGGTGGCATCGAGACGATGTTCCCCTGGTGGATTCCCGACACCCCGAAATCCCCAAACCGGATCGCATCATGCTCTGGCCCAACGGAAGTCTCCAGGTGGCCAATGTCCAGTCCAGTGACACGGGCGATTACTACTGCGAGATGAACTCGGACTCGGGACATGTGGTCCAACAGCATGCCATTGAGGTCCAACTGGCCCCACAGCTCCTTATCGAGCCCTCTGATTTTACGGAGCAGAGGATTGGGGCCACCTTGGAGGTGGTATGTGAGGCCCAGGGAGTGCCTCAACCGGTCATCAGCTGGCGTCTGAACGGAAATCCTCTCCATGCCCAGACCAGCACCGGAAACAGGCAGAGTCTTGTTCTCGAGATTAAGTCCAGGAACCAGGCAGGTCTCATTGAGTGCCTGGCCAGCAATGGAGTGGGAGATACGGCGGTGGGCAGTGTCTACCTTCACGTCTTGTGTAAGTAATCCACCTATTCTTCAGAACTTAAAAATGCATGGGTTTGCCGATATGCCCCCCGAGTGACGGCCTTGTCTTTGCCAAATATCGTTACATCCTTGCGAGGAATACCTTATATTTCATTCTCCATCATTCTCTATCAAAATCTAAGAAAGAAATATTTTTGAAATTTTTCTTCAAATTCCTTCCTTCCAAAACTTGACATTGCCCCAAAAGGACAATATGGGCCACTGCGAAAGCCATATCTTGGCCAATTCTCATCCGATTCTTAAAAGGAATACCTTAAACGATTCGTAGATAGATTTGCCATCAATCTACATCAAAACCTAAGAAAGAAATATTTTTTCAATTTTTTCTCAAATTTCCTAGGGGGTCCCCTTCAAAAACTACAGATTGCCCCAAAAGGACAATGTGGGGCACTGCGAAAGCCATATCTTGGCCAATTCTCATCCGATTTCCAAGAGGAATACCTTAAACGGATCGTAGATGGATTTGCCATCAATCTGCATCAAAACCTAAGAAAGAAATATTTTTTCAATTTTTTCTCAAACTTCCTAGGGGGTCCCCTTCAAAAACTACAGATTGCCCCAAAAGGACAATATGGGCCATTACGAAAGCTATATCTTGGCCAATTTTCATCCGATTCTCAAGAGGAATACCTTAAACGATTCGTAGATAGATTTGCCATCAATCTGCATCAAAACCTAAGAAAGAAATATTTTTTCAATTTTTTCTCAAATTTCCTAGGGGGTCCCCTTCAAAAACTACAGATTGCCCCAGACGGACAATATTGGCCTCTGCGGGAGATATATCTCACCTTTCAATAACTTTCAGTTTCTTTAAAAGGATACCTATAACGACTTTTAGATCTATTATCTGTCAATTTTAATCGAAATATCTCTATTTTTGTTTTGGTAAACAGTTACGCCAGAGGTTAGTGTGTCGCAGCCTGTGGTGTACAGCAAACTTGGCGCTCGTGCCCACCTGGAGTGTATTGTGGAGGCAGCCCCCTCAGCCACCGTTAAGTGGTTCCACCACGGACTGCCGGTGGTATTGGGAGCCCACTCCAGCAGTCACGAATCGGAGGTACAGGCGAATCGCTCAGTGGATCACTACGTGAATGCAGTCCGTCACCTGTTGGTGGTGAAGAGCGTTCGGAATGCGGATATGGGTCAGTATGAGTGCCGGGCCAGTAACCAAATTGGCTCGAAGAGCGGCAGTGTCGAGTTGACGGGTCGCCCCATGCCCTGCTTATTCAAAATCAATCCCGGCACCCAGAGCTCTACATCCCACGGGCTGGTGTGGCAAACGGAGAGCCTACTGCCAATTATGGAGTTTAAGCTGAAGTTCCGGCAGATTCCCTCGAATAACGCCACTCGGTCCGTGAAAACCAACTGGACAGAGCTGACGATTCCCGCCCAGGCAACAAATGGTAAGGATAATGATTGTATACTGTTTATAAGAAATCATATAATTTGTTCTTCTTTCACAGGACTCATCTACATCACCACCTATACGCTTCATGGCCTGCAACCTGCCAGCCTTTACGAGGTCTCGGTCTTGGCCAGAAACAGCTTCGGCTGGAGCGACAACAGCAAGATTGTACGCTTTGCTACTGGTGGTGAAGGTAAGATTACAAATGATCTTATATATATGCCCGATATATATGTCTTTTACTCCCCAGTGGAACTGCCAAACTACTCAACGGAATCGGAGCTACAGGAAGACTTCGCCGATGAGGACTTCCACAATGAAATCACACAGCGATCAGAGGTTCTGTCGGCCAGCATGATGTACAACTCGGCTTGTTGTCACTATATGAGTTTATTAATTTATTCCCTATGTCTAATAAAGCTATTTATAGTCTTAAGTTAGGTTTATCTATAAAATATATACAAATTTTGTACTGGAGTCGAGTTACACGCAATACCAAATAAACACCTTTTCATATGAATTCTGGTTGAGAGTTGGTTTAGGTCATAAGTGATTCACATTTTAGAAAATATCTGTTGATTCAAAAGGAAGCAGATAAGATTCGTTAATGCTGAGAAACATTATAGTACTGTACATGTGAGTAAGAAAAGATTGTTTAGAAGTAGTGGCGATTATTCTGCATAAATCCTCAAATGTTACTTAGAAAACTTATTTTTAGAAAAGACCACCAACCCACCAACATTGCGTATGAGTGATATTTAAGATGTCTGAATCAGACCTAAACGAATATGCCTTTTAAAGTTTCTATAAGGGTACTTATTCGGTATAGGGCTTCCTCTTTCGACCAACAACAAATGGCACTGACATTGCGGGCAGCTAACGCATCTTTTGGCCGCAAGCCCCACTCTCTCCTGGCCAAGTTCATCACTCTATCTGCTCCAACTCTGAAAGACTCTCGCAGTAGGGAATGAAACAAAAATGTGTGCAGGCTCAAGTGTTAAAAGAAGCACTTGGAAAAATAAAATTTAATTGTTGTAAATATTTTTTAATAGATCTGATGATAAACTGCTGATATTAAAGACTACTCAGAACTCCTACCGAAAAAATGTAATTTCTAATAGACAAGTATATAATATTTCTTGTAGTGTATGGAGAGCGCAGAGAGAGAAAGAGAGTTTCGACTCGTTGGGGCCATCGCGTTGGGGCCGTGTTCCATTTACCATTTCGTTTCGCGGCGCTTTCGGGCATCCCAGCCCGCGAACCGAAAGTGATTTCAGTTCTCAATTGAACAGCTTCGCGTACGGTTTCGAGGAAATCCAAAGCGCCAAAAATATAAAGGTCTCTACATGTCCATAACTTCAACCCACTACCCCGGAACGACCTTAGATTTAAGGCACTTAAAGACAGCTGTAAACGTTTTCAATCGGCCTGGCTAAAACGTGTAAAAATCACTTAGGACCAGGGCCTATACGCTTTCGGAAAGCATTACAAGTGCAAGTGTTAAATGTTACTTGGAAAAATACGGAAAATCTTTAAACAAATCGGGAAAAACAAAAGACGTCAAAAACTGTTTCTTTTTAACCGATTTTTGGTTGTTGTGGTTGGCGGCTCTCTGGGCTCGCGTCGGTATCTGGGGAGCAGCAGCAGCAGCAGCAGCAGCACACAAGCTAAAAAACCAGTTTTCCTCCTCTAGGCTCTCGGGCAAAATAAATACGAAACTAAATAACAATCTTGAACGCATCGCATCCATTCTGTAACTGGCCCTGAAAGATTCGAAACTCAAGGAGCGATTTCGGTCGATGGTCGATGGTCGATTGTCTTTTGGCCAGCTTCGAGTCACAGTCTAGCGATGATTCATAATAATGGCCCAGGCAGATGCTGCTTGCTCCACATCTTCACTTTTACTCCCTTATGCCAAATCCGTTTTGGCCAGAAACAGAAAAACTGAAAACTGAAAAGTTGCTGTTGCAGTGGCAGTCTCTTTCACCTTCGCTCTCCTTTGGCAATATCTTTGCTGCAAATTCTATAAATATGTGCAAATATGTAAAATAGTTGTCGTTGTGCCGGCAACAGCAATGGCTGAGGCTATAGCAGATACAGTAAAGGACTGAACAGAAAAGGTGGCCAAATGAAAGCGAAAATGCAAATGAGGGCCATCGATGGGGCTGTGGGGCAAGCGGAAGAATCTGAGGAAGATGGAGGCCAGCTGCTCCTCGTAGTAGGGCTGGGGGAAGTGCAAACAAATGCTGAATGAAAAACAAAAATTTTTTTTCTATTCAATCGTGTTTTTATTTACACTACTGTGCTATATTGGAGACTCGAAAAAGCGAAAAACAAAACAGAAAAGTTTTCAATTCAATTCAATTCGATTCGATTTGTGGCGGCAAAGTGCAAGCATTGATCCCCAAAAGGCAGCTGCAGCTGCTCCCTGCCCCCCTGCCCCCCATCCGTCGATCCATCGACCCATCCTCCCCCTCCTGAATATCTATCCCCACTCCAGAAGTCGCACACACAAGTGCACTCTGATCGTATCTGTGTGTGTAAACTTGGAGCGCAATGTAAATAAACAAAGCGCCAAAGACACAAAAAACAACAACAATCGAGGCACTGATTTAAAGAGAACCAACAAGAAAAAGAAGAACCAAGTTTGCACCTTTCCTCCCCCCCACCACCTCTGATTGTATAATTGATAAACAGGCCGGGTCGGTAAATTCTGTTTTAGTGATAGTTATAGGGGGGGCTTTTGTAGTCTCTCTCGCGCTGTTGGACGAAGGTGTCAACTCTCGGGGCCCCAACACACACACACCTATTGTCGGACTTGCCGGCCATATATCAGAGGTGTCGTTTATTCAGATGACAGTCATCATATAGTAGAAGTGCTGGGAAACTCTGTTACACAAGCGAGTGAGAAAATTGCCGCTCATTAGACGGCTTTTGTTCAGGGATGTTAACTTTTTCCCTCAAGGATCCATCATCTTTGTGAGATCTACAAAGCGAACGAGTAAACATCTTAACTAGAAAAGCAATTAGTTTTCCTATAACTGCTATGGTAGGGCATCCAGTCGCCTAACTTAGTCGCCTATGTCTTAAAAGTTTACAAAATTTTCGAAAAACATTTTTTTGCGAATGCATCAGCGATGGATTATGATCATCAGGCATTGCAAAATTGTTTGTTTTATGAGTCGAGCATACAAACAAATTGTACAAATACGCACATATTGATATACAGATGCAGATCGCTATTTTGTGTATTTGTGTGTGTGAGTTATGCCCGCCATTTTGCAAACAACAATTTTTTTCCCCATATTTTTTTTGCATTTAACAGACCGAATTTTGGTCGGTCGGTGTGCAGTTGTACATGTTTTTTTTTTCTCGTGCCGTACAATTTTTTCGCATTTGCACATTAATTTATTTATATGCATAAACATTTGCATGCTATTCGACTTGGCACACCCTGACCCAACACCAAAAACCCCCAAAGCCCCCACTTCGACCCACTTTGCTGGCCGGCTGGCATTGAGTCAGCCCCGAAGAGAAAAACTACTGTCTACAGTCACATCTATCAATCAATAGCCCTGTGGCAAGTAGTAATTTTAAAACTTCAAAATTAGCTTAAAAATAACTTAAAAAACACATGTTTTATCATTGTTTTGAAATCTTAAAGTATAGTTTCTGATTAGAGATTAGGGTTATCTAGGGAAGTAGTACTGTGGAAAGAGAGAGCGGGTCTCGGTGTGAGCTGCAAATTAGCCAGCATCTGTGGCAGCAGTAGCCGTAGCTGGCAAATGGCGATTTTCGCATAGAGATCATAATATCTTCAAGATACAACTTATCGGCGGAGAGCAAATTGCGACAAGATACACGGCTCATACGGCCCATACGGCTTGCATAACGCGGCCAGGCGAATGGTGGGCAATGTTTACCCACCGATCGGTCGAATATCTTACCCCCGCTGTAATGGCTGCAAAAAATTCGTTTGTAGTTCGCGCTTTTCTTTGCATTTTGCTAGTCAATTAGAAGTTTCCGGCCGACGACGCGGCTGGCATATAAAATACACAAAATAAACGATAAGCGAAATTAAGAAATCGAAAAAAAAAAAACTAAATAATTATAATCGTTTGTGGCGGCCTTTGTGTCGGCTCCCGATCGGGAACAGAAAATTAATCAAGCACCAACCAAACATATTAATTGCAGTTAACAACCTACCTCCGATAGCTCCGAACCAAAATCAAAATCAAAAACAAATCGAAAGCAGTCGAAAAACCATCATCAGAGGCAATCAACATGATCAGGGCGAAAGACACAACATGGCTGCTGCTCATTTGTCTATTAATTGGACAATTCTACGGTAAGTCAAGGACTCCAGCTAATGAACTATAAAATCAGAGAACTAATTCGATTTGATTCGAGTTAATTGCCACCAAATTGGTTTTTATCGAGGCTTCATAAGAGGCAGTTCCCAGAATCGCTCAGCTAAAAGAAGTCGAGAGTGGTGGCGTATACGTAATATTTAGTTCTCTCTTTTATGGCGGCTCTTAGAGATAAGAAAGTGCAGCAAAAGTGCCAGTGATTGTCTCTTGAAGTATGAAATACTATACTTGAATGATATAATTAAAAAAAGGTACAAATATTATTCAGTTATGATGTTCACAAGCCTACAAATCTTGGGTTGGGTTATTAATTGATCCCATAAGACCATAACGTTTCGAAATTTTAATTTGTTTTGAAAAGGTTGAGTTCTTTAATGACTTCGGTACGCTGCGGTTCAATGGGTTTACGTAAGTTTCCAGAAATTATGAATTACTGAATGTCGGACGAAAATAAGTATGAGCCAAGTTAGCCTACATTTCGACCCGCTCCCACACACACACACTAATATCGGCGGCGAAAAGCTCCAGATATGAAAGGTGTGTGGTCTAGAACCACGTGCGTATTGCTTATCTTTTGCGTAAATGAACTCACAGATACACACACTCGCAGATAGTCTCACGTAGACTCAGATGTAGGTGCCAGTTGAAAAAACAACAAGCATATCTTATCACAAAAAGAGAGAAAGAGAGGGGCACCCACTTATCTCCGTGCTCCATACACTTGGAAAGTTAAATTTCATTCGCTTTAGGAATTATGGCGCAAATTGCTGATAACGGTTAACATTCCATTTCACGTACCTCGGAACGTCTGCACATGGAACGTTGGCTCGGAAACTTTCCCTGCCCCCAAACTCCTCCCAACAAGAACCCATCATTTCCCCCTAGACTCCAGACCCCAGACCCCAGACCACAGACCCTAGACTCTAACTGGGTGCCATGTGTTTCGATATATGCATGTGTGGATAAAAAATAAAGGGAATAGGCCCCAACGGATAGAATAAATATTTGCTATGCACGAACGGTTCTGCAAAGAATGGCATTTTGATGTCGAATATTTGCTCGTAAACTCCCTGACTTTTTTCCTCTATCTGTACGTGAAACGCCCCCGATGTTTTAAATTATCACAAGTCCCAGGGCATAGGCCATGATGTTCTGTTTTTATTTTTTCCACCGACATTTAGGAATATTCCAATATTTATACAAACCCATACATAGCTATGGTGGTCTTTTAATTAAAACTGAATTCGATCCAATTTTAGCCAGAAGATAAGGTGGCGGATAACCAGAAATGAAGCAGCACATATGCCAAAAATGTGTGGGGGTAAAGGGGAAGTCTGAACTTTGTACACTCACATATCACATATCCACATACATAGCTTCTGGCTGTTGTAAATATCCAAGAATGTTTGGCCTACAAACAACTCGAACAATGAATATTTCATAATACTCCTCTCCTGGCAGCCAAACAAAAATATTTGTTCTCATGTTTTCAATTCTATTTCACTCTTCACTGGCCCAAGTAGATAAAGACTTGGCCCTAATGGAAATTTGGTTTATTTACATCGAAAACAGTCCCGCTCAAGGTTAACAAGACCCGAGGGATCTAATAAAATAATATTCCCAGAATTCAGCGATAAAGGCATTACTTTATAATGCACATGTGAATAAATGCTTTGCTGACTAGTGTCAGCAGTTCTTTCAGTTCGAAAACAGCCGAAATACTCAAATTACTCATTCGTTCGATTTTTTCCAAAAATAAAGATCGCATAATAAATCAGTGATTGGATCAATCAAAGTGCTCCAGAGGGTGCGGAGCGACTGCGTGGCCCCACCCAGGAAAGGGTAGACGTGGAATCGATTTGCCGATTCAATTGATTTCAATTTAATTTTCCATTTATTATGTACATGTTGGCGGGTGCTTGTTTCATTTTATTATGTGTCTCTATGCAAATTTATGGAATCGAATTATGTACAAATACAGTGGAAATTCCACATGGAAACTGTCTCAAGGAAATTTGATTAAGGGGGAACCTTAACCCTAGAAGCCTTGACGTAACAAAAAGGCAATAAAGATGACATAATCTTTTGGTATTATAAAGAATTCGCTTTTTTGGAGTTTTTGGAATTTAATTTAATAAAACAGTAGAGCATTCAACAGTAGAGCAGGTCATTTTTTCAATATTTACTTGAACAATTTGGACATTTTTATTTAAACAAAAATCCAAAATAAATCCTAATCTGAATATAAACTTCCACAGTACATCTATTTGAAATCTTCCATGCAAACCATAGGTCTGACATGTGAAACTCGCACAATTCTAAGCACTTTTACGACCCCACATCAACATTTGACTGCTCCTCCATCGGGCCTCGGACATGACATGTCGATTAAAGAATTTTTTTCACTCCCCCCAGTTCGCTTGTGCTGACTTGACCGAATTGGGATGATGTTACGTTTCCTTTCCGAGATTTTCGAAAATCTTGTGCATTTAGGATTGGCAAACTGGCGGCAAGTAGATGCCATCATTTATTTATACACATTTCATTGACTCAGCAGACTTGGGCGAGGATGTACTGATGCCGATGTGGGCCAGCCATTCCACTAGTTTTGTTTACTTATTGACCCCATAACTCATCCATAGCCACGTATATCAGATCCACAGTCTTATAGTGACTCAGACTCATTAACGAAAGCAAAGACGATCATGAATGCGATCGGAAATCTTGAACTGAATGGGAGTTATCAACGAGGCGCGGTCGCGACTACCATCCGACCTTGCTGATACGATGGAGTGTGTTTAATATTGGCGCCTAGTACAAGGAATTCTCATAAACAAGGTTCCGTACTTGTACTGCACTTTTATGTGAAATGTGGGACAGAGTAATAAAAATTAAATTGCATTCTGAAGTAGCAGAAATTTCCTCACGAGCCGTTAACAGTCAAAATGCAATCATTAAAACATGCACTTAGTAATTACTTTTTTTACATCCTTCATAATAAAGAAAAAGTAAATTAAAGAAATAATTAAAGAGCTTTTTAAGAAAGGGACTATCAAATAACAAAAGTAAATAGTTGGTTGTCAAAAAATGAAAACCCAAGACTAAACAAATGCAAAGTATTCCAAACAATCCCACGCCAACAGGCTATTGCATTCGAACATGCTGGCCAGGAATGCAAAGTCGTCAGAGTTGGCCCAAAGGAAACTGAACAGAATGCGACACATTCCTGGCGACGACGCCCCAATGCCAATGCAGGCCACAAACGGCCATTCTGTATAACATTGAACTCAAGTTTAAAGGGGAAAAGGAGTGCCAGGACGGGGATGGAAACGAGAAGGACGGGAGTCTGGACGGGGTCCTGGCGCCGCGACATCCTGACGCCATTGTTCCACTCAGAGCTATTGCACAAGGGAGGAGAGGAGAGTGGCAGAATAGCTCATCCATCCATATGGATGAACTTAAGCTAAGTGGACGTTGTTGTTTCAGTTGTTATTGTTGTTATTGTTGTTGTTGTGTTGCCGTTTTTTATTTGCAACCCCCAACATCGATCCAAGGACAACGGATGACGCATGTGAGAGCAGCCGCAGCCCCCAGTCACCGCCCAGTCTGACCTACTTGCAGACAACAACTGCGTGAAGCTAGGAGGAGCCTGCTGCAATCCCTGGATGCTGCTTCTCCGAATCAGGCTCTGTCCCTGGACCATAACCTTGACACAAGCCCAAGACTGCAGTTTTTAGCCAGTTATGGCTCTGATCTGAGAAGGTTGCTCTTGGCCCCCCCCTGCTGCTCTTGGCCAACTAAGAGTCATTTTCTTTACAATTTATTTTGTCTTTTTTTTCGGAGTGGCCCAGGCCATATACGAAGCGACTGGCTGCGGATATGAGGAGAGGCCACTGGATAAGATAACTGGCTCCGAGACGCAAGTGGTTACCTTAAAAAGCTTTTATCGACCATTGATAACGAGTTTAAGCGACTTGCGTAATCCCGACAATATCCATCATAGCCATCATTGGAGTGATGGCAGTGAGTCACCTTGGCTTACGGCCGTTAGAAACCGCATATGGCATGTAAATGGTTATTGGCTAATACATAAAAGATCAGGGCCGGAAAGAATTACTCATACAATTTGCATATTCTGTTTCGGGGTGCAGCAGGAGTCATCATTCAAATGGGAAATGGAAATAGAAACATTCCAAAATCAGAAACCCTCCTCTGGCCATGTCATACTTCTAGGTATTGCGCTAATTTACCCAAGGCTTAGAGTAGTTTTTATGTGTTCCCGCCATATCTCCTTTCATATCTCGTTTTTTATCTCGAAGATTAGTTCTCGAGTTGATGGAAACATTTTATGGGGATGAACCATAAATATTATGCTGCATACTTTTAGGAAAACACATACAACTTCCCTCGATTCTAGAACCTGCTGGGCTTCCATGAGAACTGTGACTAAAAGCAAATATTCGGAGTAAAGTATTTGCAAATATTCACCCGGTTATCTCCCCTAGTTCCTGTTGGAACTCATTTCCGTTTCAGAGCCATATAGTCGCGTTCTTTGTGGCAGAGACCCCTTTTGATTGGAAGCAGAAGTTGCAGTGGATGTTGTGTGATTTTTATCAGTTCCAATTATGTCTGGAACCACTCAGAGCCCTGTCTGGCTGACTCACTGCTGCACCTTCTCCGCTGGCACTGGGAAACCATTATTTTAAAAAAATTTAAACACAATTCTTACTCGATTTTTCAGTACGCACACATGGAACGCCGATAGATGAGACTAAAGATGATTACCAGGACGATGACTACTACAGTGATAACGAAGAGGATCCCTTAGAGGACGAAACCCCTCCAGTTGTGGACACTCCAGCAGCAAGACCTTATTTTGAGGAAAGTGATCTTCGGATCGAAGCCAAGCCAGGCGATGATGTGGTCCTCAACTGTGACGTTCGCAACTTCATGAGTGAGTAAATTAGTTTCTAGTATCTAGTACCTCTACTAACTAAATTGTATTTATTTCCCTAGTTAACAATGCAGTTATGTGGTATAAAAACACCACAATGATTGTCAATGGTAATACTGCAGTTGTACCTCGCTTTGAGGCCATGAAAAACAACTCCATATTCCTGCAAAACGTAACCCCCGCGGATTCGGAGAACTACTACTGTGTTATCCTGCCGCAGGACGTTCGACAGCGCACAACTCTGAGGGTGGGCGCCCGGCTGTCGATCCTCTGCGACGACCGTGACATCACTGATCGATCGCAGACGTTCAGGCAGGGCGACCACCACAAGCTCGAGTGTCGAACCTATCTGCCCGGCGAGCCCACAATCAAATGGTCCTTTAATGTATGTATGAAATTCTTCAATCTTAATCATAGAAGATATCTTTGATACTTTTTCAAGATCTACTTCCTTATCGCATTGAAATTCTTGGAGTAGACTTGAAAAAATAGCAAACGTTTCCGCATATTTTCCATATCACATTATCTTATCGAGTTGGGGTCATCCGACCACTATCACAAGCTATCTGAATCAAAACATGAATCATATTTTAAACACCATTTTAGGGTATTCGCATCGAGTCTTCCCCAAGTGATGAAGAAAAGGGAGTCATTGTCCTGGACAACATCGACGATGTTAATGCGGGCGTTTATCAGTGCCTGGCTGATGACGGCAGCCACGATCCCCCGCATGGAATGGTAACCATCGACGTCCAGTACAGCCCCAAGGTGTCCACCCACCGGCATCATGTCAACACGGAGGAAGGCGGCTTTGCGGAAGTTTACTGCAACTATCGCGCCAATCCCATTGCCCGGAGCTTTTTCGTCAAGGAAGGCAAAACCATTCAGTTGTCCGAGAAATACTCCCTGAGGGACTCTGTCCACAATGGACACAATCGCACAACGCTGATTATCCGGGATGTGGAGGAGAGTGATCTGGGCGAGTACCTGTGCCACGTGGAGAACGCCATCGGCTACAACGAGGTGAAGGTGCACGTCAGCTACAAACCCGAGACGCCGCAGTTCGAGGACATGAAACTGGAGGGCACCAAGGTCACGATGCACTGGCTGGTGAGGAGTCTGCAGCCATTGTCCGAGGCCATGCTAGACTACAAGCTATCTGGGGTAAGTTGGGGGATTCCATGATCTTTCATGAAAAGGGATTTTGCAATCTCGATCTCTGTTTCAGTCATATACTTGGAGCACTGTGTCGGTGCTGGAAACGCATCGTCATAATCAGACTGGAGGCATCTGGAAGATCACGCACCAGCTGGACTTGCCACGACGTGGCATGTGGCATGCCCGTGTCAAGACGAAGAACCCCTATGGCTGGTCCAACTTTTCGCCGGATCACGACTTCACGATCCAGGCCGATGGCGAGGGTGAGTCGACATAATTTTGTAGTATCTCCGAAAGAAATCGCATATAACTTGATGTTTTCCGTCAGGTTCTTATGAGCCCAGCGATGCGGATCTGCCACCAGATCAGATAGTCCAGGCCGGCATCGGTCTAGGGGGCCGAGGCACAGCGTCAGCCCTCGCCCAAATGCCCCTGGGTGGTGTTATCCTGGCGGCGCTCCTGCTGCGCCAGATCCGCCAGCTCTAAGGCCGCCAGCGAGGCGAAAGAGGAGTGTACATATGTATTTCCGGATTACTCAGCTATCGATGGCATCGGAGCGATTGCGATAGCGAATAGCGACAGCCAACGCAAATAGGAAACCGAAACAAAAGTATTCTAATTAAAAAAAACAAAATGCTAATGCGCGCCTGCTAGCTTGGGTCAATGCTACCCATATACCATGTTAATGCTATATCGTACACGCTGGAGCGATCGCCACTAAACATTAAAATCTAAACTCTAAACACTAAACACATTTGTGCCAAGCAAGGAGAAACTGAAACAGAAACAGAATTAAATTTAATTTAGTTTAGCTAAAGTTAAAGTTAAAGCGAATCGACATTGGGCCGAGAGTGGTAGGTGGGTGTGAAATTGTTGGATTAGGACAGAAGAACTGCGAGGATCGGTTAAAAACCGAGCAGAAAAAAAAACACACAAAAAGAAACATTTTTGATTAACCCTAGATGTAATATTTATTTGTTTTCGTATGTATGCATGTAAGAGTTGGCACCTTTTGAGGACGAGATAGGAGAGTAGAAGCATCCTTGTTACCTGAACCCGAACCGAAAACGAATGGGTTTCCATATCGTCTAGAATCTAGATCTTATCGATTAGGACTCATCCCCGAGAAATTAGAGAGAACGGATAAAGATCTAGTGACTTTTTAGGATTTGTACTTACTTACAAGAGAGGAGGGGCTTAGAGAGGGGTAGAGATCGAATCAATCGAATGGCAACCGAATTATTTTATAAACTAGACCAAAGCTTAGACATACATATGTGTACCAACCACACCCACATGCATATGAACCTAATTTTACGGAACCAACGCCACATCAACTCAACGAAACGATCCAGAATACATATATACAAATCAAATGAAAGGATTATGCTTAAGTACGATCGAACGGGCTTGGCTTTACATTTTCGTCCTTTTGATTCTGCTACAATACCTGAGAAAGTAACGAAATATCGCCATAACATGCTGACCATATACACTATACGTATGAGTAATCAATTGTGAATGTAGGAATATATATTTTATATATATTTTATTTAAGAATCATAGCCTAACATTAGAGCTGATCAAAAAGCGTGTGCCAATTGAAGCAATCAAGCTGATGTGATTGCTCCAAAACTGAATCAAAAAAACAAAAATCTAAACGACACAAGATAAAGTTCCATAATCAAAGTTTCGACGAGGACCTGATTTCAAATGCCGACCTTAAAGCATACACATAAATATAATATACACATATATACCAAGAGAATCATATATATATATAATGATATATTATTAAAGCCAGTGTCTTACATAAATATTGTAATTTTCGTTGAGTCCATGTTAAGTAAAATATAAAAAAAAAGTCCAATTAGGCCATGATGTTTTTTTTGTAGCTGGAAATATTAAACAAATTTTACAATTCTGTATACTTTGGTTCCTTTTTTTATTTAATAAATAAAGTTGATTTTGTGTCTTTAAAAATACAAAAATTTACAATCAACAAAATGCTCATTTTCCTGTGAGAATAGAAGAGTGGAGAGTGTTTTGAAGAGGGCACAGATCTCTGCCAGCGTAATACTAATCCTAGGCTTAAGCTAATGACGACCGACTCCCAACAGCAGCATGGCAGATCCGAGGACCGTCCAGCCCATCAGACTGCAGGCCATCGCGCTCGACGTCGAGGTGGAGCTCTCCGGTGCAATGGCATCCAGGGAATGATCGGCGATGACCACCTTAGTGATGACCTCGGACTTGGATGGATGAACCACGCAGCGATAGGTGCCGGCATCCTGGGAGCTGGCCTTCAAGATGGTCAAATCGAAGTTGGGATCCAGTTCAAAGTTGGGCTGCACCACATTCCGGCCATTGGCAATCACGTTCTCCCCGAAGTACCAAAGAACAGCAACATTTTCCGCGCTAAGCACTGAAAAATAGGTATTTCTTATTAGTGTTTTGTATAAAATTTTTGATTATGTGTACTCACTTTCTGATCCCACATCGCACTGAAGCTTCACCTCCTCGCCACGAATTCCAGTCACAGACGCCGTCTTGGTGATCTTCTGCAGGGATGTGGAGGTCGAGTCCTTGGTCTGTGGACTGGGAGCACTTTGGTCGTCACTCGAATAATCAAAGTCCTCGTCATTCTGCATCTCATCATCGATGCTGGATTGTGGGTAGGAGAGAACTGTAAAATATTTAGAAAAATGTGGTTAGATCTCAAGATTTCTTTGAAAAGTATTAATTTTTTGTCTCTGCAACTGTCTGAATTTTTTCTTAAACATTTCTTTAGAACAATTATAATGCTTGGGGCGAAGAAAACTTAATAAATTGAAGCCATTTAGTGGATAATAGCAGAAGATCTGCTGTAATTATAGACCTTTCGATTGTTTATCCCTTGGGGGCAGCCCAGTGGGGGTCAGAGCAGTCATCGCATTTAGTCGGTGGGTTAATTAAGAGAAATTAAATGGAAATCGAAACCAGAGTGGCTGCCGTACAGTCTTCAGAGTGCATTAGGCCATCATAATATAGATATATCTATTTGTTTGTATTTGTATTTGTGCTTTATCATTTTCGCAGCTCGAATTCATCAGGGAAATGGGCAGGGAAGGCCGAGTGGGCTATGGCTATGGTGGTGGCATTAAGAGACAGCTGCACCGATGATGGGTTAAATTAAAAGCCAGGCAGGCAAGAAGGCAGGCAATTCGCATTCACGTTCACTGTTTTTCCACCAATTCTTCAGTCTTTCATGCCCCATGCCACACACACACACACACATGCCACACACTCGCATGTGTACAAACAGACATATTTTGTCGAAAACATTTTCGGTGAAATGGGGTCACATGAAAAACGAAAATTAAAATGAGCGAATGGAAAGAGAAAACAACAGCACAGCGCCTAACCTAACACTCCCCCTCGATTTTTCCCTGCCACTGTCTCTGCCACTGCCACTGCCACTGCCCCTGCTTGGTCGATCGCCGCACCCACATGTGACGTGCTGACGGGGAAACCCAACAACATCAACATCAACAATTAAAAATATTAAATAGTTTTTAAATTAAAGAATACATAAATTTGGAAAATATTATTTCCGATTTTTCTAGGACTTAATGGAAAAGACTAGAGATAAGAGGATATAAAATATTATTCTCAGTGTACCAAACAACACAAACAATCATAAGAACGGCAGCATATTGGGCCACTTTTTGTCGGTTTTTGTTTGGTGGTGTCACCGTTGGACACACAGAATTGAAAGCATTTCACAACAATGTCCATTTTCATAGTGCCAACTGCACCACACACCCTCGAAATAAGAGAGAAAAGGGACAGTTTGGTTCGTTGATTGTGAAAAGTTTAAATTTACATTCTGGTACATTTATTTTGGCCGCTTTGGCCGCCCGCTACCAGCGAGCGAGTGGAGTGCCTCATGCGGAAACAGGAAAAATGAAAAATTTTACAAGCTCCAAGTACAAACGAAATTATTGAGCTTCGAATTTCCATCGAGCAGCTCGAAGGAGTGAGTGGCGATCGCTGGCTCTCCTTTTCATGCTCTGCTCTTAACCGAAACCCCCAACTCCTCGGAACAGCTCCTCCACCTCCTGGTGGAGAATTCCCAAAAAAAAATGCACATTCACTCACGCATTCGCTCTTTGTCGTAAACTTGAGCCATAAAAGAAATTTATTCTTGTATTTACATTGAAGCAGGAGGACACACTGAGCCAACTGAATTTATGTTGGACGCCTTCCGCCCAGAATAAGAAAAAATTAAGAAAAAACAGCCATTGAACCGGGAAGATAAGGCCCGAGACGAACAACAATTGCAATGAAAGTTTATTTGCAGATTTTTTTTAACGGGCGTGATGGTCTGGATCGGATTTTTCGACTTCCGATAAGCAGAAGCGATAAAGAAGGAGCTCCCCCCATAGAGGAAAACAAATAAATTGTATTTCGGGAATAAACATTCAGACCTTGGGGCGGATATCTTGAGGATGTTTTGAAAAGAAAGTGGCGGGAGACAGCAAGAAAACTTAACTTTAAAACAGCCCTGCGTTTATAATTCCATTAATTTTAATCTCCAGTCCCTTTTAACCTTTAATTTTGGGCTCACATCCTCCCGAAATGATCTCTACCCGGGATTGTGTTCGCCTTCATGTTCTCCTATCGCCGGAGATAACCCGGCCAACTTTCCTTAACCCTTGTCCCATGTTAGCCCCATTTTAATTACTACCCAGAATTAGACCAACAACAATTTATCATAACCATGATTCCAAAAATAATAGATAGGGAGTAGGGAGGGAAAAGTGCATTTCAGCTAATAACCCCCAAGCCACAGCCCAAAGCCGAGTTGGCTTTAGTGCCCAGTCACTGCCCCCACTCCCAGGCACACTGCCATGTTGGGAATCATTCAAGTGCAGCACTTTTGTTGCCGGGTTTACTACCTGTGATAAGGCCCGGAGGAAATTAAGAGCCAGTCCCGGAGGGAGCGAGCTCTCTGATCTTTGATCTCCTTTACGAATGTTTTCAGGTTTGTCCGGGTCTCCCACCACTCTCTCTAGCTTACACTTGGAAAAATCACCCTGAATATAGTTATTATTTGAAAGTTAATAGCCTTTAAAGTTTTCAATGTCAATACTAATTTTAAAATTAAATTCAATTGAAAATTAAGGCAATTATCTAGACTGTTGGCTGAAAGACTTTGTGGACTAATGAAGTTACAGCAATTTTTTTTAAGTGCCCTACGTGACTGACCAGTGCCAGTTCCCGGCCCGGCCCGTCCCGGCCCAAAGGGACAGGGGCTGCGTTATATGAGCCGAAAATTGTTTGTGTGGCAGGAGATGGAGGAGATCGTTTCACTTTTGTGTTAGTGAGCGAGTGTATCTGTGTGTTTGTGTGGCAGATAGAGACATGAGGCGAAGCGGATAATGATAATGGCATTCGGGTTCTGTGAAAGCGATCAGGTTACGGCCACGTATCGAGAGGAGAGGACCTCATAAAGTGACGACTACCTACGCATCGGCCACTTTCAAATTGGCCAGGAGCTCTGTGGCATTATCCCAGAGGGGGTGAACTGAAGTAGAGTGCAGTGTGGGGGCAGGAGATCCGGCACCGAGGCAGATGTGCAGCAATGACAGATGCCGAAAATAGCAAATTATTCGCAACAACCATCATCGAGCGTGTGTCGGGTCCTGTCGAAGGGATTGGAATCGATTTTGAATAATTCGTTTGCCGACAGATGCCCGGCAGTTGGTAGTCCAAAAACTAATTGAGTATTTTTTGAAAATTTTTCAGAAACGACTGAATTATGCAAATACGTAGCACGCCTGCCACCACTGGGCTTCTCTTTTCTCCATTAACCTAATCGATTTATTTTAATTTCCATTTGTTTGATCCCCCATAATAGTGTTCTGGCTGTGTGGCATCAAGTGGCTGCAATAAATTTCGATTTCGATTTCGATCATAGAAATCCAAACGTCCAGAAGCACTCACGAGCTTATGTGTACTTTCTTTAAAAATATACGATTATGTATATGAGATTCCAAATAGGGAACATTGATTTCACTTAAACGATTTTCCATTGCGCCCCCCAATCAGGCGGAATATACAAAAATTTCTTCTTTCTTCTGACACACAACTAATGGGTGTGTGTGTGTGTGTGTTCCTTCCCCGAGAGTGGGTGCACGTGTCTGTGGCAAGTGCCTTGGGTTTTGGGTTCAGAATTGTGCGGGCGCCCAGCCAACTATATAGCTCCTCGATACTGAAGACGAGGCGCGACTCAGGCTACGCCTAGCGCATATTAAGATGGTCCCAGGCAGGGCTCGTGTTTTCCACTGAGTGCCTTCTAATTAATATGCGGCACTCCTTTCTAGTTCTTGCCCCATTCATCCAAGTCGCGTTCTCTCCCGAAACTATTTTGGGTTCATTTCGATTTGGGTTATTTACTGGCCATTCGACTTCAAGCCCTTAATTTGGACTTGGAACTCGAAAAGTCTCAATTGAAGTTTTAGCACGAAGCTGAGAGGAATTTTTAAAATAAAATAAGAATGCCAAAGAATGCCATAAAATATTGACACTTAACTAAGGCTAACTACATTCCTTGGCGGCAAAGAATTCAAAAGAAAAACTGAATAAATTTTATGATGTCTGGCCGGTTCAGAGGCGAGGAATTTCAAAGATTGCAAAACTATTTATAGGAAGACGTTGCGCTATTCTGAAAGGTATTTTATAAGAATGTTATTCTTTAATAATTAAGAGATTAAAAGCTTCTAGATCTCAACCACAAGCAGTGCCCTGATTTCGCTAAAATATAGGCAACATTCCTAAGCTCTTAAATGGCTGACATGCCTGGATTTGTAATGATTCCAAGTACTTTGTATGAGAATTATGGCTCTCCACTTCTTCTGCACGGATCGTAAATTCTGGAAATATTTCTATCCGAAGAGTCTCTCCGGAGAATCCGGAGAAGCATCTGCGGCTTATTCGCTTTTGACTTTGACTTCTGGCCGCTGAATCAGTAGTTGGGTTCTCCATTATCGTGCCGATCATCAGCGCTTTTATATGCATGCTCAGCTCATACATACCAGTATACATACAGAAATACAGAATATATATATTCGTGCCCCACTTGAATGGTGCAGCACCACCAGCCCCTCTCTGGAACCCGCAGCCGGCGGACAACTCATTCAGCGACAGGCAATTCGCCAGCAACGTTAAGTAAATTGATTCTTTAATTGTCGAGAATTGGTTACGAGTTGGTTTAACTCGCTTTTGCCGGCTGTCGCTGAACCGGCACTCCCGCTCTGCCTGCTCAGCACAGCACCTCCCCTTTGATCCACCCACTCCATAATGCCCCCATCTGTTGCAGTGCTGGGCCATGGATGCAAGTCAAATCGGAATGGGTATGTTGTACGCCAGTGAATACCAGGCCATGGCGAACAGACACCATCGACTGAGGATGAGTCAGAGAATCCAAAATAAATGCCTGTTCTCTGGCTCGGTCTCCGGCCCCGGGCCCGGGCCGAGGAGGAATTTCTGCACAGAACAAGGGCAGGGCCCTCACAATATGCCACACCCTCACCTCATCCCCCCACCAGCAATGCCCCTGCCGATTCCCAAACAAAATCTTTTTTTATGCTTCGCGCTTCTCGATGTATTCGCGGTCATCCGATGCCTTCTTGCCCGGGCATTTCAATTCGCACCAGGCAGGCTACAGAACGCCATGAAATTCAATCCCCCAACAAAGCAAATTAAACTCAAACCTAAAAAAATGCCAGCATAAAATGCAAACAGCGGAATCACGAGGAGATTCTCAAATTCTAAGCACAATATTTTTCAAAAAATGGACTCTCTTAAGAACTATCAGTTGTTTGAAAAACCATTTTTTGAATGAATCTTTTGAGGTTAGCATTTTTCTCAGTGATCCCATTGATCATCAGTTGGACTTGCTGTTGTTTACCCATGTCAAGCCCAGTCGGACAACTATGGAATATTAAGCAAATATGTTAAATACGGAGTGAGCAAACATAAATTCCTGGCAAAACATGTCAGCAGATCAGTCGGCGATCGTCGCAAAGGAAACTGCTGCCTTCTTCGCAGAAGGTAGGTAGCTACGCTACGTCTTCCACAATCTCTACCATTTCGCAATCCAATCAATCTGATGATAATCGCATTGTTTATGGATTGGGGTAAGCAAACAACAGGAAAAGGGTTCCTCCAGGTGATCCACCCAGGGTGATCTCCCTGCCGACGACCAATAATGTTCTCACGCTTCTTCGACACGCTTCTTTAGAGGAATATCATCGGGCTACCTAGAATTGCGGTGAATCGAGGGGCTAATTAATACGGAGCCAGAGGCCCCTGAATTCGATACTTCCTAACCTAACCCTCCGGGAACAACACTTCCCTATTGATCCGTAGAACTCGTAGAATTGTTTTCGCTACTTAGCCGCTGGCTCATTTCCTGGGCGCACAGACAATGGTCGAAGTTGGAATAATTAACAGCCGTAACCGATTCGGAATCACAAATGGCAAATGCCAAACAGCAAATGGCACACACCTATGTGGGTATGTGGCATTGTGCCTTCCCCTCTTTAGAGACTTCCTCCTCCTGGCATCACCTATTGAATGGGCCGGGAAAAACTTGAATGCACTCGGGACGACGACGCCATTCATCCATCGTGATAAATAACTGAATTAATGTGACGGCCTTTGCACAATAAATTACTAAGCTAACTGTTCGAGCTGTGCACTGCAAAATTACACAACTAATAAAAACATTAGAGATTTACTCCACGTACATAAAAATCATTTGAATAATGCGGAAATCTGACCAAATGACAAAACAGACAAAAGATCTTCTATGATTCACTGGGAATCCTAATTATTTATCCAAAAATAAGTGAATCAGATGTGAAAGATTTCTTCAAAATTAGTCATCTCTTCAGGAGAATGTCATAATAATACAAACTCTTAAGTATATACTTTTTTAATCATCATAGAATCAATAGATTATAACCCTATTACATGATGATATTTGTCGATTTTTCTCCGTTCGATATGTATGTTTTTTTTTTACAAGTTTTATTCCCAACTGATAACATTATTGGGCTGACCTAATCAATCTCCCATATTCGATTTGTTAGTGACCGATCAGGGGAACAAATGTAGGTCAGAACCGGTTTAAAGCATTCCGGCAACGACACTATCATCTCGACCAGCTCACGCCCAACAATCACAGCGATTTATAGTGAATTCCAGTTCCAATTCCTGTACTTCAGATCCCCGTCCGAATCTGATGCATTGCGATCAGTCTCTGATCGTTTTTTGGGGTCGCCCTCCCATTCCCAGTTCGATTAGATTGTCTCGGAAGGCGGGAAGCCACATACATATGTATGATTGCATCAGGTCTAACCCCAGAAAGCACTTACCCGTGGAGCTGCCCACGATCAGTAGGAGTCCGGCAATTAGGAGGGCTCTTCTGGACATCATTATACAGTTCTATATAGATCTCAGTGCACTGGCCAACGATCGTTTTAAAAATATATGTAACCGGTGGGGTATTCGCTTTTTGTCCAATTTCGGAAGATCTGTGTCACCGGGGGGCTATTGATTTCTGCTGATCTTTTTGGGTTTTCAGAAAATTATGCCCTGTAATTACTATGTTGACACTAAATAGTTTCAGTTTCCGGATAGCACAGTCAGCACTTTTTCGTATTATATCTGTATCTTTTGTGATTGATTGGATACTTTTCGTGCTTTCTTTTATTATTATATACTTTTTCTTTTTATTTTTATTCAACACAATCACACACAGAAGAATTCTTCTTGATTCTAGAATTCTATTTTTTATTTTTTTGAAATTTTTGGTTCAGTCTCTGTTTGAAATTCCGTTAACAAACCGTTCGGGGCAACAGTGGATGTTCGATTGAGGGGCTACCTACCAGTTCCCAGACTATGACTGCGCGTGCACTTCAACAGCACCACGACCGCCAAAGAGAGCGCCTAAGAGAGAGGGAAAGTAAGCTAAGAGAGAGTTTTAAGGAGATGGCGCGAAAAAGAATGTTATTTAAAAACATTGTGGCGCGATGAGGGGTTGTATTTATAGAAGGAAAGCATTTCCTGGCCATAAATATGAATTAGCGGATGTGGACCGATGGGTAAGAGGATTGCGATAAAAAAATGAAACACAACGAAATCTGCCATTTGTTGCCAAATAAAAACGTGGCTCCAGCAAGCTCCAATTAATTTACAATTAAGAAGCAAAATGCAATATCGTTTTGATTATGCCACATGCTTGAGCTAAATTCCTGCAATTGCTTCTGTGCTGCACAGCACATGTACATTTACAGTCCATATGCGCTTTTTTCCCCGCGTCAAGTTACACTCGAAGATTCGCGGAAATTTATTTGCATCCCCCGGAGACAATTTGCTTGATGCAATTGCGGCTTTTTCTCAGGCCGGCAATAAAGTGAGGCATGGGAAGCCGTGATTTCCTTGCGGCAGACCAATGGGTCTTATGCTTCGGCTAGGGGAGAGACGACTCCCCAAAGAGGGGGGGAGGGCGGCAAGGATTGGAATATGGAATTGCTCCATTGCAAGTTTGTTTATTTCTCAGTGCCCGTTGAGATGACGCCTACATCGCTTACCCGCCGAGGCAAGATACAGATACTTGGCGCAACAGATGCAGATACAATTTATGAGTGCGACAGCGACCGCATTAAATGTATCTACATGCAACATTTGCACTGTACAAACAAACAAACAATTAAAATTAATCTACGAGCATAAAACAAAGTGCATTATGCTTTACACAGATACATATCTTTGTGGAAGCTGCACTGGCGGAAAAACAAATTATCTGAAATTACAAACTAGATCTCGAAACAAGCTATTGCAAGTTGCAATTGTGCAGTTTATTTCTCTGAAAAAAATAAGATACATTTTTAATTGAAAATCTATTAATATTAGAAGGTTAGTCCTTGATTTCCAGTGCACTTGGTGCAATGTTTGTGTTGTCTTCTGTTGGGTGCCAAGCTTGTAAACATCCGCAAATTTAGAACAATTCCAAGGGGGCCTCTGTATGGGATTGAATGGGCGTGGATATTAATCAAATATTTATATTTACACGTACTCACATCCAAGCACACACAGCCAAGACACCAACAATCTCATGGATACACGGGAATGCACACAAAGTGAAAGATTTTCTGGTGGCGGTCGCGATGCATTTGGAGAATTTCCAAGAATTCTTTTCTTTTGAAAACAAATTAATCAAACAACAAGGGCGACAACAAAGTTAAAAGCCAGCAGAAGAATGGATGAATAGAAACAGTGCGCTGACAGCCCAGAAATATTTGGGTTGAATCACCCGCGAGAATTGAATTGTTAACCGAACGAACTTTTAGGGGCTGCGCAGACTCCAAGCAACAGGAAACATTATGGACGTTTGGATAAGTGACGAAGTTCTTATTTTACACTGTTGAAAGTTCTAAGTAAATAGCTTGATAGCACCTGCCATCCATTTTCCTCTACATATTTTGACATAAGGTCGTTTAAGTGTCTTAAGTGCCTTCGTCACTAAACTTTATCTCATCTACCAGTTACATTTAAGAGAACTAGCTAAGAGAGTGGTTGCAACCAGAACACAGTTGTTCTATAGATTGGGGGAAGATTCGTTGGGCGGCTTTGCTGCACCAACTGCAAGGGAATGCTGGAAAGTGGAACTGCCACAGCATTTGAAATGGAATTGACCTAGGGTGCTCTCACCAGAATTTCCCCAGCTCTGTGCCAACACTTTTGCTCCTTGCACTCGTGCTTTGCATACTAAGTGAGAAATTAAGTTTCCTTATGGCCTGCAAACCGACTATGTTCTGACACATTTCTGGATTTCCAATTGGGCACTCCTGCGACTGTGCAATATGAGTCATCTGCTCTCCTTCGCCGCCTTCGGTTATTATGCTGACTCTCTGCCCTCCTTCCTTCCCCAAATTCCACACTAGCACAACATACACAGTGGAGTCTCTCAGTTCTGGAACGAAGTTTTAATGGAAATCAAGAGATAGGTTTGTAGTTTTTATAATTTCTAAGATTTTATTTATTTAACTTTTAGTTTTTGTTTTTTTTTATCATTTTTTATACAACATCTTAAGTTTTAATTGAAACACTAAACTATGGTCTGTTATTTCACCAGGCGTATACGTAATATCTTTAAAAAGCTTTGATTTCCAAAGTCCTGAATCCCCTTACTATACTCTAATTATTAAATACTTCAATAAAAAGACCCAAAAACCTATCTTATATCCTAATATCCTCCTTAAGGAAGCTATACTGTACCGAATATCCCTCTGTCGGCATTCGCAATCGCACTTCTTATTTTCTGCTGACAGTCCTCGACGAACAACAGAATCGAAAACGACTGCCCACGCAAAGCCAAGACAAAGCCTCGAAAAATAACCGAACCGAACCCAAGTGACAAAACAAAAAGTTCAGTGTCTCGGCAGCCGTTTATCCTCCAAGTTTGGTTAAAAACGCGAACGGGTTCTCGTAGTTGCACCATCCGTATAGAAAATAAAAACGCGAAAAGGACTGTGAGGAGTGGCATTTGCATTTGCATACATATTTTAATCATAAATAATCGCTTAAAATGAGGCATCTCTGGCTGCTGCTACTTATCGCCTGCGGATCCATCCACTTTCCAGGTAAAAATCCAGGTTCAACATACTCCTCACATCTTTTGCCGCTCCAATGGAGACTCACTAACACACACACACTCATATCGAAACAACAAATTAATTTAGTTTCAATTAATAATATCTTTATGTGAAGCTGATTTGTGATTGGTAACATATGCGGGTCCTATAAAAAAGATAAGGTCTGAAGAAGGGCTTAATTCCCACATATTTATTGTATATCAAGCACAAAGAAATACTTGAAAATTTCTTGTTTGTTTGCTTCTCCTCAGTACCCACTCATGGCAGCTAATTTGCATAATCTCGAGATTATAATCCTGGACGGAAAGTCTCGTGTGCAGCTAGTGCAGTGCTGCTACTGTGCCCCAAAGCCTGTCTATGTGTGTGTGCTTAAGTAATCGATGCATTACACTTACCCCATTTTCCATCCGCTGACCCAATACGAAAAAATAAAACAGAGAACCCTGAAAATATAGTATCATGTGCACTGGCGATTGCCTCATCTATCATATTAATATCAAACAGAAACAGAAAAGTGCTTGTGTATTCACCGGAGGTTGCATTTTCGCCATGTCCAAGTTGAAGTCCACACCACATCCATATCGATAGCCACATGGAGCCCGATTCCAACTCCATAAAACCATTGTCTGTCACCCAAAACCATCAAAGCAAAAGTGCCTCAAAGGGTCGCCACTTTTATGGCAAAGTTTTCCTAAAACGCTCGCCGGGAATTATTAGATTGCAAAGGGGAGAAGAGCTACATAGTGGTCGGGAAGTATTGTCTGCAAGAACGTGTCTCATTCAGTGAATTGACGACAATTTGGGAACCACTTGTAAGCAGGGCTTGTCATTCCCAACGCAACATGAAGGCCATACACTGAGAGAAATTATAGACATACTAATATTTAAACGGGAGAGATTTAAATTAAGTTAGAGATCTAGTGAACCTTCTCAAGGATGAAGTCCCTTTAATCACTAAATATTATAAGCTATTTCGTATAACTTTTTCAGGATTTTTTCCCAAGTCTACAAGAATTGTTCGTTGGCTACAAATAGAGAAATTAGTGGAACAGTAAATGAAGGGAAAATATGGGATGGAGAAAAGGAGGAATGAGCACATTGTTAAAAATATCAACATGATTAAAGTGGCTCTTGAATAATTAAGCAACTGGGAGCGTGTTCGGGTTCGGTTCCGGGGAGCTGTATGGTAGATGAGCTGTCAAAAAATGGGAGGGAATATGGCGAGGTAATTGCCGCATCATGGGTACATTTTGGGTTATTTATGCGGCTTATCGATATTAATTATACTCTCCATATCTGAGAAGAACAACACCAGCGTGGGAGGATGAGTGACAATAATGTCTTCTCTTCAAAGGGCAGGCTTTAGCTTTCTACAAACAAATCATTTGCTTTTTGACCTAGAAAAGATAAGGAATGACAATTATTCTTTATATTTCCAGTTTTATTTTGAATTTTAAACATTAAAAGCATAATTTGAGTAAAGAACTTCAAGGACTTTCTCTTTAATAAAAATAATATTGCCTACTTTTGGGATGCGATGGTCATAAGACCCCCAACCGTCAGCCTGTCGTCAGACACCCCACGACATATACTTTTTATGATAGTTATTATGATCTTAAAGATTAAATCATCCCCAAATATTCCCAATGACCCAAATACCATTTTCTTGGCAAACACAAGGCGGAAACTACGCCAAGGCTAAGAAAGGTGTCCCAACTTGTCTGCCTTTTCCCTTTTTGCCTAACGAGAGTGTAAACAAAACTAATAACTTTGGCACACACTGTCACCCACACCCACACTCGCACACACACTTAGCGACACACATACATACATACATATACAATAAATATAAAGCAAGGAAAATTGGCAATTTTCACAGCCATTAAGCAATGCGCTAAACGTGCAAATGACGCAACCAAAGCGAGGTACACACATCCTTGTGCCAAATATCCAGATCCAGATATCACATATATCTGCAGAAAGATATGTGTGTATGCATATGCTGAGTGTTCCCGAAAAGAATTCCATATCGTGACCTGACCTCCAACAGGAGCTGTAGCCATCACATCACATAACATTCGCCCGGCTGCTCCAGAATGGGCGTTGACACGCTCCCAGGGAACAAAACGGGCCCGTAAAAAGGGGCTTGGCAGCATATTTCGTATTCCGTTAATGGTTTTATGTTGCCAGCGAGCTGGCCTTTGGGGCTTAGGCATCGAAACTATCGCCAGACACGGAAATCTGGCACGGCACCTTCTCGAGTGCTTTTCAATGCATACCTAATTACCATTTATTCCAGGTGTGCTGACCTTGCCGGAGGCGCACCCAGCCAAATCTTCGGCGGCAGCTGGAGGCGGAAATGGAGGTGGCGCTGGAGGAGGAGCCGGAGGTGGTGGTGGGGCCACTGCCCAAACTAGTGGAGAACCAGGATCAGAGCTGGGGGATTATGATGAGGAGGAGCCGCAGAAGGCGCCCGGAAATCTGGCCAAGTCCACACCAAGTCCCAAGCTGCCGGCTCCCTTCTTCAACCAGAAGGCAGTGGACGTGTATGTGCCTGACAATGCCACCAGGGTCAAGCTGGAGTGTCCTGTCAAAAACTATGATGGTAAGTTAAAAGGATATAAGCTTAGCTTTCTGATTCTGAAATATATTTCTTTTAAAAGCCGAACGGCATGTGATCCTCTGGTACAAGGACGCAAACCAACTCAGCAATGGGGAGAAGTTGATGAACAACATCTACTCTCTGGATAATCAATTCTCCTTGTCCGTTCCATTGAATTCCACCACCACCAGTGCCACCGAGCTGAGGTTCTCGTGCAGCGTGATGCCTCAGAATGTGCGACAGCAGGTGACCATCCGTTTTGGCCCGGAGCCAAGCACCCCGGCTCCGGCCGTAGATCCGTCTCCGGACGCCACACCACCACCCGCCCATGATTCAGCAACCGATTTCCGCCGAGACATTGGCCTTTGGCCGGCGGCTACTTTGCTCTTGGCCGCCATCCAAGTGGCCGGCCAGGCACTCTACTGAAGCTGGCCTGGCCAAGTTCAAGAGCTCCTTAAAAAAATTGCACCACCGGCATTGAAGCCAACCGAGTTACGAGTTTGGAGATGCGCACCGCAACAGATGAGCTTGACATTTCCGGATGAATCCAAGGATTAGCGATTGCTTGGCGAATTGAGTTAGATGTTGCTTTGTTATTGTAATATAGGACGATGATCTTGTGGGGAAGAAAGCCTCCTAGAGCTATAGATTTGATTTAAACTTCCGATTTCCTGCTTCCTCTACTTCCAATCCAAGCTATATAAGTAATAGATTCCTTTGACGGTGCAACTTGATTTTCTTGTTAAAAAATTACTAAAACGCAGAGTTTTCCTTAGGAATATAAACATGAATATATATGCTACATATAGGATCGAATTAGCCTAGAGTATTTGCTTTAAACGTGCGCTTAATGAACAGAAACTTTAGTGAATAATTGATTTTAACTTAGCGGAACAAAATGCGATAAACAAGTGGCCTAATGAATCAGTGTAACGAGAATACTACGGTATACTATATGTATGATCAGATTATCTGTACATCGAAACAATCGAGTGTATGTTATTTTGTCGGATGTAAACTGAAATAAACTATAGCTGCTATAGACCCAGCTGAATCCATTCAATGCTCACTGGTACGAATCGAGGTAAGCCAGCCACCCCTAAATATGCTGGCGTTCGGCCAGGATTCCGTCGTGTACTTTTCATTCAAGTGTGTGTGTGTGTGTGTGAGAGGGAGGTGGAGGGGAAAACACAGCGCCCGACAGGGACAACAAAGCGCTGTGTTCGTTATCCTGCAGCTGCAACGCGGAGGAGTTGGAGGAATTCCGCAATGTGCGTAGGGTATGCCAGCCATATGGTGGTTCCTTCGTCGGGGTGGTGGTATTACTTACGGTGGTGGCACAAGCCACCATAAGTTTAGTTTCCTGTTTTCAGTCTTCAACTGCATAGCGTCCAGGACACACTTCTAGTCAGAGGAACAAATCACAGCTGGATTGCAAAGGTGAGTGCTGTAAGATGTGACAGCCAGGAGACTTTCTAAGGAAAGCCTTATACTTTAGATGATTCCCCAAACTGAGAACTCAGACTCCATTGAGGAGACTCTGCTGGAAGAATGCCAGTTCTTCGAGGATTGCGGAGAAAGCTCATGTAATCGGGCGGAAACAGCCATGGAGGTCTATCACAGAATCCTGCAACGCCTAAGCACCCATCCACAAGATTACTCCGCAAAGACGAATGAAAGCGATTTGATGAAACAAATCTGGATTGCCAGTTTCACGGGAGGCCCCATACAATATCGTTGCTAGTTATATAGGTTCCAATTCTTGTTTTGTGATAAATGAATAAAATTATTTAAAGGAAAACCTACAAAGTCCAATTAATTCAATGATAACTCCCTAAAGAAAATAAAAACTTTACAAACAGTACATTTTAATTTGATGTCTTTATTTGAATTTCAGATAAATGGATTATTAATTATTAAAAAACTTAAATTACTTACCCATGAAATAGTTAAAAGATAAAATATGATTTTTTTTTTTTAATAAATATATATGTGTGAAGTTAAGTTACTTAGCAACTTTAATAGTTTATTCATAGTTTCTTTTGGTTTTATAAATTCATAATTGTTTATTAATCTTATTTGTAAACTGCTTTTAATATCTTTGATGACCAAAAGGATTTTTGATCTTTCATTTTATTTTGCCTTTCAATGAACAATGTGATTAATAGATTTTGTTATCATTTTTTACTACTTCACTTGAAGGAGACATATATCCTGATTCTACGACTAATGACATGTGTATAAATGTGTTCATATATATTGATTGTGAAGGGGAGGTTCGGTTTATTTAATTATAATTGGCTCTGCTCGGATAGTAGTTATTAAGGTTATTCATTTGATTTCTCTTCTTTCAGTTTTTCTTTTCTTTTTTTAACCTTTTTTTTGTTGTATCATAGAGTTAAAAAATGATGAAATCATAATTTTAACAGTAAATATAATATATATTAAGCTTATGATCAACTGGCATTGTCCAAACGCCAAACGATTGAACAGTTTTATTTATTCATAAATTAAGGTTAAATTTATGTTTTTGAGATTTTATAGCGCACATACGCATTTTTATTTTTCAATTATTAGTTATTTATTCATAGCTTCACTTTGAATTCAGCTCCTTCCTGCCACACCAAGAAGTCATTGTGATTATAAATTGTTCATATTGTTCTCCTCTCACAAGTTTTATAAACATAAACATCGTCCTTAATTTCAATTTATAGCGGCGTGTGGAAGAAATCAACACGAGCTCCGATCGAAGCAGTTGAATGCAGAGTTCTATTATTTATATTTTTTGAGTATGGAATACGGATTGGGCTTATAGGACTTGATGGGCGGTTCGCGCATACGTTTCATGTCAGTCGGATACGGACGTTTATAAGCCGCAGCGCTTGTTGGTATTATTGATGGACGTGCTATAAAATTCATTGATTTTCATTATTACTTTAAACTGGTTATGTGTATAATTAAGAATGGTTTAGATCATTAAATATACAAATGGTTATTATTTAAAATTATTCATTCCAAAGTATTATATTATTGCATGAAGATTTTTTGGTTTTTTCTTTTGTTTTTGTTTCATTCACTGGTTCTACAATACTGTCTACCCCCAAAAGGAAGCCCATCAAAAGTGCAACCCGCAAAATGTAAAAGGTGAACTGGAGGCTGCAGGCGGATCCAATCTAACGGATCCCAGCATTAATTCTCTAAGGATGAAAAGATCGGAAAGAATGCGTGCAAGGGACCACTTACGTTTACTATACTCGTAGCCCGTGGGCGGGCGTTTTGGGGGCAAACGGTGCTCGTATTCGTAAACCACCTCCTCGGCATCTTCGACTCTACAAACGACAAGACTATTAGTAACAATAACAACGCACGTTGGCAATAAGGCATAAGGGCGGTAATGATCTGGTCCGACTAACGATTCATCCTGGTTTGGGCGGTAAATGGTACAAAATTATACTTTACAACTAACTTACTCAGGCGGATTTTCCGCAGCTCGCTTGATGAGACTTATGTACTTCGGAGCTCCATTGCTGCTGCTGCCGAACTTCTTATCAAAGACAGACCTGCCAGCAAAACATAATGAGGTAATCCTCGTGTAAAACGTGGCTCAGACGTACCTGTAGGCCTCCAGGTTGGGCCCATGTATGCTCTTGGCCGACTCCGGATCCATTTCCATTAGTTCGCGTAGCTGCTCGTGGGATACCTCGTCGTTTTTGTCTGGAATCAAATACTTACGGATCTCGGCCAGGGCATATGCGATGCGGGCATAGCACTCTGCCGGTGTGGCCACCGTACTAACCTCCAGAAAGAGGTCCTTTTGCAAGTGGGCATAGCGGGGATCCCCGGAACTGCGGAGCGATTCCTCCTTATTCCGATCGCGTATAGAGCTGCGACCTTTGATGGCTATCTTGCACTGGGTCTCCTCCTGCAGGCGTCGCAACGAGTTTCCCTTGGGTCCCAATATCTTTCCCGTAAAGTTGAACTGCAAAAAGGACTTTAAAATGGCGGCCAAAAGGTGGGATTGGAGGACTCACCTTAGGGTACTGCTTGACTGGCACAAATACCTTCTGGGTAATCTTCATCGGCTTCTGCTTGTAGACGTCGGCGTAGAATTCCTTGCCGGGAATGCGGCCAGTACAGTAAACACGGTCCACGGCTGCAAATACAAATTAGGTTGGGGAAGAACATGGCATTGATTTTACCTTCATCAATTAGTAGAGCGCACAGTGGAAACTTGGACGACAAACGCTGACGCTCCTCGTCCAAATCGGCCAGGAATTTTTGGGCCACCTCATTTAAGCGTGGCTGATGGTCATGGGTTGCTGGTTTCTCAGCAAATTCGGGCGCTGCTTCCATAATAATTTATTATTTTTACTCAAAATGCGACTTGCTATGAAAAACTGTATCTATAATAGTGCTGGGAGCCTGTCGATAGTTGCCTTGATCATACTCTAGTTTATATTCGTGGGTAAAATACTTTATTACTGAATTAAAATATATAGTCAAAAATGCTGTGATTATTTCATAGATTTTTCTAGGGATTTTTAAGCTATATATGTTTAAAAAGACAAGTTTTTTAAAAGAGGACTTTAAAAGCCGTGAACTAGTTCATGTTCGTCAAGTTATCGATATTTTTGGCGGCTTTGAGCTGTCCATCTCTAAGGCAATTTATTTGTATTTTTGCAAAGTATAAACAATGGCCAGCGAGGACCTATTTCCGCAGGAATTATCCGAAGAACAGGACCTGGAGCAAGAACAGGCTATGGAAACAGAGCCTGTAGATTCCGAGCCAACAGAAGAACCCCCAGAAGAGCTTGACGCTGAAGAAACAGAGAAGGATCCCCCATCTGAAAATGGAACCGAAAACACAGCCGAAAAGCCTGGTTAGTAAGAAGTATTAATATAATTCGTTCTATTAATTAATTAATATATGTGATTGAAGCAACCAATGGTGTAAAGCCAACTGATCACGAAAGCGACTCCAAAATCACGCAACTTCCTTTGGCCCGCATACGAAACATCATGAAACTGGACCCCGATCTGCATCTGGCCAACAGCGAGGCTGTGTTCACATTGACCAAGGCCGTGGAGCTTTTTATTGCCTCTCTGGCGAGGGAGTCCTATACGTACACCGCACAATCCAAGAAGAAAACCATCCAAAAGAGAGACGTGGACATGGCCATATCCGCCGTCGACAGCCTGATGTTCCTAGATGGAGCCATGAACTTCTAAGCACTCCCTGTGATTATCCCATATAACCAAGACCCGTCATCCCTTAAATTAAAAACATGTATCGTTTATATATTTTATTTTATTATTTGGATAATGTAGCGGCAAACACATTCGGTTCTATTCAGCCTAGTAGGTAGATGTTAAAATTAGAAGTAAGGTATAAAACAATCGTCGGTTCACAAGGTCTAAAACAAATTAAAAGTAAAATCATAATCATAATCATAAACGCAACGTTGAACGTTTCACAATACTCAGAAATCTCGTGGGGAATTGTATCGAAGCCGGCATTTAGTTAATTTTGTTTAACTGCTGTTGATTGTGTTTGGTTGTTAATAATTCAGTCCACAAGCGGTACTTACTTTTCGTCGTTGGGTGGTATATATATGTAATTTATTGAATATTTTTTATTGTTGGTTTTATCACCATAATCTTATGAGACAATATTTTCAAAGCTTAGTCTAACATTACGCATTGATTAATTGGTTTTTGGGGGGATTTTGTTTTGTGTTTAGTTCTCATTTGTATTCGCATTAACTAGAATTAAATTTGTTGCAGTTTGATTTAGATTTAGAATTAGATTTTTGTGTACAATCATTTTTTGTTTTTCTTTTTTTTTTTTTGCTTTTTTCGAGGATAAAATTTGTTGCATTGATGATTTCTTTATATAACACAATTCGAACATTGGAACAATTGCAATAAAAATTGGGGTTATCATTCGATTTTAGTTTTATATAGTATATATATTTAATAGGTGTGCATAGTTGGATTTTGTTGACTTTAAATATTAACGATAGTTTTTTTTTTGTTTTTGGAATATATATATATATTTTTATTCTTTATGCTTAATTTTTTGTTTTTGTTGTTTGTTGTTGTTGTTGGGGGATTGTGGTTGTTGGTGTTGTTGTGGTTTCATGGATATTGGTAAATCGATGGGTTAACGTATTTTCGGATATGGAGCCGAGCGATAACGCACGCTTTCACGAGATCGGGATCCTGTTTCGTAGTGTGCAGATGAATGTGATCCCGAGCCCGAGGTTGTTGGTCGATACGACGATGATGAGCGACCGTTGCTTGGTTTTGCTATTTTGGAAAAAATTTTATTTTTTGGTTTTAGATTTTCAGGTGTTCTTGTCTCTGTGGTGCATTTTTGTTTTTTTTTTTTTTGTTTTTTTTTTTATTGTTTTGCTTAATATATGTACATTTAAAAAAAAAAAAGAAAATAAATTGTTTAACCGGTTTTGAATGCACTACACCCTAAATAAAGTTTCCTACATGTTTCTTTTCCGAGTAATTTAAAAAAAAAAGATGCCACAAGTGCTTTATAAATTTGGATTAAAATCAATTTTTATCACAGTTACGATTTTGTACATTTAAGATATGTTTTTTTTGAGTACTTTGAACGCTCTCTTAAATGATAGTTGATTTTTTTCTACATTTTCTACATTTAAATTCAAACTAATTTGGTTTTGTTGGTTTGATTTTTTCATTCAGTTGGCTCTTGATTTTGTGAGTATGTTAGTAGTCGTCCAATTCATGAAGATGATTTTATTGTCGGTACGGTTTAGTTGATCGCGCCTCTGTTCAGGCATAGTGCATTTAAAATCTCGTTAAAATAGGATGGCTTTCCGTTTATAAGAATTTTTTGTACACGGTTTTTATGGCGATTGTTTAAAATATATATATATTTTTTGCATTTTGAATATTTTTCTCAGCTGGAAATTTTTTTTGTTTTGCATTTTTTGTTTTTTTGGTTGTATTTTTTTTTTTACGCGATATAAGTTTAGTTTGTATATTTTGATTTTCTTTTATTTTCTTTTTAAATTCCTGGTGGAGGGAGAAAGATTAATTTGTTCTATAATGCTATACATCTTACCTGAATATGCTGCTGCATAGGAAGACGAGGACGAGTGTGGATGATACTCACGCCGGTAGTCACGCTCGTAGGAGCTGCTCTCGTACTGCGCGTGGTGGCTGGAGTGCTTCGAGCTCGGTGGCGGTGGTGTCGCATACCGATCGTACTCTCCATGATGGTCATACAGCTCGTGGTCCCGTGATCTGCTAGGGTCGACATGTATTCTGGTTCAAGTCAATTGAATTTATGCAACCAACCTGTGTGTTTTTACGATTCCGTAGTTAGGATCGTCCATCACATAGCGGGCCTTCTCCAGAATCGAATACACCTTAGGTTTGGACGACGCGGGAGGAGGTGTACTACAAAACCAAATAGTCTTCAATTAATAGATCTTTTTCATCAAAAATTCAACTAACCGAGAACTGTAAGCACCATGTTCTCCATAGGACTTTGAATAGTGGTGAGACTTTTTGTAGAGGCGCTCCTTGCCGTCCATCTCGCGCAGCTGCTCCAAACGGATATCGTCATTCGCATCGGGAATCATAAACTTCCTGATCTCGCCCAGCGCGTAACTGATCCTGTGATAGGCTTCCGCCGGCGGGGCCACTGTAGATATCTCCACATGAAGGTCCCGACTGAGGTGGGCGTACTTGGGGTTGCCAGCGCTACGCAGCTCCTCTTCCTTTCCGTGGTCTCGCATCGAGTTCCGGCCCATAACCACCATTTTGCACATTGTCTCTTCCTGCAGCTGCCGTAGCGTATTTCCTTTGGGTCCAAGGATTTTGCCAACGAAATTGAATTTGGGGTACTCCTTGATGGGGAAGAGCACCTTCTGGGCGACACGGATGGGCTTCTCACTGTAGACGTTGGCATATATTTCCGGCTTGGGAATGCGGCCACTAACCAAGATCTTTTCGACCTCTGTTATTACCAGTTCAAAATCGATTAGATCCGCTTCTTGTTACGTGTCCATAGTTGTTTACTCACCGTCATCCAACAACCTCTTGGTGATTATGTGCTTCTTCTCAAGTGTCTTCTTCTCCAGCAGGCACTCCTGCAGGTAGGCGTTAGTTTTCTCGTTCAGCTGGGGCGTGTCTCTGAGAGTGGTGTGGCTGGTGCTGTGGCCTCCGCCGTCCGCCTCCGGAGTCTCCTGAGCACCGGTCGTCGCTGGCTCCTCGTCGCGTCGCTTTCGCTTGTAGTCGGCGGCATCCTCATTGTAGTCCCTGTCGTAGTCGCGGGGCATCCCGGATCTGTGTTCTTTTCGGTGATAGAAATTGGCAAATTCCCACTATGCGGAAGAAAGATTCTACTTTTGCTGAAAAGTAGTAGGCTGAAAAAATATGTATGTGGTACGAAAGCGATAAATTGTTTTGCGTTATCGTTGGATTGTTAGCGATGATACGGCTGTTGGAAAATAGCCAAATATATCGAAAAATTTAACTACATTTATGGAATAGGAAACATATTAAAAAAAATGCACTTTACAATGTTTTTTTACATGAAAAGGTAATTATAATAAATTAAAGAATTAATTTGAAACTTTTTGTACTTTTATGTGATTTTCGAACATTTCCAAAATGCAGCTGGGCGCTCATCTCTATGTGAATCATATCGTTTATAGGAAAGTTGAAAAAGCGATTAAAAATATTAAAAAATCAGCTTACGAAGCTCATTTTTGTCAACTCTCCAACATTTTGGAAGATTCCGCACCAAATGTCATATAAACAGAAAAATTTTTAGAAAATAAAATTAAATTATGCTAGTTAATAAATTTAAAGACACAGCTGTAAGGTTTAATGCTTCAATGTTATTAATTATAAACTAATATGGAATAATAGTAACTTAAGCCTAAAAAGAATAAATAAATGAAATTCAGTGTAAAATATTAAAGAGTGACCAATTTGAAAATAATAATTTCGAAACAGAAACTTGCGATATTTTGGCCTAAAAATATATCTCTACGATAACATATATATTTTCTTTTGAAACTTAATCGATATATTGATATATTTCCGACATCCCTAATACACACTTGGACAGGGAGAGAAAAATTAGGGCCACTGGGAAGGCTGAAGTCGCACACTTGCTTGGCTAGCTAATCGAATAGACTACAACGCGCCGCCGACGACCTCCCGCAGATCACCGCAATCAGAAAGCACGCGACACGACCCATCCTCGTCCACACCAGCAGCAATTGATCGAGTGTCAAGAAGCAGGACAAATGGCGGAAAACGGAATGCGTGTGCCAGGGTCAGCCGCGACGGCGGCATCTTCCGCCGGAGCTGTGACCACCAGCAGCACCGGCACTAGCAATGGGGAGCACGAAAACGAACACAACGCCAGTGCCGACAGCGAGAAGGCCCAGCCGGCGCCGGCGATCCAGAAGTACATGCAGGACCTGATGACGGAGCGGTCCCGCATGGAGAATCATTTTCCGTTGGCGGTGAAGCTAATCGATGAGGGTAAATCGTTTCGATAGGGTTTCTCTCCCAGTTTGACTATAATTTTGTCTTTTTCCTCATTTGCGAACAGCTCTGGAGCGAGTGCAACTGAACGGACGGATTCCCACTAGAGACCAGTACGCCGATGTCTACCAGCAGCGCACTATCAAGTTGTCTCAGAAGGTGCACGTGCCTATCAAGGATAAGAAGTTCAACTATGTGGGAAAACTATTGGGCCCCAAGGGCAACTCGCTGCGGCGTTTGCAGGAGGAGACGCAGTGCAAGATCGTCATACTCGGCCGCTTCTCGATGAAGGACCGAGCTCGCGAAGAGGAGCTGCGCAACTCTGCGGACGCTAAATACGCCCACCTGAATCTTCCGCTGCATGTCGAGGTTTCCACCATTGCCCCGCCTGCCGAGGCGTATGCCCGCGTGGCCTACGCCCTGGCCGAAATCCGTCGCTACCTCACGCCGGATAAGCACGACGACATCCGCCAGGAACAGTACCGGGAGCTCATGGAGGACCCGGAGGCGGCCAAGAAGCTGACGCTGCGTCAGTTGCAGCAGCAGTCGAATGCTGCGGCCACCGGAGCTGTTGGTGGTGGCGGTAACGGAGCAGCTGCTGGTTCGGGGGGTAATAATGGCAATGGTAACCAGCGCTCGGGCGGCAACTACAGGTGGGTGATGTGGTGCATTCTGTAGCCACCATTGATTACGACTTGTTCCATTTTAGACAAAAGTTTCCGCAGCAATCGCACTATCATCACAACGACGAGACTGTCTACTATCGCTCACACAATAACGCCTACCACCAGCCAAAACCTTTTGTGCCAGGTGAGTTGATTCACTCCGACCCTGCGCCAGCGGCCCTTAGACAATATTCGTGTTATTCCCTCACAGCCGCCCAGCGGGGCAATGCCATGCACACCACCTTGCCGCCACAGGCAATTGTGCGAGCCTCACCACCGGGCATGGTTGTCAGCGCAGCCAGTTTCAATGGCCGGAATGCCGGGCTCGGCAACGCCGGCGGCGGCGGGATCATGGCTAACAGCATCGTTGCCGCCACTGGAGGTGGGATTGGCGGCACTGTACCACCCAATATGCGCTACCGTCCCGCTGGCCCATACCAGTACGTCAAGAAATAATACGGACGGGAGGTTACACCGCCCGCTGCCGTTCGCTGTTTGTTCAACTATTCCTCACCATCATTAATGTCGTCCCATCCGGAAGGATTCACCTCCATGCGTCATGCCCATGCCCATGTCCATGCCCATCCAAACACCCGCAGTCAAACTCATATTCACATCCAAACCCAAACACACACATACACACTTCTCCAAAGGTAGATGTAGTAATTATGAGAACATTGGAAACTTGTCATGCATTGAGTTCATCAGGATTTCGGCGGAGTGGAAACCAAAACGAAACGAATGAGTAAATGTATGTTTAAGAAAACTAGCCTAAGTAGACGAATGCTCCTAACATCAAGAACACGACCCAACCATCCAGAAATTTGAAGAGAAAAACGAAAAAAATATGAGAACACACCCACCCTCACACAAGCACACCTGCTAGAACTCCTTGAGGATTGGATTCGGAATCAGGATCAGAAGAGCCTGCGATGTAGAAACTTTGGAATCGGTGTGTTGGGCTCTGCGAGCATTTGGAAATTATTGAAAAGAATTGATGAGAAGAAGACGATGAGTACGGACCGAATCGAATGGATGTATTCAGGGATGATCCTAATCGAGCCAGATGTCCTTGTTTTGTTTTTCGTATATTATTACCATTATTATTTTATTATTGACACACACGATGATTTCATCAACTTCTAATTTATATCGATGAATATATATATCTCTTTAATGTATACATTAATACGTAACCTCCCAGCCAGCGCTTAATCCTTAACTTCTTGCTTTCGCCAAACCTGCGCTTAAGTTATTCTACTTTTGTTTAATGCATTTTAAATTACGTTTACGAATTGAAGAGGAGGCTTTATATATTTTTTTTTATTTGTTACCGTGCCAGGACAAAGAAACCAACTAAAAATTCACATAATATTATATATGCAAAGGATATAAAAGCTATATGATTTGTAACACTTACATAGAACACAACAAGCCCACACCGAATCACGTATATATATATATCGAAGCATCAGAATATTCACGTAAAACTTAAACCAAAACCACATTAGAAACGCAAATGAGAATCTGCAGTCATATGTATGTCTATGCCAGGATTATTTGATGGACATGGCAGCCACCACATCCGATAGGAGAGAATTAAGCAAACACATGCATACATAATTGTTATTGTTGTTGAAAGCAACTAAAATTGTAATAGAAATTATGCAAATATACTTACGAATATGACGACAAATGTTAATTGCAGCTTAGTTATTATTTTGTATCAACCAGTCACCCAGCCAGCCAACCTCCCTTTCATATAAACCCCTAAAAACCCACCCACACTGGAAACGAGACCTAAGATATAGTCATATACATATGTATAGAGGATCAGATCAGAGGACTTTGAGTTACATTTTGTTGAAGATGCTTCTGAAGCCACTCTCTCCATAATTTGTCTTGATTGAAAAAATTAAAATATGCATACAGACACACATATATATATGAAAATACGAAATTATATATTTTACAGTGCATTATTATATATTGCTGATTATCGTTAAATAAATTTCCAATTTGAACTCGCCATGTTGAATAAATATAGAACCGAAACATGATTGGAATTAAAATGAACGAACTTTGCTTTCTATTGCTTCACCATCTTCTGTCCCCCAATAAAACAGAGTCATCCGTTGTGTTTAACAAATCATTTAATTTTATAGTTTAACAAATACAGGACGATCCCCACCTACAAGGCTCTGACCAGTTGCATCAGGGCGTAGGGATTCTTGTTGCTCATAAACTTCAGCTGCTCCTCAAAGCCCTGCGGCGTCTTGTTGATCCAGTGGCGATCCAGGTAGTAGCTTATGTAGCTGTGGAACTCCTTATCGCTGTAGTTCTCCACATGGATCGGCACGAAGGGGTCCAAGTGCTCAAATCCCTCTGTGCCCAACAAGTAACGTGGCATGTAGGAGTCCATGTGGCCCTCGGTCATAGCGATCTTGTCAACGGAAAGAATGCACACACCGTTCGTCCAGTCATAGCGGGTGATGTTCAGGAAGGGGTGGGTGAGGGTGATCTTGTCGGGCGTCACCCGCTGCTTGTTGTCGGAGAAAATGCGAGTAACTGGGTGGAAGAAGGCATTGTAACCGTCAATGGCCACCATCACCTTGCACTTTCCGGCGGTGGAGAGCAGCTTCAGTTCAGAAATGAGCGCCGCCGTGGTCTCCGAAGCGTACTTGATGCGGGCTATTCCGTGCTCCACCAGCTCGAGCAGGGTGGAACCTGCCGGGGTACTTTCTCGTTTGCTCCACACATACTCCTTGCTGGTCTTCAGTTCGAGGCGCTGCAGGAGCTTGCTGTTCTGGCCCTTAAAGTGCACCAGCCAAGCTGCCGCGTCAAAGGGCAGGTCGATCATGCCCTCCTGGCCCGCAGCATTGGAAGCCTCCTTTGGACGCTTCATCCAGTTCGGCGCCCATGGCACGTGCACCAGCAGGAAATCGTTCAGAGCACCATAGTGCAGTACGTGGGCCATGGTCAGGGTCTTACCCGTACCATTTTCCCCGTACAGCAAGTATCGCACCACCGGCTTGGACAGATCCGCCTTCTTAATATATTCGAGGACCTCCAGGGCAGGATTCCTCACCATTAGACAAGCCTCTGTGAAGGTTTTGATCTGTTGTTCGTACTGCTTGGGCAGTCCGCCTCCGGCAAAGATTTGCTTTTTTTGTTCCGCCGGAATCGTGTAGAATTTAGCCACCTGGAGCGCCGAGTGCTCGCCGGGATTGGTCACCGCAGTCCGGAACTCACTGATGGCGGCTCCCTCCGCGGGCGCAGCGGCTGCTGCTGCATTCGTAGACATTGACATCTGCAGCACATGTCGCTGGAGCTGCACGGCAAGACGATTCCGTATCATTTTCATTCAAAAACGTTAAATAAGAGCTGCAAGCGTACCGGATTAGAGACGGGAATAGATCGATAACGCCATCGATTGGTCGAAATAGAATGTGTTATCGATAAAAGAATGGATTCCAGGCCATATCCAATCAGCCCGGCAAAATTGCGTCTCTTGCGAAATTGCATTTTGTCTTTAATAATTGGGATTGCTATTTATTATCAGCATGTCATCGATTGAAAAGTTGTCTATACAAGGAGTGCGTAGTTTCGGCTCCAATGCCGAGGATATGCAGGTTAGATCTTCTATTTAAAGGAACTGTAAAACCCTGACGACTTCCCGTTTCGTAGAGCATTACTTTTTCTTCGCCTGTAACTTTGATTCTGGGAGAAAATGGATGCGGAAAGACAACCATTATAGAATGCCTCAAATACGCACTAACTGGAGAATCTCCGCCTGGTAGTGAAAAGGGAAAAAACTTCGTCCACGACCCAAAAATCTTTGGGAACAACGAGTCCCTGGCCCAAATCAAAATGAAGGTGCGGGACAAACGAGGCGCTGAGGTATCCATCTGCAGGACAATGAAAGTGACCAGACAACGCGGCCTGATGACTTTCAAAACGATGGACTCCACTCTCAACTTCCTGACCGACGGTGGTCAGCCGAAGCGCGACCAGGATTCCCTAAGCGGTCGCGTGAACGACATCGACCAAGCCATCTCAGACTTCATGGGCGTCTCAAAGGCGATTATCAACAACGTCTTGTTTTGCCATCAAGAGGATTCCAGTTGGCCCCTGGATGAGCCCAAGAAGTTGAAGGAGAAGTTCGATGCCATCTTCGGCATTTCGGAGTACGATAAGGCTCTGGACAAAATCATAAAGATGCGCAAAGAGGCCACAGAAGACCTAAGGTTGATGGGTAAGCACGACTCAAGTTTAAAAGACCTTCCTAACGAATGATTTCTTTGTTCTGTAGAGGCCAATATAAAGCATGTGGAGTATCTGAAGAAGGAGATGGAGGCAAAAACTCTGTCTCTGCAGAAGGCCCAGGAAAAGTGCAACTCCGTCAAGAGCCAGTGCAACGACTGCGAGGAGGAAATGAAGCCCATTGAGGCGCGTTTAACGGAAATTCGTAACATCGAATCAGAGGTTGGAAAATATCAAGCCCAAAAAGTGGAAATGGACACCAAGTAAGTGTTATTGCATGATTTTTTGTTGTTTTTTTTTTCACTTTTATGGCTCGACAGGCATAAAAACTGCAAGGAGCAGATAGCCACTATTTCAAGAAAGATTAAGACACTCTTCGAGGGATCTTTGGTTGAGCTGGAGATGGAAATTGTAAACTTCGACCAGCGTATGTCCGAGATGCAACGCCAGTGCACGGAAGCCGAGGAGGAGCTTTCGCAGCTAAAGAAGTCCAGTGGAATTGTGAAGGATAGGCTTGCCACGCACGATAAAAAACAGGTTCTGGCCAAGCAACAACATCAGAGTGAACAGGCATGCAAAGCCCAGCTGCTGAGGCGTGTGAAGGAGTTCTGCCGAGAGCTGCAGATTCCCATTGAGGAGAATTCGATAGGGCAGCCCGAGAAACTGGAGGAAGTGTTGCAGGACATCGAGGCTGTGATCATGAGCAAGCACTGCGAGATAGCAGAGATTGGTGATCAGAACGACAAGGCCGACCAAAAGAGACAGGCCAAGATCGACGAACTGCGCATCGACTTGACCAAGTCGGAGCAAAGCGTTGCAGCGCAGGAGAAACAGCGCGAACAGAGTAAACGCGAAAGCGAGACTCTCGAGGTAGACATCCAGAGGATCGAGGCCTCCATGCACGAGTTGAAGCAGCTGGAAAAGAAAATAGCTGATGCCAACGAGCTGTACGAAAACACCACCAAGAACTATGACCAGCAAGCCATGCGCGATGTTATCGCTGCCAAGAAGTCGTTCATTGCCGAAAAACAGGCTGAGTTTAAAAAATTAGATGAGCAGCTTACTTTCCTTGGCTCCATGGCCAAGTTGGTTGCCGAAATCGGTCTGAAGCAAAAGGAATTAGAGAAGAAAACCCAGGAAGTGCATCGTGTGCGAAGCCGACACTCTGATAACTTTGGAAAATTCTTCAAGGAAAAGATTTCCGGCAACTATCGCCGGTCGATGCAGGGGGCCTACGACAAGTTGAATAGAGAGATCAAGGACCTGAATGAAAAGGCCAATGCCCAAAAGTTCAAGGAGCAGTCATACGAGATTAAACGCAAAAATCTCATCGGGGATATTGGGCGCATGGAGAAGGAACTGAAGGAGAGCGAGGAGCTGATATTCCAAAAGTGTCGCTCCACTCCTTATGACGAGTTACTGGACCGAAGCAAAGTTGCCATTACGAAGTTGCAGTTCGATCATGGCGCGCTCAAATCCGCCGAGGCTTTATACAAGAAGTAATTTCATAAAACCATTGTTTCAAAAATAGTAAAAAAGTTTTCTTTTTCTAGGTACATACAGAAAATTGAGGAAGAACCATGCTGCCCCTTGTGCCACCACAACATGTCCGGGGATGAGGCCTGCGATCTGACCACAGAGCTGACCGACGAGATTCAAAAGTTGCCCGAGAACATAATCAGGGCCGAGAAAGCCCTAAAAACTGAGACTCTAAAATATGAGAACTTGCTTCAGCTTAAACCGAACATTATAAAGGTTAAGGACTTAAAGGAAGCCTTGCCTAAAAAGAAGGAGGAGCTTAAACAAGTGGAGGAGCTGCTGGGCGAGACCGTTAGTGAATATGAGACTATATTGGCGCTGATTGGCGAACCTACCCACAACATGGAGTTGGCTAATTCCATGATGGGCGATATGACTTTGCTCGACGAAGCTTTAAAGGAATCAGCGCGCCTGGAGAAGGATCTGGAGCTCCAGAAAGTAGGTTATTTTCCCATTTTGGATGAGTTGCTAAATAATAGTCTGTTCTTAGGCCAAGTTACCTCCATCCTACGATTCAAGTGTTTCAATGGATGCTTTGCAAGCGGAGAAGAGTCAGGTATCTAAGGACTTGGAAGCAGAACGTAAGGATCTGGAAACCCACCAGACCACCTTCCAACAGCACCTGGACGCTTTAAACCGTGTTCGTGAAATCAAAAATGGGTAAAGCTTTAAAGGGTTTTTTTCTCATTTGAAAAACTAATATCCAAACTTTTCTTCAGACTAAAGGACAGACAAATAAAGCTGCAAGAGGGCTTGCAAAGCCTTCCTCAGTTGAAGGAAAGATATGAGAAGCTTACCACTTTCCTCACAACAGTAACCACTGAAATAAACGAATTAAGGTCAAAAATTCAACCTCTCAAGCAGGACCTAAGGGCTGCCATCAGTGAAAAGGAGCGACTAAAGGAGAGTGAACGCACCAAGTTGGCCCAATTGAATTCGAAGTATAATTCGTACAAAAGTACAGATCAGGACATACAAAGATTGAACAATGAAGCCCAGAACTACGCGAAGCTAGACTTAAAAAGTGAAATCAGCAAATTGGAAGAGGTTATCAAGGCCTCCAATGAGCAAATAAGGAAATTGGAGCTGCAAATAGATTCCAAGACTGGGCAAGTGGAGTCCATTAAGACGGAGTGTCGCAACCAGCAGAACGTGGAGCGAGACTTGAAGGATAATCGCGAGCTGAAGCAACTGCAGGAGAAGGAATCCAAGCTAAGCGAAAGCTGTGTGGCACTCTCTAAGCAACTGGGCAACTTGGACTTCCGCAGCGTCACCAAAGAGAAGTTGGAACTAACAAAGCGCCGGGATGCGTCCACGGTGAGAAAGGGAGAGCTGCTGGGTCAGCTGGGCGAGATCAACTGTCAGGTGAAAAGGCTGGAGCAGGAAATAGACGAGCCAAAACTAAAGGAGTCGTTCAAAAACTTCCAAAAGGCTAACTATGAGCTGGTAGTGATGCGCCGCTGCATCGACGACTTGGGCCAGTATCGGATGGCCCTGGAGTGGGCCCTCATTCAGTTTCACGCGGAGAAAATGGAGAACATCAATCGTCTGATCCGCGAGTACTGGCGCATGATATATCGGGGCAATGACATCGACTACATCCAGGTGAAGACCGACGACATCAGTGCGAATGCAAATGCCGATCGACGCAAGACCTACAACTACCGAGTAGTTCAGTCGAAGAACAACACGGAGATTGAGATGCGGGGTCGCTGCAGTGCTGGTCAGCGCGTCCTCGCATCTCTGATCATTCGCATGGCATTGGCCGAGACCTTCAGCAGTAATTGTGGAGTGCTTGCCTTGGATGAGCCCACCACTAACTTGGATCGTATTAACATCACCTCGCTGTGCGATGCCCTGAACTGCATTGTGGAGGAACGGCAAAGCCAGTCGAACTTCATGCTCATCATCATCACCCACGACGAGAATTTCATTTCGTCGCTGGGCAAGATAAACAGCTACCATCGCGTGTTCCGGAATGATGAGTGCAAGTCGGTTATTCGCAAGGTACAGGTTGGCTGAATGTTCGGTCCATCAAAGAAACTATTACAATTAAATGTATAAAGTTTGTTATCAATATTTTTGCTCGGAACATGTTCATTCAATTAGAGGAACAGGTAATTTCCCCTCCATGATGGGGCTAGCAGTGGTGCTTGGAGTCACTCTTCCGTCATGTTCCAAAAGTGGCTATTCGTAGTTCTTGCTCCCCAGGCAGTCCTACTCCATTCCATACAGTTTGGAGTAATGCACAACACTGCGGTGCCTATTTTCGAAGCAGAAGTATACTCCAATAGGTCTGGGGATGTGGATGTGGTTTTCAAACAAAAGGTTTCTGAATGTCAACATTTAAAATGGTTTTTATTAAGTATTTATAATGCAGGGTGATTTTATCTTCTATATTAACCTGATTTTGATCATGGACGAGAGCCAAGTAGAGTGGAATGGTGGTGCCTCCATTGTCAATGGCGGAATTGGATGCAACTTTACGACCCTGAGGTTGCTAAACATCCAACCGAAGGTGTCAAGAGTGTCAGTACTTATTTATGGGATACCCAGGTAGGTGATGTCCTTGGGCTACTCCAAAATATTCTCTAATTTAAATCAGTCTTTCTCCTGCTCATCGATGGTAGGTTTCCAGTGGTATCCATCATCCGGCAGGTCGCTGCGTATTAGCGGCGATATCCACGCCAAGTGCATGCGGTTGCCAAATACGCTTCTAAGGTTTTGGCGGACTCCTCGATCGTATCTGTGTTTGCTCGCCAAAGTGCGATCTGCGGAAACTCCTCCTCGCAAAATGATGGGCACATGGTAGGCCAAAAGAAGAACGCCATACAAGAAGGCTAGGATGTTCAAGCCGTAGAAGATCAGGTACATGTTGCTCCAGAAGTTCCCCGTGAAAAGAAGGAACAGTGGGTTGAGCAGTTTGAATAGTGTGAACCAGTGGCAGTAGATGTGGGCCTGGAACACCCACAGGTAAATAGAGTTGTACACCAGGGCGTACACGGATCCCACAAAGAGGTAGAAGATGAATCCCATGAAGAAGCGATGGTTTCGGTGACCGATGCAGCAGCCGGTGTATATGCAATGATGGTCTCTCTTCAGGACGCAAACCCCACAGATCTTGCAATGCCAAGACCTGGGCGGGGCCAATTTCTGGCAGATGTCGCACTCTCGCCAATCCGAATGATCCTCTGGTGGTTCTATCTTCTTGACTGTAATAGTAGATGTATCTTTTAGATTGTAAGATCCATTACATCTGCACTCTACACTCACCATCACAACTCGTATCGATCATCATGCAGGCAATCATGTTGCTCTTGATATTGAAGACGAGGAACATGGCCATCAAAAAGTGCAGGGTGTGGAAGAAACTACCTGGATCGTGGAAATTGGGAAGCACCACCACAATCTCGAACATGAAGACCACCGGCAGAAAGATGCCAATGAGAAGGAAGCACAAAATGTCCACCAGCCGGCGGGGCAGTGGATTTCTACGGATTCTCATGATCTGTACCTGTCCACCGCTCTATTTCACAGCAAAAAGTAAACAAATACAAGGCCGATCACCGGGTTGTCAGTGGGCTAAAGCTACTTTAATACCCCGACTCATGTTGTCACGTGTAGAGAGTAGCTTTTTTATCGAGCTTTTGCGGCAAAAAGCTACCCTCAGCCGCCACTGCCACCGCCACCGCCACCGAAAGTTCAAATTCAAGTTTCTTCAGTGCATTCCGTTAAGTGGCTTTAATTTAATATGATAAACTCCAAAGTTATAAATTAATTACAATTTGGTATCGGACGCGTGCAAGCGGAAAGCGCTGCCAATGCAGTTATCTTATCAATTAGGGTCACATGGCGTATGCTTGATGTCACGACACACACACACACACACAAACGTGCACATGTTGTATTTGTGTGCGTTTGTGTACATATATGCATGTACTCTTATTAATAAATGGCCGATGGCAAAGCTGGTATTGAGAATTTAATTAACTTGAAAGGACTTACTCCATCACAAATCACTGTAATTAAGGAAGAGCCTTAATTAACATGGCTCTTTAATAAGAGTGTCGACAGCTGAATGATTTCGATATCACGTACTTATAGTTGAAATGCAGCAGGATTAAGTAAACAATTGAAAATGGACCTGTCAGGGACAAACAGAGCTCAACGTCAAGGCTCCTCCTTGTTTCTGCTCAAGAGCTTCATCAGGAGTCTGAAGGACTTTCTAAACCAGACTGGTCTGCACGGCTTAAAGTTTGTGGGTGACTCTAATCTCAGCAGTTGGGAGAGGTAACCACGTAGTCCTTTATCCAAGTCCTGTTTCTAATCCCTTTCTTGTAGATCCTTTTTCTTTGGTTCCTTTGTGACTGCTTTTATAATCACCATTCACCTTATCTCGAATATCTACGTGAAATGGGACAGTACTCCCGTGATAATCGGTATAAGTCCGCAGGCCACCTCAATATTGAAAGTCCCCTTCCCGGCTATAACCATTTGTAACATGAACCAGGTGCAAAAGAGTCTGGTGGAGAAGTATAGAGAGTAAGTTTCTAAGTTCGGGCTAAAATTTGCAATAAAATACAACTATTTAGAGGGTCCTACGAGAGTGCTCTTTTAAAACTCCTATGCGACTCTGATAAATGGCAGTCCAGTGAGTTTGATGATGATCTGAGTCTCCTCAACATCGCTGGAAACACCTTGAGTATCTCCGACTTTGTATCGAACCACTCCCAGCCCTGCGAAAGGATGCTGCTCTACTGTAGGTTCAGTGCCGTTGTCCACAATTGCAGCCACATGTTCCAGCAGATGATGACAGACGAGGGCTTGTGTTGTGTCTTCAATTTTGAGCCTCCGGAATATCTCTACAAGCCCTAGTATGATTCATAGTCTTTAATATGTTAATAGCCCTTAACAATATTAATATTTCCAGTGCCAACAGTGGAAGAAATCTCACAAATGGTTTCGGTCTTCAAGGTGTGCAATGGGATCCAGAGTCTGGATATCCGGAGGAGCTTCCACCGAAATTCTATCCATCCACAGCAAGTGGTACCTTCTTTTTTATGAAGCATATTACAAAATGTGTTCTTAGATCTCTTAATTTTTAGGAACTGGCATTACCTTGGGCTTTACGGCCGTGCTTGATGCCCAGATAAGTGAATATTACTGCTCCTCTACCAATGGACCTGGTTTTAAGGTTAAATTCTTTGGCTTATAATTAGTCCAGTTGTAATAGAGTTCTTGTAGGTCTATTTCCACAATCCCATAGAGGTTCCCATGGTCAAAGAGGCCGGATTGATCACGGCTATTGGCTATGAGACCAACTACCGGATAGAAGTGGTTAGAGCCGAGGCTGTGGCAGCCATTCGATCGATATCCCGCGAGGGTCGGCAGTGTCTATTCAAAAACGAAAAGGACCTCATCTTCTACAGGATCTACACGCGTCTCAACTGCGAGAACGAGTGCATGTCCGCCTACCTGTACGAGTCTTGCTCCTGCATTCCCTTCGACTTTCCGAAGATATACAGCAATGCCTCCACCTGCACCATGCTGGACACTTTCTGTGTCCGGCGAGCCCAGCGCTCCACAAACCGTCCGCGGTGGGCCAAATGCCGGAGTCAGTGCCTGCCCACCTGTTTCGATCTGAATTACCTGGCCAGTGGCTTCACCTTTCCCCTGGCTATCAACGATTTCCTGCTTTCCAATCCCCTGGTGGAGAGTATCAACAAATCGTACTTGGGCGAGAATATTGCGGTCATTAATGTATACTTCCGGGAGTCTGTCTATTACGGTAACATGAAGAATGCCTACGTGGGACTGACGGAGTTCCTTTGTGAGTTTATGAGCGTGGCCACCCAAACTCCCGCCATTTTATAAAAAAAATGTATCATTCCAGCCAACATCGGGGGAGTAATGGGTCTCTTTATGGGCTTCAGTGTCATCTCGCTGGCGGAATTACTATACTTTCTAATTTTGAAGCCGCTCGTAGAACTTTTTGTGTGGAAAAGGACTGCCCATGTGGCCCCGGAGAGGAGTCTAAGGCAAAATCCTGGTATAGAGCAACCTGATGGCATCGATAACCAAAGTTTCTGGCATGTGAAAGAACTTTATCCCAAGGGTGCGGCATGGGAGCCGAACGGAAAGGGCAGAAAATTAAAAAGGAGCAGGAATATTATAAATTCCTTTGTTCAGTGAATTGTTCGTCTGGGAAAAAAGGATTGCGAACATTATTTATGTATTATCCTAGAAAGGAGAATGGCTGAATATGTTATGGATGCCACGTCATGCAAATCATTCCCTGTTCCTACAAGCGGAGCAAAAAACCCAGAATAATTGATACCGATAAACAATGAGTTAAAATTAAAAATACAATGTAGTATACCCTAAAAAAATAAAGAAATTCAAAAGTAAATATTTAATGTACCATAGAAATATGGAAAGGGCGAGCAATCACTATTAATAGTACGATTAAATTGTTAAAGAAAGTTGAACTTGTTACAGTTTCGACATTGAGGAACACATATGCGTATACGCATCCTTTAGCAACATCCTTTTAGAGGAACTTGTTCCTGCGTCACTTCAAGGAATTCTCACAGCTGGAACAGATGTGTCCGAGGTCCGAAGGTCGGTAATAGAATCCTCTAGCCCCTAATGCAATTAACAAAGTTTCCCGGTTATGGAGGCAGTCGGTGGACGGCGGACAGGGTTGGTGCTGGTGTAGCCTGCTTATTTATGCCACATACTCGTATTTTATGCCGATAAGAGCATTTTGGCCAAAATTACTTTTTGCCCGCCATGGCGGAAGAAGCTTAAACTGTTCCATATATACGAGTATGTAAATACACATCGTACATTGTATGAATTTCGGTAGTAAAACAAGAAAGGCTTTCGGCTCGCCTTTTTCAAGGGAGCAACTGCTGAAGATGGCACATTTCGCACAGCGTCGTCTCGCACTTGTGACGGAATTTCCTTTGCCCGGTACATGCTCCGGTTTCTCAGCGTTAATTGCTGACCTCAACCTGCACATAAAGCGACTAATTTTCGCACAGAACTCGCAAGTACTTGTCCTGCATTGCTTCATGAATTCTGCGGCATAGTTTTCCCTCGAAGCATCCTGCACTGAAAAGAACAACTGAACTCTAAGATGTCCTCAGACTTAAAAAAGGTTGTATGGCTTTCTTAAACCTTAAAACTCCAAATTAAAAATATTAAAGTGATGTGTTTGCCTTACAATTTCCCGGAGAATGAAAGTTTAGAGACTCTTTTTATTGTCGAAGTGCTTACACATCCTGTGCCCCCTACCTTTAACCCAGCTGGATAGAATTTCTTAAACAGCCCGAAGGCTGGCACAACAAAAAGGGATAAGGATACCGGAGGATACCAGTGGAAGATGATGCTGCTGCTGGTGCTTCCTAAGCAGCGGCAGGAGCGGCAAAAACGGAATGAAATGCATTCGCACAGTTGAAGACAATTTGCAAAATTGCATCGCTCTTGATGTTTTCACGTGCATTCCATCTGTTCTCCACTCTCGAGTTTTTATGGCCAAGTCAACAATGTGCTGCTGGTCGGAGACAGTCCGTTTCATGGCAATAGTAATTGACAAAATTCACAAACCAGAAACAAGAAATGAAAAATAGAAAAAGCAAAAAGGTAAAAAAGAAATAAAATAAAATTCCTTGGCCACTGTCATGCAATTGAATATGTTTATATCAAATGAAAGCTGTTTGCCTTCTGAACTCTGGTTTATCTATGTCAGCTTATGAGATTATCTTTTCCCCACATTTATTTGCTTACAAACGTCCGACAATTTTGAAATGCACTGTAGGGTGGCGCAGGGAGTGGATGGGTCGGACCTGGCCAGTTGGGGGTGTAGCTATATGGGGGGCTTGCGTGTTTTGGGTTTGCCATCTAAAACCGAGTACAAAAAGCTTTGCTCTCGACCATCTTTCAAGCGATAAGACAACTGGTGCAAATGATTACGACGTGTTCCCCGGCAATGTATATCTCGAGAAGATCCCTTCGAAGGAGGGTGGCGGGGATAACCTGGAGGACAAACCCTAGCTGGAGCTGGGATGCTTCGTAAATGTCAAGACCAGAACTAGATTCAATTCTTTATGGCCGTGTTAACGAGCCAATTCTGCCCCTCCGGTTGTGCAGCACAACTTTGGCACTGAATGAAAAATTATGCCATTAAAATGTTGAAACCGAACCACAAATAATCCTTAAAGCCAACTCTGGTTAGTTTTTGAGGCGAAAGTTGAGACTTGCGAATGGTGGGGGAGTCAGGTCGACCCAACACACGAGTAATTAACAGAAAATTTTCTACCAAAGTTATCAACTTGACAATAAAGTTTTCTTCCCACGAAAATCTCTATCTTTGGCGTGTTGTCTCCTTGAGACACAGTCACCTGATTAAGGTATAAATATTTTATCCTAGTGTGGGCCAGACCCAAACGGGTTGTCTTGTTGTTATACTGTTGGCTGGGCTAAGGACGAAGGACTGAGGACTAAGGAGTGAGCAAAAGTGCGACAGCATTGTCAACTTTATGGGCTTCCTGTCGCACCCGGCTCAGTTATGCATGAAGTGTATTCATCAAAATGAAGACTCGAGAATGTCTGCGTAAATGCTGCACGTGTGGCATTGAGGAGGATGAATCGTGTATATTGTATATATTATATGTATATTTTTGGTTGCAACTGGAGGAAACAATTTGATCGAATGCCGGTCTAGGAAGCTCTAGAAAATTACACAAACACATACGCAGTCTCCGGTGCAGAGGAGTTGCAGGCGGAAAAGCAATTAAAACTTCTTGTCAGTGTCTCGGAAGTGTTTGTTCATATTTTATGATGTTTTCGTGTAGAAAGCTGGATTATGAATGTGTCACCAAGAAGTGTTGCCAGTTCTCTCGCTCTCTAGCTCTCTTTTTTATTCTTCACATTCTGTCTCTGTCTTCTCTGTCAGGACATGCAACAAGCCGTCCGCCATTGAGGTTGCAAGAGTAATGTATAAAATATCACACATCCGCCCCATTGGACGGACTAAACAAAGAAGAATCTGACAAATTTTAAATTCCCCAGACCATGGCCCCACAAGTTTATGAGGAAAACAAAAACATTAGGTTTGGCTCGAAGGACATTCTGACCTTTGTTTTCTCCAATATTTTGATTGAATAATTGATGGAATGCTAAAAATTCTGTGCCATCAACTGGAATATGGCATTCGAGAGGAGATTCTCCCTCAGCCCACAGCACTTAAGTGCATCGATATTTCTTGAAGCGTTTTTGACGGCTGCCACTTAGAAGGCAAGTTGCAGCCACAACTAAGGGCCTGTTATAATATTTGGCTAATGGAATCGGCTCCTAGCGATTCGCGTTGCAGCCATTATAGCATCCACCTATGGATGTGTATCCAATATCGTGCCACTCATATTTGCCTGCGGCGGTGGTGGCTCGTAAGAATGGGTGGGGCAGCTTCCCTGGATGCCCCCAAAATATGCAACATTTGTCGACCTGACATGCTGCACCAACAGGAGCAGCAGCGGCAGCAGCATCCCACCTGCCTAATGCACCAAAATGCATTTGAAATTGGGTAATTTTACACATGCAGCGCCACAGGCGGTGGCAGAGGTGGCAGCAACAGCAACTGCAGTAGCAGCAGCAGCAGCAACACTGCCAGCAATATGGAGCTTAAAAATGTATTTTGGCTTTTTGGTTGGACAGATAGAATTCGTTGCAGCAAACATTTCGCCAGGATTCGAGGTCCGGGCGACAGAGGGGGCATGTATAATGATGGCTGGGTGGATAAGTCCGGCCGTCTGAATAATCAGGACCATCAATCAGGACCACTGCGAGCCCTGCACACCTCATTAGGCTAATCGTACAATTGCGCACGGCCGGACACACACAAACAAGGGTTAACCGGGCTAAGAGCAAGCCTGAGAGGCCCGAGGGTCCTGGGGGAGTGGTGGTGGCCTGAGAAGCACTTCCGGGGAGAGGGGCCGGCCCTATTACTGCCGGCCGGGTTTAGCTTTACCGCAATTTGCCCTCGTGCGCTAAACAATATTTCATTTTTAAGAGTTGACTTTTCACGCTTGCCGACAAGAGGCTTAACATTTTAAATCCATTGTGGCGTCACCGCAAGGACTTTTCGACTTTGCCTGCTATTTTATTAATGTGCCAGGACTCCGCCTTTGTGAATGTATAATCAGTGGATGTGAGTGCATAGATTTGCGAACGTACTTTGTAATTATATTCCAAAAAATTCGATATGGAGCGGGAATGTTTTGGAAAAAGTCAGGAGTCACTTCCTGAAAACCATTCACTGAAGCGAGAGTTATTCGAATGTTTTGTTTTGAATTCGGCTGTAGGAGAAAGTGTTCCCAGTATTTCCGATGAGTGCTGTGCAGTACGCAGAATCCAGAATCGTGAAAAGGGGGACAGCATCCACAGGGGCCAGAAAACCAACTGTATGTGGCTTTAGGCTTAGTCCTCCACAGATGGTCGAAACAGTCGGTTCCAACTGTGGCATCCTTCTGTGGGTGTCAGGTCCTGGCTGGCCATCCTCCCAGCACACAAAGGAAGGACCAAAAACAACGAGAGTATGAAAAATTGCATTATGACTCTAATGCTGGGATACAAAGTGGAGACGAAACAATACCACACGATGATTTATGGCCCACACGTCACTCATACGCCCCGTTGTTCGGCGGAGTAAAATGCTTTTCGAATTTACTGCCCCTGCCACAATTGCACTTAATTGATCTATGAGTTTCAATTTAAAAAGCGCTTTATAGTAAACGTTTCATATGGCAAAACTGTAATTAAAAACCGAAATAACTAAAATTTCTGATGGTTTGCCAATCAAAAGCAATCTTTTATTCGTCAGATGTCCATAAATTGATAAATATCGTTTTATTTGATAAACTGCACTCCTCTCACACCCATTTGGCGCCATTGGCACGTACAGATACAAACTTTCCATTCATTTCAAATTCGATCTAACTACGAGCTAATTAAATGACACCAGGACACATACAAATATTCCCAGAGCTGAGCTGCAAATAAATCGTTGGTAATCCATTTTCCCCTGGACTCGACCATGATTGTTTGTCTGGCCTACTGCCTACTGGTAGCTACTGACTGGTGGCTGGTGGCCACTCTTCTTCACAAGTCAATGCAATCGGATGAGAATCGCAGCTTTTCCTAATCGCCTGGCTTTATCCTGCGTAATAATAACTACTTTCAGGGGCTTTTCTTTAAGGACTTGGCTCGCTTTGTTCTTCCTTCCTTTAGTGTTCCTTTGCTTTTTTTTCGCAGTTTCCTTTGCGTGACAGCTCATGTCTTGTTTATCTAAATCATCCGACTGTGTAAATGCCAGGCCTGTCTTCCTGCCGGATCCTTGTCCCCTTCCCTTCGCCTCTTCAGGACACGGGCGACTTGGGGCTGGCGTGGGAATGACGATGGGCATGGGGATGAGTTCGTGTCATCACATGGCAATGAGTGAATGACTTTGTCGACTAAACTGTTTTCCACAGTTCCACTGCCGGTCTGCTGGTGTGTCGGTCGTCGGTCTTCGGTCGACGGTCTGCTATGCAAAAATCCATCCAGTCGAGGCAACAATGGCATGTGCGAGTGCTTCAGTTAGTTGGGTAATTACGGCATCGTTGCACATTTCACTTCCATAGATTCAGTTTCTCTCTAGCTCTCTCTCTCGTTATCCTCACAAATTGTCACAGTTTCGGCACAAGAAAAAAATAGTTAAGGATGTGGTCTAAGAATATTTGAAATTGTCTTGGAGCTTTGGTTTTCATTAGGTTTTAGACTTTAAAGTCAAGTCCTTTTCTTCATCAAGGTTGGGAAGCTATTATTAGAAAACTTAGAACTTAAGAAACAAGCATCTTTTTTTCTCATATATCTTTAATCTTTTTTTTACATTTTTAGATTACTGTCTCTTTAGAGCTATTTGTTAACTGGTTTTCTCTCTCTGTCCTTTTGCTTATGCGTTCATTTCTACTTGGCTTTCACAACCGACTTGACTGGTAATCAGAAATTGATCGCCAACGTTTGATTCTCCTCTCCTTTTGTGAGTTTTGTTGCAAAAATGGTTACATCATTCGATTGCACTTTTTGTGTGTGGTGTGTGGCTCGCATCTGTCGGAAATTGCTCAAGACATAGACGCCATGAAGGCATCATCTAACATATAGCAGATTCTGCCCTCCGGCCACTTAGTACATTACTTATATCCGCAGTATGTGCATGTTTGCCAACTTTTTCATTTTTCCTGTTATTTTTTTGTACATTTTTTTTCTTTACTTTGTTTTTTTTTTGTTTTGAGCGATTGCACGTGCTTATGTCAGGTTTTTTCTTTTTTTTTTTGGGGGGGATACCACCGACACCAGACGCCAGAAGCAGCATCAGCTTAACGCATCCAGCTTAGCCAAAAAAAAAATGGAGTATATGTAGAAAAATAAAATATATATGGGAGCTGGCGCTAATGTTGACAGCTGTCTGTGGATGATAGCCGTGTGGGTATCCGTAATAAGATATTGGAAATTGTTAAATTATTTTTTAAGTGCTAATATCAAGTTATCTGCAGCGAAAAGCTTGAGCTTTTGAAGGGCTTACGGGGGAGAGTGCTCAGCTTTAAATTGCAGGAAGCTAGACTTCAGTTAAGAGAGTTTCCAGGATCTTTAAAAAGGTACCCTTTTTACCTGCCACTTAAGGGTCTGATTTCACTTAGACTCCGAGGTTCACTGCAGACCAATTTTCAACGCCATTCTTAGTGTTCTGCGGGTTTTTTTCGGTAATACGTCCCAAGTGCCTTTTTGGATGGTTCAGTTCTGTTTGGTTTTAGGTACGACTGGGCTGCTGTTGTTGTTGTTCCGGTACCGGGTAAAGCAACTAACCCAGGCACCGTTTAACCCTGCGGCGCGATGATGGCAACCTGGGAACGTGGCATGATTTTTCCTCGTCCTTTTCCGGCATCAGCTCAGGTGCGAAGTGCTCTAAAACGGGCCCCATAAAACGGCAAGAGACATAAAAAAGCCCTAGACATGCCTTCAGTTATGATTTGTTATTTGATTGCGATTTGCATTTCAATTGCCATTCAACAAATTGGATTGCCAGGGACTGGTTAAATAATTGAGAATTTCCTCCTCAGCTACTACACGAAGACTAAAACTACTGCATGAAGAAGTCGCAGTTCTGTTCCCCGACAAATGAATAGTTTTCTTTGCTTTCGGGATTGCCTGATTAGCATACATATACGTAGTACGTACAGCATGCATAGCTCATCTGCATGCCCCATAGAAGGACCACGCCCCCCATAAGCCCCCAATGCGTGCATTTTTTTGTTCGTTTTTTATGCGCTACAATGACACAGGGGAGCGATAAAAAAATAACATACAAAGAATGAGAAGCCGGCTAACTGTGTGAAATGTGTGCATATTAAAATGATTCGGTTGGTCTTTTCTCACCCTCGATAACCGCCTGGAATTCATCCTTTCATCCATCCTTCCCGCTTCCCTCCCCGCCACGATGAGCTTGGCTTTCAGCGCTTAAATGCTGCATATCAAGTATACCACATGGTGGCCCATTTAGGGAGGTCCAGGTGAATGAATGCCATGCCAATGATAAACAATCAGATGAAGAAAAGCCCAAAAAAACTGAAAAAGATTATTTGTGTTTTTTGTTGGGAGAGTAAATAAACAAGGCTCAGAGGCCAACAGGGTCTCTGGCCAAGTTGTCTTTTCTTGTGTCCGGCCAAATGATAGATGACATCTGCGAGTATTTCACAAAAAAACATAAAAACAAAAACAAAAAATTGCCTCCGACAGCCGACAGATGTGGATAAGAAATTGATTGATATACGGACATATTTCCCATTTTGGACGCCATTGGAATTTCGCCTTTCATTTATCCACTTTAAAGAGAAGTCATTATATATAAGGATTCCTGGAAGAATTTTCCATTTTCCATTTTCCAATGGGACTGTTGAAATACTCCATATGTTTCAATTTATGCGTCCGCCAAGGCCCAGGGGGATTGGGCGTGGCCACTTTACCCAATGGCTTCATTCTGTCGTCAAATAATGGCAATCAGCATGTTACAGTCCGCATTCAAATGCCGAGCCAAAATTTAATAACAAAAATAAATCATTTCGCTGACAGCTCAAGCACGACCGCCAGCAGCTTCGTGTCCGCATACCCAGGATCTCACTGGGGATTCCACTCCTGCCGGCCCATCCTCCCGCACCCCCCTGCCCATCCCAACATCTCCATTCACACCTCAAGTGATACTGTGGTGGGCCAAAAAGGGAAAGGGCAGGACGGGACAGGTCGGGGCAAGTGGAAACGGAAGTGGAGACGCACTAATGGCAGAGTCGCCGAATAGAAGGACCATTTCTCGTCCTCCCACACTGTGTGTCCGCCCGGCTGTCCGTTCGGCTGTCTGAGAGTTACTGTGGCGTCCTTGGAGGGGGCCCAACAGTTTCCACTCTGTCTGTCGTGTTAATTTTTTATCACTTTGAAATTAAAGAACAACACTTGGGCGTTTGTCCGCCCGATTTTTGTTCGGGTCCGCCCGGACCACCAGGACCAGGACCTTAGTCCTGGCTTGTGTCTGGCCGGGCATAAATAATTAACTTAATGCCATGTTGCCCATAAATTAGGCATGCTCTGTTCCATTTCTGTCCTCCAACATTTGTTAAGTGCCTTTCACTTACCTCGGGCGCTGGGTCGGGACTTTGGTCACTCTTTGATTAACAAGGATACCGCCAAGGGTTTCCCGGCTACTGGAGCTCCATCTGACCTCCATCCACGGGCTCGGGGCGGGCTCGGGTGTATTCCCAGCTCGGGCGACTAAAGCGACCTATTTGCCAATGCAATGCCAAATGCAATTTCGAGCAAATCAATTGAAAACACAATTGCCTTTCACCGAGAAAGTGCTCTTGTGCCGCTCCCTCCTCCTGCCGCTCGTCCTTCCGCTTCCTGGCTCTCAATTTGGCACCCCTTTGGTGTCCGCCACCCATTGCCACCCCCTGGTTGTACAACCTGTTTGCCCAGCCAAGCAATGGAGTTGAGATTTGTTTTGCATTGACCGCAAATTTCAATACAGTTTTGCGGTCGTCGCCCAATTGCAGGCACCTCTCCCAGTCCAAAGTCCTTTACTTTACTCGCCTGCCAGTGCCGTGGTTCTGAAATACTCGAAAATGGCATAGAAACAACTCTTTCAATTCTTTTATATTTTAACAAAGGTGTTTCGTTAATTAATTACTCGCTCGAAGGCAGGCTTTGAAGCGCGAATGGTAATTAAAAGCAAATTCACACACGGCAAACATTCCAGCACTTGATATTTTTATATAATTACCTGTATATTTTGCAGCTAAATGGATAAAGTGGATAGTGGATAGAGGTAGCTAGTATGTATAATAAATTATAAACAAATAAAAAAAAAAATAAAAAAATAAATGAGGGGTAAAAAATATATCTAAAACTCTATCCTTTGTAAGTCTCATCTAACAGAAGTTCTCCAACTAATCCAAAATCTGTTTTTATTTCACATTTTTCTCTACTTTTAAATTACCTAAAATTAATTTCCTAATTTAATGTAACTAATGCCATGTTTTCCAACCACTGTGGAAGCAGTAAAATGCGGTTGAATCGGCATTAAAGATTTGTGTTGCGGCTTTCTGCTCCTGTGGCTTGCAGTTCGTGTTTCTGCCGTTTGTTGTTCCTGTCCTGGTGTTGCTATTGCTGTTTCTGTTGGTATTTGGCTGTTGCAGGTGCAATGGTCGCGGTGTTTGCTCAGCTGAATGTCAATTAACTGCAGTCGGCGACCTAATTGCGTTGACGCCATTTATTTAATCCAAATTTAACGCTCCCATTTTGGGTGGCCGCCTAATTGAAAACACAAATTCCACTGATTGCAATTCATTAAGTTGCCTAATGTGCATGAAATGTTCATAATTGTATAAGTGAAGACTTGTGAAGTGATCACACTTCAAGTCGCGAATTTTCTCGTTATTAAAATGAAGTAACTGCACTGGAAAAGGATTTTCTTCAAAAAGAAAAAAAGAATTATACCTAAAATACTTTTCTTTTCTAAAAGGCACTTACTGTTTCTGTCTTGAAAAATAGATTCTAGGAATTTCAAGTTCTTGGTAGGTTCAACTCTAGATTTTTTTCAATGCATTGTCTTGAAGGTGACAACTTGGTTGGTGTTAGCCCTGACCCACTTTATTGTCGAAAGGGACGGTTAGCGGAGAGATTGAGGACTTGGGACTTGAGTTGGTGGACAAGTTGAGAAATTATATTTTAATGAGATGCAGTTGGCAATTTTCGGGGCGTACTGGTTAACCCCAAGATGTGGCAAGCTTTGTCACTTTGATTATGCATTTGTGTCTCCCGGCACTACTGCCTGTGGTTTTTGTCCTAATTTGATTACTTTGGCTGACTGGGCGGATGAATATTTATGCTCGCATAAATGCATTACAGTATCTGGCATGTAAATTACGTGCCAACTCCAGCATCATCTCCAACGCCATCTCCATCTACCCATCTGTACACCATCTACACCATCTGCCCATTACCATCTCATGCTCAATCTCCATCTCCATCTCCATCTGAGGGCCAGAACCTCCTTTGCACATCACATCCCAGTGACCTCGTAATAAACCCTTGACATGCCTGGAACATCAAGTCCCCGGGACCGTAAAGTTCTTCAGCTGCCTGGGCTGTCGCCTGGCTGACTTTGCATATGATTACATGAAATTTGCATTGCATTATTTTGTGTCTGGTCCATTTTCTCGCTGTTGGCCAGTCACGTGGCCCGGCATACAAATTGCACGTGCAATATTTATCGCGCGACTTCATCAACCCTCCAGGCATCAGTGCCGCCAGGCCATCCTCCCTCCCATCCCATCTAGGGCCGACAGATCTGGCGGAGGAGTACACATTTTTTTGTTGGTTTGGGGCATCCAATTGATGAAGTTCACGTACTCGAAATTGTTTACTACCGATAAATGCAAATGGGTGCTCACTTTTACTCTCTATCAGCTTAAAATCAACAAAATTATTGCCCTGCCCGCAGAGCTCAAGTCGCTGAAGTTTACTTTGCTTTTTTACGAATCGATGAATACCAAATCGGTTGATCAATAAGAACGGAATTGCTCGCTGAAGCAGGCCTATCAATGGCAAAGGCAAATAAGGAAATATTTACCACCTAAAAGTGCATAAATTGATTAAAAAAATAGAATTTTTTCAAAGGTTTTTCTTTGTATGTGAATTTATGAAACCAATTAAATGAAAATGTAAATAATGAAATTCAGTAATAAACTTTAAATACAGTATTTTTGAAACCACAAAACTATGTGTGCCTTTGAATGAAATAATTGTTTCAAATTATTATAATTTTTTCAAGTCCGACAAGCGTAATGCAAAAAGTGTAGCATGCTTTTTTGGGTAATATGAAATATTAGTTTCCCAACTGCAGTGTCTGTATAAATTGAAGCGGAAAAAACGTTGTTGATTTATTTGCACTGACAATAGTTTATCTGCCACATCTAGCCCGAAGCTATATATTCCCCTTCTATATATAATGGAAGGAAAAAACGCAGCTTTAAACCCAGGAGGACGGGGGGAAGTTAACACTGCTGCTGGCAAATAGATTGAGGGCAATAAACACGCTGGAGGGGTGGTTGCAGTTCCCAGTTCACAGTTCGCTTACTTTGTGTTGGCGGCGAAGCGGGTTGCCATCGATTTTGGCCAATACAAGCCGCCATATGGACCCTTTAAATTTTCAGCTGCAGATGATGCCCGGCAGTTGGCGGCCGGGATGGATGGCTGGGTGATTCCAGAATGAAAAAAAACGGGGAGGCTTGCTCCCCTAATTCATGCAGGCCAGACTCTGCTCCACTTGCGCTTGCACCGCTTCAGTCAAGGATACTTCACACTCTCCATCTTGGTCCTTAGACCAGCTCTCTGCTCCCCCTGGCCTGCCCCTCTGCCCCTTCGCCTTTCTGGGCCACTTGTATGGATGGATTTATTGCCGTTTTCGGCTTCAGCTTTGAAATTGAAAAGCAAACAAGCCGCTAACAAGGTGAAGCTTTTGCCTCCTTGCCTGCCATTTTTTCCCTTTGCCAGGGGAAGGAGGTCTAGCCACCCACCCATCGGCCCCATAAATCCCCCTCCGAACGCTCTACCTCTCCCCAGCTCCGTGTCCTGTGCTCCGATTTGCTGCGCACACTTCAATCTAAATTTGAAGTTGCTCGATTCGTTTCCTCTGCGATTCGATTTTTCGTACGTGCTCGATAATCCCGCCATCCTGTTTCTCAGTTTTCCAGCTTCCCAGCTTCCCAGCTACCCAGCTACCTAGCTAGCCAGACTTCCCCAGCAGTCGCAATTCCTTCGCTAGGTAGAGTCCTCTTGTAAATGTTGAACATTTTTGATTTCTCACGTATACTTATGCCTTTTTTGTGGCCCGACGCGTGCTATTCGGTGTGTGTTGTGTTGTGTTTGAATGTTTGAATTGAGCACCATTAAATGTCCAAGTGGCATGCAACATTTTTCTCACTGTGGTCGTGCCTCAACGAATATTTACAAACAATCACACAGACTTACATAAATCCAAACACACTCATACTCGCACACATCCGGCCGTCTACTTATTCAATTTCTTATTTTAGCCAAATACATTTTTTTTATATTTTTTGGGTATTTATTTGATGGTGAGGTAAGCATTTTTGGTAAAGGAATTCGTTGCCATTTGAAACTGTCAGGAAATGTTAGATTGTTGCGAACACAACATGCTGACGAAGGTTTGAGAAATGAGAAATCCCCTGAGTGCTTTGATTATTCTAATTAATTCAGATGTAAACGGGACTCTTCTTCAAATACAAAGGACTGTAATGGAAATATCTTCGCCTAAGGATAAAGTTCCGATGATAGCTACGCTAAACGATTGCATTAGTTCTGCACTTTTGCTGACATTTTGCTCAAGGTCGCTCAAAAGGAAACTTTAAGTAGAGCATCACAGACACATTTTTGCTTTTTGCAAAAATGCAACCAAGTTCTACATATTTTTCCTTTTTCAAAAATATATTTGTGTTATTTATGGAGTTGTTTTTAGAGCCAAGCATAGAAATCCAATGAAAACAAGTTACGTAATTGGGCACTTTCCGGCCAGATACACAGACATGCTGCCCCGATTCAAATACCTACATATGCTGACTGTTTTCGGCTTAAAGCCGGACGGAATGGGCTTCATGGGAGTGCATTAGCTGGAATCGAACAATGAATAATGTGCGGCCATTTGATCGACGTTAACAGGGCTCCGGCCTGGCCAAATTAGGAGCAATAAAATTGAAATTTATGAGAGCAGAACGACGAAAGGAATACGGCGATAAAGCAAAAGGCTTATCCCCCGAAATCTCACCTATGAACGCCTGGACGCCAGACAAAGGCAGAAAAACAATAAATTGGCAGTGCCGCCATCAAGTTTGCCTCTACTTATTAAAACACACACAAAACAAATGCAAAAGTTACACACAAAAAGGAAACTTTCTCGCCCACTGCCGGTTAGTCTGGAGTTTTGGTTTGGTTTTTGGATTTTTCCAAGGGTTGTGGCTGGGTGGTTGGCTGGCTGGTTCCGTTGTTCTTTGCTGACTGTGTAATTTTAGAAAAACTTGCGCCCACGTCTTGGTCTGCCCGCCAGGCAGACCCTCAGACCCTCAGAATACACAACAAGAAATAATACCCTTAGATGGGATAACCCATCATTATAGATCTCTAAAATTCTCTCAGTGCTTCACATTTTCCTTCAGCCAGTCAAGCGGAAACTCCCCGCCGACATGTATAAGTTGAAATTATTTGACTGACTTGGAGGGGAGCTGGTGGGGAAAAGGTTCAAAGCCAAATTCAGCTACCAATTCATTATAGTGACATCAACGTTTGCCCCTTTTTCGGGCCAGCCTAATTGAGATTTAATGGATGCCTGGCTAGGCTTCTCCTCTTTTTGGCCGTCATTTCTGCGGGTCCATTGGCGGAGATCTATCGTAATGGTGGTAAACTGCAAATTTAGTTGAATCCAATTATTTTTTATGTTTTCGAGCCACGGGCTCGGCTCCCCATAGCCCATCAAAGATGGCTCAGGAAACGCTTGAAAAGCGCTGGCGGAAAATTGAAAATTGCACAAAAGGTACACCTCGCTGACTACAGAGAGATGGGATAGGTAGCAGGCGGGTGGTGTGCTAGGTCCTCCCCCAAAACATGCTGGCACATTGTAGAATAGTTAAGTTAATTGTCCTGTCCAGACAGGAGCGATGCAATCTGGAAAAGAGCTCCACCGCCGCAGCTGGACAATTCGCTGGAAGCCAAATTTGCAGGTGACAGAGCTCTTTGAGGATTTTCCGAGCGTGACAAATGAATGCTTTGTTAATTGTCTTTGGCTGCTCCACTTGAGAGTCCAAGAGCCACTTTCCACGACAAATAAAGGTTTCTCTATGGCTGTGTGTGCCTGTGTCAGTTGGGAGTGAGCTGCCTGCGGTGGCAGGTCGATATGCAAATTCAAAATGTCAGTGGCAATTGACACTGATTCCATTGCCATTAAAATGGTTGTTGCGAAATTGGATTCGGAATTCAAAATAACGAAAATAACATTTAATTGCAACACAAAAATCATTAAAATTAAAGTGGTGTTCCTTAATGAATTGAAATATAATTGCTTGCCAGTTCCTGCTTTGCCAAAAAGGATAATGAAGTGGTGTCTGGAGCTAAAGACTTAAAGTTGTACTGGAGTATCTTAATACTAAGCAATTAGTATTATTTAATGAAAACCATAACTTATTATTCCTTAATTATGATTTTAATTGGCTCTACCGTCAAACTATATGCCATCTCATGACCCAATTTAATAAAACCATAAACAATGGCCTTTAAATTTTCAATTTCAATAAAATTAAGCCATAGCCCGCATTCCAGATTGCTCCTCTTTGAGAAGGTAATTCAATTTTGTGTTTTTAGTCAATTAATCATTTTTTTTAACGCCACAAAAAAGGAATGTTGACGCTGTCTAGATTTAAACGCGTACAAACAAATAGACTGCGTAGGTGAATAAATATTTTCATGTAATTATTATGCACATACTGGCATAATCCTTGGCCCGAAAGTCGCGTTATGGCACAAACACAATAAGCCCCGGCTTCAGTCCCTGGGAGTCCCCAGCCATCGGGGGGATGGAAGCCATCCAGCAGGGCAGGCAAATAAAAACATTTAATTAAACTTTACCAACACATACATGAATAATTAAAATTTTATTTCGGCAATATATATTACACAGAAAGTTAACTCGAGGGAGTGGGCGAGTGGGGGCGAATGTGGGTGAGATGGCTACACAAAATGTATACAGCTACTAAGCAACAGCGTCACCCAACCACCCACTCGGAGACAGGTAACTTGTCACCTAAAAACGAGAAAAAAAGGAATGGAAAACGAAGCAGAAGCAATTTGGTCGACGAAGCCCACAAAAGCCTCCGCCGAAAGGTGGAGCCAACAAAGGAAATACATAAAATATTGCCCCAGCTTCAGCATCATCCCCAGCCCCATCCCCAGGCTCACCTGTCCATCTACTCACCTGTCGCCACGCCTCCACCTACGCCAACACCCACTCCTGGCTGCAATCGTGTGTCAGCATTGTGTACTTTTGTATTGTTGGATGTAATTGCTGTTTTAGCTTCATTAAAAAATAAGTCACAAAATCGCTTACAGGAATTCCTCGTAAAATTTCCATCGCTTCCTGGCCGGAGCTCTTCCCGGAGTGGAGCTCTTTGCTTTCAAAAGGGCAAACATAACTCATAAAGAATGCACCACAATGGCTGGATAATGGAGAGGCAATGGCTTGGTTTTCCCGTCCGGGTGGATCGGAAGGGGAGTTTCCCTTTCGAGTGCCTTTGGTTTTGTGGCCAGCAATCGAATTCATACAAGCGACTGGGGAAACGATAAAGGAAAAAAGAAACCCATTCTCATTCCAATTCCGCAAATTGCATTCAAAAGGAAATTGATTCGAAAGTTAATCAAAACCGTAACAGAGTAAAAACTACAATGGACGGAGCCTTTTAAGCTCACAGTTCAAATTAAAAACAAGCAATATATATATTTATTATATGGCTTTAAGACTGATAATTTCTGGGCACTAAATTTGGGCCTGTCATAAAATTTACTGCGCAACGTTTTAATAAATATGCAAATGAGAGCGGGGCACGCAAATAAAAAGGCAAAAATAAATAATTTAATTGATTTCATTAAACGTAGCGAAGCATCTGCTGAGAGCATCGACAGTAGGTGGCATCATCATCGTATCGATTGCCAAATGTCTGGGCTCCGACTACGTCTTCGTCACCGTCACCATCTCCTGCACTGGCTCTGGCTCCGGATCCATGTCTATAGCTCCCAGTCTACGGCTTTTGCTCCCGCTCCTGGCTCATAATTTCGAGTTTGCTTTGGAAATTGTCGCCAAGTGCTGCCACAGCATCTTGCTTCCGCCTCCAGTCAAATTTTCTCAGATCCTACACTTGGAAATATCAGAATTTTAAATTAAATTTTAATAGACACAAGTAACTTAAAATATATGATGGATCCTATCTTTTTAAACTCTTCTAGAGCTTACAATTATTCAATTTTTTACTGAATTTGTAAAGAAAAGTTATCATATGTGCTACAATATTTTTCCTCAGTGCTTACTGACTTGGTTCTGGTCCTCCCATCGTTGCCCCAAAGGACTCTGCTACGGTGACAGCTGCCAGCGACGGTAGCTAACGAGATAAATTTCAGTTTGATGGCCGGAGTCGGGCGAATGCAAATAATTTCGAATGAAGCATCAGGTAATATGGATAGCAATTTCAAAAATGCTCACTTATTGCCGCTGCTGATGACCCAGCGTCGGCCCCGGTGCCGAGCCCCTCCACTCGAATCGAATCTAATAGAATCAGAAAGCCATAACATCGAGCCAGCTCGGTCGGAATTAAATTGTTGTCGTTTCGTAATTAGACGCCGGAACAAAGTCCATAAGCCGTGGTACTCGGCCTCCTGGCAATTTGAATTACAAATTGCAGATTGTGGGGGATTTTGTCTTTTGTGCTTTTCCAACATCAATTTCAGCAGTTTTTCTGCCGTCAAACTCGGGGACTATTTTTTTTTTTTTATATTTTTTATTTCAACCTGTGCAACGGTGCGTATACGTAACGTACGCTTTCGTTTTCGAATCTCGCTTTGCTTTACTTTGCTCGCTGACTTGTAACACTCACATATATATCCCCACATATGTATATATATATAATGGTTCGTAAGCATGTCATGTGTCGACATCACATGTCATTTCAGGACTCAGGATCTCTCCCCCTGCCAAAACAAATGCTTAAATGCTTTTTGTAGGGCGAAATTTATGCAAATGTCAGCTACAGAGGTGGATACTAAAAAAGGAGGAGGGAGGGAGCGAGTGAATTTCGCGTCTAAGCAGGGAGGATGCAGATAACCGCTGATTCGCACCCTATCCTGCCGTTGACCCCATTCGACCTCGTTCCTTTCTCTGACATCTCTGACACCCACACACTCCCCCTCACACACATATGCTCGGATAATGCTCAAAGTTTTGTATCAATTGTCGGAGGTGTTTTAAAAAAAGGAGCAACTCAAACAGTACAATTAAAGAAAGGAAATGACTCAACTTTTTTAGTCTTTTGAGTTGAGTAAACTTTTAAGAGAACTTTCTGATAATGGGAACTTAATTAATAAATAAGATTAACTCCTTAAATGATAAGATACTATGCCTTAAATTTTTCCTAAAGCTCAAAATCCCATCATTCTCTACCAAGTCCTATTTAAATGACCTTTTGAACCGTAAACTCTGTTGTCTATTGTAGTTTATAATTCGATTTATATTTTTGTGCACAGCAACTGTGTGTGAGAGTATATAAAAACAAAGAGATCCTAAATTCCCCGCCCACTCTGCCATAGATTGGAAATCCACCACGGAAACGCCCTTCCGCCGCTTGAACACCCATTATGCCCCAAAAGCGAGTTGCGTGTCATGTAACGGGGTCAAATGGAAATCGCCGCGTTGGCATTAACTTTTGACACCGCCATCATTCGGTGGGGGCGGGGGTGGCGATGGCAGGATATCCATAGTGAGGATGGGGTAGCTCTGGATAGCTGTTCGTGCTACTGCCACACGATTAAACAGTCAACCTATTGAAACTCTCACGCAACCGAGCGAACAAAGACTTTTTCCGGCAACCAAGGTGGCACAGTCTTCCACTTTTCTCTCCACCACTACCAGTCTCTCCGTCTTCTTTTTAAATGCAGCTACATTCAGCATTCGTGTTTCCCTTTAGCTCTATTCATTCGATTTGATTCCTCATTCATTCGATTGTCGTTGGCTTCAATCGCCTTTCATCAGTAGAGTTCAGTTTCCACTTTCCCACAATCAATTCGATTGCATTAAAAAGTCACTTCACAATGCCAACGATCCAAGCTGGGTGGTTTTTGTGTTTTTTTTTTGTACGCCCCCACCTTCCTGCCATCAGTAATCGTTAAGTGTCAAGCCATGATTTAGTTGGCAAAGAGAACAAACTTTCTTCAAAAAAAAAAAAAAGAACACCGAACACGACAAAAAAAGTTTCCCTGTTTGTTCGGGGCTTTCTGAATGGCAGAGCTAATTGATGCAAGCAATTTGGTTTATTTTCTAAATTTTGGCAAACCAATTTCTGCGGTAATCCAGGATAAAGTTCTCCGATTGCCCAGAGCGAGAGGCAACTATTTGAACAATTTAATTTCGAATTTTCCAGAAGCTCCACTCCAGCACCAAGTTTCAAACTTGTGCCAAAATATACAAAAAAACAAATTAATTTGTCGTTGTTTGTATTGTTTGCTCTTATACTCTTTCAAAGGGTATACATATTTTGTCTCAATTTGACTAAAAAGGGAACATTTCACTCAATACGCAGTTTCAGAAACGAAATACCATCCATGATTGAATACATTCATTGCCCTCCATCTCTATTTAAATATCTGTTTTCAAGACCTACTCCTTTAAAAAAGTTAGGATTCCTTATTTCCCGATTTGTCTCCCTTTGGGTAGCCATAGCTCGGTCAATTTTCCGAACTGAAAAAAGCGTACCATTTTGTAATCAGCGATGCAAGAACCTCAATTCCTCATTTAAAGTTCTGCTTAAATATTGTTTTGAAATTTTTCTATTTTTTCCAAGGGGTACCCCTTTAAAAATGCGGCGTTTCCCGTTTTCCCCAGTTGGCCCCCTTTCGGTAGCCATAGCTCGGTCAATTTTCAGCCGATCTGAAAAAAGCGTACCATTTTGTAATCAGCGATGCAAGAACCTCAATTCCTCATTTAAAGTTCTGCTTAAATATTGTTTTGAAATTTTTCTATTTTTTCCAAGGGGTACCCCTTTAAAAATGCGGCGTTTCCCGTTTTTCCCGGTTGGCCCCCTTTCGGTAGCCATAGCTCGGTCAATTTTCAGCCGATCTGGAAAAAGCGTACCATTTTGTAATCAGCGATGCAAAAACCTCAATTCGTATTTAAAGTTCTGCTTAAATATCGGTTTGAAATTTTTCCATTTTTTTCAAGGGGTACCCCTTTAAAAATGCGGCGTTTCCCGTTTTCCCCAGTTGGCCCCCTTTCGGTAGCCATAGCTCGGTCAATTTTCAGCCGATCTGGAAAAAGCGTACCATTTTGTAATCAGCGATGCAAGAACCTCAATTCCTCATTTAAAGTTCTGCTTAAATATTGTTTTGAAATTTTTCTATTTTTTCCAAGGGGTACCCCTTTATAAATGCGGCGTTTCCCGTTTTCCCCAGTTGGCCCCCTTTCGGTAGCCATAGCTCGGTCAATTTTCAGCCGATCTGGAAAAAGCGTACCATTTTGTAATCAGCGATGCAAAAACCTCAATTCTTATTTAAAGTTCTGCTTAAATATCGGTTTGAAATTTTTCTATTTTTTCCAAGGGGTACCCCTTTATAAATGCGGCGTTTCCCGTTTTCCCCAGTTGGCCCCCTTTCGGTAGCCATAGCTCGGTCAATTTTCAGCCGATCTGGAAAAAGCGTACCATTTTGTAAAGTTCTGCTTAAATATCGTTTTGAAATTTTTCCATTATTTTCAAGGGGTACCCCTTTATAAATGCGGCGTTTCCCGTTTTCCCCAGTTGGCCCCCTTTCGGTAGCCATAGCTCGGTCAATTTTCAGCCGATCTGGAAAAAGCGTACCATTTTGTAATCAGCGATGCAAGAACCTCAATTCCTCATTTAAAGTTCTGCTTAAATATCGTTTTGACATTTTTCCATTTTTTTCAAGGGGTACCCCTTTAAAAATGCGGCGTTTCCCGTTTTCCCCAGTTGGCCCCCTTTCGCTAGCCATAGCTCGGTCAATTTTCAGCCGATCTGGAAAAAGCGTACCATTTTGTAATCAGCGATGCAAGAACCTCAATTCCTCATTTAAAGTTCTGCTTAAATATTGTTTTGAAATTTTTCTATTTTTTCCAAGGGGTACCCCTTTATAAATGCGGCGTTTCCCGTTTTCCCCAGTTGGCCCCCTTTCGGTAGCCATAGCTCGGTCAATTTTCAGCCGATCTGAAAAAAGCGTACCATTTTGTAATCAGCGTTGCAAGAACCTGAATTTCTCATTTAAAGTTCTGCTTAAATATCGTTTTGAAATTTTTCCATTTTTTTCAAGGGGTACCCCTTTAAAAATGCGGCGTTTCCCGTTTTCCCCAGTTGGCCCCCTTTCGGTAGCCATAGCTCGGTCAATTTTCAGCCGATCTGGAAAAAGCGTACCATTTTGTAATCAGCGATGCAAGAACCTCAATTCCTCATTTAAAGTTCTGCTTAAATATCGTTTTGACATTTTTCCATTTTTTTCAAGGGGTACCCCTTTAAAAATGCGGCGTTTCCCGTTTTCCCCAGTTGGCCCCCTTTCGCTAGCCATAGCTCGGTCAATTTTCAGCCGATCTGGAAAAAGCGTACCATTTTGTAATCAGCGATGCAAGAACCTCAATTCCTCATTAAAAGTTCTGCTTAAATATCGTTTTGAAATTTTTCCATTTTTTTCAAGGGGTACCCCTTTAAAAATGCGGCGTTTCTCGTTTTCCCCAGTTGGCCCCCTTTCGGTAGCCATAGCTCGGTCAATTTTCAGCTGATCTGAAAAAAGCGTACCATTTTGTAATCAGCGATGCAAGAACCTCAATTCCTCATTTAAAGTTCTGCTTAAATATCGTTTTGTAATTTTTCCATTTTTTTTCAAGGGGTACTTTTAAAAGTAGCTAGTAGCCCCCTTTCGGTAGCCATAGCTCTGTTAATTTTCAGCCAATCTGGAAAAAGCGTACCAATCTGTGATTAGCTAAGCGAATAGCTCCATTTATTATATTTATTGATTTATTGAAAATATTGCTAAAATATCATTTTTGATTTTAATATTGGTTTTTTTCGCGGTAATGTGTTTTTCAATGCCATTTCATATTATTTTCCTCAAAAAGCCAATCAATTATTTCCTGTCATAGTTTATTAATTAATAAACTATCAATTTAGAATTGTTAATGGTTCAGTAATGAGTTGATGGCCAATATTTATCTTTTTGTAATGACTTTTTTCAACCCGTCACCGAGTCGGACACCTCCAACCGCAATCATCGTCGGACATGTCAGTTGCATATTCAGAACTTGCAACTGCCCCCGCGTGGTGACCACAAACCGCCGCTTCGAGTGTGAAAATACTTGAATTATTGACGAACATCGTACAGATAGAGTGCGATAGAGAGAGTCAGATGGTCGGAAAATGCTGGGGAAAATGGTTTTCCAATCATTACAAACCGAACAGAGAATGAAAGTGAGGGGGAGTGCGAGTGAGAGGGAGAGGTGTAGGAGGGGAGACGTCCTGCCAGGCTGCAATTACATATGCACATTCATGCGAACGGCACTTGATGCAGATGCTGATGCTGATGCCACATGCCGCATGCTGCGAATGCATGGAGACACGCCCCATTTTTGGGGGCATGCCGGCAAAACCCAGACGCGCGGTTTGAGTGACACTTGAGTTTGCCACAATTTTAATTGACAGCCACAGTGAGAATTGTGCGCCTCTCCGGGTCGCCCCAGGGAGTAATGTGCTGCTGAGAGAATTCGCCATGTTAACTTCAGCACAATATTGATGAATGGCTGATGTGGAAATTAATGAGCCAAGGCAATCGATGCGGTTGCCACCGACCAACCGAGCCCATTGGGGACCTGGAGGAGCAGCCAGGTAATTGATTAGATTGCATTCTACAGTGATGGGGTCCTTTGGCCGAAGGCAGGCCATTAAGCTTTTAAGCCCGAAACTCCCACAACAATGTTCTTAATTTGCAAAAGGGCCAGCATGGGTCGATGCGGCGTATACGTAACATATTCAATTTCTATTATTATTCCAGCCTGTGTCATGTGACTCCAATTCAATTCATTGAGCAGGACATCATTGACAATTTAATTAGTTTAATTACAGCTCTCTTGTTTAGCCGAACTAAGCAAAATCAGCATTTACATTTAAATTTCCCACTTTATTTATTGGATTTTGCTGGCGTATTTATTTATACAGGAAGCCCTCTATATTCTCCAGACTATTTGCCTGCCAAGTACTCTATTATTTCCAATTTAAAGTCAGGCATTGATTTAAATGCTGGACGATGGCCAAAACCCAAACTTGGCCCAATGCTCTTTTGTGCCGGGCTCTTCTATTTATCTCTCCTTTTGCCACTTGTCGGCTTGCTTTTGTTTTTTGCCTTTTAAATTCGTGCTGAATGAAGGGCTCAACTCTCTGTATATAAACCAAACGTTTTATTTGTATGAAGAACAAAAAAAAAATAATGAAAAGGGACAGCTAGTTGGAATATTCCGCTGAAAATGTATGTAAACACTGCGAGTGCAAATACCCTGGTTAAAACACGGAGAAGGTCCACAATCGAATCAAACAGCAGCCACACATACCCTGCCAAATGTTGAATTTTATTCAACAAGTTCAGTTTACCTTGCGAATGCAAACAGAACTTCGTATCTGACATGTAAATGGGGGAGTTTCTCCATCGCGAGAATACCCCGTCGGGTAGTTAGGGAAGCTCGGAAGGCATAACAATCATAAAAGCGAAACAATCATAATAAATGTGGGAAATCCTTTTCGGCTGCAGCATCGCAGTTGAATTGAAAATTGAGGCTGTGCGGTTACAGTTTGGGGATGATGGAATTTTTCTGGTCGGGTTTTCCTGGAGGGATTTTTTACGGAGGGGTTGAGGGAAGGCCGACCAGGATGTAGAGCCAAAAGGGTTTCCACACGGATATTTAAGAGGCAATTCCGGACCATTAGCTAATGAACAGCGCAGTTGAAACGGCAAAGATCTGATCTTTTTTTTATGACTGAGCACAGCTTTGATAGCAAACCGAACAAAGAACCTTTTGCCACCTTTTGTGGCATTTAATTAATAATAAAAAAAAACGAAAGGAAAACGTTGGAAAGAAGTCATGCAAGGAAAACCACTTTCGCTTGGTCCATTGAACAAAGTACTCGCCGTTCCTTTGACTCGGATTCGAGTTCTTTGGGATCCGCTGCCGTTGCTCCAGGGAATGCATTCCAATTTAACATTCTCCATAAATTTCCGGACCTCACACCGCACCGGGCGCTGAGTTAATCAAGGCTACGTTCGGTAATTTGGAGAAGAGTGTGAAGTGTTTGGTCCGGACTCAATGGAGTGTATTATTCGCGCTGGCCACCGCAACCGGGAGCAGCCGTCGCCTCAGTTGCCGCCTCAGCCGCCCGAGCACTTCATCAATGCCCCTACATCGCCCAATGCCCACTAACAACCAGCCGCCCAGCCAACTGGCTCTCCCATTGGATACCCTTGGAACCCCTTGTATCCCTTATCACTGCAGTGCTGCCTTCGTTCCGTTAAGTGTTTTACAGCGCTCTCCACAAAGCGCACATCATTCATGTCCGAGGCAGGATGTAATATTTGCCCAAGGCCGAAACGGCCCAAGGCCCATCCTTTATTTTTTGCCTCCGAACTCAGTCCGCCCCTTAGCCTGGATGGTCACACGTACACACATCAGAGGATGAATACGAACAAGTGCACTGGGAAGAAAAAGTTTAAAAAAAATTAAATAGAACTATAGATAATCAGGAATATTATGTTAGGTTTAGGAAGTATTATATTTTTTACCATTGGCATACTATATTTATTAATGACATTAATTATATTCATATTCGAATTTAGGACCCTGTTATCCTTATCCTTCATAGATCCTGATAATATATGAAATTTCTCTCACTTCGACACATCCTTAAGTACAAAATTCATGGCCCAACTTATAGTTTCAAACTCCGTATCAATAGAAAGGTCAGATTGTTAAAAATTTAAGACGAAAATTAGTTCTTATTTAATTTTTTTTCTGTATAGTTTTTTATTGTGTCCTGAAGAGTCCTGTGCGTGTGTGTGTCCAAGGGTGGGAATGGATGGGGTGTGCGAAAGTGGATGTGGATGTCAGTCCGACAGTTGGCAATGGCAGGCTTTCATTGCATATGAATCAAGTAAAGGTAATTGAAAATCAAAGCCACTGAATTTTGAAGCAGATCTGAGCGTAGGAACACTACGGAACTGGGCATCTGGGAGCTTGTGGAGAGTTGCCTCTTGGCCTGGCTTAGTGGCAATTGTCGGGCCATCGTCTCAAAGGCGATTTGCAGCTCGGGTGGCCGAGTAATGCGGTTTTTGAATTGCCAACTTTCAGCTTTGTAGTGGTCATTGGGTATTCGTTGAGTGGCCAGCCCTGGTCTGGTCATTCGAGGCTTTCGATAACTTTGATTAGACCAAAGTGCTACTACTGCGAGTATCCAACAAATTAGCCAACATGGATCCTGGGAAATGTGAGCTTGCATGTGGCACATGTCAGGAGTCAGGATCTCTAACTAGGTGACTCCCAACCTCAGCCTCGGCCTCTCAAGCTCTCAGCACACTGCTATCCGTACACTTTTCGTGCGCACTGTGACACTTAGCAGACAATTAAGTTGCTGACCCCCGAAACACAACACGAACGGGGTTGCTTGTGCCAAATGACAGCCAGGTTGCATTTCCCACCATTATTCTCACTGCCACCGCCCAACCACCCACTGCTCTCCTTTGGGGGGATTTTTCATAATTAATCCAACAACTGCCGGCGGCATTTCCCAGCGCTTATGCCACCCGCTTGCGGTGTGCGGCTCTCTGGTTTCTCGTGGCTCGCTGGCTAGCTAGATGGCTGGTTGGCTGGTTGCTGGGAAAGCATTTTCACCATTTTCCAAGACAATTTGCAAAATTGCAGCACTGCCAGCCTTGCCTTGCCTGGCAGGCTCTTTCTCTACTTTCTGCTTTCTGCATTTCTGTTTTTGCTTTTGGCCGCTTTCAATTCGCTGCTTTTGTTTTTCAGCCATTTCTCCAGCAGAAAGCAGAACGGCAATGAAAAAATACGTGGAAACTGGATAGCGAGGCGGCAATTGCTTCAAAATCTCCATCGCATTGCCAAAAGGAAAATGCAGTTTTGGACATACTACTGATGGAAAAAAAAAATGCCTCAGCACAGCACTCTTCCGGTTTTCAATTTCACAAATTATGTGTGGAGATTTGGTTAAATTTTCAGCCACTACTATTAGCTTATAGAACCTAAGACCCTTGAAACCGTACCATTTTGTGGTTCGTGTTTATAAGCAGCTTCAGCTTCTTACAATAGACCGACCTAAGCCCTGTCTGAAAGCCCTAATCAAAAGGTCCTTAATTTATTCCTACTAAACTAGGCAATTAGCTCCTAGGTATCGAGTAAATCAAAAGGCTTAAATTTGTCAGTTTTCCCGCCTCGAAGTCTGTTGGCAATTTAAGCGTGCTTCCTCAATTTCGTTGAAATTTCCGAAGAAAGCGAACCCGGGAAGTGTTACGCTCCGTGGAGCTTGTCTTGGGGCCACTTGCCTAATCCGCTTTACCATGTCTGGGGCGCGGATGTCAAATTTGCAGCCAACTCTTGCCAGCCGTCTCCTTTCGGGAAATTCAAAACAAAAATAAAAAATGGGAACTATATACAAGAGCTCCCAAAAAAAGAAAGGCTAAAAAAGAACTAGGAAAAGTTTACTGAGGCGCGGCATGTTCTGTGGCAAGTAGCGCCATTGTAGCAAACTTTAATCCCGCTTAAATTATAAATGGCACATTTGGCTTTCCCGCCACTCAATGTTGCATCCACACACACCCATAGTCGATGGCTATATGGCTAGGCCTACTCCGGTTACCCATTCCGCAGGGCTCTACTCGAGTGCTCCGACAAATGTTTATATATGTTGTCACAATCTCCCAGGTCCTGGCTACAGGAGATTCCTTTTGATGCCTTCCAAGGGGACTGGGAATGGGGCTAGGGCTGGGACAGGGCAATGGCAAACACAAAACACTTTGTATCCTTTTATTTGGCAAGCGGAATGCACTGCACTAAAGCCAAAGTTTACGGCTGGCATTTAGTTGCTCCGGCGGCTCCCAACTTCTAAGCCAAAACATGAGCTCTAAAACCGAACCAAAGTGTTGTGACTTTGCAGCTCCCCCATTTGGGGCATAAAATTGTTGCCGACATGTTTGCTCCGCTCCCATTCGCTTGTTGAATTATGATTTTCTGCCTGGCCTGGCAAAGTGTCTCCATCTCCATCCCTAAGCCTCAGTCCGGGAGTATCCATCTCCCAGGGCCAGGAAATCAATTAAAACTTTGCATCTTGTCCGGAGACTAGTCCTCGGTCCCCCCCATGGTCCCAGGTTATGTTTTCAGCTCCGCATCTTGGCAACTCGTGCATCGGAAATGTCAACATGTACGTTTTACGTAGGACGACGTACTTACTCTCCGGCACATCAAACAAATGTCAGCAGGCTGAATATCCGACGACAGTTAAATGCATTTAAACGTCATGCAATGCACAATTAATGCTCAAAGATGCTCGAGTAATGGAGTCAAATTACACACTTCAATGGCCGGAGCGCTACCGGGCTATTTGATCTTGGACTTAAGTCTAACATGTATGAGCTGAGTGCAACCGGGTGCGCCACTGCCACGATTTTCCAGCTCAGTCATGCATTACGAGTACAAATCGCTGGGGGCGAGAGTTTATTAAATTTTTTGTGCAGCCCTTGGACATTTGTTTAGTTTCCGTTCGAGTTTAGCATTTTTTTTTCAGAACATGTAACAGTATTTGTATGTAATTTGGTTCGTTTTTTTTCTGGTTTTTTGGGTGGAAATAAATTCCTAAAACAGTTAACAAGTATTGCAGCCGAGAGCCGGCGGCACAAATTTTAATTAGAGTCCGCCACGCAAACATATCCTTGGCCAGGATGCTATACTTTAGGACCTCCGTTCCAGGCCCACGCCCACACCCCCACCACATCACACAGAACACAATGTTTATGTTTGTTTGTCATACATGGGAAAAGTCCCTGGTGCATTGAACGGTATCCAAATAGGGCCCACAGGCGTTTTGTATTCGGCGCTGGACCAGCTCGAGTAAATTGGAGGTCTGGGAATGGGAGTGGGAGTGGGCATGGGCACGGACCGAGGACGAAGTGCAGGACACAACGGGTTACAATAAACAAGGGTGCTGCATTTTAGAGGGAAGGTGGAGGAGCCTCACGAAGAGCGAGAAGAATTTGCGGCCACGGTGGAAGGACCCTCTTCTTCCTGGCATCTACCATATATATGTGTATGCAGTTCCAATTCTCTCCTTCCTCTTGGCCATTCACTTTCCTCGTACTGTTCGTCCTTCCTATTTTTTTGTTTTCCCAGTGCCGAAAACTTGAATGTAAATTTGCTTTGGCTTCGGTTAAAGGCAGAAACTGAAACACAATGTAAACCGCCCATTCCCCACTCGCAGATCAATCGATTCTGTCGAAATGGGAATCTTAAATGCGGCCTTCCTTGAGGACTATTAAGTTGTCAAAGGATCTACGAACCATCTAGTTGGAGACATCTAGAAATACCTTAGTCGGGAGTCTAATGCAAATGTTTCTGTTTAGCATTCATCAGAATCTAATACTAATATCCATCGAGAACATCAAATCTCATTTCAGAATCCCCAATTAATTCATCTTGCTCGCCGCCAGCGTGGGAATTAGAACACCCGCGAGGTTATTCCCGAGTGGCCCAAGACCACAAAACTTTAATTAATAAGTTTTGATTGGCCACGGTCTGAAAATTGGCTAAAATGCAATTTCTGGAAGCTAGTTCCAAATGGTAAAACTACACCAAGGGCAGAGCAATCTCCATCAAGAAATGAAGACTTTACCCATCACTCCAACCGGAATAATCTCGAATTTCTGTTCAAAATCTGAGAAATCTAAAGCAGTGTCTTGCCGTGCTCTCCATTTATCCACCTGTCTAATCCGAAAGTAATTATAGCAGCGTGCATTTTAAAGTATAACGGAAATGCCAAAGCATAAGGCATCTGGACCACATTATCCTAAGAACACTGTTCCCAGTATTTGATGCCTTGGAGGAGCGAGAGGATTGCGCAGAATCAGCATCCACAGTTGTCAGTTTGGTTCTATGCCTTCTCGAACGCTGGTTGCCTTTGCTGATGGAATCAGTTGCACGTCGGGCTCTTAACGGAACGGTACCACCATCTCCGGAATGCGGAGTATCATCCTCGGAAGCACTGTTGTTGTCTGACTGTTGAGAGCTTGGAGGACCTTTTTTCCACCTGCAGGTGTTTGGCGCCAAGCTGCCCACTTTGCCTTTTTTTCTGTGACGCAGAGAGACAAATTGTTTATCTTGTGTCAAGTGCTGGGGTATAACCACACTCTAACCCAACACACCAGCCCACCACCGCACCACCACTGCCCGAAAAACCTACTCCTTCGAACCCGCTCCACTCCGGATCTGAGTTAGTCAGTGAAAGTTTGTTGTCGCCGTTTGTGGGTGCCGTCTGTGGAGTGCTTAACCGTAACGAAACTCGGTTTCTGGGGGAGCCCCAAATCGGATGACATTATCTCCCCGGGCTTGAAGCGGTATACGGCACAGGACCCACGGCCCACGGCAGGACATTCGCGGTTCTGTAGAAGGAGGGTGGGTGCTGTGCAGGGCATGGAAAGCAGACTGCGGTGTCTGATGGGTGGTGAGACCGAAATTAAAAGCGAAACAAGGCGTCGCACCTTAGGCATGCATCTTTAATCAGGCCCCAATGAATTTGCGCGCTCCGTGGAACCGTGCGAAATGTTTACGGCGTATGGCGTATGAATAAGCAATGAAATAAGCGCTCCCGGGCATTTGTCATTTGGCAAAGTGAAAATTGAAGTGACTGTGAAATTGAGACAAATGTGCTCTGGCATACCGGATTAAAATTAAACCGAACTCTGTCGAGCCACCTACCGCGCCAGACTTGGCTAAAAGTTACTCGAAGCTAAGGAATCAGAGGCATCAAGGAATCGAGGAATCTGGCCTTAATTTGTTCTTAACTGGGTAAATATTGAGTTTCAGCTTTCCAGACACGTTTACCAGTTCGGCAGTGTATGAAATGTGGGGATGTTTCACACCTGTTACAACTTAATTACGGCTACGGCTACGACTCCGGCTATGGCTCGGCAAAAGTAACTGAATTATTCACCTGGAATGCGACTCGAGTGGCTCAGGTAGCTTCGGGGAAGTATTTGCTAAAGCAGAAATACAAATAGCCAGCGGGGAGAACGTGTGTTTGGGTCTGTGTGCTTTCTGTCCAGCAACTGGGCTAATTCCCCCCGAGGCTGTTGGCCAAAATGGAATTCCGGGGACTGGGCATTCCGGTATATATAGGGGGAATAGCAGTCATATAAACGAGAATGAATGAATGTAATTGCTTTTGATTTATCTCACTCTCATCACCACCAGCAGCGGCAATAAATAAAAGCGCGGGGGACTGGGCGCCAGGAAATAGAGTGGAAAGCCATTTATTTGGTGATTTCCGCCAAGACCTGGCCAAATAAAGAAAATTCTGATAAATTATTACCCAGATGATTATTGATGAACACTAATTTGTTAAGTCAATGCGACTTGGGGAGGTCCCTTTACTCACTCCCCATATAAGACCCCCAAAAACTGAGCCCCGACCTGAACCTCAACCTTTACCTCAAAACCAAAACCAAAATGGAGAAAAGGGAAATGGAATTTCAAATCATAAATTTATTTATGAAGGAATGCCGGCGAGGGCGTAAAGGTCCTTTGGCATTGCTTTTTTCTGGGTTTGCGGCCAACTTATTTGGGAATAAAGGGAAAAAGTTTTACTTTTTGTGGCCGAATTATAAATATATATGTATGTATATACGTTTAGATGGATATTTGGCACACGTATATGAATTTGATTTTCATCTACTGAACACTGGGGGGGAGCTTAAAAACGACAAAGTTTCTGGGTCAGATGCCCTCGAAATTCCCTCAGGATCTCGGGGTTTGAGGGTAACTATTTTTGTGCTTCATTAGAAAGGGGAGAAAGTCATGAATTCTAGATTAGGTATATGATTAATGTTTAACACTGACCATGGCAAAGTTTTCAGATTTAAAATGTGTTCTCTCACCCCACCATCCAACCATTTTCCTGCTTCCAAATAAATCAATTTCTGAAATGCATCGGCTATGTTTGTGCATCACTGCGGTATATCCGATTATGCAGCTTTGATAGAACCACAACGATTAATCAATGACACCATAATGGCTTTCTGCCGATTCCGCCGCTCTGCACAATCCATACATCAAATCAGGTCCGAGCTCGAAGCTCCAGGAATTCATTTGGCCAAAGATTGAGTGCTTCTCACAGTCAATTAAATAAACAAATTCTCCAAAAGCTATTCAGTTTCATTTACTCTAGATTTTAATTTGTTTTGTTTTTTGTTTTTGTTGGAAAATGCATTTCTATACTCTGGTACACTCTACAAAAGATTTTATTTACTTTTTCAACCAACATCATGGATACTATGTGATTTTTTTACAAAGAGTTACCAACTGAATTGGGCCACAGTGCGTATGAGTAATTTTTATTAAAATTCTGAAAATGGATTTAGACCAGTGGTGGGCAAACTCTCATTTCCCATAACTCGCGAGCATAGGGCCAAAAATTCTGCTGCAGCGCTGCCGGCACACGCACAGTATGAGCGAGCTCGCTCCTCTCCGAAGCACTCTCATTAGCTTTCGTGAGAGGGCCAAAGTTGGCATTTTTCTCTCATTTCATTTCATTTGAGCGCCAAAAATATTCTGTTCTACCAATGAAAATGAATTTATTCGATGATCGGACCTCACTGGAGCACGACCATTGCGACAAAAAAATCACTGAGAAAAATGTTTCTTGAAATTTGTGAAGAAAAATTTTTTTTATTTTTTTTTTTTTTTTTATTTTAATTTTTTATTATTCGTTTTATATTTTCTTTTATATTCCTATTATTATTTTTTTTTATTATCTTTATTAATTTTATTATAGTTCGTATTTTTTCTTTTATTTTTGTATTATATTTTCATATTTTATTATTATAATTGTGTAAATTCATTATACAAGTCTGAAAAATACAAAAAGTACCTTATTTTGTGCAATATTTACAAAATTACCGATGAACGAATTAGTACACAAAGTTTTTCGCTCAGTGAATGGGTTGCTCTCTTTGTTTTTCGCTGCTTACGCACACAATCAAATGTTATAAATGTGTGCGTTTTGCCCACCACTGATTTAGACCTTTGACTTGATCAGTAAATTCTTTTATACATAAATTTAACTACAATTTAAATTTAAGAAATCAAAAACCAGAAAGCTCTCCCCATTTTTAAAACCAAATTGAAACAATAAATCTGAAGTATATATATTTTTTTGCTCTCCGGTGCACTGTTGGTTGGGAATAAAAATGTTCCATTATTTTTTGAAATTAATTGGCCAACGGTTGTGAAACAATTTCCGGTCAGGAATTCCTCTAGCATTTAGGAGGCAAACACGAACCAAAAGGGGTGGTGGCTCCCAGAATTGAGGGTTGAGTTTCGAGGGGGTTTAAAGCATCTCTGCCAGCAGCCCAGAGGCATTTTGAATATTTCATTTTCGAATTTTAATATTGACCAACTGGTCAAATAAATTCGTTGCAAACAAATAAACAAAGCGAAAAGAATGAAAAAGTATAAAGGATGCTGGAATGGTGCTGGTCCTTAGATCCTTAGATGGAAGATGCTTTCATTTGATGCCGATCCGATTGTTGAAGGATCTCATGGCGTGGCATTGTGGCAGGGTCTGTGTACTTGATTCGCTATGCATCGGCTGGTTGGAATTTATGGATTCTGAAAATGTTGACACAATGCCCAAATAATTCAAATGTTGTGCGAATCTGCTGAAATATGTTATACATTCATTTACATGCAGATCTGCTGGGCTTGCTGGCTGCCTGGCTGGTTGGCTGGCTGGATGTATGGCGGGGTGACTGGGCTGAGCCCTTCGGCTTTTAGACGGATTTGACACGTAGCTGGGAAAATGCAGATACAGAATTCAAGTGGGCCCATTTCGCAGGATGAGCAACGGCTGCAGGATGCCAGGGTGTCAGGGTGCCAGGATATTCCAGGGCCGGTTGAGAGGGTGTAGTAGATGGTGTGGATTTGGTGTGGAAAATATAGAGTTTTCGTTCACCCATGCTGGTTTTGTTCGTAGTGTGAGAATGTGTGTGCTTCCAGTTTGTTTGTGTTGTAGGTATTTGCATTTCCATTTGGTTTTCATTTTTTATTCCTTTTTTTGCTACCCTGTTTTGTTGTATTTTTGATGTTGCTATTGCTGTTGCCGTTGACTGTGACTGCAATATTCGCTTGAATAAATTATCCAGGTGAGCATTGCTCTGAATACCAAAGAGGCAGGCAGCACACGCCACATCGGACTTTAAAATCAAAGGCAGATGGTTCGGTAACTTAATTGTCTTCAATTGCAGCCGTTTGGCAATTGGCAGCGGTAATGCATGCTAATTTTCTGAGGCAGGGGCGGGAAACGGAGACAGGGAGACAGGAGGACTTCCTGCAAAATAATGCCATTAATTCGGATTACAATTTCATGTTTCATGAAGTGGCGCTCGGCAATCTTCTCGACTATCACCGAAATCCCCTTCATTGTATTCAAATTTCTTTATCCCCTTATAATGTCCGTCCCAGTTCTCATAATGTCTGGGGGTTTATTTTACCGCTACAGACCCTCCCTTCCCGAGACCTATCTTACTTTCTTGCCGATCCTATTTTGCTCCTTCCTCACTTCCTCCATCCTTCTCCCTTTTCCAGTCAGTGTCGCCATCGCTCCTCCTTCGTCTTTATGGTTCATGTTCATGTCTTCTTTATCTAAATCATCCAACTGTGTAAATATTTGCCTCGCTTCCTGCATTCCATCCTCGTTATCCTTAAATCGTGCGTGCCGAGCTATACAAAGACAAACGGGTGCGACAGAGAGCGGGCGAGTAACAGCAGCGGCAAAGAGGTCGATGAGGGGGAGTGCTCCAGGAGCGGGAAGGAATAAAGCAAACCAGCCAAGCGGCCAACCCAACCCAGCACAGCGACCGACCGACCGAGTGAACCGACCTACTCTACACTGGGTTAAATTTTGCATAAGAAACACAGGACACAATGCACAGTGAAACGAGAAACAAAGCAGCCGAGAAAATTTATAAAGAGTGTATATAAATAATAAAGAGTGCAAAAACATTTCTAAGGAGCCTTTAAGCTTGGAAAATACTAAACAGTTGATTTGTTTCAAAGGAAACATTCTATACTCCTTGAGCCCACTTAAGTATGCTATAGATTTTACGAGCCAGCATTTTCGAAGCCTTAACGAAAATATAAAATTGAATAATGACATCAGGATCCAAATGGCTTGCCAGGATACCAAAACAAAGTTTAAAGGACAAAAAAAACAGGCTAAACTTTGAAATAAAAATGTTTCTAAACTACAACTTTTTGAAATGTACTTCAGTTAAAAATGTAGTTGAGAGTTTTAGTTCCTAAACAGAGTTTAAAAATAATAAATGAATAAATAAAGAAAGAAATCTGTTTGTTCCACTGTACGTAATTTCAACGGTAAACAATAATCGCAGCATTAATCTGAAACTGTGCACAAATCCGTCAAACTTAGTTGCGAAAAGCGGGGGAATCCTCGGAAAACTGAAACGAATGGCAAAGGGAGACAAAAACAACACTGGATAAGGACTTAAGCGGCAACTAAAACAAAGGCACAAAAACAAACATTGGCGCAGATTTTGGGGCGCTTAAGCTGTCATTAATTTTAAGAACTTTAACCCGCTTTCGTATACCTAAGACCCTATAACCCCGTCCACTCGTTAGCGGGAAATTCATCAATTTTCCAGGTGGCTCAACTGCTTTAATTTAAAAGTTGGCCAACTCGGGCACACAAACAAATAGTTCAAATCATCTTCAAAAGGCAATTAAGCAGCGTGACTGAGTGTTTTATGGCACTGAAAATTATACGACTACTAGCAGTACCCTGCCACGTTTCGCTGTGGCATATTGTTGTTGCACGCATAAAAAATAAGTCAAACAAAAAAGAATAATTTTCAAATTAATTAAATTCTGTAATACTTGTGGGTATACAATATTCTTTGTTTCTCCTCCTTAATCATTCATTATTATTTCTGTATTTTAGTACATAGGTTGCTCTTCACTTAAGCACCTTGTGATACACGACATTTTTTGTTTTATTATCAGGCGCAAAAACAAACAACGCAGATGGTCTTCCGACCCGTGAACATGCCACGTATAATTGACCATGGGAAAAACATGAATGTTCTAGATTTAAACCACAAACTTTTAAGGATTGGCCTTGTGATTTGTTGATTGTCATGGCAAATGCAAGACGTATCGGAAATTGAAGTCTTTTAAATTCAAACGGCATATCGGTTGGGATCATCGGGATCCTCGGAATGAGAACTTCCTCACCTTTGAATTTTCCTATCATTATCGTAGCGTAAATTACATTGTTCATCAATTTACTAACCACCAAACGCGTACCGTTGCACAGTTTTGGTTGGTTTATGTTTCGAAGCATGATTACTACGGAGCCAACCTTTAGGCGTAAATTGTGCGGTGGTAAGCCAGGCACGTCCAAAGAGTTTAAAAATTCAATTGGATAGTTGGTGGCTTCATCTTCATTTGTGACGCAGTCAATGATTCTTGTGTTTCGCCGCAAAGCAATGAATACAATGGCTCTTGTGGCGGAGTCAACACTGGCAATTTCACTTTACCATTAACGCAGCATAATCCAGGCGTTTCTCCGGAAAACTTTAATGCACCACAATACTCGCAAACAACGTCCATTTGCCCAATGCCCAATGCAATGCGTCCATTTGCTAGGATGCAAGCTGTAATCATTGCTGCAATCGTATCGAAACGCAGCTCGATTCAAATCAGCTAAATATCTGCGTCGCAAATTGAAATCTATTTGAGAAGCACGAAGTCGAGCCATACTATTGCGGCGCTGTTCACGTGCAATTTCTCGTTCTTCTTCAGTCCTTTCATATGCAATATTTTGTATTCTTCTTGCATTACGGCTTTGTCGGGAAAGATTCGACCGTCTTGGTCGCGGCATTATTAATTAAACTTCACTTCACTTCAATCCACTTGTTAATTATTTATTTAATAGAAATAGTTTTAATATTGATTTCAGAGCAACACAATCTTTTTGGTTCGTTGTTAAATTTGAGAGCCTGACTATGAATTTGACTTCGTTTGTAACTGACATTTTGACATTTGACATTTTCTTCTTAGCTGTCTGCCTAAATAAAAAAGTATGGGCCAGGGAGGAACGCTGTCGAACGGGACAAAAAGTATCCTATGTCCTTCTCCTGGCTCTAAGCTACCTCCCTACCAATTTTCACTCAAATCTGTTCTTCCGTTCTTGATTTATAAGTGGTGTAACATAAAACACGATGTTCTTTTATATATATAGATTGCAATGCTTTTTATGATTTTATGCCCAGACTCAGAGCCAGAGCTAGAAGGAGAGATTTCTGATGTTATCTGGAATTTAGTGGGGCATGCTGGCCAATTATCCCTGAGCACAAAGAATCGGGGTCACCACTTACGCTTCAGCAGATCCACAGGAGTACTCATCACATCTTTCAGAATGATATGAGTTTAGTTTGTTTTGAATACAGTTTTGCAAAAAAGCAAAAAAAAAGGACTAACGAAAGAAGAGAGTATTTTATGTCGTTTCAAATTTGCCGGCAATATTGTGAGTATTTGCTGACTGTGACTGTGGTGGAAACCGATACTCGACATTCCAAATGGGGCAAATGTTTGGTTTCAACATGGCCGGAGGGCTGAGAGTGGGTGGGTGGCTGGATAGTGCCGCTTGTGAGGATAAAAGCTATGGCAGATAGAGCCAAACATTGACAATATTGAAACTCAATCCGCAAACAGAAACAAAGGCCAGAGATCAGCTTCGCCATCATTACCGTCGGTCAGTTGCAATCAATATTCATAAAGATTTGCCAAAAGTTTCTGGGACGGCATGGAGGAGGTTAGTCGGGCCAAGTTTCGATTGTCTTCGGGGATATGCGTAAAAACTGCTACCAACTTTGTCCTGGCTTATTTCATTATGAAACTTATCAACAGATTTGAAACAAAATTCCCTCTTATTTTTTGTGGGCCCGTAGTCGTCTCTGGCGCCGCCAACTTTCATAAGTATTTACAATGTTGGGGGCGTTTTTGTCAGCTGCATTATGATAAAAATTTTACAAAGTTTTCCTTAAGCTTTTTACACGAGCTTACCGCAAGATGTCGGCCCATGGGCCAACGCACGGGGGGAGTGCCTCTGAGAGGTAAGCTAGCAAGGATCGAAGGGTCTTGGGGGGGGGAAATGGCTTAGCTGAAAACTTGAAAGGGACAAAATCCCTTTGGCCTCAAACTATTATTACATGCTCATATAGATTATTCACATTCTTTCACTTTGCAGTCAACCGCAACAAAAGCAACAAAGGATGGATTCTAAAGCTGGCTTAAGTGCGCTGGAGGAGAGGTCCCTGAAAGGTTCAGGTATGTGTACATACATATATGTGGATTATATAATTGCCGGCAACTGTCTAAAGAGTATTGATTAGATTTTGTGCAGAGTCTTGACAAGATTTTAAAGAAATTTTGGATGAGAAACACTAGCTAGGATTATCATTTCATTCCTCGTACTTTAAGCAAGGCCTAACAGTTCAATTGAATCGTTTGAAACTCTTAGTTTTTTGTTCATTTCACTTAAGCCCTTTTTTGGTCTTATAGTTTGTCACTCCAAACTATGTATATCCCTGGATAAGACCGAATCGAATCGGGTCTACAAGGAGAGGAACAAAAAAGCAAACATGGCACTGGGGTAAACAGAGGAAAAGCCATCCACCACCACCACTACTATCTCCACCTTGGTATTTATATGGTCTGGAGGGCATTTAGAAAACCCCACACTCGAGAAACGACTTTGTCTGCTAACCTCTATTTGCCTGGGAGTGTGTGGTGGGTGCTTCTTTTTTCTGCTATTCCACCTTTTCGACTTTCGACTTGTTTACGCAAAAGTTAAGGAAGGACATAAAAGCGAGCGGGCATCCTGGCATCCGTCGTAAAAACTCTCGCCGTCACACTGGCTGATGCTGATACCGATAGCGAATTGCAAATGGTGGTTGGGGGTTTGGATGTTGGGTGTTTTGGGGGGGGAATTTAATCATAAACACACAGAAGTCGATTGCGTCATGTGCGAAAACAAAACTATTTGTCGTTTCTATTGTTGTTGTCCTTCTTTGCCTTTCATTTGAACTCAAAAATTCAATTTAATTTTAGCCTGAATCGGGGGACTTTCTTTGGCTTTAACTGAACGAAACACAAAGACATCAGAATAGTACTGAAAATAAAAGTGCCAGGGGGATGGCTAGGGGAAGGAAAAGCGTCGGAATATATCCATCAAAGCTGATTTTTTTGTTGCTGCTATTCCCTTTTGAATCTAATCCCAGCAATACTGGAAATTTAAACAAAAAAAAAATGGCAACATTGGATTACAGATTGTCGCCAGGGTGAGGCCAAAGCGAGGAGCTGAGAAACGGGCATAAAAAGGGGATATAATAAACAAGCAGAGAAAGCAGTAGCGGATGCTTAGCTCCTCCTCCTAACTTTCTCCCAGGGCCCCGCCTCCTTTCCTTGAGCCCCACTGCCTCGTGTATGCTTAAGGGCAGAACTTGACTTTTTGGTTTTGTTGTTGGTTCTTGTTTCCTTTTTTTATGATTATTTTTACTTTTGTTTCGACTAACGAGACGCATTCCGTGGTAATCCGTCCCCGGGGAAATGTTAAACCAAAAGGGAGACCTTCTTGAAGGGGAGGGTAAGCCTGAAGGGGCGAGGTATCAGGATCATCGGTATCTTGTCGAAAATCGCTTAAATGGACCATCAATGGTTCGGCCACGAGCCGAGAAATCGCCAAAGACATTAACACTGACAAAATGTTGATTAAACTGGCAGCCCCTTTGGGCCATATTGAAATGGCCAACGGTCAGCTGTCAGTGGGGAGTAGGATCCTGGGCAGGACAAGAGGGAATCTCTTCACTTTGAAATTGAATAATTTGCATATATACATTCATACACTTGACTCCCACGTGACCTATGCCTAAGTCGACACGGCAAAAAAAAAGGTGGCCAAAAATAAATTCTCGACAGGATATACAATGCAGTAGTCCTGAGAAAGTCGGACAGGTTGCAGTGACGGTTGCCACAAGAAATATTAAATAATATGAAATGCACCAACCAAGCCACTATTTTTGGCACATCTCAAAACTTTTGCATTCGGGAATCCCCCACGGATACGGACACGGACACGGACAATTTTGACACCTCTGACGGTTATATTTGGTTTCTCGCTGTGCAGCCAGGTGCTCGAGAGGTTGAGGAAATAAAAGGGTTATATATCATGCCCAAGACAGCGTCATCGCTCTGAAGAGGGTTCTTTGCCAGGCATTTTCCGACCCAGTGCAGGGGTCAGGACTCGGGGCGCTAGTGACGGGCGGGGCCAGGCGGCGGTGTGTGTTAGCTCAAGTGCCTGCCCCCGAGGCAGGAGCGGCCTCTGACTAAAGAAAAGTCAGAGGGCTGCCACTGACTGGCTGCAAGAAAAAAAAAATCAGACTCCGGTGTAGGCAGCGGCCCAGGACAGTGTTTTCCGCTTTTCCGGACGAGCAAATGACCCGGAAAGGCCAAACGAAAGGCGGCAGGCGGCAGTTGGCAGTCGGCAGGCTAAAGGAAAATGCGGAAAATATGGCATCGGGAAAACACAGACTCTGAACAGAAACAAAAAGTGGCAAACGGAAACAATTGCAGTGACTGAGCAAATGTTTAGCAACCTGCCTCCGGGGAAGAAATATGAAGGGGAAGGGGGATCGGTGGGGAGAAACCGGATACGGATACGGAGGCGGAAACCGGAAAACGGAAGGCTGGAGGAAATGCAAGTTAGTAGAGTTTGTGGCTGCGGCCAAGTTGATATTTAAATCTGATATACACCATCAATTGTTTAGTCAAGTGCTTTCCATTTAGAGTTTGAACCAAAGCCAGGATATGCACTTGAAGAAAATTATTAATAATTATTATACATAAAATGTTTTCCTAAGAGTCTCTAAAGGATAAAAACACAAGATATAAAATATCTTGTAAAATGAATAAACTAAACATTGCATTTCCTTTTTAAGATAGTATTTAAAAATTAAGGACATGCCTTCTCCCAATTATCCGATTCTGTGCTTACATTTTCTAAAGGTGTTGACTTTTCTGCCAACTATCGTTGCATCCATTATGTAGGCAGGAATTCCAGGTGGACTGGGCAACTGCACCTGGTCTTCTGGCCTGAAATGCATACCTAATTACGTTAATGGTCGTTCTGGCCATAAATTAGTGGAGATTAGGCCACGCCAGCCAAATTCCCTCGCACCTCCAGTCCCGGGGAACCGAAAACTCTGCCAAATTGTACCAGAAATTGTAGAGAAAGTTTAAATGGCAGTGCGGCGGAGGCGATGGCGATAGCGGGTGAACAAGAGAAATAATAATTATTATTGTCATGGCTATGAGCGAAAAGTAATTATTATTATTATTGCTTTTGCTCATTCCGAGAGCAACGTCGAACAGGGTCGATTGGGACAGGTAAATCAATAAATTTACATAATCATTGTGTAAAAGACCAATTAATGGCGCTTTAAATGCAAGATGGCCAAAGTTATTTTTGCCAGCAGCGTGAATCGATCCGTAACACCGACCCGACTATTGTGCAAAATATCATTCAATTAAAATAAATGCCCATAGAATACTGCAAATAAAAGCAACGAGCAATTCGTTATGGTGAAAAATTGAATTTATTAAAGTGAAAAGTTATTTGGAGCGAAATTAATTGTTGGTGAAATGCCGCTAATTGAAAAGTACGACAAGGATGGTGGCCCTGGCGGCCCCGGGTGGCCCGGGGGAGATTCAGAAAAACAACAAAACTTTTGCTGGTATTTTGGCATTTGGCATTCCCCTTGAATGAAATGGAAATTAATCTAATTTCTGTGGGACAAGCAGGCAGAAGGAGAACACGGATAACCTTTTAGGCGGCGTTCAACAGTCGCCTGATGGGCGTAATTAATCAACCAGAAATGAAAAATGTTAAGCCCCAAGACTAGGTCTGACGACCCATCATAAATATCATGCTCGCTGCAATGCCAAACAATTAACACAGATCTAAATTTTCCAGCCGCTTGAAATAGCGCACCTGGCCTGCTTTCCGTTGCTCTCCCTGCCCCCATTTCACCTTTCACCTTCCACCTTTCCACCGCCAGGCTCCTTGGGTCGAGTCCATCAGAATGCACTCTGCTGACAACTGCCAGCTACTTATGCATGTTACTGCCACTGACAAGAAACTGCCAGAGAAACAGAAAGGCTTGGCTGTCTGCAGGGGGCTGGGCAGGAGGTGGCCTAATAGCCAAGACAAGAGGAAGTGTCAGACAGGGTTGCCAGCTACCTAGGGTGGGTATATATATTTTTGGCGAGGATATGCTGCTTTTTAATGAGATTTCCTTTACAAAATGGTTGCTTTTTTATTCTTCTTTTATTTTTTAAACTCTTAAATTTAAATAATTAATTTGAAATATAATTTTTAGCCATAAAAATGCTAAATGTTCTTCACTGGCAATGCAAATGTTGCATTCCGTTGGAAAAGGCAACGACAAAAGGTGTTAAGAAAGCCATTTCGCCTGCTAATGAGTGACGATGTCTTTGTGTGAGTGTATCTCAAGCTGTACGACTGTGTGTGTGTGTGTGCAGGTGTGTGCTTTTTCTCGCCTTTTACGTACGTTTGTGAGTGTGAGTAGGCCTGTGAGTGTTTGTGTGTCCCCGTGAGTCCTTGCCAGGACTTGAGCCTGAGCTGAAGAGCAAACAAAAATGTTTTCATGTTTGGTCCTGTCAACAGATTTATCCATACTGCCCCCTACCGCCCTCTCTGCCCTACCGAACACCTCGTCCTTTGGTTTGTGCCTGTGTGCAGAAGCATTTTGCTTAATTAGTTACAAACAGCTGAAACTGAGCGAAAGCTACAAAACACAAGAAACTGAGTAACTGAGAAGGATGTATCCCACACCCATACCCATAGCCCCACCCCCTGATGTTTTTAAGGCTCCGCCAAATGTTTACAAATGTCGCAACGTCTGCTGCGGGCAGCTAAAGATACAAAGCAACACTGCCGAGATACAAGATATAGGAGACGCCCAGATACAAGATACGAGAAGGTGTAAAGGATGCCGATGCGTTTGGTAACCAGGATGTGGGTGCGCCGACACAAGTCAGTTTGAGATAATCCGATGAACTTTCCGTCTGTCGCCGGCACACTCATGGGGGCAGATAGCAGGGTGAATAGTGTGAAATTTATTCACTGCATTAAATTCGCACATAAACGACATTATCTAGCGTTTCAAAGGGAATTTTCTCATTCAATTTAATTAAAGTTCAAGAAGTGGGTAGCTGCTTGCCGGCTTGTTTAAGAAATTTAATTTCAAAACTATTTTATTGGTTGTTCTGAAATTGTTTACAAAAGTTACAGCTTGGTTTTATTAAATATGTTTTGTTGCCAAAGTACTAGTGAAAAAATAACATTAAATTGTTTATTTTCCTTTGCCCTGAACGACAATTTGGGCCATTCAGTAACCCCGCGGGGGCAGGCTGGGCCATAAAGTTAAATTACACGTTTAATTACACCGCCATTAACCGAATGCATTTCCCTGTTTTCTCCTCTTTTTCGCAGAAAAACTCAAAATGCTGGACATCACACGCGACAAACCAGTTAAGGTGGCCGTCAAAGTGGCGGTGCCAGTGCGAGATCATCCCAAGGTAACACCATCCTGCCATCCCACCTACCCAACCACCCATTCACCATGGAGGTAAACATTTTCATTGCATTTTCTCTCCGTTTGCGACAGTTCAATTTCGTGGGAAAGCTGCTCGGACCCAAAGGCAACTCGATGAAGCGCCTGCAGGAGGACACCATGTGCAAGATGGCCGTGCTGGGGCGCGGCTCGATGCGGGACCGACGGAAGGAGGAGGAGCTGCGCGCCAGTGGCGACAGTCGCTATGCCCATCTCTTCGAGGACCTGCACGTGGAGATTTCGACAATTGCGGCTCCGGCGGAGGCTCATGCCCGGATCGCATACGCCCTGGCGGAAGTGCGCCGCTTTCTCGTTCCGGTAAGTCCCCAGACTCGACCCTGTTTCCCAGCAACCGTTTTTGAGGGGCATTGTTTGCGTTTAATACCCATTAATGATTAAAGTTTCGTCCGCTTTTGCCCGGGCGGGCCAAATGAGCATCTTAAAGTTGGCAAAAACAAGCAGCTTAAAGTTATGGCACATAAAGAAAAAAATACTTGAAGGATGCATGAATCCTTAATTAACTTGCGTTGCGATTTTTTTGGCCCAACAGAAGCTAGAAACTTTTTTACTTTGCTTTGGTTTCAAAAAAGTTTCATCCAATTAATGAAATTTAAATAAAAGAGGTTTCTCAAACTGTATTTAATTACAGGATTTATGACAAATTCTAAAATTAAAATCTTATATTTTTTGAGAGAAAAAAATCATTTATTAAAAGGCTTTCCAGAAATTTAAGTTCTTCAAAATAAACTTAAAAGCGAAAGTCTTATTAACATTCTTTTCTTTAAAGTTTCACCTACAACTTCACTCTATAGCTTTCTTCATTTGTTGAAAAATTAGTGGAAATTATAGAGAATAGTTTCCGAAGTGTAGAAGAAGGAAAGGACTATAGAGGACTCTCCTCCAAGGTTGTGCTCGTTATCGACTTCAGCTTCCGTGTTTCTGGTGTTCGCGTGGCATGCAGCGGGTTTCCTGCGCTCCTCGCTCACTGACTAAATTGCATTGTGCTGTAATTACATTTGCCGCCCCCACTGGCACTCGACTGGGCTCCGCCCATGCTCGCCATTCTCCATTCTCCTTGCTCCTTGCTGGCTAGAGAACTTGGCTGGCATCTTCCTCTGTCCATTGTGTGGAGCTCGACACGCCACTGCCACTGCCATCGCCATCGAGCCCCACGTCTTTTGGTGGCAAGGATTGTATGTACATATACATTCATACAAACATACATGCATCCCTGTGTGAGTGTCTCAGAGTGTCGGGGATGAAGTGCCTCCCTCTGCTGGTTGGAACTCCCTTCCCAACTTGAGACACAAATGTTAACCGTTTACTATCTGTAGCCAGCAGACCGGGCGATTGGTAGACTTCTGGGCCACGGCACGTCCTGGGCATCAACCACACTTGCCCAGTTACCCGGCATACTTTATTTATATATCTTCTTTAAGATGCAGGCAGAAATGTGGGGATTGGACATGAAACAATTTAAACGGAATGCCCGTATATATCCGTATATCTGGAGCAGAGCAGGACCGTAATACGGCAAGGGGAATCACAAATGAGCGCAATGGAAAATTATGCTCTGAGACCCCATCTTTTGATCTATAATTTCCCACAAAATTCAATTCTCACCTAAGCCACATTGTTTAAGCATATTTTCCGCATGCCTCCCCTGCCTTTGTCCTGAGGGTATGAGTTTGGATTTGAGGGGCTCGGAGTTTGTGAATGGAGTTTGGGTAATCTAATATATTGACATCCTGGCCTGCCTTTGACTGCCGGCTGCTGGCAACATCAAAACTGTCTCCTGATGCACAATTTCCCCCTCTGAGTTATTCCGATCCGATTACACACGTTGGAAAATTTGCATAGAAATTATTTGATATCTTCAACACAGGAGGCGATAGAGACAAAGGCGTCGAAAGAAGAAACTGTTTCAATTTAGATAAATTGTTGGGCTATATATATACACTCATGAGGTGGTTGTGGTGTGGTGTGGTGTGGTAATGGTGTGTGTGTCCTGTGGGTTGGGAGTCCGTGCAAATCTCATCTGTGACATATTTAAGCTTCACCCACCTGGCGGGAAATTGTTTATGGCATCTGCAATCAGGATTTATGTTTTGCCAGAGAGTGCCATAAAAACGCTGCCTTATGTGACAGTTCTTTGGGAACGGGATAGGTTATAAAAAAATAAAAAAATAAAAAAAAGGAACAGGAAATAGGAAAAGGAGCGCTGCACAGATACATGTGTTGTGTGAGCGCGATTTTGTTGCGAATTCAGATATATATTCATAAACGAGTTAGTCGGTTAATGGGGTTGATGAAATGTGTATCCAGAGTTTCCTGTGCCTGTGCCAGCCTGTATCCTTTGAATCGTTCTCACACCCGCACCCGCAATACCACCACTCACATAATTGCATTAAGCACTCACAGATACACAGATGTGAGTATATAGGATATGGGTAAAATAAAGTGAACCTTGTTGATTGAGAAATGTAGGCTTTAAGGTCTATTACAGACATTATTGTCAGAGAAATAATTAGTTAAAGCTTTTAAATTGTATAGAATCCAGGTTATACTAGGCGTATGAGTAATTTTTAAAGAAGTCTTCTAAAGGGCCACCCTAAAAAACATATATATATTATATTATTTAGCCTGGATGTATCCTGGGGGGCCGGAAAATGGAATCTGCTCAAAGGGTACTCCGCGGGCAACACGCGACACATAAAACGTGGCGCACAAAGTTTTAATTGACATCCAATAAAATTCGCATTTATTGCCAGCGACGGCGGCCAGGGAAACGTGAATTAAATTTAATTGCTCCCACGAACGATGGGACATACCCAGCACCGTCCTCGGCTAATCCCACTATGTATTTCATATGCCCGCAGGACTACCACGACGACATCCGCCAGGAACAGATGTGGGAGATGCAGGCGCTCACGTCCACGCCCGGCCTGGGCGGTGCCCATTCGCTGGACGACTCACTCAGTCCTACCATTAATACAAGTAACCCGGGCACCGGTTCGGGGGCGGGGATCAGCGTTGCCAACTCTAATAGTAGCTCCAGTGGGCGTGGCCTGGGCGGCGGACTGGCCGACATGGACACGTCCAACGATGACAAATCGGACAACGACGCCAGCGGCATGGAATGCCTGTCGACCGTCGACAAGCTAGAGTGCTCGCCCACCTGCGCTAGTCTGGCCATCTCCGGCATAGCCAGCATTAGCACCGCCAGCTCAAATCACACCCACCCGCACCAGCACGCCCACACCCACGCCCATGGACACCACCAGCCACACCAGCAACAACATCAACACCAGCAGGCGGCACACCACCACAGCCACCAGACGCACTTCCACCAGTTGCTGCAGCAGGCACACGGCGGAGCCAGTGCAGCGGCAGCGGCTGCCTGCGGAGAGCATCTCACGGGACAGGCGACACCGGCGACGGCGGCAGCACGTAAGTGGACTTCTCTTCGGCAGCAGTGGTTTAGTCTGGGTATTAATTGGAAATTACTGCTTCCATTGACAAAGTGCCTGCAAAAGTCAGGGAACGCAATCTCAGCTCCGTTGGAGAGCCAATGGAAGCAAAGCCAATGGATTATTGGTTTCTAGGGTATTAAGGTGTATTCTGGTTCGGTATAGGACTTACTTATCAAGGGTAGTTGAATATTAACTATCTGGAATCGGATTTATAGATAGTATATAAGTTTATTACTCATACGCAGTGTTGACTTAGCTTCAAAAGCTAACTTTCGCTTCCATTGAATATCAGTTAAAAATTAAAGTAGCTTTTTTTAAAATATATAGTTTATTCATTCAAATTCAAAATGAAGAAACATTTCAAGTTTAATTGAAATACATGGCGCATGAGTAATTTTTATGGAGCATATGAAGATCTATGTATTTATCAAGACTATCGGGTCCTAATTATCCCAAAAAGGGTATGGAAAGTCTCCATTGCCAGAGACAGAACAAAGACTCGTTCGGAGTAATCCCCCAACTGCCATTCATTCCATTCTTTTCCTCATGTTCCGCCGTCAATCCATCCAGTGCACACCACAGCCATGGCGGTGGCATTGCAGCATCAGCTGACAGCCGCAGGAATCGGAGGACTCCTAAAGCCGGCCACCGGAGTCGGGGCCACTATGGCCGGGCTGCCCACCACGCAGGCGAGTGGCACGGCTCTCCAATTGCCCGGCGACGGGGAGGGGGCGGCCACATCCACGCTGACCCTGTTGGAGCCCCCGGGCACCGCCCTCCTGCATCCCGCTCTGCGCAACGTCAAGACCATCAACATAGGTGAGTGTGGTGGACGAGAAGCCTTTACTGTTACTAATCTTGACTTTTGCACTGAAAAAAAAGATTCTATTTTCAAAAATTTCAAAATATAACACATCTATTTGTATCTCTTTGTGTACCAGGTGGAGGCCTGGGACGGAAGCGACCGCTGCTGGGCGTTCCCCGGTCTGGAATGAATCCCACAAAGCGCACCGTGATGAGCCTTTTGGCCCGGGCCAAGAACTCGCAGGCCCTTCACTCGGTCCGGCAGCCGATGGTCACAGCGACCAGTTTCGCAGAGTGAGTTGTCCAAAACCCATGCACATATTCCTTGTTCCCTGGTTACCAATGGTAGTGGAAGTTTTGGATATTGGATTGGGATGAGGAGTGGAAGGGGCATCTATAAATTATTCCGTTTCTGCAGACCGTTGCAGATGCTGACCTCGCCGTTCATCATTCCGCACCAGGCGGTGGACCAGCCGATCCTGGCCCTGCCCAAGGAGAGCCTCGCCCAGGGCGTCTAACCCAGTGACCTGCACCTGCACCACCTGCGGCTGCCCACCACCGGCGGCGGACCGAGTCCGATTTGACCGACGACTACCCGCACCCACACATTGGCTCCGGAGTAGGTACCAGCTCTGCCTCGAGATGTCGGGAACGGGACACATACGATGTTTGTGTAGTTGATGCGAACTTTTCAATGTAGTAAGGCTATTTATATAAACATACCGATCTTTAGGGACTAACTGTGAACTTATCTGAGCGAAATCTCGAGCTCGTGCTACACGATTTTATTTTTTACAGAGAATAAACGGAGAGTCTATTTGCAATGAGATGTTTTATTTCCACTGATCCACTGCAGATCACTGATCCGCACAAAAAATGTTCGATTTAATAGAACAGATCTAAAACTTTAAACAAATTGAAACCTAAAATTAGTGTCAAATTAAAAACAAACAAAAAACCAAGAAAACTTCAATAGAAATAAATGTAAACGCAATTACTTTAAACAAATTACTTTAACTAAAATATACACACAAAAAAAAATACGAATGCGAATGCAGATACCAAAAAACACGAGTACCATAAAATATATATATATATACAATACATGCGAACACGTATACAAGCATATACAGAAACAAATATATATGTGTGTACTTAAATCTATATTAACTTAAGATTAAACCAAACCAAACTACTAAATTAAAGAGATAATACAATAATTTTAAAGTATTTTAAAAGCCACAAAAAAAACCAAAACCAAAAACAAAAGACAAAGTCAAATCGCAAAAAAAAGCAGAGAGTTTAGAAAAAGTTTAGACAGACAGTTGAGGTAGAAACCCCGATCAGAGAGATCCCACCGCCTTCAGCTTCAGTTGCCTGATTGATTAATTGATTGATTCAGCCACATTGAGTCCCCTGAGATGAGAAGCCACCAGCAGCTGATAGAATATGATAGATAGTTCGGTTTCAGTTTTAGAACGGACAGTTTCAGGACATCGAAAACCGCGATCGCCTAGACAGTTATGTATATTGTTTGTTTAAGCTATAATAGTACATATATGAAGACGCACCTAAGGATAATGTATGGAAAGGTCTCTGGTCTGAGTTTAGCTAGATTTTCCCAATCTCCGGCACCCACCTAACTTTCACAAGGAATTCACTTCCGATTCCGGTTCGAGAGCTATCACCTTAGCGCCCCCAGTTACTTTGTTGACAGTGCACATCCCCACATAGTACTTACATAGCGATAACCGATATACAATAACAAAACATTATTCAATAAATGTTCACACAAAGTTTAATCAAAATACAAAAACCAAAAAAAAACATAAAATCTTTAAAAAAACGAATATTTACAAGCGTATAGTAAAAAAGTAACGTTAAAGTAAAATATTGATGTTCAAAGAATGCAAAATCCGTGAAAAGTCCTACTCATGTCATTAAATGTAGATGCCAAATATGCGATTCAAATTAAATAATTAAAAACCCACTTAAACGGGCAGCCTAAAAACCACCAAACCACCAAAAAAAAATACACACACCACAACTACCACCACCACCACGAACCACAGCTTCGAGCTATTCGCAAATAAAATGCAATATTTTAAAAATAAAGACTTTTAAAGACTTTTTCTGGGGTGGATAAAAACTTTATGGTGGCATAAAAAAATCATAGGAGAATGCACTCTCCGCAGACCGAAAATCACCTTAAACTATTATTTTCAGCAGTGCTGAGATTTTTTATTTCTAACCAGGGTTTACGAGGCACACAAAGTCACACAGGTATGGATTATAAAAAGTTTACGGCTAAAGTCACACTTTTTGTCGAAAGTCCTTTACTCAGTAGTACGTCAAAGTTTCCAGCCAACTTTCCGGAAACAGCCTTAGGAAGTATCGACGGGTAGACTCAATCACAATCAAAAAAATAGCAAACGGCCAGACAGTCGAAAATAATATGAGCCAGCTGAAAAATTAATAATCATTTTTAATATAGGTAATCCTGTAGTAGGTGTCGAAAAACAAACCTCTCGATATGGGATAAATAAAAGCATTCAGGAAAGTCCATGTTATGAATAAAGATGATGAGTCCGATGAGGTACGAGACGGCCACCAACAAGGACGTGTTGTCGAAGCAATGATTAAGCACATTGGCACGCGCCGTCTTGGAGAGCATCAGATTGACGGCCTGCATTGTGATGAGGCACATCAGGACTAGGCTTCCCACTTTATTGTCCAGCTGCATACGAGTGGCATGGTTCTGCAAAAAAAAAAACTATATTTTATGTCTTAAAGAAGTAGTTTCAGTAAAATGTACCCATTCCTGGCCATAGGTATCTATGATATCATCCACATTCGGGTCATACCACTTGTAGTTTAGGCCATACAAGGTCTTAGGTAGGAATCCATGGTGGGCCATGTATTTAAAGTAAACTATAAAAACAGCGGCGGCTTCGATAGGTCCCACCAAAATATGTGTCACAAACAGGAGTCTAAATTTAAAATTATTAACAAGATAATAACAAGAAAGTATATCATTTTAGTAGAAATACTTGCCGCCTATTGACTAAATGGTCATCGTAGACCTTGGGTTTTTGCATCATCAGACGCTCTTCAGCAAGTTCAACTATAAGGGCGCAAGCAGGAATCTATCAAAAAGGATCTAAGATTGCATGATTCCCTCACTGCAAGTAGCACGCTTACCAAGTTCACCATAAATTGTACAATAAAGACGGATATCACACGGATCCATAAAGGCAGCTGGATCAGAAGAAAGCTAAAGTGGACCAAGAGGAAGGTAATGTTGGTAGCCATGCAATAGGCCATTGCCTTCTTCATGTTCTCGAAGAAGAGGCGACTGAGGGAGATGACACCAACCAAGGTGGCGAAGGAGCCGTCCAACAGAATGACATCGGCACCAGCATCGCAGGTTGTGGCGCCTCCAAACTTGGCCACGCCCACATTTGCCCTTTGCAGCGCTGGAGTATGATGGAGATTGTAACCAATTACGGAGACCACAGCGCCCATTCGGATGCAGGCGTCCACAATCATGTAATGCTGATCCACGGAGCAATTGGCACACACCAAGTCCCGCTGGCTGAGGAGCAGCTGTTCGATCTGCCACTTCTGGTGATTGGGCTTGAGTCCCGCAATCTCCAGCATGTCCACTATATCCGTACTTGTATCACCTGTGGCCGTTCGCAGATTGGTCTGGTCAACGAGCCACAACCCACCCAGGATATCCACATCCAGGGCTAGAGCTTTGGCCGTTTCCGGTTTCTGGCTGGTGACGATGGCTATTTTGATTCCAGCCGTGCGGCACTTGTGGACGGCACTTTTGATGGTGCTCCGTGGCGGATAATGGGCAGCCACCATACCCAAAAATCTCAAGTTAAACGTGTCCACAGCCATGTAGTCGCGGTACCTGGAATCCGTATCTCTAGCACCAGTATGAAATAGCGAAAAGCGGCGGACTTCCACCTCCCGGTCAATCTCCTTATAGGCAAACGCCCGGACATGACGGCCCGCTTCCACGAGACTATCCGACAAATTGGAGATAATGTCATAGATCACATCGTCAATCTGCAAATCCTCGTCGTCAACGATGATGGTTCCGCAGCGGCGGAGTACCGCATCGCAGTGACCCTTCATCAGCAGAATGAGCTTCGCCTTGCCATCCTCATCGGTCAGCTTGTGCACCGTCACCTGGAGGCGATCCGAGTCAGTGTATGTCTTGTTGGCCACCTTTTCGTAATCCCGACGAAGTTTATCGATGTCGGACTCGAATTGCATGCCGTATCTGAGCAGCGTCATGTCCAACATATTCCCATATAGGTGTCTCTTGAGCTTGGGCACTCCAATCTGACCCGGGGGGACGTAGGCATCATTGCAAAGGATCATAGCCTTGACCAGTTCATCGAACGTTTCTCCCATGTCGGTGATATCCGGATCGTCGCCGCTCAACAGCATCATATTCACAAAGATCTCCCTAACGCGCATCTGGCGGCGGGTCAAGGTCCCTGTGGCATCAGAAACTATTACCGTGGTGAGGCCCACTGTGCTGGAGGCATGAAGGTTCCGCACAAAGCACTGCCTCTTCAACATCCGATTCTTGGTGAACCACAGGCCCCACCACAGCAGCGGCGGCAAGAATAGGGGCATTAAGGCCATTAGCAGTGAGAAACTCACCTGTAGTCCCATATGCAACGCTTGAAACGAAATGGTATAGAATATGGTGATTATACACACGACCACCACCAGGATCATATAGCAGCTGAACTAAAGGGAGTGTTTTAAGAAAGGGTTTATTGTTATTTTTACTCTCTAATGGAAACCTCCTCAGCCCACCTGCTGCAGATGCTTCGCCACTCTACTCTTCGGTCGCTTTTCGAAACTCAGCTGCGCCATCTTTCCGACTTCCGTGTCCTTGCCACAAGCGATGGCCACTCCATAGGCATATCCTTTCATGGCATGACTGCAGGCTAAGCCCACATTGTAGGCGGACCATTTCGATATCGGCATTTCCCAGGAAGTTTTTAAACTAAAAAGTACTTTCTTGACACAAGAATCAATGTTATTGATATTTATTTTTTTTTAATTTTATTGACAATTTAATAAATTTGCGATGAGTACCGTTGCTGACGGTCATCGATTGCCAAAGGAAAAATCTGCCTAGGATCCGTATACCCGGTCAAGGCCACATTGTTGACCTCCAAGCCAAAGCAATTGAAAAATCGCAAGTCGGCGGGAAGACGCTGTCCATAACTAATCGGCACAATGTCGCCCATGACCACCTTCTGGGTGAGAATAATCTCCTTTTCGCCGTCTCGGATCACGGTGCAGTACCTGGGCATTAGATCTTCAAATGCCGTCACCAAGGATTCGGTATCGTTCTCCTGCAACTTTCGCAAATATCCGTAGAGAACGAATGTGAAGAGAAGTATGCCACAGGCTATTAAATACTCAATATAAACATGTTCCGAATGACTTTTCAACCAAATAAAGAGTACCAAACAGGCTATGGCACTCAGGAGCAGCAGTACGCCATCCATGGTGAAACAGTGCCTGGCCAATCTCAAAATGTACGGCATATGTTTGGTTCTAATCGGCAAGACGTTCGGGCCATTGCGTGCCAGTCTCGCCCTGGCAGCATCATCGGTCAGTCCCTGCGATTAAAATTTGATATAGCTGCTTGACTTCCCGAATAATGAATGGCCCCGATAATTACCCGAACCGTATTCGTTTCCAATTTGGAACAGAGCTCCCGAAAGGGCCAGAGATGCAGGTAATCTGCATAATACTCCAGCCAAACTTCATTCTCCGTTGGGCAATACCGTGAGCGTCGTCGTTGCTTTCTCGATGAGCATCTCATATACCAATTCCAGAACAGATGCTTTAGACGCTTCCGAAATTTCCTCCACAATTTCATGTCTACGGGAAACTCTAGGCAATTTGTGTGAAACTGTGTTTTCGGCTTGTTGAACAACACAGAGCACCGAGCAGAGAGCACCGAGCACCAGGCCAATGGTCGTAAAAGTGCCATCAATGTTCGCGCATAAACTGGCCGCCTACACCCGGCTGTCACTGTGGTGGCCGGGAGGTCCTGTCGAGCCCCAGGACACGGGCATTAGGAGTCGTAACGGTGGCAAGAAACAATCTGAACGATACCACTGGGAATAGCAATCGCCATTGCAATCGCATATCGACGACTCCGGATTGATACGGCCGAGTTTGGCAAACAATTGCGCCCCAAAGGCCGATACTTCCAATACTGATACTGGATACTGGCACAGTCTTGACTTACTGCCATGTTCCAGTGTGTGTTTTACCAGGAAAACGGAATGCGCTCTTTATGGCCTCGTTTAATAAGTCATCAAATTTCATTGCTGCGAAGTAAAAAACAGATAAAACATGCATTTGCATATATTTATGGGTTGCGGGTCCCATCAATGAATCGGGAAATTTGAGCTTTTTGGTTCAATAAGTTGGGGGTGAAACTATATGGGGGTTCACTGGCTGGATGCCACACAGAATTATAGTCAGACAAGTGCTTGGTTTGTGGCAATATTGTAAAAATATTCCAAAGCAAAGGACATTTGCGAAATTAAAGCGTTCAATGTGACATTTATTGGTGAAATTGAATAAATGACAAAGGAATCAATTTAGCCAAATAAACTCTCGATTTATATGCGAAATATTATTTTATGCTTCGCGGAATTTGTAAAATATACAAATAGAACCAATCCAATAAAGCTAAAATAAATAATTCGCAACTAAATCAATGAGTAATCATTCATAGCATTTGTTCTAGTTTAAGGTTTTGGTTGGGTATCTATTCTGTTTATTAAAAAGAAAATATTATGACAAGATTATGATATGTATAATTTATACCTACATTATTAGTTATGTTATATCATTCTCTTAGATGTAGAATATTTTGAGAGATTCTGATTAAGAGAGCTAGAACGACAAAGCTCAGAAGAATTCTTCATCAGCTGATCACTACGCTTCTTCCCCCCCTCTAAGAAAGCTCTGAGAGCTCCGAGAGTAGAAAGCTTTCAAAGAATATAGAATATAGAATCGTCTACCTGATGTATATAAACGACATGTGGCACTTGTTTGCCATTCAGTCTCTCGCCCTCCGGAACAAAGGAAAACTACCCAAGAAATAATGTCCGGAAACAAATACTGTTTTGCCATCGATCGCGGAGGCACCTTCACCGATGTCCTGTGCATTTGTCCCGGCGGCAAGGTTCGCACCATGAAACTGCTCTCCGAGGATCCTGAACGCTACAGCGATGCCCCTCGCGAAGGCATACGCCGCATTCTCAAGGAGGAGACTGGTGAGGATCTGGCAGCCAGCGGTTTAGTGGATACTTCCAAGATTGGTTGGGTGCGCATGGGCACAACAGTGGCCACTAATGCCCTGCTGGAACGAAAGGGAGATCCAGTGGTTTTGGTCGTCAACAGTGGCTTCCGAGACCTCCTCTATATTGGAAACCAGGCACGTCCCAAAATCTTTGATTTGAACATCCGTAAGCCGGCGAATCTTTACCAGTCGGTGGTGGAAGTGGATTGTCGTATAGTTCCAGAGCAGAAGGAACGTTGCCAGCTGGGTAAGATTCTATATTTCCTATTGAAATCCCACTGCATCGTTTAAATAAATTAATTCTCCAGATCAAAGCTGGAAGGTTCTAGAGGGAGTGGCCGGCACCAAGTATTTGGAGGTGCGCCCCGTGGATGAAACGACAGTTCGTGCTTCCCTCGCAGCTGCCCGGGAGCAGGGCGTCTCCTCCGTCGCCGTTGTCTTGGCCCACAGCTACGCCTGTCCGGAGCATGAGCTCCGGGTGGGCGCCATTGCCCGGGAACTGGGCTTCAGCCATGTGACACTCTCCCATCAGGCCATGCCCATGTGCCGGGTGGTGGCCCGAGGATACACTGGGTGTGCCGAGGCCTACCTGACGCCCCATGTGGACCGATACTTGGCCAGGTGAGTCTGGTGCATCTAATCTGGGTTTGTAAATTAACAGAATGAGTTAGCTATATTTTAATGGGGCAAAGAGAAGAGTTATAGTCTAGGCGGGGAGGAGCGTCATAAAGATAAGTTAGCAGTCTGAATAAAAATAAGATTAGAAACCAAACAAAACAAACATTCAAAGCTGAGATCCCCCATAGAATTGCGTAATATAAACATAGTGAGAATAACAACTTTTATATAGAAAAGATCATGAAGAACATGGGGTACTTATTAGTCTATGTTAGTTATAGTTATCATTAGAAGTCTAGGTACATCTTTGATCCATGTTTTATTATAGGAAAAATAGGATCAGTTCTTTTTTAAATATAAAGTTTCGGTGTCAATGTCTACTATAGTTTATGAGTAGTGTTTGAAGTCTCAAAACCCAACTATCTAATCAAAATATACCCAAAGTTTTCCAACAACTGGAGGGTATATCAACAAATTCACACTCTCACTGATTGCCTTGTCATGATACAGTAACGGGCTTGAATAATAAGAAAGCTCCAATCTTCTTCCCTTAATTTAATTAACCAGTTTCAAATCGGGTTTCGATAAGCATCTCGAGGGAGTGGATGTTCTCTTCATGCAATCGGACGGAGGCCTCACCAACATGGAGAACTTCAGGGGAGCCCGTGCCATCCTATCGGGACCCGCTGGTGGGGTAGTGGGCTATGCTCTCACGGGAGCTCGGGAAACGGAGCTACCCCTCATCGGATTCGATATGGGTGGAACCTCCACGGACGTGTCCCGCTATGCAGGGAGCTATGAGCATGTCATAGAGAGCACCACTGCTGGAGTGACCATTCAGGCTCCACAGCTGGACATCAATACCGTAGCAGCTGGTGGCGGATCGCGCCTATTCTTCCGTTCTGGAATTTTCGTGGTTGGTCCGGAGTCGGCGGGCTCTCATCCAGGTCCTGCCTGTTATAAGAAGGGCGGTCCTCTGACAGTCACAGACGCCAATCTTATACTGGGTCGTATTCTGCCTCAGTATTTCCCCAAGATCTTTGGGCCGAAGGAGAACGAGCCACTGGATCATGAGATCGCCAAGAGCAAGTTCGTCGAGCTGCAGAAGGAGATTAATGCCCACTTGAAAGCGTCTGGGGATGGCCGAGTTTTGACCATTGAGGAGGTGGCGCTGGGCTTTGTTCGAGTGGCTAACGAAACCATGTGCCGGCCTATTCGGGCTTTAACTCAGTCCCGCGGATTGGACACCGCCAACCATGTTCTCTCCTGCTTTGGAGGAGCCGGTGGGCAACACGCCTGCGCTATTGCCCGTAATTTGGGAATCGCAAAGGTGAGCTTAGATTGGATATTTTGTGATTCTTCCATATTACATGTATTTAACTATTTTCCAGGTTGTCATTCATAAGTACGCTGGCATTCTCTCAGCCTATGGAATGGCTCTGGCCGATGTGGTTCAGGAATTGCAGGAACCAAGTGGTCTGGAGTTCAGTGATTCAAATGCTCAGCAGCTGAAGGAGCGTCTGGATGCACTCTCCCAGCAATGTCATGCCAAATTGGCCGACCAGGGCTTCCGTCAAATTGAACTGGAGCCTTTTCTTCATCTTCGTTATGAGGGTACAGATGGAGCTCTGATGTGTGCTCCCTCAGGTGGAAAACAATCCTCCACCTCTTCTCCTCTATTGGCTGAATATGGAGACTTCCATGCCACTTTCCTGGAGCGATACCGGACAGAGTTTGGATTTGTTTTACAAAATAGAAGGATCATTGTAGATGATATTCGTATTCGAGGGTTGGGTAAGAATGAAACACCCCCAGAAGGTCGGGTGCAAAGTGCAAACGCCACCCAGCCAACTGTCGAGGGAACCACTCGCATCCATTTCGACGAGGGAAGCTTTGATGCCCCCATTTATCTAACCAAGAACATGCTAGCTGGACACAAAATCTCTGGACCGGCAGTCTTGATTGATCAACTATCCACTATTGTCGTGGAGCCAGAATGCGGTGTCCAGGTAACTCCATTCGGAGATCTCATCATGGACGTCAAAACTGGAGGAAAGCATGGGATCAATGCTGAGCTAGATCCCGTGCACTTGAGCATCTTCAGCCATCGTTTCATGAGTATTGCCGAGCAGATGGGCCGTGTCCTCCAAAGGACTTCCATTTCAACTAATATTAAGGAGCGCCTGGACTTCTCCTGCGCTCTCTTCGGCCCGGATGGTGGCCTGGTGAGCAACGCTCCGCACATTCCTGTCCATTTGGGAGCCATGCAGGAAACCGTTCAGTATCAGCTGAAAGTACGGGGAGATTCTTTGAAGAATGGAGATGTCATTCTGGCTAATCATCCTTCGGCTGGTGGGTCCCATCTTCCGGACTTGACCGTCATTACTCCGGTGTTTTATGAGTAAGTAATCTATAATTTAATTACACGGGCCAGTAATTGAACCAGGACAATATATTCATTTTTCCTTTTAAGAAACAACCCTCGTCCTGTATTCTTTGTGGCCTCTCGTGGTCATCATGCAGATATTGGTGGCATTACTCCCGGCTCCATGCCACCACACTCTACATCCCTGGCTCAAGAGGGAGCCGCATTCAAGTCCTTCCTTATCGTGGAGAATGGATTATTCCAGGAGCAGCAAATCATCGAGCGCCTGACCACACCCACTGACGCCAAGGGTGCCGTCGGCACCAGGAATTTGAGCGACAATCTTTCCGATCTGAAGGCCCAGATCGCGGCCAATCATAAGGGAATCCAACTGGTGGCAGAACTGATCGACAGCTATGGATTGGATGTGGTTCAGGCTTACATGTCCCATATCCAGAAGAATGCGGAACTGGCGGTGCGGGATATGCTGCGTCAGATTGGTCGGGACACTCAAGAACGCACTGGATCGACCGTCTTGCAAGCCCAGGAGTTCATGGATGACGGATCACCCATTACCCTAAAGGTTACTATCGATGCTGAGCAAGGATCGGCTCTGTGCGACTTTACAGGATCCGGAGTGGAGGTTTGGGGCAATTGTAATGCCCCCAGGGCCATAACTCTGTCGGCCTTGATCTACTGCCTGCGATGCATGGTGGGCCATGATGTGCCCCTCAATCAGGGCTGCTTAGCACCCATACAAGTAATCATTCCCAAGAACTCTATCCTGGATCCATCAGAAGGTGCCGCCGTGGTGGGAGGCAATGTTCAGACCTCCCAGCGCATCGTGGACACGGTGCTAAAGGCTTTTGGAGTGTGTGCCGCCTCCCAAGGATGCATGAACAACATTACCATTGGAGATGATACCTGGGGCTACTATGAAACGGTGGCTGGAGGAGCAGGAGCTGGTCCAGGCTGGCACGGTGCCGGTGGAGTTCACACCCATATGACAAACACTCGTATTACCGACCCAGAGATTCTAGAGCTTCGCTATCCCATGATCCTGAAACGATTCTGTCTGCGCACCGACGAATCCGGTGGCCGGGGACAGTACAATGGCGGCGAGGGCGTGGAGCGAGATCTACTGTTTCGGAAGCCAGTGACTCTTTCCGTCCTAACGGAGCGGCGAACTCTTCAGCCTTATGGCTTAGCCGGAGGACAGCCAGGAAAGAGTGGACGCAATCTGGTAGTGAAGCGGGATGGCCGGGTTATCGCCTTGGCTGGAAAAACTTGTATTGATGTCGACGCTGGGGTAAGTATTATATCTTCTACAGTCCTGGTCGAGATTATAAAACCTTTTATTTTTCAGGACACTTTTGCTATGAAAACTCCTGGCGGTGGTGGATTTGGACCAGGCAGCGAGTCGAAGGGTTCGGATGCCTCGAACCAGGATAATACCAAGCGATTTGTTGAGCGCGGAACTGTTTTTAACTATTTGCAAGCTCAGGAATCTGCTTAGACTCCAGTTTCCACACATATTTTTCTTTTTGTGCCATATTATTTGCAGTATATTTGTGTTTTTTGTTCAAAATCCCTAAAAGGGCATATTTTATGAAATAAAATTATTAAATCAAGTCGTACCACTAACATACTCACTTGTACGCCTCCAGCTGGAGAAGCTCCTGCAGTTGCATCAACTGGAACCAGTGGCGTCCCAGTTACAGCAGTATGAGTTGCTGTCTCGTTTCAAGGAGCATGCCGTAAGCTTCCTGACAATTACGGGAAACTCTAAGCATTTTTTTTCTATAACTGTGTTTAGGAACACAGTTGTGTTTGTTGAACATTACAGAGCACCGAGCCAATGGTCGTAGAATGCCGAGTTTCGCGCTTAAACTCACCCGCTTTTCACTTGTGGTGCGGGAGGTGGTTCTGTCGGGCCCCTGGATCGAACGACATCTTTGCCAATCAGCCTCTCGCCCTCCGGAACAAAAGAAAACGTCCGAAGAAATAAAATCCGGAAACAAATACTGCTTTGCCATCGATCGTGGAGGCACCTTTACGGATGTAATGTGCATTTGTCCAGGCGGCAAGGTTCGCACCATGAAACTGCTCTCCGAGGATCCTGAACGCTACAGCGATGCCCCTCGCGAGGGCATTCGCCGAATTCTCAAGGAGGAGACCGGCACGGATCTGGCACCCAGTGGCTTGGTGGACACCTCGAAGATTGGTTGGGTGCGCATGGGCACAACAGTGGCCACTAATGCCCTGCTAGAACGAAAGGGAGATCCGGTGGTTTTGGTCGTCAACAGTGGCTTCCGAGACCTCCTCTATATTGGCAACCAAGCACGTCCCAAAATCTTTGATCTGAATATCCGTAAGCCGGCGAATCTTTATCAAGCCGTGGTGGAAGTGGATTGCCGTATAGTTCCAGAGCAGAAGGGACGCTGTCAGCTGGGTAAGCTTCTTTATTTTCCACTACATATTTTATTAAATTATTTCTCCAGATCAAAAATGGAAGGTCCTGGAGGGAGTGGCCGGCTCCAAGTATCTAGAGATGCTTCCAGTAGATGAAACGGCAGTGCGTGCTTCCCTTACAGTTGCCCGGGAACAGGGCATTTCTTCCGTGGCCGTGGTTTTGGCCCACAGCTATTCCTGTCCGGAGCACGAGCTCCGGGTGGGCGCCATTGCCCGGGATCTGGGTTTCAGCCATGTGACACTCTCCCACCAAGCCATGCCCATGGTCCGAGTGGTGGCCCGCGGATACACCGGGTGTGCAGAAGCCTACCTGACGCCCCACGTGGACAGGTATCTGGCCAGGTGAGTCTGGGTTTGTAAATAAGCTGAAAACTTTAATGGTAAGCCCCCTTCTTATCCAGTTTCAAATCGGGTTTCGATAAGCATCTCGAGGGAGTGGATGTTCTCTTCATGCAATCGGACGGAGGCCTCACCAACATGGAGAATTTCAGGGGAGCCCGTGCCATTCTATCGGGACCCGCTGGTGGGGTAGTGGGCTATGCTCTTACAGGAGCTCGGGAAACGGAGCTACCCCTCATCGGATTCGATATGGGTGGAACCTCCACGGACGTGTCCCGCTATGCAGGAAGCTATGAGCATGTCATAGAGAGCACCACTGCTGGAGTGACCATTCAGGCTCCACAGCTGGACATCAATACCGTAGCAGCTGGTGGCGGATCGCGCCTATTTTTCCGTTCTGGAGTTTTTGTGGTCGGTCCGGAGTCGGCCGGCTCTCATCCTGGACCCGCCTGCTATAAGAAGGGTGGTCCCCTGACTGTCACAGACGCCAACCTTATACTGGGTCGTATTCTGCCTCAGTATTTCCCCAAGATCTTTGGACCGAAGGAGAACGAGCCCCTGGATCATGAGATCGCCAAGAGCAAATTCGCCGAGATGCAGAAGGAGATTAATGACAACTTAAAGGCCTCTGGAGATGGGCGAGCTTTGACCATTGAGCAAGTGGCGCTGGGCTTCGTCCGAGTAGCCAACGAAGCCATGTGCCGTCCTATTAGGTCCCTAACCCAGGCCAGAGGTTTGGACACGGCCAACCACGTCCTTTCCTGCTTTGGAGGAGCCGGTGGGCAGCACGCTTGCGCCATTGCCCGTAATTTGGGAATCGCAAAGGTGAGCTTAGATTGGATATTTTGTGATTCTTCCATATTACATGTATTTAACTATTTTCCAGGTTGTCGTTCATAAGTACGCTGGCATTCTCTCAGCCTATGGAATGGCTCTGGCCGATGTGGTTCAGGAATTGCAGGAACCAAGTGGTCTGGAGTTCAGTGATTCCAATGCTCAGCAGCTAAAGGAGCGTCTGGATGCTCTCTCCCAGCAATGTCATGCCAAATTGGCCGACCAGGGCTTCCGTCAAATTGAACTGGAGCCTTTTCTTCATCTTCGTTATGAGGGTACGGATGGAGCGCTGATGTGTTCCCCTCCAGTTGGAAAACAACCGGACTCCGCCTCCGCCACGTCTCCTCTATTGGCTGCCTATGGAGACTTCCATGCTACTTTCCTAGTGCGATACCAAACCGAGTTTGGATTTGTTTTGCAAAATAGAAGGATCATTGTGGATGACATTCGTATACGCGGATTGGGCAAAAACGAAACGCCCCCGGAGGCTCAAGTTCAAAGCGCCAAGGATGGCTCACCACCAACCCCAGAAGGAACCACTCGCATGCACTTCGACGAGGGTAGTTTCGATGCCCCCATATATCTGACCAAGAATCTGCTAGCTGGACACAAGATCGCCGGACCAGCAGTGTTGATTGATCAACTGTCGACCATAGTTGTAGAGCCAGAATGCGGTGTCCAGGTAACTCCATTCGGAGATCTCATCATGGACGTTAAAACTGGAGGAAAGCATGGCATCACTGCGGTGCTTGATCCCATGCACTTGAGCATCTTCAGCCATCGTTTCATGAGCATTGCCGAACAGATGGGACATGGCTTGCGAAGGACTTCCATTTCAACTAATATTAAGGAGCGCCTGGACTTCTCCTGCGCTCTCTTCGGCCCGGATGGTGGCCTGGTGAGCAACGCTCCGCACATTCCTGTCCATCTGGGAGCCATGCAGGAAACCGTTCAGTATCAGCTGAAAGTACGGGGAGATACCTTGAAGCATGGAGATGTTATTCTGGCTAATCATCCTGCGGCTGGTGGTTCCCATCTTCCAGACTTGACCGTCATGACTCCTGTCTTTCATGAGTAAGTTATATGTAATGAAACAAGGGAAGTATATTGAATTCTTGCATTATCTTTTCAGAAAACAACCACGTCCTGTCTTCTTTGTGGCCTCTCGTGGTCATCATGCAGATATTGGTGGCATTACTCCTGGCTCCATGCCACCCCACTCTACATCCCTGGCTCAAGAGGGAGCCGCATTCAAGTCCTTCCTTTTGGTGGAGAATAGCCTGTTTCAGGAGCAAAAAATCATAGAGCGCCTGACCACACCCACAGACGCCAAGGGAGCCGTCGGCACCAGGAATTTGAGCGACAATCTTTCCGATCTGAAGGCCCAGATCGCGGCCAATCATAAGGGAATCCAACTGGTGTCAGAACTGATCGACAGCTATGGATTGGATGTGGTTCAGGCTTACATGTCCCACATCCAGAAGAATGCCGAACTGGCGGTGCGGGATATGTTGCGTCAGATTGGTCGGGGCACTCAGCAACGCACGGGATCGACTGTCCTGCAAGCCCAGGAGTTCATGGATGACGGATCACCTATTACTCTGACGGTTACCATTGATACGGAGCAGGGATCGGCAATTTGCGACTTTACAGGATCCGGAGTGGAAGTTTGGGGAAATTGCAACACACCAAGGGGAATCACTCTTTCGGCTCTGATATACTGCCTGCGATGCATGGTGGGACACGATATTCCCCTCAATCAGGGATGCTTGGCGCCTATAAAGGTTATCATTCCCAAGAACTCTATTCTGGACCCTTCCGAGGGTGCTGCCGTTGTGGGTGGCAATGTCCAGACCTCCCAGCGTATTGTGGACACTGTTCTGAAAGCTTTTGGAGTGTGCGCCGCCTCCCAAGGATGCATGAACAACATTACCATTGGAGATGACACCTGGGGCTACTATGAAACTGTGGCTGGAGGTGCAGGTGCTGGGCCCAGCTGGCACGGAGCTAGTGGAGTGCATACCCATATGACAAACACTCGCATCACCGATCCTGAAATTTTTGAGCTTCGCTATCCCATGGTCCTGAAACGATTCTGTCTGCGCACCGACGAATCCGGAGGCAGGGGGCAGTTTAACGGCGGCGAGGGCGTGGAGCGTGATATACTTTTTCGGAAGCCAGTGACTCTTTCCGTCCTAACGGAACGGCGAACACTCCAGCCTTATGGCTTAGCCGGAGGACTGCCAGGGAAGAGTGGACGCAACCTGATTGTGAAACGGGACGGCCGGGTTATTGCCTTGGGTGCAAAAACTTGTATTGATGTCGATGGTGGTGTAAGTTTTAAGGTTTTTTACTGGCTCATTCTTGATTTTAAAACCTTTTTAAAAACAGGACACTTTTGCCATGAAAACTCCGGGTGGCGGTGGATTTGGAGTGAGCAGCAAGTCGGCATAGGACCAAGAGATGTATTTGAGCTCGGAGCTGTGTTCAACTTTTAGTTTTTATACCTAAACATATATTATATATTTTTTCCATACAATTTTCAGTTTATTTTTGTTTTTTGGTAAATATCCCAAAAGGGCATGATATATGATATATTCTCATTTGAATAATATTAGCCGCCAAATGGAACACTCGATAGTCAAAATTATCGACTACAGTTACAAATGTGGGAACAGATTTATAGGGGTGGGAACGGTTGCTGCATACAATATTACACCCTAGGTTTCTTTTAAGAGTTTTAAGCCTTTCAATTTCTTTAACCTTTATCCTATTGTTTTTTAGACCATTTAAATGAAACTGCACTTGTATGTAATTAATTTATTTTGAATTTTAAAATAAATTCCGCTCGTAATCGATAACATTATGAAACATATGTTTACCGGTTATTCAAAACTGGTCACACCGTCATTTTCTGCACGTGTTGAGTTTAGAAAACAAATGCTCCAAAACATTTGTGTTTTTATATTAAATTTATATAAATAAATGCCAATGAAGTGATCTGTAAACATACAAAATTATTTAAAAAATGGCATCCCTTGCGGAAAAGACGAAAAATACAAACACATTTAGGGTAAGCCTCCCCAGAAGCCCCCAAATCCGCGTACATCTACCAAATCCCACATTTTCAGTTTAAATCCTTTGGAGATCGGGTAAATGAGATTGACTTGCGGCACTTGGCCCTTTACCACATTGGCCACCGCAACGAGGAACTCGATGAGGAGGAGAACGAGACCTATTTTCAGCAGACCATCCAGAAATGGAACGTGCTCAATCTCACCGAGGAATACAACTCGTTCAGCAAACGATGCCGCAGAATTGTGACCCTGCCTCAGCTCCTGCATCAGAAGGACTTTGTGGTAGACCTGCTGCTGGAGCGACTGGCCACTGCGACAAACCTCTCCCAGCAGCCGCTGCTGGAACTGCTCTATGTATTGGCCAGGGATCTACGTGAGGAGTTCTATCCGTATTTCCAACGTGTTCTAGACCGCCTGATTTGCCTGCTCAACACCCAGGATGCGGAGCAACTCGAGTGGACACTCATCTGCCTGGCACATCTGTTTAAAACTCTAAAACCGTATCTGAAACGGAATATTGGCGTAGTGTTTAATGCCATCCTGCCCCTCCTGGATGAGCAGCACTATGCGGAACATGTGACCAATTTCGCGGTGGAATGCTTTGCTTACATAGCCCGCGATGTCCGGGATTTCCCTCGTTTCTTAGCCTATGTGCTGAAAACCCTGTTGCGAGAGGAGGTCGAGAGTGTCCGCGGTTGCGGTAGGCTCATCTATGAAATCCTGCGAGGTGTCAACGGACAGCTGCACAATTCGGCCGCAGAGATCTTTACCCATGTCCTAGAAGTGCTTGTAAATAAAGAAAATGTTTACACCAAGGAACAGACAGAGCTTCTGGGCGATATTGTGGAGCATTCCCTGAATTTACTGCTGAACTTTTTGCGTTCCGACCAAAGCCCCGTTTTGTGGCAGAAACTTTGCTCCGCTGCAGAAGGCGAAAAAGTGGATGTGTCGCAGTTGATTCGACTGATGCATCAACTGGTTACCCACAAGGGCGGTCGCTACATTTCTGAACTTCCTGTCGTTGTCGGCACCATTTTGAAACTGCTGGACGGGAACGTGGAACCTCTTAATCCCTTGACCACCTTGGTCACCAGCCTACTTACTGCCCAACATGCACAACTCACCCAACTGGACGCCAGTCGCCTGCTCCAAAAACTACTAAGCATTAGTCGTGGGAATCTCGTGGTGTACGAGGAGACTATCCATCAGCTCCTTGACTATCAGCAGTTTGAGATCCTTGTTCTGCCACATGTTATTGGATTTTATGAGGAGAAAGGTCAACCGGAGGCACTCGAGCTCTTGGCTCGCATTGTGGTGCACAAAAGACCTTTGCAGGTGGATGGCAACTCCTTGGCCCAGTGGACAGCGTATCCCATTCAAATAAAGAAAAAAGACACTTTGAAGAGCTTAGAGGATAAGCTTGTGAAGTTGAATGTGGAAAAAGAAGAGGATTTGTTGCTCATATTGTTGGCTCCTCACTTTAGAGGTTTTAGCAAACAGCCCTTAGAGAAGATCTTGCAAAGTTCTATCGAAGATCACTTGAAACAGGGACATCAAGACTTTAAATTGTTGCTATTGCTGCTGCAGACGCATTCTCTGCTTAAGTTTAAGCTACCCAAGGCCCTAAGATCGGAGATAAGTGTTTTCCTTCAACCAGAACTGGGAAAGGAGCTCCTAGCCCTGGCCTCCCTTCATCTGATTCTTTTGGAAACGCCCAAGAACGAACTGTCCGCCACCGAGGAGCTGCTCTCCAGTGTTTCCACACTTCTGAGTCATCCGCAAGCTCAGTTTCGTCGCATTGCAGCCCATTGCCTGGATGTCCTCAACGCCACAAACAAACCAAATCCGTATTCCCACTTCTACGCCGCCAACTGTATTGAACCTACGGTCCACAATTATCGGGAGATACTTCTGCAGCTGCAACAACTGGAGCCAGTGGCAGCCCAGTTCAAGCAGTTCGAATTGCTTCCGCATTTCAAGGAGCACGCAGTAAGCCTCCTGCTGGGACTTCTCTACAACAATTTCAAGTTTGTTTGGGCGCCGGTCCAGCAGCTTCTGGCTGCCTATGTGAAGACCATGAAAACCGACGAATTCTGGAGCCTGTTCAAAGCCAAACTGGTGGAGACCGTTGCCTGCATAGATTACACAAATGATGTGTCCATCCTCCAGAGGCATTCTTCTAAAGCTTACCTGTCTCCAGCTTTGACCATTGTCCTGGATTCAGAACAGCACCAGCAACTAAGTCTGCAACAGGCGCTCAACTACCGACAACTGCTGTGGCAATGTCTGCCCAAGTTGGGAAATCTAGTGGAGGTTAAGAATGCGGATCTGGTGCGTCTATTCCTGCAGTTCGTGGAACAGGAGTATCGAGCACAGTTGGAGAAAACGGAACACACCTGGAACGTTAACGAGACAACAGGTTGGTTATTTTAGTAACTTATTTTTATATCCTTGCAAAGGATTTGTTTTTAAAAGTGTGGAAGCACAATATAGACCACAGCCAAGGGTCTAACATACAAAATATTTACACGATTCTTAAGCGGAATTTTTTTTTACATTTTGTGGAGGGTCCCCTTCAAATTTTTGAAAAAGGCATGGGGCTGACATTTTGGCCCCTATCGATGACTATAACTTGACCAAAAAAGATCAGATCCTTAAGCGGGATACCTTAATCAAATCGTGGAAGGATTCTCCATCGATCTGCATCAAAATCTAGCAACAAATTTTTTTGATATTTTTTCTCAAATTTTATGGAGGGTCCCCTTCAAATTTTTGAAAAAGGCATGGGGCTGACATTATGGCCCCTATCGATGACTATAACTTGTCCAAAAATCATCAGATCCTTAAGCGGGATACCTTAATCGAAACGTGGAAGGATTCTCCATAGATCTGCATCAAAATCTAGCAACAAATTTTTTTGATATTTTTTCTCAAATTTTGTGGAGGGTCCCCTTCAAATTTTTAAAAAAGGCATGGGGCTGACATTTTGGCCCCTATCGATGACTATAACTTGGCCAAAAATCATCAGATCCTTAAGCGGGATACCTTAATCGAAACGTGGAAGGATTCTCCATAGATCTGCATCAAAATCTAGCAACAAATTTTTTTGATATTTTTTCTCAAATTTTGTGGAGGGTCCCCTTCAAATTTTTAAAAAAGGCATGGGGCTGACATTTTGGCCCCTATCGATGACTATAACTTGGCCAAAAATCATCAGATCCTTAAGCGGGATACCTTAATCGAAACGTGGAAGGATTCTCCATAGATACAACAACATATAGCAACAAATTTTTTTGGAGATTTTTTTTCAAATTTTGTGGAGGGTCCCCTTCAAATTTTTGAAAAAGGCATGGGGACTGACATTATGGCCCCTATCGATGACTATAACTTGGCCAAAAATCATCAGATCCTTAAGCGGGATACCTTAATCGAAACGTGGAAGGATTCTCCATAGATCTGCATCTAAATCTAGGAACACATTTTTTTTATATTTCCAGATCCTTAAGCGGGGTACCTTTATCGATATATATTTTATATATATTACATTTTCTTAAGACTATTTAAGTATTATCTTTGGCGTATTAAATAATTCCTATCTTTTCAACAGTTGATCTGGAGGTTGAGGATGATGAGGAGGACGAGACCAAGTCGGAATCCCGCCCACGCCAAAAACGCAGAACCCAGAATGCCAATGCCAAGTTCATACTACAAACGCTTCAACTGAAACTGGCCTGCTTTGTGGCCCAACCCAATCCCAAGGCCCTGCATCGTCAGGCAGAGATGCATGATTTCTATCTGGAGCTGTTAGCCGGACCTAATGCCCAACTGCAGCAATTGGCGCTGGATTGCCTGGCGGCCTACAAACGCCCACCGGCACTGGTGCAGCAAAAGGGTCAGCTGTCGGGCTTGATCGATGAGGCAAAGTTTAAGACCACCCTCACTGGTTTCGAACTATCCAGTATTCCGGCGCAACAGCGCACGGAACTGATGCCATTTATGCTGCGCGTTCTCTACGGCAAAATGCTGACCAGGGGAGTGCAGAAGCAACTGAGTGCTCAGCTGAGAAAGACACTGATCCTGAGGTTCCTGGGCCAACTGGAGGAGTCGGAGATTATGGACTTTTTGCAAATGGCCTTTGGAAAGTTTTCTTCCTACACAGATAAACCAGTGGACGCGGTGGCTACTTATGTTCGGGAACAATACGATCCTTCAGCGGTGATTGCAGCCAGACAGCTCCAAAGGATCGTAAATGTCTTAGAACTCATAAGAAAAGAATTTGCCGGCAGACTGTCGACCGATTTCCAAAGCTACGTCCTTAAACTGCTACTCTTTGTGGGAAGTGTTGCCCAGGAGGTGATCAACGGAGACGGAAAGTTGGTGGCTGCCTACAAGAATGTGAAGCATTCGGGCCTGCAGACGCTGGTGAACTATTTCGGACAGCTGGTGGACATGGAGGACCTGTGGCAGGAGAAGGAAATGAGTGCCGTTTGCGAGGTTTTCATTTGGCCTGGACTGGCTCGACTCTCTCAGGATTCTATACACACACCCACGCCGATGTTGAAGCTGTTGCTCCTCTGGGGTGGCGAGCCGCGTTATCAGAAGTGGCTCAACCAGAGGCCTTCGGACGAGGACCAAGCAATAATGCACCATTTGATGGCCCTATTGTTGAATGAGAAGGCCAAACCCGTTGTGAAACGAGCCATTTTGCAGCTGGTGGAACATCTACTGGAATCGGCAGCTACTGAAGAGTTTGGTTCCATGGCCCTGTCCATCGTGCATCCCCATATTCCGTCTATCCTCCAGCAGCTGCAGACCAGCTGGCGCCACAAGAAGGCTGGAAGACAGACACTCGACAAGCGGGAGCTCAACATCCTGACACTGATCACCTCTCACGTGGAAGAGCCTGCCACGTGTGAGCTACTCCTTGACGTAGTTCTGCCCATCTTCACCAAGCAGGCAGCTTCATCTGGTCCTGAAACCGTGGTGCAGCTAGTTACAACGTTGTCGAATCTTCTAAAGCGTGTGGCCAAGCCACAGGATTATGTACGTCCGCTGGCTCCGCTCTTCGAGCAGGTTCATGTACTCCCAGCCAGAAAACTGCTGTGCGATCTCCTGGCGGATATGGCCAAAAGATTACACAAGGAGGCCAAGCACAACTCGGAGCTCTCAGCTACAGCTGCATCCCTGCGCGAGTGGGTTAGACTGGTGCTGCTCCTGAATGCCTGGGACAAGAGGTGGCTGGAACAACCGGACTACGACAAACGCCTCGAGGCCCTCTCAGAGCTGAAGCAGTTGGTGGAGAAGAAGGATACAAAGCTGGACCTCCAATTAGGAGTTTTGGTCGTTTACAACTGTTTCTACATGCTGCGCCACGATTCGGATCTGGGAATGAGGGTAAATATAGGGGAGCTACTGAAGCCCCTGTTACCCTTAGTAACCCTGCAACTGGAGGACAAGGAAGACATTAAATTCTGGCTGGAGGACACTATCTTACCATTATTACAGCGTAGCATGCGAGATGAAAAGCATGAACATGCCAGGAGTGAGGCAATTGGCCTGTTGGGAGAACTGGCTCGCCAGTGTCCAGCAGCCCACGAAATTCTAAAGGATCTATCTCCCCTGACGGATAAACACGACTTGGAGGTGGACTTCTTTGAGAATATGTTGCACCTGCAGACCCAGAGACACGGCCGCGCATTGCAGCGTTTGGTGAACATCTCGGCGGGAAGTTGGCGGCAGTCTCCGCCATGTGCTCGTACCCTCACCCAGTATCTCATGCCCCTGGCCACCAGATACCTCCTCAGCGAGAAGCATTCTGGCAAGCACACACTAGTCGATGCTGCTATCGAGGCTGTTGGGGTGATGAGCGAATTCCTGCCATGGACGCAGTATCATGCTGTCCTGCGCTACTATCTCCAGAAACTGAGGCACGCCCAAGGACAGCAGAAGCAATGTGTGCGTCTGGTGGTTCGCATTTTGGATGCGTTCCATTTCGATCTAACACAGGCCCAGACGGACTTGACGGCTCTGGCCAAGCTCAAGCAAAAACTCACCGAGGAAGTGGAAGAAAAGGAGAAGGCTGAGGACTCCGAAGAAGCCAAGACTGTGAAAGATGAAGATGCTGAGGATGCAGAGGAGAAACCTATTAAAAGTGAGGCAGATCAGTCTGACTTTATTGATTTCGAGGAAGAGGAGGTGGCCATTGAATCCGTTTCCCAGCCCCAACGGACTCAGCTACTGGCCCCCAATGCGGCCAAAAAAGTCATGGCCACGATTACCACCGTCCTGCTGCCCACTTTGAACCGGGCCATAACCGAGAAGACCAACTACGATACCAAGCACAAGGTGAACCGCCGGCGACTGAGCTACGAACGCGAGGAGGAGGAGATCCAACGGGTGCCCATTGCCCTGGCCATGGTGAAGCTGTTGCAGAAGCTTCCATCCGAATTATTGGACAACAGCCTGCCTGGCATCTTCATGAAGGTGTGCACCTTCCTGCGGTCCCCCCTGAAATCCGTTAGAATGTTAACCCGCGACATCCTCAAGAAGATCATGCTCACTCTGGGCGGCAGCTACTTGGGTCTGCTCCTGGAGCAGCTACAGTCCCTGCTCACCCGTGGATTTCAGGTGCATGTTCTCTCAGTGACACTCCACGGTGTTCTAGATGCCTTGAAAGCTGAACTAAAGCCAGACCACATTGAGAGCTGCCTGCAGAATCTCCTCGAGGTGGCCCTGAACGACATATTCGGAGATGTGAACGCCGAGAAGGAAGTGGAGAAGATCGTGGCGCACACCCCAGAGGCCAAGCCAAGTGCCAAGAGCTATCTCACCCTGAATATAGCGGCACGCCACATCCGGGACAACTGCTTACTGGATCTTCTGCTGCCATTTAAGGAGCATCTGGCCAGATCGCACTCCCGCAAAGTGACGCAAAAGATTCAGGAGTGCTTCGCCAAGATTGTGGGCGGACTAGTGGAGAATACCCATATCGCCAGGGAAAGTCTGCTAATCTTCATTTACGGAACCATGTCGGAGAGTATAAGCGACCTGTTGCCGGGCACGAAAAAGAGGCAGCTGACGGAAAAGGAGCAAGCGCTAATGAAACGAGTGCGTCCCGATTGCCTTATCCTGCAGCCGGCTCCTGGACGCCGTAGTGTGGCCACTGGCAATAAGCAAGTCAAGTCCAATGCCCAGGCCAACGCCCACATACTCGTCGAGTTTGGCTTGGAGCTTCTGCATTTCGTTTTGAAGCGAAAGAAACTCACGGACTTGGACTACCAGCCCTTCTTGCATCCCCTGCTGCCACTGCTAAGGGATTCCCTGAAGAGCAACCATGCTAGGACAACCACGTACGCCCTGAAATGCTATTCGGCCATTTGGCTGGGTGACTACGAGCTTTCTGAACTGAAGGATGAGGCACTGAAGCCTGTCGTTGAGCGCATGTTCGAGATTCTCAAGAATTTCTCCACGTTTGGAGCTACCCGCCAGGAGGAAAACGCTCAGCTGGTCCGAGCAAGCTTCAAGTCGGTGGTGGCGCTCCTACGGAAGTGCCAGGATTACAAGCTCACTGAAGAACAGATCGAGCAACTGCTGCTCCACATCGAACAGGAGCTGCAGGAGGGCGAGTGCAGTAGTCAGTCCATGGTGTTCATTCTTCTGAAGGCACTTGTGAACCGAAAAGTGGACACTCGCTCGCTCCACGATCTGTTGAGGCGCCTCGGGGAACTCTCCATCATTTCGCCGTCTGACTACGTGAGAGACGAGTCCCGTAGCATTGTACTGACCTACATCATGGAGTACACATTGGGAGCGAAGGTGGAGCAGATGGTCAAGTTCATGTCCGTCCAGTTGTGTTACAGCCAAACCGCGGGTCGGCAATCGGCCATTCAATTCATGCACTCCATCATCAACAAGTTCCCGCAAAAGATTCTTGTCAAGCAATCGGAGTTCCTGTACCTTTCCCTGGGCACCCGCCTGGTCAACGATGAGGATCCCTCATGCCGTCGGAGTGTGGCGGCTGCGCTGGAGGCCTTAATTGGTCGCTTGACTAAAGTGGAGCGACAGCCTTTATTGGATCTAACCCTGCTGTTCTTCACTTCACCCAAGTCAAGTCAGAACCCAGGAGTCCGGGAGATGGCTGCTGCTCTGCTGTCAAGATTTGTGCAGGCTGAACGTGGTGGTTTTGCGGAAAGACTCGAATTGGTGCTGCCCACTCTGGTGAATGTCCTCACTCTGGGTGACGCCGATTCGGGTGGCAAGTTCGTCCGGGCTCCAGGACACCTGGCCGCTGAGGCAGTTGGCAATGGTCTTCCCAAAAAGAAGAGGAGAAAGGATGAGAAAGTCTTGCCTGATGAAGACCTCCTGCTGGCTGGCCAAGAAACAGAATCCCGCTTGGATGAACAGCAACGCAAATTGGACCATCAGCTCATCCAGCTCCAGTACTGTCTGCTGAAAATCTTGGAGCACTGCGGTGAATCCTTGGTGAGCAATCCTGAGCTCTCCGAGACTGTCGATGAATTGGCTTATGGATGTCAGCGTCTTCTGGGTCACGGACACAACTGGGTTCGCTGCAATGCAGCCAAGCTACTTAGCAGCATCCTGGCCCACTACGACTACGCATATGTGGGCCAACAACTGGCTGGGATTAAGAACGAGGAGAGTGCCAAGCAAACACTGGAGTTTATTTACTCCCAACCTGCTCAGGACATCAAATCCCTGGTCTTGGATCTGTGCGCACAAGTAACGCCTGGAGAGACGGCCCAGGAGATGATCGATGAGCTGACAAAGATTCTTTTATTCGTTGGACAAATGTTGAGAGATGTGCCTTTTAATTTGAAGCAGGAGAAGGATGCGGATGACGAAGAAGAACAGAGTCTTACCAACAAAATACATCTTAACTGGCTAGTGAGAAATATTCGTTTCCTGGTCAACAAGGAAGTGGCCAAGGCGCCACATGACACAAGCATAGTAAGTTTAATCTCTTCCCAGGGAGTTTTATTGAACATTTTACTAACTTATCTTTCTTTTTTACTTCCAGCGCACTGCAATGTTTACGTTGATTGAAGCTCTCTCCACTCTTCTCAGTGTGGAGGCTGTAACCCAATTAGCTCCCTCTCTGCTCCACGCTTTAGTCCGTGAAATGTCCGAGGAGGATCAGAACGTAGATGCGGAGCTTAGACAGCAGGCTCTTCGAGTGGGCAGCCGGTTAAGGAAGCGCATTGGAACCGACGTCTACGACAAGCTGCGCAATGCAGTGCAGACCAAACTGATGGCTCGTCGGGCCGAGAGGAGAAAGATCGTGGCCCAGGAGAAGATTCATGATCCGGAACGGGCGGCCAAACGGAAGGCGGGTATTCAGGAGCGAAAGAAGGCAGCCAAGCGGCTGAAAACAGCGGTCGTCCGTGGCAAGGCTCCCGACATCAAGCAGAAGCTTAAAAAACGAAAGAGGAAGGCGGAGATGGATGGATTTTAGTTAGTGATTATTTTATAATTCTAGTTTTTTATGTAGATCGAAATAAACTTGAGAAATAAACCTTGTTAAAGCCAGATACTCTTTAAACTTGGCGCCATTGCCGATAAAGAGCATTTTAATCGAATATTATAATCGATAAGCGAGGGACTTTACCAACACTAACCGTGGTTTTGTAACCATGTGTTATTGTTTTGAATTTTGATATATTATCAACAACGCTAGGATGGTCCAGCTGCGACTCTGTGCCCGCATCCTGGCCAGGAGGAGCCGGTTCCAACTTCCTATAAGGATGACACACAGTTCCAGTAGCGATCCTTACGATGTGGTGGTCATCGGTGGTGGACATGCCGGCACGGAGGCATCTGCTGCGGCAGCTCGAATGGGTTCCCGGACCTTACTGCTCACCCACAAACTGGAAACCATTGGGGAGATGTCGTGTAATCCTTCGTTCGGAGGCATCGGTAAGGGACATTTGATGCGTGAGGTGGATGCCCTGGATGGAGTATGCGCCCGGTGCTGTGATGTCTCTGGTGTCCATTACAAAGTGCTTAACCGTCGGCGAGGTCCGGCAGTTTGGGGACCCAGAGCTCAGATCGACCGGCAGCTGTACAAGAAGGCTGTGCAGCGGGAACTACACAGTACACCCAATTTGGAGATCCGGGCGGCTGCCGTGGACAACATTCTGATCGAAGATGACACTCCTGATTCGCAGAACCGACGATGTGGCGGAGTTCTGCTGGCCAACGGCGAAGTAGTGCGTAGCCGGTCGGTGGTCCTGACCACTGGCACTTTCCTGCGAGCGCATATCAACATCGGGCTGGAAGTGAGACCAGCGGGACGCATTGGAGATGCTCCAGCTAAGGCCTTGGGTGAAGCCATCGATAGATTGGGCTTCCGCATGGGTCGCTTGAAGACAGGCACGCCTCCCAGAATAGCCAAGAGCAGTATAGATTTCTCCCAGCTCGAAAGGCACGAGGGCGATGATCCTCCAATGCCCTTTTCCTTCCTCAATAAGAATGTTTGGATTCCTACCAAGGAACAGTTGCCTTGTTACCTCACATACACCACCCCAAAGGTCAGCGACATTGTGAGGGACAATCTCCACGTCAATCGCCATGTTACCGAGGAGATAACTGGTCCCCGGTACTGTCCATCCATTGAGTCGAAAATCCTTCGTTTCGGCGCCAAAGTTCATCAGGTTTGGCTGGAGCCGGAAGGCCTGGACAGCCCCCTGGTGTATCCACAGGGAATCTCTTGCACCCTGCCGCACGAACAGCAAATAGAACTGGTCCACGCCATCCAGGGGTTGGAGAAAGCTGAAGTAGTCCAACCGGGCTACGGGGTGGAGTATGATTTCATTGATCCCCGCGAGCTATATCCCACACTGGAGACAAAACGGGTGCAGGGCCTGTTCTTTGCTGGTCAAATAAACGGCACCACCGGTTACGAGGAGGCCGCGGCCCAGGGAATCATAGCCGGGGCCAATGCGGCGGGAAAAACTCTACACAAAGATGGGAAGCAGCTAACAATTAGTAGGACGGAGGGCTATATAGGAGTTCTCATTGATGACCTGACGTCTCTGGGAACTAACGAACCCTACCGCATGTTCACCAGTCGAGCCGAGTTCCGGTTATCCCTAAGGCCGGACAACGCCGACATGCGACTTACCCAAAAGGGCTACGATTTTGGTCTGGTGTCGAAGCATCGCTACGAACATTTCCGGAAAACTGAAGAGAGGCTACAATCGGCAATCGATTCCTTAAGAAAACTTCGGAAGCACACCCACTACTGGCGACAGGCACTGGATCTTCCCATAGCTAAAGCCTCAGTGGAGAAAACCGCCTTCGAAATGCTGAGCATACCAGCGGACAATATCACGGTGGAGCAGCTGATCCAACTCCATCCCAAGGAACTCAGTTGGCTGGCGGATGATCGTAACCTGGCCGAAAGGATCAAAATTGAAGCCCTGTACTCGTTCTTTGTGGAGGAACAGCAACGCGACGTGGAGGATGTGCGACGGGAGGAACGTCTCACCATTCCGGCCGATATAGACTACTTCTCGAAGACCCTAAGCTTGTCCAACGAGGAGCGCCAGAAGCTGACACTCATCCAACCTCAGACCATAGCGGCAGCCAGTCGGATTCAGGGAGTGACTCCCTCGACCATTGTCAGAATAATGAAATATGTGAAGAAAGCCGAAACGGCGAAGGCGTAGTTGATTGTTAATAAATGTTTTCCCTTTCCAAAGAAAGTCCTCTGACGTATCCTTAAGTACAGTTTATTTCATAAAATCATAAATGCCTTATGTAAAGTTGCACAATATTGTTTAAATGTTTGTTTTGCATATCGTTTGCCACATGGTTTATTTTGCTATGCTATTGTGTTTGGATCAAGTGATATATCTATGGATGCATGTATGGCCTGTGGTTTTGAGGGGATCTGCAAAAGGAGCCCAAGCCGTAAAGTTCAAACCAACAATCTATAACGAAGATTTGTTATTTTGAAGCTAGTGGCTCGAACGCTCCTTCTTAATTCTATTGCTATTTAGTATTTCTGTTGGATTTCTGTAATGGAATTCGATTTTCGATTGCGTTTCGGTTAGCTTACAGTTTAATCTTTTACATTTTGTATTCTGTTTTTTATTTTTCATTTATTTTTTACACACACAACGAAGATTGAGGGGGAGTCACAGTACATTTAATTTACGTTGATCGTTTTCTTTAATTTGATAAGGTTTTTTTGTATTTGAAACTATTTTGCAGTAGTTGATTAGCTATCGCATGGCATCTTGGGGAATAAGTTACTTTATGCACGCCAATTGATTTCAGTTATCTGTGTGTGTCGTTCAAGAATCTATTACGATTAGTTATTAAAATATATTTTCATTTTCAGTTTAACTGGTACATACACAATAGTTTTGTCAAAAGGAAAGTCGACTTTGCATATGGCGAACATTTTCATGCTGAATTTAAATCGAAACACTTTGATGGCCTTCATCGGGAGTTTCTCTATATATCCCGGGTCCCAAGGCTCATATGCAATGATTTTTTTCAAAGTTGTGGTTTTTTTGGTTTTTAATTTTCTCTTTTTTTTTATAATATCACAGATTGCTCGAGATTTATGCAATAAAATATATATAAACCGTTCTTCACATGTCATAAAATTTTAGGCAATCTCAAAAACTAAAAAACAAAATATTGGAGTTAAGATAGAGGAGGGTCGAAAGTTGGAAACGGGCTTGAAAACTAGATTCTATATCTTTTGAGAGTTTGTCTTGGATTTTTAAAGGTATTAACTACTTACTATAAACATCAATTATAGTGTGTGTGTTGGTAGTACGTCTCCATTAACTAACATTTTCATTACCTGTCTGAAGATTTTGGGTACACTCCTAGATTGCATCTAAAATATTCCAAATCACAAATAAATAAAAATAAAGTATACATTTAAGGGCCAAAGGGTGTCGTACAAAAGTTATTTAATTTCGAAAAATAATTTCGGCCTTTTGCTCTTCACTTCTAATCCGTTTCAGAATATCTTTCTAGGTTTTTGATTTGATTTTTTATCTAAATTTCAGTTCCATTTTACCCACTTTGTATTCATTACGTTACGTCCGTTTTATTTTGTTTCGTTTTCGTACTCTCCAAATCACAATTATTAGCAATTAGCAATTTAAGAATAAAATATATAGCTACCCAGTATGTCTTGTATAATTTCTGTTTCTGTTTCTGTTTCTGATTCTGTTGTATATATATAAATTTCTTACTTAATGTAGACCTAACAATAGTTTGCTCGGGCAATGAACATTTCCACACAAAAGACTACATTGAGAGTTTTTATGCAAGAAGTACATATTACCTAAAATCCTTATACCATAATTTGAGATTAGTTATATTACTTTCGGAATATGTCACAATAATTTACATTTTATGCAGATACGACTGTTTTTTTTTCTTTTTAATTTATTTTACACCAATTCAAAATCTTTAATTGTGGTAGAATTGTATTCAACTTGTTGGGTAAACTGTAGATTGTAACATCGAGAACAAACAAATATCTGATATCTGTTATGCGATTTATAGTACATATAGTACTACAGTACTATACTATGTTCCGCTCCGATCGGGATTAACCTATAGCTTCAGGAACTCGTCGAGCATTCGCTTGCGCTGCTGATGAAGAGCTCGCTCCGAGAGCAAGTACATCCCAATGTCGCTGTAGTTTTTCATTAGTTAGTTGTTCGAATTGCTGAAGAGTTGGTGTCATAAGGCGGTGGCCTCCTCGGCGCTATTGCTGCGTCCTAATGCTCCCAACTGCGGTTTCGTCTCATCTGTAATTACATTTTCAGAACTTGTATTTGACTTTGAGGAAGGTTTCTAATCGAGCGAGGCCAGTAGGAAACCAAAAACAAAAGAAATAATAAGTAAAATTTTAAAACAAAAATGATTTATTCATGCCATTTCTAAAATTAAAAGCTTCACATTTAAACAGGCCAAATTATAAGAACTAAGGCTTTAAAACATTTAGAATTGAATCTAGCCGGCGCTGGCAATACACTACAAATTCTTTTATAAATAAAGTTGATCGACTAAACACTAGATTATCTCTTATTTAAATGTTACTGAAGGTAGATGTTAACTAGTTCCGATCCGAGGCGACTTTTTCAACTTAAAACTAAACGAATCTTCTGACTGAATCTTCTGTCGATGATCCACTCCCGCCAGGGGACTAGATCCTTCTTCTTTATCCCTTATTCACTTCATCATCTGGCTGCCTCGGCAGTGGGCGTGGCGGCACTGGTGGACACCTCATCGCTGGTCTGGGCAGCTGCCGTTGGCTTCCCGGTCTGCACTGCACTAGCACTGGCACTGGCACTGGGGTTGGTGCTGCTACTGACCACTGGCGGCGGGGTGGTGCCACTTGTGGTGGATGTCACCCCACCGGAAGTGGACACAGTGTCGGGCGAAGCCACAGAGGAAATAGCTGCCGGCGGAGCTGGTGCCGGCGAGACGGACAATCGGTCTGGGCGCTTCTTCTCCTCCAGGTCCTCTCCGGCTACTTCTGTCTTAACGTCCGAGTCTAGAATCTTGGCAGGCTCCTCTTTGCAATTACCTGATGTTGGAGTGACGCCAGCTGCTGGCAGCGAGTTGTTTGTTTCCGACTGTGGGCTGGCGCTGCGTCGCGATCCCTGCTCGGGGGAGCTGTCCGGGTGCAGAGGCTTCTCCAGCACGGTGTTCGGGGTGGCTGGCTTCTTGTCTAGCGCCACTGGTGGCGGAGAGCTCTTCAGGGGATCCTCTTTGCCCAGAGCGCCCTGCTCTTTGCTCTCCCCCTGCGAAGCTCCATTGGATTCGGCTCCGTTCAGCTCGTGGGTGGCCGGCTGTCCAGTGCTGGTATTCGACGGTGCCTGGTTGCTCGAATTCGAATTCGATCCGGTCAAGTCCAAAGTGGTTGGCTCATGGGAAATCGGGGTGGCTGCCTTGTCGATCAGTGCCGACTGCTGAGCCGCCACCACAGCGGCGATGTGATGCCTCATGGCGTGGGGGCTGCCGCCGGCCCGGCCACCATTAGCCGAGGAGGATGGTGTTATGGGTGGCGTGATCTTCGGAGAGCTGGGCAGCGAAATGGGCTGCTGTTGGTGGGCGGCCGTCGGAGTGAGGCCGCTGGCAGCCGCTGCGGCCGCATGCATGGCCGCCAAATGGCCGTGACTCATGGGATAGTAGTGACTCATGGGAGGAATGTGCGAGCTGGACGTGGTGGGCGGTACTCCACTGCCACTGCTCCCGCTGGGCGTCGAAGTGGGGGCCGACTGCTCCGCTCCGAGCTTCACAGCCGCTGTAAGATTAAGGCTGGCATGTGGCGAGGATGCAGAGGAACTGGAGCTAGACGTCACGGGAATGGAGTTGCTGGACACACCCACTCCGCCCACCGACGCCGCCGAAGTGTGGGGTGGCAGCTGATGGGCGGCAGCCAGCGAGGCGGGATGATGCGGCGACATATGCGGGTGGCTGAGGTTCAGACTATGCGGATGAGCACTCAGCCCCAGGGCAGCAGCCGAGAATCCAGGATGCGTTAGGCCAGCGGCCGCCGGATGGGCCAGTCCCATGGCAGCCTGCTGCAGGTGGTGCTGCAAATTGGGCGGCCCATGGCCTCCCAGAGGGGAGACACCCACGCCCGGTAGTCCCGCCATGCCCAGGTTGAGGCCCATAGCCGCGTGTGGACTCTGACGCTGGGCATTGGCAGCTGCCGCATGGTAGTGCGACATTCCAGGGAGACCGTGCAACGGCCCGGGAGGACCGCGCAGGCCCAGGTTGAGATGGGGCATCATGGAGCCCAAGAGGTTGCGATTTAGTGGCGAGTACAGCTGATTCGAGTAGTGATGCGAGGCGTTGAGCAACTGCTGTCGCTCCCGCTCCCTTTCGCGCTCCTCGTCCCGCAGCTTCCGCTCCCGGGCCTCCTTCTCCCGCTGCTCCTTCTCGCGCTGCTCCCTTTCCCGCTGTTCCTTTTCGCGCTGCTCCTTCTCTCGCTGCTCCTTTTCGCGCTGTTCCCGCAGCTCTCGCTCCTTCTCGCGTTGCAGCTCCCGCTCGCGCTCCTCCTCGCGTGCCAGTCGCGCCCTGTGCTCCTCCTCCAGCTTGATCCGGTCGTGCATGGCCGGCGAAATGCCCAGCGCCGCTCCCGGCATCATCGAGTAGAGGTGCGAGTAGGGGGAGGCCATCTGTGGGTACAAAGCGGCCGCATGGGGATGCGAGGGATGGGCATTGGCGGCACGGAGCAGTTGGTAGCGATGCTCCAGGTAAAGCTGTTCCGTATACGGCAGTCCGGCGGGATTGAGGAAAGCTGTAGAAGAGTCTATGGTTATGATGCTGTCGAGAGTTTTCATCCGAATGAACTTACCCGCTGGTGGGATTCCTGGCAAGCCGGCAAAATGCGAGTACGCCTCCAGAGGAAAGGCTCCTGCCGGATGCATCAGCCGCTCATCCGATCTGTAGGGCTGGAATCCGCTCCTGGCCAACAGTTCTGGTTGCAGCGATGCCGCCTGCGGAATATGACTTAGCCGGGCAATCTTCTCCGGCGGCTGGGGCGATGGTGGTGACCTCTTCTTGTTGCTGGCCACCCTGTCATCGCCTGGTCTGTCCGAGCCCACACGCGATGCCACCGAGTTCAGGGGCCCCGGGCCCGATGACGGCGGTGGACCTCCCGCTGCCGATGTGGGCACACTCCGTTCGCCGCCCACATCCTCCTCCTTGATGTCCGCCTGCTTGGCCAGCGTCCGCAGAGCGGCAGCAAAGGAGCCGCGACTGTTTGCCGCCGAAGCCGCTCCGATGGCTCCCGGGGGCAAGCCCACTCCGGCCGCCAACTGCTGCTGCACTGCAGCTGCCACCGCCTGCTGCTGGGCCTGGTGTTGTTGCTGTTGCTGCTGCTGGTGCTGCTGATGCTGTTGCGGCGAGGGGGTACCGATGTGATTGCTGGGCAGGGCGTGGTTTAGCAGAGGGTTGCCACCGGCGGTGGGCGGAGCCGGGCTGCTAGCCACCGTGGAGCCTCCGCCCCCACCACCACCACCGCCGCCGCCGCCGGGAGGCGTTTGCAGGTGATGCGGCACTGGGATGTGCGGCGCAGGACTGGTGGCCGGTCGTTTCTGTCCAGCCTTCGGCGGCACTGCAACGGATCAACACAAAATGCCTTTAGTCAAGTGTCGGGAATGAACAGATTTCTAACTCCACTTAGAATAATAGTTTATAAATTTTAAATTATTAATAAATAAATAAATGAATAATTTTCTTAACAACTATACTACTATACTGTTATTCAAGTTCTCTTTCAAAAATCCTTTGTAGAAATGTCCTGAAACTCTGCCTTTTTTTGCATAACACTTTAGGAAAGTGTACTGCGAAATGGAGGTTCTGTAAGCCCATCAAGAAACAGCTTTCGACTCCTCTGTGCCTCTGTAATGGAATGCAACACCAGTAGTTGCCCCCAGGGAGGAAGTGAGGTTGGGATGGGATGGGATATGGGCTGAGCCGGTCTCGTTCGAATTTCCTCTGCTAATATCTGATTGATGTCCCCGCGAGTTGTGTGACGGGCAAAAATTGCGCATACGGCTCGTTGCATTTGCGGCAATTTGCATAGCCAGGCGCAAGGTGGATCCCAGAACAGAGTGCGGTGGTGGCGCCAACAACCACCACCACCACCATCGTCGTCGTCGTCAGCAGCTATATGGCACTGGAGACAGAGGAGGAATGGTGGTCAGTCAGTGCAGGTTGTTGGCCAGCAGGTTGGCGCTGGTTGAATGCAAATGGCGAATGCCCGAAACTTGAATTTCGGACATGGTCCACTCAGGCATGCGATGGGATGCAAGGGGCAGGTGGCACGAGGCAGGTGGCAGGTGGCAGGAGGCAGGAGGCAGGATGCAGGAGGCCTACGCAGCACCACGGCCACACACTCTTTCTTTGAGGCTCCTCCGAACGGCGCAAATTGCACGCCCAACGAATTTATCGATTCTTGTTACTCGTTTTCGGGTTGCCCGCTCCGAAATTGCTTTCAGATATGACAGTCCCGCCCCACGTTCCATGGCACCATCCTCCATCCTCCACGCCCACCAGTTCCGCCCCTTTCGGATCAGCATCGTCGGGAAGAGGAGTCCTACATACAGCTGCAGCTCTCCAGCTCTGGCACAATGCTGAATGGAATTTGCAACGACATCGACAGGACAACGTTGTTATGAGGATGGAACGGCATGTATTTTGAAAACCATTTCGATGGCTTGGTCCTTTGTGAACCTTAAAGCCTCTTGGTCTCAACTATGCTGGTCCTTTTTTTTTTTTATCCAAATATTTTAGATTCTCCGGGAAAATGCAAACCAAACAATGCAATTCAACAAAAGTGAAGAAAAACATTTTGCGGTGAGGTTGGAAAAATATTATCACCTTCAGGAGTCCAAAGTCTTATTGCTGCTAAAGGTTTTTATTTATTTACGAGCTTTTTCACAAAAACCCAGTGAGTTGGTCCTGCCTGACAGCCATCCAGGACCCAGGAAGCTTTTATTAAATGAAGAAAAAATGCAACGAAGAATGCATTTGCATCACTGGCTTCATCATGATGATGGCTTTTCCCACTACAACATCATGATAACGTCTGGTGCATAAGCTCACGGTTTAGAGCGTTTTGTGTCGTTTATGAAAGGGTATCGAAGGGTGAACGTGCAGGGAGGGGCCAGCTGGACAGGGATCTCCATCTGCATATGCATCTGCCCTCTACTGGCGGCTGGCTGACTGGCGGGCTATGCTGCATGTGTATTTACCAAACTAAACCGAAATAATGCCCGAAACTGCAGTACCAACATCGATGCCGACGACTAGAACAATAAAATGCCGACGACTGCGAATGTGAATGAGTGTGTGGAGAGGGGGAGGGGGCCTTGGGAAACCCCCTACCGTCCTACCTTACCCAAACCAACAAAACCCATCAACTCCCTGGACAAACCAAACAAAGCTCCTCGATGCCGATGACGATGATGCCGACGTTGACGTGGCTGGCCGTATTTGCCAGTTTACCCAACTCGGCCCAAAGGCAGGGGTGGCTGGGTGGCAGGAGGCTTATGGAAATGTAGTGTAGAGAGTCCTTTTCCGCCTCACAGTCTCTCCATCTCACTCGGTTGTTTGCCATGAAATGCCTGTTTGTTTGCATGGGTTTTGTGTACTTGAACATGTTCCCAGTCCCAGACCCAGACCCCAGAGATGCAAAACCCCGGATCTATCCCAGTTCTAGTTTCGAACCTGACTCACTTGCCACACCCTGCCTCCACACACACACACACACACACACATGGAAGATGAGAGAAGAGGAGAGCCAGGACTGCTTTGCATTGAGCGGCGATTTGCAGGCATCAGCGATATTTGCCGAATTTAATCAGCGCACTGACACGAGAGCACCGCAAGACTCGACTCCCGGTTGCCATGGGGAGTCGGTGGAACGATATATCCGTAGCATATATAACACGGCCTGGCATGGCATGGCCTGGCATGGCAGCCTCTTCTCTTCTATTTTTTTTTTTGAGGACTGTCAGTATGACAGTGTGCCCATTAAAGCGGGCCAGGAATTTGCAATAGTCCATCAAACGGAATTTGTGGACTAAAAGCCTCTCAGAGCCCCCAAAAAGTGGCACAGAAATTTCAAACGTAGGAGGATATGAAAGAGGATGCAGGAAATGAATGTTAAAGCCATTCTAAGGTATGACTATAAATGACTACTTGGCTTTAACTGCCTAGTCTTTTAATTCTCAGATTAGAGCTTTAGGGTCCTTGAAAATCCATTCACAAAATGGTATTTAGCTTTCCGAACTCAGACCTTAATCCTAAAGAGAATCCTGGCAACAAATTGCATATCCTTATAGCTCATTTATTAGCTCTAATTGAGGGGGCTGAACTGGGCTGGTTGGCTTATTCATTTCAGTTAATTTGGTCAAATGCAAATGTAATTTTGTAAAGTCAATTAAATGAACCCCAGACCATGGACCATAGACTGTTGTAGCGACCACCTTTTGCACCGTAAGCCCCCTGACAGCCGCATAATGCAAATCATAACTGCCAATAAATAAAATGGTGAATAAATTATGCACAGAAACAATGCCTCTCTACTGGTAGTGGTGCTAGTGCTAGTGCCAGTGCTATTTTGCTACTGATGTTGTGGCATTTGTCACATTTTGCATTTTGGTTCATTGCAACAAAATTGGTTTTCTCGCTTGGGTAAATTAAAATGTCACCGATTCGGAGAAAGGCCAAAATGCAAGCACCACCAACTGCCCGCACCACCCAACCACAAGTGGTCCTCACCTCCACATTCTCCATTTATTGGACACATAAACACATGTTTCCATCCACAGCCGCCTCATCGTCGTTGACCAGCCACCACCACACACCCGTTTATTATGGGAAAATTCGTAGAGACTCATTCCGAATTTATGCCATTACCACTGCCCTTTTGACCCCAGTCCCCCTCTACCCTCAATTTCCCGTCACATACTCTCCAAAATATATATATTATATATATACGCAGACTCATGGACTCCCAAAACCACCAAACATTCCTTGCCACACAGAGAAATGTCGCCGGTCGCATGCGATTATTCCACCACAACTAATTACAGTGGCAAACGGAACACAGGATCCACCTCCACCTCCACTACCATCTCCTCTCCCTTTTCGAACATCCTGCTGGGGCTGGACGGTGACGGCGACGGCGCTCCTGTGGCCAGGACATGTTTAGGTCAGCCACAGCACATTCACATGGCGAAGTGCACTAGCCCTGGCCATGAATAATTTATTTAATAAATACATTCACAATTAAATCAAATGCGAAAACTGTGGCCCCAGCCTCGTTGCCTTTTATTCGGATGGAGTTTGGGGGAAATGGGAAATGGGATTAGGGAGATGGCCATAATGAGTACTAAGTGGAATCTAATACATAGTATACTGGAATGGGGCCATGGCCACTCTTGATATTAAATAATTACTATTCAATACGATTTAATGTGTATTGTGATTAGGATCTTTTTATTTTCTATACTTATTCTAACAAGGACTAAGGATCTGAATCCTTCCAGGACCAGAAATCTTCGGAGCTTAATTTACTTTCGCAATTTGCTTAGCAAGAGGAGGGTGCCTCCTCCGAGTTCAACTTCAACTTCGGACAACGTGTGGTGCACAAATGAATTATAAATTAGGTTTGATTCCATTTCCCCCCGGCCATCCTTCCTTCCTCTGACGAGGTCTCACTACCATCCTGTGCATGTCCTGCGGCTACCGATGGCGCACTGCACCAGCCGATGGGAGGATGGGGCGTGGCGAGGAGGCCGTCAACAGCTCGTGCGGTTTCATATGCAATTATTTGCCGTTGCTGCCGGACTATAGTGTTTCTCGAGCCTGATTCCGTCCCGGCAACCCGGGGGCAACAATGAAAGGCGGATGGGCAATCCATTCGCTGCTCGCTGCTTGCTGCTCCCCCTGGGATGCCTACTACTCCCTCTTCCTTCCTCCATTCCCCTCCTGTGCCCACTCAAGCCTGAGAAGTGGCCGGAAGCTGGAACAGAGACAGGAACAGGACTCTGGTTTAGTTAGTTTGGCAGTAGCAGTAGCCATAGCCGAAGCCGTAGCCGTTGCGCCAGCTCATGCATTAATTATTGCTGGTCTGCTGCGGTCGGAGTGTTCCCAGTGGAGGCCCGACCACAACTGCCCAGCCTGGACACCATGGATACCAGAGGCAAAGGATCTCTAGGTGGCCCGGCTGGTGGTAGTCTCTCCTCCCCCGAATATTGGGAGCGTTGTAAACGGCTGCGGTCACGCCTCCAAAATCTAACAGGGAACCCCTACCAGTCCTCTGTAGGATGGGGGCTATATCGGGTTGAGTGTGCCGGCCAAACAATATTATTAAGCAAACAAAGCCACAATAAATATGCATAATAATTCCATGCATCATCGGGCATTCGAAGTTCCTGTTTGAACAGTCCAGCACATCCTGTTGACGAGGACTACGAGGATATTGCGAACGGAGAAGAATCGAATTTCATTTCGCAAATGGGTGGCTGGTGGCCAGTGGGCAGTGCATAATTAGAACTTCACATAAAAGTGATCCTTGTTTATAATTAGAAGAGAGATATTCCTTATAACTGAGATAGTCTCTCATTTTTAAGACATTATTGGATGGTCCTGCCCCTGACATTGCTCCTGCACTGTAGTCTCATTTTAATTAATTGGAAAAGCAAAAGCATTTCAGCAATTTTGTCTACAAGACGGCAAATATCGCCTCACAACATTCCGGCACGCACAGAAAAGTGGAAACGGAAGAGGGCGATGCCAGAGCGATGCCAGAGGGCGTGGAGGTAAACAGGATGAGGATGAGGAACAGGAACCGGATCCAAAGAAGGATGCAGTATGCAGACCATGGCAACGGATGGCAAAGGATGGTGCCTGCTGCCTCCTGCCTGCCTGCCAGCAACGGGGCAAGAAAAATGTTTGCAAACTTTTCGGTTCGCATTCGTACACAATTTAAATAGTTTGCAGTCACATTCCGGCCCGAAAACACACACTGCTCCTTTATATGCGGACAATAAACAAGTGCCAGGAATCACGAACACAAAGGATAATGCCATTGCCTCTGTCTCTGGTACTGTCTCTGGCACTTCCACTTGCACTTCCTTCTACCATTACCCCCCAAACCACTTCCACTGCAAGAAATGGTCTTGTCCTTTTCGAAAAGGGGTTTGGAGGATGGAGGACGAAGGACCCATCTCCGTACAACACACAATGTCTAAAGGCATGGCCAGAATGAAGGAATTCCACACTGAAAATTCCCAGCACGCGCGCAAGAAATGCACAACTTCATAGCATTCCAAGTGCAGTACGCATTCAAGGCGGTCATAACTGGAATTTTATCCTCACTCGCCGGACGGACAGCCAGCTGAAATGAGATTCAGTTCCAGGGAGGAGGAGGAGTTCACCTATTCAGTATCCAAGTAACCAGGTGAGGGTGATGGTGATGGTGCCTCCTTTTTAGACACTCTCCTTGAGGCTTCAGCATAATCTCAGTGCTTGAAGCAAAAAGCAGTCTCTAGAATTCCTCAGAAAGGACATGAAAAAAAAAAAGTACAGAAATGGAAGATGAAGAGGATCCTTGAAAAGCATTTCCAATTAAATCTGTAAACTCATTCTCTCGGCAAGGAGCAGAGGGGGTTCTCCACAAAAAATGAAGTACAGAGAGACAGACGGCTCAAGTGCTAAAAATGGCAGCCATATGCCGAGGACACACACGGCCAGGACACCAGGAAATGAATAAGGATGCATCCGCATATGTATGGCAGGCCGCACATGGCAGTGTCTCTGTAGAAAGGATGTGACTCGACTCGATGGCAAGGTGGCGAGAGCCAAGCACTTGACTGGAAGTGTAAGTGCGTGTATGTGGGACTGATACTCGCATCCTTAGTCCTTTTTGGGTAGTAGTGTCCTATGTGTAGCTTGCAACTGGCCCCAATTAGTCCTTTAGCAGCCTGCGGCTCGGATGATACTTACAGTAAGTGACATTTGGTCAGAGCTAGTTAAACTAATCGTGTTGCAACCTAGATTGCGTTCCCAACTCACCTGCAACAAAAAAAAAGAGAGAGCCACAATTAGTTTAAAAGTTTTATAGTTTAGTTTTTAAAATATTTATTAATCGAGAAAGCAAGGACTAAAGCTAGTTAATCAGAAAAGTCAATCAGATCATTACAAAACCGAGAACAGCCACTGATTAAGTCCTGAAATCCTGGCAACTGTTTCGCAGGACTTCTCCCCACCACTCGCCATCCTTTGTGATGCCTCGAAATGCCTAATTTTGATCGTAAGCGATACAGTGGCGGGTTCTAACAAAAGCGATCTCATCCCGAAGCCAAGCAATCCATACAATCCCATTCAGGACAACCAGAATAAGGACCAAGACCAGGACCAGGACAACCAGCAAAGGCGACAACTGACGACGAGCACTTTGTTAATCCCGTATTTATGCGCAATTACGTATTTTTCGCATTAGTCAGCCAAGCAGTCAGCTTTTCTGGCGAGTCGAGACGGATGGTGGACGGATTTAGGGGATTGAGACTCGCAGTCTCAGTCGCAGGACTCTGTATCCTGAGCTGTGGTAGCTCCTAGCAAGGGATAAGGGATGTTGGCCGTTTGTTGCCATTGTGGGTTGTTGTCCTTTATGGGCCAACCCGGCGCATTTTGCACGCCCCGCCCTTTTGGCATCCTTGCCCTCGCAGTTGATCCTTTTATTTCGCATTTTCCTTTTTTTCCTCTCGCCTCTCTACCCCCTCCCTCTCTCTCTATCTCTCCGTTAGAGCAACCATGTTGTGGCCGCCTTTTCTTGGCTAAGCTGTCGTCCCCTTTTGTTGCTCCTTGCTCCTTGCTCCTGGCTCCTTTTTTTTTTCTTTTCTCCGCCTTCTAGCACCATAACCAGGACCTACTGCCTGGGCTGCTCCTTCTGTTGATTCTCTTTATCTTTCCAGTGAAAGGCGTTGCTCGGTGTCGCCTCCCCAGCCAGCTGTCGCTGCCCGCCCTTTTTTATCCTACAATCCTCGCCTGTCTCGCCTGACCCCCCGCCGCTGCCCTGTTACCTTTTCGTCCTTTCTCGTCTCTCTTGTCTTGAGTCATTTACTTTTTACTGCCGCATAATATTGTCCCGATTAGCACAAACACAACGTTTTACCACAAAATCATCATCATTAGTGACGCTAACGCAAATGCCTCGGCTCAGTCGCAGGATCTTGGACGGAGGAGTCTGGGTTTCGAGTACAGTGGGTGAGATTATCAAAAGAGATTATAGAATATATATAGAACAAGATACATATGTCTCAGACATTTAACAGATATTTTAAGAGTTATAATTTAGAAATTTATTAACAAATTTTCTTCTATTTTTCTCTTATATTATTTTTTGTGGCAAAGAAAGCCTTATTTGTCCCACTGTCCTTGGAGAGGCAACAAAGCAGAAACACGCCAAGGACGATGGGCGGGGCAGGACGGAGCTGAAACTGAGGCAGTAAAATAAGCAGCAGGCAGGCAGAATGGCTGGCAAGGCGTCTATTATGCGAAGGCATCATTTAAGGGGATTATTTTATTTGGGCTCTAAACAATAAAGTGGGTTTATTAAAGGCACACGGACCACCAACCCCACCCACGTCCTCCGACGCCCGCATGCCCGCAGCATCTCCTTTTCGGCTGTCTGTCTTTATGGGCGAGGACTTAGCTGTCGGCGGGGGGCGGGAGGAGGGATGGGATAGTCTGTGAAGGACGAAGGATGTCTGTGCACAAAAGATGTTGCGCTATAAAAGTGCAAAAATGTGTTTTTCGCTCTTCACCTCTCGCCATGGCCCACAACTCGACACCATGGTTACCATTCCTGGCAGCATTTCTGGCTCCTGCATTCTTAACCACCCACAAGGATCCTGCCCCCAGCACCTCCTTCTCCTCCTCCTCCTGCTCCTTCATTATATCCTGCTCCTGTTTGTACAGTTGCGCGATTCGAGCGACGCCTGGCAGCCAATGCGCCTTGGCTTTATCCTTTTTCAGCTCCATCCTGACTGTATGGGTGTGTGTGTGGCCCGAGGAGTCCTTTTTTGTGAAGCATGGGGCATGGATTTTAAATGAAGTTTTAATATTCATACTCCCACTCTCAGGCAGGCACTGCAGGACCGCAAACAGCTTCAATTATACACGAGTCTGAGCAGTCGGCAGTGAGCAACACATTAGCCAGGACGAAGGAGGGCCAGGACTAGGAGCAAAGCCAAGACAGAGTGGAGCAGAAGCCCAGATGAGCTGTCTATTTTGCGAAAAAATCTGATTAACTGAAAAGGCGATTTGCCAAATCCTTTTGTTTCTCAAAATTCTCTAAGAATTTTTAACTTAAAAGTAATAAGGATTATGAGTCCTTTACATTTCAACACTTTATATATCCTGTACAAATATTAGATTTCCGGGAGATAGAGTCCTTGGGAAGAACTTCTCCTTTAAGGCAGGAGAAAGTAACCAAAAAGTTTGGCAAGAACTTTGCCAGGCGACATATTCTTGGCAGGACGAATGTGTCCTTTTGAACCCCTCACAGGGATCTCCCTCCGGAGCAGCTCCGAAAGGTTAAGCGAAACGAACTCACACACACTGATGGGCGGCAGACATGGGTTTAAAGGGTTAAGGGTCAATGGGGGCGTGCCAGCCGACCACAAAATGAAAAGTTTCTCAAAAAACTTTTCCAGAAGGGAGAAGTCCTTTTTCCCCTCCCTCTCTTATTCTCCCTCCCCCCTTAAGCAAACAAACGATTTTTGGAGAAAATACTTCTGCCGTATTAAAATTTGTGCTACTTCATGTGCCGTGTCCTGTTGGCCTCCTCATGCCACATGTATGACTCTGACTGACTCTCCCCCGTCTGTCCTGCATGTCCTTCTTGAACACAAACACGTCCTGTGGTTAGCCTGGTGGGCGTGTCCGCATGCGGCTGGCTTTTTAGTGTCAAAAGCTGTCGCCCCCTTCCTGCCACACAAGTTGCTCTTGCCACACAGAAGTTCAGGCAAATAGGAGCGGGGCGGAGTTGGTCCCGAAAAAGGTGCAGATGTCGTCCTAAATGCTGCCAAACGACAACAGCATGTTAATGACTCTGACCCCTTGCAGGACCTGAAGGGGCAGGACCTGGGGGGCATGGGCAGCTGGATCCTTGGGGTCTGGTCACTTCATGTCTTGTCTTGTCTGAGCTGCTTAAGTAATTGGCATACAAATTTACTCGCTCACACGTTGCCATCACTCCTTCTTGCCCCATCCTGCAACCATCTCTGTGATTCCCCTGAGGTGGCTCGTTAATGTCTTTCCTTGGTAGGATTGCCTTGTCATTTAGCTGCTGCTGCCCGGAGTTTCTACATTAATTTCCAATCCCCCGAAAATCCATGTTGCAACACTCAAGCACGGCAGCTGCTTGCCACTAACCCCCATCTCTAACTCGGAGAGTGCCTGACATTTTAATTGAATGTCTGTGCGTGTGAGAAAGAGATACTTTTATGTGAGTCCCGGATACAAGATACAAAGATACAGATACAAATTGCTGGAGTGTTTGGTTACGAGAAGTACTCGAAAGTGCGAAGAGTTTATTGTAATCGCTACTTAGTCCAGGGCACTCCTTAATTTAGATGTCTCAGTGTAATAGTCCCAAAAGACTCCATTCCCAGATAAATGGTTAACATTTGTTTGTTATTTTAATTTCATTGGAGGAGGATGGAGGGAGGTGGCTGTTTACACAAATTATTATCATTCCAGTGCGATTTTCATTCCAGTTTATTGCCGTTACTGAACCAATATTGATTTTAGAGCCAAACACAAGACAACAGAACAGAACAGAACACAGATGCCGAAGGACATCACATATCGGGAGGGATAATCAACAATTCATTTGAATGGATGACAGTCAACCAACAAGTCAATTGTGTATTATTTTTGGGAATTAATAACGCGTTTGCATTGCGTTTGTGTTTATTTGTTCGCCTCTAATTCAATTTGCCACAAAAATAGATGAAAAATTAATTTTGCGTTTAGCTTTCGGACACAAACAAATTGCAAAATATATTGTTGGCCAAAAATAGTCAGGATAGTACATTTTATTTAAACTTTTATTGACTCTGTTATGGCCAAAAGACCATAATTGAATGAAAATCATGAATAATATATGTTAGCATACCATCTCCCCACCGTCAGTTCTGTCAGTTTCCATTTCTCGGTGTGTGGGATTTGTTTTTCGTGAAAGACAATTTACAAGGTGATAATTTTTCCATGGCAGCACTAAAAACAACACCAGAACTCGTTGGAAAAATAAACACATGTAAGATGATGTGGCGAGGGGAGAGGATAGCAACGTATACAGAGAAGATCTGATCACTATAGATCTGTTGCAACAGCTGCCGTGGCAGCCAAAACAAATAACTTTGATCTGACACTTCCACCATCGGCTGTGCGTGTCAGCAAATTAATCAATTCCGATCTCTGGATCTCTGGCTGGCTGTTTATGTTTCTCCCGCCGCCACTCCGACCCTACCTACCATAAGTGACGCGATCCCATTTCCTCCTCTCTGTTTGGTAATCTCCCGGATGGATACCAGACCCATTTGTAACCCCCGGAGGGAAGTAGTATTGTTGTGCGTGTTGACATTTAATTGTCGGCCTAGAGCCTCGTTGTCAAAATAAATAGATGAAAATTAAACGAATCTATTGGTTGTCTTTTTCATTTTACTATTTTTATGAAATTTTATATGGAGCTTGGGGTGGTGCTAGTGCTACTTGGGATATTTTTGGAAACACGCTACCCAAGACAATTAATGCCAAAGCATTTTTTTGGCTTTGAAATTGAAATTTTATTGGTTTTCGGTGAGGCGGCGAAGAGCAATTTATGGTTTGGACAACAGTTTAAGAGGAGAGCTGTTGAAAGTGCCACATCGGAAGGGGCAAGACTAAGTGGAAATTAATAAGTAATAGATTTTAAAGGGGGGGTACTGCTTACTATACAAAAGAAACCAAAGATGGGCCTTTAGATAATCGGATTTTAAGGGAGATCTTGGAATTATAATCCCCTCGCTCTCACGATCCTCCGGGGCTATAGAAGAATTTACTTTTTTGGAAGGACTTTACCAACGACTCACCACAAATCGGTATCGGAGCATGGATGCTGGGTAATCCTCTTGGTAGCCATTCCATCATTTATTATGGGCTATAATCCAAACAAGGTGCCACTGGCTATGGCTCTGGCTCTGGCTTTCTTCCGCTCTCTCTCTCGTGTGTCTGTGTGTGTGTGTGTATGAGTGTGTGTAACTGTATTGGGTTGCACTATGCGTACGCGTAATCCTGGCTCCTGGATCCTTTTGTTTCTTCTTCTCCCCACTTGTGCTTCGATTTCAGTTTTTCTTTTTTGTCTTTATTTTCTTTTATTTTTTTTTTTATTGCTTCCCGTTTTTCAGCGAACGCGGGACAACAAATTGAGTTAATCCAAGGAAACGGAATAATAAAACACGAAGCGGGGGCAGGCGGGGGTAGAGCGGGCAAGAGTGCACTCTTTATAAACGATGCCTTGCGTCTTGCGTGCAAAAGGTTGAGATTTACTTGCCCCCCAGCGCGAAAGGAGGCATTAATGAAAGGAGGACCAAGAGGAGCTCTGCCAGGAAGAAGGATGCAAGCGGAAGTTGTTTTCTCTACCCGCCAACGACGCGTGCTCTACACTCTTCTCTTCCTCAACTCCCTTCCGGCCTCCCTCCTGGTAGGTAGGTAGGTAGGTAGGTTGGTAGGTACTCTCTTCGCTGCACTCCACTTCACTTCCTTCCTGCTTCTGCTTCTGCTTCCTTTTTTGCTTCAGCTGAGCTGCACTGCACCGAAAATTTCTTCTTCACTTCCTCTTGCCCTGTTTGTTATTTCTTTCTTTCCTTTTTTTTATTTTTCTTAATTTAATATTTACTTTGCACTTTGTTTAACTTTTACTCGAGCGCTTTTCTTTTCATTTTACTTTTCCAATTTAAATTCCACGCCAAAAACTTTTTCTTCTCAAGGGGGGTGGTGGGGGAGAGGGTGTTGGTAAAACTTTTGCCGCTTTTCGTTTTATTCGAGTTCAGGGAGGTTAACGGTACTTGGTACTTGCTACTTGCTACTTGCTAGTTGCACTGATACCAAGGAATTCAAATAGAATAGTGGGTGGCAAATGGGTGTTGCTTCGTATAATACAGTATTACGGTAAATTGTTGAATTCTGCGGGCGCCCACACAATTCTCACGCCTCAAGTGGCGGCCATAATTACTGCAATCGTAATCGTTGTCGTAATCGCAACTGTAATTGTAATTCAATTCGCTTGGCCACCTCCTCCACTCACTGACTGCGTACACTTGTATACTCGCACTTGTTTCACTCCCACTTCCACTTCAACTCCCACTCCCACTCCCAACAACAACAACCGCCCAACTGGAAGCAACAACAATAATAATAATCAGCACGAGACTCGCCGCAGCACACCACGCGCCTTAATTGGCACCCGTTCGTTAATCGCGCAATCCACAGAAAACGTACGACACGACACGGATAGCTGAGAGCTGAGATGAACTGGTTGACTTGGTACGGTACCCGTAAGCCAGCAAACCGAAAGACCAAAACCGAAGACACGGCACTGGCGACGTTTGCGAAAGGACTAAATGGCAGCTCGACTCCCAAATGGGTAAGACGTCCGCACACTCAAACGCACGACCACTCACACTCATGCCCGACACCAGTTATCTCAGAGAGCCGAAAGGCAGGCGAGAGAGAGTGCACGGGGAGAAATTACTGTCACTTGAAATGTTAAATTCTAAAGATGGCATTTTTTGACAGAAGAGTTAGTGCCATGATACTATTTTTAATAAAAATATTATTTTTATTTTCTTATAAACTATTAAAGACATCCAGTTTCTCCCAGTGTTCGCCCACTGCTTAGAAATTTGAGGAGAGAACAGCGTCGGCGTGTGAGTACCACAAAGAGACAGAGAGAGTAAGTGTATGTGTTTGTGTGTTTGGGAAAGTAGCAGAATGGGATGGCGGGTGAAATTGAGAGAGAGCCGTTTAGCGGGCAGAGAGCAAGTACGAGTGCACCTCGCCGAGTGTGGAGCAATTTGGACTCGTGTGCACTCTGAACTGAACTGCTCCTCCACTCACTCTGCTGCACTTTTTTTTGGGGTGGAATCGGTAGGTATATTCTTGCTGCACTTAGGGGGGCGGCGGCAGCAGAGAACTGTGTGCCAGTGGGGGGAGAGGTAGAGTGGTGAGAGAAGAGCCGAGTAAAGACGCAAAATGGTGGCCACCGCACAACAACAGCGTCGACATCGTTGAGGTCTGTCTCTCTTTGTTGTTGTTAGCTCTTTGCTGCTGCACCAACAACAGTAACAACAACAATAAATACAACAAGTGAGCGCTGTAAACAAAACCTGCGGTTCATGTGTTCAACACCTTGGCAGAGCTGCGGCGCAGCCGCTGGCCAGCAGAAGCAGAAGCAGCAATAGCAGTAGCAGCAGCAGAAAGCAGCGCAGCTTCCGAGTCCAGTTATTTTGAGTGGGTGGATGTGTAGATGTGTGTGTGTGTGAGAGTGGGAGATGGCTATGCCGCACAATGGCAGCTAGCAGAAATATTGTTGCATACCTTTCAGGGCGGCAGCGTCGAGAGCTTAAGTTGAGTTAATTATTGCAAAACACAAACAAACACGTCCCAGCATAAAAGTCGTCTGCGGACGTAAAGTGCAAGACCACAGAGTAGAACGGAGTCTAATTGGTGGTGCAAGATGGATGGGTTTTCAGAGCAGAACAAAAGGGTTAAATGGGGGGAAGGGAGTTCTATTTTGATGGCAGGATAATGTGTGTTTATCAGAGCCATATGTTAATTGGATATCTTACATTAAAAATATTGAAAAAGGAGACTAGTTTCTCTCAGTGCATATCACATTCAATTAGATTATTCTTTTCTAACCCCTAATTTGGTATTCGAGGATCTATTTAAGCGGTTTGGGTTCCCACCCTAAAAAATAACAATAAAAAACACGAAACCACGTCGATTGCAAAACAAATTGAGCATAAATTTAAGCCCCAGGGTGAAGGCAATCGATACGATCTGCGATCTTTTTTTTTTACCATACTCCCAGGATAGGGAAAAATTCCCTAAACCTCAATCAACAAAGAGGTGCCAAGGACTCGGGTACTCGGATACACACACACACACACACACATACGCCTATATGAGAAGAAGAAAAAAAAAAGAAACTACGCTCACTGGCATCTGAATGGGAATGTGTGTTTGGGAGTTAGAGTGCCGGAACAAAGGCTGCCTTCATGATATCCTCGGATGAGCATTTGGCTGGTATGCTGCTTCATTTTCTGCCGCTGCCGTTGCTGCTGCTTCTTCTACCTCTTATCCTTGCTGCGACTTCATTGCATGCTTTTGCTTCTGGTGCTTCTCCTGTTCCCAGGATTGTTGTTGTTGTTTTTTTCAGGTTCTGTTTATGCACACACACACACACACACACACGCATACACGGAGCAACGATTACGATAACGACGTCGCTGAGGCGATGGCAGCGCAGCGGGCGGCTGCGTCGACAGCGGGACGACTGTGTGAGCCCATTGGCACATTTAACAATAGCGATTAACAGTAATGGCCAATTAAATAGGTAGGGTAATCAATTTTAATAATTTTTTATCTTTTTTTAAGAGAAACTTTTCTCATTTAATCTTTAAAAAATTGTTAAAAATCAACACAAACTATCTCTGTTCCTATTATTTCACCCTTAATTGTACAAATCCCACACTGTAGCATGAGTGGCAAGAGCAGGATCTGGCGGTGCAGTGAGGCGAGGAGGCCAACTCAGCAGGCGATGCGTGTAAAAAGGATAATTTGTCAATATGTTCGTTCGTTCCGGATTTGCACGGCCTTTGCCGGCAGTTGGCAGTCGCCCGCCCATTGCCATCATCATTGGGTCGAAATCGAATGGCGTGAGGGAGGGGCGGGGGTAGAGGACCGGGCGGTTTCTGTGTCCTCGGTTCGGGGTCCTGCCTTTGGGCACCACCCACCCATTACTTCCTCTCCTCTTCCTCCTCCTCCTCCTCCAGCATCCTGCTCCCACTGTCGTCCTGCTGAAATTCTTTGTGCGCCTCTGCCGCTTATTCAATTGCTCGCTCAGTCAACGCAATCCTGCCACTTCCCCCTCACCCTCAGCCCGCACACTTTCATCCCAACCCCCGCCCCCTGATCCATTTACAGTTGGCTGCTTCCACCATTCGGTTAGCAATGGTTAATAGGGCTTAGGAGCAGAAATTATTGCCTTGTTCAGTGTGAAGCAGGCCAAATCGGATGAGTATGACCAGGATATTGCCTGCTCTTTGTGAGTGGGACGTAAGGGGGGGCGCTCCATGCACAGTGTGGAGTGGAGCGGAGAAAATGCGGAAGAGGGTGTTCTATTGGAGGAACGATAAACGTTCGATAATTGGGATGCATGAGATGCATTTGATCTCAGGGAATAGAGTGGTTACATTGGCCACAAGATGAAGCTGGTGACAGGGGCAGATGGTTCATCTTAACAATCTTAAGTTGTTTATCTAATTTTACAAGTAGTTAGTACTATTATTTACTTAATTTTTTAAATAATAGAATTTACAACCGATCTCTAGCCACTCATCCAACTTTATTCAAACTGTCCCCAAAATATGGGAACTTGTTCAAAACCAATTACAGTTCAAATCTCTAGTGGCGACCACATTCCCGAAAAAAGGACGATAAGGATATTGGGGAAGGGGGAGGGGGAGAAGAAGGGGCAGGAGGTGGAGAAGCAACAATCAGAAACGCCAAAGCAAAGCAAAGTCATCGCCAAAACCAATAACACAATAGACTTCCAGCCGCACAGAGCCCATCATACGCCACACCGCCAGGATAACCGCAGATCCGCCCTTTGCACTCCCTGAACTTCACTCCACAAATCCCTCCGCCGTCACCAAAATCCCACACCTCACCTCACACCACCCCACACCCCCAGTCCATCCAACAAATCCCTTTGGGCAACCTCGAGACACTTCTGCCATCGTCGAGGACAAAACGCTGGCGATGAGATTTTAAAAGCCATTTAGAAAAACACCCTCAGACACAAAACAAATCCACAAAAATACCGACACGGATACCAGAGGGTAGCACTCACACCATCTTAAAATCACACTCGAACACACACACACACAGTCTTACAACTCACTAACACATAGCTAGCCAGAGGAGCAGAGAAGAATAAACGCAAAGCTTACACAAAAGTGGCGTTAAAAATGATGCGGAAACACGATGTTCGTCAGCGAGAAAAGGGCATGTAGAAGAGGGGGGGGGGGGGGAGGTTACCAGGAGCCAGTACAGAGTGCCAGTAACAAGGACGAAGACCAGGGAAGGACGAGGAGGCAGTCGGGTAAGCGAAAGGCCGAGGACACAACGTCGTCGTCGTCGACAATGAGCCTTCGAGCGAAAACCGCTGCTAAAACTTCACGCTTAAATATTTTTCACACCACATAGCGACAAGTTTGTGAAGACAGGCGAACAGGGAAAGAGACAGCTCTATATGGTGCGAGAGAGACAAGGCGATGGTCCTAGCCAGGACTTGGAAATGGAACAAAAAACACCGACGGAAGTGCGAGGAATGCGCGGACTGGAAAAGCTTCAAGGCAAATGCCATACATAGAGGGGGGACAAAAGAGATGGATGAGGGTAAGGATTTCCTCCTTGCTCCCCTTAGAACCAAGGATGGGAGGTCCTTGGTAAGTAGACAGCAAATGTCTAAATACCCTGTGCTAGTGCCAAGTGGCCGGCATTCCGACAGGCGACCGCAACTGACTTGTCGGGCGAGTGGTTTTTGGCCAATTGCTGGATCCGTTACTTGGACACCGACTTCGAGAGTGAATTATCAATTTAGTCTGGCTTCCAGGACGACAAATAATAAAGGACACGTGGCAAGGACCTCCTTATTTTTCCGATTTTGTATTATTATTTCTCCAGTGATCTTTTTTAAAAGAGTATTTCTTTTTTCAAACTCTTATTATAATTATCCTTAATAACTTTCCTGGAAATCAATAAGCTCATGTCCTTTCGTAGGGCAAAGGGAGTCAGAAACCGCAGGAAAGAAAGCAACAAAAAAAGTAGAAAACGGAACAGGAAGGGGAAGGAAAGCGAGAACCCAAATCTAAACCGAAACACAATTGTTAGAAATTAAAAGGAAAACTTTAATCATACCCGCGGGCAGTCCTGGCTGCTGCGAGACTTGGAGCAGGGGAAGGGGGGATGCAGGACCCAGGACCAAAGAAAGTTCCGGGGGTCCGTTTGCAACTGTCTGAGAATACAACGAAACTTTTCCAAGTTTCCGGTCGTGTGTACAATTTTCCGTGCTCATTTCCGCAACCATTTCCTTCAGCACACACACTTACACACACACACATACACATACATATAGAGTCTAAAAGGACACAAAAGCAGTCTAAAAGGAAACAGCAGTCGCCAGTCAAGGAAGGCAGGCGAAACTCGCCAAGTCGTCTTGCAGCGCACAATTGTTGTTCTAAGGATAAAAAGGACTTGCAGGCAAACTTCAACTGGAGGTCATCAATGGGGAATGGGAGGGGAGAGGAGGGGAGGGGACGGAGGTAAAGTGGCTGCCAGCACAGTGTACACATGTAGCGATTATTTCTCTCACTTGCCATGAAAGGACCAAAGGACCAAAGTCAAAACTAGGATCTGTAATATTTTGATATTACAGTGAAGCTACGATAAAAAGAAAATTTATATTTCATAATTTAAATTATAATAATAATTTAATAGTTTTATAATTATTGTATTATTTTTTTATTTTTATTTTTAATCCTTAAAAATCAAGGACCTCCCCCTGAAGAATCCAAACTGTATATGCATTTCAGATTTGGTCCAAAAATTGGTATAACTTTTTTCCATTTTCCTCTGCCGCCGTCAGACGCCCATCCTGAAGCCTTGAGGGCTCAGAGCCGGAGACCCCCAAGGATGATGAGAGAGTGAGATAGCGAGCTGAAATTTTTGCATACTGCCCCGCCAGGATACTGCGGTGGTGTGCAGTGCGGTGTGGTGCTGTCCTGTGTGCACAGTCAGTCAATCAATACGTCAGTTGGGCTCATCAAAAATTCCAATCACAAATTGGCAGAGAGTCGAGAGTCTTCTCCCGCCCCCCTCCTCTTTCCTTGCTTGATTTCCCACACTTTTCCAAGGGGGAGTGAAGGGGGCTGCGGCTCTGACTGTGAGGCTGCGAGGTGGTCGCAAGTCAAGCGCAGGCCCAAGAGCAGGACCTCCACTCACTTGACTGACCCCCTTGGTGGACTCGTCCGTAACGGAGGCGTGATCGCAAGAATGGGGGGTCGGGGACAGAGACTGGGGGTCACCAGGGGGCGTAGGCAATAATGGCATTTAAATGCAGGGTCACGTATCAATTTACTTGGTTATTAGTTACGAGCCCTCGCTTCGGTCTTGGCCACTGACCATCTCTCTCACTCTCTAACAGTCTCTCCAGTGTGCTATAGTGTGTGTGTGTGTGTGAGCAACCCATTTGGTAGTCCTCCACCGACCCCCTGGTGGCTCGGCCCCTATTTCGCCCCACTTGCCCTTTTGACCCGACGAGCAAATCCGGACTGAGCGCTCAGTTTGTTGCTCTTTTCGACCGCTTTGCCAGCCGCTCATAACGGATATGGCTTTGTGCTAAACTGACAGCACAAGCACCGCACCTGACCCACAGGCACCCCTTAAACCACCCGCCCCCTGCTCCTAAAAGTTAGTCCTTTTAGACACTGAGAGAAATCAGAAGGGGGCAGCAGTCTCAGAAGGGGAACAATCTAAGGGTGAGTTTTAAGCTAGGTCCTGTGAAGGTTCTAGTCCTAGTCTATCTTCATATCTATTTTTAAAAAAGGATATGAACATATAGTATCCTTTTTTTTCTCAGTGCTTTCAAAGAGGAGCCACAGACTGAACTTTTTTTTTCACAATTCAAGTTCTCGCTCTGACTGCTGCTTCGACTCGGTTCTCTGTGTTGGAACTCCCGCTCACAGTGGCTCCTCTCGAGCTCACCCACTTCGTCCTGCATCGGGAATGGTGCACCACCACACCCCCTTACACCCCCTACTAGTACCACCCTTTTTTGGTTGCAGATTCGGGCTCAAGGAGCAGCTAGCAGGCCATCTTCCAGCCGAGCCCACGTACCCGAATCGTGGCCAGGAGATGCTTTCGGTTCCTTCGGTTTATGATGAGAGTGAAAGAGAGATAGAGGAAGCGAGATGGACAGAGATGGGAGAACAAAGTGCAACAGAGATGGGTGACTGAAGAGCGGCAGGGTCAAAGCTATGTGGATAGGCGCCGGGGCACAGCAGCAACATGCAATGTGCAACAGCAAGTGGCACTGATGCTGGCGATACAATCTGCGATACACAAATGCACTGAGAGGAAATGTAGAAGGACTTTTTAATAAAAAAGTTTAAAAAGATAGAAGTCATAAGAAAATGTATGTAGAAGATATTATCTATTATATTATAGAAGATACTTCAATGAAAAGGTTCCTAAATCCTTCTCTTTTTCAATTATTTTGAATATTTTGAGTTTAAAGATGTATAAACTTTATTTTCTTAGGTATAAGATATTTTCCTCAGTGTTTCCCTCATACTCTAAAAAAAAAGAAGTATAGTCCTTTCGTGATTTTGGCTTTCCATCGATACCTTGGAACAGGCGTCAGAGCTTTGGGAGCGAGTGCAGAAACACCAGCACCAGTACACCAGCACGCCAGCACACAGAGGCCCCGTGTCCGGGGTCGTAAAAAATATTTGCCAGAGAGGAGCAGCGGAACAGGATGCGAACGATGGGGCCATTTTGGGGTGAGCAAGTGTGTACTGTGTACGGTGGCGCGGCTGCCACAACAAATCCCTAAACAAGCAACAACAACCGGCGCACAACACAACTTCCGACGTCGACACCCAACGTCAATAGTCGAATAGTCGAGTAGTAGTGTGCGGTGGCAGCGTCGTGTTCTCCTCGTTGTTTTCGTCCTTGCGGGTGGCTCCGAGTCCTGCCACCGACTCCTGCTGTGCGGAGCTCTGCTTTTAACTCCAAGCTCCTGTCGGTCCTGCTGCTCCTGTCGCTGCATTCTGCATGTAGAGCGGAATTTCCGGTCTAACCTCACAGCGCCCAGGCGGAAATACAAGCGGATTAGCTTTTAGATTTATATACTAACAAACACCGATTAGACAGGTGGCCAGGGTGGTGAGTCCTGATCCCGGAGAGAAGCACAGGCCAGCAGAGAAAGAGCGAGAGAAAAATGTTATGCCATTCGGAGGATGGGTGATGGAGGAAGGACACCGATGGGGTTCCCGAAGAGAAATCGAGAAACTGTCAGAGAGAGAGAGAGAGAGAGTGGCAACTGCATGGCTAGGAGAGGCTCAGCAGCAGTCAGGACTGTTGGGTCCTAGCGGGAGCAGGAACGAGGCCCAGAGAAAAGAGAGCCAGTGCATCGGGGAAAAGTGCGAGCAGGAGCTGGGGAGGACCAGGCCTTGTTTTTGTTGCCCCTGTGTCGCTGTGGCATTGCATTTTAGTGTTTCCTGCTCGAAGTTCAAATGTGAGAATATTTTCGCATGGCCGCTATCCTCCATCTCGCTCTATTGCTCCCCATCCGCACCTATCTCTCTCCCCCATGGTGTTAATTTTTCAGATACCATCCGAACTTATTTTCCAAGGCCCCCAAAAATCAAATGGAAATTTGGAATTTTAGACAAAGTTATTTTAGGCCAAAAATTCCAAAACCCAGAGAAAATAAATTGAAATTTTCAAAATACTTTTTCGAAATTCGTATCTCAAATAGTTTTTACTTTTGTGTTTAAGTTTAAATACAATTTTTATGTTTTATGTTCTTTTTTTCAACCTCTACAAATCTCAAATCCCTAAAGATTTGTTCCTATTTTCTAAATAATAAAAAAAAAAGATATAGGGTCTCTTTGGCGCTCGACGGAAATGGTCTGCCACCTTAAAAATTGCAATGAAAGTCGTCGTCAAATTGTCATAAAAATGCGATAACTTTGTTTTCTGTTGTTCTTGTTGGTTGCGGTTGTTATTGTTGCTTTTGTTGTTGATTTTGTTGTTTGTTACATTTTTGTTGTTACTGTAAGTGTTGGTGTGTTGTCGTTTTGGCCAACTACGAGAGCATGATAAATTTTTACGATGTTGCCATAACAATAAACCGAGCTTCGGCTGGCTCCGGCATTGCAGGCATGTGAAAAGCGCGCGCGGAAAATGCAGGACGTGAAAAACTAATAAAAATTCAGCTCCTACTCCTGCACCATCTCCTTCGCCAGCTCCTGCTACGGCTCCTGCTCCCTGCCACTGTTGAGAAGCTGCGAAACTTTTATGGCCAAACTACGCGCTCCATCACAACGCAGCATCATACACAAAAAAAAAGGGTAAAATAAGTGAAACTGGCAGGGGAGGGGTGGTGCGGCGGTGCAAATGTGAAAAGTGCAAAAATAGCTCAGGTGCTGGGTGCTGGGTACAGGATAAGCGGGAAAGTCGTCAAAAGGGGCGAATTTTCTGGCTCTCAGAATGTCTGAGTTTTGTGTCATACATCCCCATGGCAACATCCACAACACAAAAAACCCAACATCCGCTTTTCTGAAAAACTTTTTTAAAGCCAAGCAACAAAAACAGGGGTGGAGAGAAAAAAAAACTATGGAACAACTACCATTTTGTATGACAATGAACGATTATTTTTCATAAAAGTGCGAACTTTGATTGACAGAATCAGGGTGGGTGGTGTGATATACTGCCAGGAAAATGTATTTTCTTCTAGAAAATGGTGCTATATGGTGTTAGAATTTAGTATTCAATAGTATAGTAGTAGTATTAAATTGTCTATGAAATGTTTTCCTTCTTTTAAGTTCAAAAAATAAAAAATTTCTCTGCGAACCGAATTTGACAAAAATCATAGCATACATATCAGGGCCATCCAGGCGTGGGTAATCTTTCAACCCTTCGAGACGCCTCTCTTTGCAGATCAATCAACCAAGTCACGAACTCAGTGCTCACTTTACATAAACTTTTTTTTTTTTTTGGTTTGGTTTAAACCTGAGGCAAAGGCAAACGCATACAAATGGGTATGTGAGAGTGTGTGTGTGTGTTAGCCAAGTCGATGTCACCAAACCATGAAAATAGGCTCTGCTCACTCTGGTGGTATGAGGTGGAAGGCATCAAGAGGCAGGGCCACGTTGTTTGGCTTTGGGATATTTTTGGATTTTGGTTTCGCAAATGGATTTATAACCCCTTGTGTGATTTTATAGGCCCTTAAGCCATTGTTCAAATAACCCGGCGTGCCAAGCCACCAATTCCGCCCACTCCTCCTCCACAGCCCGCCTGTCAATCCACCCCTACCATCTCCATTATCGGCCTGCCACATGGTTGAGCGTGTGCTTGTTGACTGACTTGCAGCAATCCAGGATTCTGGATTCTGGATTCTGGATTCATGGGATGCGTATGCGTATCCTTCTAATGATATTTGAGGAACGGATGTGTATGTAAAACCAATAATAAGACGGCCACATGGGGGTTCGGGGATGGAGTGTGGTTGCCAAATGGCTAGAAGGTTGGATAGACGGATGGTTTGGTTGAATGGCTGGATGGATGCTTCCATCCCAAAAAGGAAGTCGAACGGACTCAAGGATGAGCCAATGATTAGAGGGCATGGGCAGGCCTGGATTTGGTGGTTCATTCGGCCCGAAATGGTTAACAAGCGGTGCGTGTATCAATTCAATTGAATTTGTAAATGTTGTTGTTGCCCAGTGGTGCGTGAAGAGCCCAGTTGCCCAGGAACTGCAACGGGCCGCATCATTATCATCATCATCAGCCATCTGAAGTATTTTATGATGTATCCCAGTGCCACTTGATGTTTGTCTTTGGGTATTTCGGGGTGAGCATGAGAGTGAGAGTCATGAAAAGTGGGCTTAAATGTTACACTTTTTTTTGGGGGTTGAAAATCAAAAGAAAAAATAAAGTCAAAGACATTTCTTGCAGTGTACTGTATCCCATACCATATCGAAAAAATATTAACACACTTTCGTTTAAGCAAATAAGCGTTAATTAAAAAAAATCGTGTCTCGGATAGGAATACAATACAATGGAATGCCAAGGGAAGCGGTAATAAATACCATTCAGAAAATAACAACAATCGGAAGCAACGTGAGCGGGCAAAGCAATGGCAACAATTCAATTAAAATGCCAAAGGGGCCGACCGACCGCCCGGGCGCCCAACCGCCCGACCGCCCAACCGTACCAACGAACAAACGGTCGGCATGCAAAGTGCTCAGGGGAGTGAAATTAACCCCTATAAACTGCTGGTAATATGCTCAAAATGATGCACTTAAAAACACATTAATCACATCGACAATTATGCCGGACGCAGAAGCCTCATTCTGTGTGTGTGTGTGTGTGTGTGTGCGTAAGAAAGTGGTATAGAGCTGACTGAAGGGGGAACCTGAAGAGAATAAAAAAAAGCCGACTAAGAGGACACGTGCTTGGAACTCCTCTTACCCCGCAGCTTTTTTGATGGGTGATGTAAAAAGCGGGAAATTAACAAGAAAATCAACCACCATGAAAAGAAATAAATCCCAAGATGCAGTTAAAAAAATAATTATGTTGTTTCTTACAACAAAAGTAGATGTATTTAATAACTTTCATAAAAAATATCTCTCAGTGTAGAGGAACTGGACTCCCTTGCAAACAGAATTCAAAGCATAAAAGCTTTCGTGTCGTCATTAAAAACTGTTTTTGCTAATTAAGTGCTCAATTGAGCATTCAATTTCACACACACACACAAAAGAGCCGAGCAGAGAGAGAGAAAGAGTGTGTGGGGGCAAAGAGAGTCCGGACTCCGGAGGTGAGTCAAAAGGGAAGGTGGTTGGGTAAGAGTACACAAGCAAACAAATGCGAAACAGGGTAAATAACCGCCCAAGCTGAACAAGCAACAACAACAACAACAACACTAACAACAGCAAAAGAAAACCAGAACAGAAACAGAAACCAAAGCAGAAGCAGAAGCAGAAATATCAACAACAAATAAGCAAACGGTTGCTGGTATATACAGTTTTAGATGCCTCCACTGACTCTGACCCACCTCTGATGCCCCATGCCTCGTGCAACACCCCTGCAGTACCGTACCCCCTTCTCTCACAGTCGCCACAGTGCCACCATTCTTTACCTACGGCCAAGGCAAACGAAATGAAATGAACGAAAGTATAACAAAGTTGGTTTATTTGCTCAGTTAATGCAAAATGATTCCCCCGGGGAGGGGTGCAAAATCAGCACAGTGCAGGAGGTACAGTGGAATACGATCTTCCAAAAAATATATATTTTTCAAAACTATATCAACTATATTTCATAACAAAATAACCATATTTAATAAGCTAAATACATACTATTTTTGATAAATCTTTCTTTATAATTTAATCTTTTATTAAAAAGTCCTTAAAAATGTCTATTATTATTAAACAAAAAACTACAATTAGGTCCTAACCTCGATTTCAAAACCAAGGCAGGCACAAAGGAGCCGAAGCCAAAGCCGGGCATAAAATGGAGTAAAAGAAAATACAAACAAAGTCCGACTCGACATAAGGGTAAACACGATTCAATAAAATTACGCTGAAAAGTATGCAACAGAAACAAGCAAACAAAGCGTGGGGGCGAAAGGCGTGGGAGGATAAGAGCTGGTCTGAGCTCATAAGGTAAACAGTTACTAGGCGCTGCTGACTGAATGGGAATGAATGCCAAAGCAAACGTGGCGAAAAAAAGTGCAAAACAACAGCGTAAAGAAAAACAAAAACGAAACCAACAAAAAAACAAACAAAAAAAAGTAAACTACGCCAAAGGAAGTGAAGAGAAAAAGTACTTAAAGAGCTCACAAGCAAATATTTATAAGAGTAAATCACTTTGGCGCTTGTACACCCACACGCCGGCACACCTACACACAGACAAGAAGAGAGATAAAAAAAATGGAGGGGAGGAGGCCTAGTAAAAAGTGCAATAAAAGAAGCAACAATTCCGCCAACAGCAGCTATATTCTCTACACTGAACAAATTTTTAAACACTGAACAATATTTGGATTAAAGAGATTTCTCAAAAACAACTTGCAAATATTTAAATTCGAGCCACAAACAAACAACAATAAAAAGGTAAACAAATACAAAAGTAAATATGGCGGCGACAGCAGAAAATGGAGAAGAAGCAAATCTTGTAGCATGCTTCTTAGCGCATTCTCAACATTCTTTTTCGCAGTTGTACTTCGGGGGTTGATAATATTCAACGTCTGTCTGTCTGTCTGTTTGTGTGTATGTGTGTGTGTGTAGATAGAGTTCCTTAGTTGTTGTCAAGTTTTTTAATTAAATTTGGGTCTGCATATTTTGCAAAATGGAACGAACAGAGGAAAAAGGCAAAAACGTCTAGTTGAGAGCTCAAAAAGTTTGCTTATAGGAATTAGTTGCAAAAGGGTGCAACAATAAGATTATCTTTTGTCCAAAAACTTCCCCCTGCAACCTTGCACAACGACGAAGATCCCATAAGTCTGGCTAATAAAAATATTTCACAATTTATTCTACACGAAAATGCAATTTGAATGGGGAAACTTTGTGCAAATAAATGCATCGAATTTTTTGAGGGTGCCTCGAAATATTGTATGTAAATATTTTTCTTTTTTTTTTTCTTGTATTTTTTTTTTCTCTATAGGCATATACCAATAGCCAGCAATTGTCGAAAAATAAATCGATGCTACGAAATTGAATAGGAAAATTGTTACGGCTAACTCGATGGCCGTACAACCAAAATTGAACAAAAGAAAAACACTCAGTCCCATCGACCACCACCCCTCAAATAAATATGTTTAACCAAATTGCTAACCAACAGCCCAGCCAGCAGCCCTCGACGTTGGAGAGAAAAAAGGACGAGTCAGGCGTAACATATTTATTGACATTGCGGTTGCCGGACTGAGAACCCCTCGGAAACCCCTCCCCCTTTCCAAAAAAAAAAAAAAAAAAAAAAAACCCAAACCCGTATCCGGGACACACGAGTCCGGAAACACATTGGATTTCAGTTAGCAGTTAGCTAGTTGGATGACTAGCTGGCTGGCTGACTGGATGGCTGGCTGGATGGGACCACCAGCAACCACCGCCACTAACCACTGACACCAGGGCCACAAACCCCACGATACCTCTCGGTGGTACCCAAAACCCCGAATCCCCGAGAAACCACCAAATGAGTGGCACTTGCAAGTGTGGTGTTTATGTTCCATACATCAAGGGTTTATGGGCTAAACGTTTATGTGTCTGGCAACAACAAGCTTTTAAAGGGTTTCCATATACCCACACTCGTACACTAACCTACTTGTACAGGTAAGCCTCTTAAAGGTGGATCTTACTGAGGAAGTAATAAAAACTAGTCATAATCAAAGCATCTAGCAAGTTAATAACTAAAATATTTAATCATTTAAATTATAATAAAATATTTAATGTATTTATTATGGAGGCTTCACTGTACCACCCCCTATATGTGTGAGGGTGGCGCACTAAGAGTCAATGCTGAAGTTTGCCTTGGTAGCGCCACTTGAAATTTCACTTACACCCACATGGAATGCCTTTTTTGTCAGTGAGTGTGCGATGGTGTGTGTCTGTGCCTGTGTGTGTGTGTGAGTTGACGTTGCACACTTCGTTGACTCCTAAAAGACGCCCACACTCAAACGGTTGACCTCAGACGCCCCCCAGCCCGTCTGATAAGGGTGGTGGTGGTGGGGGGCTAACGTATTACAAAATGTATTTTATCTTCATCGATTGGCAGAATTTATATGTTTTTTCATGCCACATCAGCGCTTTATATGTGTGCTCGTGAAAAGGGACAGCAAGAGAGTTGTTGAATGGGGGGAAGGGAGTGCCTTTCTCCACCCCCTATATCCTTAAGTAAGTTGGGGTTATGTGCTGACAGCTACATATGCATATCGGGGGCGATTTCAGTGTGGGATAAATCAGCTGCTGCTAACAGATGATGATGATTACAAAGGGATGAAGTTGTAAGACTGCGATTCCAACAGAGATGTTCGGCTTGTGGCACGAACCGAAGATGTGGCAAGACCATAAAACTCGTTTAACACGCAAATCAATTTGAAATTTTATTAAAAACTATAAAATTAGCTATAGATTTCTTGGAAAATGGCTTCATAAATTTCTCAAAGTGTCCTTATGATGTAGATTTTAATAATTCTGTGTCGGAATACTCATCTTTAATAAACACCAAAGAGTAATGACAAAATTTACATAATCTAAGGGCAGAAGTCAATTTTACTTTGCATAATTCCCCTTGAATATACATCATACTGCCTTCCACACACACACTTGCAACACACATCCATCCCATGTATCAGGCGATCCTTTTTAGCATGCAATCATGTTTGCCAATTATGCAAATGACGATGCGACCCACTGTGCGTGCCACAGCGTGGATACCACTGTGTGGAACAAGGGGCATAGCCGAGTAAATACTCTCCAAACACTTGGCTTCGTGTTTACCACAATTTACTGCGACTCGAGCAGGGACCAGCCAGCCAGCCAAGCAGCCAAGCAACCGAGCGCTCCTCTAGCAAAAATAAATGCACATTTTTTTTTTGCCCACAATTTCCTGGAAGCCACCCAGTTTGAGAGGCGGAGAGGGGGTGGTTTGAGGGGGGGGTATAAGGGTGAACACAATAAACTGAAGGGAGAAGAAAATGGGCAAAGGATCGGGGGCAGGTCGTAGCTTGCCACAAGCCAAATATGTCTGTGTCTGGGCTTGGTTTTCCACCCCCTAGTACCCTCCCTACTAGCTCCCCCCACTCAACCACCCCTCCTCCTCCTCCAGCTAGCTATCCCTTTCACACATTTCTTTCAGTCTCGTCCTGGCATTCGTGTCTGGAAAGTGTGGCAATAAAAAGGATAATGTAACTGTTATTCTACGCAAAACGGAAATGAAGGAGGGGTAGTTGAAATGCAAGAGGGCGGGGCGGGGGCGGGTAGGGAGGAGGTGAGCGCTTGAAATATTTTTGTGGCAAAGGTGGCAACTTGGGCATGGCCAACAACAACAGCAGCAGCTACAACAAGATGTGGCAAAAGTAAAAAGCACAACCCAAAGGCGGCAAAAACAGAAACGGAATTGTGGTTTGGTGTTTTTTTGGGTGGTGCTGGGTGGGTGGGCTGGTGCTGCTCTGCTGAGTCTCTGCTGAGTGACTGACTGAACAAGTGGCAACGAGGAAACGGCTGTCAGTCAGTGACGGGGAGCCCAAAACCAGAGAAGGGGGGCGGCAGGAGCGGACAACGTCAACTGGGGGTGCAAAAAACTACCCGAGTCAGAGACGACCAGTCGAGACCGAGACCGAGTCCGACCAAAGTGCCAAAGAGCGAAGCCGGAAAATTGTGTGGAAATTTGAGCTTCTTTTGAAATTGAGGCCGGAAATGACACCCACACAGCCCACCGTGCAACGACAGTGGAGCCAACAGACAGACATAGAGAGAGATAGGGATAAATTGAATGAAAGAGTAAGAGAATGTACAACGAGGATGCCAGTTGTTGTGTTAAACAAAATGTTTGCGGGTGCAATAAGCGTAAATTCAGTGGTTTTATGTTTACTTATTCAACTCCTCCTCCAGCCGCCACCCCACCACTGCCACTGCCACTGCCACTCCGGGGCATAACTTCATTTTATTGGCAGCCAAAGGGGGGCAGGCACGAGGCAGGAAAAATGAGGGGGGACACGGAAAGAAAAGGGGGTATCCTTTCCAAAGAAATCATAAACCAATAGAGACCAAAAGAGAGAGAAAATAATGAGATAAACATATATATTTTTTAAATTTCTGAATTTAATTTCAGTGTATGGAGTGCACACCCCTTCCTTGCCACTTTAGGAGGTAATATACTTTTTGCAAATCGATGCCAACTCCTTAAACGGTGGGTGGCAGGGTTGAATGAATGAATGGATGTGGAATGGAGTGGGTTGGGGATGGAGTTCCCCCCAATCCCCCAGAGAGCCAGGGGCTGGGGTGGGCAACAAAAAAGAACGGTACAGGAAGCGTGTGGCATGTTGAATGGTCTTGAGTGTTTTCGTATGGTTGACAGGATAACACGGAGTAATTCAATTCGAAATACTTTATGCTGTTGCTTTTATTATTTGTGCTTGCCAGCTCAGTCGGATGGTTGGTTGGTTGGATGGTCGTTCGTTCTCGTTTCTACTTTCGTGCATGGGGGATTGCTGTTGTCGGAAGTGGTATTTGTAGGTGGTTTCTCTGGAGTGTGTGTGAGTGAGTTGTGGTTGGGTGGTTGGGTAGCTGCATAAAAATTCGTGTGCAAAGTTATATACACTCACCCACCTACACCCACACCCATACCATCCACCACCCACACACTTGAACAGTTGCTGACAGTCTGTGTGCTTGTGGTTTCTCTGTTTATTTATTTTTATGATGTTTCCTTTTTGGCATTTTATTGAAGAAGTTTACCGACGCCATTGCTGCTGCATAAATAAGTGAGGAAAGAGCAAGAGAAGTCCTCCCACTCCCACTCTTCCTTGCAATTCATAAAAAATCAATATTTATTACTAGTGCTAGTATATATGAAGTCTGCTTCTAGTGATTTCGTATCCTTGTTGTGGTTTCGGCTTGTTATTGGGCATTTAATCAGTTGATTTCTTATTCAGCTCCGAATATTTTCTCTGCATTCAGATTTTTGGGGGAAAATGCAATTAGAGAGGCTTTTGCCGAGATTTTTCATGGTAGTGTGAGTGTGTTAGGTATTCAGGCGATTGTAAGGACCCTTGAGGGACAAGGCTCAATATGATATGCCGAAAAATGGTAAATTCAATTCAGCAAAAAAAATTGCTACCAGTTGAGATAAAAAAAAAATAGGGGATTTAGTTTGCTAAGAGTTATAAATGAATAGAGTATAGGGTATATAGATAGGGAGGGCTCTTCAAATAATTTCATTTAATAAGTCATCAAATAATCTTTATAATTTATTAAAGCAAAGAATTAGTTCATATATCTTTCAGATCTAGGCCATTATCTAGATCATCCATCTATCAGCTTCAGTAAGTCAAACAAGTTAGTCTCTAGAACACAACACCCTCTTAAGCTCTGTCTAAAACAGAGTCAGAAAACTATGAATCCGCTTAAATATCAAAAGCCCAACCAACCAACTGATTCTCCCCTCAAATACCCAACCGTTTTTGTGGCAAAATGCAAAATAATGTGGCAACCAGGAGAAAAGACTACCTGCAACTGCAACTGCACAATGTTTCACTTTGGAAATGCCAAACGAACCGGAGAACTAAGGCTATTATTGAACTGTCCGAGTCCGAGTCCGATTCCGAGTGTGAGCCAGCTGGCCGGACAACGCTGAACACTCAGAGTTAAGTGAAACCAATTGAAATTTATTGACGCGAATTGGGTTTCACTTGAACCCGCTAACCCCGGGGCGCTGGCGGAGCGTTTCGCATTACCAGAAGCAAAATCGCAATCAGATCGGATCGGATTCCCTACCCTCATTGGGGGCAATAGCGTTGCGAAGTCACTTACCTTCTTTTGACTTGTCGTACTGCTTGGGCGATGTCGTTTTCTTTCCTGGCACGGGCCTCAGAGCGTTGCTGATGAGCTGTTTGGGGGGAGAGGTATTTGAGTCAGAGGGTCAGGTTGCACAGTGTCTGGGGGAAGAGGGATTACACTTACAATGCGATCGGAGCGCTCGCCGCAGGGCAATCGGGCCACTGCGGACTCGGGACTATCCTCGGGGGGCGGCGGCTGGGGCACCCAGTTGTAGGCCCGCCTCGATATGGGCACCCCGAAGCGATCATGCTGCGAGGCTTGTTGTCTGCAAAAATATTGGAACAGATGTCAATTAGTATGTCTTTAAAGAAATTTTACTTCAATTTCATGTGATTTTTGACAAGGTTTAAGATAAGGAGGTTGGCTATAAATCATTCTCTGAGGATCTGAACTATCTATATGTTAAAGTGACATTTTATCACGAGGTTCAACAGGTTCAACAGGTTCAACACGAGGTTTTGTACAGGTTTTTACTCAAAAACAGTGCTCTTTAGAGTCTACAATTGGTAACTAAGCCTTACAATCATATCTGAGACCTTCAAGCTTGACTATAAAATTTAGTTATGTTCTCAATAGATTTTAAAGGAAATCTAGGTCTAAAATGATATATTTTAGTTCCCCTAAAGGCCATGGAAAGTATGTGTAGCTCTTTAAACTAACTCCTTTAAATTAAACCCTAATCTTGTCTATAATTCCCTATTTCCCACCTTAAACTCTCATAGCAATCCAAACAAACGACCGCAAATTCTCCATTCTCAAGCAGCAAGCCATCCTCGCTCTTCTGGTTCTTCACAAACGGAAAATCGTTGACTGGCAGTGCCCGCACCCGTTTCCTATATGTCGTAATCCCGCACAGGTGACAGTTGTAATCGTGCCAATTGTATTTGCGATCCGCCGGATTCACGCTGGGACTCTGTGCCTCATATCTGTTAGAGATAGTGGAGAATCATTAATGATTGTTTGTTCAATTAATATTTAACGAGAGTCGACTTACTTGCGCCACTGATTCAGCATGGAATGGTAACAGAAGGTGCAGACCAATGAAAAATTGTTTCTCAATTGCTCAGCATTGGGCAGGGCGTTGTGTTTCAGCAGTAGAGGAAAATAAGGTCTCGATCCCTAAAAGTAATTAATAGGATATTCAGTGAGTACTTATATTTTCCAATTGGAATAAGCTTCATAAAACATATTAATTTGGTAATACTGGTATCTGCATTAGAAGTGATCTAAAAACAATCTGCACTTTATCATGTTACATTATAATTTACCCGGATGGCGTTGTTATCTATATTGATGGACTGCACTTGTGCCATTATTAGGGAAAGCTTATCAGAAAATTGGCTGAATTCTTTGGCAAACTATTCTGTATTATGACACAAATTCTGTATTATGAACAAATATTTAGCTTAAAGGCTATATACTCTAGTTGAAGCTTAAAGTGCATACTCCTAACAGACAATGCATTAAAAATGAAAGCACTTTCTGCCTAAGTAGCATTAAGTTTCTACGATAATCGAAGCTAATCATCAAGTAAGTCCCTAAGCTTCCAAAGATTCTACCTCCTTGCTGGCATATAGAATCCGGGCAAAGGAAAAGTCCGAGTGCAGGCCACACAGGAAGCAGTAGATGGACTGGCTGGCAGCCGTCGAGGACGATATGGATGGTGTGGAGGGCGGTGTGTTGATGCTCATGGCGCCGTGCCGAGATCCGTTTGGCGAGCTGGAGTTCATCATGGGCGAGGGAATGTTGTATCTGGAAAGTAGGTCACATTAGTATCTTGAATAGTTCGAGTGGCATGAGTGTGAGTAACCTTCTGTGCTCGAGCGGAACCCTTTCGGCATCCATAGACTCCCACTGGCTGGCCAAGTATTCCTTGCAGTCCTTGCAGGCCAACACGCGATTACTGTTGAACTCGTTGTTGTTATTATTATTACTGTTGTTGTTGTTGTTATTATTATTATTATTGTTGCTGTTGTTATTGTTATTGTTGTTAGTGGAGCTGCTGGTGCTGTTTACGGCATTGGCCTTGAGACAGGGAAAGTGCATCGCATGGGAATTCATGTGCTCGGCACTGGTGGACAGCCAATCCATTTTGTTTGAGGGACAGAGTACTTTGCAAATGGAACAACTGAAAGATATAATCACATTAGATTCATATCGAAAGATCGAAGAAGGATAAAGCACTTACGGATACTGGCCGTGACCATTTTCGATGGCTCCTCCTTGACTGGAACTGGGGGAATTGGGCCGGGAATCGCTGCGACGGATTTGTTTGAGGTCGCGTGCCGTGTTTGAATTGGAATTGTTAGAGTTCGTCTCGTAGGGCTATCAATTGCGGAATGAAAACGAAAATATATACACAGATTGTATTAGTTATTTGTGTACTATACTATTTCTAAGAATATCACGGAGCGAACAAAGACTATCAAGCGAACCGAACTCTATCTAATCAGCGGGCGAAATGAAGAGGAGAGTCTAAAAAGCCCACCAAAAAATTTATGAAATATTTTCAATACGATTGATTTGCTATTCAAGGAGCAGGCACTCGACTATGACTGGTGCTTGGCTGGGCTTGCTTTGGACTTTTGCCGTATAACCGATTCGAACCAGTTCGAACCATGTGCGTATTCCCACTTATCTCCCTTCGGTTTTGCGACTTATATTTCGAGGGCGAGAGCGAACGCCTCTCCAAAAGCCAAAAAGCCCCTTATCTGGAACTGTTTAGGACTAATTAGATGTGGGGGGTTTGGGGTTATGCCATCTGGTTATCAATCCCAGCTCGGCCGCGGGGGTTCAAAGTTGAAATCATCATCGGGAAGTGCCCTTTTTCGTCATCATTTAATACATTTTTGACTTATTTATTTTTGTACTTCTTATTGTTTTCATAAACATGACTTAACATCATTCGACTGATGTGTGTCAACACTGTCTATATGTGAATATAATTGGATTCTCGAGGGTCATTCTGTTTTTTGAGCTCTTCTGGGCTCTTGAACTTGAAGTGATTGTGGGCAGAGAGTTCCGAGATCTGAACCTGTGTAGGCTGTAGAGTATTGCTATATTCGGTTATTAGCATTTATTACTTAAATATGTAGTACTTGAGAAAGTTGAATGACTTGCGACTCGAGTGCGAATGCAGTTGTTTGCTTAATACATTTACAGACCCCTATTAAGTGAGTGTTATCTGGGTACTACGATAGCCACCAGATATGGTTCCAATCCGATCCGACTCGAATAAGGGTGTAGATGTGTGGTTGCCAAGCCAAACATTTGCAATTCAAAGCCCTGGGGACCGTAATGCAAATACTAACTCACTCGCTCTCCTTCGCGTCATGAAAACGAAAACAGAAATCAACAAATAAGACAATGCAAATGTAAACATTTCGGAAAGAATTGTTTAAATATTGGGTTACGGGTTACTGTTTCTGTTGCCTGTTATGGTTGCTGCTTGGCCTATTGATAAATATTTGCATTTATCTATATTTAATTTCGTATTTCGTATTTTGTACTTCAGTTTACTTCTGTTTCTTTATGCAAGTAAACGAGTTTCGAAAACGATTGTGCCCGATTGTGCAATGACCTGGATAGCCCCATAATATCTGGGTACACAAGAATATATACTTTACACATATATGTCGTTATATGGAGAGCATAATGCATCGTATCGTATAGAAAATAGAGCATACGCCTTGGGGACAGGCGAGGCACCTGTTCAAAGATAAATTATTGTTGGAATTTCGCCTATTATCCACGCACACGCTCGGCAAACAGATGACATTTGTTTAATCAAAGCCAACACAGCAGACAAATGTCAAACAATTAACAAAAAAAAGCCAGAAAGAGAAACATTTGGCAATGGCTTAGAGGGGGAATAATAACAAGAAGGTTTCTCGACTATAAGATACCCGGTACTCTTCCCTTTTTCGCCTTTCTAAATAAAACAAGAATTTGTTGCCTACTTTTGAGTGCTTTAAAGCAAGCCACAGAATACAAAATCTATAACTTTTTCAAAAATCATTCGATTTGGGTAAAATTTGTATTGAAACTTTTTAAAGTACTACTTCGAGTACCGGGTATAACAAAACATTATTCTAGTATTCAAGTCAATCAACTTTGTTAAGGCTATAGCCTGATGCTTTTTCAGCTTATTTTTTATATATATTCATTTAATATTTAACTAATATCAATAGAGACAAAAGGCCACACAGGAAACTACCCCAGAACAGAACCGAATCGTAAATCAAGCAAGACACAGAAAACGAAAACACTCGAAGACAAATTAAGCTAAACAAATAGTCAACAAACATCGGGAAGATTAAACAACAGTATCCACTATTCGCGGATTCGTAAATCTAAACAGGGGAGCACATATATTTATAAATATATGCGAAAATAAACAGCAATAAAGAGCAAAAGAGCAGCGGCGATGTCTAATAATTTACGAGCGGGGCGACGACAAGTCTTTCAATTGTCTCGGATACGGGGACTTGAACACGGGCTGAAAGATTTCGAATTAGAAATGAAGAGGAATAAATAAAAGCCACAACAAAACTAAAAAAATAAAAATAAACAAAATTAAGACGCTACCTAGCCAGAGATAGCCAAGCAAACCGGTTGAAAGCAGATGCCTTAAGCCAACAGACAAAATAAAGAATAAAACCAAGTCGGACTGAACCACGTTTACCCAGTTTTTATTGCCCCTGCATATGTACTGCGATAATTTCATTTGGGGTTTATACTATAGAGTACTATACTATACTGGGTCTATATTTATTTGCCTACTGCCCCGCCTACTGCCCGGAGAGCATGCAGAGCTGCCGTGGGCTTTCATAGCCTATCTAATCTCAAAATTTGTTGACTCAAATTGGTTAACATATAGTGACGATCGAATTTATTCTAGAGCTAGCTAGCCCTAGCTCCCCCTCCATTACTGATAAGCGTCATATTGACTTTCTATCACTCTACATCGGCCACGACGGCCTTCTGCCTTCAAACTCGAATGAATTACTCAACAATTTGAGGTCGTGAACCATCTGCAGTGATCTGTATGTCGGACTATATGCCCACGCCCAGACAGACTGTAGTTGAATGGGGCTTGGATCATCGGGGTTATCGCATGGACACACACCACATGGGCAGGCGGGGGCCAGGCTAATCGCTCAGCAATGTTATCACTGCCTCGAGTGCCACTGCTACTGACCCAAGCGATCCCATCCGATCCGTTCAGATCCTCCACACACCACCCCACACACACACTTGGTGTGTAATAAGTGCAATCATTGTTTTTCCTATATTCGTACATCATAACTATTATCTGCCGCGCAGTCTCGTTGTAAATTTCCATGTTTGCGCACTTAACCGATACTCTCCGACCATCCTATATAGTACAACGTATAGATTGGATTATTTATGATGCAGGGAAATGAAAATCCCGCTACAGGGTAGAGGGTACACCCCTGTTCAAATACTAATTGATATTGACAATCGATCTATTGGACGGCGTCGTCATCATCTATGGAACCAGTAACAATTGGTTTCGTTCCTCGAGCTCCCACTGATACGAGAGTTCGGTGCCAGATTCTGATTTCCCTAAACTGCGGCCGGGCAGTTATCGGCGGACTCCTTACCCTAAACCGCACGTTACTCGTGGAATCTGAATTCGCCAGGGACTTCTCCGACGGAGAATTGCGTCCGCCGAACGGGGCCGCACTGCTGCCGGCTATCGCTCCGCTGGAATTGTACATCGCCGAGCTGGATTCCACCGCGTGTCCCATGCTGGGCGAAGCACTGGAGTGAGCAGCCGGGGGCGGGCCACCTTCCGCCTGGCTGCTGTGCTTCTCATTGCAGGCGGAGCAGACCTGGACCATGCCTGGAGCGGAAGACAGAGATTGCATTAGTTGGAGTGACTAATTGTGTACTTGAAGCACTTACCCTGCGGACTAATGGGACTAGCGTTCTTGTAGGCGACCATGGTCTTGATGAAGGAGTAGTACGGCTCCCGCTCGGCATTGGGACAGCAGTAGACCAGGCGCAGCTGGGAGGAGGGCGTGTCCGAGCCACAGGTGTAGCAGACGAAGGTTGTTCTCTCGGCCGCAGGCGTTGAGCGTTTTCGCAACTGATAGGATCGCTCCGATTCCGGTTTGTGGGAGGCCTGAAAGAGAAGAGTCTGGGATTAGTCATTTGTCCGGATATTGGCAGATCCACTTAGCACTCTTATATAAGAGATGATTACACCGCTCCATAGAAACAACACCGGAGGTGTGATATCCACAAATACGGTTCTATTTAAAATCGATTAACGAAGCTGGCGATTTTAGCAAACAACTGTTAAGTCGAAAGTGCAGCAGCGACCTTAACGCCCCAAGACATGTGTCGGAGATTAGTTTACCTTCCCACTCTTAATAACTATGGCTACCTTTTTTCAAAATATATTTTTTATAAAAATATTACACTTTGAAGAGTTCATGCCGCCTTTAATGTTCATAATTGTTCAAGTCTCTGACGCACAACCGACATTGATGAATGACATGTGTGTTGATGGCTGGCACATATGAATAAAACATTTCGCTTAAAATAGTCAATGGATTACATGCTGAGCTTTTTATTAATCCACCAGATCAACTAAAGAATTTCACGATTAATACCCCTGACCCAGAAAATAGTTTCAATCAGAATTAAACAGAAAAGATTCATTTTCCATTTATTTAATGTTAAATTTCATTCAATCATCCGGGCATTATGGCATGGCACCTGTAAACATCAGTTTCCGCCTCCCTGGCTGTCATGTCCCTTGGAAAACAATAGCACGTTGCGTATACGACATGTGGGACGGAACGGGCGGGAGGAAGGTGAACTCTGCCACCCCGGGACACCCACGGGCACTGAGCTGCTACTACTCATTGTCAGACGTCATCTGTGTTTATACAAATTAATAATCCTATATATGTTACCTCCCCCGGGGCTGCCCATGGTTGGGTACCCATATTACGTATACGACAAGTGGGTTCTCTGCATAATTATTTGAATAATTTCATTTTTTTGGCAAATCTTTTATATCTCCTGGCTGAAAATTATGTATCTAAACATCTCTAAACATGCCCTTGTCTCGGGGCAGCTGTCCGTCAGATTAGAAGAGACTGAGTCAGAGCATTAATTTATTTTATTAGACTCCTAAGTATATTTAATTGTTTGTTTACTTTTCGTATATCATTGTGTCAGATTGCTTGACATTGATAGGCGCGCTTTTTGATTACACAAGACTGAAGGCGGGACAGGACCGAGTATCTATAACTACTATGGGAGAGGTGGCAAGTATTTATGTGCGTTCGTGTATCCGTGTCTGTTTCCATTCTGTTTGTTTGCCTTGTCATGCGGCGCGTATATACTATACCTCACAGCACATCACATCAATCTGGACAGTGCCATGTCATCTATATTTATTGATCCATGTGGCGTCTCCTCCTGCTTCTGGTGTGTGCCACGCCCACCGATTGGCGGCCGGCTCGCCTTTGGCCCGCCTACTTACAAGTCTGTCGTCTGTCAGTCGGCAGGCTTTTTGTGGAAAAACAAGTTTCTCATATTTTTGTATTTTTTTCTTTTTATATCTACATGTTGTATGTTCGTTCTCGTTGACTTTATTATACTTCTTTTTTGGTTTTTTTTTATTTTTACCATACCCTACCCTACCCTACCCCCTTAAATAAAAACTCTTTAGACCTCTGCCTCTGCCGGCTTTTCCCCTCTTGTGTTTTTTTTTTTTGGTTGTTTGTTTGGGGCTTTTCATGCCCTGCCTGATAAGCATTTCGAGAATGGGGGTCATGACCGTTTAATAACTTTTTGTTAACTTTTTTTTCCCCCTTTTTTTGTTCGTTTCAGTCTGTTCTTTCATAACTTTTGTGCCGTTGTTTGGTTAATTATAGAAACAAAGTAGAAGCCTAGTGGAAAGTGGGTGGAATTGCCGCCAACTTTTAGCCACTTTTTAAGTAGATTTGTAATAAATAAGTATTCAAAGCACTGCCAGCTAACTTGACTAATTAATGAATGTTTCTGTTCCATTCGTGGGGATTATAGACTTCTTTATCTAGAACTTTTTATTAATTGTTTGCTTTGGCCGTAATTTAGGTCACCATTGATTGATTGCCGCGAAGAACCATGGCTCTGTAACCCTGTTCTGTTTACCTTCTCGCTCTGCTGATCCTTGAGTATCAGATACGTTTTCAGCTTCTTGTAGTCCTTCCAGCCATTGGTATCCTTTGGCTTGAAATTCACCGACGTGTTGCTGCTGTTGCTGTTCTCGTTGCCACTTGTGGTGGTCTTGCTGTTGTGGCTGGAACTGCCATCGCCCGACAACATGGTCAGGTTTTGAGCCATTTTTTTTTTTGGAATCACTGAGCACTCAATTCGCACAAATATGGATCATTTTTCACAGCATTTCAATTGCCCAATTACTCTCAATTGAGTCCGAATGAATCACTTCGTATTAGCACTATTGCTGGTGCTTTCTGGTGTTGTGGCTTAATTACAGACTTCTTGGCTGTGGCACCTTAATTACGACACGATAGAAATTAAGTTTAATTGAAACCGATTTAAACGCTCCTGCTCTCCATTTCCCACTCTTTTTGTTAATGCTTGCGGTGTGCACTTGGGCGTGGATGAAACGCGAACGCGAACGCGACGACGATGAAGATACAGATGCATCCGTATCCGCTCCTCACTGGAAGGCACCACCAGCACACGCGATCGACGGTCGGATTAAAAGGTAACTAATTATGCATTACATGCAACCCGGTGCCAACCAACATGCCGCTACACAGAGAGAAATATCTATTAAAATACTTGAAAGTTTCTAGCTGGAGTTCACCTGTTGCTCGCTGAACGGCAACTGAGCTGCGGAGAATATAATTCGCGTGAATACGAGTGCCGACACCTCTCGAATGGAGTGCCCTCTCCAGAGTGCGCCTCCCACAATCAATGGCAGCTCGTGCGAGGGGCGTGGCAGCTGATAACCATAACAACACAGGTCGGATAATAAACTTGGAAGTCAAGTGAAAGTATATTGTAGTAGGGAGTCTATTTTTAAATCAATTTTATCAAAATATTCCCTCAAAAGTCTTCAAAATAATGTGTGAAATGAAAGGAATTAGTTATTTAATCCAATTTTCACTTAATAATTGAGTCTTGAACATGAATGCCATTTAAATTATTCATAAAACGAATCTAAAATGCACAACCAACGATGATAGAATCCTTAGAGCTCCAAAGGAAAAAGCAAATACCTTATTGCACGACAGCTCGTTAAAAATTGATTGGATTATCCGCATGGAGAGAGTGGAGGAGGAGCAACTGGGAGGAACTGTGAGGAGGTCTGTGAGGTAATTGTGAATCGGTAATGGAAGTGAAAAAAACTCGACCTTGGACGAACTGTAACTGCAAAAGGCGTCGTCGCCCCGCCCACCCAAGTGGGTCAATGTGGGAAGCCTCGGCAGACAAGGACAAGTGAGTGTGCGGTTGGGTTAGGGGGCGTGCCAATTATTTTTTTGACCCACTTAAGTGAACATGTGCGTGCCAAAGAGTATCGAGTTATAGCTTTTGTTTTGGTTTATACTTTTTTTTTTGTTTTGGCTCTTAACTGGTAACTGGTTACTGGCTTTGGGGGGGGGGGAGCTGATATAAATCAACATTCGCACGCAAATAAATCACATTAAATAACCGATAACGAAAACATTCTTTTTCTATCCGACACAGGAGGAGGAAGTGGCTGATGGGGCAGAAGAATTGCACATGAAGCGGTGGGGTTTATTTATAGAACGGTACACGCAAACAAACAAAAACACACACAGATACACTCTTATGGAAAAAAATCGCGCGTGTTAAAAAAAAAAAAGCGCAAAGTGAAACGGTAGTTGCTTTGTTGTAGCTTTTTTGCAGCTCTGCTGCTGCTCTTGACTTGCGCCTCAGTTGTTTAAAGTCGTGTACTTGTACTTGTACTTCAACATAACAGGGAGAGAGAGAGGTCTGGGGGCAACTTAATGGCTGTGCCACCTTGCTGACAGGTTAAGATACAGTGAACAATAACCACAAAAAAACAAAAAAAAGGAAAAAAGCTTGACCTCCTTGACTTTAGGGATGGGAGTAGTAGTAGCTTTTCTGGCGCTAATTAAGTCACTTTCTTTTCGGTTATCGCATAGGTAGTAGAATTCCCAAGCGAATCTTAAGACTGTTTCTGGTAGAATAAAATCTGAAACAAAGATCTACTTTCTAGTGACTTTATTTATAGTTTAGAGATATCTATGACATCTCTTTACCCATTTTCCCCTCTTGACAAAGAGTTGCATTCAATTTTCTATCAATTATTAAGTTTAATGATGTCACCCGTAACTGTTGTTGATAATACGGGCTATTCACTGAACCGATTCAACTGCTTTAAATTGGATTAATTGTGGTAATTGTTGCTGGTAGCTGTTTGGTTTATTAGTTCCCGTATGAAAATCATTGAACTGCCTGCCAGCGATTTGATTAGCGCACACAAACACACACTAGCACACTAGCAGAGATACCCGCTTCAGTAAACAATCTCACAGATACTCAAAGAAATATGACTCATACGCCACATAGTGCGCATCGCAATGCAATTATCGGTATTCACGCGCTCATCTCTAAAGTGCGACACCTCTTTTTAGTTTTTTTTTTATTTTTTTGCTCTTGGAGATGATGATGATGATGATTCCGGGCGATTAACTAACTGGAAAAGGGCAAAAATTTCGACGTTATGTTTTTAAACAGACGCGGCGTCGTTAACTTATTGTAGCTGTTGTTGTTGTTGTTGGGGGGTTTTTAAAAAACCAGTTTTTGGAGCACTGCCACCGTTACCGGCTACTGTAGGGGATCTGGGTGGCAAGAGTGGGAGCAAGAGCAGGAGAGATGTAGCAGTGAGACATTGAACTGCTTTGACAGCCGTGACTTTTGTTTGCTTTTATTATTAACACAATCTCGCACACGACATTTTTTCTGGCTTTGCTGTTATTTATTATTATTTTTTTTTCTTATTTTTATTGTTGTTGTTACACTTTATTGCCAGTTGTGCATTTATCAATTTTGATTTTATGCGCCCAGGGCACGAAAACAAACGCACAAACACACACACACATCTATAGGAAGGAGAAGGAGAGCAAGTGATTGCCGCAATTTGCCGTTTCTGATAACACCGACGACGACGACGCACTCACACACACATCCAAAACACTCATGTATGTATGTATCTGTGTATCTGTGGCAATAAACAATTGCAAATTGAGATTGAAAATCGCGCGACTGAATGCGAATGGAATGGCCGCCTCGGCCGACGGCGACTGACGAAGTGACGGCGAGAACGGATCGAGCGCGCTCCGCAGCACCACCAGAGGCGTCGGCGCCGGCTGCTCCGTCAACAGCTCTGCCACTGATAGAGTGCCCTGCGTCGCTCTAGAGTAGTTCTTATTTGTTATTTTTGTTGTTGTTGTTGGGGGGCCCGCAAGAAAACAAAGCCAAGTCACAGGCAAAGGCAAAGGCAAATGGTGGCAGCAACAGCAACAACAACAACAATCACAGCAAAGCCAGCCCCAACGACAAAAAGGGGCAGCTAAAACAAACGCAAACAAACAAACGACTCTGCTGAGCAGTTGCCGCCGGCAGCGACGCCATCGTCAACGCCAACGCCATCTCATAGCCATCGCCGGCTTCGTGGGGAGCTCACACACGCACACACTACCACGCCGGCACACACAGATACGCGAATCTACGAAAAAGCTAAAACGGAGCCAGGGGAGCCGGGGAGCCACGGAGCACGACATGAACCACATTCAATTGGAGCGGCGAATGGCAAGACAAAAACACCGCAAAAAGCAAAGCCAAAAAGCGTTGAGCAAAAAAACAAAAATAAATGAAATAAAAAGCATGAAAAGAGCAGTTAGTAATGGCTGAGACTGCGACAAAGGGAACTAGTTCCGGAAACAGGAACTTGAAGTGTTTATTTATGGCAGAGAAATACAGTTATAATGGTGGTGCCTTTCATACTTGTGTTTTTAAACAGCTTTAAGAAAAAAATATTGTATTTCTATATTTTTCATCTAAAAAATAATATAAATAAAGTTTCTTTAAGATTTTAAATATTTGTAATTATATATTAAACCCTTAATTATTAAAATGTGCAATAAATTTAAAGACAAATAGAACTAGTTCCGGAAACAGGAACTAAAAAAGTTTATTTATGAAGGAGGATACTGTTCTCTTACATTTTTATCTTCCATTTTTATCTTTTATCTACTAATTCCTAAAACTCTATTTTTCTTTACTTTTTAAAAATGTAAAATGCATCTATATAAAGTGGGAAATTAAAATCTAAACAATAAATCTAAACCTTTTCCTTTGGGGAAAACATACATAAGTTAAAATCATGCTAATCATAAAATCCACACTTAAATATGAAAATATGCAACTAATTAAATACACACAATTATAAATTAGAATTTTGTGGAAATTTCGCACGCAAATATTTGCATTTGTTTGTTATAATTGGGATGCCAGCCATCAATAAATAAGTGGGAAGCCATAATTAAAAACCAACAATTAAGAACAAAACCATCAGCTACGAGGCTGGCCAGCTAAATCAATTTAAAATGTGAAAATGGCTGGAAAAACACACACCTTTAATAAATTCAAGCTCTCAAACGCACACACTATCGATTAATTTTTCCACTTTTTTGTTTCGATTTTTAGCAAACATTCTCTTCTAATTGAATTGAATACCGAATTGACCCCACAGTTTGGCTTTATTGCCTGAAATTCCCCTTATGACGGCAGCCAACCCTGAAAAATGGACAAAAAAAGATAGAACTACAGGAAACTGTAGCAAAAAAAATAAAAGAGAAGTAGGACAAGGATAGGAGAGCTGTGGGCCTGGGGTCGGGGGTCATCACCTTTGGCAAGTAGACGGTGCCTACTTCATGTAAACATTACTCCATAAAGGGAAGACAGAAGCAGACGCAGGCACTTGGAGGTCGTCATGGCAAGAGTGAAGATACAAGTGGAAGGAGCTATTCAAAAGATACAGGGAACTATGAATAAAAAGGATAATCCATCTAAAAGATAGATTGTTCATGAGAGAAAGGGTTTGCTAAGAATGTTATTAGATATATCATATTTGTATTCCATCTAATCCCTCTTTAAGGAATCTCCACTGTATCTAGATTTAGAATGCGTAGCCAGTGTGAAATTGCAATGGCGCCGTGCTGAAAAGCGGAGCAAACAAGAAAACAGCAACAACGGCAACAAACGCTCTCCAACATAGATTGCAATGTTTATTTATTTAGTCGATGGCAGCACAGCAGCACCAACAAGCCCCAGCCCGGAATCTGCACAATGTGGGCATATTCTGGGAGAACTCAACTGCGGGGGAGATGCACTCAGACACACTTGGAGACCCAATAATCCACCTGGCAACAGTAAAATCGGAAACAATGTAGGCGAAATACCAAACCAAATTGAATTCAACAAACAGACAGGACAGGACAGAGGATAAAGGGTTTTCAGTTTGCCGGAAAATTGAATTTAATTCAAATGAAATTGCATTCAAGTCTTTAGGAGATAAGTAATCATAGGTATCTAGTATCCAGTGTTTAAAGAGCGAAACCCAGAACAGGACGAAGTCAGTCAGTCAGCGCGATAACAAAAGTTAAGTAAACGCACACAAACACAGACCGGCTAACAAACAAACAAACAAACAAACAGACAAACAAATGAAACAAAGTAAACGAAACAAAACAAAGCTAACAGAGGAGCAGACCATCTAAGCTGGGTAGGGCGGAGTTGGAGCCAAATTAAATGTTAGTTCAGAGCAGACGAAGTGTGAAATAATCACATTAACTAATGCACAAACAGCGCAGACGAGAGCCACAGGAGACACTCGTTGTCAGGGAAACCTTAGCCCACTGGAGCTCTTTCTCGGAATACTTACAAAGTCTCCACAACCACCCACACACAGCCTCTTAAGTCATCGCCGACGTCATCGTTGAAAGAGTAAAAGAGTGAGTTCCAAAGACATAAAGCCCCAATACTATTGTAATTCTTAATTAATGACAGTCAGACATAGCTCGAGAACAAAGAGATATAATAGATCTGGGAGTATATAGATAAGACTATGTAACTACTACTCATAAAGCTTGAAGAGAAGCAACAAGTAGCTTCATCTAATCAGTATATAGACCTTTTTAACCTTTAATTAAGCTATTTTGGCTTATAAAAAGATCTATAAAGTAAACCCTAATATAGTAGACCTCCTGAACCTGCCATTAAGGCTTCCCAGAAAGTTAATCTTAAGGGGTTTACTCGAGTGTCATTATTATTTGCACTTTTTAATCTCTGTGTAGCCATATTAGCCATAAATATTTGATTTCCCAACCTGGACCCTTGTGTCTTATCACTTTCGGTATCAAAATCTAGACCAATGTTCGGGCCCAATTAGGGATAGCCGTGGTTATATAGCAACAGATCCCACATATGGCCGAAAGTGGAGCCAAACCGAATTGGTGAGGGGGTGAGAGGTTAGTGGGTCCAAACAGCAGTAATTATGGTCAACCCACCACTCACCCACCCAACCACCACCCACCACCCACCACCCCATGCCCATGCCATCATCTCCCACCCCATTGAGGGTGTGGCGGCTATCTAAACAATTTTATCATCTACTGGAGCGCCCAGAAAGCATTTCAGTCTGTGTCTGACGTTCGAGCGCGTTGGAAGTGCCGGGAGATTGTGGCCAAAGGAGATTATTTTTATACAAACTGTCTTATATACACACATCCTATATATACAAATCGGAATATTAAATATAGAGAGAGAGCGAGTATTGTAACTGGAGCACAGGGAGCAATGGATCTGAATCTGGGTTTCGGCGACAAGCTCAAGTTGGGCGCCAAGTAAGTGAAAACTTTGCAAAAAAAACCAAAAGCTCCTGCGATGAGTCATCATAACCTCTGGCCTTTCGGCCTTTTCAGAGCCATCGGCCATAAGGTTACCCAGTACAGGCTCAGCACGGGCAAGACCAAGGAGCTGGCCACAAAGTATGGCCAGCTGAAGGGTCAACAGCGCAGGACCTTCTACGACGGAGAGACCTACTACTCCTTCGAGGGCATCCCCTTCGCCCAACCACCTGTGGGTGAGTTGCGATTCCGCGCCCCCCAACCATCCAGCGCCTGGAAGGGCGTCCGGGACTGCACCTATGCCCGGGATAAGCCCATGCAACGGAATGTCATCACAACCACGGCCGAGGGCTCCGAGGACTGCCTGTATCTGAACGTCTATGCCAAGAAACTCGAGTCGCCGCAACCACTGCCGGTGATGGTATGGATTTATGGGGGTGGCTTTCAGATTGGCGGAGCCTCTCGCGAAATCTATGGACCCGACTACTTCATGAAACATGATGTCATCCTAGTCACCCTTAACTATCGCGTGGGCGCTTTGGGCTTTCTCAGTCTCAAGGACGAGGGCCTGAAAGTTCCCGGCAATGCGGGCCTCAAGGACCAAATACTGGCCCTGCGCTGGGTCAAGGAGAACGTGGCCAGTTTCAATGGTGATCCCGAGAACATAACCCTCATGGGTGAGTCGGCTGGGGCGGCTTCTGCGCACATCCTGATGCAATCGGAGCAAGCACGTGGCCTCTTCCATCGGGCCATAGTCCAGTCCGGATCGGCTTTGTGTGAATGGGCGACGCAACAGGATCGGAACGGCGTCCGAAGGCTGGCCAAGAAGTTGGGCTTCTCTGGGAATCTGGAGAGTGAGGAGGAGATCTTGAAGTTCTTCCAACAGGTGCCGGCCGGCAAGTTGGCCGTCCACTGCAATGCGATTGTCACCCAGGAGGAGGAACGTGACTATGAGATTATAGCCTTTGGTCCTGTCATCGAGTCATATGTGGGGGAAGATTGCGTCGTGCCGAAGCCCCAGCAGGAGCAGCTGTCCCAGGCCTGGGGCAATGAGATTCCCATGATCATAGGCGGCACCTCCTTCGAGGGACTCTTCTCGTACCAGAGCACCCTGAAGGATCCAACGCACATGCTGAGCGCCTTCGAGGCGATTATTCCGCGGAAGATACGCGACAGCATCGACAAGGACGAGCTGGGGGAGATGGTGAGGCGGCTGAAGTCCTCCTACTTCGATGACCCGGAGAGGGCCAGCATGGAGCTGTTCGAGTGCCTGCACATCCTGAGCATCAAGAACTTCTGGCACGACATCCACCGGACTCTGCTGGCCCGGCTGGCCTACGCCCCAACCTCGCCCACCTACCTCTATCGCTTCGACATGGACTCGTCGCACTTCAACCAGTACAGGATCATCAAGTGCGGCAAGAAGGTCAGGGGAGTGTGCCACGCGGACGATCTGTCCTACATGTTCCATGGCCTGCTCTCCACCAAGCTGGACAAGGACTCGCCCGAGTACCGCACCATAGAACGGATGATCGGCATGTGGACGTCCTTCGCCACCAACGGCGATCCCAACTGCGAGGTTATAGCGCCCTTGAAGTGGGATCCCCTGAAGCCCGGTGGTCCCGAGCTATGCCTCAACATAGCCGATGGTCTGGAGTTCATACCGCTGCCGGAAAGCAAACAGTTTGTGGTCTGGGACAGTTTCTACACCCGGGAGAGTCTCTATTGAGCGCCTCCAGCATGAATTTTAAAGAACAAACTATATTTTGTAATATTTATCGGCCCATACCAAATATCTCGCTTTAAATGTTATATATGTTTTGAACAAATGCGTGAAAGTACAAACCAAAATCAAAGGTAATCTATTAGCTTTATGGAATCAGGTAAAAGATTAACAAACAATAAGGACTCGGCACTCATAAAATTTATCTTTCTTTAATTATGACGTAAAATATTGACCCATAAACTGAATTCTTTCTGCCTTTTTTATGATTTTTGGCAACGTTTTCGGTTTGGAATTGATTTGCCAGCCGGTTCTACCCGGTTCTAGTGTCTGGGTCGTGTTCTCGTATCTCTTATTGACTTTTTGGCAGCCGGCCAGGAAATTCGCGAAAGCCAAGGGAATACCGCAGGTCATTCTTGTCAATCCAATAATCGGGTCTTCTTTCCTGTTTTTGTTCTACTTTTCTCTTGTTTTGTTTTCTTCTGATTTTATTTTCTTGATCCATTCACAAACCTCCTAAATTAATGGATGTCGGTGGGTTTTTAGGATTCAGGGGAACTGTCGAGAGTCTCAGGTCATTTTATTGAGAATTTTATAATGTTTACCCTGGCACTTATATGATTTATTGTTTAAAGTTGAAACTTTAAATGTATTTTTAACCAAACGAGGTACGAGAGTTGAATTAATTTGCACATTTATGCGGAGCTTAATTATTGAACAAAAAAACCGGTTTTTTGAGGCATAGCGATGGGGGATACCCCTTAAATGGTTTTGTTTCTAAAATTTTTACTAAACACAAATGCCTTAAAACAAATCTACGAATTTTTACGAACAAAAAGCATTTATAAATGGTGTGTTTTTTAATTAATACTTTTTATATAATAATATTAATATTTATTTACAATAAAAATAATAAACTGTGAAATTGTGAAAAGCAATCGCCGTGTGTTTAAAATTCGGAATGGGGGTATCTCTGATGTGATTTGTTTATACGGTTTTCGATTTTGTTTATTTAGATATAGTTTATGGCTTTGGTTTATTTTCGGATTCTGGCATTTAGCCAAACAAACCAATCAATTTTGATTCTTTTCCCCTTTTTTTCTCAGAGATCTTTAAATAAAATGCGAGAATAAATATTTAAATTGCTTTTCGCACTTTCCGTTGAATGGAGATTCTGGGAGGTGGGTCTGGGAGGATGGTTGACCAGACCAGTAGTTGGTAGGCCTGGTTTTCTGGCTGTTGGCCAAAAAGAGAATTTCCATGGTTTACTGGGTTAAATTTAATTAATTTGTCTCGCCAGCAGAGTCCTCCTCCCCCCACAGCCCAGCCTGATTATTTATTCATTCTGCATTTTTCCCTGAATAGGCCTCTTCTGCATTGCAGCTTTTCCAATTTTATTTTTTATTTTATTTATTTATTTATTAAATCGTGAGTATTATTTTTTTCATTTTCAGAAAATTGCTATTTTTATTTGGACTCTACGTTTTTCTGCGAAATTTACACAATTCCAATTAATGGCATTTAATTATTTATCCGGCATTTTACACATTGCATTCCCCATGTTGCAAGCGGCGCCTGCGCTGGCGTCTGCGTCGACTGCGGCAGAGGCTGCGGCAGCGGCAGCGACTGAGGCAGAACTCCAGCAGCTGTGAATTTTGCATTTTTATAGCTTGTTGGAAATTTCTGCTCTGAATTTAAAATTCAAATTGTTTTGGTTTCGTGTCGAGGGCTGGCGACTGTGGGGGGTGGTTGGGTGGTGGGGCATTGTGGTCAGTGGGTGGTTCTACAAATTAATTTGCATTTGTGGGCTTTGTTGCGTGTGAAAAAAATAAAGGGTGTGTGAAAATGGGGTTTTTTCCCAAAAGTATTTGAGGTTAAAGTTTGTAAAAAATTCAGCTTTTTTCGCTTTAATTCAAAAGCTTGAAATTAAAACATTTCATCAGACAATTAAACAGAAAAAGGGCAATGACTTAATCACTTAAATAGTGGCCATAAAAAAATGTAGAGTATAAAAAAGTAAATATTTTTTAAATAAAAAAACCTTGAATGAATCACTAAACTAAATACTACACACATCTCCCATAAAAAACCAGGGCAACGTCTCACAATTTATAAATACATTTTTTGCATTCAGAAATAACAAAAATCGAAATAATCATTCAAAAATAAAAAAAAAAGAAATGGAAAAAGAGACACCAATAAAGAAAGAATAACAAAAAATACAAAAACAAAACGAAAGAAGGGAAATAATCGCGGAAAGCTATTAAAATTTAATCAGAAACACAAGCGACCCTGCGGTCAAAATTCCCACAACATTCGCCGCCTTCCCGAGGTTCCCCAACTGACCCCCGACCCTGTCCCTCCTACCGCCTGGCTCGTGGTCCATGATGATGATGATAATGCCCTCTTCCGACGGGGGATGGAGGGGGACTATAGAATACATATAGCATTTTACCATTCAGTTGGCTGTCGGGAGTATGTGGATGCTGACGACGACGACAGAGACTACGACCCCACTGATTAATCGTCCGCGCTGTGGAGAGCCCTACTCCCGGGTCAACCTCCATGGCGCCAACATCATCATGATCGCCACACCATCTTCATCATCGTCCTCATACCCATCCTCATCCTCATCGGGGCTGTGGCAATATTTTTGTTTATTTTGATTCGTGCGACGCGAAAAACTGCTCTCGTGAATTTGTTTCCCATTTTTATCATACCCTATCGAAGGGTACTTTAAATATATCGAGTATTGTGAAACATTCTGTCTTGTTTTATAATAAAAAATCAGGATATTTTAGCAACCCTTTAGTAATAATTATCAGATTCTTAAGCGAAATAAGTGGGTCCTATTCGAAATTGTAAAAATATGCATGGGGATGACAATATGGCTTAATCCGATGTCTATATCTTTGGCAATAATCTTCCGATTCTTAAGCGGGATACCTTAATCGAATCGTGGATGGATTTTCAATAGATCTGCATCAAAATCTTGGGAACAATTTTTGTTTAGATTTTTTGTAAAATTTTCTTCAAATTTTTGAAACAGGCATGGGGCCAACACTAATTTTGAAAAAGGCATGGGTATGACAATATGGCTCACTCCGATGACTATAACTTGGCCATAAATCATCAGATCCTTAAGCGGGATACCTTTATCGAATCGTGGAAGGATTCTTCATAGATCTGCATCAAAATCTCGGAACAAATTTTTTTTTACATTTTTTATAAAATTTTGAGATTCAACTTTTTGAAAAAGGCATGGGGCTGACATTATGGCCCCTTTCGATGACTATAAATTGGCCAAAAATCATCAGATCCTTAAGCGGGATACCTTTATCGAATCGTGGATGGATTCTCCATCATCCTCCATAAAAATCTGGGAGCAACATTTTTTTTTAATTTATTGTGAAATTTTGGGGGTCGAAAAAGCATCGGGATGACAACATGGCCTCCTCCGATGTCTATATCTTTGACAATAATCCTCCGATTCTAGAAAGAAACACCTTCATAGAATCGTAGATCCATTCTCTTCCGACTTGTATCAAAATATAGAAGCACCAAAATATACATTTTTGAAAAACGTCGTACAACGTCAAGAGTATTCAAGTGTCGACGCGGCCCAGAGGCCACGTTCCTTTCATGTTTTATTGTCCTTTTCTGAATTTGTTATTTTATTTGTGGCCATGTTTGCTATTGCCGTTTTGCATTTCCTCTTTATTTCCAGACCCAGCGTGTGCTCCCCCTGGCAGGGAACTGCTCCTCCTCCTCCTGCCGACAACCGCCCAACAGACATACACTTTTTTCATCGAATTCCATTATTTATGCGAGAGTGAACAATATTGAAATTTTCACAAAATATTTTCAAAGCGGGGGGCGCTTTCATAAACATTTCTATTTGCATATTCAAACATTTTATGGGAGCACGTAGTCGTTTTGGGTTTTAAATTAAAGCGAGAGCTTCAATTTTATTAAAATTCAGAGCTCTTATTGAAAAAATCCAAAGAGATGGTTTATTATTTTAAAATTTTAAACTTCCTCCCCGAGAACTAGTCCGATCTGGGGATCGACCTCGTTTCGGAGATCGGAGAAGATGCAAATGAGGAAACATCCATCCCAAACCGGATGAATCCCCTCCTCCATATGCATGTATGCCAATGACAGATTGAATTTCTTTCGAAGAACCCTCCCGGAGAGGCAGATTTGAATTGCTAACTCACCTGGTGAGCATTCCACTGATGCATGAGGTCCTCGTAGCAGGGCAGGCACGCCTGAATCATTCCCCGGGGATCCTTTGGACGGGAGCGAGCTGGACGCGGATGCTGCTCGTTGAAGAGCGGAAAATAGGCCACCGCCTGGCCAGGTCTTCCCGTTTCCCGGGGCTTCACCGTACTCAGCTCCATGAGACTGCCGCGGCGCTGCTCGTCGCCGCAGACGTAGCAGACCTCCGTGATGGAGTTCTTGTCGGGCATGGAGAGGTCCAGGATGCCCACCTCCGACTGGGGCTGGCTAGAGGACGGCGCCGCACTGGCACTGCGAGGGGCGGCCGGCGGCGGGGGAGCACTGGCGCTGGAGGAGGAGTTCCGGAGGTCCAGTACCGTGGCATTGTCGTCGTCGGCGCTGGGAGTCGGTAAAGGTGGTTGGCCACTTCCAGGCGACGGCAGGGCACTGTAGGGATTGCCCTTGTAGTGCGAGGATGGTTCTCCTCCGGCGCCTCCGCCGGAGCTCACCTGCTGGAGCATGTGGTAGGCGGCCGTCTGCTGCTGCAGCTGCTGGTACTGGGCGGGATGATAGGCCGCCTGGCCCGGATACCCAGCCGGCGGTGGATTGGCGGCCGGGGAGGAGCTCAGCTTGAACTTCTGATGGGCGTAGTTGCCCGACTGGCGGCTAAGGGCCGCCGGCGGCTCGCTGGGCGGTCGGGATGTGGGCGAGGCCACCGGCATATCCCGCGACTGCGGACGACTCAGGTACCGGTTGTGGTTGCTCGACGGTGTGGTGGAGTTCCTTGGGTAGAAGTCCCCACCACCACCGGCGGCACTGGGATTTGGCGAGGGCGAGGCATTCCTCGAGGTACTGAGATGATGGTGCTGGAGGTGGGCTTGCGGCTGCTGCGGCGAGTAGTGCCTGGACAGAGCGTAGGGATCATGGCCCTCCACCAGGCCACCGTTCTGGGTGAGATGCTCGGCACTCAGGCCCAGGACCTGGGCGGCGTACTCGCTCTGGGTGGCCACATCCGCTCCGATGTAGCCCTTGCCGTCCACCCGCTTCATGTGGTAGATGCGCTGCAGCAGCGGCTTCTTCTGCCGCTCGTAGGCGTCCCACTGCTCGTTGAGGGACCGGAAGCAGAGCATACACGCCCACACGTACTCCTGGCCGGGAGCCACTGCCGGTACCCCGTTCGGTGGCTCATGTCGCTCCAGAAAGGGGAAATATGACTCTGCTGGTCGCTCGGCGTTATATCGGATCCGCAGGGGCTGCGGCTCATAGCCGCCATGTCCTCCGCACACAAAGCACACCGTCATGGCCGCCACTTGGTGATGGTCGGGTGGCGCCGAAGCCCTTCCGGTCGATTTGGCGCTTGCCCCGGCCATGTGCGGCGGATAGAAGTGCTGGCCAGGATGCGGGGGATAGCCCAAGTGGTACGGGTCGCCGGGCGTTCGAGTGCGATGAGCTGCCGCCGCTCCCGGCGAGGGCATCAGCTCGGCCGGCGGGTAGGGATGCTTGCTGGCGGGCAGCGAGGGCGGCGCCGATGCCGGAGAGGGCGGAGTGGGCGTGGTTGCTGGCTCGGATTGCTGGCTGCCACCGCGAAGTTCATTTTTGATGTATGCCTTCGCCTTTTCCATAATACACACCAGTCTGTAATAGGAAGAGATGACAGAGTGGTGGAAATTATTAAATAGAGGTCGTTTCTTGGACAAGATGAATGGGTAGTATATTTAGTAAATATTTTCTTTTTTTTTTCCCCTCTAATAACCCCGTTCTAGTCCCCGCCCATTTGACATATTTTTCGCGAGGAAATTCGAGGCTCGTTAGTCGCGGGAGATAACCTATTTCATCTCCTCCGGGCGGGCTCCTGATAACCCGCCGCACACACCAATCATGATCTCTGAGCTCTGGGCATCTCGATGTGGGAAGTATTTAATAAAAAAAATAAAAAACAATGTAAAAAATATGCTAAGTGATTCGTCGATTTGTCGGACGTTGCTTCTTGTTTCTGATTTACTTTTTTTATTTGATTTTTGCGCGCATTTGTTTCCATTAATATATACATTTTTTTTTCAGACATGTGACGCAAGTTGAAGACTCGAAAAGAAAATAAATAACCAACCAGAATAAAAACAACAAAAGCTGATAACAATCTGAAACAAAAATCAGGAGGAGAGGAAAGCCCAAGTCAGTCAGCCATCCAGCCAGTCAGTTGAGAGGAAGAACTCACACTTTAGATTTCCAGAAAAATCCAGACAGATTTTCAGCCTGGCTAAATATAATTCCGCTTATTTGTTTATGGCACGAATGGCCAGATCCGACACACAATCGTGCTAATTCGCTTTATCAAGTACACACTATATAGTATATAGTATATATGCCAACTCAGGCAGCTAAACAGTTTGGTGGTGCCCTCGTTTAGCATTTCCGATTGATGATCATCGTCGTGAAATCTGAATTCTAAATTATTATTTTCTGGCATTATTTATTTACAAAATATTCTTGCCGTTTTCCAGCTGTAATTTTTGCAAAACAAAATAAGCAATAATAAAGTTGTAAAATGTAAACAAGAGCCATGAAAATGGATGTTTTTAATACCCAGTACTGGGAGAGTAGAAGGGTATATGGAAATTGTGAGAAAGTATGTAACAAAGATATGTTCTTTAATCATTCACATTATAGTCAGAAGTAGATTTTCTGAAGAGTTACTGTCTTCTACCTAAGCACCCAAAAGTATGCAACTAAATACTATTTTTTTTTAAAGGTTATAGACATCTAGATGAGTACCAGGTATAGTATAGTCTGATAACTCAACTGTCCTTGTTTCATATTATTTTTAATTTATTTATGCGCATTTTTATTGATTTTTTTTTTGTTTGCCGTTTTGTGGAAAGTGGGAAATGGTATGCAATTGTTTTTGTTTTTAAGCCACATAGCTGCAGGAAGCCTGTAGCCTGTGGCAAGCGCGGCGGAGGAGGCGGAGAAGGAGTCTCTCCCAGTGCTCATATTTTATATTTTTCCCTTATTTTTGCTTGTGCAAGCTTTTAAGAGTTGTTTGCTGTAGTATGGGTATTTTTTTCCATATTTTTGTTCACAATTTTTCACCAGCGCCTGCACTTGAACATTGTTGCTTTTGTTTCCCAGCCCCACCTGGCCCAGCTCCTGCCTGGTCCTTCCACTGCCAGTTGTTTTCAAAAGTTTTCCAAACAGCACACAGGAACATTTTTATGGCTCTCGTGTCCTTGTTTTTGTTTTTTTGCGCCCCAGGAGAGATGTGGGAGATGGGGGCGTGGCTACAGCCGAACAAGTGAAATAGAAAACCCAACGAAGCATTCTTAAAGTTGTTCCCCCAAAAAAAAAATTTTGTTGCAAGCTCCCCAGGCTTTAAGTATTGAAAGTGGCGCTTATCGTAGATGGTCTTGGCTTTCAGTTAGAAGGGGAGGAGGAGAGCGGAACAAGGCTCCAGCGGAAGTTCCTTCCAACAACAACAACTACGAACTAGTTCCAGGACATGAAAGATAAAGTTGCGTTGTTGAGAAAGTTTTTAGCGTAGTTTGGGAACTCTTTTTTTTTCTTATTTTTTTCCCATTATTCTTTTTCTCGATTATAAGGTGTATGTGTGTTTGAGGCACTTTTTTAAAACATTTATATATTTTCCTTCTTTTCTTTGCCAAGTGAGTTAAGGTGCTTAAGTCCTTTTTTCTCCATCTATTCTAGTCCTTTATTGTTGTTCGAGTAAACGCCTCGGGGGGGGGGGGGGGGGGGGGGGGGGGGGGGGAGGGAGAGGGGCTGCTGCGAGGCAACTGCATTTGAGCTTGTTTCCTTGCCAAAAAGGAGCAAAAATTTAATAATAAATCTGAAAATGAAATATGAAATTGCCGTGCGCCAAAAAGGATGCTGTTGCTGTCTGTTGTTGTGCGAATATTTCTACGGATGTTCATATTTCATATTTTCAGAGCCATCTTTCCTCTTGCTGGCCTGGCCTTTGATGCAATTCAAGTAACGAGAGCGAAATTGAATTTTAAAATTTGCATTTCCACCAAAAAAAATAAATAAAAAATAAGCTATATGACAGCCGAAGAGGGGTTTCTGAAAAAAAATGGAATTTTTTAAATAGCATTCCGCGCAATAAACTCTCTCGGAATCAAATAAAACAACATGGACATGCAATTTTATGGCAGGACGTCGGTCCTCTGGCCTCTGTCCTCACGCAACAACCAAAAAAAACAGAAAAACAAAAAAAAATAAATAAAAAAGGATGTTAAAACAAAAAGACCGCTCAACATTTTTTCCATTAAGGGTTCCCGAAAAAAAAACGAAAAGAAAACAAAAAGCAAAGGCTAAAAGGGTTCTGGAAAGTGGGGGATCTGAGCCGATTGCCTGCCTGGAGGCTAAATTTTAAACAAAAACAGAAATCTTTTCAAAAAAAAGGCAAAATAATAACCATAGTCGTTTCTCTCTTTAATAATTCGAACTTGGAACCAAATACACAAAAAATAAATGCATATTTCATCTCTTAATTTCTAAATTAAATTCTTATATAATATACAATTAGTATAATTTATAGTACGATAATAAGGTATAGCAATACCTGGCACTAAAAATTAGTTACACCAACTAAACTGTTAATAATTGCTGTATATATATTTTTTAAGTGGAATTCCCATACGATCCCATGACTAATGCCTGAGAGCCTCCGATTTCCGAGTGAGAACTTGACTAATTCTCCCAATATCCATGGCGAATCCGGCCCGACACAGGCTGGGCTATAATTTAAATGGGAATTATCGCGCTGATGGATATGGCTGAAAACTCGTTTAAAATAGACCCATAACCGTATTATGGAAATGTCTATTATGCAATCTATAATTGTCAGATTTCAGGATGTCTGTGGAATTGATTTAAATTGAATTTTCAATTGCTGTTTTTTTCTATTTTTATTTCTAATGATAATATGGCCTAATTGTTCCGATACTGACCTGTGCGCGGGGTTCGGCCTATTCCAGTTGACTTTTATTAATCCAACTCATGTGCTTGTCGTTTTTTATTTCTTTTTTGTTTTGTTTTTTAGTTTAATTGAAGGCTGGAAAGGCTGGAGAGAGAGGTGGAAAGACGACAAGGCTTTAAGCGCCTTAAGTGGGTGTACTAGCTTCTGGGCGGAAAACACATCGGGGATTTAGGCACTTTCTTTACTTTCTTTTTGTTTCTTTTTTTTTTGTTTGTCACTTTCTTTTAATTTATTTATTTACTTTTTTTGTGTATTGGTTGGTTGGTTGCTTTGGAAGCTTGTAAGAGCACAAATGGAATTATGTTGAGCAATAATAGTATTACTTATTGGACTCGTTTTCTCAGCTGTTTTGGAGCTTTCTTGGCCATATTTTTTTTGTATTTTTTTGTATTTAGTTGGTTGAGCAAAACTGAAATGAAAATTTTATTCGTTTCATTGACACTTTTTGGGGCATTGTTGGTTTTTTTTTTGTTTTTTGTTTTCAACGCGAGCGTTGCAAGCAAGGCATTGTAAACATTTACAGAATTTCCCCCTCATGGCCACTGCGGTGGTCTCTGCGCCGACAGCGACGCTAGCTGAGGCAGCGGCCGAGGCAGAGGCAGAGGGCAGCGACAGCGACTGCAGCAGAGAAGTGCGACACCATTTCACCGGCGACGAAAACAGAAAACACTGAAAAAACCGAAACGAGGCGAAAGAATCAAGAATCGAGATCACCCGCTGCTGCTGCAACTAGTGCTGCGGCAGCAAGAACTATGTATCAAGCAAGGCGCTTGATTTTCGCCTTTTTAACAAGGTTTCTTTTTATATCCGACCTTGGGATTGTTGGCTTTTAGAGCTGAACTCTTGGACAGCAACAGCTCCCGCAAATAAAGCTTATCCAATTGTTTGCTTTTGCGTTCGCTGCCTCTGCTTGTTGCTACTGCTGCTGCTGCTGCTGCTGCTGGGCTGCTCAGCCGCTGCTCTGCCAGCGTCGACGATGGGGTAGACCATGGGGCTTTTACGGATTTCTTTTTTCCGGAGTTTTAACTAAATTCAACCGTGCGGTGGCAATATTTACTGATTATTTCGCGCTGCAGCTGTTTTATTCGCGGAGGTTGGAGACGGACAGCTAGTGATGGAACTTGTGGGGGCCGAGTTGGCTGTTCTTGTTTTGGTCTCTTCGCCCCCAACTATCGATGTTATTTGGGATCCGTGCCCACCACTAACATATTCGATATCCAGCCACATATCGATATTTTTATTTTTTATTCGATTTTTTGCAGTATTTTTTGGTATGTTTTCTGGCAAGGCCGTCCTGGACGGTGCTGCCGGAAATACGTTAAATTTAAATACAGTAATGTAATAAAAAGAAATACAAGGTAAAAAATTACAAATTCAATAAAAATCATAGTATAAAATCATAAACTATTTTCAGGATGGGAGGTACCAGAAGTAGGACAGTATTTTGTAGGACAGTAGGACAGAAAACAGTATTTTGAAACCTAAGTTTCGTATAGTTTTTGAAGATTAAGGAGCCTTGGGCTTTCCACTTCAAAATAATAGTACGTGCACAAATATAACAAACGAACACGGTGGGAAAATGAAGTCGATTCTAATATTGGCTCTACCAATTCTGTTAGGTAAGTGCCAGTCCGGTAAATAGGTTTAATTGAATAATACTATACCCTTTTTAGGATTGGCGGGTGCTGATGAAACGGAAAATGGTCCTCAAGCCCCTTTAGTTCAGACTCTGTCGCCGGAGACGACAACCCAGTCGGAATACATCATGTTTGTGAAGCCAGCGAAGAAAAATCATACTGCCATTGGTGTGAAGAATTTGGCCGATTCCTTGTCCAGTGCCGCCGATCCACTGTCCTGGCAACTGAGCCATCTGCCGCGCCAACTGAAGCTCACCTTCATCCGCTTCAAGCGCGACGTGGAGGCCAGTTGGTCGCACGGCAGGATCCAGCCCAGAATCTGGCCACCGTTCTACGAGGTCAGAGACGAGTCTCTTATAAACTTTTCAAAGAATGGAACAGCTCCTCCAAAGCCCGGCTACTTCAAGCTGATGTTTGTGATTATCCATCATCTATGTAGGTGGACTGGCATTTCAGCCTAGACGATCTACTAATCTAATACTCTCCCTTCAGGGAAGGACTCCTCAAAATACAAACTCGGCCAACTGATGAAAGGAAATTTCGATGGGGGTAATGATGATCGCAAAGGAGTGGAACGGGGATGATATATTTCTGAGAAAGCAGTTTCGTTTATTTGAAATTCAATTTTAAACCAAGACAGGAAGAAACTGGAGCGCCAAAATCAAAATTTAGAAAATAATTTAGAATTAAGAATTTAGAAGAGAATCCAGAGTAGAGTTTTCAAAATCAAAATAGAAAGTTAAGAAAACCATTCGAAAACAAGAGAGCTGGCATATTCCAAAGAAAATAAAAAACAGATAAGGTACATTTATAATATTTTCATTGGTTTTTTTTTTTTTTTTTTTCATTTTATATATGTATATATATAAGTATATATAGTATAACATTGTTAACATTTATTATTGACTACGTAATATCTGCTGCAGAGATACTTTTCGTGTTTCGTTTTTCGTGTTTTTGTTTCTGTTTCCATTTCCGTTTCCGGTTTTGTTTCAGTTTGTTTTTGTTTTGTTATATTTTTTTTTTGCAGGTACTTAGTACTACTTTGCTCCTTGGGTTTGCGATTATTGTACGCTTGTCCTATATACACATATATATATATGAGAATTGGGAGGATTTGGGGGGTTAATGGGGGCATTAGAGTTACGACGGAATACTAAAGAGTTTTCTTTTGTTAGGCGTTAATAAATACATCTCGCGTTTAGTTGGTAATAAAATTTCTAACATTTAGTAAGTAGCTATGTTGTACATTCAAGGGCTATATCGTATAAGGTATCTCTGATCTATACCGATCGTAAATATATATATATCTATATAATTATATAGTGTTTGTATATGAATATGAAACAATCTGCAGTTATAGATTCTAGGCATAGGCTATGCAGTGAAGTCTTAGACAAGTTTAAATAGCACTTTCTCGAAGTCGGTACATCTATAAATATTATCTCAATCATACTATAATATATTTATCGTGTATATCGTTTAGATTCTAGTTTTAGATTTTAGTTTTTAGTTTTTAGTTTTTAGTTTAAGATTTACATCTAGAGTTATACAGTTAGAGTTTCAGTTTCTTATATCCGTAAAATACTTGGGTAAAGATAGAGCTAAGATTGTTAACAGACATTGTTTGACTTTTTACTTTGCCTCTAAACCCATTCCAGTGGCAAGTGGCAAGTTGCACGTTGCACGTTGCACGTTGCACGGGGCAGGATTGTTCCCTTTTTTTTTTTTAGGTTGTGGTCATAGAATATCAGTGGATCAATATGGTTCTCAGACAATCGGCACGCACACCCATTCCATCAGCCGGAACAGCAGCGAGCACAACCAATTCTAGGCAGCCGTCGTCACCTTCGGCTGTCCCCCAGGACCAACAGCAGATCCTCCTTCTGCCACTCCCACTCCCGCTTCAGAGCCACCACCACCCATACTGGTGGTCATTTCTAGCTCCTCCATGTCTGGCTCCTCGATCTGGCTGTTGCAACTGCTGGTGCTGATGGCGACACCGCTGCCGGACTGGCTGGTGCGCAGCTCCGGTGGCAGATAGATTTTGACCACGCTGGTAATCTTGACCCGACAGTTGGGGCAGTTGCTGCATCTGTAATGGGGATTCAGGATTAGTGATCTGATGGTCTTAGAAGGGGTATCTTCGAACTCACCTCGCAGCACACTGGGCACAGGCAATTACGTGACAGCACGGATTGAACACTGTGTTGATGGCGCGGTCCATGCAGATCTTGCACTGCATAGCCTCGGATATCCGCGTGTCCACGCAGCGCTCAATCGCCGCCTCACGCGCCTCCTTCTCGCGTATGGCCAAATCTATCTTGCCGGCCATGGAGCCGCAGGCACCAGCACTGCTACCAGCTGCTCCCAGCGGATCAATAGCAGCGGCGCCGCCATCCACAGCACCCGAGCTAAAGCCCTCAGCTCCCTCGGCAGCCAGATCTCCGCCCCGTTCGTGCAGCGTCCTCCTGGCCTGGTCATGAACCTCCCGACACGTATGCTGGATATCGAAGACATAGCGCTTGCCCAGCTCCGTGTTCTCCATGAACATGGAGGCGATAGTGCCCTTGAGATCCCGGGTAAACTGATTGGTGACCACGCCCCGGACCTTGTCGCACACGTAGAAGGCGTGGCGCTCCGTAATCGAGCGATAGAGACCCGCGGCAATGGGCTGCTTGGGCAGCTTGATCTCCAGCTCCTTGCGATCGTTGTGGTCGTCCACGTACTCCAGCTTGAAGGTGCGTCGGAGCGACTTGGCAGCAGCAATAGCGCCGAAGGGGATGCTACAAAAAGTAATCCTGATTAGCTGGAGGTTTCAGGGATAAGTGGCTTGGGACTCACCTTTGTTTCTCACCCCCGCGGCTGACGGTGATGCCATGGGCTCCCACTGCAATGTCGCAACGTGTGGCGCTCTCGTTGGTGGTTACTCCGCTGAACAGCTCCTCGCCATAGCCCTCGAGATCCTGAATGGATTGGAGCAGCCAGTACTTGGCCGACTTGGGACTCATCTGCAGCTTGGCCAGTTTGCCGTGCTCGGTGGCTATTTGCCGGAGATAGTCCGCCGGGGGCTCGCCCTCGGAGCTCGGCTGGATCAGGTACTCCTCGTACATGCGCAGTGGATTGGTGGCCAGACGCTCGTCCAACCCGGTTTGGCTGCTGCTGTTGCTGGGGCTGCTGGAGCTGCTGTTCGAGTGGGTTTGCGAGCAGGCGGAGGTGGAGGCGGACGCGGAGGCGGATGGCGAGGGTTGGAGGCTGAAGCTGTGGATCTGGGTGGTGGCCACCGGCAGGGTGCAGGTCTCTATGTGTTCCATGGACTTTTGCTTCGACAATCGCCGCTTCTTGAAGCTCAGGGCGTTCTCCTTCTCCTTCCGCTGCTGCTGTTGCTGTTGCTGCTGCTGCTGCTGCTGCTGGGCCAGTTCCCGTCGCATCCGGATGGGGCACTCGGCCCGCACCGAGGACTCATTGAAGCGCAGTCCATCCGCTTGGCAGAGCAGCGCCGCCAGCTTGGCCGCTCCACTCCAGTCCAGAGCCGAGAGCCGGCCTTCGAGGAGATCACGCCTGGCCTGCATGTAGAACAGATTGCGGACACTCTCCTGGAGGATGAAGTGCACCGGCACCCAGAACTTGACCCGCAAGGCGAGCATCAGCTGGATGCCACTGCCACTGCTGCCGCTGTCGCCGGAGAGCCTATTCCTAAGGTTAATCCACTGACGGGTCTGTGATTCCTTCTGATTGGGCGTCCAGTGTTCCAAGCCGAAGTATTCCATTTCGCAGATGATGTTGAGGGCGCGACAGACCTGAAAGGAGCAAAGAACATAGATTAGTCCTCTGACATGAGATTTTTTTGTAAAATAAGATAATTGTGGAATGCGTAGGGCCCTTATTTCTCGGTTGGCTGGAAGTTCATTGTTTCCAGAGCAACAAATTAAAGTTTAATCTTCACTCGACAACTCGACAACTCGGCATGGGTGACTGTTTTTCAATCTATTCTGGATCAGCGACTTATCAATTCAACTTGACAGAGCCTGTCAGCGACATGCGGCTAAAGCGGCATCAACGCCAAAGCGAAAGCACAACCAGAAGCAGCCGAAGCAGCAGAAGCAGCAGAATCGGGCCAAAAGCATGTCCTGTCGTCTATCTCACAACATTGCCATGACAGCCAGCAACATCCGCAGCAGCAACAACTGCTGCTCCTGGCAAGTGGATAGATTGGGAAATGGCAAAATGGGGGATTGGGAATGCCATTGGATGTGTAAGTGTGGGGGATGTGGATGTGGTTCTCCAGAAATATTTGCTTATGCAACGAGCGTGTCATCATTTCGAATAGAACAAGTTCAAATGTGGGCAGCACCAGCAACAGCATCTCGCCTAGCAACAAGCATGCTTATGTGGTTCATAATGTTCTTCCTGTCTGTCTGGCTGTCGGTTTTGGCTTTAACAAGCCCCATCCCCACTCTCCAAGCCCCAAAGGCAGTTGCATTGGCTGAACGCCGAAATGAAATTTCCGAAAACGTCAAAACACAAAATACAACAGATGAGAGAGGCGAGTAGGACGTAGTCCACCAGGGACTCACCTTTAAATACCGAAACCCTCCTCCTTCCCCATTTCAGCACTTTGCATAATGAGATATATATAGATGGGTATACAGATATAGATATATTTTGTAGCACTTCCGAGTCTGGCTTAGTCCAAGGCAACAAGTTGCTCACGCATCAACGCCTTCGCACTTTATGCTTTTTTTTATTATTTTGTGGCTCTGGCTCTGTTCCCCCACATTTCCAATTAGGCGAAACCGCAAAATGGCATAAAAAACGTTCAGGAAAAACAAGATGAATGACTGGGGAGGACCTGGGAGGTCTTGGGAGGTCTGAGAGGTCTGTGAGCTCCAAGAGGATGTCCTGGAATGGGTGGTGTTTAAATTTATGACTGATATTATTAGCCATTTCAAGGAAATTTGAGACAATTTGTTCTAGTTGGCTTTGTTACTTTATAGCCTTGCTGGCTTTAACAAAGGACACTTTTAACAAAGAACACTTTCCATATATCCTACCCAGGTGTAAGTCAGTTCTCGGAATCAGAGCTCTTTGTTGGACTAATTAAGACGACAGATGTCATCGTCAGTTGCGGTTTGCAGTTGTGGCTCTGAGAGCTTGCTGGGCTGCTGTGGGTGATGGTGCTTGGAAACAGTTTCCAAACTGCTTCTCATTCGAACGCAATTAATTAATCAAGTACGCAGATCGATTTACGTAGGGCGGTGAAGGGGGCGTGGCAGGTTAGTAACGGAGAGGCGGCAATCGAGAATTTGATGTTCATCTTGGCAAGCTGGATGGTTGGATGGCAGCTGGGACGGAAGCTTACGACTTGCGGAAAGTGCCAAATATACACAGTGAGAAAAAAGAAACATCAAAATCAAAAAGGTATATAATTTGTAATAAAAATTATACTCTTTTTAATAACCTACTTCTAAGATTTGAAATACTTTTAATAGCTTTTTAATAAAGTCATAAAATAAAGCATTTCCCCCCAGTGCTCTTGGCATCAAATTCATGGCCTATGGAGGCGGTTGGGGGGTCGCCGTTGACAGCCAGAGAGCGTGTCTAATGAAGCCTCTCGAGAGCTCCGCCAGCGTAACAACTGAAATCCCATACCCATACCCATATCCATACTGCGCTGCGCCATTCGCCTCCAGCGGAATGCTTAACAGAATTTGGGGAATCAAGAGCCAGATGAGGAGGAGATGGTAATGGAAATGGCAATGGATCCGCCGCCAGATGTTGCATAAATCTTTCGCAACTCCCTCAATTATATGGAGCTTTGAAGCAAATCACATTTTGTAATTAAAGAACGCAGTTTGTTTCGAAATGTTATTTTCGAAATGTTTTTTAATCGCTTTAGTGTTAATGAACGAGAAATAAACAAAAAAAACAAGGCAAAAAAAAAAATAACAAGATTTAAAGGTAAGGCTTATATTTAAAATAGAGATAAAGGAAATAAAGATAAGATATTTTAGATAGAAAGATACATCTATCAGATTCTTCTCTTTTAAAAAGAATATTTTATGAAACATTCCAATCAGGCAAAAAATACACTTTCTGAAATATGTATATATTTTTTGAAATTTAGATTCTATATTTTATTTTTGAATCATTTTTTCAGTTTGGGGAGCAAAGAAGCCGCTAAACGTGGCAACAGGCGGAACAGAAGCAACTAACACAAAGGCACACATGAACATTCATTCACCGCAAAAATAACAAAAAAAAAATACAAAATACAATAAAAAAAATAAAAAAAAAACAAAAAATAAATACAGAAAATCGTCGCTGTTGTCGCCGCTGTCAAGTGCAAAGTCCACTTTTGTGGATTTCGCTAAAATTAAATAAAACACAAAAGCGAATCGCTGCTAAATGGCGAACGTGAACTTATTTTTTTTTTTCTTCTCTCAGGCGCTACTACGGCAAATAAGCCGGGAAACTGAGCTCAAGCTTCAGTAAGCAGGCAGCCTGACATAACCGAAAAGTTTCATAATCCCCCCATACAAGTCGCTCCTAATTTTTGGCGGGGTCTGGGGCCTCCCACGACATGCAATATGGCTCCCTCTTTCCCTTTATTCCCTCCCGGCAGATGACAAAAGTACCCTTCTTGATTATACGCCTTAATGCATTTCGTAATATGTATTCCGCGCACTATATAACGACTTATTTGTTGTTATTGCCAGTCATATTTGGGGTTTATTGTGGAGCTCGTAAAATCGCCAAAAGCGAGCAACAAGCGGGTAAAATTCCACCACTCTCTACACGAGACACGTGCTATTATTTCTACTTGACATTTTTGGGGGGCTTGCGGCTTAGAGATGTACCCAAAAATAGGGTTTTTTACTATTTCATACATTTAGTTTAAGATCTTAAGTATATAGGGTGCTTGTAATCACCTGTAATTATTTACTTAAGTCGGGGCCTTATTTTAAATTGTAATAACTTTCACCTACTTTTCAAAAACAGGGCAATAAACCTTCAGAATTTCAGCAGTTATTAAGCTTGACACTACAAGTGACCCCTCAAGTGCTTGTAAACAAAAATTCCCAAGGCTATTAGAATATAAAATTTGTTAATTATTGATTATATTTATTTTTTAGTTGACGTGCTAACCCAATCAACAATTGCACTCTTTTCTCCACCTGCAAGAGCGTCTTTTAAGAGAAAAGAGTGGCCAACAAAGGTAAACAAAGTGGAGTCTCAGAGTACATTGTAATCCCAGATGGTGGAGCAGATGGTGGAGCCGATGAGAGCGGAGAGTGTGAAGAAAAAGAGCTGCTACTCTCTTCTGAGTGCACTGAGACAACATATGTAAACGTGAGAAGACCGAAGAGCTGGGTGGCTGGGGCAGGGCAGGTGGGGCTCGGCGGGGGGTGCTATGACTAGATGGCTGGCTGGCAGCAGAAAAACCCGATTTGGACTTTGGACCCGAGTCTCCGAAATGCCAAATGGACTTTGGACTGGCACTCGCCTAGTGAGTGTTGTTTTGTTGCCGTTGCCGTTGCTGCCTTGCTGCCTTGCTGTTTGCTTCTCTCACCCGTCCGTCTCTGGTTTGCAGTTGTGTTTATTGTGCGAACAAACACCCTACCCTCGCCTCCCCTGGCACCGGTGATCGCAACTGTTTGGCGTTTGCTTATGTAGTTTAATGGCCCCCCCCAGCCGAAAACCGAAATCCAAACTGTAACTGTAACTCAAGCCATGACGTCAGTGGAGATGGATCGTCTTTGTACTTTGAACCCTGGAAGTGTGTTGGGGCGGCCAGGCCACCATCCGATTTGCATCTGCAGCATTGTATTAAGGCCGATTAAATGCCTTTTGAGCGCTCCACGTGTAATAAAAAGAGAGTGAGTGGGATTAACTAGTGAGAGCGATCAGCGATGCTAAGCAGCTTAGTTCTCTTTCGAGAGAGATATAAACAAATAGATAGACGGGAAAGATAAAGAAATACCTACAGAAAGCATTGGCTATAAACGGTTAGAACTCGTTCGTTTTGTATTTATTTTTTTCATTTTTATTTTACTTTTTTTTTTAAATTTTTTTGTATTTATTGCGATGGTTGGCGGCAGCGGGTCATGCGCCCGTCGAGTGATCACCTATCCCCCTCTCAGTCACTCACGATGACAGATGAGTCTGACAGGGAGGGGGTGAGGCGGTTGTGGAGCTGGAGAAGAGTGGGGGACAGCTGCACCTCTTTTTGTGCAAATTACGGTACTGTGAGAAAAAAAACCCAAAGTAACCTTTTGGGATTTTATTTTCTCTTCACTTACTACCTACTTTCCATCACATGATATTCAAAAATTATATTATTGTTAATTAACATGAATCTCTTAAATAAAAAAATAATCTTAAAATTTTCTTTCTGTGTCATTGGGAATGAAAATGCACCGAAACAGGTTCGATGCGGGGAAATTGGCCATAAATTGCACTTAATTACTTATGCACTGAGACAGAGTGGGCCAGAGTGGACCACTACCACGTGCCCGGCATGTGCTCCCCGGCCTTATAAATTGGAACTGCAACTGCTGGAACTGGAAGCCGTCTTTATCGACTCCCCCCGTCTTAAATGTCACCCACTGTAGTGCCATTTACCATAACTGTTTCACGTTCGGTGGCTGGCTTTTTAATTGCTGACGTGAGAACCTCTCTGTCTCTGTCTCTGTCTCTGTCTCTGTCTCTGTCCAACTAGGAGAAATGGTGAAAATGAAAATACAATAGCCCCCATGTATCCAAGTGATATACATATGAAAAGCGAGTGCAAGTGCAAATTAATTGGAAAATGTCTGGACCATCTGGCTGATGCAATTAGCCAAAGGTGAGAGATCGGAATGTCAAGGTGCTACGGGTTGCAAGCTAATGATGCAATGCGATGATGATTCAGTTGAAAGTTGGGCCAAAAAATTGAAGCTCTATTTTTTCCTTAATTCCACTACCACCTGCCAAGTGGCACCTTATCAGCTGCAGTTGGAAATTTGCATTCCCAACTATCAACAAGTAGTGCTAACCTTAAGCAACGACCTTCAGCCCGTCCAAGTCCAACAATTGCATTGAATTTCACTTTCAAGTTAAACCCCCCAACCCCCCACAGTTGCTAATCAAAATTATTAATATTTTTATGATTTTTTGATTTAGTTAGAATTTAGTTAGAGCGATTAGAGTAGGAACTAGCGTACAAAGTGCACTTCTTTGATATTAGAACGTGAGCACGTGTCTCTCTTTCTCCTTCTCTTTAAAAAGGGGGGCGTGAGTGTGTGTGTGTGTGCTAGAAACCAAAAGCTAAAAACAAGAAACAACAAAAATACTTTTTTCACAATTCCAAAGTGCAAATAAAAATGCACTAAGAACAGAACAAAATAGCCATTTCATAAGTGCAATTAAAGGCTGATTAATGGGGAAATAGCCGGTCTAGAGTGTCCTTGCTAGAAAACCTATAATTACCAGAGCTATGGTAATATAATATTTTTATTTCAAGGCCCCGGGTTGGAATTACTTTCAGTGCAGTGTGTCCTTGAAGTGATCAGAAGCCCCCTGGCCCCACCCCCACCCTGTAAAGTGAAAGCCCATTTGGAAGAAAGGGCCAAGTTTATGGAGCTCATGGTCATAAAACTCTTCTTATTTTTTATTTTTGTTTTTTTGTTTTTGTTTTTTGGGCAATTATATGGGTGTCTCCAATTCGCAGAATGATCCATCTTCGTGCATTTTTTATGAAAATGATGTTTGTTGGCTTGGACCGGCTTGGTACCGCCACTGCATCAGCTCTTAAACAAAAATCATACATAACATACATACTAACTAAGGCAGGCGGACTAAATTAAAAATCAGGGCACCCAAATGAAAATATACGAGTCCTGTGCATATTTATTCCAAGCTATAATGTGTGTGTGTGGAAGCAAGAATGTCCTGGCTGTTGCCATAATTTTTCTCGGTTTCTGAGTTTCTGTGTGTTATGTGTATTTTTTCGCATTTTTTTTCCGCTTTTTTTCTTTTTCGAGTTTGCGACGCTGTTGTTTTGGTTTCGTTAAGTATGCGTCATTTTCAGTGGCTGCCACTTTTTGCGTGCGTTGCGCGAAAATGCGGAAAAGCCGCAAGGGAGTGGGCCTGGGCTTGGGTCTGGGCCGTTCCGGGTACTCTATACACACGACCCTTGATCCCTTCATCCTTCCTGCCTTCCTGCCTTCTTGGTGTTTTATTTTTTCCTCCCCTTAGGAGTTGACTGCAGTCCTTTACAACAACAACAGCAGGCCAACAAGCCAACAGTCCAACAAGCCAAATAACCATGGAAATGCATTACATTGTTGGTGGATGCCAGGATGAGAGGGCCAACTCCCGACCCTAATTAGCATGGCACATTCCCAATTGCCGGAACGTGATGCCAGATTATGGCAGCAAGAGTTTGGTGGCAAGAACTCTCAACTACACAAAATATTATGGCACTAAATATTAGGTTTAACTTTTAATTCCATACCCATTTAGGTAATGCAGTTGCCAAAGCCAAGCTCCCAAGAAACTTGGCTCTACTATTTACCCAAAAAACACATTCATGAGATTTCCATATCACTCTCAAGCCCCAGAAGTTGATAAATTGCATTTGGCCTAAATGAAATGTCTCAAAACGAGGCAGCAACTTTTTTTCCCAACCAACAATGAGGAAAACTTTTTGAAGGAAAAAATAAAAGAATGTCAAGAGCACATACAAGAGCCAGAAATGGAAATGTTGCGGAATGTGTGGATGACGATGGGTTCGCTCAAGAGGATGCACTTTTCTTACCAAAAATGGAGGATTTTGTGTCATGTGGTTGGGATGCACCACCACCACCACCACTACCAACCACTACCATGTACTAACATCCGCCAAGAAGTGAATCACGGAGGTCAGGGTCTGTGTCCTTCTTGGACAATTGTCGATGTTTAAAATTCCGAGCCAAGTAGAGAGAAAAAAAAAATAATAAAAAGAAATATCTTCCGCCTGGAGGATTTCGGGCGAAGGAAAAGGATGCATAATAAGGCAACATTATGCGGCAGTAGGGATGGAGGCACAGGATGGCACAGTTCCAAAATATAATAACAAAGATATCAGCAAATCGGTTTTTCGCCATTCCGGCCCCAGTCCTGGTAAAGTTTGTACAAGCCGAGGAAGCACTTGTCCGCTTCTGGTGGTGCAGCTGCTTTGATGATTTATCCACCGATTCACCCACTCAACCATCCAACCACCCATCCACCTACCATCGGCCCTGGCTATGAACTTGTTTACCCATAAATCCAAAGGCAGGCTTACAAGTTTACCTCGCTTCTGGCCGCTCTCCAATGTATTTCAATTAAGTTATCAAATACACAAACACACACATACAGAGGCTTTGCAGGTTTGTATCCTGTATCCTGTCAGTTACCAAAAAAAAAGATGTATATTTTTTATATACCTACATATATAGAGGTATGTGAGTGAGTGGGGCGGGGAAGGCCTGTTGCCAGGTGCCAGGTTGGCTCTTGTCTGCCTTGTATTGATTTTATTTTTGGCCAAAACCCCAGACCCCAGTGCCGAGCTAGCAATTCCATGTTTGCACTTGATAACTACGAGACTGGGCCGGGGGCTGGCGAATTTCGAATGCAAATGGTTCGCTGCCAAAGGATATAATAATATATCATTTTAAAGTTGCTCACTCGAAGGGGCTGTGTAGCTGGTGTAGCCAGTGTCCTGTGTCCTGGCTATGTCGTGCCTAAACTCATTTATTCTAATTGTAAATTGCATTCGTCCTTGAGCCCCTTTCTCGGTTTCAATTCATTTCAGTTCGCTCCGTTGCGAAAATCAAGCGGTATCGGAAATCGCGCGTGACAAGCTTAGCCACCAGGTTCTTAGGGCCGGGCCGACACAAACGCTGACCTCTCTTGCACTTTGAGAAATGGGTTTCTAAAAAAAGACAGCCACCACGACAGAGCCCACATTGCGTATACTTAATATTTTAAGTAACACCGCATACTATGGCGTATACGTAATATTAAGTATACGCCCCATGTACCAATGTTAAAGACATCCACCACGACAGAGCCTACATTGCGTATACTTAATATTTGAAAGAATACCGAATACCATGGCGTATACGTAATATCAAGTATACGCCCCATGCACCCACAATAATCACACTTTCCTCGCAGTGTATCCTTTCTATTCAAATGACTTTAGTCATTGCAGTTAATGATGCCTGGCTTTAGGCCCCACCATACCTCCCACCACTCTAAGCCAAGTTTGGTAGCTTTGATGGACATTTGATGGCCTCCCCACCGCCCTCCGCCCGCGCCCACTTCCCCCATCCCACCATATGCCAAATGGCAATTTTCACTTCGTTAAAATTGTAGAATTTTCTTTTCAAGCAATTTAGTAGCGGAAAATGCTTTTGATGCCGGGGGAGGGGATGGAAAGGGAAAGCAAAGGCTGGCGGATACGGGCCAAGTGGGTGTCGAGAGACGGTGGGTGGGTGGTGGTGCTGCTGCTACCGGACACCCGAGCAGGGCCAGACGCCTGGTCTGGAAATACACTGATTAGAAGCGATTAGGGACCTGATTTGATTACTCCCAAGCACGACGGAGGATTACATAAGATTGCATTTAAAAAGTGTACTAATTTAAGCGGTAATTCACGCTATTAAGTATTCGTGACCCCGGGCCATCATACATTGGCGTTTATGAATATTTCAACATCAAATAACAGCGTCTGGCTGTTCTGGCAAATCAAATGACAACAAATGTAATTAGTAATTAGTTATTTGTAATTGGAGTAGAATAAATAAAAAGCCCATGCCAGGATAACTTTCATTAAATGGCAATTAAATTCATGGCGAATTGTTAAACTCGACTTAATTAATTTTAGTGCCAAAGACAATGTTGCTTTAAGAGGCTCAATTAAAACGGCATTATCCTGACGCTGATTGTGGTTTGTAGGAGGGGTTGGGTTGGGTTGGGTCTCGAAAAACAAAAGCCTCGAACAATGCAAACAGGACACGCCGCAGGACATTGTATGTACATCTTTGGAGGCAGTAAGTAATAATAAAAATAAAAGTAAAAGCATTTAATTAAGACTGCCGAAGGGCGAACTGAAACTATAAAGCCTATGGACTGCTTATGGGCTCTGAAAAGCCCTTCTCTTTCCCGGAAAATAAATTGCAATTTAATTTTGATTCGGAATTTAAATTGAAATCCCAATGCCAGAGTGAATTATATCTTGATCCGGTAGTTGATCGGATTTGTTTTTCGTTGTTTTTGCTTCTGTTTCTGGCTCCCCCATCATGGTTTTTATGGACTTTTATTGGCCCTCTTTTTGTCGTAGAAGGACTAGTGCCTCTGACTAGCGGGAGAAAGGCCAAAGAAAATAATAGTGAAAGCCACACAGGACCCCCGGTTCGGGGCAATAAAAGTAAAGCAGGAAAAAAAAGGATATATACAATATATATAATATAAGTAAAGAAAAGGGCGAAACAAAAGCCTTGCCATTAGAGACACATCAAAATGGCACTCAGCATGGCGCCAGGGGGTGGCGGCTGGGGCTTGGCTTGGTCCTGTGAGGTCCTACCGAGAGGTGTAAATGGGGGGAGGGGGTCGCCCCGACTGTGCTTGTCGGCTTTTATAGAAAACTATATTCGAATACAATGGCAGAGAATTCAATGCATTCCCCAGGTTCTGCTGCGGTTTGTTTTGCGGCCATTTTTATTTTATTTTTTTTCGGGCTTGCATTTTCACGCAATTTATTGTTCTTTCTCTTCTTCCCTTGCTTTCTCTTCCCTTACTTACTTCCTTCTTTTTTTTTTTTTATTGTTTAATATTGTTCTTAGCCGTGTATGTTTGTGTTGTAAGCATTATTTTCCAGGTGGCAGTGGAGCTGAGGGCCATATTTCCGCTTGGTTGTTGTGCATTCGGGTTTCTATGGTTTTGGTCTCGCCCTCTATCCCCCTGGCTCTTGGCGCCTTTTTCTTGCCAACAGGCTTTGGGCACAAAAGCAGTTCAAGGATAATATGCAAAAACCATGGAAACAATAGATAGCACTAGACTAGAGACCCCCACCCCCACCCCCACCCACTAAAAGGTCAAATGGAGGCGCCTGTTTAGCAAATGACATTATCATTTGCCTTCAACATTGATTTTTGTACAAAATTTCGTCATTGTGATGTGCAGGCACGATTTCTGCATCATCATAAAAGTGCTGAGTGGGCACTGGAAGAAAAAATGTGGTTGGTTCTGTTGGTTTCATTTCCAGAACGAAGAAAATCTGAAGAGAGAAACAGTCCCTGACACTGCAAGCGGTAATTGCATTAAGTGTCGGCTTAAAAGCAGTCTCCCAACCACTCTGTTCGCGTCATCCACTGCCAGGCAGCCATGTCATTGTCGGTGGATTAGCGAACCATCCACCCACTCCTGCCACCACACATCCACTCACTGGCACGAAGAACTGCTGCCAATTAGCCAGAGAATGGCCAAGACACTCTGCAACATATAGACTCAATATGCTTGGCTTTAACCATTTAATCGATATGTGTTTTTGGCCAAAAGAGGAGCGAATCAAGTTGCACGTGACGCGAGCTGACTTCATTCGTTTTGACTGTTTTCCCCACTACCAGTTACTCCCACACTCCCATACAGTCTTGCCTGGAAATTGTAAACATGGCTATTTCGAACAATGGAGTTATTTGAGGGAATTGCTATTCCAATTACTTCCCAAAAACTAACAAAATAAAAGTTATCCCTACTACGCTCCAACTTTTTATTATTTCACTTTCAAAGTTGAAACTTTTCTTTCTCAAAACTTTTTTAACCTTCTGGTTTATGAATAGAAATTGTTTAAAAAAAAAAGAATAATATTTTTAATTATTGAAAAGTTTAATCTGCAAAAGAGTATGATTTATGGAATAGAGACTGTAGTTCAACTTTTTTCTTTCCTATTTTTTTTTTTAAAACTTGTTTAGTCCTTTGGAGCTTGGCACGCGAATATAATTTCCTTTTGATTGGGTGCGCCTCGGCTCGACTTTACTAGCTGGGAGCGATTTTCCAGATAGATTTGCGGGCGCATTGCCAGCACACGGTGTAAACATAAATTGCGCTGGCAAGGACACGCAATACACACACACACATGTACAAATACAAACAGAAGAAGTGGGAGTAGGGAGTGTAGGGAGTGTAGGGAACAGAGCGAGGACACAGACAGGATGGCGCACACGCACCACGAAGCCTTCTTCGTGTGACCCTCACAGCTCCAAACTCCAGGCCTTGTGGGTACAGTGTAACCACATACATGATGGCTCGCCAGGGTTGTCGATCTAAAGGGGAAGGAAGGAGAGGGAAAAAAGAGTCCTTTTTGCCTTAAACTTTGACTTTCTGTACCGGAAGAAGAACCAAGGCTGTGAGCTTTTTTCTTGTTATTTTTATCAAACTTGAGCTTAAAATAAATCTATTATAATAATTGCTTCTAAAAATAATCATTATTCAACTAATAACTATTAAATTACTCCAAATATCGACTAAAATTCAGGCCAGAATGTTTCTTAAAGGCTTGTGGCAACTCTGGCAGGTGGCGTGTGGGCTGCCGCAGGTTGCAGCCTGACTCCTGCCTGCCTCCTGTGTCGCCTGCAGTGCGTTTTGCATTTTCCGGACAAGCACAAATGTCCAGCGAACATGATAAACGCCCCGGCTGCACCCGGAGCGACATAAAAGTGATGGCGCTATTTCGGAAGCAAAATGCAGTGCGGGTTTTTGGGTTTCGGGTTCTCTGTTTTGGGGGTTTGTTTATGCGTTTTTGGCCAACAGAGAACCGACAGCCAGTTGCAATTAATTTCGAAATTGGCAAACGATATTGGGGGCCAGTCCACGTCCACATCCTCACCAGCCAGAGATAGCCAGCCAACTCGGATGTAATTGTTTGGAAAATTAATTTTTGCTTTTACCAATTTACTCGAGTTGTTGGCCCAAAACAATGGACCAACAATAGGCCAATTGATTAGCATAGATATGGCATAAATAAAATAAATATTTTATTCCTTGGAGATTGCCAGTTTCGGGTCAAGTGCAGGCCGTAAATTTATTGACAATCGGAATCTATATAGTAGAATATATATATTTTATGTCAATGCATTCAACTATTGCTGCAATCAGTGCGAATGCGAATGCAAATTCAAATGTTTTGGCAATGTTTTTGTTTTTCATTTCGAGTCTCCTCCCCACGACGACCTCCTCGGGGATGAGTCAGGGGCGTAGGAGCGCCATTTGAGTTCGTTTCTGGGTTCCAGGGCTGAACTAATTAAGCTATTAAACCATATCAGCAATGAATATGCAAATAAACTTTAAATACAATACTTTTTCTTTCCTGAAAAAAAGTGAAACAATGGTTGGGAAATAATAGATTATACAAGTTATATATTATTTGTATTGTATGGTCGTCGCGGGATTTTACAAATTTATGACAATTTTGTTGACGGAAAATCGGGATACACTTCCAACAGATAAAAGACATTTATTTCTCACACGATTAAAGCGTAAAAAATACTATTTATGATCTGAGATACCTAGGGATATGGAATACTTTAAAGTATTCTCATTTCTCGCTTGAAAAGGTTAAATTCTAGTTAAAAATAAATTGGTTTGTTAAATTCCTAGCGATTAAATAAAGAAACTTAATTATAATCTTTTTAGTTGCCCAATTTGTGAGCTCTATTGCGTTGTATCTGGTGGATGCGACAAACAAAGAGATTAATTGGCGCAGAGCGCCACTCAGATTCTCTTTTTTTCTTCACATTTTTTATTTTCGCCGGTTGAGGTGCAAAAAGTATCTGAACGACTGGCTAGGGAGGGGACTCGCCTTAAATAAATTTGTATTTATCTTGGGTTGTTTGTTTAAATTGTTAATAACTGGACGACTGTCGACTGCAAAAAACCAGGAGAACCAGAGCGAAAAGCAACGAAAAGAAATAATATATCCGATTTACATACCGATATACACACTATACCATATATATATGGCGAAAAAAAAAAAATGAAACTTGACAAAAATACGAAAATAGGTAAAATATCTCGTTTTGCGTTTTACATTTTTTTTGTTGTTTGTATGGGCTTGGCTAAAAGAACCAAGACAAGCTAAAAGCGGAGAGAAACACAAACACTTGAAGCTCAGGCGCAGCCAACTCTGTCACATTCAGATGCAGATACACAGATACACAGATACATAGATACTTGTGCTTATAAGTTATTCTTTTTTGGAAAAGAGCTCCAGCCCGAGCACGTGTGTGGTAGCAAGAAGACGGAGAAGAAAAAACTTCCTGCTGTTTAGGCCAAAAGCCACATTTAGGCCAAGGCTATGAGGACCATAAAACAGGGCGTATGCTTAATATTAATCACAAAACTTTACGCTAAACAAATAAACAAACAAGCCGAGTGTGTGTTTGCCGCCAAGTTGGGGGTATTTCAATATCAATATAACATCTGTTGATGGCAAAAAAAAATGAAAATAAATTATACAACAAAAAAATGCTAAGAAATTGCGTTTTAAGAATAAGAGGTAAGAAAACGAAATTATTTATGCTTATTTATCATTTACGCTTTGATTGCTCTGATATCATGGCTTCTCTGAGTTCTACGCCTCAGTTTTCAACCTCCAACTGCCCCAGCCCCTGCCCCTGTCTTCCCACCTGTATCTACCTCATTTTTTTCCAGTCTGTCCCCCTTTTGTTTTTTTTTTAGCTGTTAGCTGTTGACATCGCTTATTAATATAAGAAATTTTCGAAGAGCTTATCGGCAAAAGGCGATAAAAAACGGAGAAGGAGAAGGGAAAAATAAAGAAAATCGAAAAGAATCATAAATATGATAAGTGTTTTGTAAAGTTTGTTGAACAGAAAATATTTTATATTTTAGATAGCCTATCTATACTAGAGTCTATAGGTATGGTTGTGTATTATGAGCTAATTATATGGGGGGATAGTATATGTATCTGTGAGATACCAAAAATATACACCCAGACATCTGGAAGAAGAGCGCTTGCTATTCAGATTACGGCGCCTGAATTGGCCTTTTGTCGTGACACGAGAGACAAGCAAATTGGCCAGCGGCTGCTGCACTTGACCCTCCTGCCACCCGCTGTCTCTGGCCTTGTTGCCACTTGAGCTGCCTCATCAAATCTTGCCTGGAAACTTGCCCGGCTGCCATCTTTCAATTGTTGCAAGTTGCACGCAGCCCTCCCTCCTTCGTAGTAATCCCATACTTCAAGGGTGTTGAAAGAACTCATCATCCAGCTGGTGTCTAATCCCAGCCTGCTTCCTTACAGCCACGTTCGCAAATATAATTACACTTAGAAAAAAGACTAGCCGACTAGTAGGATCAGATTAGACCCTCTGCCTCAGACTGGAATGATGTCAGAGTGGGTTCTGAATCTTGGAATTCTGGTTGCTTCACTGCGTATTACTGCATTTGGTGGCGAATAGACTGCCGGGTAGACCCTCCATGAGCGGCGATTTCATCATAGACCAGAGGCACTAACAAGACTCGTGATATATCAGGACTCTCCATCGATATCATGGCACTACGAACGTAAATAGTTTTTCCATTTCTGGTATGGACTTTGTCATGTAACAGCAGTCACTCGAGGAGCTGGCAATCGAAACAAGAAAGCAACTCAAATGGCCACTCCAGAGCCCAGAAGTGCCAGCAGCTCTGACGACAAACGGGCCACGAAAATGGCAATTTTAAATGCAATTACAAGTAGCTGGTAATTGCAAGTAACTATTATCGAGCATAAAACTGTTGCACACGTATAGGGCGAACAGTTGGGCTCAGTAGAGCTTACTAGAAAGAAAGTGGTCCTTAACCGCTTCTGACATGAGTTTTCGACAGTTTTCGAGCCGAAAAAACGAAATGGAAACTGAGTCATATAGCTTGGCATGCCAACAAGTTTATATATTTCTTGTTGAATCCGAGAATCGAGGTAACAAAAATGTAATCCCATTTTGACATGCAAACTCGAATGACGTCAGGGGCGATGAAAACTTTTTTAGATCCTGGGCCTGCCAACCAAAAAACTTTTCTTTCGCCAAGTCCGAGTTTCCGAGCCAGCTTTGTAATTAAAATGTGCAAGTGCTGTGCCGTCCTGCCCCCCGCCGGTCTGAGTCAGGGCTTTGGGGTTCATTAGCCAGGGCGATAAGGCAGGGCCCCTTGCTTGAAAGTTATGTAAACCCGCTTATCAGCCTAGTTCGTTTACACCCCGACCCGATAATCGCCAGCAATGGGGATTGATGGGGAGGCGAGGAGCTGCAGCCTTAACAGGTGACATTGACACAGCCATGACTAAGTTGGTCTCTGGACAATTAATTAATTATATTTTATTTATAGCCCGGATTTCTCATGGCCATGGTGTTACACACTGAAGAAGACCTCTTATCGCTGCTTACAAGAGGCCAGGCGCGTCATCCTGGTTCCCGATAAGCCCAATATAGGCCAGATTAAGCTGACGCATAGTTTGAAATTAAATCACAGAAGGGAAATGTTAATTCGATTAATCCAAAGTCCGGATAATGGACGGCAAGTGTGCGTCACACATGCCCCCTCCCTGGGGGATCAGAAAATATAAAAAAGCATTCATCTGACAGATTAATGGAGCTGATAGCACTAGGGTCTGGACATTGGACCACAAAGCATTAAAAATATAATGGGGAATGTAAGTGTGTAGCATACGTGATGGAAAACATGTGGGGCCTGATAACCCACAGATTCCGATTTAAAATCAATGTCAAGCTCAAAGGCTAGGCTTCCAGAACTCAACAATCCTATCCAGAACTCTTCAATACCACAAAGTATCTTCTCCAAATCACTGGCAATTAGCAAAAGTAATCGCGCAGTAACTGGAATCAAAACACTTGGTAACCTTTGCAGTGCTGACAGATCTAAGCCCCCTCTATAAACCATTTACGCTCTGGCCTAATTCGACTTGTTGGCACAATATATGATATACACTTCTAGACCAGAGTGCTGGAGATCTTGATAGCGAGCTGGCTCTTCTGATAGGGGAGCTCTGCCAGATAAGATAGCTGCCGAGTTGCAGAAACATAGTCTCTTGTTTTCTTGTTTTCCAAGGCACTGATAACAAAGTTGGCAACGAATTGGGCCTAAATACTATAATGCCAGTGTGTGTGTGTGTGTGTGTGGACAGTTATTTGATAAGTTTCCCAGATTAGATTCCACAGACACTAATGCACGGCGGCAAAGTCTTAATTAGTCCGACCAACAAGCCGAATTGCCGAATTGGCTTTAATCGCTGGGTGGACGGAGGGAGTTACTTGTTGGAGGGCCCAAGTGGACAGAACAGAAATCATAATCATTTATGTACACCCGCTCGTAGTAACAGAAGCAGTCGGGTCGAGTGTTTGCACTAAACGTCTCAAGTGGCACACACTTGGACGTTGAACCCGCCAGTTACTGTCCCCCTACCATATGATTAAACTTCTCTTGGGTTTATTTTATTTTTGTATTTGTTTTCTTTTTTTCGGTTTCTTACTATAGTTCACCTTTTCGCGGGGGGGCCACCTACCCAGCTGGGGAGCCAAGGTAATTCGAAACGAATTAGCACAAAACTAGTAAACAACAAGACAATGGAATCGGACACGGCCCTGGAACTGATAACGGAATGCGAATCTAAAATCGAAGAAAAAAACACACTCATTACTGATAAGCGTGGAAAAATTTCGATTTTCGATGCAAACTCTCACAGGTCCAGCCCCCTTCCGAAGAGGATAGTTGGGGCCTTCTTTAAAAATCATTACCTCCTTAAATAAAACCATCAAAAAACTGTAAAAATAAGAATGAGAATAAGAACCATCAGCCATAAAAAAGTAATAATTTCTTCATATTCTTGTGTACTTATTTATTTCGAATAAATGAAATCAGCAACCGATTTCTGTAGCCCTGAGAGTGAGTTGAGTGTGTAAGTGAAGGCCCCTCTGATGTTATGTAGGATATGAGTGCTACTATGAGGTAATTCCAAGGCGAGATGGATCATTTTGTAACAATTGTGAAGAGCACTACGAGTGACTTTCCCCCTTGAAATCTTCCAACCTTCAGAGAAGGGTTCTTGGCGTAATTCCACGTGCTGTTAAGGATCTTGCTTCTTGACTTTAAAGACAATACTATAAAAGATCGACTAAAAATAGAGTCTTAATAATTCCCCGATCGTCAGCTGTGATAATACAAGTTCTAATGGAAAAACCCCAACCGGCAGTACTAACTGAATAACTCACATTATTCATATCCAAAGTGAACTCACCTTTTCTAGACATTCCTGGCCATTGGCTTTGGGATCCCACTTGACGGCCTGCTGAGTGCCGTTCGGCAAGTTAACAATGCACCACATTTTGTTGCCTTTGTTGCTGTGGTGGCTGGTGGCTGTTGCTTGATTTGTTGTCTAACTGGTACAAGCTCGACTCTCTGCCGAGTCTAAAACAATTGCATTTGGAGTAGAGTGGCTACCAGCTCCAGTCTCTAGTCTCCTGTCTTCAGTTTAAGCTTCCTGCTTCCAAAAATCAAAGCTACAGGTTGCTTTTTTTGATATTTATTCTGATTTGCGCACCAAATCCGATTCGATTCGCGTATTTTGTTCCAGTCTGGGGGGGATTGGGGGCTTTAGACGACTCCTCCTCTCCTTTTTTTTGTTGTTAACTTTGAACGTCGAGCACCGAGTGCCGATTTATAATAAAATTTGCACTTTTGTAATTTTTGTTAAAAACACTTTTCATTTAGCGGCAAACACGCACGTTTTTTGCCGTTTTCTGACTTTGGTTTCTGTTTCAAATTATTAATTTTTGATTGTTTTGCTTATTTAATTGTTTTATTTTATTTATTTTTGATTTCTGGTTAAACCATATAGTTTTGGACTCAAAAGTTTCACAGTCACGAATTATATTCCACTCGAATATCCACACCAAGTGGCTGTTTGTTTCTGCTCTAGATGCTTCACCCAAGAACGCGCATTTGACAATAACAGAGAGCTCGTCGGGCCAGCTGCTTAAATATAGTCATCGGCGAAGAGCAGGAACTGCTCCGGACTCTGGCGAAATGGTACATTACAAGTAATGTGGCTGGTAATCGATTACCCGAGACTCTCTGGGAATCGGCTCCCTCTCACACGGCACACACGAGCAAAACCGACTCATTTTAAGAGCTCATGGTACGAGTTACTCAAATATACATTTTTCTCTTCCACTCTTAATAAAAAAAAATGTTTTTAAAAACAAATTTAAAAAATCATATCGTAAATTGAGGTAGGCAGTGCCTACTAGGCACTCTGAATATTTTTTAATCAAAATCAATTGATTCGAAAGCCATTACTTTATTTGGAGTTATCATAAATCAAAACAAATGGTTATTAAATGGAAGAAACTACTTCATTTAATTGATTATAATTTTCAAGCTGAAAATTGAAGTTTTGAAATTTATTTTAAATTACTTTGACATTTTCTATTTTATTTAAATAAATTATTTTAAATTATTTTTCCTTTATAAACTCAAAAAACAATAAAACTAAGAGTATGTCATTTATTTTTAACATTCCACTCAAAGAGAAGCTGAAAGAGAGAGCCTACCTAGAGGCTCTTACCTGGATTCTCTCTTTATTTTTACCTTTGCGGGGGCGCAGAACCAGCAGCTGGTACGACCTGTTCCATTCACAGCTGTTGCTTTTGTTGTTTTCATTATTATTCTCACTCGGCTTTTGTTATCAGATTCCTTATGCTGGGGGCATTGAAAATGAAATTGAAATGCAGGCGAGTTGAATGCAACGAGCGCATGCGTATGCGGATCGGATCCCTTTTCTTTTCACAGCCTGGCAGCTGGTTTCTGGCTTACTGGTTTCCCCTGTTTCCCTTGTTTATATCTCTTTTTTTTGTTTTGTATTTAAGTATTTTTAAGCGACCTGCACAACACATAGACTGATGGGACATTGCGAAATTTTAGGGTGGACTTGTAAGAATTTCAATGATTGTGTTTTAACCGCGATTATCTGTGCAATGTAGAGGGATAACAAGTAACCTTTTATCCTTATTTAACATAAATCATAAAATATTGTAAGTAAATGACAACATCAATTATACGCCCAGTAAGCTTTGAAGCTTTTAAGAAAAGATTACGCATACGCCGGGTGGACTCCGATTCAATATTCTTAAAATAAAGAAAAAGTAAATATTAATCATTTCAGATCCAGAAAAACCTACAACCTCCATGAAAACTCAATTCCACAATCTTAAAATATAGATAATAAAAATATTAAATAATTTCTGAACAGCAATCTTCATGAATCTTACGCCCTGTAGGCGTTTAAGCTTTTAGAGAAGGATAACCCTTAGCCCTAAAATGCCTTTTAAGAAAATAATAAACATCGATTTTAGTTTGACTTGCATGAGCTGACACACCTTCACTGATATTTACCCTCATTATGTATGATGACACTTTGTAGGTCAGGTGACACAGGTGACACCAGATGGGAATGGGGCGGGCAACCACATCGGGTCACGTTCCCCACAAATCCCCCAATAATAAGGTTGCATGGACTAAAACTGACCTTGGCTACTACTATATAGAGTGGCATGCAGTCGTAATGGGTCTACATCAGGGGTTTCGGTGCAGAAAATCAATATCACTGCAATGGCCATTGGCGAACGGCAATAGACAATGATTGAGCATTCGCAGGGAGGCCGGAACGAAGGGGGACGCTGTTCGACTGTCTGGCCCAACATCGGAATTGCATTTGTACAACTTCTGCCATAAACTATGCAAATCTGGTGCCACTGGGGATATTTCTAATTCGACACATGTGGATAACAAGCTTCCATACAATTAAATTAGTGGCGCAGGCGAATATTTGGGTTTTACTTGAATATTAATAGGGATTTGGCTTAAACGCATCTTTAGTTGCCTGACTCACAGTTTACTTCGGGTAAAACTTACTTCGGGTCTGCTGAATTTAGCAACATTTTATTATCAACCACAGATGGTGACTGGGATCCCAACAGAATTAGGGGTCACATTGGCCGTAAATGCATTTGAACCATTTTTGAAGGGAACCCCCCAGAAGAATCGGATGAATAACAGCAGAGATATTTAGCGAAATGTAGTTGGGGGTCATATTGTGTTCCCCATCATTTTTGAGGGGAACCCTCCACATGAACGCCCCAGACCAACAATAATGCCAAAAATATAGACATCGTTGGGGACCCATCGAAGGGGCAATTTTTACAAAAAATATAATAAATATTTTGTTCTTAGATTTTGATGCAGATTGGTGGAGAATCGGTCTACGAATCGATTAAGGTATTTCGCTCAAGAATCGGATATATATTGGTCAAGATATGGCTATCGCAGTGGGTCAGTTTGTCGCCCCCATGTCTTTTGAACATTTTGAAGGGGATGGCCCAGGAAAATTGAGAAAAAATCGAAAAAATATTTTGTTCCTAGGTTTTGATGCAGATTGACGGAGAATCGATCTACAAATCGATTAAGGTATTCCGCTGAAGAATCGGATATATATTGGCCAAGATATGGCTAACGCAGTAGGTCAAATTGTCGCCCCCATGTCCTTTGCACATTTTGAAGGGGATGGCCCAGGAAAATTGAGAAAAAATCGAAAAAATATTTTGTTCCTAGGTTTTGATGCAGATTGACGGAGCATCGATGTACAAATCGTTTAAGGTATTCCGCTGAAGAATCGGATATATATTGGCCAAGATATGGCTAACGCAGTAGGTCAAATTGTCGCCCCCATCTCTTTTGCACATTTTGAAGGGGATGGCCCAGGAAAATTGAGAAAAAATCGAAAAAATATTTTTTCCCTAGGTTTTGATACAGATTGATAGAGAATCGATCTATAAATCGATTAAGGTATTCCGCTGAAGAATCGGATATATATTGGCCAAGATATGGCTAACGCAGTAGGTCAAATTGTCGCCCCCATCTCTTTTGCACATTTTGAAGGGGATGGCCCAGGAAAATTGAGAAAAAATCGAAAAAATATTTTTTCCCTAGGTTTTGATACAGATTGATAGAGAATCGATCTACAAATCGTTTAAGGTATTCCGCTGAAGAATCGGATATATATTGGCCAAGATATGGCTAACGCAGTAGGTCAAATTGTCGCCCCCATGTCTTTTGCACATTTTGAAGGGGATGGCTCAGGAAATTTGAGAAAAAATCGAAAAAATATTTTGCTCCTAGGTTTTGATGCAGATTGACGGAGCATCGATGTACAAATCGTTTAAGGTATTCCGCTGAAGAATCGGATATATATTGGCCAAGATATGGCTAACGCAGTAGGTCAAATTGTCGCCCCCATCTCTTTTGCACATTTTGAAGGGGATGGCCCAGGAAAATTGAGAAAAAATCGAAAAAATATTTTTTCCCTAGGTTTTGATACAGATTGATAGAGAATCGATCTATAAATCGATTAAGGTATTCCGCTGAAGAATCGGATATATATTGGCCAAGATATGGCTAACGCAGTAGGTCAAATTGTCGCCCCCATGTCTTTTGCACATTTTGAAGGGGATGGCCCAGGAAAATTGAGAAAAAATCGAAAAAATATTTTGTTCCTAGGTTTTGATGCAGATTGACGGAGAATCGATCTACAAATCGTTTAAGGTATTCCGCTGAAGAATCGGATATATATTGGCCAAGATATGGCTAACGCAGTAGGTCAAATTGTCGCCCCCATGTCTTTTGCACATTTTGAAGGGGATGGCTCAGGAAATTTGAGAAAAAATCGAAAAAATATTTTGCTCCTAGGTTTTGATGCAGACTGACGGAGAATCGATCTACAAATCGTTTAAGGTTTTCCGCATAAAAATCTTATGAATAATGCCACAGATATAGACATCGCTGCGGCTATATTGTTATTTAATGCTTTTATAAAAATATACGGTATAGAGTTACGGTAATGAAAAAGTTAGTGAAAAGAAAGAGAATACTTATTTTAAACCGTTTTTTATGACACTATTTTGTATCTTAATTTTAAAAATTTTGAATTGGAAAGTATTGACTTAACTTTTACCTTACAAAGTACATGAAAGCTTTTAGCAGTTTTATTTATTCAAGAACCAACGATATTCAACTCGATCAGCTTTTTAAAAAAGGCATCTTATTTTAATAATTTTTAATAATAATTGTTTATTTTAGATGAAGAAAATCTTCAGATAATATAAAAAAAGTAACGAAATAAATATTAGTTAAATATAAAAGTAACCTTTTATAAAGGAAATACATTTCGTGAACAAAAGTTTAATGTTTGAGGTAAAGTGTTCGAAAGTGATCTTTATTGGGGGACAAATATTTAGATTTTTTAAAATAAGACAGTTTTTTAGAAAATGTAACAAAAGAAAAAGATGACAGGCAAAGTATTTAATCAAGATATTAAAGTCGAGAGACATGGTTTGCGTATTTTATGGCCCTTATACGATCAATTGCCGCCCATAAGCGATAAGACTGGACAAATTAGTGACAATAATCGTTTTATATCCTTTTTCTTTAAGGTAGCACACTCCAGGCTCATGTATTGGAATCATAAAGACCGATCTAGATTGCGTTTATGGACTTTGAATGCGCCAAAAATCATTCGCAGACGGTGTGGGTGGAAAGCACGCCAAGATTTATGGATCCCATCAAGGTGATTACTATATAATTCGGCTGATGACATTACTCATCTAGGACGGAGACAAACAAACAGGCGGCGGTGGGTGACCTCTCCAGATAAGAGAGTCGCTATAGCTCCGCTTTCTGGACATTCCTCATTTATAATCATATTTATAGCCACCGATCGGCAATCTCATCGCATCCATTTGATTTGACACTATAAATACGGACTAGAAGGTTTCCGTATACATCTACATCATACAGGGGGAGGTTTGTCCGGTTCACTTGGCAACAGCAGAATCCATCCATTACCACCCACTATACCATCAAATATCACATCTTGGATGAATGAATTTCGAATAAAAAAAGTGCCAAGTAAGGGACGTAATTTATGTTTTCAGATTCGTGTCGATCTGATTACCGAAATCACTTGTCTGGTGAAATACTATACGTAAAGTAACATGCTTTCCTGGCTGTTCGATTGGACTAATTAATTCAAAAAAAGCAAAGTAAAAAACCAACACGTTTCGTGGCTGATTGCTATAATCTTCGGATCCAAAGTTCATTGTCTGGGCCAAGGAGTCAGTATTGTTTATTATTTGCAGAGTCGCATTAAATGCCACTGCCCTGGATATATGGATTTCCTAAGAAGAGTTTCTTATTTTTTGTTCAAATATTGTTTCAAAATATACGTATTGACTTTATAACAATGTATATTTAAATGGATTCAATAAAATTGCAGATTAATTGATTAGTCTAATCAGCAAAAGCATTGTTTGTTTGCTTAGTATAATTACAAACTAGGTCTTCAAATATAGAAATCATGATGGACTGGGGCTCTAGTATAACAAATGCGAGGGACTTCAAATAAATTGGGTTTCAAGTACCCTTCAAGAAGTCCCCACACTTTTCTTCCGATTTGTTGACATTTCTACACTTACTATACTATCATGTTTAAATGAAAAATCCCCCATATAGCTCCATATCTGATCGAATGTGAATGGAATTATGGGCAGGAACTGATTTGTTTACAATTCATTCATTTACTATCAAGGTGGGATCAAGGTTCCCTCGAAAGGGCGCATTTTATTGCTCGGTCAGTTTGAAATTTTCCCAATCACCTACTAATTAGGAATAGTAATTGTAATAATTTAATCACTCGCATATTTGAATTACCCATTAAAAAGTATACATTTTTGCAACAAATATTGCATAAACAGAGTGAGAAAAATAAACCAATTAAAAGTTTCCATCACTCGGAGGTATTCAAATCTTTTTAGGGGAAAACCCCTTTGTGGATTCCAAGAATTACAGACAATGTCACACCTTTAATTAGTGTCCAGAACAATAAAGGCAATAAATTGTAAGCTAGTTGAAAAAGAAAAATGAGATCATATATTTTCCGAGTATCCCCAAAGATTTCGATTTATTGCCGGAAGTAAAATTGACCGAGACATTGCACAATAAAATTGCAAAGCTCCTCAGATCAGAGTGATCGCTCTTAATCAGTTAGGCGCCCATGAAATCACATTATCAGCAACATGATGTTTCACTAATTGACTCTGGTGTCTACGCAACATGAATATGAACTAAGTATGCGGTCACATATTCTCTCGATCGTCATATATACTAATGCACTGCGGAATTAAGCGGGAAAAATTAATAGATAATCAACATCAACGCTTTGAATAGTTTTTATGGTGGTTTAAATATGTAATATATATATTATAGAATTATAATTAATAAAATAATAATAATACTATTAAAAAATAAACATCACATTCCTTGGGAATTGCATTGAAAAGTTTTTAAAAGATTATTAATCAAAGGGGATTTCCGGAACCCTCTTGGGTACATCCCATATTCTCTTATAGATGGGTTATTTGACTTCCAAACTAACATATCTCTGATTATAATTCTCTACTAATGATATAGCTATTTTTTGTATTAGTTCTTTATAAGATTTAGATTAAAAGCCCAAGGCAACCAACCCCCACTATTTAAAAACTTCATTAATGATCCTTAATCTGATCAGTAACCGCTTTCAGTAATCAATAGTGATTATAATATTGGTCACTAATGTTTTTTGGAACTTGATAAAGACAGTTAAATTTCCTGTCTTAAAGAAATTAGTTCTCTAAGTGCCGGCAACGATCCGCCAAAAACGCCATTGTAAATTCCAGTTGATATTATTATCTTGATGGGCCAAACCCACCGTACTCCTTAGTCCATCTGGCGCACGTAAGTATAGATAGTGGTAGTACCTGGTATTGGCCTATCAAATTTTGTGTGTCACGAATGCTGCACGATCTCAACACGATCTTCGGCCGAGCTGACGGGCCTCGAGACTGTTATTGTTGTGGTGGTGGATTGGTGGGTTGGGTGGATGGACGGACTGGTGGGTGCGTTTGTTGCCTCCGGCACTCGTGTATAAAAAGTAATGCTCCATCGCCACTGGCTCCCAGTTGCGGACTATAGCAGATCGGGAAATCATATAAAATTGTGCGATTAACAGATTTTTCGTCGCGGTATTGGAGAGAAAGTATTATTTAATCGGAGCTCAACAGAAATGGCTAAGAAAGTAAGGAAACTCTCCTGTCCCTGACTTTAATTATTTGAATACAAAGTCTATCAAAACACCCAAAATGATAATGCCTGAGAGCTCTAATCAACGATCGAAATAAACCTATATATAATGCTATTTGCTCCACAATGGTTTATAGGCGGTGCCAAACAATAAACACTCATCCCAACCAATCGAGTTTAATTAATTCATAAAATCTATCAAAAGTGAAGAGATCTAAATAATTTTTGTTATAAACGTGCAATGATCCAATTAAACTCGTTCAATCTGGCTCTGATTTGGAGCTCCATGTTTAGGGAAAACCTGAAAAAAGCGCTTCAAACAGACTCTGATTGGGTCTCCTCCGAAAATATTTTAATTAATAAATTGCTTCATCTTCGACTTATTGCAGATGTTCTGCAGTATATTATTGATGGCAACGACCCTCCTCATACTAAGTGTCGACGCGAGACCCTCGATGATGGACAGTCCCAGCGTTGATCCCAGCGAGTATCACGGGAATCTCTCCGAAGAGACCATCCTGAAGGTGCAGCAGTGCGAAAAGGACACTGCCACGATGGAGCTGTGTATGCGATGTGCCAAGGTCACCAAGTCCCAGATCATCTATCCCATGTGCTGCAGCAACGATGACGGCATCAAGGATTGGTGCAATGCCTATGTCTTCTATGGCGACCAGTAGGAGGAAGGGCTTTCCTGAGTGGAAGGCTCTGGGTGCAGGCGGCGAACCAAACCGTGTAAATTGAATTATTTCGCACTCCTGTCGTTATTGGCTGTGATAACCTATTGTATTTAACTTAAATTATGTATATATTTAGAAAATAAACAAGACTAAATTATCTTACTTGAACTCATTATCCTTCCCCTTTAAAAAAAACATCATACTTTTGGTATTTTTTATTTATTTATTTCATCTCTATTTTTTTGTTGAATTTTGTGTTGGAAATTCATTTGTTTTGGATTTTTAGAAAACTTTATAATAATTACAAATGTATAATAATGGATAGTAGGAGTGATTTCAAAACGAAAAAATATATATTTTTGGCCATCTCTCAGTGATATAATAACGTTCTCCCATCAGCAAGCAAATAAAACAAAATCATATATTAAATTTTTTAAAAATACGCGTAAATGGAACTTATTTAACAGTTCTGTTCTTCTTTTATGGCAAACTCTTTAAAAATATTGACGAAAATAATAAGTGTGAAACGAAAACCAAAAGCGAAACTTATAAATGCACATCCGTTCGTATCGAAGCCCGAAAATCATCATCGAGCGCCGTCGAATATCGGAACTTGCACTACACGGGATACTCATATATATAATATACATATTTATATATGTATAGTTATATATATGGAGATGTATATATAAATCTATATAACAAACAAGGTATAACCTTGTAACGATTGGTTTTTTTTGTAAATCTTTGTTCTTTTTTTTTGTGTTTTTTGCACTCGTTGGGGCGCCATCGGATCATCCTCTCTTCGGTTTGCTTAGCATTTGATTTGTAGGGATTTTAATTTCAATTTGTTCTTTTTTGTTTTTTTTTCTTTTGATTTTAACGTTGACTGAAAGCAACATTTAAATATTAAGTCGCGTGAAGAGTTCAACTTACCAGAATTCAAGCACGCTATTTTTTTTTAAGATTATGTTTGCTTTTAGTGGTTATGTGAGTGTTTTTCTTTTGTTAGTTATTAATAGTGAGGTTTGACTTTGGCAGCTCATGCTCGCCGATGGCCGAGTGGCCATCGGGGCGAGCTAAATGCAGGTAGGAGCAGTCCGCATCCTCGCAGCGTCCCATCAGATCGAAGGGACAAATAGTGGCGTGGACATCAAGGTCACTAGAGAAATAAATTTCAAAAAAAAGAAAAGAAAATACTTTCACCAGACGAGGAATAAACAAATTGTAACTCACCTGTTGTAGTTACGGGACATGGGCGTTTGGTAGGCTAAGAAATATTGGTCCCTGGGCCATCCCACCCCTTTAGCCGTGTGCTCCCTCAGCTCCCGCATCGTGGTCACAGTGAAGGGCCCCGTCTGGGCGACCGCCTCGGCTTCACTCGGCTGGCACTGCGCCTGATTCTGAAAATAAACTCAACCAGTTTGTTAGTTCTTTGTTTGCCACAAACCGCTCGGCAGTGAAGAGTGGCGCACACTCTTAGGAAGGCTAAGAGCAACGCCTTTCATAAAGTTCTTAGCATTAGGTTTTTTGAAAGCAATTTGTATAAATCGAATTCCACGCACATCTAGAGGCATCGTTTCCGGTTCTATGCTAGATCGATTTGCATCCGATGCTTCTGGCTCCTCCAATTCCATTGGCCTTTCTCCGGGAGGCTCCTGAGCTTGGGGCGTGGGAGTGGGAGTGGTTCCCTCCTGTTCTATCACAGATTTTGGTTGGCTATCCTCCACAGCAGTTAGTTTTTTCAGGTCATCGTACTTCGCGATGGAATTGTAGAGACGTATCTCCTTGGTGAGTAGCGTGGATTTTTGGGTGATAGTCGGCTTGCCCTCGTCGATCAACCTGCAAGAAAACCAGACCTATAGTCGCATAGAACCTTTCCCCTGCCCCTCTTGTTTGATGTGGCTGCTGCAATCTGCATTGGTCCAGCTTTCCCACGCCGTTCAGGTCGTTGATGTGGTTGATGATGGTAGTACCTGTAGTCATCGCCCCTTAATCCTCGGCCCAGGTCCATGGCCGCCGTGTAGAGTTTATGGCGTTTCTGTTTCAGAGACATGATTATCTCGTGGCTGGCCTGAATCTCTGGCTGAATCCTAGACAACTTCAATTCCTCCTGCTTGACAGCCTGCTTCACAGATTGCATTTCCGCGTACAATTCCTTCAGACGCTGCGAACACTGCAGACGTATCACCTTCGACTTCTTCGCCTCCTCCACCAGTTGCAGTGACTTCTCCAGATTGGTTATCATGCTGCCCCTGTACGAAACTAAAAGCTTAGAAATCACTAGCCCTAAACTGAACCTACGGAAAGCATACCCTATTTTCTTAAACGAATTCTCGAATGCCTTTAGCCGGCTCTCCTTCGGTGGCAGATTTATTTTGGGATTAGGCTTTGGGATTTTAGCAGCTGGAGGTTTATCTTTGGCAGTCTCCGTGGCTGCCACAGACTTGATACTATCTTTAACAGCGGACCTGACTGGTTTCGGCCCTACTTTAGAGGATGCACCGGTTTGTGACGGATTCTTGGCTGGCAATTTCTTAACCATCGTACTAGCTTTGCTCGTGACACCTGAGGGTGTGGTTTTGGTGGCCAATTGTTTCTTCTTCTCCAGCATTTGCATGCGCTCGATCAGTCGCAGGTACTCCTTCTGAGAAGCCACTGGCAAGTGTCTCACAGCCTGTAAATAAAGACGAAGATTAATGATTTCAGATACAAAAAAGTGTATGATAACCTACTCCTGGAGAAATCTTTATAGGCAGGATTTTAGGAGGCTGAGTCACTGGCCGTTTCTCGGCAACCTTCGGCTTCTCTGGCACTTTCTCAACAGGCGAACTGTTTTCTGGCGAACTTGTCACAGGCGCCTTTGATCGGGCTTGTTTCAGGAAATCGTCAATCTTTTTCTCAAAATAATCGTTAATGACAGTTCGCCTGAGGTTGCTGTTCGGTGCGGGATTCGTATCTGCAATCTCGGTCGTGGGAGTATTTGATCGGGTGGTCGATCCACTAGCACTGCCCATGGCCAGGCTCAGGGGACTAGCGATGTCCGCGTAACTGATGTAGGCACTGGACGAGTTCAGCTCCAATTCGTCGTCGCTGGCTGCCGATTCTTCGCCCAAACTGATGACCAACTTTTTCACCCTAATAGTGGCTGGATCTACGGTCGTAATAAGACGGGTGCTGGACGTACTTGACGAACGACTATGAAGCGGAGCGTTAGGCTCCTTGATCATCAACGTTGACGGACGCTTTATACTCAAAGATGTGGCGGAACCCTCATCAACTGGTATTTTCCGCTTAGTCGTTGTCTTTTTGTTAATCACCTTGTTGGGCTTGACGATTTTGATGATTTTGGAAGAAGGGAAGGTTTGACTTTTAGTTCGATTCTCTACCGGCTGTGGGATTTCGACAGGTTCGGCAAGGGGTGCTGGGATTGGAGCTGTCTGTGGTTCCGGAACAGTTCCAATTTGAACTTTTTCTGGTTCATTTAACTCACGACGGATGGGATACTGATCCCGCGCCGGTTCGAGCACTTCTACGGAGGGAAAGACGCTGGCTTGGAAGCGCTTCACAGCATTCTTGAGTATCTCGGGTAAGCCATGATTGGCATTTCGACATGGCTTCGCAGTTTTCTTTGTTGCTAAGCTAGAGAGAAGAAGAGAACGCAGCTCCTCCGGATCATCCGAATCGTGGCTGGCGTTCGACTCCTCCCTAAGTAGATCAATGCATGGGTGAAGTGGACCCAAGTCCTCGGGTGGCGGAGAGGGTGGGCACTCTTGCGGGGGTGGCGGAGGTGGAGGCGGTTTTATGGGACGCAAGTTTGAGAGCAGCATGGCCCGCAAAGCACCAGCTTCGTCGTCACTGGACTCGCTATGTGATCGCATTCGCGTCTGTGAGTTCTCCATGGAAACGGATTGCATGTCCGTGATGTAGCTGTGGTTGGAATGGTGATCGACCAGATGCATGGCATCTTGCGCATCCTCGTCCTCCAGATGCATTTGTGGAATGTGAAATGGCGGCGGTGGAGGCGGCTCTTCGTCATCGTCAAATATGACATTTTCCAGCCTGCCTCCCTGATCATGCGTCCTGATATCCTCTTCATCGTCCTCATCTATCACAATGGGCATGGACACCGGTGGCAGGGAGTTGGGCATAAAGCACCGCCAACTGCCTCCAGCCGTTTCTAAGCTGTTCCAATTGTTCCCCCACATATTCCAGCCCCCATAATCCCTATGCTGGTCATCGCTGTCCGTTTCGGCCAGGTCCATATCCACGGGCTTGGTGTCCTCCACATCCGCTAATGAATATCGCGGCGGAGTTTGCTCCCGTTCTGGGGATGCGGCCGGACTTATCTCCATGAGGTCGTCGATGTCGTCCACGTTGGATATGGAAGGATGCACCCGATTGATCATATCGGTGGGCGAGTAGGCCCGCTCCGCATCGCGTTTTTTTCGCGCAAAATGTTTCTTCAACATCGCTGACTTCAGGGCGATTAGTCTCAGCTTCAGTTCGGCAGGATCTTCGTCTTTCCCTGCAGTCGCCTGCTCCGTTGTGTTTTCCTCGGTGTCGGAAATGTGTTGTGGCATTTGTGGCAAAGGTAGTTCATTTTGGGGGAGCGGTTGGAACTCATTTGTGAACTTGGGACTGGGCGACTTACGCAGGCGACACTGTAGTCGGTCGCGCAGACTGTTTTTGTACATTTCCCGGCGCTCCTCCTGCGCCAGGGCCACTCGTAACTTGTCCCGGCTCAGCTTCAATCTCTCCAAGTCCAAAACATCCTCGTTCTCATCGTCCTCGTCGTACTCGTGCAGCTCGTCGTCGGTAACGCTGTCCAGCGACTCTACTAGAATGGAATCCTGATGATGGGGCGGCGAACTCGGCGAATTCGAATGGTATTGGCGCGGCAGGTGAAAATTCTGAGGGGGGTAGGTAGGACGTCGTCGCGGAGGCAACGTATGCTTGTAGCGCCTACTGGCCGCACTCTTGCGGTTTTCGGTGTGCATCCCCGACCCATACCGTTTGGCCAAGTCCATGCGACGCAGCTTCTGCTTAATGACCTTGCGCTGGGCGTCCAACTCATTCTCCGACAGACTGGAGACATCGGAGAGCACATGGACGGGCGATTTTGGCGGTCGTCGTTGAAAACGCTCCAATGGCTTGGGGTAACCTACGAAAAGATGCAACATAGTTTTAATATATCCTGACAGAAAGGAATCAGTAACAAATACGAACAAGCTAAATCAACCCACCAGGGGGAACCTTGTCATTTAGGCGATAAATAAAAGTTACAGTTGCTTTGTTTTTAAAAGTTTTAAAAATATTCTTAAAATGCACTAAATGGGACCAGATTTCGATGTGAAAACCCCCCAAATCCCCCGGAGATGTACTTTAGATACACACACAACCAACAACATGTTGCTTACTGTAATGATGCGCCAAATTGGCGGAGAGCATGTCCATCCGTTCCACATCCTTGTTGTTCTCCTCCAGCTGCTGGATGCGGGCGCGCAGCTTAAACTCCTCGTCCTCGGATGATATGATTAGCTCGTACTCGTCCATAATCTCACCCTCCTCGCGATCGTTGTCTCCTGTTGCCTTGTCGCCCTCTCCTTGGCCAGGGCCACCGAGGTCATCGATTAGTTCGGGGGATTCTTTCACCTCCTTATTATGCTGCCTCGTCTCCGGTGGCACGGCAGCAGCACAGATAACCATGGCTCGCTTGCCAATTGTTGCACGCTCAGCAGTTTTTAAGGAGTATCCACACTGATGCACTTAAAACGTTTATTACGCTGGTTTTTTCATTCTTTGGATAGCTGTTATCGATTTTTATAGTGATGGCACTTTCGCCTAGTTGAGTGTAGTTTTCTATCTCTAGTGGTTTTTTTAATTAAATTTTTTCTATTTTATTGTACATGTTTTTGAGCTTACTGGCTTGTAAGGAAAATCTATTTATATAGTTTTACGCATAAAAAAACTATATTCCAATGCCCACTTTTATCATTCATTATACAACACTATCCGCTAGGTGGCGCTTTTTGGTATATTTCCCACTGACAGCTAGAGCAAAAATCTGGTCCCACTAACTGTCAACGCGACTTCCGCTCTTTTCCTACCCAACTCGCGGAGCAAAATGCAGCAGAAGGTATTTGTGCCAGTGAAAAAACAAAGATTTCGTTCATTACTAATGGTTACAATTGACTTTTGCAGCGCAGAGAACCCGTGCAGGCCGTCCAGGTCTTCGGACGCAAGGTTTGTGTGGCTAAAATCGCAAAATCCAGTGAAGTTTTCGCACGTGTCGCAAACGAAAAGCGCGTCTGAAGGCGGTAGATTTTATTTTGTGCTACCGCTTCGCTTGCCGCTGAGGTTATGTTTGTGTGCTCAATGTTTCAATGGATTTTTTTTACTGACTTTCATTTGATTGAATGGAATTTAATGGTGATTTTGATTATTACAGAAAACCGCCACCGCCGTCGCCTACTGCAAGCGTGGCAACGGTCTCCTGAGGGTGAACGGACGTCCCCTGGAGCAGATTGAACCCAAGGTTCTGCAATACAAACTGCAGGAGCCTCTCCTGTTGCTCGGCAAGGTGAGTTGTGATAAGAATACCTTTTAATATAAGGAGTTGGGCTAAAAGTCTGTTTGTTTTTAAAGAAAACCAGACTTTTAAGCCTCAAATGATGATAACCTTTATCCCGAATTCGAAGCCAAATGAGATTAATTTTTATATCTGATTAAACCAATCTACATTAGTTTGGGACCTCTCTAGTACCCTTTACTTACCCTTCTTTAAATCCTTATTCTTGCAGGAGAAATTCGCCGGCGTGGACATCCGTGTGCGCGTCAACGGTGGTGGTCATGTAGCCCAGATCTACGCCATCCGCCAGGCTATTTCCAAGGCCCTCGTTGCCTTCTACCAGAAGTGTAAGTATCCTTCAAGCAAGATAGTAATCCCACCCGCCTTAATAGGTTTTTGTTTGAGAGAAATCAGTCTCTTTTGCAAATGATTCATTTGGGCCAGAGTGACCTCCATTACGAGCATATACCAACCAAGCTGCTAGCTCAGTGGGCAGATTGGGTGATGCATCGGAAACACTTGGATTTAAGACGCCTTCTTCCAGATTTTTGTTGGAATTATTCACCTTTTCCTATAAGACATTAAAGAAAGGCAGAACGAACCACATTATGAGCATATACCAACCAAGTTGCTTCCTTGATGAGCAGATTGGGTGATGCTTCAGGAACACTAGAACGATAACTGTAGTATCCGGCACCTTCTCCCAGATTTTTGTTGGAAGTCTCTGCCATTTCCAGTGAAAGACTCGAGCAAGGAAGAACAAGTGCATGAGGCAATCAAAGAGGGCAGTCGGCAGATCTGACCATTGCTATTTTGAGGCTTCATCGACACACTTTTAAACTCATAGTTAATAATTTCAACAAATATCTCTGTACGATAACTAATAAGCCTTTCTTTCTCTCCATTACAGACGTCGATGAGGCCTCCAAGAAGGAGATCAAGGACATTCTCGTTCAGTACGACAGAACCCTGCTGGTCGGCGATCCGCGTCGCTGCGAGCCCAAGAAGTTCGGCGGTCCAGGTGCCCGTGCTCGCTACCAGAAGTCGTACCGTTAAACTACTCTGTCTGGTTTTCAATTTGGATTAGAGCTATTTTTTACAATTTGAAAATGGTTTGCACGCAAGTGCGAATAAAAACGGAATAATTAACTGTACAAACAGTGTTGTTTTAAAGAGGGTAAAGATAGAGTTAAAAAGATAAACCAAAGAGTTACGAGAACTAAAAATTTATTTTAACAATTTTAACTTATTTTTTCTGGTCGTAATTCTTTAATATTCATTTTCTCAAAATATCTGGAAACCAGAAATTGCGCCGAATACTTTTCAAAAGAGAACTTCATCCGAAATTTATCACGAATCCTCCGAAAAGCGGTTGGATTTCTGCACCAGTTGGAAAGCATCTTCACCAAGGCATTCGTTGTGTTGTAAAGATTCTCCTTGGGATAGATTTCCGGATACACCAGTTTATTGGGGGCTAGTGGATAGCAACCGCAGTAAGCCGCCTCCAGCATGGCTACGCCGTAAAATTCGTGTATGGCTGTGGAGATAACAATGTCGCCGGAGAGCAGAGTCCTCACATATTCATCCCGAGTTAGGTGGCCAAAGTTAATAAGCTTTTCGCCCAGCTTTTCTTTTAAGCTGTCGAAAGCCTCCGGAACTTCCTGGTAGCTCTCACCGCAGATGGTAACCTGGAAGTCAGCGTTGCGGTTGACCAGCTCCAGCAGCACTTCGACCAGGAGTTCCGGATTCTTATCGTGCTCCCAGCGATGGGGCCAGACCAGATGCAGGGCGTCTTTTGTATCTGTAGAATCCTCAACTGGTCGCTGATCAGGGAAGACTTTAAAGTTAATGGGAAAATAAAGAACTTCGCATTTACTTTCAATCTTCTCGCGGATGTTTTTCACCCGGAAGTCTGGCTGGATGTTGAGGAAGGGCTTCACGTTGTCCAGAAACGAGCTTCGATTAAAGTGGGAGTTGAAAAGCACCAAGTCGGCTGCCAGGCAGGTGAGGATTTCATTCAGCCCGTACTGACAGTCCCGCTCCTTGACTTCCCGCACAGGATAGATGAGTTGGTTTTCATGGAAGTAGACGACCTTCCGGCACGTGGCCAGATCCGGCCGGATGCCGATCAGCTCCGCGAGACTGAGCACGGAACTGGTGAACAGAACCCGGTAGCTATGATCCTGCGGAATGACCTGGGAGAAATAAAGCGCTGAACTTCGTGCCCTCCAGTGCCACTTCTTAGCCGGCAGAGTATATATCTCATATTCCTCCGGATGTAAACTATCAACTAAGGTGCTAATCAGCTGCTTGTGACTTCCTCCATAGAAGGGTTCAATGATTAGAATATGCGGCCTGATCTGCTCCATTGGCAGGGGGGTGCCTTGAACCGATTTTGATTTGGATTATGATAAGTTATCAGAAATGTTGATCAGCCGTTGGATGCAGTATAGCCGTTTGCCGCAAAACGATTCATTTGCAGCAACTGGTCACACTGCAATCCGGGTGGCGTTAGGAACACTTTGAAACACGTCAGCTGGCTATACTAATTGAGTCATGGGGGCTTTGTTTGGGAAAAGTAGCAAAAAAACGGCTCCTAGCCGAATTACCGACCAGGACAAGGCAGTTTTAGTAAGTAGATGGCTAATTTAGAGTCTAGTTAGCCTAGCTAACCACCCAAAACTTCCCTACTTCAGCAACTAAAGCAGCAACGGGATCGCCTGAAGCAGTACCAAAAACGCATAGAACTACAGCTGGAAAATGACAGACTGCTGGCCAGGAAGTGTCTACAACAGGGTCGCAAGGAGTAAGTATTAAATATAAAAGGGATAAGATCATCACTATCTCCACCTAATCTTTTAGCCGGGCCAAGTCGTTGCTGCGAAAGAAAAAGTACCAGGAAAGTCTCTTGACCAACGCGGACAAGCAGCTGGAGAACCTGGAGAAACTTGCCGCCGACCTGGAGTTCGCCCAGGTGGAGATGAAGGTGCTGGATGGCCTTAAGGCGGGCAACGCAGCCCTCAAGAAGGTGCACGATTTGCTGGACATAAACGAAGTGGAACGCATCATGGACGAGACGCGAGAGGGCATCGAAAAACAGCAAGAGATAGACGCTATACTGACGGATGTGCTAACGGAGCAAGACGAGGAGGATGTGCTGGCCGAGTTGGATGCCCTCGAGGCGGAGGAGGACCAGCAGAAGACTGCCCAACTGCCAGACGTGCCCACAGAAGATTTGCCTGTTCCTGCGGAAAACGTACTCGAAACGGAGGAGGAGGAGCCAGAAAAGAGCAAAACAATAAGCAGCAAACCCAAAAAAGTCCTGGTCGAGGCCTAGATCTACACTTCTTAACTAATGCCATTTTTTGTATATATATATAGCCTTTCAACTAAATATTTCGTTAAGTTCAATGTGAAATACATATTTTTATAGACTATGATTATTTCTTTAGACCCGTCGATCGTCGCATGTCTTCCTTGACTTTGCTGCGCAGCATTTTGTTGGTCTCTTGCAGCTTTTCGATCTCCTCCAGCAGAACAACATTCTCCTTGAATAGCTTGTCGTACTTCCGTTGCACGGTCTTGTCCTCGGCCACTGATTTGTATCGCGCAAGGACATTTTCGATTTGTTTGCGCTGTCGCATAAACTCATCCTTCACCTCCGCTTCCAGGCTGACAAAGCGCTTGAGCTCGTCGTCGGAGGCGTGTTTACGGAAGAGTTCCTTCACTGCCTTCTTGAGGCCTTCGCTTGAGTTGATTTCTCCGGCCACATAGTAGATATCCGAGCAGATGGCATGCAAACATTCCCGCGAGGCCTTCGCCCGGTGGCGTTCCGTCCGAAGTTCGATGGAATTGCTTAGGTACTTGTCGCGCATCTCCTTCAACTGCAGCTCCAACTGGAGATTGTTCTGGTTCAGGCCTTCCAGCTCCGCTTCCATTTCAATGATGTGCTTACGCTTGTCGTTGATCTGGAACTCTCTTGGTTCTATTTGGGCCTTTAACTCGGCGATCTTGTGGCCCAGCACCTGTTTGTATTTGTCCAGTTCCTGGTTCTTGTGCAGCAGGTCCTGGATTCGCTTCTCCTTGCCGTTGATGGCATAGTCCCGATCGGCAATGTCCTTCTGCAGATCTTCAATGTTTCGTAGCTGCTTTGCTATATTGCGTTGGGATTTCTGGTGCTCTTCCTTTAGTATTTCCACCTCTTCAAGGAGATTGTCGATTTCCTTGCTCTGAGACTCGTATTTCTTCTGCAGGACTCCCGCCTTACCGCGCCACATCTGTGTCTCGTTCCTCTCGGTGGTCAACTTGTTTTCATACTCCGTTTGGGTGGACACCATGTTACGATCATTTTCGAGCTCCACCTCGTGGCAGTACTCGATGAACTCGTCCTTTTTGTCCTGCATCTCCTTCATGAGATCGCGGATGAGCTCCTTGCGTTCATTAAGCTGCTGCTTGTAGTTGTTCTCCAGAGCCTCCACCGTATCCTGCAGAGTGCCTGTGGAGTTCTTCAGCTTATCCTCGTAACTCTCGCGCAGCTCCAACATATTCTCTCGCAAATTGGTGAACTTCTGGTATTCGATCAACATTCGCTCGGAGTACTGGGTGGCCAGGGTGTCCAACTGGACGCGATGATCCTCTCTGATGGAATTTATCTGGAACGTAATGTGGTTCATCTCCTCGGTATGCCGGGCTTCGATTTCGTTGTTCAGCTCCTTGAGCTCCTCCAGCGCCGAGCAGTAGCTCCTGTGCACCTCCTGCAACTGCTGGCCATCAAAGATTTCGTTCTGGCTCAACTGGTACTGGAACTCCTCCGCCTGCTGCTTCAGTCGCAACTCCAGGTTGGCTATCTGCTCGATTTTGTCGTTCAGCTGGCTCCGGGGTATCAGGACCTCTTGGCTACGCATTAAATCCTGATCCATATAGGGCACCTTGCCCTCGATGTTGTCCATTGTCCAAATGGCCAAGGTGCCCTTGCTGGAGATGGCAAACAGCATGTTGCCGCAGTAGGAGAATCGCATCTTGTTCACTGGCCCATCGAAGAACCGGAAGTTGGTGAAGGTGCCACCACCCGCCTCCATGAACGGAAGTTGCATATTGAACAGGTTACCCTCGTGATCGGATATGAACATTATTAGATCCGATCGGGCCAAGCACATATCCGTAACGGCTCCTTTATTCCTGGATGGAACAGTGATCTCCCGTACCAGAGTCGAGTCCTGGAATTCACGGATCGTGCCCACACTAGTCCCAGCGTAGATGGTGAAAGGATCGCCGAAGCTGCACGAGACGGTCACGTATTCAGTGCCCTTCTGTACTATCTCCTGGACTCGGGTACCCGACTCTATGTCCCACAGATAAATGGCACCCTCGGCCCCGCCTGAGATCAAGTACTTGTCGTTCTTCGACCAGGCTACGGATAAAACAATGCCATTGTGTCCTTTTAGGTTAATCATCACATCCAGTTTGTAGACCGAGGTGACAGCAATGTTGTTGTCGAAGGCGGCGGCCATCAGGTGACCCAGATTAGAATACCGCACAGCATTGCAGTGCGGAAAGTTGTAGGTTTTTACAATCTAAAAGGGAATATCAAGCAAGGATTAAAGGATATATATTTAAAGGGCTTGAAATCTTACGTTTAAGTCATCCATAAAGATCTGGGTTATACGGAGCTGATCCGAAAAGCCAATGGCAGCCATCTGACCCGTCAAACTCAGCTCGACAATGTTGACATCGACTTGGAATTTCCTCACCAGCTCCACAAGGGCAGTCTCATAGTTCCAGATCCGAATGGTCTGATCTCTGGCTGTAAAAAGCTTGGATTAGAAGGTATAATTATGTAAGGATGGTTGAGAGTTCCACCCACAGGCAGTCATGATGATGGGCTTCCAGGCGCACACTGATATGGCTATTATTTCCGCCGTATGGATGAGCACGCCCAGAGGTTCAAACTTCAGGTGTTTGGTTTTTAACGTCTCCGGGACTATGAGAATGCCCACGTAGATCTGAGAGTGAGCTGTCGTCACGATCACCGTCTCCTGCTTGTGATCTATGGCCAGATTCCGGATCTGGTACTGCGGCTCTGAATACAAATTAGTCGGCACAGTTAAGATGGTTTTCCTTTCGAACTTAAACTTGGAAACTCTTTCAAAGACAAAGACCTTATTGAAAATGACGTAGGCGAATCCTTTGGGAAAGGCGGTCATGCAAAGGACTCTCCGGTCATACAAAGTAACTGGCTGTGTGGTCACAAAACGTTGATCCTGCAACTCCCGATCACGATCGAAGACCTCTTGGTCGATCATCAGATCCACTGTATCCGCATCACTGGCTTTTTGGATCAACTTGTGTTCCCCATTCTCGACGAGAATCAGTTGATCATCTGCAGATCCCACCATTAGAAGGTCCAGCGACAGGAAGGCCATTGAGCAGACCCGATACTTGACTTTCAGATTATTGCTGATGCTGAAACCCCTTTCCGATTTGCTCATCAGTAACAGGGTTCGTTCGCCTCCAACTGCCAAAAAACTGCAATCGTTCGGATTTCCGGCAATACACTCTGCACCTCCGTGGGACCCCGGTATTGTGGCTCTTCCCTCGATAATGGTGCTCGTCTTGTCCAGAACCAGCATGATAACCGCCTCCTCTGGCGGCTTGGTCACCACAGCCACCGATCTGGAGTCATTGGTGAATATCATTTGCTGGACTTCACTGTTTTTGTGATTGGCAGGCAGTTCCAAGTGGCGGCGCTTCTTCAGGGTGGCTAGTTCATAAATGGATATATAGCGACCACTATATGGGGATTACAAAGAGGGTAACACAACTAGTATATTCAATTCTCACTTTTTAGAATGCCTTTCCATCACAGCCAACAATTTGCGATGCGAGCTTATGGCAATAACCTCAGGTCGAGTATCCTCTGGTAATCTGGAGATTTTCAAGAAAATTTAAAAACCAAAACTTACAAATAAACAGCCACAGACTCACCTCAGAAACCGTTGCTTGTTTTGGACATAATCGTGAAATGCCAGGACTCCCTCTACAGGATAAATGACCTCCTTGGTCAGATTAAAATGGATATTACCAATGACATCCGACCTAAGACCGTATATGAGACGTGGTCTTATCGTCACCGTGCCACCGGTCACTGACGGCCTCTTCATGTCATCCATCTTGTGGGATTTTTTCTAAAAAATATACGCACGCGGGTCAGGATTACAATTTAAACTGCCAGCCAGATGTACTGGGGAACTGAAATTCGATCAAACAATCTAGGGAACTCTCTGCTACCCCCAGCTCCGACATTAAACTCCATGGCACCCGGTCAGGGGTGAACAAAACAACAAGAAATAGGTTCTTTTTGGTGGGAGGTGGTTGATGCGGCTCCGTCGTCCCAATCAAGACTGGGGCCGCAAGCGTCCATGAATAAGTAATTAAACGCCTCTAAGTATGCTTTTAATTTAGACTCGCAGAGCTGAGGGCCGCGCCGCTCTGATGAAAGTCATGATAGGGCGAAGAGGTTAAGACGAAAGAGAAATGGCATTAAGAACTTGGTAAAAACAACAATAAAATTTCTGATGGATTTTGCGCTCGTTTCCAGGCCAACAAAAACAAAAAGAAAACGCCGCCATGGCACTTGAACTCTGGTAATGCGCTTTTCAATGGTATTATGTGTGTATATATGGGTATATCTGTCAGTCAGGCACTCAGTCAATGACTGAGTCAACATACGAAAGAACCATGACCTCAGACAACATATGGCTACAAATAAGGCTATAAGATGTATAATGTATGTATGTATAAAATATATTTGTTCCAATAATATAGATATCAAATTACTGTTATATCCATCTCCTCTTCCATATCCTTATTATCCTTTAAAGAGAAAAGTAAACAAGCCTGAGTCCCCTATGAATAAGTAATTAAATGTTGCCAAGGATGTTTTTAATTTAACAGCAAACACTTAGGAAGAGATAGGATTTCAGAGGAAGCTTTTGGACAAAACAACATTAGAATTTCCGGTAGAAATTGCCGCGCGTTTCCTGGCCGACAAAAAACAAAAGGAAATGAAAGGCAAACCGCCTTCGCACTTGAACTCTGGCAATGCGCTTTTCAGCCGAATATGGGTCTGTCTGTCAGCCAGTCAGTCAGCAAGTCTGCCATTCAGTCATTGAGTCAATCAACTCCCACTACCAAATATTAGTTAACGACAATCGTCTCCTTGGCAAAACGAACACGACCTAACACAAGGAATTTGTAGTTGAAAAAAAAAAAAACAATAAAAAACAAAAGCTGCTCGTTCGCTCTTCAATCAAGTACTCTTGAGATTTAAGGGAGAGGGCGAGAGAGCTTTCGGGTCGACAATCCTACAAGTTGGAGATGCTAAGAATGGTTTGGGCAGCTTGAGGTCCCTCAATGGGGGATTAGCTGAGCCAGGCAAACATTACCGAAGGGATTTCAAGTAACTTGATTAATGGTTTCCTAGTCGGATATTCCATAAATATTTGTGGTTGATGCGAAAATTGCAATCATAAAGGTAAGTTTTGTAATTGATTAGTTGAATAAAGCAGATAACGTATACGCAGTGTTGGCATTTATGTTTTTCTTTAAATAGAAACAGATTTATTAAGATATATATTCTTATACAGTATATGAGTTATTTATAAATAATCTTTAAATTATTGAAAAAGTAAAAGTTTCTTTGCCCACATGTCGTATGAGTAATATCTTCATCATTTAGCCGTTAAACCGCCATTTTAACATAGCCATTGCATTCACCGCTATAAGAGAAAGCTTTTCCTCTCAACAACTGTCTCTCTCTGTCCCTTTTTCTGTCCCTATCTCGCTTCGGCCGCCAGGCTCTGGTTCAGCTGAGTTCAGTTTCGTTTTCGATTTCGTTTTCATTTTCGTTTGTTCACTTTAGTAGTAGTTTTCGCGTCGGCCGCAGCACAACGAGCAAACGGAAAAAGGAAGCGAATCGCTGGCTAAAAGAAACTCGCAGTAGTTAACAGTAGTTAACAGTAGCACAGTTAATCGGGCAGGGAACTGAGGAGACTGAGGTGTCCTGAACCTGCTCCTGTTCCTTCTTCTGCCTCTGCTTCTGAGTCCTGAACGCAGTGAAGTGTTTGTTTTTGGCGTTATCAGTGAATGCACGCGTTTCCAGGCTCTGATTGAGAGATATTGGTGGAATAGCTGGTGAAGGGACCTCCACTGACCCAGGAGGAGGCGTCGAGCCGGAGAGGCGTGTCACTAGCAGGTGGCTGAGCCGGTTAACCAGAGTCCGTCGGCAAAAAGTAAATAAAATTTCACTTGTAACTTTTATGTTTGAGTTGAAACTTTTGAATGGCCTCTCTCTTAGCCCATACCACTGCCTAAGAGCCCCGCGAGCGGATCAGTGAGTGTGTATGAGTGTGTGTGTGTGGGTCTGTGCTGGTGTATGTATGTGTGAGTGGCTCAATTAACAATCGCAGGCAGACACTGAAGAGCACCGAGTCCTTTGCGGCTGGCAAGAAGCAGATTTTTAAGCCAATTAATTCCATAAAAGACAACAAAATAAAAGCAAAGGAAATGAAACGGAAAATTGCCTAATGGACTCTGTCAGTCCGATTTTCATTTCACCTGAAATGCCAGACCCAGTACACAGCCCAGCTGTGTGGCAATTAAAAAGTAATTTTAATGCTTCTTGTTCCGTTTATTTGCGAAAACAAGCAACGATTTTACAATTAACTCGTGTATTTTGGAGAGAGTGGGCCTTGCAATGCTTTAAATCTTTTTCATCTCTCAATTCCATTGGCTTTTATTTCCCACATGCCATACTTGTTGTTTGGCACGTAACACTTTATTATAAACAAATCGGTTTTAACAAAAGAATCAGCCATGGGGGAATGCACACGTTTGGCCATAAACATATATAAAATATATATATATATACCACCGCAACTAGAACAGGTCAAATGAGTAACGGATCGGCGGCAAAATACGGCCCGGAAAGCGTAAATGTTCATTTTAAATTTAAATTTAAATCCGTGGCAACCGCAGTCGCAGCATTGCGTGCATTGCACCACACCATATGTATAAATATGTAAAAAAATATACATATATTCAAATGTCTATATATATATATCGTTCATGCACCCGCTTCTATATATATATTAGCACGATTTGTTGCCTTTATTTTTGGACTCAAGCCGCAGGAGCTTGCTTGCCTGTTTGATTAAAAATGGAAATTTCTTCATTGCTGGATCTGAAAGAACTGGAACAGTTTGCGCTAATTTCGGTCTCAGTAAATAAACAAAATGGTTTTGTAAATACATATTCATAAATCCACCAGCGGGAGGCCCGGTTCTCAAAAACTGTGAATAAATCCATCAAAATCCCAAAGTTCATAAACAATATTCATGATTGATTGCCAGAATTATGGTTCGATCGTAAAGAATTAATGAGTTTTTAAACTTTCATGTATCATAAATTATTGGGTTTTTCGAGGGGTACGCATTGAAGGATTTTTTTAATTTTAATTAGCTCAGAAAAGTTTAAGATTCTCATACTTGTTCAACTTTAATCTTTTATACTCTTAGTTTTTGTATCTCAAAGTTTGCTTGTTTTTATCAAGTTTGAGCTTTGTTTTCAGGATACTTGAAAGGACACTTTCTCCTTAACAAGGAAACTTATACCCCCCACTTTAAACATTTAATGTTGCAATGATTTATATACCGACTCAACTTAAAGCTAAAAGCGTACTCAATTAAAGCCATCTCCAGCTTGCCATTTCGTGTTTAATTTTTTATCATCCTGGCAGGCAGTCTGCATCCTTGTTGCCTTCCTACCCCATCCTGCCACTCCCGACCTTCCACCCCACCACCTTCCACATCCTGTACCCACCAGAGCTGCTGAAAATCTCGCCGAAATTGGAGTCAAGTGTTTTCTCTTATTTTCTCTAGCCTTTCCTTTTTTGTTTTTACAGCCAGGACATAATAGCATGCACCCGTCCTTTTCTTTGGCTTGCTTTTCCAGTAGCCCCCTCTTAGCCCCCCTCCGCTCTACCAAGCAAACCACGTTTCACGCACACACACATAGGTAGAGGAACACACAAGCCTTTTTCTCGTCCTTCTTCCATCCTTGTACCCTTTCAGAGGGTCTTATATTTATGGTCTTCTTTTTGTAGTACACTGTGTATAAGATAATATATCAAGAAGTGTATAAGAGCTGTCATATAACTTAACGATCGGAAGTGCCATGTATTTTGTGTTTTGGAAGTTATAAGGTTGGATCTATTAGGAATTTCTATTACGATCGGCCAACTATAGCCATATAGAAATCTTCATTTTACCGATAGGGTATTTAAGCTTCGACTTAGCCCTTACTTAACTATCCTTTCAGTTATTTGTTTCTGTTTTTTTGGCTTTCGGCTTCAATTGTAGCGGCTAAGTTGACCTTTTTGTTAATAGCGCACCAATACAAACACGCCGACATGTTGTATCGGAAAGGAGCACTGTCTGCGCAGGAATTTGATGTTGGCCCAGCTGATTGATTTATTGTCTGCCAGTCTAAGCCAAACAGACACACAAAATGCCAAAGGGGCGCTCCGTAATTCTCTCGCAGCGACGCAGCGCCGCAGCGTGTGCAATAAAAAATTATCAACTGAACCCGCTTTCTAAACGGTGAATTGTATGAGTGTGTATAAAAGAGAGGTGGATGTATGTATGAGTGTGTGTGTGTGTGTGTGTGGTTCTCTGTGTGTTTATGTTTGTTTGTGTGCATGTGTCGCCGCTATAATTAAGAGCGTTGGCGAAAGCGAAAGCGACAGCGCGTACTAGCCGCCATTTTCATTTTACGATAACGGCTTTCACCTACTTATTTGCCATCGCGGCAATGCATGCACTCACTCCCTCACACCCCACCCTCACACCCCACACTCACACCCCACCCTCACACCCACTGCCAATACCACCCACAATTTTCCACCATGCGTCACCATTTTTTTTATGCGTAATAACATTTTAAAATATACCAATTGCTAGAAAGGAATTACCATTTAAATTGAAAAATCCTTCACTTTCTGACCATTTTAATTATTTATAAAAAGAGTAATAACTTTAAAAATTTGTCTCTTTTATGATATGAGTCACTGGGTTATTATTCCGCCCTTGGTCTGCTCTGGAATTGTACAATTTAATTCCTTATTTGGTCCTTAATGCGTCGAAAAATTATCATTTAAATTGCAAAGCGTGTGCTCACTCATTACACATTCTCTCATGGCTTCTGCTATCATTTCTCGAAAGTCCCGAGGAGCATGCCAAAGTGTATGCCAAAAGTTCATAAAACTTTTAAGGGTCCCTCAAAAAAAAAAATGAAATGAAAAGCAAAAGGCAGCAGCAGCAGACCGAAGGAAAAATGAGACACAAAAATGCATAAATTTAATGAGTATCGAGCGGTTGACCAGCTGCGGCGGACAAGAGCCCTGGTCACTTTCGTACTTTCGAGATGTTGATAAAAAAATGTCAAGGCCAAGGGGCGTAATCTCAATTATCCTTTGAGCAGGACAGATATTTTGTAAAGTGCCAGGAGACAAGATTTAAGGTTGTCCGCGAGTTGTAAGCCATTTCGATCCTTAAAATATTATCAGCCACTTAAAATAAAGCATCAACTTGTGATGAACGATAAGTTGCAAATAGCTTTTGGGATAGATTGAAGAGCGAGTCCTGCTACTAACAACAAAATCAACATAAATTTAAAGTCTTCTACAGATTTGTAGCTAGCATAAAAATTCTGGTCCCATCAGGACTTTTATTCTCAAAGTTAGCCATAAAGTATTGGTCCTTTTTTCACACACACAAGCACATACGCTCTAGAGTTTAAGGGCCATTTTCCCAATTGGTTAGAAGGAGGAAGTCCTTCGGGTGCCATGTTGGTTTACACTTCCAATAAAAGAAAATGTTGTCGGTACTTGGTGGACGTTATTGGTTTACTTTCCGAAAAAGAAAAAATCAGGAAAAATCACAGTAAACGGGAAGCAAGACTGGCCATTTATTGTGTGGCCATTTGAAGTGCCAACAGGTTGAAAACCATTGGAGCGGAGGAGGGATACAAGCGTGTGGCTTGTATGTTAACCGCATAGTTCCGCACCGAGAATGCTAATCGTAATGCCCACAGGGCGGCACACTATGGCACGCATGATCGGGGCATTCCGCAAATTGAATTGTCTGCAGCAGATGGAACATGGAATGAATTTTGGATTTTGAACAACACATTAGATATGCATTGGCTGTGGGTGTATGCGGTTAGTTTCCGAGTGACTGAGTATGAGTATGTGTGTGTGTACCACATGGCGTATGCGCAATGCCAATTAAAACGGAAAGCCAGGCCCCAAAAAGTATGCAACATATAATGTAATTGAGTTCTGTTTTGTTTTATTTCCCTTTGATCAGGTTAATGAATATGGAATTAACTGTTGTTCGCATTAATTGTGATTGAGCCGAGCACACAACTCATTATAATTAATGCAAATGTATGTAGTGTATAGTGTGTACCTGTATCCCTTTAGTTTTGTATGGAAAATATATGCGCATATTTTGCTGTAGGCCATTAATGCCATTCTGATTTATTGCAGCCTCCTCTCGGCCCCAAAACAATAACAAAAACAACAGTCGGCCCATAATTAACCGCATGCCGCAAGCCGCAAACGGAGAAAAAAAAACCAAATATCGAAATCAAAACAAAAACATTTGAGCGGAAAGAGCCAATGGTGGCCCAAAATGGTGCCTAAATGCTTTGGCAATTATGCCAAAATTGTTAACAAAATACGAAATGTATCCAACTAAGTAAAAGCGACAGGAAACCGCAAGAATCACAAAAGGAATCAAGCTGTGAACTTCAGGCTGCAGGCGAGTGGGAGAGGCGACGACAGGTGGTAGTCGCTTCGGGCCTCCTTATTGAATCAACTTTGTGGGAGGCCGAACCACGGCCCAAACAATTCCCCGGCGACTTTTCCCCAACAAAAGCAACAGAACTCAAAGCCCGAACACCCCACACCCATATCCGGAGTCCGGACCGGGACAGAGTAACCCAGAGCCGGGCGGACGAAACTCAAACCCAAAAATTGAAACCTCAATAGAAAGGCACAACGGAAACAAGAACAACAAAAGCCCACTTAGGTTTGCCATCCAAATCAACGGCTGTCAGACAAAAAGTCGCTTTTTATTGATTTTTATAAAGCCAAGCGAGTCAAGCCAAAAAAAAAAAAGCAATGAGCAGCAAAGAATAATAACACAGGCCACAGAAACAAAAACAGAAAATAACAAAAAGTGAACGCAATGTGAATAATTCCCCAGTTGAACAGAAACGAGCACGAAACAGGGAAAAAGCTGTTGGAATATTCCTCACCCACACCTCCTCCCTTCTATACAATTCTTGGCAACATTCTCCTCTATGCCCACTTTCCCCAGCCCCCATATATATATAGAGAGTACTATACCCCACTATCGAAAAGGTTCATCAAATGCGATTCGATTCGATGACGATTCAAAAAGGAGACACTGGAGCCAGAATACAGGAGGACGGGACGCACACGACGGAGTTCCATAAAAATGTGTTATAAAAATATACACGCATAAATTCGACTCTCACTCGCAAGGACATTAACATCACAGGACAAAAGCCAGAGACTGGGACTGGGCTGTAGAAATTTCTAATGCAAATGTCATTGACAAAGTCAATTAGTAATCGGGAATGGTGGGATAATTCAAGCTGAAAATCCTGCTGCAGCTGCACAATTGTTTAAGGAATTTATTAAGGATTCACACAAAAAATAAAACAAAAAAGGATAACAAAAAACAGGAGTACAGAGGGCGGAGTACGGAGTTCGGAGTGAATACAAGCAAGACTGATTTTTATGTTTAGTTAGATTATTTTTGGCACAAAAACGCTACTGCAACTGCAACTGCAACAACGAATAAGCCAAGCGGAAACCCTAGCAACGAGGAAACCGCCCACGGAGGAACTGTGAGAAAGATCCGCACTAACAACAAAGCAACAAAGCAACAAAGCAGCTAAAGGAAAAGCAAAGCAAAAGCACCAGAAGCCACAACGAAACGACATCCACAACAAAGGCAAACAGAATCATACGGAAGCATGTTTGTGTTCATAGCCGTGCTGTTTGTTAACGCTTGCCTAGCGGGTAAGTAGAGAGGCCCAGAATCCAAGGGTCCCGGGTCCAAGTGCCCTAAGTATAATAGCAGATTTAGGGCCATTTTGGGGGCTTAAAGCTTATCTAAACAAGTTATGATAATTTGGGGTAGTGCTAGTTGATAAACACTAGTATTACTTAATTTTGTAGACCTATTCAGACCCTGTCTTTTATTGCTTAAGACTGATTTATGTTTGCATTTATTTTAAGACATTTTATTAACTAAAAGGCTCGGGAAATGTTTGCTCTAAAAATACCAAGGATAATTCAGGTCACACGAATGGCTTTTAAATAGAAACACAGATTAATAAATTATTTAAGAGACAGATTCTTTGATTGATTAAAATAATAAATACTTTCATGATACTTGATAATAAATAAAATGATAGAATCCTGACAAGTTAATCTTCTTGTAAGCTGAGCAAACCTTTATGGGATAAGGGAAGGACTTAGTGTCCTTAAATCACTCCAGCACTCAAACCAAAGCCAGTTAATACCCCAGCCAGACACATAAACTTGGCTAGTGCCTGCGAATTACTATATATTAAGCATTTACGGCTATAATAGCATAATAACAAGCAATTATTGTTATAATAGGCACCATTCCGGCTACGCCGGAGAACATAACCGTTACATTTCTAACGCCCACGGCCGTCCGGGTGTCGTGGCAGACGCAAATCGATCTCCGGGCACATCCCATCGAGAAGTACATTGTGACGTACAAGCCGACGGATGACAGGTAGGTACCTAACAGCACTAACAAAGCTAAAACTCTCAATCCACTCTGCTACTCTCTGCTATCGGCCACTTGACCACTCGACCACCTGACTTGGCTAAATGACGGCCAAAGCACACATGCTTAGTATGCAAAACGGACGACTTTTAAGTGGGTGTGTGGGGGGACTATTCAGGACACTGGGAGAAATAAATCAAATCACATAATAAACGGTGTTTTTTGATAAGGGTCTTGTCGTTATCATATGTCAGTATTCATTTTAAAACGACATATTTTATTAAAATGATATAAAGAGGGTTTACCTTTCCCTTAACACTTCAAAGTATATGCCAACTAGAATCCTTCTCATTATTAACCCTTTTAAACCTGTTATAATCCTGTCAAATATCTTATTATAATATTATAATAATTACAATTATTTTCTGTACAAATTGCAATTGCAATTTATGCAAAAAACCCCAACTTGACTGCAATTGACGGCCCAGGGAATGGGTTTTGCGCCCAAAAGCCAGAGGCGAGGGTGGAGAAAGTACTGGGCTCTGGGAGAAAGTGCTCCCCCACCCCACCAGCGGTCAGTCAAGAGCACTGTCTGTGCGTGGATTTGTGTAAGTGCGTCTGTAGCAAGTTGTGAGCCGCAGGATTCCACTATACATACATACATACTATATAGAGTGAGCGGCTTGGCCCTGAGCTAAATAACCGCCCAAAGTAAAAGTAAACCAACTAGCGGAGTGGTTGGGAAAGCGGCAACAACATGAAAATAGTGAAAACTTGAGGCCAAATTGACCGCGAGTGCCGGCCAAAAAGAAAAACAAAAGCCGCGTGTACTTGAAAGTACAGGGATAGAGCGTAAAAATGCGAGTTAGTACACAAAACTTTATTCAAATTTTCAATTATTTTGTGAGAGTTGTGAGAATATTTTCCACATCTTGGCATTACATTTCCTGCCAATTGGAACTTCGGAAAGTAAGTTCACAGTCCTTGGTAGAGGATGGAGGGTCGGCATATTACCATTTTCGCCTTGGCAGTCATTTTTCGTGAATAGTCAAGGGCCAAGTGTGCATATGTCAGGGACTTTGTTGCCCTGCCAGCTGCATTTCAGTTCAGTACTCTCGGGCCAAATTCCCGATGATTTACCGAAATAATGCAGCTCAGCTGCAGCTGTCTTGGCCTGGCTTGGCTTGGCCCTTTCTGCATTACCACCTCCACGGTGGCAACCATGGCGATGGCGATGGCGGGCAAGGAAATGGCTTGCATATTTCGCCAACAAACTAAGCACTTCCGCTCCAAGCAAGTGGCACTACACAGGAGTGTTGGTTTGGGTCTTTAGCCCGTTTTTCGCTGCCATGGAATGCCGTGTAATAAGTTAAGTGCTCGGCTTTTGTGCCTTTTGACTGCAGTCCGTTCCCGACTTCTGGCCAAGGTGTTTTTCAATTTAATGGCTCGCGTTGCGTGTGTATGTGAGTGTGTGTGTGTGTGTGTGTGTGTGTATATCTGTGTGTGTTAGCCGTTGGCTGTTGTGTTAGCTGCATGAGCGTGTTTTGTCTTTTACTGCCCGCCATTCCAATGTTAAGCCAACACATTTTGTTGTTTTTGCTCTTGGCCCGTTCCTCTATAAAGTTCACGCCTATGTCAAAAATTTTATTACAAAACTTGTATTTTTGTTTCTCTTATACTATATACAATTTTATTTTTGTTTTTCGGTTGATAGCTGGTTTTGTTCTTCAGTCGTTCGGTCATTATTTATAAGTAAGTTTGTTTTTAATTTTTGTGTTACTTTTATATCGATTTTTGTTGTATTACCTACTTCCGACTGCCAGTCATTATGGTGGGCGTTTTTTCCAGAGCAGGAGCAGGGGCAGGGGCAGAGGCAGGGGCATGGGCATACCAAGTGGTAGTTGGCTAGCTAGGCTAGTAGGTTGTCGTGGAGGCTCTATCTTCCTGCCGTTTTTCGAGTAAATTGTGTCTTTGAATAATGTATGATTAGTACATAGACACATTGTCGGTGAGTCGGCTCGAGCTTTGGCTTTGGCACTAGCTATCTACCTTTACTTTCGGCTCGAGCTCCTCCTGTCCCTGTTCCGGTCTGCACTTCAAGTGGATTAGACTTTTGTCCTAGACAACAAATAGACACATATGAACACATCCCTAGTTCTATGCTACACGCGGAGAAATAAGACATAATTTATCAAATAAAATAGAAGCACTACCCATGAGTGCTTTATAGTTATTACTCATAAAAGGAAACCCATCAATATCCATTAGCTGTTTCACAATCTTTTCCCCGAGTGTGACATGCTCCAAATTGCTAAGTGGATTTATGAAATTCTTGACGAACAAAACATGTCGAATGACGAGCTTTTGGGGGCTGCCTGGCTGGCTGGTGGAGTTCAATACTCGTACGTCCAAGCATGTCAAGCACCATCAATAACAATAATAATTAATAACAATTACTGTCCCAGCGGAGGAGGAAGGAGGAGGCACTCCGGTTCTATGGACGTCTAAGGACATGTGCAGGGCTGCCCCAAGAAGGCGGAGCAGTAGTTTGGAAAACCCCAATCAATACATAGCCATATGCTACATTTAATTCATTATGGTTATTCGGCTTTTTTTTCATACACATTCTGACATTATTAAAATTGAAATGTCAAGGTTCCATTCCACTATACACTACTAGGTATTTGCTGTGTAATGGCAAAGCGGATGAGATTTGTGAGTGCCTCCTTATCCTCCACCTCCTCCTCGTCCTGGTTCTGTCCTGGCATGACAACATAAATAAATTTTCCAGCAAAAGCCATAAAAGTGCAGTTACAGGACCTAGTAACAGGAAATAAGACCCGGCTAGGCTAGGATATATTCTTTATGCAGAAATAAGCCAAGGTCCTGATATCCATTTGGCTTTTTCCATGGAACTTATCTATCTAGGGTGTCCTTCATTGAACATTGATGGAACTGTCCCATGGGGCGTATGCGTGCTTTTAATAGAATTTTTAATTTAATTCAAATGCAGAGCTATTTTTCGACGATACATATTGCCGTCTGTGCAAGCAATGTGCTTTCTAGGCCCAAAGTAAAGTTTTTTTTCGAAACACATGGAAGCCATGAATGTCATAAGTTATTAAATAACAAAAAATAAAACCGCCTCACTGTCGTGCTTACAGTACACACATTTTTTGTATATTTTTTCCATGACATATACAGTGTGGGCTGTCAGAGTACGGAGTTTGAGTAACGAATACGAAAGTTTTGCTGCCCTGTACACTAATTGTTTATTTATCAAACCGGAACGTACCGGATTACACACACAAAAGGAGACATTAAAAAAGGAAATCGAGAAACACAAGCCGAATTGCACATATCCGACCATATTTCTGAATTTCAAATTGCCACCGAACCACCGAAAGCCACTGTCCCAGCCCACCCAGTTGGCCGTAAAGGGAAAAGGTAAGAGAATCGTAAAGGAAAAGCCAAAATCATGACGCCGAGAAAATTAGGGATTTCCTTGAACTGGCGCGGAAATTCGCTTGCATTTCTGATGACCGCCATTCTGGGCCGACCTGGCTAAGAGCAAAGTGTACGGGATCCACCCAGAAGGAGCTGACGGTGTAAAAGCCGGCCAGCATGGCGTGAGTTTAAATGGTGTATAATAAGCGCCTTCCACAGCCAAACTTAATGCCAAATAACCAGGCCAAGAGGGAGAGGATTAAATTTGATTTGGCCCCAAGCGCCGCCATATGATGAAAACTTTGGCTCCGAAACTTTAGACAACGCCTTGTGCTGTCACATATGGCGGTCGAATCGGATAGCTTTTGGCCTGGCTAGCTGACTGGCTGACTGTCTGCCAGCCTGCCTGGGATGTTTGCACAAGTCGGCCCAATTCCAGTTGCCCTGCGGTCTTCTGGGTCTATTGGCTGTAACGTGTGTCTGGCTGTAACACATGTGCAAACGGTACGCTTAATTAATTATTTACCCGCCGGCGTGAAAATTTAACCAACAGTGAGAGTTGCCTTTCCATCCTTTCTGTCCTTTCCCTATTTTTTCTCGATTTTGCGGACAACAGAGCTATAAATTCGCAATGAAACGTAATTGCCAGCTTATGCTATAAAATATTTTGGAGGGGACAGTTGTCTGAAAATCAGGAAAAAATCAAATAAAGAATCTTTAATGTGGCTTTAATTCAATGAGAAAAATATACTCATACTACTATCCTCTACTTCAGGCTTTTCCCATCTTTATAGAGAAAGCATTGCTTAGCATGGCTTATTAAAATAAATTGCTTGCCAAGCTGACTTTGTCAAATATTTATTATCAGATATTAAGGCCGGGCTTTTATCTCGCCGACAAGAATTTCTGATTAATTAATTAGATAGCCACCGGAATTGGATGCAATCTTTTGGCCAAGAAAGCCTATTAATTATTTTTAATTTTAATAAGCTTTAACTTTAATTAGTGTCTGAGTTTCATTTTTATGTTAAAATAGCCAAAAAGTTATAAATATATCTGCTCTCCGCGGTTGGGGAGAAAGTTTTTTAAAAATGTAGTTGGTTTTCAGTCGCTGTAGCCAAAAGTTGGCCACAAACCACATTAAACAACAAACTTTTTAGTAACTACCATTTTTGCCATGTTTATTTTTTGGTTTTTAATAAAAAGTTGAAACCGGAAAATTACTGAAATTATTTAGAAAAATATTTCAAATAAAATAGAGGTCAGAGGTGAATAAAAAAGGGAGAAATTAATTAAGAGCATTATTAAATCGGTGACCTTTTTATTCCTGAACATAGTTTGTTGGTTTGGTGTTGTTTTTTCTTCGTCTGCCATCGAAAAAAAAAATTTACGAGTACAAGCAAAGTGCGGGACATTTCTGTTTGGACTTTAGTTCCATGGGGAGCCATTGCTCCATATCCGCGGGGGTATAGGGGTGTAGGGTATAGAGTACAGTGTGTACAATGTAGGGGTTACACCCCTTGTGTGTGGGTATGTGTCTTACATGTATGAATAATGAATCATTTGTCAGCATGTTGTTGCTATTGTTGAAACAGGGGAACACTGCACACAGGGCCAGAAGTCTGGCCACTTTCGCTGCCACGCACTCAATACAAGGAGCAGGATATAACCAGTAGGGTTGGGAGTGCGGGGGAACGGGTAATGGGAACCGGCTCAATTGGCAAATCTAGGACATGTTTGGTAACTGCTCTGGCAAAAGTGACAAAGTGAAATATTGGCCAATGCTGTAATTACCAACACGGACCGGGCTCATATTTCACGGACGGAATGTTGTACCATCGTTTGTTCAATTAGCGCACACACACAGAGTAACTGACACACACACTAACTCACATACACACACTATACACACATGTTGGCTCACACCTATGAAGAACTACATACGACCACATATCCTGCACAATCCTGGCCACATTCCAACCCACCTATCCCTTAGCTGACGTTCGAGAGTGGTAATTGAATTAATTTAAGTTACAGGGTTGTACAGGACGTTGCCGGCAGCAGTGAGGCCATTGTCCTGGATCGCCTCCTGCCCAGCACACAGTATTCCCTCGTCGTGACAGCCATTTGGCAGGGCAAGAAGTATCGCAGCGGCCAGATTAAATTCAGGACATTGGGTGCGTCTGAAAATCATGTTTGTTTTAAATTATTTGCTTAACATTTCACCATCTGTCGAGTAGATTTGCCGAAGAATACCTCCCAACAGGACTTTCCGCCCGGCGTCTATGGAAATGTCAACAGTGGCAGCCGCAACGCAACCGGAAATGCCAGCATCTTTGGCGATGATGTCACCTCCACAGCCACCAACACTCTAACCCATGGCACCACCAGAGAACTGCCAACGGTAAGTTTAAACTTTCAACTTTGAATACTACAATTTGGGGTTAATCAAAAAGTTGCAATAGAAACCCATTAATAAAGTTTCAAATTACTTTATTCATTTTTGGGGTATCGGGTATCTGACGTTTAGTGGGCTGGGTCTCATCCATTTGATCCATTTTAATGGGCGCCCCAGTGTATCTCTCCGCCGCCACCGCCACCTCCTCCAATGCTGCCATGTTGGGCACGTCGAGCCACTCGGGTTTGTTCGTAAGGACTGGTGACTCCCAGACCTTCGTCATGGAGTGCGATCACCTGTTCTCCACCCGGGGTACCGCTCTCCTCTAAGCCATATACATAGGCCAGGCACAGGATTCCAATGAGGGCTAATAGAGTTAGTCGCATTTTTCCAGGTTGGATAGACTTCTACGTAGTGAGTCTCGATTAGAACTGATAACTCTCGAATTAAAACTGGGCCTTTTATTTCAAGACCCAGAAATATTATAGGAAACTTGCTAGATAATTGAAATAATTAAACAATTGGTGTTAAAAATGATAATTATCAAGTTTGCCCGAGATTTTTCTACGGTACTTCCCTAAAATTACATATCAAATGGCATTAGAATACGTTTAAGTTGTCTCCCTTCAATCAAAGAGTTGTATAATGACTATTTTTGTATTCTCCAGACAGCTGCAGAATCTATTGGCATCTCAATATGGTATACATTTCAATCACTCATTGTTATCTAAATCATATGGATGCTTTAAGAGTACAACTTATTCAAGGAGACTTAGAATGTACTCTGCCTTCTCTGCATTTTTTATAAAAACTTTCAAAAAGGTTTCGATTTTTACTTCTACTTAAAAGTGGAAAATATAAGGCCCTGTTTCCCATTTTTATGTAAACTAAAAAATCATTGAAATTAGAATGCTGTAGTAATATTTATTTTCGCCATGACAAAGTTTAAAAGGGGGTCAAGCTCATTATCCATTTTAATGTCCTTGTCCGTGTCCACCGCCGCCTCCAAAGCCTCCTCCTTGGGCGCGACGAACGACTCGAGCTCCATTGTTTTCGCTTTCACTAGAAACTTCGTCAGGAACTGCATCCAAATGTCCTGCCGGTGTAGTCGATTGTCCTGAGTGGAGGTCGCTATCCTCTGCAGCGCAAGCATAGGCCAGGAACAGGACCCCAAAGAATGCCAGGATTGATAGACGCATCTTGCTTTCTGCTTGAATAGAAGTCTCAATCGAAACTAACCTTTTGAGAACTTATCGGGGGCCTTTTATATAAAACTCAGCTTGAAATAAAAATGAATTTAATTGATAAATTAAATAGTAAACTATCTGACTGTTCCCATTTCCGACAGAAAAAAGCCCCTAACGTTGGATTAAATTATAATTAATTAAAAACTTTTTTGAACCAGCGTATTATCGTATAAAAAGTCATAATACTAGAAATTAACTTTATAATTAGATAAATTTTTATCAAATTAAATTGTCAATAAAACGATAATTTTTATTTCATGTTTCAAGTTTATTTCAAGTATTCAAAATATCCATAACATATTCTTATTTTAACTTAAAATTTAAGCACTTTAAGTACAAGAAATATATCAAAGGGCCATACTTCAAAATCTTTAAAAACTTGCATTATTTGTTACCAAAAACATACAAATTATAGTCAGAATAAGAACAGGATCCAAAATTCTCAATTTCAATAATTCTACAGCATCCTTTGTTTGAAGAAATAATCGAAAAATTGATTATTCCTATAAGTATAATTAAATTTTAATAGACTAAAAGTCACTTCTGCTTCTCCCCCACAATCCCTTTTAGGTAAAAACATATTTGTATTGCTTGGTTGTTCTTTATTCTTTATTGAATCAGATATATATTTGATGGATATGGTCAGTGGCATGACCTATTTGCTACTTCTATGGCTACCAACGCCACCACCACCGCCTCCGCCACCTCCCTGAGCGCGGCGAACCACTCGGGCTTCATGGCTGGCTGGGGTGATTTCCTGGACATGAGCCTCTAGGGTTTCGTCTGAGGCAGTAACCTGCTCGGCGCGTAGTCCTTCATCCTCGGCAGCGTAGACATAGGCCAGGAAAAGAACACCAACGAATGCCAGTAATGTTAGACGCATCTTGATGGCTGCTTGATCAGAAATCTTAACTGTAACTGTTAAGATCGGGTCTGTTTTGGGGCTTTTATATGAAAACTCAGCTTCTGATTAAATGACTAATTAGAAATGTAATTTATTCTATCTAACTGGAAAATCCCACGTTTTCAATCAATGAGAGTAGCTAGAAGAAACTAATAGCAGCCAGTAGATGATGTCCGATCTGGCAATAGTATAAGTTTCTGTCATCAGCACTGCAAGTACCATTACCATTTTTAAATTTTTCGAAATTTTCCAAGGGGTACCCCTATAAAAAAGTGGAGTTTCCGGTTTTCCCCTGTTGGCCCCATTGGGATAGCCATAGATCTGCCAATTTTTATCCGATCTGGAAACCGTGTACCATTCTGTGATCAGCAGAATAAGTACCTTCATTCCTCATTTAAAATATTTCTTAAATACCATTTTAAAATTTTTCGAAATTTTCCTATAAAAAAGTGGAGTTTCCGGTTTTCCCCTGTTGGCCCCCTTGGGATAGCCAAAGCTCTACTAATTCGTATCCGATCTGGAAACCGTGTACCATTCTGTGATCAGCAGAACAAGTACCTTCATTCCTCATTTAAAATATTTCTTAAATACCATGTTTAATTTTTTCAATTTTTGGCAAGGGGTTCCCCCATTCCACGTTTTGCAAAGTCTTATTTTTTTGTGTTATTTATTCATGCGGATAAACATATACATATGTATATTCAGAGGTGGTCATGTGGCTACTGTAAGCCTATTAGCCGCCACCAGAACCCCCACCGAAGCCACCTCCACTGCCGCCTCCGCCACCTCCTCCGTGGCTGCCTCCACCACCACCTCCGTCGCCGCCTCCAATGCCACCTCCGCCACCGCCTCCTTGAGCGTGACGCACCTCACGAACCGTCTCGCTGGCACGTGTAGGTTCCAGATCATCCAGAAAGCTGGTATCTTTCGAGCCACAAACGTAGACCAGACCCAGGACAACAATAAATCCCAGAATAATTGGACGCATCTTCGTTGCTTTAGTTCAGAATCGTTGAAAAATGATCTGGCTTCAGGGGCTTTTTATTTTCCCATCATCTACACCTTGACTTTGCCTAATTACTCTAATTACCCAATCAAAATTCGATATCTTCCGTACTTCCCCTACTGTATTAGGCCGATTGGGTTTGGAACCCTAATTATTTCAGTCAGTACGGCATGTGCCATGAGAACTTTAAACTTGGTTGACATCTGGTCGAACCGGTTAGACAATTTCCAAAAGCCCGATAGTATTTATTAAACGATTTTTAATAGAGCTTTCGGGCATAATCTTATTATAGATCACCCCCCACGTGAGGGTAATTGTTACAATTTAAAAACAATTTAAAGCTGATTAAAACGTTTACTTAAATGTCTTTAAGCTTTCAGAGGGAGGAACACGTCTTGACTTTGATTTAAAAATGATTTTGATTTGACAGATTCGCGGCGTGGAAATTGGCATTGTTCTGATTGTGCTGATGGTGTGGGCCGGAGCCATCGCCCTGTTCTTCAATCGATGGGGAAAGATCCGGATGCTGCTGCCGTATCAGCCGGATTACAAACACGAACAGCTGAAGGTACCGGGCACTGGAGTCTGCAGCGCCGGTGGATGCAATGGCCAACATTCACACCAGGTACGTTACACTGGGAGGAATTGGTTGGGAATAGTATGGGAATATATGCGGGTTTCTAGGATGATGATAACCCGGGGTACATCACGTTTTTTGGAGTATCGCGAAGGAACTTATCTCTCGTTTCGTTTTTTTGTTATGCTTCATTTTTAGAACCTACACCCCGATTTCTTTGTCAAGGTATTCAAAATAACAAATTCTTCAAACTACATGCAGTATTTATAAGAAAATATCCAAAAATATCTTTGCATTTTATTCGCTTTTTTTCCTATGCATCAATTCAAGTAAATATTTGAAACTTATTGAACAAAGTGCACTATTTCCTGTTTTTAATCCGAGCACTCAACCCGCCAGATCCCCGCAACCAGAGTATAAACTTAAAATTCAAATATCTTTCTGATTAATTTCCGGAAAAAGATGCTCTGTTGTGAAATTCTATACCAAATGCTTAAAACCACCTATTTTATTTTCCTTTTTTCCCCCAGAAACAAAATTTTAATATCTTGAACAATTTGTGGTCCGTGATGATGTGTTTAATTGGGAGACCCAGTAAAAATTTCTTAAACATAATTGCATTCAATCCCTGTAGAAATCAGACTCAATAGACTTTACTTTCTTATGATTTGCTTGATAAGATAGCACGTGCTAGCATTGCATTAAATTTAGCTTTCTTTTTTAGGCAACTAACTAGCACTAGTCTGGGGTTAACTCCCTGGATCGATCCTATAACCGAATTCAAAGGGTTAGGGTCTCTTCGGTATGCCGAAGTCTACTAGAAACTCCACCTAGATTCGTTCAGCTCTGGATGAGAACACTTCTATTTTATAATTCGTACTATCCACCTTTCATAGACTTCTAGGGGGAACTTTTCTAAAAGAGTTCTATATTGTGGATATCCTAGAACAGTTCCCCCAATCTTTAATTGCATTTAGCGGTTTTGGTTTTTGGTTTAGAGCTTTGCTGTTCAGGTTGGCGCTTTTTCGAGATCTCACTGACCAAACGTTCCCTACTTTCACTTCGCTCTCCGCCTGCTGATCTTGTTCCTGCCTATCTACGTACCAATTCCACCTGTTCCTGATCCTGTTCCGGTACCGGTGGCTGCTTACTCGATTCTTTGGTTTTTGTTTTGGAATCCGGAACAGTGCTTGCCTCGGTGCGAGGGATGCGGCATATTTGACCGCTGTTTCCAGTATCCGCGGCGGGAACTGGAACGCGACTGTGGCTGTCAGTTCGCCCTGCTCCACAAGGCGGACGTGGAGAGCTAGCAACCAGCGCACCGCGAGCCATCCTCGGCGGCCGTGAGTGCTACGTCGAGCCACGGCCATGGGCACAGTCACGGCACTCCGGTGAACACCTATGTCCGTGGTCCCAGCGTGGACAACCAGTCGATTGTGGGCGCCAATGTGCTGGAGAATGTCGATAGCCTGGAGGCGGCTAACGAGGAAATCGATGTGGAGGGCGATGAGGCTCAGGTCAGAAATCAAGAGGATCAGCAGCTCCTCCAAAGGGAACGAGAGCGGGAACGGGAGCGTGAACGTGAGCCCGTCCAGCGCCTTCTGCCCCTGCAAGCGGGGGCTATCAAACAGCGAAAGTTTGCCCAGCAGCGCGGCATCCTCAAGAACTCCCAAGAACGCACCTTTGTCGAGGAAGACGAGGTGCTGGAGGCCAAGAAGCAGCTGATCCTGCGCCGCCGCCGCCTCTTCAGCCACTATCGGCAGTACGACCAGTGGCGGAGGCGGCAGTTCAGCTACGACCCCAGTTACTTTCGCCCGCCTCCGCCACTCCCTAGACCGCTGGCATGCGCTGATCACCAACTGGGAGCCATTGACGGACACACCACATCGGTCACAGCCGGAAGACGCAGGCGCCAGTACCGAAGACAGTACTCCTGTGCGGATAGATCGCGGGAGGGATCGCGCGAGAGCCGCGGCTCATCGACGCTGCAAATGCAGAAGTACCACAGCATGGTGGCCAGTGACACCATCCACACCGAGTCGTCGGTGCTCAACCACAGCAACTACAGCGAGCCGGCCAGCGTAAGTTAGCCAGCTAGTGTTGGGTGGCTTCCAGGGTGATTAAATCAAAGGAAGTGCCTCCATTTAGCAGTGAACCTTGATGTTTCCCGAACTAATAATAGTCACAATGTAAAGCACTCGATTGCAGAGCCAAATAAAAAGCTGAAATACGCTCTCTATGTGTCATACTTGGCGTATACGCAATATTTTCTATTAAATATTTTTCACAATCTTTAAAGACATTCAATGTGGTTATAACTTTACTTGAAATTATGTTTTGTTTTCTTCACTGATTGTTCTCACAATTTAATTATATTTTGTTCTATTTATCAGATTATTAATAATTTAAAAGAAAACCAATGTTCACTTGCTAAAAAGAATCAAGAATTCCTGAGATTTAATTCACTTAATTAAGCCTAGATATATCCCAACACTAGTTCCAGCACAAGCAGCTTGTGGTGCACGTGGTTTGTCTTGGATTTCGAGTTCCTGTTCGAGTCACACTCCAGATTGCAGACCGGAGCACCAAATCGCACCACTCACATACCATGTACAGAAATTTGCAGCAATGTTCACTGGATGGAAAATGGCTAGCACTTGCTCACTTCTATCACAGCATAAAATCACAAAAATTAAATTCGCAAAATCGCCACTCGCATCCGTAAAATGCATCCGCTTGTGTCCCCGGCTTCGTGTCGATTTTTTGTAGCCTTTGTAGCCAGGTGTAGCTTGTCCCGTGCTTTGCGCTTGCTCTCTTGTTCTTGTTGTTCCAGTGGCCTCTCGCCCGGAGGGTCAGCCGGTGTGCTGAGAGGTCCTTGTCCAGGTCCCTGGTCCCCCCGCTTATGTGTTATGTTGTGCGTTGATTCGCAAAGGATGCGTCCTATCTACCGTTTTCTCTCTATCTCTTTCTATCTATCTATCTCCCTTTCTCTCTCTATATTCCTGTGCTCCTTTCGGGACGCAGTTCGACAGCAGTGAATGTGCCCACCCACCGTTGCACTGCAATAGCCGCGTAAGAACCAGACCCGACGATGTGGCAATCACTCATCGAGATCACTTCTAATCCGTTTTTCATTGCAGCACATCCACATGCTGGCGGAGGAGCACTCTACGTCCATATCGGAGCGTTGCACCCGCAGCAGGATCAACTCGGCCATCTTTGTGTCCTCGGAGGGACGAGGCTTCGACTCCATCGAGTTCCTGCGACGCCACGGCTCCCAGAGTGTCCTTTGCCGAAAGGCCAAGAGTGCGGAGAATATTACAGATAATGGAAGAAGGGTGAGTGGTGGTTCTACCTTCAGAAATAAGGTCCTTTCCATCCTTAAAAAGACTATATGGTTAGCTGTATGGTAGATCTAGAGATGCTTTCAGAAAAATACTTCAGTAGCAGCTAGCTATCCCCATTTGTAGTTAAAATAAAAGTCCTTTAACAAGCAGTGACTAGTAGGTCTTCTTGTCAGCCATTTATAAACTTTGTCGAACTTTTAAAACAGGATTATTTTTTTGAGGAAAAGTATTTCGATTGGGATTTATTTGATTCCTGGGTGAGTTTTAATTTACAAAGGATTTAGTATAGAAGTGATAGAAAGTGAGGTCTTAGAACTTAAATTAATATTAAAAAAAGAAAAGGTCCTTACAAAACTATATAATACTTTTGCAGAAGAGCCTTCGACCTTGGCGCACCGACGACGAGTCCTGCAAGCAGCAGCACATCTCCCAGGACAGCAATGACATCGAGCTGAAGGAGTGCGGCGGCACTGGAGGCGAACTGCTCCGCCTGCCCGTCATCCACGATGCAAAGCAATCGCCCTCGGCCGTAACCAGTCTCTTGGCTCGGTCGGCGGCCATCACCACGGCCAACGTGATAGTGGGAAGTATTTCGCTGGAGGCGCCACCGCCCTACATGCAGGACGATGACGGGGACAATCTCTCTACGGCCGCCCTAATACACACCGATGCTGCTGCCGTGGTACACGAATCACAGGACTCGGCGGAGACGGTGGAGGAACTAGTGCATGTCCCCCTGTTGGCCAGCGCCACGGCAACGGCCAGTGTGTCGGCCTCCTCCTCGCCCAGCATCGCCATCGAGGCCAAGCCCCGGGTTCTGGTCCATCAGCGATCCTCCACGGCGTCGTCGTCGCCGCACAGCAGCCCCAAGAACCTGGGCAACCTGGGACTCAAGATCATCAAGCCCAAGATCAGCGCCGTGCCAATGGTTTCAGTTTCGGGTCCGTCACCTCCGATTGAGAAGCCGCCGCTGGCGGAGTGCTTGTAACAAATGGCAGCCGAAACATTTATCTAAGCGCGCGCTCAAGGCAACTGGACCCTGAACCCTAGAGAGTCCTTAAAACCCCCAACAAGTCCCAGCCTCTAATGCCCCTCTAATAATTCCAGACCAAAAACCTATCAAATAATAAATTATGAAATCATTTTAAAAGTATATAGAAAATAACCGTTGAGATGGAGAAAGTATGCCAGCTGCTCAAATAAGTGTTTCGGTGTGAGGATAAATTTTATGGAAAATATGGATTTCGAAATACATACTTGGAATGAATAGAATCGTGTAGGAATAGGCTAAGGATAAAAGGATATTGTACCAATGGTCATCACCAGGCAAAGAAAGCTTTGTATATTCAACAACGACTGAAGTATACACCTATGTATGTACATTATAGACGAAAAATAATGGTAACCTGTAGAACTATACGGCATACCTATTAACTGATAAATCAGCTTTAACAACAAACGAGTAAACTATCAGGCTTTAATATTACGACGATGATGAATTTCTGGTTTAACCTAGTCCGTAGACTCACCTAGCCGTTGAATAAATAAATTCTCTTTAATTGTTCTCCTATACATATAGCCAAAAAAAAAAAAAAAAGAAAAACGAAGAAAGCATAATACTTGGGCACCACAAACTGTTATACACGCGATCTATATAGGAATATACATATACTAGTAACTATATACATATATATTTATACACCTGTCAACTCACGTATGTACGTACCTTAGAGGTACCTTATTAGGACACCCGCTATATAATTAGCTCGTAATATTAAGATGATGAAATCACATAGTCCAAATGTTACTTGCTAACATATCAGATACTGTACTCTATCTACTCTACCCACGACCAAAGCGAAACGTTTGAAACTGTATGTACATTAGTCTTTAATTAGCATTAAGAAACCTATTTCAAACCCATTGAATAGCTGTAGAATTTTTGTCAAATAAGTGCCCTGAACGACTTCTAGATGTGTTTTTGAAAACCAGTCCTTACATGTACTCCGTGTAGATGTTTTCTTAGCTCTATATACCCCATAAATCATAGAAGAAAAACCATAAAATATATATATAGAAAATATTATATAGAATTGAGAACTATTTAGGATGCGCCAGCTATCTTCAGAACCAGTTTGCTCCCAATCACTGATTTAGGTAGTCTCTATATTATTTTAGTTATGGTACTCCAAATTAGATCTATCCTCCTACTCTGTAGAAAACTTGAAATCTTTCCTATCCAATTCCTTTCAACGATTAATTGTCGAGGAATGTAAATACACACACACACCGACCGCACTTGTACCTACATGCGCTGAATCACTGTTCAGCGGAACACAAAAGTTGTTATTAAGGAATTGTCAATTTATGGTCCAAAGCTACAATAAACAGAACACCATTCGGATGGGTCAGCAGTAAGCTTAGCTAAGTTCTAGTTTACGTTCAATTCGCTAACACAAAACCAAAGTAAAACTGTGTGAATGTGTATTTTTTGAAATCAAATAAACGAATTACATAAATGTAACATTCTCATGAAGTGCTTTAGGGGATCTTCTCAAAGATCACACAATGATTGCCCTGATCGTAGTAGCTCTTAACTAACTGAACCTCTGGTAGCTTGGTCACCAAACTCTCCAGCTCTTGCTCCTCAAAAACGTGATAGTATCGCAGGAATGTGGTGCGTTGTTCGTCCTTTGTCTTCCATGGCACCAGAACATCCTGCTGTTGGAACTCCGTGCGATTGGTGTGCACCGGAAGTGGGGTGTTGTTGGGTAGCTGCTCCAGTTCTTGTTGCTGCTTTTGACGCTGTAGTTGCTCTGTGGTACGTTCCTTGTTGACCGCCTTATTCTGCCTGAGGTAAGCGGACTTTTTGTCATTTCGCCGTTGATCCTTCGCCCAGACATAGACCAGAGCACGACCGCCAGGACGCAGAACCCTTGCCATTTCTCGCAAAGCAGCCAACCGACGCTCTCCTGTGGCCAGATGATGGATCACAGCTATGCTAATGCACCCATCGATGCTGGAAGAGCGCACAGGAACACTGAGACAGTCGCAGCGGAATACGTTTTGTCCTTTGCTGCAACCCACTGACAGCAGACCTTGCGCCCGATCGCAACCAATTGTTAGGATCTGGGGATTGCACCCCAGGTATTTTCCATTCCCGCAGCCGACATCTAGAACCACAGACTGAGGCCCAAAGCTCTTCAGGAATTGGGCAACCTGTGGCCAGGGCGAATGCCGCGTTTCGCTAAAGTGATCTGCTATTTTATCGTAAACTTCGTGGACATTTTGCTGCTCTAAACTGACTGCTTGCTCTGCCAGAGTAGAAGATAGCTCCAGAGGTGCCTTTGTTTGCCGCGTGTCACATAAGGTGGGGTATGTACAGTTACAGGGGCCTCTTCGCAAGCGTCGGAAGGTCAGAGAAGTCCTCTTTCCTCGAGGCTGGGTGGTCAGTCCCCCTGAAGCGCTGGGCACCACATCGATATGTTTGGGTCTAATACCATGCGTCCAATCATAGCGGGCTTCACCGGACATCACTAGTAAGGAGCGACGTGGAAGTCTAACCTGAACATGCTCCTCTCCTCGTCTGAAGTCCATAACCACATCGGATTGCAGGGACAGGGACAAAATCGGATCCAAAAAGGCGCTATGTGTATCAACATGAGGTGGTATGCCGTTGCCCGGCTCGTATTCATTTACCGTCAACTGGTCCGGAGTAATCCAATCCCAGGTAGTGGAATTGCCTTCAAGCCGAGGCCATAAAATATCACAGGCAGATGGTATGGGCTGTTCTAATGGTTTCGAGGGATCCACATTATTGCTGCCATAAAGGAACTCATACCCAAAGTGCTTTACTTTTCGATGCTTTAGGTTGCCGCTTTCGGTGCTTCCTTCATCCTCAGAAATCGACTTAAACAGCTCGGATTCCTCTTGTTCACTCACAAAGTCGGGCATTACTATCAGACCGTTGGGAAGTGGGCTATTCCAGTCACTCTTCCCCGCCAGAGCCGGTAATTCCTTCACATAACTCAGGTAAGCGACTGCTCCTTGCTGTCCTATTGTTGAGATATTGTGCATACCCAGGTATATGAGCCGGGAATCATCCAGGGTGGAACAGACCAAGAAACAGTAGGATTTTCCGGGCAACATAACTACCTCCGTGACTTTTCCACCTGTTTTTGATGTCGCATCCAGAAGGCATTCTTCCGTGAGTCCATTGCTGAGGCCCACGTTCAGGACAGCCAGATATATGGTAGGCTCGTCACTGGAGGACACCTGGCAGTCACTTTTGATGATTGCCAGGCATCTGCGTTGCTTTTTATCGGCCTTTTTGGCACTGTTTACATTTTTATGCGGCTCATCAACGTGCATCTTGAATCCAGTGTGACCATATTAAATCGATGGATTCAAAATCCCTAGGCGGCAGTCCTCGTAGGTGACGAATTCAAAACCCTCGAAATTTAAAATCTAAATATAGTTTTCTGTATATAATATACTTGTAATTTGTATTTGGTTTTCGGTAAACAAAAAAATGTTCTCTTAACAAAAACATGCAGTTGATTTTTTAAATAAAATTATTCAAAAATACAAAAACAAATATTTTTTTTGAGGAAATTTCAATTGCAAATGCAAGTTCAAATCGTTGTATTTTATACTTTTATCGTCCTAACCTATGGCCTAAACTAGTAGATGATCTTATAGTAAAAATTGGCTGATAGCTTTTCCTACCAGACACGGTCAATCATGCTGTTATCCTGTGGCTTTTGGTTCATGGTAGTCAGTTGCTGATGGTAGTTGCGCATCTGGTTGCTGCGACGTGGTTGCGCCAGATACTCAAACATACTCTGCAGGTGCTGCGACAACATCTTGCTCAGGTCGCTGGGCATGGGATCAGTCCAGAAGAAGTCATGATTCAGGGCAGTGTCTGCATCAATGCGTTTCTTTGGATCTAGAGTCAGTAGCTTGTCAAGCAGATCACAGCCAGTGGGATCCTTGACATATGGCCGCAAACGCTCCTTAACGCGTCGCTTCTGGTTCTTTGGCAATTCAATGGACTTGTACAGCTCCAGCTCCTCAACGCCGGGCCAAACGTCTGGTGTGAACGAGCCGCACAGCTGCGAAATAAAGGTCAGTTGCTGCTGCTCTGTGTTTCCTTGCATAATGGGGGAGCGCGTCCACATCTCGGCCATGATGCAGCCAGCGCCCCACATGTCCACAGGTGGACCGTAGTTACGATCGCCCAACAACAGCTCAGGGGGACGATACCACAAGGTTACTACGCGATTGGTGTAGCGATTTTTACTCTCATTTTTGGGAATGCTAAAGGCACGAGCCAAACCAAAGTCAGCCAGTTTTAAAATACCATGTTTGGTAATCAGTACGTTGGCTGCCTTCATATCACGATGGAGAATCTGCAATAAATGGAGATTGAATATATAAGACCTCCAAAGAAGGGCCCTTTTCTTACCTTGTTGCTGTGAATGTAGTACAGGCCATTGAGCAGCTGCTGCATCACTTTCTTGATCTCGCCCAGACTGAACTTCACGTTCATGTTGGACAACAGACCAGCCAAATCGTGCTCACAGAAATCAAAGACCAGGTAAAAGGTGGACCTGTACCCATTTGTGGCCGTAGCCTTGGTGCGGCAGATCTCGATGAGATTAACGACATTCTCGTGCTTCAGCAGCTGCAGGATGCGGATCTCACGCAAAGCCGTGATTGGGAACTATAGATATAAAGCAATATAGACTGACTGTACACGATTCTGGTCAAGTAGCACTTACGCCCTCCTTTTCATTGTCCATCAGCACCTTCTTCATTGCCACGAACTTCTTGTTGCTTTTTTTCTCGCGGGCCTTGAACACCTCCCTAATAGAGATTTATAATTACACCAATGATAATTAGAAAGGAAGCACAACTTACCCAAAGGTGCCCTGGCCAATTTTAGCCACTTTCTCATATTTATTGCTTTCGTCGCAGTACGGAAAATCGTAGTCTTCAATGTACTTTTGCTTCTCCATGAGTGACATAGTTCTCGATGAGCTAGAGCCGACACTGGAAGGTGTTGACGGCTGTTGTGACAGCATGTGAGACATGTGAGCCATTGCGAAATCTGTAAAAAACTAATTTCACAAGTCTAGATAAGCAAAAAACGAAGTAGGCGACGCTAAAATATAAGAAATCAGCAACAATTGTTGTCGCAGCTGTTTACTAAGAAATAGTGGTGGTAGGGAATCGATAGAAATATCGATATATCGAAAGCTATAGAGTTGCCATATTGGTTAAAAGTACGCCAGCTGGTTTTGATTTTCTGTCTGCCCTGGCCAAGTGATATAACCTATTGTTTTGGCCACCGAAAAAATTCGATTTTATGAATAAACTACTGAATGTAGCGCAGGCAGTGCCGCGCCAATTCGTTCGCGAATATGCCTTCAAGTCGGACCTGAAAATAAAGTGGGTGCGACCCGAAAAGATCGCCTGCTATAAGCCGGAGAAGAGCGGCGATTTGAGCAAGTTGCCCCCGTTGAAGGGAGACGAGCTCTTGCCGGAATTTCGGGACTGCAAGGAGCTGGAAAAGTAAGTGCGTTTGCCATGGACAGCAATCATTTTAATTCTGACTTCTTTTTTAGAGCGGACGACACAGTAAAGTCTCTGTTCCTTTTGAGCAACAATGCCAATTATTTGACCACCAAACATTACCGCGATGAAATGGTTAAAGAAGTCCAACGGCATGCCCAGGACTATGGCTCCATTGAAGCTAAATGTAAGTATCCCTCAACGTCTTCCTCCTTCCCAAATCATTATTGTTATTTTTTAGTGGCGAATATGACTGCTCTGATCCGCCGATACCAAGAGCGCATGGAGTCCCACCCTCGCGACAAGATGATTAAAGTTCGGCTAAAGGAGCTCATCGACAAACGTAAGAAGTTCCTTAAATACCTGAGACGCTGGGACTATCCCCGCTTCGAGTGGATGCTCGAAAAACTCGATCTGGTTTACAAGCCACCTCCTGAACGTTTCCATTGGATTACGAGGAAAGAATCCCTCCAGAAATTGACCGATTCCTACTGTGAAAACTTGAAGGAAGAGCGTCTGGAGGCCTACCACAAGCAGTTGCAGGCCCAGCAGATACCCTTTTTGGAAGAGGCCATCAAGAAGATGGAATTTGTGCGTAATGAGCAGATATCTTGCGATGTTCCAGTGACTGTCACAGAAGAACAGATAGCTGATTCCAGGAGGCAGCTCGCCCAGCTCAAGGAACTGCGTGAGGCTGAGGAGACAGCCAAAAGTCGGAAACAAGACGAGGATTCTTTTAATTAGGCCCGCATTTAATGTTACGGAGTCTTACAATAAACGTAAATTTTGTTCTTAAATCATAATTTTTGCATAATTTTATAGTAAATTGGACATCCTACCTCGGGTCATGACGTTTCGAGAGCAGCGCAGACTGGCAAATAAATAAACGGACAATTATTTGCCCGCTAGAAATGTGTGATAGTAAATGTGAAATATAAGACAATTGCTAAAAGATTAATGATGTGGCTAGCGCCTGCCGGGGGATCCTGGTCTGCGCTTACCACCTTCGCCGCCGCTGCTAGAGCTACTCGAGCTGCTCGACGACGAATCGCTAGAGCTCGACGAACTGGACGATGACGAAGACACAGAGGAAGAGGAGTCACGGGATCTGCGCTTTCTGCGATCCTTTGCTTCCTTCTCTCCATTGCCCGTGGGCTCTTTACTCTTCAAGTCCGTCGAGGTGACTTCGTTGTCACCCCACAGATCGTACTTGGAAAGATCCTCGTCATCTCCATCTTCCTCGTCTTCATCATCCTCCTCCTCTTCCTTCTCATCGCGGCTGGTCCTCCTGGCCCGTTTCGGCTCTTCATGGTTATCGTTATGTTTCCTTTTCTTCCGCCGTCCGAATTCGTCATACTCGCTGTCAGAATCCTCCCGATCCTTGTACTCAACCACGCCTCGGTCGTTATAACCTCCGCCGAAGCCTGCAATTGATTCCTATCTGAGTAAGGAGTTGGAGGGGTCTTGTTGGAACTTACCAGTTCGCTCCTCCACATCCGAGAACTTGGGAGCATTGCACATATTGCAGGTCTGGCGTCGAGCCCAGTTGACATTGGCGCATTTACTGCACTGCCAGTCCTCGGCGCTGAACAGGCCCCTCGACTTGTCCGCCGCCGCCTTGCCGATCTCCGTTCCAAGCTTCTTTTTACTGGAACTACTGCTGCTGCTGCTGCTCCCATTTCCACGATCTCGGTCTCGGTCCCGGTCCCTGTCCCGCTCAGGCTTATCACCGCCGTCACGTTCTCGATCGCATTTGTTACACTGCATGCGCCGGGCAAAATTTAGGTGGCGACAGCTGCAAAATCGTGGGAAAGGTCAGATTCGGCGCACTCGTTGCTAGTACTTCCTGTATGCCCCGCTCGAGGCGGAGGCCGTCCCTGCATCATCACGCGCACTCACTCGTAATCTGGGCAAATCCAATCACCAGCAGAGGCGACGCCTCCTCCACCCCCACTGCTTCCACTGCCACCGTTGGAACTGGACATGTCTAAACGGTTGGAATGGCCTCTGCTATGGTTAATGGCTTCTCAACGTCCGGATTGTCCTGTAGCCTCCGTAAAGGCATATAATCGAGATTTTTTTTTACAAATATTCTGTATACGAATCCCGGTTTTTGCAAAGACAGTATTTTTGGTGTGCCCAGTTATCCGACATCCATCCTATCGCACATCAGTTTGACAGTATTTATTTCCGTTCGCCAATTTGGTCATACGAATGTTGGCGGGAATTTGGTTTTCCGGAATAATAGTTGTATATTTTTAAATGTTTTATGTATTTCCAGGCTCTTCTATAAACATGTATAAAAACAGCAACCCTTTACTTTAAACTGGTAAAATTTTAGGTGGGAAACAAATTTTCTTTTAAAAATGATTTTTTTGCCGAATTCGTTTTTTTAAAGCTTAGCTTTTTGAATCCTCTTATCAGCTTTCCATATAATTTTTAAATCACCAATTAAAGAATTATCAAGTTCAATTTTATATATAAAAAGAAATCCTTTATAAATGAACCACAAATAGTATACTTTTTTTGTTTTATTTTCTTAGTTTACAAACAAAAGCTGCTCCAAAAGTAAACACTGATTTTGTTTGTTGTCCATTTGGGTTGTTGGTAAAAAAGTGTAACTAACGCATAACCAGCAGCTTTCGGGAATTGTCGAGGAGCGCTGCAGCGAGTCGCCGACAACCCACTCACACCCACCCGCGGGACCGGGATCTGGCTTAGAGTTTACTTCTTGCCTGTGCCGATCTTGGCCTTGGCGGTACCGCGCACCTTCTTCATCCTGTTGCGGCGTTCCTTGCGCTGCTTGCGAGTCTGCTTCTTCTGTTCGAAGAGACCGTGACGGGCCAGGCGGTACTTGGGTTCGAACTTCTTGGCGAAGTCCAGAGTGTCGTAGATGAGGGCGAAGCCAGTGGAGCGGCCGCCTCCGAAGTTGGTGCGGAATCCGAAGACGAAGACCACATCGGGGGTGACCTTGTACATGGCGGCGAGCTTCTCGCGGATCTCGGTCTTGTTCACGGACGACAGGCCGGGGTGCAGAACATCGCAGACCATCTGTTTCCTGGCGAGCAGGCGGTTGGTCATGAACTTGCGGGTGCGGATGGTGGCAGTTGTACCTGACATTTTGACGGAGCTGCAACAAGAAATAATTCAATTAGATTTTTGAGATCACTTCACACAAAATAGCCAATCCGGATTGTTGTTGTCCCTCTCCGATGGGGGAATCAACATAACCTCACTGCCCAGCGTTTGGTGCTCCGCAGTCCCACGTGTGACACCTCACTTGCAATTTCGGTTTTCGCACTAATCCGCAGAGCTGCCTTCAAAGGGAGGTGCTCCGCCACTCAAGTGGCTACTTTTGGCTGGATCTTTACACAGTTTTATGCGGTAATTACCTTTTAAAACACTTGAAAAGGTTTTAAACACGTCTCGTTGCAATGGCGATTTTTTGGAAAGGAAGTGTGGCCAGATCAGTCCCACAAATATGGCTATTTCCCACCAATAGCACCTAAGGTCATACTTTCCAGCACCACTCTTCACGCGCCACCAACTTACCATCAGTGTTGCCGGACTGCCCTTTTCTGTGTTCTGGGCAGCACTGAATAATTATCGATAATTAGAAAGTTGCGTGGGAACTTTAAATCTGCTTCCCATACTATAGTTCTTGGCCCAGATACTTTTTAATGTCTCAGCTACTGTTACGAATACAATCAGATTTAAAAATGCTTTGGTGGCAGTTTATTTTTATATTTAACACTTATTTTTGTTTGGTCAGTATGGCATTGTTCTTCTTCTGCCATAAATAAATGCCCCCAATAGTCAGGGCCGTTAAGAAACCAACCACAATGGTAGCCACGATGCCATAGAAGACCACCAAATCGAACAAATGAAGTTCGCTGGAAGAGATTCCAATGCCACGGGTTCTTACCGCAGCTCCGCCCTTGTGACGCACCACATAGTTAACCCAGAACAGGGCACTAGCTAGTGCTCCAAGGGGCCGATCCCTGTACTCCTGGGACACCTCACGGATATTGAGCTGAAAGTGAGATTCCTTTAGCAATCGATCCACCGCCCAGTTCAGAGAGGTACTCGTCACGTTATTCTCGTCCAGCTGTATGCCCACGCCCAAGCGAACTGCCAGCTCCAAATTCTTCTTTTCATGTTGGAAGAGGGGCAAGCCCAGAATGGGCACATTCCTTATGATTCCTTCCTGCAGATTCAGCAGATCCCCGTTTGTTAGAAAAGCTTTCATTGAGGGATAAGCCAGGATATCGATCTGGGGAACTGCATGCTGGATCATTACGTTCTTGGGCAAGTCCTTCAAAGTCTTCACATCGTGGCACGTCCAGATGAAGCCCTCCTTTCTGCTAGAAAAGAATGTGAAAAGAGCCTCCAGTTTTTTCTTGGGCAGCTTTCCACAAGGCTGCTCATTTCCAAGTTGTACGTAGATTGTGCCTGGTCGTTCCTCCTCCAGGAATCGTTTTATATTCCAAGGTAGTTCCTTGGGCCCGCGGATGTGTAAGCCACCGGCGGGAACTATCTGCGGGATACTAACCCGCGGAGTCATCAGCGGAACATGGCTGTTAAGCAGCAAGAGCGAGAGTTGATTGGCCTGCAATTCCGGGATGTTGTTCTGAATCTTAAAGTGCTTGGCTACTAGCTTCTTCTGGGCTCCATAGTGATCCTTGTCGAACTGTTTCCTTCGAGCAATGCACCTCCTTATATAGCCCAACCTCTCTGTGAATCCCAGCTGGGGCACATCGTGTTCGAAGTCAACAGGGGCACAGGCGGCAGGCACCAGTGCCTCTTGCACAGCATCCATATAGCCTCCAAAGTCTGTAGAAACAATCCCCACCACTGGTCGCTGGTGGAGAAGTCCCAGAGCCAAAAGGGCTTCCGTATAAAAGTAATCGACCAGAATTACATCATAATCGAACTCTATGTAGGACATTTTCAGCAATTTCTGAATGGGTTCCTGGGCAAGAAAGTGATCCAGAGCTCGAGCTCCCACGGTGGCCAGAGCTTGGCGAAGATTTTCGATGGAAATTAGGCCCAGATCTGCCAGATTTCCTTTGGGAACAGCTTCTTTTTGAACTGGTTTTGTAAATGAAATATAAAGATATATTATAAACTTATAGTGTGTTTTTGAAAGCACTTACGTTCGCTCCAAAAAGGATACTCAGCCGTGACAGTTTCATTCACATTTTCCAGGGATTCCCCCAAACCATGACCGGTATAGACGGAAACCTTAAGGGTTTAAGATTATATTATTATATATCTTTATGGAAATTAGTCCCTGTAACTTACCTGATTATCCCTTTGGGCTAATTCCGCCACCAAAGTTCTCATAACCGCAAAGTGGCCCTCACTGGAATGGGGGAAAAGTACCAAGATCTTGGCTCCATTTGAGTAGTGTCCACTAACCAAGACGAAAACAGCCAACAATAACCAGCGATTCCCAAGAGATTCCTGAGGGTTTAGATCATATTTTTGTATATATTTAAATTTAGGTCAAAACGGCAAGTACACATCATCGAACGGAAGGTTCTGGGGCATTTCCTTATCAGTAATCCGGCTTCCCGCCCGGTATATGTCACAAATTCAAATTATTTACCATTTTTCTTAATTTTATTAATTGGTTTTCAGGCTCTCAATCGTATACCGGCTTTATGGAAGTGCAATTTTCATTTGGAAAATTCTTCCGGCTTCACTCAGCAAACAAATCAGACTGAAGTAATCTCTCCTTGCGCCTTTCGACTTCCCCACAGAACTACAAAAAATATAAACTGATTGCGCTGCGGAAAAATAATCTTAGAAGTGCGTCCAGAATTTCTGTGGCTACTGGAACATGTGTGGCACATGAGATTGCCACCAGACACCAATACACCACACCATGTCGTTGTATATACTCCTATATTGCCTTCATTAATGTATACAGATCGAGTGGGGGACGAGACTGGGGTACAATTGCACCGACCTATATGTATATATGAAGATATTCCTGGTTGAGCGATATGAGATCGTCAGTCTCTTGAGTTTATTGTTTCTCTCTTCAAAAAAAAAAGTGTAGTCTAGATGGGGAAAAGGGTGGAATATTTATGGGATATATAGTCCCAGAGAGTCTTTGCTAATTGCAAGTTTTCAGTAATTTATTAAAATAGGGCCAGGTCATCATTAATTAGAAACAAAATAGCTAATTATAATTGAATTTTAAAAGATATAACCTTCTTAATTCTTAAATTTTTTAAATCAAGATATTCGAACTTTTTATCCCTACTTCCCTAATCCCTTTAAAAATCTAACTTATCTAATTACTGACCCAATTATTTTAACCCAATTTTATTTTGGGATACAACCTTGCACCTGTTATTTAAATCAAGTCCCTAAATATATAAATATACATTGTAGACGCTGAGCTGGTGTGCACTTTAAATTACAGCAACTGTGCGAATCAGAAAAATGTGACTTGACATTTTGTTTGCCGAAGCAACAAAATAACCCGGCATCGAAAAGAATTAAATCGAGAACAGATGGAGAATATAATAACAAACAAATTAGCAACTGAAGAAAACCTGTTTTCGGTTAAGGGAAGTCGCCAAAAGAAAGCAGGGCGAAGAACTGAAGGGGTTCCAAAACCGGTTCATTGAACCTGAACGCCATCGAAGGTATACACACAAAAGAGTTTTAAACAAAAAAGAAAAATCAAGTGAATCGCATCTCATTTATCACAAAAAATATGCTTTATTTATGACATTTGTTTACGCAGAAGTTGAGTCTGTTTAGTTGAGCAGTGTAACCTGCTTACGGAACAAAATGAATGTCTATGATCATGGTGGACTACGGTAAATGCAAATGCAGCTGGCTGGAAAAATCGATTACTTGCACATTTATGCTTTTTATGCTTAATTTAAAACGGTTAGGTTTAATGATTGATTATGACATCGATACTCCTCGTGCTTAATCGGTGGCATCAGCCTTGGCAACGGAGAACGGCTCTGGGACATCCAGAGTGCCACTGTTGGCGATGACAACATCCTTGACGGGACGGTCGCGGGCATCGGTGGCGCTGTTCTCGATTTGGCGCACAACATTCATGCCGGACAGGACCTTGCCGAAGACGACGTGGCGGCCATCCAACCAGCTGGTCTGCTTGGTGGTGATGAAGAACTGGGAGCCGTTGGTGTCCTTGCCAGCGTTGGCCATGCTCAGCCAGCCGGCGCCATAGTGCTTCAGCTTGAAGTTCTCGTCCTCGAAGCGCTCGCCATAGATGGAACGTCCGCCGGTGCCATCGCCCTTGGTGAAGTCGCCACCCTGGATCATGAAGTCCTTGATGATGCGGTGGAACTTGCTACCCTTGTAGCTGAGTGGTTGAAGCGCAATAAATAGAAGAATAGAAAAGAAAGAACCATTGTTATCCCATTGCTCAGAGATTTGCTTTGTCAACTGATTGCCTCTCAAACGCCACGTAATTGCTTGAAGACCCCTGGCTCCCCACACATACATATATAGACTATCGTTCTAGTCGGAGATAGTGTGGGTTTGCCGTTAATCAAGACCCCCAGCTTACCCTTCGCCCTGGGGCTTCTCCGCCAGCTCCTTGAAGTTCCTCACGGTCTTCTCAACAGTCTTGCCAAACAGTCCAATCACAACACGTCCAGCGGGCTCACCGCCAATGGTGATGTCAAAGAAGACCTGCGCCGCAAAAAATACTTATTATTAAACATCATCTCACTTGATTTATCGCCAAACAACCGGTGTGGGTGTGGGGGAGGGATGGTTTCGTGTGTGTGTGTGTGTGTGTGCAGTGACGCCAATTGCAATATCAGGACGGATATGCTTACCTTGTCGGTCACTTTGGGCCCTTTGGCGTCGTCGGCACAGACAATGCCGGCCACAAGGGCTACCAGCAGCGCGGATAAAATCAACTTCATCTTTCGAAAACCTTTGAGCGAGTGGCAAGTGGCTGCTTCGTGTTGGGGTTTCGGGGGCTGTCGTTGGGTACAGTGACTACTGACTAGGGTTGTCGAAAATATATCAATATACCGATATACGATAGAAAGTTAGAGTTGCCAGTCGACAAAAATTGTGTGCTACGATTCAATAAGGTCACACTAGCCAACGGTTCAAAAAGGTTTTTAAAAAAAAGTTTTTAAAGGTAACTATTTTTTGCAAGGAAAGAGCCTTCGCTAGGGTCCTTTAAGCATTTGTTTAAATTTTGAAGAGAAACATCTAAAAAATTTGTAAAAAATTATTCTTATGTTTTGATGCAGATTAATGGAGAATCAATCTACAAATCGTTAAAGGTATTCCGCTGAAGAATCGGATATATTTTGGCCAAGATATGGCTATCGCAGTGGGTCATTTTGTCGCCCCCATGCCTTATCCACAATTTGAAGGGGTAGCCCAGGAAATTTGAGAAAAAATCGAAAAAATATTTTGTTTCTGGATTTTAATGCAGATTAATGGAGAATCGATCTACGAATCGTTTAAGGTATTCCGCTCAAGAATCGGATATATATTGGCCAAGATATGGCTATCGCAGTGGGTCATTTTGTCGCCCCCATGCCTTATCCACATTTTGAAGGGGATGGCCCAGGAAATTTGAGAAAAAATCGAAAAAATATTTTGTTTCTGGATTTTAATGCAGATTAATGGAGAATCGATCTACGAATCGTTTAAGGTATTCCGCTCAAGAATCGGATATATATTGGCCAAGATATGGCTATCGCAGTGGGTCATTTTGTCGCCCCCATGCCTTATCCACAATTTGAAGGGGATGGCCCAGGAAATTTGAGAAAAAACCGGCAAGAATGTTATTTCTTGCAAATATAGAGCTGCATTTGAGGAGAATTACAAAACAAAATCGGAAAGGTAAAGAAAACACCATGATATTACACTTTTAAACTGCATACGTATATTTTGCTTTAGGCATAGTTTCACATGAACTGCTTTTATTTTTGTAAGCTTACGGTAGACAATGTGAAATTATTTTTATAGCTATGTATAAATATGTGTGTATATAATATTTGTTTCCTTTTTATATTCTTGCTTTCGAGAAGTTAACAATTATACAGCTAAGCGCAGTTTGAATATTAGGGAAACACAATAAATTAAAGGTGGACTTCAGCAAAACGTTAAAGACTATCACATAGATAAACTGTATTCGTACGGGCTAAAGCTATTTACAGATAATATACTTGTAGGAATATAATAAATAAATTGTACGTACAATCGCAACTTAATATCGAACGCAAAATGCACAAAATGAGAAACACAAGTGGAGGCGGAGAAGGAATTGTGCATGAGTTGTCCCTATAGATTAAAGAACGATTCGAAACGAACTCGTGAACAGCCAAGTTTTAGATTGCATTGCAATGAGCAACATTCAAAGTGTGTCGAAGCGCGATTTTCACAAAAAAGCGTTCATTCAATCGCTGTTGCTTATCAGCGACTCTTGCTGCTCATCGTCGTTGACTCTGAAAAAAAATGTTTATTATAATTGTAGCGTGTTTTTTCAATGGGGGTTGACTCACCTAACAATGCTCGGCTTATGGCAACCGCAGACTTTTCTATATACAATTTTCAGCAGCTTCATTAGAGGGTCGGAATCATCGTTTCGCATCAGCAACGAAACAAGCACAAGAGCTACGAATATCGGTATGGAACCCATATAGAACATCGGTGAATAGGGCTTATTCTTAAGCAGAACATCGAACATGATGGCCAGCGGAATTTGCAATGACATGGCCAGCGTTCCTATCAGCGAAGAAGTGAGAAAGCAGCCCCACAGCCACAGAGCCTCGGCCAGAACGGTGCCAATCAGGCCGTTCAGAAAAAGCAGGGCAAACTGTCCTTGGCTGGGCACTTCAAAGGTCTCGATCTTCGTAAAGTGCAGAATGAAAAAGATAGGCCACAGCAGTAAAAGATTCCAGAGACCGACAAAGCCTAAAATAAAGCAATTAGTTATAAAAGATATCACAAATACTATTTCAGGTTCTACTTACCAAAAAATAGAGGTATATCGACCTTCTCCTCGGTATCGCTTTTTCGTTTTACGAAAACAAGATAGGCGGCATAAAAGAATGCACTAAAAAGTGCTAAGAGGACGCCTCTCGTCATCTTCGTGTCGTGTAGATCGTTTATGGTGATGGCCACCACTCCACCAATATTCATTGCCACGGCAATCACCTTGGTGATGGTCAGCTTGTCACCAGTTGCCGAGGGAAATACAGCTGCCAGGCAGATAATAAAAAACGACGACGTCGAGCTCACCAGCGTTATCATGGCAGTCTCGTCCATTTCCAAAGCCAACTGGAAAAAGTAGTTGGCGACGAACCAGAGCAGGCAAAACAGGAGCGCTGTCTTTGCTGTCTTGTGATGGGTCTTCTGCCTTCTTATCCTCAAGCTGGCGGCGTAGGAGAGGCGAGCCATTAGGGCATCAGTGGCCTCGTGGGCAGACATCTCACGCACCTCGGCCATTTTGCTGAAACGCACACTTCGAACACTGGAATCATCGCTCTCGGTTCCAGATAAAGAATTAGTGCTGCCGTTGGCAGTGGCGCCTAAGTGGGGCGATCTAATGGGCACATAGGTAGGGTCTCCCTACAGGAAAATAAAAAGAATTGTTAAAATCTGGCTTAATATATGGATAAATTAATGTTAATACCAGAACAGCTTGATTGGAGTAATAGTTCTCATCGTCCGCATTCTGCTCCATCATCTACAAAGATTAAAACATTAATTTACTTTCAAAAGGACTTTTGTAGATCTTTCTCACATTATAGCTTCCATTTTGTCGCTCGCAGGATTCCTTCCATGGCGCCAGGATTCCTATGACTAGCAGATAAATGCTGAACATGGATGTTTTGAAGTATGTGCAAAAGAATGGCTTATCAAACTTTGCCTCATTGTACAGAAACTGGGGATTAAAAATAAGTCATTCATTAATTTTTTTTTACACATTTTGAATGAGAAATCACCACCTTAGTTAGCTCGCTGGAGGAGACCCAAACAACGTCGACTAGTATCAGTATCGCTATGCCCAGCAGAAGCTTCTGCGTGCGACCGAGCATGATTTTGATGGCCCGTATTTGCCTTTCGGAATGTTTTTTAAACAAATTATGTTTATTTTTCGCTCGGGATGTCTTTCTTCTGCAGTTATCTGAAGGCAAATAACTATTTACGCTTGTGCCGCCAGCGTTTCAGTTTCATTTTGCTTAGCTTTTGTCTGCTTTTCAAAAATAATTAAATGTTGAGTCGCGCCAGGCGATTTAATTACGATTCCTAGACAGATAACCGGTCGAGTCTATTCGGCCATTGCAACTGGAATGAGAAATGAGAAATTGGGAGTGTTTGTACGAAAGTTGAAAAGTTCAGAGGGCAGGTCAGGAACTGCATTTATTGATTTTGTGTTCAATGAGTGGGTGCGGCGTTCAAAGCGTAAATTGCCATTTAACACGTTCCATTCGATCGAAATCATTCGGACAAGCGGTGGAGTTGCAAATTGATTAACAGAGCTGTCTCTCAATTAGCATCTGCCGTTCCAGCTGGGGCAGATTACTCAGGCAATCCAATTATCCCGGGATAATCCGTCGATCTCCGATAGAATGGGTATAAATAAATTAGCGTGAGTGGCAGGGGAGTGACTGATAAGCGGTTGCCATTGTCGATTGTTTGGTTGGTAAATAAAAATGGTAAACGTTGTTGTTTGGATTGGATAGGCGGCGGTGGAGGCGGGAGGAGGCTACTGATAACAATACAAAATCAATAAATTCCAGCAGCGAAATGGTTACATGTTGTGATGTGCAGCAACAAGTTAGCTTAATGAGCATATTTTTAACCTTTTACATTACTAAAGTTGGATAATTTATGCAGTTTCAACCACTTTATTGTATCTCTTACGGGGTTTACTTTTCGAAAACCGCAGCCCTTTGTCGGCGTTGAATCTGGCCACGAATTGCAATTCTTTTCGGCGCTTAGCTGTCCCCTGTAGCTTGGGGATGCAGGAAGGATCCGGTGAATTAGCTTACGCCGGGTTCTTTTAATGAATCCTCCGGCCGCTGGCCTTGGGGTTCCCTGCTGTTTTCGTCGCTTCGTCAGTTGTGCGTTGTTTGAAGTTATCACATAATAAACAAAGATCAGCGGAATGTTACAAATAACACATCCTCACTATCCTCACACACCACATGCAGATGGTGATGCTTGTTTTAGTTAATAATTGTTCGTTTATTTAGATTTGTTTTAGGTCAGCCATATAAACTAAAGAATTTTTTATCCCAGCTGGAGTGGTGATGGAGTGTGACCAGAAGCCATCAATGTAAAACCACCCTTGCCGATACATCGATAGAAGAATACGAGTATTTCGATAGAAACTACGGAAAAGCGGCAAGTTTAAATTACAGTCTTGGCTTCGCCTGTTTATTTCCGTGTTTTGAGGAGCTTGCCAATCAACCGTTTGCGGCTACCTAATTTATGCAAACAATGGTGACAAATTACTTGCCTACGCGCTGCAATTTAGAGTGGAATTATGCTGTCACGCCTGAAGGACACGCACACACCAAATTTGGTGGCCGCAAATGATATTCAAATACAGAGTTGATACTTGAGATTTACGCTGGAGACAAAGACATTGCCTCCGGCGGGACACACGCAACCGGACGGAGGGACGGACAGGCGGTCGGTGGGACGGCCGGACGGACTGACGCTCCGCATACTCATGGCTCAGTTTCACTTTCATCACTTCAAACCCGATTAAGCACCTCATTTTATGTGTTATTTATCTACTGATTGGATGGCGATAGGGCCAGAGAAGCCCTCCAGCCACTGGGTGGGGCGAGTGGGTGGTTGGTTGGTCTATTGCCTTTGTTATTTTCCACTCGGCGTATTCGCATTCCTTTCGTCCTGGCCTGGTGTTCGCCTCGCCTATTAAAAGACGACAAAAATACGCGTATAAATGCCACATAAAACAATACAAAGAATAATAGGCTACCATTTTTCACCCGGACCGCCCGTCCCGCCTGCTCGCGGCCCACGACGGGCCACACCCACTTTTGCGAGTCTGTCAGGCAGCCACTCAGTCGGCGACACCTGTCAAACTGCCTCCCAGCTTTCCCTTGCCTTTTCCTTCTATTCCATTCCTTGCCTTTCGTTTCGTTTCCCAAGGCGCGTATGTGCGTAGGCATAAAATAAATAAATAAAAAATTGACTACAACCCGGGGGGACGCAAGGATGTGCGGCATGTGAGCTGGTGGGGGTGGGTGGCACCCGTTGGGTGCTATGCTGCCATCTATCTTTCTATCTCCCTCCCGCCCCTACCACTTTTTCGCTCTCTCTCTCGCCCGCTCTCAGCGGGAAAGGGACCCGGGCCGAGAAAATAATATTATGTCGACCCATTGAGACGAGCATGATGTAATTTTCTTTTCCGTTAAGTTTCATTTGCTCGCTGAGTGAAAGTGGCTTTCCCTTGTTGACAATGTCGAGCAAACACACACACAGTTTCCCTTTTTCCTCTTCCGTTTCCTGCCCGGTTCTTTTTTTTTTTTTTTGTTTTTTTTTGGGGCAGGTGCAGCGCGCCTCCGAGTAGGCAATGGTAATTTGCAATTGTAAATTCCATTCGACAGCCGGAGTGAAGCGGCAACTCCAAGTCTTAGCGGAATGACATAATTCCGGGATTCAATTATATTGCCATATTACATAAGCCGATTACAGCGATGATAACAAAGCATTAAACTCATTAGGCGGCCACTTCAACAAATGTCAAACAGAGACAATGGCGCATGGTATCCTTCTCCGAGGAGGAGGAGGATATATAGGCAGGAGAGTGAAAGAGAGACAGTAATGGCAGCTGGCGGAGGCCAGGCCCATTAAATGAACTTATCAATAAAAAAATGAAAGCGGCGGCAAGGAGCGGCAAAAAACAGCACACACCCAAACGAAGTTACAGTGGAGACTCGGTAATAAAAACCAGTAGGATTATAGGAATATTAAAATTTGAAGATATTCGAATTTTAAAAGAAAAGTAAAATGGTTTGCAGTGATCTCTGGAATAGTTTCCTCTTTTTCTCACTTTTAAAAAATTTCCCTCTTAACGCTTTTCCCCTGTACAGTAACAACAAACAGTGAAGGGAAAAAGCCGAGAAAGACAATAAAGGCAAACAGAACATAAATTGAAGCTGGCCGCGCCAAATATCAACAAAAGCTTGGCCAGTGGGCAGTGGCAGGACACGGGCCCCAGAGTGAGAGATAGAGAACCAGCCGGAGAGCGAAAAAAAAAAGATATCGCATATCAAGAAAAATCACAACCGACAGCAGAAAAAAAAACCCAAAATTAAATGTCCCCAGTGGACACAAAAAAAAAAAAATACAAGGGCGGCTAAAGGAGGGGTGGGTGGTGCGTGGGAGTTGGAATGAAAAATGATTGACTTTTATGGTGTAGCGCATATTCGGTCTTTAACATAATATTTGTCATAAAATTAAGGCCCGGCCGAGTGGAAAGAGATGAGGAGTCCTAGATGGTACATTGTCATAAAAAATTTGCTAAATGCCGGCACACACACACAGGAAAGGCTTCCTTCTTTTCTATTTTTTTTTTGACCCAAGAGCCACCCAAGAGTTCATGCAGTTCACAAATTGTGAGGACATACACACGCACTAGCACACGCACACCCATATGTGCACATTTCCGGTTAAAATAATAATGCCCAGGCAGGAGACTGCAAGGCAGAGAAGCCGGAGGAGGAGCCGGTTCGGTTAGGTTGCTGAGGAAGGACGATAGCTACCAACAAAAGCAATAATTATGGCAAACGAGTTTGCCTCGTCTTTCGCCTTTTGTCGCCCATTTTCCTGCTTTGACATAAGCCTTAACCTACAAAGATGCGGACCCCCCCGCGCTATAGCCATCCTTGCCCTCTCCCCCCTCACTCACGCACACACACACACACACATGGACACCCAATGCTGCTGTCATGTACAAGCAACAAAGCAATCGAAGCTTGCCCCTCACTCTCCCAAAGATGCCGACTATTGTTGGCCAGCTACAGTCAAAAAAATATTTTTTTTTAATTTATAATTTATATTTTTTTTTATTTATTTTAATTTTATAAAAATATTTATATTTTATTAACAAAACATAGAGCTATTGTTTGAAAAGCATAATATTAATATCCTTATTTTCAAGTGTAGTATCCTGCAGCTCCTTGCTCCTTGCCATCACCCCTTTCCCGCCCCCTCTCCGCCCACTCCTTTGTCTGTCTTCCCGTTCTTTTCAGTGTGTTTGTGTGCAGGAAATTTCGTTTTATGCGCGAGACAAATCGCACCTTATTATGTGAGGCGCGCATGTATGTGTCCGTGTTTGTGTGTGTGTGTGAAAGTGTATGGGTATGGGTATGGGGCATCGGTGTGGGTGGGCTTGAGGCGTGTGCAGACATTCGGTGGCTTGGCCTGGCTTGGTGTGTGCGTTTCGACTTTGCGACGAGCCATTATCCACACTCATGCACCCACGGTCTATCTATGGCTTTATCACCCAGCAACAAAAACACCCGCACTCACACACCCATCTACAAACACAAACACACCAACACACACACACACACACACTCATACACATACATAGCCACATTCCATAAGAATTTACATTTTACGTGCTGCATATGTAGAGATATAAGGGTTAGGGTGTGAGTGTCCTTAAATGGTTGGCCAGCGAATGCGCTACACTGCTTATCAAATTTTATCACATTTCTGATAATAAAGTTAACAAAATACTAATTTTAACTTAATTTTCAATTTATTTTTATGACACATACACAGGACATGGTATGCGATATGATTTTAAGTTGAAATAAATTAATTTCTCCAGCTAGGGATTATACTTGAACTACGGATATTGTCCTTTTCTTTGTTTACTTTTCCAACCTGCGCCATTGTGGGGGAGGGGGGGATTGCAATAACCTATTTTGGGTAAACCGTTATTCCCAACCACCAACATCCCAACCCAACCACCACCGCCATCCGGTTTAGGTTTTATTGCGCGCATTTAACGGTATCTGTAGCGCCATCTCCAATGGCTGGCAGTTCGCAGTTCGTAGCTGGCATAATTATCAGACAGCAGGGCCCATTTGTGGGTCAAGACGCTCCAAACGAGTCTGAGTTTGAGTCTGAGTCCTTAGTCCTTAGTCCCTAGTCCGATTTCGAATCTGAGTCACAGCCATCCTCGTCCTCGTCCTCATCCTCGTCATCATCGATAAGCGCTGAGCATTAGTTTAGTTTCCCTTTTGCCTTCCAGCGTTTCCAGGAAGGCAGCCGGGCAGACACCACGCCCGCTACAATAACAACAATAACAACGCCCCAACAGCAACAACAACACCAACACCAACAATAAAAAATAATAACGGGACTAAAGGAAGAAAAGGAAGCAGCCAAAAAGAAGCTTCTTTTTTTGTACTTACATACAGAGAAGGACTTATTTCAGGAAGTTATATTCAATAAAATTCATTTTAATAGATAATTTTTAAAAGTAATTTTTAATTAAGGAATATAAAATAATCTTGAAATTATTATAATTAAGCGTTAAATTATTTTAGCTTTTAAAAATTTTGAATATAAGAAAAAGGACTCTGTTTTTCGGGCGGCTTTTGTTTGTTTTTGCTTTTGTTTTTGAGGCTTGAAGGAGGAGGAGCAGGTTGGGGGCAGCAGGACGAAGGGACGAAGGGACGGCAGGACGACAGGACGTTCGGTGGAGGCTCTCTGTGCATCCGCTCGCCGCGTGACTTGCCCGAGGGATTTGGGGGTTGGCGGGGCTATCCTGCCGCTGTCTCCCTTTTTATCACATTGTTTGGCCGCTTTGTGCCTGCGCGAAATTTCATTCACAAAACTTGCCTCTGCCTCCCTCACCCGCTTCTTTGTGTGCGTGTTTGTTTGTGTGTTACTGTGTGTGTGTGTGTGTTTTTGTTTGTGTGTGTGTGTGAGGGTTTCTTTCTGCCTTTGCTCTTCGTGGTGCGTGTGCAAAAAAGACATACAAAAAAAAAAAAGAAAAAAATACGAAAAAAAAAATTAAATAAAATGAGCAGAGCGACTTATGCGAAGGAAGGACTGCGCAAAATCCTTGCCGCTTCCTTTCGCCATCCACTTTCCCCTCCCGCCAGCCATGCCGCTCGTTTCGTTTCGATTCGTTTGCTTTCGTTTTGGTCAGGCGGCGTCCTTGTAACGGTTATATCTGAAAAGCTGAGCGACGAAGCTACCTTGGCACGCTGCTCCTGCTCCTGCTGCTGCTCCTGCTGGCTGGCTGGCTGGCAGCCGAAAACTCGAGCTGGGAAACTGAACTGCGAAACTGAACTGAAACTGAGAAACTGAAGCCTGGCCCCGAAATTGAAGCGGATGCTGTAAATGCCATGCGATGCGATGCGATGCTCAACTTACCCAACTGTCAGATGTGGCGACGATAACGAGTCTGACTCTGACTTGAAAGCAGCAGTAGGCTGCCCGCCTTGCCAGCCTTCCTCCTTCCCGCAGGACATTCTGTTCAACTGCCAGGGTAGTAGGATTTCTCAGAAACTCTATTCTCAAAGAAGATCGTAGCTTGCACTCCTCAAGGATGAGGAGATCCTACTAATGTGATTTATTTCTAAAATTATGGACATATTAGCTTTAAGGACAACTACTTTTAAAGATAACTATTTTTGAGAATTTTCCTCGAAAGAGTATCCAATATTTTAACTAAAAGATTGAAGCTAAACTTTTCCCTTCTAGTTGTTGTTATTATTTTGTTATTTGTGCAGGCATTTTGGTTTTGTTTTCCATTTTCTTAGGTCCTCTCCCTTCCCACACACATACCATAACACTAACACTCACACATACATGCAAGATGGTCGCTCGCCGCAAATTTTCTTGAGGGTTATTCCGTTTCTTATCAATTTCTGCACGCACACCGATACGCTGAGTGAGTATGATGGCGTATGTAAGTGTGTGTGTGTGTGTGTGTGTGTGTTGTGCGCCCGCATAAGTTTGACACATTCATATCCTTGCCACAAACACCAGCGAGCCATCTTCCATCTACCATGCTCTCGATGTCCTGGCCTGGCACTTTCACTCTTCTCGTGATTCTTCTTGGGTGATTTCTTCATGTTATTGTTGCTGTTGCTGTTGTTGTTGGGTGGGTCCTTTGCTTTGCTTGCTTGCTTGCTTTCCTTGTCCTGTTGTCCTTGCATGTGTCACAGTTATTGATTGGAATGCGCATAAATTGAAGCAAACTGCTTTCCAAGCCAAATCATTTTCGCCCGCTTTCCTTCTTCCGCTTTGTTGTTCCTTCATTCCCTCATATTTTCTTTTTTTTTGTACGGTTTGTTTTGCTTTCTCACTTCACTTGGTCACTTTCACTTTCGGCTTTGGCCCTCAGATCGGATCGGATCGGGTGTGGCTAATGCCCAATGTCGGGCGGGCGGGCATCCCCTTTTTGATTTGTCGAGGCAGTTACTTAAGTTAATTACCAAAAAAGAAAACTTAATAATTCAAGTGCTGTCTGTCCTCCCATTCACTGGATCGCTCCTTAAACCTCACCCCTTCTATCCTGCATGGCATCTCTCTGACTAACCGCCAACTATTGAGTGAGTGGCTGGTTCGGCTGCTGTCGAGTGTCTGTTTGAAGGTCGGCCCGGCCTTGGACACTCATAGCAATTGGCCTGCCACTGCTACCACTGCCGGCAAGTGTCCTGAAACGAAATATTCATCACCGAATTGGTCATCAGTCAGATTCAAATTCTTTAGGCTCCTGTGTAGATATATACATTTAGGGAATATTAAAAAGAAACATTCTTAACTAACTATACCTTTAATCTTCATCAGAAGTGGCAGCTAAAACATATCTTACCTGAATAAATATAAAAGGATTTATGAAAAGGATTAAAAACTATCTAATCTTTATCAGGATTATCAGCAGAAACATTATCTTACCTTTACCATTATCTTAATCCATAGGAACTACAGATTTATGATCATAAACCATTATCCTTTAAACCTGATTCCCTAATTTTTTTAATAAACAACCTCCCACTAGTTATCCTGTTTAATTGCCAATAAAAAACTAACTAGAACCCAAGACAACAGGACCTAAAAAATGCATTCCCCCCATGTCCTGGCACCTGGTAATTATCACTCCATCGACTGCGACAACATCCTGACTTTGCCTGCCTTTGCCTGCCTTTGGCGGGCATCTGACTCGTAAGCTGGCGGGCGAAACTAAAACACGTCGAGTGGGATTAAACGACATTATAGGGTATTACACATTTAGGCCAAGTGAGACAAAGACAAAACGCCATAACGAAATGCGCATACAAAAAGGCCGAGAAGCCGAGATGCAAACGGCAAAACCGAAAAGCAAATCTAAACGTAAAGGGAAAAGGCAAAATGAAATAGATGAGTTGAGTCAAGTGGTGACTTTTGAGTGACTCTCTCGGTTGCTCCACTTCCCACCCACCTCTACCTTTGCCCCCTACCTCCACCCACCTCCAGCTCGCAAAACTCCCAATCCCCCGCACCTCTGTGACAGTCTGTGTTTGGGGCCGTGTGATTAAGTGCCCTGCAGCAAGTAATTCTTCTTACTTCAACTCGAACTGGCCTTTTAGAATTGGTTTTCGAAAAAGCTGCCGCTAACAGAGCTCTGTTATCTACTCTGTTAACCAGCTAACGGTATCATTAGCTGGAAGGATGGCACAGGAGAGCGACAGCGCATGGAAAAGGAAAGCGGTGAGCGGTCTCTCTCGGTTGTCAGCTGCTGTGCCCTCGGGCGTGAGTTCGGCTCAAACGTCGGATGTGTTCGGTAAGGATTCGGGTCCTTGTGGCACGCTCGCACATTCCAGGCGAGCGCCATCTGCAATTGTGGCACAGTCAGTGCCGTTTGGGGCCATCAGCAGGAAGCAGGATTGTACGGTATTTGTCCTGCGACGTCGCGTCCACAAAACACACAATTCTAGCCTGTAAAATCAGCAGCAAATACCAGGCAGCAAACACTACAGCACTTCAGCAAACAGTGAATCTAACGGTATTCGGGCCTTTTTCAAAAACCAATCTCCATTGCGTGGCTTGGGGCAGGCGAAAAAAAGAAACTTTTCGAAACGAAAGCTATCCGAAGCGAATAGAATCGAATCGAATCGAATCGTATCGTATCGAATCGAAAAACGTAACGTAAACTCTAAGAAAATCTGCCAAGCATAACTCTCGAGCACTGCCTACCACGCCCCCCCGTAACCAACCGTGTGTCCTCGCCCACATGCGAAAATAACCGTTACACGGCAATTGATGCTGCGCTCTGCGAAGAATATCTCCCGAGTATATAATACATATTTACATATTTTGCACATAGGTATTAGTCCAGTATTAGCCACTTTAATAGTGTTACAATGAAATTCCAAAATTTTTTAAATAAATAACAAGAAAAACATAGTGCTCTCGAACCCGATAACTCGCCTGGAAATCGCCAAATAAAAAAAAGAAATGAGCAACCCGAAACGGTAGCTTCGGTAAATGTTATATAATGCAAAAAATTAATGCGCCCCGCATTTGAAGAAGTCTGGTCGTAATAAATCGGTTCAATTCCCAACGCAGAGCAAAATCCCATTTGTAGGGAATCTAAAAATGAGTGTTTGAAAGTTTCGTGGTACGTTCCGGGCTTATATAAGCGGCTGTTGTACTGAAATGAAAGGATCCCACAGCTAGCACACGCACCAACAAAAAAAAAGGAAAAAAAAGAGAAAATCCTTATACATATACACCTACCCACGAGTGTGCGTGTGCGTCTGTGTGCGTGTGTGTGTGTGTGTGTGTGTGTGTGCGCAGTGTCAACGCAGCAAATAAAACAAAAGTGAAAGTTAACACACAAAGATCAGAGGAAGAAAGCCCTCCGAAAAAAGCGAAGAGGACAATCAAGGATTTAAATAATACAAGAAAATGCTGAATACAAATTGTAGTCTATTGTTGCAAACACGTTCACAAATTAAGGACCTTCAACAATATTCTTTTTTTTTTTATTAATTTTTTCAAACAATAACTAAAATGGCTGAAGGGAAAATCATTTCATATATTTTTTTTGGACGCTGATAAATATGCTACGATTTCCACTTCTTGGACTTTGGCTCTAACACCAATACTAACGTACTGCTAAAGAGAGAGAGAGTGTGAGAGGGAACACGCATAGGCTTACCACCAATACACGAGCATAATGGTTACAGTTGCGAAAGGGGGCGACTTCTTAGGCTCTGCTTCAGCTTCTTCTTATACAGCATCTTATTCCAAGCAACTTCTTCTTCTTGTTCATGGTGGGGCTCTTCTTCTTCTGCTTGTGTGAAATAAAAAAATGGCATGCGGAGTGCTTGCCTGGCTGCCCTAAGTAACTACTCACACACAGGCACACGCAGCGAAGGAGAGAGAACGAGAGTGAGTGGGTGGATGGGTGAGAGAGACCCACACACACACACACACACACACTAAGAGGGGTGTACACCCACGAGTTCTCGTTCTCCTTGCGGATCCGTCCGCTGTTTTTGTGTTTGCAGCCAAACCAACAAAAACAACAACAACAAAAACAGCAGCAAGGACAACAACAACAAAAAAAATATAAGCCACGAGAGAAACGAGCAGAGAAAAGCAGAGCAGCAGCCGCTGGCTGCGAATTATATAAATTTCTTTGCACTGTTCGTTAGTGTATGTGTTAGTGTGTGTGTGTTAGATATACGGGATTTTCACGACCGTTTTTTTCGGCTTTCTTCTTTTGTGCGGTGTTCGCGTTCGGTTCGGTTGCGAAAGCTTCGGAAAAACGAAGAGCTGGACCTTTCCCTCTCTCTCTGTCTATCTCTTTCGGCAATGCTCCTTTTCCCCCAAATACCGTTATTTGCAAAATCTTTAATTATAATATGATCAGAAATTTGTTTGTTAATAATATTTAAAAAAAGAGAAGTAAAGTTCTTAGAATAGAATATTTTTGGGAAATAGTATTTTCCAATAAATAGCGGTATCTTGGCGATTAGGAGAGGAGGAGCATAGCCAGAGAATGTGGAGCGCATTGGCAAATCAAGAGCGTGAGCGCACAAAACATTTTCTAACCGTTATTTTTTTTTTCCAAATTCGGAAGGATAACTGAAAAACACACATTAAAATCGGGAGAAACAAAATGCCATAATGTTAACCCAACAAAGTGCTATTAACTAAAAAATAAAACACCAAAAAAGAAACACACCTAACCTCACTTCTTTGTATCAGTGTAGATTTCTTAATTCATTTATTATGTGAGCAACCCAAACCCCCTTAATGAAAGAAATTTAAGAAAAGAAAAGTAAAAGCCAAAACCAAAATCAATTCAACGAAGAAAACGAATTTCAAAAATGTCCAATTTCAAGGTTACTGTGCACCACCAACACCCTCACCACCACCACCACTAATTGCAACAATAGCAGTAATAATATGCAAATGAAATAAAATCGAATTAAACGGAGTCGGAAACGGAAACGGAGTGTGAAAGTACGAGTCAAGTACGAGTCGCGAATGAATCAGTTTTAGCCTTAAATCGTTAACAAAACAATACAGTGTCTTGGCCGACTGGGATTAAGGCCGGGATTAATGCCGCTGAATGCAGGGATCGGATCTGGGCAGCAACTGAAGCTGGAGCGGCAACGGCGAGAACAAGATCAGGATCAGGATAAGGATCAGGATCGAAAGGATCGCCAGGATAGGCGGGTGCTGGAACGGGAGCCGCAGCTGGAGCTAAAGCTGAAGCTGGAGAAGGAGCTGGAGCTGGATCCGGATCAGAACCGAACAAGTCCGCAGCCCACACTACTACTGATGATGATGGGGCCATGAGCCCATCATTACTCGCATTGAATTGGAGTCGCAAGCGCGTCTCAAGCGGGCCTGCACCATGCTAGCACCGCCGAACCCGAGGTCAATATGCGGCCAGGACCCGGGCTGGTCGTGATGGCGCTTGCGTTTATTTCGGGGGCTCGGCGTGGCAGCAGCAGCAGCATCAGCTCAACACTAGCAGCAACAGCAGCACCAACAACATCGGCGGCAGCAGCAGCAGCAGCAGCAGCAACATCAGCAGCAGCAGCAACAACACTCGGAGCAACTGCAGCAGGAGTAACTAGCGATACTGCAGCAGGTCTAGCGGGCGGAGGAGGGAGGGGAAGAGGCAGAGAAAGGGGAGGAGTAGCAGGAGGAGGAGGAGGTGGAGGAGGCGGCGGAGGAGGAGGAGTTGCAGCAACGTTACCGTCCACTGGCGTATCGTCGTCATTCGTTCGCAGCTCTGGCTCATACCTGCTGCCCATCTTCCTGCCCCCTCATCTCGAGTTCGCGCTTCAGTTTCCCATTCAAGACCACGCCCACGAATCGCCAGTCGCCGCCACCAGGATTGGAGGAGATCGGCATCAGCGACGGCGACGACGCGACAGTAGTAGCAGCAGCAGCAGTAGTACCAGAGACATTGCAGGACGGGCAGGCGGAACAGGAACCGGAATCGAAATCGGAAACAGAGCAGAGTCAGGTACGGGAGCAGGTGCCGGGGACAAGGGTGCGGTAACAGGAGCAACACCAGCCACCGAGTCCAGTGAAGGCAACAACGAGGAGGAAGACCAAAATCTCGAGGCTCCGGAAGAGAGCGGCCTGCCCGTGCAGTTCCCATCGTCGCAGGCCTTCGACGAGGACGAGGACATCTTTGCCCTGGTCGCTGAGGACGATCTGCTGTCCGAGGAGTCCTTTGATCGCCTGATAAAGCTCAGTGAAGACGCCGACGAGGAGGACTACAACCAACAACAGCAGCAGCAGCAGGAGCAACATCATCGGCAGCCACACGAAACGGAAACGGAATTAGATACGGAGGCGGAGACCGAAACAGAAGCGGAAGTGGAAGCAGAATCGGAAACGGAAACCGAACAGCAGCAGCAGGACGAGAGTCGTCTGATTGATGAGAGTGTCCTGCAGCACAACGATAACAGGAACATCCAACCGGAGCAGTTCCCCGCCAGCAACAGTAACAGTAACGATAATAGTAACAATAACAAACGAGAGGCCAGCGACCACATCCTTGATGCCCAGACGGCCCAGCTGATTGGTCACCAGGATAACAGCTTGTCCGCCGTGGCCACCACCGAGTCAGCAGGTGCCGGCAACGCCACTACCAACACATCCTTGCCAGCACCCGTGGATCTCAAGAAGTCCATACTCGGCACTGCTAGCTCGTTAACACGCCTTAATCCTTGGATATCAGCCTGTGATCTGGCACAGCCGGGCACAGCAACCGACTTGCAGGTGAGTCTTGACTTAAAGCAGGATTAAAGCATTATCCTTTTTTGATTTTATTCAAATGATAGTATTTAATAAGTCTTGAAGATAGTCTATTTATTAATTATAATTGTTGGCTTGAACCGATTTTAAAGATGTCCTTTTTGTGACAAAGATTAAGTTCTCAGTCGCCTTTTCTTTCGGTGCAATTTGTCAAGCGGTTGACAACAAAGCAGAGCTTAAGTGCACACGGATACAAAAATGAAGAAATACGAACAAAGGACCACTCGAATGCATATACAAATTGTGTGCATTTGGAGGGATTCCGGAGGCAGTCCCTGGCCACTGCAACTCGGCAATATTGAAAGCTGTTGTCAATTGCTGGCATCGAATGCTTTCCAATTCAAAGTTCATGTGCCAAGGCATAGGAAATCGAATAGGATAGGAGGGAGAGAGGTAGAGATAGATCCTTGGTCCTGGTTTTCAAGAATAGTATTTATAGGTTTTCAAGTAAATTAAAGTTTCGTAAACTGGAAGTAAAGTTTGCAAGGAAGGCAAGGAAGGCCTCTTCCACATTATTATTGCCAGTTATTCTGGCCATCGAGCAAGCTACTTCTGTTTTGTTGGCTTGCCACTCAAACGGCCAAAGGAAAAAGTGTGTTTTTTTTCGCTTACTTTCCCATTGTGACAATTGTGTGGCACATCTTCGACCACTTGAAGTGCCACGACAGCATCATCATCGCCACCACCCCAACCACCACCACCACTACTAGCCCCATAATGATCTTCATCATCATTGGAATCATCAGTGGCAGCCTGGAAACTGGCAGAACGTGCTGCAAATCAACGAAAATGCTTTGGTAATTGTAGTAGAACGAGGACGAAAGGAGAGCGCACAGGACATGGGCGGGTAAACACTTTCAAATTGATTTCTTTTTTGCCGTTTGGTAGCTTTCTCGCTTTTGGTAGCTTGCCAACAAAAAATCCTTGCTAACCACTCACCTATGGAAGCCTGCCACCATCCGTGCCTCCATGCCACCGAATTGGCTCTGCCAAGTGTAATTGAGATCTTAATATTTATTAATGCATTCTTGCCTCTGCCATTTGCCACTTGCCACTTGCTACTTGCCATCTACTTTTGGCTTAATGCAAATTTAATTGAAGGGAACTATTCTTCTCTATCTATCTTTTTTAGAGGAATTCCCTTAAGGAACCGCAACTTACGAGTACTTTTCCTGACAGATAGACAATTAGCTGCTTAAGTCGGTGCTCAACTATTGATTTTCCAATTATTTCAGAGAGGTTTTCACCTCCAAATGTATTTCATTTCGATTGTCTATCACTTAACCTGGCATGCCATTCCGCGTCAGTCTGTCAGCCTGTCGGCAATTAAGCAATTAAGTCAATCAAGTCAAGGACATTACCTTAACTAGCGAATAAAAGCTTATATTTACTCAAAGATTCATTATTAAGCATTTCACTTGAAGTTTGAAGTTCAAACATGTCACTTTCCATACTTTCCACTTCAGTTTCAACGCCTTGCTAATCGAATTCCCTCACAAAGGCCTGTTCCAGCTTTCAATTTAGCCGTGTCCTGCCGAAAAAGGGCACCTCTTGCTGCAAATTAGCCAACAGTTCTTCAATTTCGGGGCTCAGAATGGGGCTTAGCTTTCTGTTGTCCATTTTGCCCTTTGCAGCTGCCACTCTTGCTGCCACTTTTTGCCTACGCGCGAGTTCAGAATTTATGATGGCAGTGCAGTATTCGCGGCATTCGGCGGCCTGTTGATGTGTTGATGGCCCAGCCCAGCCCAGCCATCCTGCCTCTAGGCCCTTGTCACTGTGTCGAGTGCAGGTCCCAGCTTCCCTGGATCTCGACAGTAAGGACTTTGCAGCAAGGCTGCTCGAAGCTGTGTCCTTAGGGCCTGGAATTACGTGGCTGCATTGCACATCGACACTCTTGTGGCACTTTAGGCCATGTCACGAGTCAGGAGTGTCTGGGAAGTGCGATTCGCATATTGATTGCAACCTGGATCCTATATCCTGGAATTGAGAAAAGTGTGGGTAGTTTACAGGTGATTTAATCGATAGCTCCGACTCCCTTGCCGATTGGCATTTTGTTTCTAGTTTCGTTTGGCAAATGGAACTCTGCCTCTCCGATCGGTGGCACAATAATTCATTGAATTCCAAAACTTTTCACAGCAGCCTGGCAGTGGCAATGGCAGGTTGCAGGTTGTAGGTTTCTGGTTGCAAGTTGCAAGCCCTCGAATTCAATTAAAAATCCGTTAGCTTTGTGAAATTTCATTCAAAATTTGTGTAGAGCTTCGCCAGAAAAGCCAGCCAGCATATATGTTAGCCCCGTGGAGGGTTCAACTTTAGCTGAGAACTGAGCGAATGTTTATTTGTGTCAAGGATGTGTATAAAATCAATTATTTTGTAAGCAGTAGCTGCTGCTGTGGCAGTTGCAGTTGCTGCTGCTTCTGCTGTTGCAGGTGCTCTTGCTGTTGCAGATTGTAGGTTGCTGCTCATACTGCTGATTACATCATATCCCCACAGTCGTCGAGACGTCGAGTCAACGGAACCCAGCCAGACACAAACAACCGAAAAGTGTCATCAATTTTCCGCCAGTAGGCAAATGGATGACATTTCTATAGAATATGGTCTGAATGCCCAGAGAGTTGCTGGCAATTCTCTATTGAAATGATAGCGATTTATTATATTTTATTAAAACGAAAGGGGTATCCTTGATTTTCCCTTTAAGTATAAACTTAAATAGTCGAGAAAAATGTAGAAAATCAGATTAAATTGTTGCCACATTAGACACTTCACACAACAGACAAAGTTTAATTAGTTGGCATCAGATTAAACGAGGCTAAGAAGCATGGTTCGTGCCTGAATCGGTTTAAACGTTAATTACCAACAATTTGCATTTCGAGCTTGGCCAGAAGTTGCCGACCAACCGACCAACTTGGCCCTGAAGTCTGTGACTGAGACTGGGACTGGGGACCTGGCGCGTGCATTGATTGGCTCATTAGTGGGGAGGTGAGTGAGAGGTGATTCCAGAGGTCGTTTTCCTTTGCGTTTGCAATGTCCAGGCTAAATACACAAAACAATTACATTAACCCCCAGAGGGGGTGGTTGGCAGCTGCAAATGGGAGACTGTGAAGGAGGAGCCACATCCTGCGCGGACTAATGCAATTATGCCCAGTGCCTGGACCCTCAGCACGTACATATAGTTATTGCCATGGGACCGGGGAGCACTAAGTGGAGCACTGCTGCAGTTTTCCACTTTCCACTCCATTCCTATGCTGCACTCGGAGCGGAGCATTCATTTCATTTCGTTTTGGTTTTTCATTTGTGCTGGCGCAGGGCGTAAATTATTCAATGAGCATTGTTTCAGCAAAAAGTTGCAAAATGAATTTCTACTCAAGAATTTCATTACGAGTTCGAAAACAAGCAAACGCCGCAGGGATCTGAGAGTAGGGTGTAGTGGGAGTGGGGAGTGGGGAGTAGGGAGCTGGAAGTGCAAAAAGGATACGTTCTACTACAGTGAAAAGAGATAGCAAACAGAGAGAGAGAGAGAGGGAAAGAAACAATGGCCAGGATACTTCTGGGCTTTCCTTTTTGTTGCTTGTCCACAGCTGTCCACATGTTTACATCTCATTTCATTAAATTCATTCAACTTATTGTTCTCATTAGAAAAGGGACGAACAGAGTGAGAAGGAGATATGGCATATAGGTGGCACACACACACACACACCCACTCACACACACATACTCTCTTATGCGAAATGCCGGTAAATGTTTGACAAATTAATGTTGATAAAATTGTGTGGCATAACGACAGGCGCCTGGGCCTTCGAGTGCGTGGTGCGTGTGTGTCCTTTAGGCAAACAAATATGTGATGTGACAGACAGACAGGTGCGTCGCCTTTTTTCATTCTGTTGCTGTTGTTGTTGTTGTTGTCGATGTCCTCCATTAATCCCTCACTTCTCAGACTCTCTCGGCCTTTTATTTGGGGCGCGGTTTTTAGCCAACAAAAAAAAAAAAAAAAAATGAAATGTTCCCTTGCAAGCATTTGTTTGCCCGTTAATGGGCTCTCGGGGCCATATAGATTGATATACGCATAAATAATGAGTGATAAATACGGGTGCTGTTTAAATATGATTAAAATGATATGCAGAGCCTGCCAGTGGGCCAGTGGGCCAGTGGGCCAGCCAGCCTGCCAGCGGGCTCTTCGACTTGATGGATTGCCTTTGATAATGGCCATAAAACATAATTCCTACATTATTGCATTAGCTGGCGAGGTGGTACTGATCTGGGCTGGGAGGTATGGTGTTTATTATGTACATATACTTTTATTATTATGTTTCAAAATACACACAAGAGTGGAATTTAATTTATTGAAAATGCTTACGAGGAAAGCCAATCCCCGAGAATCTTATAAACTATTAAGGAGCGTCATGAAAACCATTTTGAGAAATCACTGAAACAACATCTCCCTCCTCTGGGTTTCTTTTTGTTTTGTTTTTTTTTTTTGGCTGACTTGGCGTTGCGTGTTGAAACAATTTGTCCCCTTGGATTAGACCTTCGGGAGCGTTCAGTGAATAATGCACGAAATGTAATTGTCCTGACAGAAATCTTTGTACTCTCAGGACTCTGATTGGATGGTAGGTAGGACTTAGCCGCTGACTTGGAATTCGGAGAAAATGAGAATGGTTTTGCATCCATTTAGCGTTTGCCTGCCAATTGCACATCGAAAATTGTTGCATAATTGCGGAAAGGAGCAATAGAGCTGTGCGAATCGCATGTCCTGACTGGCTGCCAGCCGGATTACACTTGTTATGCAAAGCAATGCAGCTGGCAAATGCGTGCAGATCGACAAATGTGCAAAACAATGCGAAATGGCTACGAATCTGCCAAGCGTTCACTGCGGCGATGGAGTGGGTAGTGGGAGGACATAAGGTAGCTGGGTGGAGGCGTGACCGGGTTCATGTTTATGATTTTGACAACAAAACGGCAACGAATCCGAGCCAACACCAAGGTGAAATGCTGGGTGGGGATCAGAAGATGGCCCAGCCATGTGACAAACAATTTGCCTACGACCCGCAATCCACTAGCCCACCAGCTCACTCTCCACCCACTCACCCACTGTAGTTCCCCTCGCAACTCACAAACGCCTGTCCCTTGCGGCTTTCAGCCACGTCAACGCGGCAGTGTGTCTGTGCCAGTTTATGTGTGGGCGTGACCCATCCCCCCCACCATATATCAGAGTGTGTGTCGGCTGTCAGTTTTTACGCTTCTGCAGAACACAAACACACTCACACACACACATCCACTGACGAACTGCATAAATATCTAAGCAAAAATGCGGCAGCCAACGAATAACTGATACCTCTGCGGGCGAATTGCTGAAAATGCAAGAAACAGGACACCCGAAAGCATCAATAAACCAAAAACCCATGAAGCTCGCTCAGTTATTCCACCATATATGGTTTCAAATAAAAATATAAAATGGCGAGTAATAAAGCTTCCAATTTAAATCAACGGTAGTGTTATCTTTTATAACTAAGAGATAAAATTAAATCACAAAATGAAACTAAAAATGGGTGGTTGAAAGTGGAAGTTTATAGGTCGATTTGTGAAAATTAAAAAAAACTTAAACTTTTAAATTTATTGGTAATTTATAGTTGAAGAAAGATTTGTTAAGACAAAGCTAAAATAAAAGTTAACAGTTGCCTAGTTTTTTATTTTGAAATAATAAAAAATCTACGGTTCTCTTATGGCTTTCCTAAATATCACTCATACGCCCTGTTATCCTCAAATTTGCATTTGTTTCTTTTAATAATAGTCTGGAATTTTAAATGAAAATGTTAACAAGAAAAGGATAATAATATATCTAAAATATCTACCTCAAATGAAAAGTTTTTTGCCCTTAAAAATAAAAAAGTTTGGTTTAAGAAAATTAAGTATACGCCCTGTGAAACATGGAAGCTCTACTTCCTCCCAAGAAATATTTGCTTCCAATGCTAGTTAAAACTTTTACATCAGCTTTTTTTGCTTTTAATATTACCAATAATATATAAAATATTGTTTTTACCCTTGTTCCAGAAGGGTATCCTTCACACACACATTTATATGTGGGCTTGCATTTGAAAATTTGAGTGCTGCTTGCGACATGTTCTTGGGCTGTTGTTGTCGTTTCCATTGCCGTTGCATTTTTTTCCCTTGCCTGCATTGTTGACAGGCGTTAAAATTTGACATACACCCGCACACCCACACACACTAGCACACCCACACCCACACTAATACTGGCATATGCCTTATGTCCTGATACGGATGTGTGTTTGTGTTTGTACATTGTTTGAATTGCCCGTCGAGGTTAAGCTGTAACATTTAAAGTGTTGTCGGTTCCGTTTGCCGTTTTCCATTGTTGTTGCATGTTGCTGTTGCATGTTGTTCTTGTTGTTGTTGTTGTTTTAGTACAGCTGTTGGTGTTTAGCTCAAGTGCACTTTGGGTTTTTTCCCATTCTGGCCTCAGAAGTTGACATTCCTTCTGCTGCCAAGAAGGCTGACAGATTTCAATTGCCACCCTCTGAGGCACACTAGCATCCAGGCACCCGGACCACTCGGAAAAGTTTTGAATAATATTTCGCTTGGAATAACCCCCGGCAGCACCTCAACAATTAATCAAGGCATTAATTTCTTATGGCATTTACGGGTTAACCAGCCTTTGAGGCCAAATGAGGCATGTCGCACATCCATCTGAGATTGTGTCGCAGGACTCGAGCTGTGTCATGGGTCAAGTGGCAGTCAGGTCCTCAGCCTGCTCAGCCTCCTTGGCTCCACGCCCTTTTAGCCCCATCCACGCCCTTTTTTTCTCTGCGGCTGACATCATTGTGCGACAAGTCCATTTTCATTGTCTAAGCATTTAGGAGCTCGTCCTCCCTTCGTGGCTTATTAGACATTGTGGCCCCGCCTCTCTGGCGAACCTGCACAAAGGATCACACTCACAAAGGACATCCCCAGCTATCTGACCAGCTATCTGTCTAAGAGTGTGTGTGTGTGTAGTTGTAGGCGTGTGCCATTAGCCATAATGCATACTCCATTATGCCGGCTTTGTTTGAGTTTTTCCGTTGTGTGTGCAACGTTCTGCACCTAGAGAAAAGATTTCTTAAGATTTATTATTAATTTAATTAAATTTTGTATCTTAACATACCAAAAAAAGCTTAACAGATCTTTGGTAGATTAAATTTAAAGGGAAGTTTATGGAAAAGTTATCAGATCATACAGTTTTTTCTTGTCCTGATTGGGGAGGCGGTTCTCATGCAACTTGTTGTTTTGCGGCACAATGCCCAAAGCCATCTGGCTGTCAGTCAGTTTCAGGTCCACACAGCAAAGTTAATGACAACTTGCATAAGAACACTTTTGGCCCCCGACTAGAGAGAGATGGCCACATCATGGCCAGAAAGAGACAGAGTGGCAGAGGGATAGAGTCTGACCCGACACACACATGAATTGTTTAACATTTTGCCATGGGGCCTTGGCCATTGGAATTCCTGTTGCAATTTCACTTATCCTCAGACCAGATATGAATATTTCATGTCCTTTTCACTGCACAACTACCCCTCTCGACTGCCCTCGACTACCCCGGACTATCCAGACTGCATTCAATGTGCTACCCAAAAATGTAAGACAATTATGGCCAATGGATTTTAACACTATCCGAGGGGCGGTGAGTTCAGGAAATATTGAAGAATGTCCGATGGCCTGGAAACTTTTCCGTTGTGTGTTCTCCGAACTGAATACAAAATTCATGAATCCCTGGCTCTTGGTACTCAGTCCTTGGAAATTGATTCGAAAGGTCTTTTGGACTAAAGTCGATTTGGAAAGTGTTTAATGACAGTCGTCAGCTATGCTCCTTCACTCACTTTTCACAGAATATGCATAAATTAATTATTAATTGGATTTAGTGGCGCTCTGGCGCGCTTCAATCTCAAGTGTGGCTCATTACGAACTTGCCAATCGAGCTGAAATTGAAAAGTTTCCCCAAAAAGTTGCCCAACAGAAAGTAGTGCCGGGGGGGAGGAGGCGGGTTCCAGGACTCGAAAGGTTTTTCCATCCAGGGGAGGGAGGAAGGACTCCTCCTCCCCTGGCATTAATTTCTTATTTTTTGCCTGCTGCGAATTGAAGAATTTATCTTTATTTTTTATCCTGGCACTGTGTGTGTGTGTGGGTGGGTGTGTGAGTGAATCCTTTTTCCCCCTGCTCGCCCTCCCCCCCTTCCCTGTTGGCCGCATTGTTGTGCATTGGGCCGCAGCTGGTCTGCCATTAAATCAACAATGGCTGCCCGTACACGTGCTCGTCCTTCTCTGCGGGTCTGTCTGTATGTGTGTTCTATCAGTGTGTCTGAGTGTGTATGTGTTTTGCTGTATTAGTTTCCCTTTTGTATGATTTTTCATTTGAGTTAAGACCACCCCCGCACTCGTCCTCTGAAAGCCTCCAGGCCTGGGCATATTTCTGCGTATTGCAAGTGAAAATTCTCTGCTGCTTATTGTTATTGCCCCGGGAACATGGGGAACATGGAAAACGATTGAGCTAGGGGGGATACAAGAGGGTATAGAAGGGAAGTGAAGGGCACACAGGACATACACAGGACACGCAGCAATTGAGAGTTGTTGATTGTTGCATATTACTCACAGTCTGAAAGTTCAAAGGGTCATTCATGGCAGGATGAAAGGGAAAAGTTTTTGATTCGGAAATTTAACTAAGTTTTTACTTAAATTATAACTTAAATATTAAAGTTTTTATTTATTTAATAATATATAATATTATTTAAAGTTCATTGTGACTATTAAGCTTAAGTAGATTCCCGGCTTTTCAATATTGATTGTAATTTCTGCAAGAATGTCCTTTAGATTCTTTTTACTGCCACGCGTATCCCACCATCCTGTTCCTAAAGGATATGTTTGTTGTGGCTATTGTTGTTGTTGTATTATTGTTGTTGCAAGTGCCTTGAGTTTTATGCAAGCATGTGGAAAATTCCAACGAAGTGCGGTCATTTTAATAACAAAAAACATCAGCTCTTTATGCACTCCATGCTCTTTGTTATTGTTCTTGTTGTTATTTGGTTGTTCGCTGCTTTGGCTTCTATTTACTTTCTTTTTGTTGTTATTGTTGTATTTGTTGTTATATTTGTTGTTGCATTTTATGACTTTCCTCCTGTTGTTGTTAGCCAAGCAAAACTTTTCCAATATACCCGCCAGTGAGTTTTTTTTTTGTTTTTTTCTGCACCCGCTGGCTTGGATTTCCCAGCCATCCTGCCATCCTGCCAGCCCGCCCCTTATCCTGCCTCTCTCCTATCCCTTTTTGTGTACAAGTGCACATGGGTGTAGTGTTTGCACATGTATGGGTGTACTATACGTGTGTTGGCTATCACAGTTGGTTGGTTTAATTTTTAAATCACACAAGACAGTTAATTGATGTCGGATGGCTAGTGGAAAGTGGTAACAGAGAACAGTTATTCTCTTTCATTCATATTCGTAATAGAAATTCCTAAATATATAAATAAATCTTATTTTTTTTGACAATTAAGGGTCAAGGTCAACTTTCTAATTGTTTAAAAAAGGAGTAAGAAAGAAGGGCTTAGAAATACTAGGAAATACTTCTTTATAAAATACTCTTATTCGTTACCACCTACAAATTACAGATAAAAACTGATAGCCCTTAACCCTACTAACCAACTATCTTAATATTCCTCCATTTTCAGGGTCAGTGCTCGGCTGGTACACTGCCCATGGCCTGGGTCGATGAGGGACCCGGGCCCCCAGCCTGCCCCCGATCCTGCGCCGAACAGCAGCAGCAACCCCAGCAGCAGCCCAGAACCTCCAAAACGAAACGGAGCGCCACCAATAACAATAAAGTCAAGTATTTCGTAAACTATAAGACAAGTCAGATGCGTTTGAGCAGCAGGAGCAGAAGCAGTAGCATCAGCAGCAGCAGTCGAGTGCGTCGGGAGAGGGAAGGCTATTATACGGAGGATAGTCCTTCGGCTCCCAGCACCATCGACGATCTGGATGTGGGCGACAGTTCCACCTCTGCCGGCAGCACAACCACCTTAACCACTATTCCAGAGGCGGCGGTGGAGCCCACGCCCTCCTACAGTCATTTGCACGCCCAGGAGGGCATTCACCAGCAGATGGATCACGTGGAGATGGAGGAAGAGGAGGAACAGGAGCAACAACAACAGTGCCTTGAATATCTGGGCGATTCCGCCGAGTCGAGTCCGCAGCATCTGTGCGGTCTCCGGTCGCCCGGCCAGCTACTGGAGCGTCTGCAGACGCTGCGGCTGCGCAACTGCTGCGAGCGAAGTGTCTTCAGTGCCCTGCACACCCTCGCCCTCAACGCCAGCCTGACGGACCAGACCGAGTGCCTCCGCATCCTGAACGATCTGCTGGACGTGGACGGGCTGGCCAATCGCATCACCTGCGAACTGGCCGAGATCCTGTTCCGCTTCGACTGCCGGCAGGTGTACTCGCTGATCAACCAGTGCGATGACTGCAAGGTGAGTTCTCTTTAAAATAAAATATCCAATCCCTGCCATAAAGCCCAGATAACAAAACAATTACAAGACAGAATGGAAAGAAATGTTAACTTTCACCAGAAATGGCAGCTTATCCCTTGAACTTCTTGGCCACTTAACCCCTCTAATCCTCTAACTTCCTCAGCAATCCCCCCCTTGGAAACTTTGTCCAGGACCTCCTCTCTCCGAAAACAAAATAAAAAACCCACACTCTTACCCAATTAAGTTCCAACCTCGTCGTTCGGTCGCTTTCCACTTCAAGCTCGGGCCAAGCCAGAAACTCTTCCGCACCGCGTGACATTTTTAGCTGCTCATTAATTATTAAAGTTGAGCTGCGAAAAAAGGGAAAATCTGGAAACAAAACCAAAGGCCCTAAAACAGCAATTTTCCACTGAAAAAAAAATAGTTTTTTTTTTGTAAAGGGATGGGAGGATTTGAAAGGATATTATTTATTCATTGTTTTGTTGATGTTGGTAGTTTAATCAGGGACAGTAGTTCTTTTTAGTATTTTTATTCAAAAAATAGCTATACACTTTAAAAATTCTTATTTGAATTTATAAATATATATTTTTAAAGTCTATAGATAAAGGAATTAAATATCCTTATTACTCACTTGCCATTTTGTCAGTGCAAAGCTTATTCTGCTTCTGGCCCATAACCAGTGGCAGGACTCTTGTCCAAGGATTCATATTTCAGTCTCGTAATTATGTGGCAGTCGCGTAAAGTGCGAACGAGATAGCGACTGGGGTCGGTGGGTTGGTGGGTCGGCGGGTCGGTGGGTCGGCGGGTCAAAAAGCGATGCTGCGAGTCCACGTTGCGGTTAATTTGTGGCACTTAAGCTCGGCTGCAGCTGGTCGCAACAACACCAACTTGCTTCGCACAGATTTTGGTTGCATATTTGATGTCTGTTCCATATAATTGGTAATTATTTGTCGAGTGCTGGCCAGAGATTCCTTTCCTTAACCTGAAAACCTGAAATGGTTTTGGGGGGCAGGAGTGGCAGGGGCAGGACGAGGCAGGAGGCTGGAGGCTGGAGGCTGGCTAAAAAACAATGACTACGCTAATGAGGGTCTCTGTGTGTACGTAAAGGAAAAACCTTTTGAATACTTTTTTGCAAAATCTCTCAGAGAGAAACGTTACGACTAAAAAAAAAAAAAGAAAAAAAAAAGAAATGTGAATTGCGCTGATTAACAAAACTTGAGGCAAATGCTAAGCAGACAGCAACAAAACAACAACAACAACTACAAAAACTCAGGCCAAAAATACACAAGATGCTAGTGGGAAGAAGAAGGCTAAGGAGGGGAGGAGGTGGGTAGGTCTGGTGGAAAAGTGGGTGTGCAGGTGCTAGGGGCAGACATATGTACATACACACACAAATTTAAATTTAAATTACGCATACGCCTGGTGGCACACATTTAATGCGCTGTGCAGCCACAGAAGCAAAAACAACAACAACAACAACAACAGGCAAGGGCTTTAAACTAACCAAAAAGAGGGGAGTGGCAGGGGGGCCATGGGTTGTAAGGGGAATCAGAGCAGAGAAAACCGAGCAGCAGCAGCAGCAGCAGGAGCAGCAGCAGCAGCCTTAACATAATTCTAGTTCGAAAATCCTGCTCTCCTTTTCGAGTGGAAATCGAGTTAAATTTCTCTCTCTCTCTCTTCGGCAAGAGCTTCTCTTTTACTTCCAGGTGTTCGCTTTCACTCTCCCGCTCTCTCGCTCTCTTTGCCGCTTTCTCTCAGCATCCTTTACGCTCTCAGTTTTTAAGGCTTTTGGGGATTCTGCAAACTTTTTCGCAGTTTATATAAGTTCTAACAGGCAATTGTTTTCTTCAAAATTACCATCAAAAATTATACAAACTATAAAAATTTTCAAATAATTTTTTATTTTATTATTTATTTAATAAAAAATCTGTATAAAGTCCTTAAATAATATTCAAATAAGCCATTAGATTACTCTGACTAAGGCTTAACCACCAAGAAGGTATTTTCCAACAGAAATATTTGAATTTTCAACTGCGCGCGCTTCACTTGCTCGCCCGCTCTCTCACACGTTCTCTCTCTTGGTAGTCCTGCGGCGGCTGGTGCTCTCGCATATCCTTCTTCTGGCCATTCAGCAGGAGGCTCCTTGGCTTTTCCAAGTGCCAAATGCCAGATTCCAGCACAAAACACGTTTTTGCACATGGCCCGAACCAATAATTCTGTGCGACTATTCCGCACTGTGTCCGGAGGTATTTGAGGCGATACCACCGATATCTATGCCATATCCTTTATGCTCCAGTTAACTGATTTAAATGACCAAATAATAGGCACACTCATCAAAGCTGCCGCATGTATAGGTATTGTATTTATGATTACGCACCTCATTCGACCGCAAGTTCGTCTAATTAGTCGCAAAAGGGCCTGACATTGCGGCGAACCGCAAAGTGAAGCCCATTGGCCGAAAGCCCCGGAGCTTCAAGGCAACATTTTGTATCCTTAGTTTGCGGTTTGGTCCCATCTTTTTGTCCTTGTTTAAACAGAAAGCCAAAGATGATGTCAATGACATTCCCATTCAATTATTTTTCAGGACATTATATATTTAATATTCTGAACCTTCATAACACATAATTTTAATTCTTATTTGATGATCTTAGAGTGGCTAGAGTCCAAGGAGAATAAAATCCTTTATCAAGGACTTGCTCTTTGGTGTCTTCAATTAAAATAATCACCTGGCAGTATATTAAATTTCAATTTTCCAACCAAATTTGTTTGCCAAACAAAAACCAACACCCACATATGGGTAATTTCCGCCACCATAGTTTGCTTTTCTTTCATTTTTTTTGTATTTTTTTTTGGCCATAATCTATTTCCATCGAAGATTTAGATTTGATGTGAAGGATTTTTGTTTCATATACTTCTCTGGACTGTATGTGTGTGTGTGGAAATTTGCATTTTACATATAGACACATATCCTATAACCTTACGTCACCGAAGGAGCGGTCCCCACATGGTGAGAAAGTGGGTGGAATGGGATGTCGGAGGTGGTGGGAGGTTGGAGCTCCAAGCCGGGAGCCTTTGTCGTTGAAAGAAAATTGTCAAAAGCGGAAGTAGCGTAATTTCATAAATGATTGATTACAAACACTTTACACGCATTCTCACTTATGTACGCCAATCACACACACTCCCTCGCAAACACACACACACACATATGTGTGTGTATATTATATAGAATCTCACATATTTGCTTAGGTGTTTGGGCCATAAACGATTTGTTGCTGCCACTGTTGTCGACTGGCGACAGCTGACAACACTGAGCCGTATTACACTATGGCTGCGTTTTGTTCATACCGCTTTTCACTTCCATATCCTGATGGTCCTGGTCGTCCTGCCACCCATCGCCCATTCCACTCTGCGGCTGGACACATGTGTACAACGAGGAGGGAAAAACTTTCTGTGTTCCAATAATCTTTTTTTCCATTCGCCTTTTCCGCTGCCGCAAGTTTAGCGCGTTTGTTTCTACCTTTTTTGCATTGGCATTTGGACCAGCCTAGGTCCTGCTCCTGCTCCTGCTCCTCCTCCTGACCCTCTTCTGTGGTATGCCCCCTTTGTTTGTCTCCTTCGTCCTTTGCTACTTTGTGCAATCTAGCAATTTATCGAGTTCTGCGTGGGCGTCGCATCTTCCAGATTATAATCCAACGGAAGCAGCTGGTCGTGGACTCCGGATTGATAGATTTCATTTTGGATTACAGATCCGGATCTAAAAAGTGGGGTTATTTAAGAAACAACTATGGATTTCAAAAATATTCATTCATTATCCAGACAAAGAACATTCCAAAACTTTCTCCCCTTGATTAGTCCCTAAAAAATAAAACCTACCAACTTTCGCTTTTAGCGAAAAGGGCCTCCTCCCCACTTCTGACCAGAAAAATATTGCGTATACGTCGTGTGGGCTGTTTTCCGAGCGAAAAGTTTGCGAGTTAAAGCCAGGCAATGCAGCGAAAAATTGGCCAATTCGAACAAAGAAATTGTTTGGAACGAAGGGGCCAGGAGCAGGAGCAGGAGCAGGACCAGTGCTAATGTGACCAAAAGAAGGAGATGATGGGGAGAGGGGGAAGAGTGGTGGGTGGTAAGGCAGGAGCATTAAGCAGCAGCAGCAAACGATTAATCAATAAAACGAAGCCTGATGAGCAGGACACCGAGACAGGACTGGATAGACGGACAGATAGACGGAAGGACAAAAGGGTAGCAAGGGCAGCAGCTGCTCCTTGTGCTCCTTTGGCCAGGACTCCCACGTTGACTGACAAGTCTTTGTGCAAACAGACGCACAATCCCACTGGCACACACACAAACAAGGACGACACACACACACACTCACACAGAGACAGACAGAGACCAGCTCGTTGCTGACACAATATGAAAAATGTTTTTTTCCCTCTTTCGTCAGGGATTGGCGGTTGAAGGAGGATCTTTGGGGTGTTGGCGGGGGGCCTGTGGCAGGAGGCATGAGACATGAGGCAGGAATAGGAGTTAGAGGAGGGCATGTTCGTAATCCACAATCGACAAAGATAAATCGCTTTTAGTGTGCTTCAAAGCATTTATTTAAATTTACGCTCGCCCTCCGACTCTCCCGCCCTTTCCCTATATTCCCCTCTCTTTCTCTGCCCCCGCTGGCCATCTCTTTCCCTCGCCGTCGGCCATGCCGTCCATGGCTAGCTGCAAAAGTGAAAATTGAACCCAAAACACACACTTCAGACCACACACCCACACACACTTCAGACACCCACACACACACACCCTAGACTGGTGGCAGGGGCATTAGCGTCATTCATACTTTGTTTTTTTTTTTTTTTGGGGCCAGTTAGCAGAGCTTCGTCTTCGTCTCCATGTTCTTAGCGGCTCAGCATGTGAGCTGCCCCCAAAATTATGCCACACCCTCTAGATTGGAAAGTCCCTGTGTGTGGTGTGTGTGTGTGTGTGTGGCTTGTGTGTGTGTGTGTGAGAGAGAGTGCTTAACTGTCCGTAATGAGCTGCCAATGACTCAGCCTCGGTCGCAGCTTAATGAGCAAATTAGTTAGCTCGGAATTGTTTTATGTTCAAATCTATCTATCCGAACAGGATATCTTCAGCCGGCAGGACACCTTTCGCAGCATAGCCAAGTGAAATATTTAGAGAATTGGTTTAATTTATGGTTTCATGTTATTGGCTGGGAAAGTGGGCTTAAGTGGGGATTCAAATAGAGTTATTATGATTCTTAACAGATGAATAAATCGGAATAATGGAATAATACACATTTAAAATTTATGAGATTTGTTAGAGGAATTATTGGAGATATTTAAGAGCTACATCCCAGAAACCTCAAGCCATGATTGCCCCTACTGTGAATTGCTATTTATTTTGTCCATAAGTTGTGCAACAATATCCTTCGATGGCAAATGGCGCGTCTTATTTTTAATTAAACTTTCAATTCATATTTGCTGGCTGTTAAGCGGCTTTCGAAGAAATTGCAGATGCTGCATGACTGAAATATGGAACATGGAACCCGCCCGTCCATGCCATGACTGAATGTCTTTTTAACCCATTCAGCCGGGGCTGCTGGGGAGGATGCTGCATTCTTCTGGGCAAAAAGTTGCAGACGTGGCTGCCACACACACACACATCCACACTCTCTACATCCATGCAGTGATACAAATACACACTTAAATACAAATAGATGCCGGCATTCAAGGGAAATCGACTAGCAAGCTTGGGCTTGTGTATTATTTACTTGTGTGTGGCAGTGGCATCCATTGTATGTGAATTGTCAAATCGGTGGCAGAAAAAGGGAAGACCAAGGGGGAGCTAGAGGCGGGTGGCCATCGGAACCAACAGACGGTGGCACAATGGCCGACGATGGGAAGTGCATAGACAAACAGGCGGAGCATCCTCCGGGTGTATATCAGCGTCCTCAACGCCTGACTGACTGCAACCGGACGGAAGCTGCAAAATAAACTAAGCAATGCATTAAAGGCAGAGATACCGGAGCAGGAGAAAAAAAGGATACACCGAGAGTACAGGGTGTATAGTTCCAAAATGAGTCCTATCTGGAGAAGACATTCCGGCTAATTAAGTGCCAACTAATGTGTTTGTCCAGCAACTGCCGGACAACTCCGGCTCGGGCTCATCCGGCTCGTTAAAAGAGACACCAAATGCTAATTAGAAATTGTTTTAAAATGAAAATCCCCCCAGATATAGACTCTCCTCTGAATGTGTATATTATATGTTTGAATTATGTATTCTCTTTAATGCTTATGCATATATGCAGCAACATAAATTCCGACACTTGTCGGCCAACATATCCGTCATAAACATTTCACATCAGACACTACGTAAATTTCACTTAAATATGCAAATTTCTTCCCTCTTTCACACAAAAGAGTGTGGGGCATGGGAGTGGGTCTGGGAATGGGGTTGACATTTCAACTGTTTCGCGTTTGACAAAAAAAAAAAAAAAATACTAAATAATTCAGAAAAGCCCAGTGAGCTTTGGGGCTCAAAGCAAACACGTTAATTGAAAAATTTACCCACATACCACATACTACCCTGTTTGTTGAAAGAGTTCTCACAAAACATTAGAATATATATATAAATATTAAACGTAATTTATACAACTGGCAGTGTTTACAATAGGAAATGCTTTTGGCCAGTTATGACAGGCAATTAAATTTCGACTAGGGCAGCATTTTGTTGCCCAATTAGCCGAGTCGGTCCTGCCACTTCGGGTTGACAACAGACAGTTATGAAAAGGCGGCACAAATGAATGTGCCACAACAAATTTTCATGATAATTTGTACACAGACATTCTGCTTTTTTTATACTGGTCTTAACTCTTACCTCTTAGCTGGTAGCCCGGTTAGCTGTTAGTCTTGTTAAAGCGCCAACAGCTTTGGTATTTTGTTATGGGATTTTGCGGTTTTAAATTTGTATTTTTCTGGTGGCAGCACGTAGTTGTGACTGGGGGGAAATGGCTAAGATGGCTAAGATGCCCAAGATGGCCGAAAATGGCCAAGGAGGGAGGGCAGCAGGAAGGTAGTATCAGAGCTTTATGCACTGCACTCTGTTTGAAGGTAACACGTGACCGTGTGGCAAACAAAACAAAACGAAGCAATGAACCAGGCGAACAAAAACCAAGAAAAAAACTAAAAAAAAAAGGAAAATAAAATAGAAAGCGAAACAGAAACACAGAAAGAAAGTGCTGACGAAGGGTTCGAAGGGATCTGTTAGGGACTAGGAGCTGAGGAACTGAGGGGGGATAAAAGGTGGTAGGTACATAATGGCCCTTGCCATGAGTTTGTTCGCTGGTTGCATGCTGCTGTTGCAAAAAACTGCTGCGAAAGAAAGCAGAGCCAAGCGAGCCACACTCTCACTCGCCCACAGACACACTCGCAAAATGGATGGAAAATAAAACTTTATCCTTGGACCAACATCAGAAGCATTACTTAAGGGGGTATACTACCAGTACTGGCAGTGGGGTAGTTGGGTGGCAGCCTGGGTAGGTGGTTTGGGGGGCGTGGCAGTGCACGCTGTGCTTATTGCCAGAGCCAATGCGACAACACGTGCCACAGTTGGTCAAGTGCGTTGGCGTTGGCGTTGCAACTGCGATTGTGGCCAGGGCACTTTGAGCTGGTTAACAAAATAAGCACACACACACACAGAGAGACAGATCCTTCCATATACACACATACAGTCATGAGGAAACTGAACAAGTTATCTGCCAAACACCCTATATTTCAAGAGAGATTCCAGCTAATTATAATTAGTTCGCAGGTAAAGGATCTAGGACCATAGTTTGTTTTTTTTGTTTGAATAATATGTTTGAATTTTCCTTAATATTCTTTAATAAAAAATGATTAATTGTCCAAAAAGCATCCTGTCTGATTGACAAAAAAACCACATCAATTGATACAAAATATCCTTCTTGAAAAAAGCATTTTATTATTATTGAAGCTCGACATAATTGAAGTATTTACTTTCGTGAAACAATAACCGAGGGGGAAATTTCCATTTAATGGTTGTAAAAATCATCGTTGATTGTTATTTATGGAGTGAATTTTAATAAATGTGCTTTAAATTCTTCCACACACACAGACACACACACAAATGCATACATTTGAGTGTAAAAAAATCTGTAGCACGCTTATGTGGGCCATGCCACGCCAAGCTTGAAACGCAAACAGAAGCACAGGCACAAACACTGGCGCACGCATCGTTTCGTGAGCCATTATGCAAATTGGCAACAACAGCAGCAGATAGCAGTCAGGATATCAGGAAGGGTAGGTCCTGCTACCAGGACCCAAAAACCGAACAGAGTCAGAATCGAAAAAGACGAGCCAGCTGTAATGCCCGGCACTTACTACTCATAAATTTACTGCAATGGTACAAATCAAATCATAACTTATTTGCATACATACGAGCCTAGCGTATGCCTCTGCGAAAAAGGACTCAATACATATACAAGAGTGTTTGTGTGTGTGAGTGTGCCATATCAATTACATTACATAGTCCATGGGATGGAATTTTGTGTGCTGCGCAAATCTTTGCCAAATTCAGTCACGTTTTCATAACACACTGACCAGACCAGGACCTCGTCTAGGACCTGAACCCAAATAACATATACACATACCTTATAAAAGGAAAACAGAACCCCACAAATGAAAGTGTATTAATGCTGAAGTTGGGCCATCCACACAACCCACTCGAATGTCTGCAACTAGCGGTGGCACGAGTGCGCTTAGAATGCCATAAAATATTTATGTCTCAGCCAGTTTGCGAATGAATTTGAAGGCCAATGCAGGAGCATAAACTTTGATACACTCAACCGAGCCAATCGAATTGTGGATTGACTTGCGGCGAGTGGTGGGGAATCGATAACGCAAACAATATGCAAGGACAAACAAAGTTGTTCCCATTTGCTGGTCATCGTAAATAGCAATGGAGTTTCCCTCTCCCTCCTTCCATTCCTCCTATTTTGTTTCCAAGGATATTAATTGGGCATTATAGAGTGGTATATATATAAGTTCAAAGTACTGAGAAGTTAAAGCTTCTCGAGAAAAGAAAAACAACACTGTTGCAAGGGTTCACTCACTGTGGTTTATTTTTACATTTATTATTTTCGGCGTTTTATTAGCCCAGTTTCCCCAGCCATCCCAGGGCTGATGTTTTCTTTATTTCTTTGGTTCAACGGCTTATGAAATTATGATAGTAAAACCCCGACGACTACGACCACGGCAATTCCAATGGCAATGGCAATGGCCAATGGCAACGGCAGCCATTTGAAAACTCGTAAATCAACCCACACGCAATGTCTGCTCCGTTTGGCAAATATAAAAAGAAAATTTCTAGTAGAAAACAAAAATTCAATTATTTGTTATATGAAACGGTCATTGACTGACTGATGGTCAGTGGCAAGTAAGATTGCTCCTTTTCTTTGTTGTCGTTCTGGTGACCGACCCTCTGAACCCTCAGAACCTTTAGACATCCTGACCCCAGATCCCAGTCCCCAACTGCTGTCTCGATTGATGTCCTTTAACCCTTGGCTTGGCTATTAATGTTTACGATAAAGGCAAGTAAGTTAAATATTTCTCTCCTTTTCGGTCCAAAAGCCACATAAACATTATTCTTATGGATATGGTTTGGCTGTAAAGCCGTCCGCCAAATATATGAAATTAGAATTTCATTCCATAATCTGAATTTCCAATTAAATCCCTGCTCATCGGATTTGCGACACAAAACACTCGCAAACACATACGACATGGCCACTCATTATCGCATATTGAGTTTCCAAAATTTGAAGCCGCAAACCCACTTTGCCACTCCGCTATGCCGCATGCCACATCCCGGCAGTCTTTGGCAGCCCCCACGCCCTCGCCCGCCGCCCAACCACTTTCATCCGTTTCATCCGTGGACAGCCAGAAGGCCAATCTCGGTGACAGGAACTGGGATGAAGCGCGAAGGTCACACATCGATGGGCAGGCATAACTCCGGCTTATTTACTGCCCGCATGTGTGTCCGCCTACTGGCCTCCTTCTGTCGCCTCCTTGCCCCATGCCGCCTCCCTGCTCCTCTGTCCCGATTACGCTGCAGGCTGCATGCTGATGGTGTCATGTCGGCGTAATGGTCGAAAAGGACGAAAATCGGGATTTTGCGTGCGGAATGACTTTTGCGCCCCGCATTTAAATGAAGGCAGGCTTAAATGGATTTCATACGGCTGCCGGGTATATGAGTTTAAATCCACTTGCCACTTGCCACACATCTCTGCCACCTACCTTCCTTCAACAGCTGGGATTGATTTTTTTGTTGTCACCCGTTTCCCTTCACAGCCCAGATTTTTGTGGCAAAAAGGAGCAAGGAGCAACAGCAACCCTCATCAAATTAACTTTGCACCCGCACCTTGCAACGTCGCAGCCTCTAATTGAGTTGCATTTCTTGAGTAGTTTTTTTTCCAACATCTTTATTTTGGTGTCAGAATTCATTTAAAGTGTGCAACACACAGATATGAGAGGAAGAAGGATCTGTATGTAACAGGCTCAAGTTCTCCTCCACGTGCTGCCACGTCGGCGGTGTCCCATTAAGGAAAAATACTTTTTTGTAATTAAATAATAATTTAGCAAGTCAAGAGATGGCGACAGACCCGCCTACACGGGCCAGAAGCCCTCGGAGTAACCACAGCAACTGCCACCGCCCCATCACCCCAAGCCACATGTCCATATATTCCAAGTAAATATATATATTTGGGCTGGAGAGAGTGTGTGTGTTTGCGGTTTAATGTCAGACACTCGCTGAGTTTATGGGGTCGTTGTCTTTCATGGCCAAAACAAAATGAGGATAGTTCTTGATGAACTACTCACAACGCCCTGCGAAGGGAAACGCACTATTGACTCAGATGATTGAATTGCTATTCCCATTCAAACGCAAAAACACAAAACGAAAAAACGAGTGTCCTGTCTGTCCTGGCTTAGATAAACTCTGGTAGGAGATGGAATATTTTAGATTGCTGTTTTTCAACCGCAAACACCGTCACCAGCAGTGACAGAAAAGACCAGGCACAAACAATTAGCACGACTGCCAGTTGCAGTTGATGTCCGGCGGCCGCAGGGCATCGGTGCGTATACGTGATTTATGAATGCGGTGCACGCTTTTGCGGTCATTAGAACCCAAGGCATATTAGGCGCAAAATTCAAAATTGTATTTGGCTTTGGGCCCCGGTGTGTTTCGGGGGTTAATTAAATTAGTGTTGTACTGTGCATTTGACTTGTTTGCATTTGCTTTGGGGCCCAGAAGTGCTTTAGTTTACACGAACATAATTGATTTAGACAATCAATGCAGTCCACTTTGTTGCACTTAATCTCGAGGCAATCAAGAGTCTGGATAAATATTAAAAAGGACATCGGACGTCGTCCTTTGCCTCTGCTCCTTTGGCACTTGAAATATATGTAGGATATCCGTATGGAAATCGTTGTCGTGTCGTGTTTATATGCATAAACAAAAATCCAATGACTTTTGCTATTTTTTGCCGGATAACTCTCTCCCTCTCTCTTACTGGGAACTTTTGGGGGACCAAAATTCCATTTGGTCCTTGCAGGCAAATGTAATGGCAGTGCCGACACATTGATAGCCACAGAAATGTTGGCAAATAGCAAAAATTTCACCTGAAAACGGAAAATTCTCTGGCCAGGCCAGCCGAAGAGTTGTTTGTTTGGTATTTGCTTTTGACCAACAGTTATGGGCGGGGGTGGGGCCAGTTTTTTGAAAGCAAACTACTCCAATAGTTCTGTCAGAATAGAAAATCACAACAACAACAGTAACTAGCTAGCAAAAAGCAACAAACAACAAAAATCAACAGAACCAAAGGATAAGCAAAAATATTTTTCCAACCTGGCAACAAATTGGCTGCCAAATGAAAAAGCCGGCGCTTTGGAGGGTGGATGGAGGCATGAGTTGTTGGCAAATATGAATATAGATGGGGCGTGGCAGGATAGATGGGATTCAAAATTAATATGTAGAGTGTGTATGCAGTCTACGGCTGTAGAAATGAAAGGCATAAATATCCTCAGAGTCGTGGCGCTTACGAGAATGCAGATTGTTTAAATAACATCCCAGCAGATTGCTCGAGCCATAAAATAAAGCATATCGATAAGTATCAGGCAGTCTGCTAATTGCACACTGTAACTCAGCCATTTCAATTAAATTTTCACAACACAAAAGGCATCTCATTTCCAATGAATTAAACTTGAATGCAGGACAGGGATTTCTCTTCGGATGCTTTATTACACTATTACTATATATGTACTATATGTGTGTTATTGCAGGAGGCATATCGTCGCTGGGTCTGCAGCACACTGGTGCCATATTTCGCCGAACCGAAGGATGTTAAGTCGGCCGACGAGGCTGCCACCAAATCGGCAGCAGCCAAGGCAAAGGCAAAAGCGGCGGCAGCTGCCAGCACGGCGGCAGCATCGATGGCCGGGAAGAGCAAGCGTTCGGCGCGAAGCACTGCAGCCGGCGGAATCAGATCAGAGCATAAATCTCTGAAATTAATCAGCAATAACAATAAATCAAATAACGGCAATAACATGAACGAGCGTCAGATTAATCAGGAGCATGACAAGAGCTCGAACGCGAACTCGAACTCGAACGCGAACAAGGACAATGACCACAGCGACGAGGAGGCGATAGGCACTGACTTGGCTCAGACATTCTACGATGTGGTTGGCCTCTCCAAGTTGCCGGGCGTTGAGGATGAGGGCGATGGCGAGGATGCCGACGAGCCACAACCAGATGTCGGTGCCGAGTCCGATTCTGATTCTGAATCCGCATCCGAGATTGAGATGGAGGGCGAGATGGACACGGACACGGATACTGATACGGAGGCTGTGGCCAAACAACAATCCAATAATTTCATATCGACTGCCAATAATTCGGATCCCAGAGCCACGGATCCAGTGATATCAAAACTACAGAAGAGGTGAGACTACTAATCATCAAGACTTATCCTTTTATTAAAATTATCCTTTAATCCTTATAGATCAACACGCAAGGCAGAGTTCCGTAAGCGCCGCCGTATCCGGCCCTGCCTGAGCGTCTGCCAAACCGTGGAACAAAAGTGCCCCTACCTGCTGCCCGCCGATCGCGCCCCCGCGCTGCCCACCCAATATGCCGGCGAGCCGACATTTCTCTGCCTAGGTGAGTACCCCTCGCAGGATGCTTAGTCCTTTGACATGCCATAATCTATAATATATCCTCATTTTCAGATCAAAACATACCCGAAACCGGGGCACAGCTGGAAAAGTCAAGTTACGGCCCCAACGACTGCTGCTACAGCTACTGCAACGGACCGGCGGATGGCATCTGCACCGTGTGCCAGGACTTTGCCCAAACCAGGACGGCAGGAGGCGACCCCGCGGCCAACTCCACACGTCGAATCCACAACATCACGCTCTCCCTGAGCTCGCATCCCGGTGAGCATGCCCGGGCCAAGAGCGTGGCCCTGGCCCTTCGGAACGTCAGCCAGTCTGGCGGTCATCCGGATGCTGTGGAAACGCTTCTCCAAAGATTGCCCTACTACGCCCGACATGATGGGGTCTTCTACTACGACGACGAGGGCGACATGCCGCAGGAGCCGCTGTCCGGAGACTGTGCCGCCGTGCCCTCCGTCTCCAGCCGCTGTACGATACCGTACTATGCCTCCGGCACGGAGGCGGTGGCGTTGCCGCCCACGCAACTGCTGGTGTGGCTGAGCGCTCTGCTCGGGCTACTGGGCAGCTGTGGGGCGGCCCGGCAGCGGTGGTGGAGCTGCCAGTGGTGGGGCGTTGATGGCGTGCAACGAAATCGCAGCCGGGAGGTCACCTGCGGGGACAACTGCCACGAACAGGAGCTGATCCGGATCCGTTTCCGGAACAGGGGCAAGCAGGAGCGGTTGCGAGTGGCAGCACCGAAGAAATCACACACCGAGAGATCAGAAGTAGAAAGGATAATTCTCGCCTCAAATGCCTGGCTATGGCACACATATAAACTAACGTATAGGAAAGTACGGTATTTTAGCAGTAGCCGAAGTAAGTTTAAAGGCGAGCCTAGACCTAGTCGTATACCTAACTATAGAGACTTACATTCAATGAGGGCAGTGCGAGCGGTACGAGCGGTTCGAGCGGTACGGACGGTACGAGCCGGCATCCAAATTCAATGGGGGTGGGGGACAAAGAGATCGAAGGGGGTGCCAGAGGGTGAAAAGGGCGGAAAAAAGGGCGGGTCAAAGGGGGCCTGCGGCATGGGGGTGCTGAGGGAGGGCGGATGCATTAGGACTAGGAACTATCGCTATTTCTACTACTACAACTACAACATAAACGATTGGTGGCGAAGATGGTGGTGGTGGCGGCGATGTGGCGCCTTATAGTGCCTGCAAAATAAATGCAGCCAGAGTGGCAAAGAAATTAAAATAAATACCAAAAGATACACGATGACAATGGCACTTTGTTGCCAGGACTCTACCGCTCTCCTTAGTGGATATGACACGATAAAAAATTAAATAAATAATAGCCAAATCAGAAACGATACATAATAGATGTGGCAAAGAAATAAATGAAAAACGAAAACCAAAAAACCAACAAACAAGACACATAGAGACAGACACACACAGAGATCCGTGGAAACATACAGTTTAAACCGAAAACCGAAAACAGAAAACCACTTAAATATTTATGGTCCTCTTTCAAATGAAATAAAAACAAGCATAAATTAATTATAAATCTCTATTGAACAAAACCAAAATAGCATATTTTATTACAACTAGAAAAAAGAATATGAATATTTAATTAAAATAAAAGCAACTGCCACAAGAATAGGTTTTTTAGATAAACGATAACGGAAATACAAACAAAAAAAAAACCAAAAAACATTTAATAAAAAACAAAACAAAAACGATACAACTAAAAAATATAAAAAATGGGGAAATCGAAAGGATTATATAATTAGTTATTAATTTAATTACTGGCGAACAAAAGAGTTTAGGTTAGCTAAAACGAAAAAACGAAAAAAAAAACCAAAAAACATAAAACTGAAAGTGAAGAAATGGAAGAAAAAATAAAATCCAAAATTTATTAGACTTAATTTGTAAACGATTAGAGAGTCTAAACAAAAAAGAAATAAATTTCAGCCATAAACGACGTATAGGCCGCGTATCAACCACCTCTCAAAGAAAAAGTACATAAATTAAATGAAAAAGCGAAACGTGAACTTTACTTAAATTAGTTTAACAAAAAAAGAAAAATGAAAATACTAGGCATATACATGTATTATGAACTATAGTCGTGGTGGACGTGATTTAAGGACAATTAAATCAATTCAAGTGGCCCGCAAAGTGTCTAAACAATGTCTTTATTTAGTTCGAATAACAAAAGAAAAATTAATATTTGTATAATCCAAACCGAAAAGGTAAAACGAGAGCCAAAATTGAAAAGCGAGAAGCGAATGGAGATGGGTATATAAAGCGCACAGTAAAAAACGTATCTATAAGATTCATCGACCGCCATAGTAAAGGGACTTTAGCGAATATATTCGGATTCGGGTAAAAAAAAAAAACATTAAAAAATGGAAGCATTAACAGCATTACATACACATATATACAACCATGCGACACACCCTTAAAAAAAACGATATATACATGATTATATTGTATATGTACGATAGTTATAGTCGATGAGAAAAATGTGCAACGTAAACCGAAATATAAGTTAATGACGAGGAGGCGATAGTAACAGAAAGAACAACAACAATATACCTACTATATAAATACTAACAATGAATAATAATACTTTTTGTAATAAAGTGAACTCTATGTAGCATATACATATATATTAATTATATATATGAAATATATATATTTATATAATATATATTGTCTTAACAACTTATCGTACATAACTTGCAAATGAAGAGAGAAGAGTTAGAACCGAAAACCGAAAACAAATGAAAAGCTATGAGTAAACCAGAAACGAGAAAAGCCTAAAGGAAAAACCAAAAACCAGACAACTTAATTAATTAAGAAATATTCAAATAAATAGTCGTATTTGGTATCAACTAATTAACTATTAACATAAGTACTAAACAATTTGAGAGAACCCTCTGATAGAGCACAGTCACTCCATTCACTCACTCACCGACACCGACTCACTCTCACAGGATTGTAAGGACACCAAACGTTGAGCACTCCTCCTAAATGATTCAGTTGGCGCTTCTTTCCCCACCCACCTGTCACTTCACCTGTCTTCTATTCCTTCTATTCCATCCCCCCACACCTCTCACTTCTTAATTTCTTCTGGTATTCCAGTTTTGTTCGATTTTTTTCTCTGATATCCTTCATCCTTCGAACGGTTTAACCCACTGCAGGCAGTGTTAGAGTTACCAACAAAAATTATACAACTTTATGAGTCTATTAGAACAACTTTCCGAAACACTTCCAAAACATGTACTTCTCTTTTCCTTTCCAAAAAAAAAAATATACAAATTTTTGCATTTGCAAAACTGACGAAATTACTTTAGGTGACGAGATAGTACGGATTTTGTTAGATGTTGTGGTAGAATTGTAAACGATATAACGAAACAGAACAGAGCAGCCTTCATAGAGAATCCTTAGATCCTTCTTTCTAAACATCCTTTATCCGGAAACTATATATGTAAATAGCAGTTCGCCTCAACACGATCCATAGCGAATACCAAAAATGATTCATTTTCTTTGATAAATTCAACTGTTACTCTCTGTCGTATAATTCACCAAAAAGTTTCCACTTGTAGAACTCTTTTCGCAAAACAAAACGAATAAATACAATACAATTTATGAGTTAATGTGGCCAAAAACTTTTCACTTATCTCGGCTCGTCAACGAGGTATTACTGTACATTGAGGCGAATGCAAAACATTTTCTAAGAAAAGAAAGAGGGCGTGAAAGTCGGAGAAAGTTAGGGAAGACATGACACCGTGGCCGTTATCGGTGGCAACAGAACAACAACAAATTATGAAAAATGAAAAAAAAAATAACATAAACAACAGCATAACAGTAAAATTTTCAATGGCGGAAAACGGAAACGGAAATACAGAACAAGAACAAGAAGAGGAGGTGGGGGAGAAAGAAAAAATAAAGGAGCAGAGGAACAGTGGAGCCGCTGGCACAAATTGCGCGCATATATAATGCAAATTGTTATGAATTATTGTGTACTTTTGTAAAACTTTTTGATATATATAATATAGTTAACATGAATAGATGCCTAAATAATAATAAATTAAATGTTAATTTATTTAAATGTAAACAATAAATAGAGAAGGACACTGGAGTAGGCCGGCACGGTTGGGCGCGGGATTCGGGGGACTGAGTAGGATCCGCAAATAGGGTTCACCCTCCCAAAAACCACTCCATCCCGATTCCCGGACCACCGATTCCAGGCACCTTAGAGTATGTACGAAAAAATAAAAAAATAAATTTTAGGCGTTGGACGATGCACCGCAAGGATCTACGTAGACCCTTTTCTGTGGGGAATACTAATAAATACTTTTCGGGAAACGAATCAATTTTCATTGTGCATAGCGAAACTAGTTGAATTGTGGTGTGTGTATGTCATATGTGGGTAAAATCGTAAACCAACCAAAGATCGTGTCCATCGGAGATTATTATGCTAATTGTGAGCATTACTTAACAGTTGTCATCTCATGCGATCCACATACGAAAATTCTAATTCAAATCCAGATCCGAATCAATAACCAATTAGCACGAATTATACAATAATTTTTGTAATTGATTAGCCGCTGCCACACAAACCAAAAACAAAAAAAAAATAATAAAAAATTAAATACTAATTAAAAACAAAAAAATCCGCTGCAGCAGAACAGAATGTACGGCGGCGAATGCTAGCAATTATTTTTTACAAAATAAAACCGAAAAAAATCTAAAAAAAAATATTTAAAATATGTAAAAAAAAAAGAAAGATTTTTAAAAACGAAAACAAAATTGGAAACACAAAATTCTTTTTAGGCCAAATGAAATTACATAATTGAGTGCCAGGACAAAAGTGACAAAATATAAAAACCGAAGATGGGAAAATTTCAAATGTGTTGTATTTGATATCATGCAAACATGCACAGAAAACGAAATAATTGCGAATGAAAGTAAAAATGGAAAAAGCAAATATTATAAATGAGAATTCATAGCGTCAAGTCAAATTTAATTTAATTAAATGAAAACATAGACTAATTTAAAGGAAAGAAACACAAGCTAGCAAACAAAACCAAAACCAATCTCCATAAAAATTGAATACTTTAACCATAGAAATTCCGAAGGAAAAACGTTTGCCTAGTGACCCAAAAAAAAAAAAAACCAAGAAAATGAAAACAATGACAGCCCCCAGATAATAGTAATTTAGTGGGAACTAATAAGAAATCTTAAAATCTAAAAATCCCACAAGAGACAGCTAAAACTTTAACAAACCTAAACTGAACTCTTCTGTACTTGTTATTAAAAAAAAATCAAACATAAAGAAAACATAGAAAAATCAACAAATTATAAAAAAAGCGATTAAAAAAACCAAAAATAGAACACTGAAAAAAACGAAATTTCATAGTCCTTAAGCTAATAAATCTAAAAAAAAGAAAAGAAAACGAAAAGAACGTAATTCCCCCAGCCAACACTATCTAATATAATGAAATGAAAACGATTTTCAAAGTGGTCGACGATGATAAAAAATAGTAATACTATATAATAAAAATAATAATAATGAAAATGACAACTGGCATAATTATGGTAATTGTAAAATAATTAAACAATGACGTAAAAGTAATACCAAAAAAACAAAAAGAACAAAACCGAAAAAAATCGAAAATAATAAAAATAAATTGTTGTTATTGAATGTATTTGTATAGAAAAATTATTATGATTATGACGATGAATAATAAATGATTACAAAAATAATAATTATTGTTCAAACCAAAAAAAAGCAAACAAAAAAAAAAACACAAAAAAACAAAACAAATATATATATATATACGAGAAAATGTTTTTTGATTTCCAACTGGGATGGCGGACGAAAAGAACAAGCCAGGATATACTCTACAGGATGGCACGTGGCCAATCCCAAGGGTTCCCAGTTCCTTAAAGCTTCTTCAGAGGTCCTAGAAGAAATGTGCTACAAAAATGTAATATAAGCTTGAAATTAGTAGGTTTTCAATTAAAATCCCGCCTGACAGGGGAGCTCTTTCTGCCATTTTGATTCGACTGAAGGGACCTGCAATCAAAACTAGAAACTTGCATGAAATGACTAGAAAATAGGCGAGTCCTGGCAAATATCCTTGCCAATGGCATGTGCTGAAATCGCACTTGCGTTTAAAGTGCTGGGTTCTCTGTGTTTTTCTGTTTATTATTTTAGGGGAAGTGGCTGGCTGGCTGGATGGCAGTCGGAGCCACGACATTGTATTATATAACTTTCACTCTTGAAGCAGGTGCTTAGGGGAGCAGGCAGTGGCAATGGTAATGGTATGTGGCACCATCAGTGGCAAAACAGCGGCAACAGTAACAGCCAGCGAAACAACCAACAACAAACACTCTAATTAAGCGCAGCTAAAGGAGAACGAGGCAGAAAAATACACATAGAGAATATTTTAAAACTTAATAACAAAAATAAGATTTTCATTTAGTTAATGTCATAATTGTTTCAGAAAAAAAAACAAATTTGAAACATATCTTTTCAGATAATTAGAGTTATGCCAGCAAATTTTTCTCTCCGTGTAACAAGGCGGGAAAAAGATGGCTCAAAACGAAGGCAATCGGGATGCCGCTGCCGAAGCTGGCTCCTCCGTGTTTCCGTATCCGTCGGCTCTTTTTGGCCAGGGAACTGTGCCGCCGCTTCAGATTCGTTTCGGCTGGCGAAAGGGAAAGTTCGAAATTGCGGAAAATTGCGTTTCACGGGTTTCCAAAAGGATTGGGTTTTTGGCGAGATTTTTTTGTCGGTGTCGACGCTGCGTGTTGGACGCACTTTTTTGGCCAACCAGGGTACGTTCTTTGACGTGTTTTGTATATTCAAGTACATGTGTGTAGTTTTTTTTTTACGAATGCCAGTGGGTGTGTGTGTTGGCCTGGCTAAATATTTGTCTGGCGTTAACGAGTTGTGAGACAACGGTCAACCTGTGTTTTCTATTTACCTTAGAGTTTTGCGGTTTTCTGCTTCTGTTTTTTTTTTTTGGCATACCTTTTGGCGCCACGTGCTAAACTTTAATTGCCAAAATGTCGAAAACATTCATGGTAGTTGGCGTGAACACTTAACTGGAATTGACAGCAACACGGATTTCCACTTTCAGGATAACAAAAAGAGAAGTAGATTGTGATAAGTGTTAAGTGAAAAGGTCAATACTAATTGAGATGGACGTAGAAGTTTCAGATAATTTGCAAATATTAAAGAGTGATTTGTATTGAACTGAATATCCAGATTAAAAATTAAAATTGCCTAATTTATTATTCAATCTTTTGTTTGCCATTTTGATTGGCAACATCCGCAGGTTGTTTAAATATTTATTGGCCCTTCTTTCGAATAGCTTATTATGTGAGTGGAAGATGAGGCAAGTGAAACGCGCATTGCCAGGTCAGTGTCAGGCCCTACTCGTCAGCCTCATTGTGTGCGCCGCGTTAATAATTCAAAGCGAGCAGCAAGTCGGCGACGCGAAAGCTCAGCGGAGACACGAACCCATCGAGGTGAATACCCCGGAAGCGGCCAACGGTGCGTATGGTTTTCTGATTTTATCTTCCTTTCCGAAAGAGTCTGCGCAAAGTGATTAGAAAAGTGCATTAATCCACAGTTCGTAGTCCTCGGAGTGTTTTCCACGTGCGCTGGAATCCGAATGAGAAATTCATCGTCGAAAGCCGCGAAAATCCGGCTATTAATTCCTCCAAACTGGCCCCACATCCTCGCCTGAAGGTCTCCAAGAACACCAAGCTAACGCTCAGTCCCAAGTTATATCTCTGCCATGACAAGCACTCGGAGCTGTGCCACAACAAGACCCAGCAGTTCCGACAGCGGATTGTCCAGACCTTTGAGAAGGCCATGACTGAGTCGGTCAACGAGTCGGATCCGAATCACTATAATGTGGACTACAAACCAGTTTTCGGCGACAGTTTCGAGGAGCAGTACTATCCCTCTACTTGCCTGGTGATGGAGGCGGGTGTTAGAGTCCTTCGACGCAAGGATGAGCCTTTCAACAAGTTGCCTTTCGGCAGACTTTTTCCCCGCCAGAAACTTTTTCGCAATATTCGGAATATCAAGACCTGTGCCATTGTTTCCAGTGCCGGTTCTCTGGCAGGCTCTAAACTAGGTCGATTTATAGGTAAGGTTTTTAGTAAATATTTTTCCTATTTAGAAGATAAGCATTTCTCTCAGTGCAGTTGCATTTAAAGCGACCTGCATGCACAATTAGTCGGAAGAGAACCGTAGGCAATCATGAACAATTTGATTTACTCGTCTACTCTAATTTTGTTTTGCTTGTTTCTTTTTTTTAATGCATTTTTTAATATTGTTTTTATTTTGTTTTTGCCATTTTTTGTGCCCCCAGACACGCACGACATTGTGATGAGATTCAACCATGCCCCAACGGAAGGACACGAGGTGGATGTTGGCAGCAAAACCACAATTCGTGTGGTGAATTCGCAAGTAGGCTTATAAAAAATGCAGTTCCGCACTTTCAATTGAATTGAAATGCATTTTTTATTATGGTTTTTTGTTTATTGACACCCTCTCCAACACCCCCGCAGGTGGTGACAAAGCCCGAGTTTGATTTCACACGCGCTCCCATCTTTCGCAATGTCACGATCGCCGCCTGGGATCCTGGCAAGTACAATGGCACTCTGGAGGACTGGCTCACCAGTGCGGACTACGATCTCTTTACCAATTACGAAATATATAGACGACGCTATCCCAAATCGAGGGCCTTCTTGATTGATCCACATTCCGTGTGGCGGTTGTGGCAGAGTTTGCAAATGTTTGCCGGCAATCGGGCTATCAGAAGGAATCCTCCAAGTTCAGGGTTTATCGGTGAGATATTTCTAAGATATAGTTTTAATCCTTTACCTTATTATCCTGTCTACTAGGACTGGCTCTACTCCTGCCACATTGTCCGCAGGTGGACTTTGTGGAGTATGTTCCCTCCACGCGGCTCAATGGACGCTGTCACTACTACAGCAAAGAGGTGGGTGGAGAATTTCTTTTTTTATTTCCCCAGGACTGTTGAATTGATGTCCTTGTTCGACAGATGAATTCCGCCTGCACATTCGGCTCCTGGCATCCACTGGCCGCCGAGAAGCTGATGGCTCTGGACATGAATATGGCGGAGGATGATGATATGTCGGTTTTCCAATTTGGTATTCTCCGTATACGCCGGCCAGATAAATTGCTCTGCGGCTTCAATTTCTTTGGCTACTGAGAAGAGTTGTTCTCTACAATGGAGAAGCGAAAGAGATGGAGATAGGAAGTGCGAAAGGGAGAGGGAGAATCCAATCCAATAGCGGAAGTGACAGACTCCACGGAGCCGAAGGACAATCCAGGTGCATTTAATCAAGCGGTTTTCATCGAAAGCAATAAACAATGAATATAAACTCAAGTATTTGTCCACTCAATGGGAAGATGAATGCCGGGCCACGCCCACTGCCTCCGGCTTGACAAATCTCTGCCTGAATTTGTATCCCCCAGGTGGCTACTCTTGGGGCCAGAACAAAGACCTGGCTGGATTTCATGTTTTCTTTAGCCATTAAATGCCATAACTGTTTGTCTACACGGACGACCTGAGTGCAATAAGTATTATTATTATTATTCCAGTCCCAAGGATGGCAGCAAGGTGTGTGGGTGTGGGTGTGGGGTTCTGTGGGTGTATGGGAGTGGGCGAGGTGAGGAAGGAAAGTACTCATTAATACGTGATGCGGCATTCTGAACGTGCAGCGACTTCAAAGTGAGAAAAATAAAGCCAGAAAGTCAGAATTATGATGGCAGATTTTTATTCTCCTTCTGCTTCGCTTTTCGATCTGTTGGGTTAAACGCTGCGTATACGCAATTAAATAAAATATAGCCAAAGTAAATATATTGTGATTCCATTGAACCAGGAAAAGGAGTGCATCTTGAAACGAAAGTTATGGCCCAAGGGCGCTGTCCAGCATCACTAAAGAAAGCAAAATTCGTTCTTGAATCCAATTTAAAGTTTCATATAATATGTATGTATGAAAGCAGATATAATGCCTGGAGATAAAATTCTGGAGTTTTTTGAACTTACACCTGAACCTTCCACCTTCATTATATGCCACTTGTTAAGAGTTTGCTCTTTTGCATTTCAAAAGCCACCTGAAAAAGTTCATCCGACTTGGGCCGGAGTGCAGTCCAAAAAATGAATACCTTTTATTTTTATTTAAATTTCCATTTCAAGATTTTTATTTGACAAATGCAAATAGCCGGACAGGTCCAGTCAGTCCATACGGACAATTCACGTGTTTATGTTTGCAGATGGCAAAAAATTCTTTGTTTTGATAATTGGGCAGTACACACTGGCCACTGTCCACTGTCCACTGGCCATTGCCCATTTGGCCAATGTCCATTGGTATTTGGTCAACAATATTTTGACATTTTTTACTGGTTTTTGGATATTTTTGTTTTTTGGCTAAAGCTCTCTGCGCAGGCGCGTTCGTTGCCCTCGTGTGAACGTGTCTGTCATACCGAAGATTCAACAAAAAACATATTATTAATTTTATAGCAAAAAGTCATAAACTGATTATCGAGCTATGGTAATGGGGTTTTAAAAAAATGTATTTTTTTATTGGGAAAAATTATTAAATGAATTTAGAGAGTAATATTATTATTTATCTAATTATGTGTAAGCCAGGAACTGGTCACTTACTATTTATATTGTAGTATTCTCCAAGTAATCTCTTAAAATAAATAATTACAAATATATTCGATTATATTATGTTTCATTAAATCATACTCTGTTTAGTCTGTGGTTTCAAAAACCCAACTTTAAACGAAAAAACTGACTGAAAAAATCAACTACAAGTCTCAACGAAAACCTCAGAATACATTTTTATTTCTGGATTAAAAGTCAGCCTTTGGCTGACGATATGTCATCGTAGAGGGCCGACAAATATCCAAACACCCTAGTTCGGGGATGCAGCTTCTATGTAGAATGCAAATTAAAAATGTTGCTTTTTTATTGGATTTTTATCGACTGGTGAATGACAGCTTTGGCCGACTGAGAGGGTCAGTGGTGACTGCCGGACTTGACAGGGACATGGACATCTGTTTTGAGAATCGGAATCGGTCGCCCCATGTCGCACAGCCCCCCTCGTGTCAGTTTGGTCTTGACTTCAATGTTGTGCTAATTGAAATCAAATGCCCTGACCCAAGCCATCCATCCATCCATCCATCTAGCAGTCTGTGGATACAGATTTTGGGATGCAAGATGAGTCAGTCGGAGACACTTGAGCGAAATTAAAGACATAAAAGCATTATAATAATTTTCGTTTGTCTTCGGTGGGTTTATTCATTTGCAGTGCACGTTTGTTGCGTTTGCCCAGCTGTAGTCTTGGTAGTCTGTGGTCTGCTTTTGTTTATAAATTTAAATTTTTTTCAATTTTCGGGTGATACCATTACTCAAGAGAAATTCCGCAGAAACGCAGGGATAGTCAGCATCGTGTACTACAGAGGAACCAAGGGTTATTCCAGCGAATGTATATGGGATTATGGGCAAACAGAATTATGAATACTAGGATGAGACATCAGGGCGTGTCCTACGACCACAACACGTAGCGGTTATGGCCAAGATCCAGACAAAAGATGGCCACAACAGACAGTCTGTGGCCGAGTCAAGGACAACTTTATTTATGTTTCATTAACTTCAGGCTAAACAGGGCTGGATCAGCGGTCGGTATAGAGACTTTCTTTGAGTGTTTAATATGAATTCTTTGTCTAAATGACCTCCAGTCTTTGGTTTCATAATTTTCCCTATAAATACATGCCCGAAACATGCCCTAGAATTCTATGATAAAAATAAATACCCAGCACAAGCTGGCACTCTATTGCTTAGCAGATATCACTTTATAATGAATTCTATATACAATTAAAGAGCTTATCAAACAATGACCATTACATGAAGGATTTCTTTTTAAATTCTCCAATAAGGAGTGCCACACAGTACCGACTTCCTGCTCGTCAATCAATCGGTTCGCCTTTGTATCTAAAGTCCTTAGTTTATTATTTGTTTGTAAAATATTCAAATATTTAATGGAAGTACAAAAGAAGGCATTAAACTCGCCGAGTGGGTGGGCGTTTAGGGAAAAGAGCAGGAGGAGGAGCATTCCAGCACGTTTGATTGTGTATAAATCAAAATATAAGAACAATATAAAATGAAATTTAGCATCGCAGCGATACAAAACGAAAACGGCATGAATCGAATCGAAGGCGGCGTGCATTTCAAATGATTCAGCTCGTCGGAGTTGAAGATATCGCGGGAGCAGCCGAAGATACAGATACTTACGCAAAAATTTCCCATCAAAGACCATTGGCTATCGCTTAGGTCTGACCCGATGAATCATTCCACCATAAAACAATAAAATTAAATAAAAAAAGTATAAAAAAAAAAAAACCGGGATGGCAGTGCGTAAGTTTCCCGTTACTAAATGAGGAACAGAAACTGTTACTGAAAAGGGGGTGTTGACAGGGAAGGACGCTGACTGTCATCAGAGCTGAGTGTCGGAGTGGGTTTGGGATCGGATCGGATCTGATCGGGAACGGAAGCATATAAAAGAATCTAAGTTGCGCTTCTCAGGCCTCAGTCTAGCACAAAAAACGCACAACGAACTTGCAGTTACGGCAGCTTGCTGCAGCAAGGCAGATCCTCCTAAAAAATAACGAAACTTATCCATAAAAAATAAACAAATTGAGTGCAAAAATTAACGTGTGTTTTGAATACAATTAGTGCCTCTATAAGAGCTTTTCAAGTGAATCATCATCGTCGTAACAGTGCCTGCTAACAGTTAGCTTACTAGCTTCTAGCCCCAAAAACAGGCTCTATTAACAGCGAGCTTAAGGTGAGTTTAGGTACAAAAGCAACGGTATAAATAGGAAAAGCTATATGTATATCCTTGCTCCTGTTGCTTTGTAATAATATGCAGAGCGTCTAAGGGAAGGAAACTATTTTCAACCCCCGAAACAAGGATTCTAAGTCCATATGTGTTTGGTTTTTGTGTTCTAAGTGTGTGTGCGAGCACTTCTTTATGGTTATTCGCGTGACTTGTAAAATAAAAACCCATACTGGGACAGAAAGCATAGCCATTAGACCCACACAGATACCCCAGAGTACTGAGTAGGGGTAGTACGAAGACGACGGCGACGCGAACAATATATTAGCTGCCACCACAAAGAAAGGCAAAAAGCCAGAAAGGCAGAAGCCAGAAGGCAAAAAGCTAAAAGCCAGACACGAGTCGCAATCGGAACCTGCTGTGAAACGGTCGCCATCCAACAACGCGCTATAAACAACTCGATTTAAATCAAAAATCTCTGAACCACAACCTGGATATTCCCTCCTAGCCATGCACTGAGAAAAAAGACAGAGATCTGAACGAAGAGTGAGAGTTGGCGATTCGATGAGTAGTGATAGTGAGTGCAGCCTTGATGAGTTCCCAGTCGGTTAAAGTTGTGTCTTGGGCCTTATCTAACTACCATACATATAAGATCTAATCGTAATCGGACCGAGATAAACCCTGATAAAATTTAAAACAAAACGCAAAAAGAACTTGATGAGAAAACAAATGCAATATTTGTTTAAAACACACGAGTAGAGCAACGAAATTAGTTCACTAATTGGCTAATGCAAATTTGGATTGCTTCATTTTTGTTATTTAAAAAAAATATATAAAAAGAAACTTGATGGTAAGTGAGTCATAGATGTGTGACTGGGGGAGTTCCACTTTCTCGACGAACAACATCTTTTATGTGGACTTTGAATTTGACATTGGTGGGCCTAACAATCATCACGTAGTAGCTCCCCCTTTGTAAAATTTCAATGCATAGGCCAGACAAACATGAATACATATAATTATAGATACATCGGCTAGATAGATAGCTGCCTAGATAGATACTTCATATATATCGTTTGGCAAACGACTATCAAAGCCTGACCGTGACGTGATTGAGTTTTAGAAATAGTTTTTCGCACTCAAAGTCAGCCGTAGCAGGTCTATTCAAAATAAATATACTATATTCATATACAATTAGCATTATCTCTCCAATCTATATGACAATTTGTTCATACATGTGTAGATATATGTTCTGCTTGGCTTGGCTTCAGTTCAAAGGCAAATGTCAATGCAAAAATTTCGTTAAAAAACAGATAGAGTTCATGGTGGAAAAGTTTATTTCACTCCGAAGAGATCGAGGGACTTGAGTCCGGGAGGGGATATGTCTAAAAATACCATAAATAGTTGTCATTAAAGGCAGAAGGAGATGGTGCTCATAAATATTTCATTGTTCCAACTGCATCGCATCGCACAGCAGGCGACAAAGACGACATCAAGTCAACTTTTCCATGGCCATAACAGAGTCAAGAGCTCGTAGGACCAGCCAGGAGAGCCGACAACTGGGGGGCAACTGACAGCAACAGGCCAGATGCACTTGGTCCATGAATAAGTGCCCAGCATCCGAGCTCGTCCCTCGCACCTCGGCCCTTTGTTCTGTCATCTCCATAAAGCAAGTCTAGAATCAAGAATTGTCGTTAAGGGAATGCCACCTCCTATCTGAACGCTGGATTAGCACTTTTTTACAAGTATAATATACTCTTTTTTTTTTCAACTGCAGTCTTGTAAACAATTGTTTTGGACGATTATTAGATTTGTTTGCGCTACGAGGTAGCAATTTGCTTCACGTGGCCCGCTGGCTCTCTACTACACTGTCCGTGAGTCACCCCAAATTGCTTACAATTGGTTTTAATGGATTGGAACAGCCACAGATTGAGATATATCATTGATTCCTAGAAGGGTCGAGCCTCTTTTTGAGATGAATGTGTAATTAAGTACATTTCCCTCAAGTCTATAATGAGATGGAGTTTTTTTTCCAGAGGTTTAAATGATAGTTTAGCAATTAATTAGCCAGCTTATGGAAAAGTTTAGTTAAACAATGATTAGGCAAAAAGTTGTTTCATCTTTAAAAGATTTATTCGTGAAAAGATACTATCTATATTCATAAAATTGAATATTTTTTGCGAAATCTATGAACTGCTTTTAAAAATTGCACTTTAAAAATTATATTTTGAGGTAAAAAATTGGTGACGAAGGCACTTGAAGCCTAAAAACGTCTGTTATTAAAGATTATAATGAAAATGATTATAGAAATGATTTGAGAATTTTGCAACAGATTTTCTAAAATATATATACATATATATGTATAACAATAATAGAAAAATAAACTTAAAATAGGTCAAAATTTGTCACCTTCTTGAACAACAGAGATACTTCTATAATCTTATAATATTTCGTAATGGTTAGAAATGTCATGCCTCTTTAGGGTTTATAACTTTTTTCAAATAATGACTAAAAATGATTTCTATCGCACTATGTTTACCGTTAATAAGCAGCTATTTAATTAGCAATATATTGCGGTTGAGCTTTCCACCTTATCTGCTTACGCATTACTCATACTCATTCATTGAGAAATCGATGGGCAGGAGCGGAGAATCCAAAACCACATTCATTCATAATTTTGCAGTTGGCGGAAATTCAGCCGAAAACAAATGTGAATTTCAAGAAACAAAAGCTGGGAGGAAGGGGTTTTAGCTGCTTAACTTTAAGATAAACTGTCAAATTGCCACCGAAAGCGAGTATCTGTATCTTTTGTTGCTTTTTTTTATTGCCTCGGCTATTGATTGTTGTTTCTGGTGGCAGCGGTCGCTCCGCCGTTTGTTGTCATTGTGGCTGAGGCCCTGCCGCTGCCGCTGGACCCGGTGGCGTATGACACATTTGGATGATTCCAAGAAATGAGATTACTCATACGCACCCCTCCCGCAAGGCGAGAGTGAGAAGGAGAGACCTGGTCGGGGGGCAGGAACTTGAAACTTCGAATATTGGCAACAGGTTTGGGCTATCTCTGTCCCCCTGCCACCGCCGCAGCCCCCACTTGCCTGGGACCAAGGAATCCCCACTGTTAAGATTGCAGTTCTCGCGATGTTAATGAACAAAAAAAAAAATAAAGAGACAAAAGCTTTTGGCGAAGAGCTTTCGGCAGCACGATCGGCGCTGTCGACTGCCGAGGCGTCGGGTTCGAAACTGAATTGAAATCATTCGAAATTGAAAATGTTCAGTTGAGTTGAAATTTGCGCGCTGCCCAGGGCGGATGTGTTTAGCGGCGAGAAACAGAAACGAAGTTCGAGTTCAAAATATAATTTAAATAAAAAAAAATAAATAATTTCGAATTAAAAGATTATCCCAAAAAGTGAACGCTTTGTTTTGTGCTCAGTTTTGAGTTGAAATCAATTCGATTGCGGAAATGATCGCGAAGATGGATATGCCAGCGAGCAATTAGTGCAGTTTCTCGTCCCCCCCCAGACACAAAAGACAAACACACAGTAGAAACAAAAGGATCGCTGTAATAAATTATAAACAACGAGAGTACATCCACAGCTGATACAAAAACAAAATAACGCCCACAAGCGGAATAAGCAGACGCAACAGAAGCAACAGCCGCAAAAATAACAACGACGACGACAGCTCTCGAGAGAGATAATTAATTAATTTTTGTAAGTGTTGCAAGACATCATCATCAGTTGTGGCAAGCAACAAAGGCAGACGAGGCAGACCATGGTTCAATGATCTGCTGCCACTGCATACTGCACACTGCAGTTCCATCGCCGCCCCCATCGAATCTCATTTAATTGAAAGGTCAAGACAGCCAGCCCAGCCAAATTGATAAATCAGCCCATTAATTAGACCTAAGCTGCAGGCTACACCCCCACTTAGTTCCACTTTACAGCAAACTGAACTTGAATCGATACATTTCGAAATTCTTTTCGGCTTGCCCAATCGAAAATTGGTTAAGGACTTGGGTTATCACTAAGGTCAAGTTCTAGACGCCTTCGGACGTGTAGTGCCAACACCTGGGGGATACCCACATTCATGAACAAAATATTTATTTGGTAATTCACAAGCATAAATCGCCGGCCGATCCACAATCATATCTTATCGGAAAAAAAGGCCACTGATAATACGTACAATGCCAAAAAGCGATAGCAAGTGGAATTTGGTGTTGTTGTGTAATTTTGTTGTTCTTTTTATTCTTCCTTTTTTTTTTTGTAAACTTTTTCAATAGCCAAGCCCAGTAAGATATTAGCCAAACAGGTTAGAATGTTAATTTATTTGCTTTTTTTTTTGAATAAGTTATCAATAAGAGTGACGCACGCTTATTTCTCCGAAGATCTCCGATTCATATTTAAGCAAATATTCGAGAAGAAAAAGAAATACAAAAAAACCTTAACAAAATTCTCGGTTTATGACCCACTTCAAGCAATCGACCACACATCCCATGGTGTCCCACATGCCGTATACGTAACATTTTTTTGATAAAAGTTAAAGACAAGCGCAAAACTTTCGCGTATAAAGCCATTTCGACATCGATTATTTGCTCGAAAAGCACTCAAAACTCGCTTTTATTGATCTAACAGAACGGTGAAATGCGTCCATTGTTATGACAACCCCACAGACCCACAAAATAACGATCTCTCCCCGTCAACCCGTGAACCCATCAGTGGAGTTAACCACACGGAGCTAACCTTAAACTGTCAGCGAGTCGACCTTCAACCCGGTGTGTGGAACATTTGCCCAAAAGCCGACAGAGAAAATGGGGAATTGTTTATGGGTATTTGCTTAACAGAAATTATTGTAATCAGATAACACAATGGCTGGGCTATACCTGGGGTGTGCGTACTATACATTCATTATATATTTGGCCAGATCAAGCGGCTAATTGCCGAACATAAAGGCTAGAGAGACAGAAATCCCCAGTGCTTAGTCAGTGAAAACACAACAGAGTGCAGACTGTACAGTGTCCACACTCGAATGGATATTTATTTGCAGAGAGCCACCTGCAAAGTGCCTGCCCAAGTGGCGTATACTTGATATGACTTATCGCACTTTCTGGCCCGTCATTTCTGGCTGATGTCACACAGATCCCGAGTGTAAAAAAGGCGTAAAAATCATAGGTGCAAGATATATCCATCTCGGACCTACTCGGGCATAAACATCTTAATAAAAATATAGTATACAGTTTATAGTTTATTCCTGGCCTGGCACTTGTCTCGTGCCCTAGGTCAACAAAAACAGATATATCTGGCACCATAAGCGCTATAAGAAGAAAACTGCTGGTTATTTTTAGAAAATCAAATATCAGAATATAAACAATGGCCCGTACTATCCTTTACGGTTATTGCCAAGTTGATATTTACCAGCCGCCGAGTCGAGTCTAAAATTAAATTCTAATTGGAGCCTAAACTTACAAACGACTTTTATGACGTCCGAGCGAGCCAGACAGTAGACCACATGACTTTCTATATCTCTGGCCGATCAAAACATCAGGCCGATGCAGGACAGCACTCAGCAGTAACAGCTGAGTGTCTCAACGTATCCGATATAGCCACTGGAAGGGATTACTTGCCCAGATATGGGACATCATAGAGTGGGGTCTCTTCAAATATTTGACTCTGATAAGATGATACTCCTAGGCCCGTGGACTTAAAGGCTTCACAAGATGCGAGATGACAGTTCATTGTACCTCAATAATAATAAAATGATAAAATAATTTAATAGATGCAATAGCAGATGTGCCTTTCCGGTAGGGTATCATGGGTTTGAAAGGCTGTAGTCCTCCTCGTCATAAGTGGCAGCCCTCGTAAGAGTTGTACTATTTTTTACTACGACTTGGAGTACAACTGGCTCTCCTTACCTCTCCTTCTCCTTCTCCCAGTCGTGGCAGCCACTTCCGTTTGCCGTTCCACCTGCCACACACACACACATACACACAGCGATTGTGTGCCACATTCAACCTGTTGGCATTTGGCAGGAGGCGGGTGGCAACGATTTCCGTTCGCCCTTTTGCACTTGTACTTGGCCTGGTCCGCTTTCCAGTTTTATTTCTGTTCTGGTCAGTTTGTCGGGTGCTTTATTACATCTCCCCCGGCTTTATGAAATATTAATTGACCTTTTTTTTGTGTACCTTGCAGTGATATAAAGTTCAAAGTGCGCCCTCCCAACTCGAGTGCAAGTGGAACTACATGACAATTAGACATCCAGCAGCGGCATCCAAGGGAATTATAAAAAGCAACCTAACAAACACCAACACCAACAGCAACAAAATGACAAACTGCCAAAGTTCAGTGTTCATAGTCGTAGGCACCCTGTTCTCCATTCTGGTGGCAGCGCAATCGGCACCTGTTTCCACCACAACACAGGCTGAGGTAAGTCTAGATTCTAGCCTCTAGAATATACAGCATAATTAAGTAATTAAATATTATCATTTATAATTAAAGTAAAATCTTTAGAGCGCCATTTCCCAGAGAGAGAGAGCAATTTTAACCCTTTAGTGGTTGGCCTTCCGAAAAAAAACCAATTTAAAGGGCAATTTAAAATGCAGGAAATAAGTGGAAATGATTCAGAAATAAATGATAAGGGAAATGGGTTGGTTGCACTCCAGCCTCCCCTCCATTAAACGGAATCAGTCACTCTGTCTCTGATATACATTATTTTTTATATAATAAGTACGGAGCGAGTCTGCAACTTCATTTCCGATTTGCATGACAAATGTGCCAGGCACTCGGTGTTTCGGTTTTTGGGCAATTATACTTAATTTTACACTAAACTGAGCAGTACTAGGAACTCATACGTATTTATTTATTCCGGCAGTGCAACAGGCTTACGCGCATTGCATGTCAACTGAAATTTTTTATGCCGCACCTGCCGCTCTATTGGCCTTAGCCTTAGTTGTTGGCCAGGCTTACACGAAAAAAAAAGTGCATGTACCGGCTAATTGCAGTCGGCTTTATCATTAGCGTTATCGCTCATGACATTGGCCAGAACGTGGCTTTCCACAAGGAAAAGCTTACATGACCCTTCAATTAAAATTCGATTTGTTATTGAGGATTTCCCAATCAACTGATAAGCTTACTAGAAATTCCCATAGTACACTTTCTAAAGACTATGCTACATTGATTTTCCCATTAATAGAGAACCTGGAAAACATGGGCATCTAATAGTGATAAGACTAGAAGCCATTAATACATCACCTTTCGATTAAATCCGCCAGAATGACTTGTTTTCCACGCTTACAATTTATAAATATTTATCTCTGGTTAATTGCTTGTCATGATTCCCATTTAAAAATTCAACAATTGCCAAAGCTGCAGCACGTTTGCACTTGGGGGCTAGTATCTATCTACCTGGAGCGACTCACGTTTACTTGCCACAGACTTGCATAAATTAAAGCAAGACAACTGTCCGGCTTGGCGAAAAGTTAGAAGCAAATTAGCTTCTACCAACGACGCATCACCATAACTTCCTGATTAGCCATTTACGAACACCCAGCCCAGCCCAGCCCAATCGAGCGATATGTAGCAAAGTGACAAGTTGCGATTCCCCTTCCCCCAATTCGATTTTGATTCTGGAACTCCTCAGCACGCATGAGCGCGTGCTTAACATTGTTTATAGGTTTTATTTATGTTTTACGTAACTCTCTGGGGGTCCAAAAAGGGGGCATAGGGGGGCGGCTAGCTGGCTAATTGGTATGTTAGGCGCGTTGCCAATAACTTGGCTCGTTGTCTTGGCCGGCCAGTCGGCCCAAAACCAGTAAAGGCGGCGACGCTAGCTGACGTGTTCGTCTCCTCCAATCTCCAATGTCAGGAGGCTCTTTGTTCTTTTCTAATTTCTAATAAAACTGCCCCCTCGGAGAATGCAAATCGTGTGGACCACCAAGATCGAGCAAGGAGGAAATCGTGATTTGATATGATCTCAGATCATTTTCTCCTCGACAGGATTAATGATCTTTGGTCTTTGAGGTGATGCCTGTTATGGATGGCATCTAGTTTGATCCGATCTGAGCAGGAAAAACTATCCAGTTCAGAGCTAGTGAGTCATCAACGTCTAGCAAGAGCATGGAGCTGTCAAAAGGTTAATTACTCGCACCATTGAATGAAATTGAAATGAGCTCAGGCCGGGCCGTTGTATTCGTCATCGTTGGCCGTAAAAAGCCCGAAAGCAGACTTACAGGCCAAAGCAGCTAAAACTTTCCCAAGTTTCTGTTCTAATTATGACTAAATAAAAGCCAGAACTTCCTTAGAACGTGTTCGTGCGTCAAACAAATTCTCACCTGCCTTTCTCAACTCTGCTCTCTCGGCCACAACTAATCAATAGCCATTGGAATTTGTGTATTTTTGCTGGCAAGTTTGATTGATTTGCCTATGGAAAAAAGTCAGTTAGTTGCGTGCGACCTTCGCGAGGTGGCTAACAAAAGGATAACCAAACAAGGTGGCCCCTTCCCCGTCTATGTGTTCAACCTTGTCCGTAAAACTTTCCAAACAAATGATAGTTTTTTTTTTTCTCACCAACAACCAACATCCTTTTTCAGACCTCCCTAAGGTCATCTAGAGCTTAGCATTTCACGCGTCGTCTTGCCATAAACAACAACCTAAACAGGCAACAATAAAAACAAATCCTAGATACTTTTTTTCCAGCTTGACTTTTGCATGAAAAGCGCCTTTTTATTGCAGGGTTATCTTAGCATCTTGACGCTTATTTATCGCCATGTGAATTAGCCACTTGAAGGCAGCAAAAAAAGAAGTCAGTAACAATAAAAAGTGGCCGAAGAGGAAGAGCCGATGCAGAGATATCCTTTTGGCTCTGTGCTCTGGGGTGTGTGGAAATGTCAAATATTTTGTGGGAGTCTCCTTAACTGGCCGACAATACCACAAAATCCCTGAAGTAAATGTCAAGGAATTTGTCTGTCAAATGATTTGTTTTATGGCTTAAAGCCAAGTACTTATTGCAACATAAATATTTTATAACCAAAGTGAATGGAGCTTATTTTTTGCTGCTTAGTGAGTGCTCCTTGTAACCCAATTTAAGCTTCAAAAACCAACTCGAAATTCTTTCAATTAAAGCCCATTTCTCCTTCTCTTTTGGCCAAAATGAATGCGATATACAACTTAAATTAAAGCTGCATTTAAGACTGCCCCGTTGGCCCAGTTTCTGTTTTTCTTTGCATCTGGCTGGTTTGGTTTGAGGATTTTTTGGTTTTAGTTTTGAGTTTGTTATTTTTTGTTCAATCTGCTGGCCAAATCTACTGGCTCGTTACAGAAAAACGTCAAAAAGAAATGCCGCCCGCCAAATGAGGCGCCTGCGCTTCGATTCCCGGGACGGAGTTGGCCCGGAGCGAGCTCGGGCCGAGGGGCAATGATGTAATCGGCGGCGTTAAAAAACATTTAAACAAGTTAAGCCTGTTTGCCAGATACGAGATTGGACAACTCGGATTGCATGTGCTGGATTGTGGGAGCCTGGACCCAACTGTTTGCCAAACTATTTCGCAGGGAAAATTGCAGGGAGAACCTTCATTGTTTGCCTTTAATTGTCGCAGACACTTTCCCTTGTGCACGTGCCACGCAAATATTTGTGCAACTAGGTCTAGGTTTGTTACCTGGCCAATTCCCCTAAAAAAAGCACAAACGAGGAAAACTAAAAAGAAAATGTTAGGAAAAAACAGTGGGCGGTGAAAGTCAACGACCTGGTTGACCCACATTTGCAGCGTAAACTAACCACGCACCCCCGAAATACGAAGAACTCCGGCCAGGCTTCTCACCGCCCACGCTCGGCAATAATTTTCTCATCAATTTCCACCGGGCACTGCCGCAGTATACACAGAAAGTATACACAAAACGCTACTTGTTTATAATTTATGCATGTCCTGTTCTTGTTTCGCCCGGAAATAAACGAGGCGGAAAACGCCTTCGAAATTTAAATGGGGGAATAGTTCATTGACTCCTTAAGGAGTCGAGTTCGCCCGTAGTCCGCCTCGCTTTCAAATCCAATCAGGTTGGCAACTAGGCAGCTGCAAATAGTGTTAAATATTTGAAGGTTGCATTTGCGAAACGTGTAGCATACTTTCCAGGGCGTACACATGCACACCGAGTCCTTTGAATGCCCCCGAGCACTCGGTGGGCCATTTCCTGCAAGTTCAACTCCTTGGTGCCCCCAGGCCTGGCCAGAAGTAAACCAGGCAAGCAGGTCACCCATCAAACCCCCATCCCACCAAAGAGATACTGCATATGTGTTTTTCCACAGCAGAGATACTATTACAGAGGGGTATATATGATATTACAGTGAAATTTCCACAGAACCACGGCAACTCTTTGTTGACATTTGGTTTTTATGATCCGACACACCAAACAGCAAACAGAGTCGCACAAAAAAACACTGAAACTGAAACAGAAACAGAAAGAAAATTGTGTCAATGTCCAATAATAAATTGAAGTGCAATTTCAACGCCCTCTGAAACGTGACCCGACTGCAGTGTCCCTCAACCTGTGCACTGTGTGCACCCGGACCCGTGTAATTTCAACTGATTTCAGCTCGACCATGTAGCATCTTTTCCCCGGGGGGCCAATCGGTAATTGCATGCAAAATCAGTCGTGCCCGATGACTCCCAAAAATTATCAAAAGCTTATAAAATACCTGGTATAATCATCGGAGAATTTCCGTTTTAGCTACGACTTCCGTTCGCCTTGTGACGCACTACCACATTTCTGAATCCGTCGAAACTGTCAAAGCTGAAAAAAGGTGAATTTATAAAGGCGTCGAACAAATGCGTCAGTGTATATCAAAAGTGACTCAAAAGACTGTGAGTAAAGTCTTTTGTTTGTTGCCAAATGGAGCTATCTTATCGATAGGAGATAAGAGCCTAAAAGACTTAATGTTTGAGTTTCCGAACAATGCGTTCAATTGGCTGTTTGTTCTGTGACAGAACTGCATTACAAACTAACAAATGAACACCTTCCCACCGCTCTGCAATCAATGCGAGCGTGCCTGCCTGCAGCACACTGCATTGGGGAATAATTATGTTAATTGCATAAAGAGTTGCATTCCTAAGGTCACCAGCAACAACGATGATGAGTCAGCCAGTCTGGTTGTGATCTGAGAGCTCCTCTGGTGGGGAAGATGTACTTACAGATTTCAAGTATCTGCCCTCCTTAGGCTTTGTTTACAGTTCGTTTACCTTTTGGCCAAAAAACCAAGAAATCCAGCTGATCGGATGGAGGGAAGTTACCCACCCAGCCAATAAAAAAGATCACAGAGCCACTGTCTGGGGGAACGAGACATGAATTCTTGAGTACACAATCCGACTGGGCAGTGAAATGTTTACTTCCTCGGAGGCGGAAAGAACACGCAAAAAAATTAACAGTCAGCTGGCATTATGCAAGATTCGGCAAATCATTATACAATATGCTATTGCGGCAAGTATCTGTGTGCCAGTCACTAAGTAGACACCAGTATATACTATATATTATACATATGGCGGTGTCATTAAGAATGTGCGACACATAAACGGCTCCGAGACCTGATCCACATGCCAAATTAAAATGTATTTGTTCCCCAAAAGCGTTAAACGAATTAAACTCTACCCGTGCTGTAAGACAGTTTTCCGTTGTAATTGGTCAGACAACAAATTCAAATAGATGTTTTATAGTATAGTATAACTGTTAAGATAACCTCGCATTGTTCAGCTTGCACTTCCCTGATGGGCAAACCGTTTTTATTCGATTTCTCAATGTTACAATTTACAATTTACAATTTACAATTTACAATTAGCGATCCGATGAGATTGTAATTGAAGCGCTTCCTCAAAGCCGGAGATCGATTAAGAGTTTTCACACCTCTCTATAAGTCACGTCGCTAATCCCATATAAAAAATGCAAATACACAATGAGAAATTGGACTTAATTTTGTTTCTTATATCTATACATCTGGGAGCTCTCCTCCCACCATGATGGCCATAAATTATGCAAGTCAGATAGAAATGCGACACCGTCAGCAGGACTTGCCAGTAACTGGCTAATCTGATGGCCATAAATCAAACAGCCCCCAACAGCGGGTGGCCCCATTGATCTTAAGAGTTGCCGGCTAATCCAGGGTCTCCTTTTCTCTCCCTTCTCTCCACAGATCTACCTGTCCCAGTTCGGCTATCTACCCGCCTCGGCTCGCAATCCGGCCAGCAGTGGCCTCCACGACCAGCAGACCTGGGTGAGCGCCATCCAGGAGTTCCAGAACTTCGCTGGACTGAACATCACAGGCGAACTGGATGAGGAGACCATGAAACTGATGTCCCTGCCCCGGTGCGGTGTAAGGGATCGTGTGGGCAATGGCGAAGGTCGCTCCAAGCGGTACGCCCTCCAGGGCAGTCGCTGGCGCGTCAAAAACCTCACCTACAAGATCTCGAAGTACCCGAAGCGATTGAAGCGCGTCGATGTGGATGCTGAGATCGCCCGCGCCTTCGCTGTCTGGTCTGAGGACACCGATCTAACCTTCACCAGGAAGACCTCCGGCCCCGTTCACATCGAAATCAAGTGAGTTCCATAAATAAATACTACAAGGTTGAATTTATGATTTCTATAAATATTTGGGAGCATGGCGTTTAGATAAGAGACATAGACTTATGTTCTCATGCCCTAATTAAGATAAATAGTGACACTAAACTTAGCCACTATCTGCTATGCTAGTTGGCAGACTGTTCTTATTTATTTGGGGAAACTAAATATAATTTTTATTTGCCTAATCCCCAGGTTCGTGGAGAGCGAGCACGGTGATGGCGACGCCTTTGACGGACAGGGCGGCACTCTGGCTCACGCCTTCTTCCCAGTCTTCGGAGGAGATGCCCATTTCGACGACGCCGAGCTCTGGACCATTGGATCGCCCCGTGGTACCAATCTCTTCCAGGTGGCGGCTCATGAATTCGGGCACTCCTTGGGACTGTCCCACTCCGATCAGAGTTCCGCACTGATGGCCCCCTTCTATCGCGGTTTCGAGCCCGTTTTCAAGCTAGACGAGGACGACAAGGCAGCTATCCAGTCCCTGTACGGACGGAAGACCAACCAGCTGAAGCCCACGAACTTCTATCCACCCACCACCCTGCGTCCGGCATTCACACCGCCCAAGGTTCCGCTGGACGACTCCATCTGCAAGGACTCCAAGGTGGACACGCTCTTCAACTCAGCTCAGGGTGATACCTACGCCTTCAAGGGCGACAAGTACTACAAGCTGACCACAGACTCCGTCGAGGAGGGCTATCCCCAGGCCATCTCCAAGGGCTGGCCGGGACTGCCAGGCAACATCGATGCAGCCTTCACGTACAAGAACGGCAAGACGTACTTCTTCAAGGGCACCCAGTACTGGAGGTATCAGGGACGTCAGATGGACGGCGCTTACCCGAAGGAGATCAGCGAGGGATTCACCGGCATTCCGGATCACCTGGACGCGGCTATGGTTTGGGGAGGCAACGGCAAGATCTACTTCTTCAAGGGCAGCAAGTTCTGGCGCTTCGACCCGGCCAAGAGGCCACCGGTTAAGGCCAGCTACCCCAAGCCCATTTCCAACTGGGAGGGAGTACCCAATAATCTGGATGCTGCGCTCAAGTATACGAATGGATATACCTACTTCTTCAAGGGCGACAAATACTACCGATTCCACGATGCCCGATTTGCGGTAAGATAGTCTCTTAGCCATACTTTTAGATACATAACTCATATATCCTTTTCTTGCGATTTACAGGTGGATACGGCCTCGCCTCCATTCCCCAGACCCACCGCCCACTGGTGGTTCGGCTGCAAGAACACGCCATCGTCCACAGGTAATATCGTGGAGGGTTCGGACTCAGAGTTCGAACAGCACGCCCTCATCCCGCATGCCGACGATGGCAACGGTGGTGACTTCGACGCAGGTGAGTGGGACCGACTCGGCGGTAGTTCTGTTTGATTTCCAGCTCGAATCGATCTACTGGAGACTAGAGCGATATCGAGTTAATATTTAATCGAATCTGTAAAGTCAAAAAGATCTCATAGAAAGTCTTGTATGAGTTGTTACTTAGCGAGAGTAAAGAAATGATAAAAATGCAAAAGAAAAACGACAAATACGTTTATAAATCCTAAATATATGGTATGTTTAATTAAGTTAATGTCTATGTAGTCGAATTCTATTACTCCAGTCGAATGTGTTTGTCTTTGTTGCCTATGGAAGAAATACATTTATAATACTTATTGAAAACGAAAACCAACTAATTACTGTGTATGTCCATTGTCTTTTACTCAGTCTCTATATATATTTTGTATTATTATCTTGTATATTTCTCTCGAATTCTTGATTTTGTGGTGTTTTACTTTAGTTTTGTTTCAGTGTTCTCAGGCTAAACTCTGTTCAGCTGGAAACACTTTCTCTACAAAGAATAAACCATAAACCTAACACCTCTCTAATAAAATAAATAACTTTAAACTCTATGGAATTCTAATACAAACTAACCCAGAACTAAGCAAACTAATATTTGTGTACTCCTTTCTACTAACCCAGCTAACTCTTTCGGTATTTGGTTTAACTAACAACTTAATTTAATTATAAATCTAACCAACTCAATTTAGCATACCATGTACAAAGAAAAGATCAACGCCTAAGCAACAACTATAAATAAAAGAAAATAATTCAATATCTTGCTTACAGTTAAAAAGCCAATTAATTGAAATAAAAGTACCGGGTATAAACAGCAACAACAGCAACGAAAACTACTGGTCAGTCGGTCTCACTAACTGTGGTCCAAGCTCAACACCACACCATCGACGATTATCCTTTTTAGCTTTTAAGCCATGATCCTAGCATGAGCACAACTAAACCCACTAACTCTTTGAATCGATTTTGAAGCCTTTGCCACTCGTTACTAACTAGCTTACACTAATTGAAAATAAACACTTTTACAACCCTAATTGAAAATAAACACTTTTACAACACTATTTGTTAAACACCACAACGACAAACCAGGCTAAGTGTAGTTCTGTAGCACTAAGTATTTATTTAGTTATGGTATTAAATTAATTAATATTAATGTCCTATCCAAAACTAAACTCTTTACCCTGTAGACTGGCACTTTTCACAAAGTGTTAATTATGCGTTTCCTATTTTTTGGCACCCTTTGGCACAAAAATCCAATGTCTAAATGGCTGGACTGGGTTGAGAACCTCCAAAAAAAACGACACTCCCACCCCTCACTCACCTTTCAACCCACTCACCCACCCACACTCACCTGAAAATACCCCAAAAAAGCTAATTGCATGAACCACTGGGATTTAAAGTTGCATGAGGAAAGAGGTGAACCCTGTCTGTTGGTCCAAATATCCCGTTATGACCCACAATTGGGTATTTTGTATGACACTCGCTTAATACCCGCTTGCACGTGCCTGGCCCATAACCGTTTAATTTGCATTCAAACACAAAAAAGTGCCGAAAACGAAGCTCGAAGCTGAAATTGTATTCGTCATTGTCATTTTGTTTGTATCATATCGTATATTTCTTGCAGGCTTTAAGAGACGTGGATATAAAAACAAGAACAATTAACCACAGCACCACCAACCACACAGCAAAAACAACAACAATCCAGACAGCAACAACAATAAGAAAAACTGCCAAAAAAATACAACAAACGAACCAATAACGAACTCCATCAACTTCATTACACACACATCACGCCGATGAAATACAAAGCGAATGTGCCGCCCCCCACTCACATAAAAACAAAAAAAAAAGAAATGCTTCTCTTTCTGCTTTCTTCCGCCGCCTCCTCACACTCCTTTCTAAATGTGTATGTGTAGTAGTAGTTGTGTATCTTCCTGCTCCTCTATACCATATGCCTAAGTATTCATCCGATTGCTTGCTACGTAATTGTTGAGCACTCCACCCCCTTCCCACTCCCCAGCAAATAGCAATTATTTACTTTTTCGTAATTGTCTTATTTATGCTATTCTCTTACTTTTGTTTCAAACAAAAAACAAAAAAATTTTGAACTCTTTACTGCGGTCTGATACAAAATATATAGTACCGCCAGTAGTACCGAATCAGGGCATTCTGCCCGGCTGGATGTGGGGCCTAACGAACAGATTCTTCTAGAATCTGGAGGATCTCGATCAGCCGATCCACCGATCATCCAATCAGGATGCTGTGTAGCCTGTCCCGTTATTAATTGCCAGCATTAAGCTATACCAGTACTTGTGCATCATATCCATCGCCCGCTTGAGTGATCTCTGTCCGAATAAACTATATATATCAGCCATCAAAACAAATTGAAACATAAACCATGCCACGCCCAAGATCTGCGCCGCTGCCGAAACGCCAAAACCAAGCCAAAATACAAAGAAACGAACTCACACAGAGTGAAGAGTATGTTACATCGATTCTACTTTTATTTTATTTTATTAATTCCCCACATTAAGTTACTTAAGTTATTTTTAATTTTCGAATTTATTTCCTCAATTTTTTTTTCTTAACTTTTCTACTTTGTCTTAACTAGCACTGTAACGCCTGAGAAAAAAAATGCCTATGCCCTTAGCTTAGATCTAAGCCTTCACCCTTCACCCAGAAGTTCTCAATCTTAAACTTATTATCTAAAAACTTAACTAATTTGATTTTCAAATATCCACATTCTTTAGCCGTTGGCGATCATCAGTCGAACGACGAGCCACTGGAACCGGAAACGGCCGAGCGAACAGGAAACGGAGCCAACTCGCTGACCAAAGTAACGAGTAGCTCTGCCGTGAACACTGTGATCACAACCATCCTGATGTGCCTTGTCTCCAAACTCATCGTTAGCTAAAAGAGCCTCAGATCCGTAGTAACCAATCCATAGGCATTGCATTTTGTGAACCACACGAACAAAATTAAATCAACTCGAGTAAAGTTTTTAAAACTTTACCGAAATTGCTTGAAATTCAATTGCACAATATCGTCATAACGAGAGCAATAACGACGAGAGGAAACCAAAATCGGAGTAGAAATTAATTAAATAAAAATAAATACGAGAAATACAATTCGAAATCAAAATGAATATCAATTGTAAATTGAGCGATCAGCATGTGAAACAGGTGCCTTATCAAATACTTTTTGTTGTTGTGTAAATAAAATCAGCCTTAAATATAATAAAATAGTTTATAACATTCCGCATTCGAAACGACCCGACAAACCTATCAGGAGTCATGTCATAGCAAAAATTCTTTATAAATGTAGTCAACTGTTTTTGGTAATGACAAATTGCGATATTAAATTTTACGAGCCATACACAAAAATAATTCAAAAATATTGGATAAATCTGACAAAGTGTAATACTGAACGAGAACATTGTACTTTTAGTTTAGATATAATTGTTAATGTGCGCATATGGAAGGAACATGAACTCCCGAAAGTTCCTAAAAAAAAATGTGCTACAATTTTGCAAACTGTAAATGCTTTTAAGTTTTCTTTCAAAAAAAAGTCTTGACTTGACCATACAATATAAACTAATTTGAAAATCATCATCGAGTACATATGATTATTGTATAAGTGATATTTAAGCCAGTCCCTTAAGCGATATTTGTTCGGGTTTAATATTTAAAACCGAAATATTATTTAACTTATGTATTATTACGTATAATTTTATTTTGTATACCATAATTGTACGCTGAAAGTAAGAGATAATTGAAACAAAAAAACGAAAGTATAACAAATAAAAAAGAACCTAATAAATTATTATTTTTTTTAGACGCCTACAGACAATTAATTTAGTAGACGTTGAGGCATCAACAACTTAAGTCTCGGCATCTGATTCCAATTGAGCATATAGCTCCTCAAGTCTGCCTTCCTTATCTGGTGAAGCTGTCGAAGCCTTGGTCTTCTCTTGTGTCTGTTTGGCACTCTTGCGTCGTCTGGCGGGACCTGAAAACAGCCAGCCAAAACAATCGAATTCTGAGTAAGAAACATTTAGGAGGATGGGTTTTTTTCATTAGGATTGGGAAGCCCCAAATTGGGAATGAGAAATACTTTTAGTTTTGATTCGATCATCGGCGTGGACTTCTTCAGGTTGCGTGGTGGGCTTATGAGCCGGTTCAGGATCAGGGGTGCCTTCATCAGGTATACCTAGATAGGCACGCTCAGTTTTTATATCTCGCATTAGGTGGACCGCAGTGGATCCTAGAACAGGAATACAGGCTGATGGATTCGCGCACGGCTCCTCTTTGGGCGGTAGGTTAGCTATAATCAGATCTTGAAAGTTGATTAAAAAGTTATACATTTAGATGTAAATGTCAGTGTCTTTTTAAAATCTTAATTGAAAATATAAGTTTGAATCTCTGACTTATACGTCCAACTGACATATGTCATAAGAAAAAAGGAAACATACCTCCTATATTTTGTCTGACTTGCAAGTTCTTGATAATTGATCCATATTCGGCCATCTGGCGCTTCAACTTCTGGATCTCTTTCTCATGATCAGTCATTTTGTTTTTGCGTCTGCGTCTGCCACCAGCATCAGCGCTCGAGTCTGAGCAGTTGTCGCTATCGCTAATGGTGATCGACTCCACGGGTGGTGGAGATATAACTTTGCAGTCGGCATTGTCGTCGTCGCCTACTGGCGAGGTGATGGTTAAATTGGAGTTGGTGCACTGCACGGTAGGCAGGCCAGCTCGCTTTCTTAGGCGCCGGTAGCGGACGGTCAGGGTGCGGCTGTTAAGTGGACTGCCCACTAGCTCCCTGAATGCGTCCATGGTGACTTCGGGAGAGGCATAGCGCACAAAGGCGTAGCGGGCGCGCTTCTCGCGCTTCAGCACACCTATATCCACGCGCATGGCGTGAGTGAAGTAGGCCTTGATGGCCGAGGTCGCCATGTTGAATGGTATGTTGCTCACATACAGCGAGCAGGGATCTATGAATTCGGCCTGCTCCTCGTCCGAGAAGGGCTTGTGCTCGGCCTGTAGATAGCCGCCGCCGAACCGCACTTTATTAATATCGGCAATGGTGGCCTCGACATCAGCACCGGGCTTCAGATGGACCAGACAGTAGCGTGGTGCTACACTGCTTGGCAGAACCACGTCACGTATGTCCTTTGATAGCCCGGCCAGCATTGGAGCAGTAATCTCCGGGTCCGGGAAACGAATCAATAATACCACAGACGGTTGTCCATGGCCAGGCTTAACGGTCAGTTCGCGCTCCAATGCTAGAGCTCTCATGGTATGCTCACGGCGTAGTTTAGCGAGTTCCCTACGGGACAGCTTCGAATTGGCAGCTTCCGCTGAAACGAGATAAGTCACCATCAGTGGGCTTCGCATATGGAATCTTGATGAGAGCTCACTCTTCTTGTTGCCACTGGTGCTCTTATCCAGATCAAGATCGTTCTCGGAAGTCTGGCACTCAGCAGTGGCCCACGGAAGCAGCTGACTCCCGGCCGGGGTCTGCTGGAACATGAAGGACTCCATCGATGGGGAGCATCCGTTGCCCGTATAGGGCGGAATATGCTTACCAAGTGCTATCTGATTGCCATCGCCCGGCAGCAGCTCTTCGGGTTTCTCTTGTTCCTCGGCGGTGGCCATGCGTTTCGCATCCGGACCGTCGCCAGTTTCAAGTGCCGCGCGTTTCGAATCCATATTTATTATCAAAAATATAAATTAATACTGTCCTACTCGTGTTCCTAGCTAATGTGAAAAAATAATATATCTCACAGAAGTGTTATCCTACTGAAAGTAAATATAGACTGAGGAGAAAACGTACCGGTGCCGGTCGACTAACAATTCGGTTTGACAAGCCGATTCCACAGATAACTCCGTTTCAAAAATTTTGTTTATACCCAGTTCCCCTGATAACAAAGTGTTTACCCCACATCCATGCTGAAACAGCTGTTGTGGTGCGCGCTTACCAACACTGGCGATTAATCGAATAGATATATTCATTGCGGTATAAGAACCAATTGTCCACCACTATTAAAAATAAAAACAATTATGTGTGCGGCTATATTACGGGGAATAAAACTGGTTAACTTGAGGCCTATATCGGGCTTTAGGCTCCAGCAGAGTCTGCAGTAAGTTTCAAGATTGGTTTTCTATCGTATCGCATAGTTTAAAGCTCTCGTTTCATTCAGCACAAGCCTGACCCACAACAAGTGGCAGAATCCGCCCTCCGGAGATGTGGAAAGAAAACTTTTGTATGTCGACAAACTCCCGGAAAACTATCAACTTATCTACCGCGCTCCCATCGAGAACTATGTGACCTGGACGAAAAATATTTCCACAGCCACTACTTCCGTACTGGGCCTGATTGCCGCCTATCATTGGGCCACAACCATGAATGTGGTTAACATGGTGCAGAAAGTGGATATAGCCATTCTGGTTTCGCAGGAGTCTGACTTGTACTACTTTTTGTGCGGATTTGTTCTCATTAACCTGGCCATTCGCACCTTCGTGGCCAAGTATCCGCTGCGGATATACAAAAGTTCCGACAAGTCAGTTTATTGAAGACATGTATTTCATTCTCTGTTTCTTATAAAACAATTATATTTGTAGATATGTGGCTGTATACGGCTCCCAGCTACCCCTAGGGACGGTTAAGCACTTTTTCGAGAAAGGACAAATAGCCGAATACAAAAATTTCCTCAATCCTTGGAGCCATATCATGTACAGGTTGGGCAACAGATCCTCCATGTTGCTTATTGACTACTTTAAAACGCCTTCAGAGTTTCACCAACTTTTCACGACTAAGCAATAGTCTTTGCCTTATATTTGTTGTTGTAAATTGTTAATAAATTATAAAACAAAATAAGTTCCATTGAGTTTCAAATAGTAAACAAAACAATCAGCCGGTAAAGATGAGGCGGTACTATCGAAATAGTGCCATCGCTAATCGATATCATAACAACCCAATCTCCACGTGCAGCGATGGAATTGAAAAAAATGAAATCCTTAAAAGACGAAAATGTGGCAGAAACATCGACAGATGAACAGCCCCGAAAGCGGCGAAATCCTTTCAACACACAACGCCTTAAGGAGGAGAAGGAGCGGCGCCAGAAAAAGCGGGCGCGCCTCATCATTCGCAACATTAGCTACAAATCCACAGACGAGTCTCTCCGGGAGTACTTCTCGAAATGGGGAACACTAGAGGACGTAAACATCTTAAAGCGGGGCGACGGCAAGCTGGTAGGTTGCGCCTTCGTCCAGTATGAGACCATCAATCAGGCCACCAAGGCTATACTCCACTCCAACGGAAAGGAGCTTCAGGGGCGGAAGGTCTTTGTCGATTGGGCTCTGGGTAAGGATGAGTACGTGTCCAAGCATCCAAAGAGTGAGGAACCAGAGGAAAAAAAGCCCAAGGTTGAGGTTAAAGAAGAAAATGGAAATAGCATTGAACTGGAAGACTCCAAAGAGGAAGTAAAGGATGAGGAAGACGATTCCGAAGCAGAATCCGACCAGGAAGAGGATGAAGATGATGAGGAGGATGATGACGAGCTGGATGATAGCGAGGCCTCGGAACAGGAACCAGAAAGTGATGAGGACGTCAAAGATGACAAAGACGAACTAAAATCAAAACTAAATATTGAAAATGTCAAAAAAGAAAAGGTTATCTCCAACGATGTCCAAGAAGGCTGCACGGTTTTCATCAAGAATGTTCCCTTCGATGCCGAGGATGCGGATCTGCGCAAGGTGTGCCGAAAATTCGGGGTGGTCAGCTATGCCATTATCAATCGACAGGCCGTTTCTGGTCACTCCAAAGGTACAGCGTTTGTTAAGTTCAGGGCCAAGGAGTCTGCAGATCTCTGCCTCCAGGCTGGCACAGAGTTTAAGCTCATGGACGAGGTGTTAGATCCCCATCCAGCTCTCAGTCGTGATGAGATGAAGACGAAGCAGTCGGAGCAGGAAAAGAAAGAGGACTCGGGAAAAGATTCCAGAAACCTATACTTGGCGAGAGAAGGTCTTATCATGTCGGGATCCAAGGCAGCGGATGGCGTTTCCGCCTCCGACATGGCGAAGCGCCACGAACTGGAACAGGTTAAGACGCAGGTGCTCAAGAACTTGAATAGGTAAGGCTGCAATTTCATTTAGAAGAATTTTCTTAAAACCTCTCTACTTTCTTTTAGATTCGTTTCTCGAAATCGCTTGTCCATTCACAACCTGCCGCAGAACTACGACAACGAGAAGCTGAAACAGATGGCCCAAACCTATACGGGTTTCCGGCCCCACGAATGTCGTGTAATGCGCGAGCAAAAGGTAACTCCAGAGCACCCGCAAGGCAAATCGAAGGGCTTTGGTTTCCTGTCATTCGACACCCATCAGAGGGCTTTGGCGGCTCTGCGAAAATTGAACAATAATCCAAAAATATTTGGAACTGAGCGTGTAAGTTTTCTATTTTAAAATATATACCTTATTGTTTGTATTAAAATCTTTGTAATCTTTTTAGCGACCAATTGTGGCCTTCAGTATTGAGGATCGGGCTGTGCACAAAATAAAGGAAAAGCGCACCGAACGTTCCAAGCTAAAAAATCCCACCTTCCAAGCCAAGCAACAGCAGCGAAAGGAGCGCCGTCAGCAGAAGCGTAATGGCCAAAAAGCCAAACCACAGGGTCCGCAGACCGATAACAAGGCCAAGCTCCAGAAGCACATTAAAAAACTTGAGGCTAGCCGGACAGCCAAGGCCGAGGGCAAGCAAAATGAGAAAAAGAAGTTAAGTGACGTTCAAGGCGATTATGTGGGTACGGCGTCCAAGCCAGGGACTGCCTTAAAAATGAGATCCAAGAAGAAGATCGTAGAACAGGCCAAGGAGCATTTGAAGCGCGTGAAAACGGAGAAGCGCAAGCAGAAGAACAAGAAGATCCGAGAGTCCCACCTGGCTGAAAGAAAGGCAGACAACCGGCCAAAGCAGGGTCGTAAAAAGGAGAAGGATGACCTGCGACCCCTAATCAACAAGTACAAGAATATGATTAGTGGAAATCAGGGTGGCGGCGGTGTTACGGGCGGCAAGGTGAAAAAACCCAAGCGTACAAAGTGGTACACGGAGTAAAGTTTCCCCGCTTAGATTAAGAAATTTGACATTTTAGCAATAAAACTGTAAATGTGAAAATAATTTTGGGTTTTTGTCAGGTAGAAAGGAACTTTTTTCCAGGGATTATGTTGCGGACATCTGCTGTGGGTGGCGGTGGGTGGAATTCTACCTGCCAAGTCGAGTATATATAGGCCCAGCATCGGACAATGCTCGTCAGTATTGCCAAGCAGTGCCTGTGAAGCGTATCTAGCGCTATAAATTGAATATACATTCGAAATGGCTCCCCGTGAAAAGATTGAATTCGTCCTTGTGCGCCTGGCCTATGTGCCGTATATGTAAGTAACCTAACAAGTCTATTGCAGTTCCAAATCTCATTTAAAGTTCCTCCATAGTCATCCGCTGTACCCTCGCATCAGCTACCAGATCAGGAAGCATCCCCCATCTGGATCCATCATCCAAGTGCGCGATTGGTTCGAGCATGTAATGATGAGGGAACGTTCAAAGCTACCTCCTAATGTCAATCTTCGGTACGCCGAGTGGCGCATCATTACCGGCGACGTGGATCTGTTTAACGTGCAAGGCTGTCGCTACGACAAGATCATGCTGGTGCTCGGCGAAGAGAACATATCATGGGTGTTCTATCAGAACATGCCACTACATCGTCGCATCGAAGGAAGCGCCTGCTTCCCAGTCAGCTACTGTGGATGCTGCCTAAACAACCAGTATCTGGACATTATGGATAAGATCAAGCAAACTGTGTCCAGAAAGAAGATACGATAAATAAAAAGCATTTAGTACTAATGGAAACAAGAGTTTATGTTAAGATGAACGCTTTCAAATTTCACTAAGCAATAGCTGATTATTCCAGCCAGTGGAAGCGGGCGCCGTATTTGGCTGGCGGCTTGGGATAGTCCTCGGGCAGACCGGGAGTAGCATCAGGGTAGGATACCTTCTCATCCTTTTTGGGTGGATCGCGAGCTGACTTGATGATCTAGAAGGGCAGTATGTATCAGTCGGGTTTCTCTACCAAGAATTTCAACCTTACCTTGGCCCTGGAGAAGTAGCCGTAGGATGGACGTTCCCAATCAAAGTTATCCTTCATGCACTTGTCGAACACTCCCTGTGTCTTGCGGCAGCTGAAATGAGTTCCATATTAAGCTGTGTTCTATACATAATACTTAGAATCCCGTTCTTACTGTGCAAAAGCCATGGTGCCACTGCTCTTGTCCAGGCAAGTGGCGTACTGCATGAACTCATCATGGCAAGACTTCTTCACCTTCCGGAAAAAGTCCATGGCGCAGCTAGTCACCGCTTTTCCTTCACCCAGGCAAGCTCGCGGGTCGTCCAGCTCTTGTCTGCATAACATAAACTCCTGAAATTACATGAAAAACAAACGTAAACAAACCCAGAAAGGTGCGTTTTGAGGTTAGGTTATATAACTTGAGCCGCCGGATTTTCGATCCTGGACAGCTTCAGACTCCAATTGGTGTCGCGTTATAGGTAGTCTATTAAAGTGGGTTTAAGCCTTTTGCCATTCTGGGGTACTAACATTATTAGCAGTCTCGCATTGCTTGCCTAAATGAAAGGCACCCGCTCGCAGAGCCGCCGACGAAAGATTCAGCTCCTGGACATCGAGATCCGCCTCCTCGGGCAGTGTTGTGTTGCTGGTAATGACCATTGTTGAGTCACAATTCTTGAAGTTCTTTCTGAAATCTAAAATCAATAGTATAAAATATAAAAACCGTAAATAATTAAAATTTGCGTCCAAAATTTACGTTTGATACAACACAACAGCTGTTTTGGTTCCAGGGCCGCACAAACGTCCCATATGTCATTCAGGCCTATCGATAGTTCGGCCGTTACACAATTTTCGATAGCAGGCCCTTAATTTGAATTTTCAAAAACTAAGCTTAAAATGTATTCGTATATTTTATACTGTATCTTTTTTCTAATCACCGCGGCTGATGATAATTTAAAAGTTGTTAAATATGAGAACTCTGTAGACACAATCGTCAAGGACCTAATCGGCAGCTGGCAGTCGCCAATAGTTTACCTGAAGAGTCGCGGATACCTGCCGAAGGACATGCAAGACGCCCCTGAGATGGATTTCGAACAACTGCAGGGTAATTTAGACCTGGATATGCAAATTAAGGAACCAAATAAAGACTACATGGAGTTTAAGCGTCAGGCAGCTGGGAGTGTTCAAACAAAGGGCCCAGAAATACAAGCCGAAATTCCGGAATCAAAGAATCAAGAAGTGGCTCCAAAAACTGCTGCTGTTAAGGAGGAGAAATTATTGGGTTTCGACAGTCAACGTCCAGCGAGGTCCTTCGAAAATATGGAAGATATTGAACTAAAACAAATGTTCCATAACTTGTTCTCAACAAACGATGAAAACGTGTCCAATGAAATCAAATCCAAGCTGGACGTGACCTGGGACATGGATTCCCTAAAGCATTCCGCTCGCCAGGGCGCAAAGAAATATCTGGACAAGTTCAACAGCAAGAGGGCTCAGGAGGGATCCTTGCTCTACAGCGATCCTGTAGACATCTCAGTTTCGAAGGAAGTATCCCAGAACTATCCCTCGTTGGTGCCGAGTAAACTGACCCGAAAGAGTAACTTTAATATGCCCAACTACTTCAAAGGCGTGGCCAAGATCATGGGCAGCGCTGAGCTAAGGAGCAAGGAGAAGGTCGTCAAGGAGGCTGCCCATCGAAAGCCCAAATATTGAATTGTATTAATTAAAGTTAAAGTTTGTTGTGAAATTGGTTGCCCCAAAAAGGCAAATTGATTATTTGGGGGAGGAGGCTGGCCGGCTACTGCCAGAAACAGACAAGCTATTAAGCCGCCGCAAATTTCATATTCATGGCTGTCTGGTTAATCTTAGTCATTAGCAGATGCGATTGAAACCCGTTTAGTAGGTGGAGCAACTTTATGGCAGTATAAAAGACGGACGGACTCATTGATTCACATCTAGTTGCTGCTCTAAAAATGCTGAAATACGTGAGTTCCGGGAATCGCTTTATATCCGAATCTATCCCTAATTGACATTTTTTTTTCCCAATTTCAGGCTGTAATCTTTGCCATGTTGCTGGTTCTGGCCAGCTGCATTGAGGATGATCGGGAGGCGCAGCTTCTGAAGCTGGAAAACCGCCAGAACCTGGACGGAGCCGGAAAGTTCCAACATGAGATTGAAGTCAGCAACGGTATCTCGGCCAAGGCTCAGGGCAATGTAAATGGCATCCAGGGCGAATACTTTTTGCCAGGAGAAGATGGAAAGCCGGTTAGGGTGACGTACACAGCAGATGCCAACGGCTTCCATCCCCAGATTAACTGATCGCCTGACCTTGACTATATAATATAATAAAGCTTAAGTACTCTTGTGGTATATATTAGCGTTTTGTTTGTCATAATGCGTGCAATGAATATGGCGTTGAGTGTTTTTACAATTAAACGTTTTCGGCTTTGTGATCCACATAATTTACGACCTCACACAGGTGGATCGGGGGACAAATTAGCGGGCTCATCACCTCCAACTGGTTACACAGGAATCTGGGAATCGGGTTACATATCGATCCCGTGAGTATTTAAGCCTTTGGCCCGAATTCTCTGGCCAACAGTTGAGTTTGTTAATCATTTACAGAATGTTCCAATACGTGAGTTGTATTCTGAATTCCAGTCTATCTTAGGCTTACCTTATCCTTTCCCAGTTGGCCATTTTCCTGGTGATTGGTGCCTGCGTGGCCAGCGACGACGACGCCCACGCCCACGTGGCCAATCAGTACAAGAAGGAGGATGGACATGGCAAGTTCTCCTACGGTTTCGACATCACTAACGGCATTGGAGCCGGCGAGGCTGGAGACGAGCACCAGGTTAAGGGAGAGTACCACTTCACCTCGAAGGAGGGCAAGCCCGTGAAGGTATCGTACACGGCCGACGAGAATGGTTACCACCCGCAAGGAGATCTCCTACCCACTCCCCCACCCACTCCGGAGGCAATCCTCAAGGCTCTGGCGTACATCGACAGCCATCCTCGTTGGGAGCCACGCTCTGTTCATCCCCACTCGGCGCCACAGCCTGTTCATCACCAGCCTCCACGACCAGTTCATCCGGTTCGCTCCCATCCAGTGCAACACCAGGCGGCACGTCCAGTGCATCCTGTGCAGCACCAGCCCCCACGTCCAGTGCATCCCCAGCCGGCTCGTTCCCACCCAGTGCACCCTCAGCCACCTCGTCCAGTGCATCCTCCTGTCAATCCCCACGGTCATCGCCTCCACTAAACACCCCAATGGGCACTACCCCTGCAGCTGCGTCGATGATTTCCTTTTCGGATTCCCCATTATACAAATAAAAGGTTACGACGCAATGCTCTGCTGTTTGTGGCTTATAATCAATGGAAAATGGAAAGGGGGCGTAGATGTGGAAGTGGGAGTGGCTGTACATAAAATACGCATTGTCATCCGCATAATAAGGACCCAAGCGGAAATGGGCCGGGACGTTGGGCCGAAGGGGCGCTCCGGAAAGGCAGCCATTCGAAGCTATTGTTAAATGTTAAATTCAAATATGGACTCGCCCATTGTCGGGGCGCAAATGACTGTCGTTGGAATATGTTACGGAAATGACAACTTAAATGGGTGCTGCTCCCATTTGCCCCATTCCCCCTGCCCCATCCGTTTATCCTTGAAAAACACTTTTCAGCTTGATGGTTATATAAATGCAATTGGCATCATCACATAGTCATACACAAGCATACAGATTGCCTCACAGCTTGGAGCTGCCCACATCCGATCCACTGGGCTGGCGGGTAAGCTTCATGTCCAGCGAGGGCGGGTTGACCAGTTTCCGAACGGCATCGAACTTGGGATTGTTTTTATCCCGAACCAGATCGAAGATAACACTCTCACTGGTGGTGATCACGCATCCAGCCTGGCGCAGCCGATCCAGGGCCAAGTCTCGGTCCTGATTCAGGCGAGAGGAGCAGCAGTCGGCCACGATGTAGACGTTGATGTTCTGTTGCAGAAAATCGATAGCAGTTTGCTCCACGCATATGTGGGACTGTTGGGAAAAGGATTATGATAGGCTTTACGTTAAAAAATATATATTTTTAGCCCAACTCACCTCTAGACCATACAACACTACGTCTTCCGGCTTGTCGTTGAAGATATCCTTAATTGCAGCCTTTACTTCTGGAGTAAACATGCTGAAATAGGTTTTTCCAGACACCAGTTTGGCATGGCTGATGTCCAACTGCTCCACTGTTTTTCCCAGTTTTTCCGGATAGTGCTCGGTCACAATCAGGGGGACATCTAGAGCTTTGCCCGCCTTGGTCTGTCAGATTAAGATTTGGATTACTTTTACCCTTCACACGATAAGAGATCAGTAATCAAAGTTCAATTTACCAATTTATCAGCGTTCTTGACCATGTTGTCGAACAGCGGCATGGCAGGACGAAATTTCTCCTGAATGTCGCATAGCAGGAATAGAGTCTTCTTTGGATTCAAGTGACAACGTCTCAGAGCCATGTTGTTGAATAATAAATTGTAAAATTAAGCTAATAACAAGCAATTTGCACCTGCCAATTATAGCGACTGATATCAACAGCTGGTTGCCGCCAGGGATGCCGCACAGACGAACCGGTTAAATGATAAGTGATAAGCACCACCCACCGATAACAATGGCGGCGTTATTATCGATCACATAACCGCAATGTAACGGTCTAAATTTAAATTTCATTCTGGCTGAAGAAGTTTCTTGGCTCAAGTTAATTAAAAAGCTCACATAATCCTCATTTAATTTTACCTTCCCCGGGGCGACATCATCAAGTAAATAATTACAAAACCCGCCTCGCCCGTCTCACCTGGGCGTCTTGGCCTACCTACGCCTCGTCTAGGCCAACGGCAATTAAGTCGAAGCTACCGCACAGCCAACAGATTTATATTCATAAGCCAAGGCAGACCTGGAATCTGCAGGCATTTATAATTGAATTCCTCGAGCACCCAATGCCTACCACCATCAGCTCTATAGCCCTCCTCTGCAAAAGCCTCCTCTCCAGCCACCCCCGCAACATTATAGTAATGAAGCCTGGTCCCAGTCAATTTCAATATCGCAATCAAATGCGTGCAGTTTCAAAAACCACAAATGCCACAAACTGAATGCCATTGACATGGTCGTGGCCAATGCCATAGCCAAAATGAGTGTCCGGCCGGGGTAATCTTTTTGGGTATTCCCGGCACGTAGTCACAATGCTCCTGTCCCGATACTGGTCCTGTCCTGTACTGTCCTGCCCTGGTTGGGGAAAAAGAGGAAGTCCACGATAATGGGCATGGCGAGTCGCATGCATATTTCAGTAATTTGCGCTGCCTTTTGTGTGGTCCCCCAAACAGGTATTACTGCTCTACATATTTCATGAGTCCCAGACTCCAGAATCCGGGGGTTTGCGGATGCAGCAATTTGGGGATAAAGAAAAAAAGCTAAACCTTAGTGGAACCACTCAAAAAGTAATCGAAATTTCTAAGAAAACGCACTCACACGCACGCCTTGGCACCTGGAATAGTACCAGTATTTGGTATCTCTTGGTATTCATGACGCCGCGCTCCCTATTCTCCTAGAAAGAAGTCATCTTGATTTTCAATTTCGACGCCATTTGCGCTTCACCGGAATCAAGAATCATTTGCATTTTACTTCAACTACACTTTCACTTTGAAAAGTACTTGCACTTTCGGTAGGGATTCTTGGACCATTTTATGGCCCTTCCCCGAATACAAAATGAGATGCCGGAGATCTCAAAATTGAAACAATTTTTCCTTTCTTTGAATTTCAAGTTGAAAATTCAATAGGAAACTTTTCCCACAAGGGTATTTTATGATTCGACACCGATAGATGATGCGTGTAGCCAGAAGTGATAATGCTAATAATAAGACTCAATTGACAAAAAACTTTTTTCATTTACTGTAGCAACACAGCAACAGTAACAGAAACAGCAGCAACAGCAACATCCCCCTCAGCAATTTGTTGGCATCCCAGGAGCAATTTATTGAATGTGAAATTTTAAAATTGTTCATTTGAGAAACAATTTGTGATTGTGAGCATAAAGTAAAGTCAAGGAAATGTTTTCGTTTTTTTTATTTTTTTGCACTGCCAGCCATAAGTTCGAATATATGGCCATAAAAATCCAAGATGTTGCTGCCTTTGTTTGTTGCCGAAGGAGGAGCAACAACAAGCGCCCAGAGAGTTTTGTACTGTCTGTCTCACTGTATTTTTATGTGATTTTTCAAGCCATCCTTGAGTAGGGAAGGCAGGGGTACTGGATGGCAAAGTGCTCTCATGCGAGATCAAATGGAGAAATGGAGAAAATGTTATGCCATTTATTTAGAGTATTCAGAGTCTTTTGGCGTTCCATCTAAACCGGCAATATCCCCCCTTTTTCCCCATCGCCATCGTCGTCACATCAAATTCCAATGCCATTTGCAATTGTGCAATTTACTCAATGAAATGTAAATGCGAATCAATTGTAGTTTTATTTGTCGTAATTCCTGATTCGACTTCGGGTAAACGCATTTAATTTTCGAATATTCAGCATCCATTTACATAATGCTCCTTCCGTTTGGCAAATATTTGATTTGAGGGGCAGTTAGTTAGTCAGTTTTGGGAGCCGAGGAGCAACTAGAAGAGTTGGGCTTTCCAGTTGATGACAAAAAACATTGGAAAGCACTTTGTGCAAACCGTTTTCTGGTTGTACTTTTTTAACATATGTATGTGCTATATACATGGCAGGTACGTGAACACCCTGCCCAGTAACAACCCATTTGATTTGTTTCCCCCTTTGACCCGCTCTGTGTTTACACCTCTTGAGGTCGTCGCCTGCCTGTGTAGCATGCATATCAACGATTTTCAAATTGGCGACGAAATGATATGCCAAACTACACAGGAGAAAGGTACGAGATGGAATTCTCACCCATCCTGTACAGTTTTCCGCCAGGCATCATGAAGACATGCAGCGACATCGGCATTATCGAGGCACAGGTTGGAAAGAAAGGTGGCAGGTTGGAGATGTAGCTAATGCTTGTCACGTATCCTTCAACATTTGACAAGGCAAATTCGCCAAAAATTCCACCCCGTTGTTTTTGGGCCAGGACTTCGAGGAAAATGATTTTCACAGGTGAATTGGAAAGCGCGTAATGTCGTAATGTTTGACTTGCCGGCAGGCACGTTGCCAACACATGTCCCCCAGCCACTACACGGCGAGAAAATTCACGATTTTAGGTATTAAGAGACAGGTGGATGAGAAGTTACGACTCACAGTGTAGGCTCACGTGTCACATCGAACTGCGCGGCCCACGGGGCGTATGCGTATTCGAAACTCAGGGCGCCACTTTTGCAAATTGGATGAAAATCTTTGGCTTTTCAGCGACGCAATTCGTTTGGCGTGTTTTGAGTTTCCCTTAACCCAAACCCGGCTCGAATCTGAATCCGAGGACTCACTCCCCTCCGACTGCCATGCCATTTCGCAATTTTTCTCTTGTGCGATGCATCAGGCTGGAAATTGACATGTCTAACAGAGGGTTGCATTTCTCAAAAGGGCAAAGGGAAAATTCCGAGAGCCAAGAGCTCAGAGCCCTGGGCCTCCCTCATTCATCATGGCACGCCTGGCCGTGTCACAAAATACGTCGCAGCAACAATTTCTAAGAAAAAGGATTTACAACATAGATCCAACACCAACACAGACACACTCAAGCATACAAGTCCAGCCGGCGACCGTAGAGACAGGACAAGTTCTTCTTGCCAGCTTACTTCGTGTTCTTTGCCGGGATTATTTTTGTAAACTTTTCTCCTTTTGGCCCCCTATATATACCCATACCACCACAAAAAGGAAAACAAATTCAAACAAATTGAAGAGCAGACCAGCAGTGGCTCTCCATTCGGGGCTCACCTTGGTGGCCATTAAACTGGCTGAGCCAACAACATGTGTTACGGGCATCCAACGAGTGCGAAATATGTTTCATGTTGCCCCGAAAAGCCCCGTAACTCTTCTCTCCGGTGGCAAACTTTTCAACGTTTTTATTGCCCGCCGACAGTGTCGGAGTGCGGGGGATTGCGTTTTGCCAACTTAAAGTTTAAGCGATGCGCTGAAGAGATTGCCGGGGAATCTCGTCCTGCTGTCATTGAGGTTCATTGAACCAAAAATGCCAGGCGCATTTCCGTGTCTCCAGTCTTCTCCTATCTCCTGTCTACTGTCTCCTGACGGAGTCTGCAAATAAACCCGGCTGAGTGGCCTGCTTCTGCAACGACTTCACCGGGCTTTGATAAATGTGCACATAATTATGGTTCCGTTTCTGCTCCGGGAACGGCGCTGCTCGACGAAACTCGATGTTTTGAATGGCGAGAGGTGTGTGTAGCCCAACACCTGGCTGAATGGCCGAAGTGGAGGAGTTGGTGGTGCGACTCCTTTCATTCTTAAAGCTCTCTCCACTGCCGTGTCCTGCTTAAAGCCCATATCTACATCGGGCCTTAATTAATGTTGCATAATTAACACTGACTTGGGGTAAAAAAAAACGTATAAAGGCCGAGGGGAAAGGTAGCCAAAACAAAGTTAAAGCTTGAAAAAGAAAAACAAAACAAAAACTTTTCTAAGCATCTGCAAAACATGAAGCATACAAATTCTCACATCCTTTTCGAAGAACACGGCCCGAAAAAAATAACAAGAAATACAAAAATTGTGGCCGGGCAGGCTCAAAGAGCGCTGTCCCAAAGGGCAAGCGGCGCCAAAGGCAAACAATGCCAAAAGCCGGGACCCGGGGCCAGGAGCTTGGGGTGACACGGGGCTTCCATGTGCTGTTGTTGTTCCACCCCGCCTAGGCGGTTGTTGCCGCTGACAGCCTTTTGGCCACCTCCGACTTGTGGGGGAGCGCCTTCAAATTGGCGCCAAGTTTTAATTATTCCATCATATTTATAAACTTTTGTACTTGCCACGCAGACTCATTATGGGCGTCATCCGCCCACATAACCGCACACTGGAAAAATAAGTTAACTAAGTGGGTAAAAGGTATCCCAGGGTTTCAGGTTATTTAGAATAATAATCCTACTTAAATTTCTCCCTGTGCACCCACACACGCACTCCAGCGGCGGTCGTCAGTCCCAGGCAAGTGCCCTGTTGTTGCCTCTGTTTCCTCTCTTGTTTTTGTCGTCGTATCACAATAATGGCAGGCGACAACGGCAGGACAATGACGAGGACGAGAACGACGAAGACGACGACGACGGTGACGGCTGCCTTCAAGCCGTAAGGATCCTGGCCAAGGCGGCACGAGGCGTTACTCCATAAAAATGAACAACAGCTTTTTATTGTCGAACAATGAAGGCACAAAAGCAGCTCTAAACAACCAAAGCACTGCAAAGTTCGACCTTTCCCTCTTTCGGCTTACGATCCTGTTTGCCGTCGTTGTAGTCCTTGTCTTTGTTTGCCGCTGCCAGCCACCATTGCTAAGAGCATTTAATGAGGCTGTCGCATTATTGTTCAATTGTGCCTGGCCCCGGCTAAACTTGGCCAAGGAATTTCCAATAAATACAGCCGGTGGATGAGCCATTCAAATCGAGAGAGTTGCTCTATAAAAAGTTTATGGATAAATTCAAGGAACCGAATTAAATCAAGCATTTCTTTGTCCATTTGGAGTTGACAATAAAACGAGTCTATACGAGTCTGTATTTTGAAAAGAGTAAATAAAATAAAACGTTTTCATATATAAAATGTGGTTGAAAGGTGAAAGAGGTAAGCATTAGTTAATCTAAAACAATTAGTTGTATATATTGTTAGCCCGAGGCGGGCTACTGGATTTGACTACCGAAATGTGGGTCCTTAAATGGCAAAAGTGCCTAAGGACTCAATTAATTGAATGGAAACGAAAAACAAGTTGCTCCGGCTGGCTGCTCCTGGCTGCTCTCTTGCTGATGAAACTAATAACATGTCATCCGAGTTACGCACCACAGCACTCTGAGGAGCAGTGTCCTTCCTGCCTCTCCTGCTACGCCCCGTTCATCCCGTCCGCCCACCGCCACTCAAAGGCTAAACGAGGCTCAGCACTGACACTCAAAGCTGACAAGTTAAGCCTGTCGCACATGGCGATTAAGCGGCGAAGAAGGCTGCTGCTACACCTCCTCTAGAGAGCCTACCCCCAGCAGTTCCTGCCCCAATGCACCATGCCCCTCTTCCTTCTTGCCACGTTTTTAGATTAGCACTTTGTTGCAGTTGGAAAAGCTGGATATCTGGACGGCCGACGTCTGAATGTTGTTTGAGTCGCGCCTTCCATTCTGAGGGGCTTCGTTAGCCCGGCCGGCGGCAAAAGCCAGACCCAGAAACCCCGGTTGCAGTTGGCCGGCCCACCATGCGTATGAGTAATATTGAATCGCAATGCAGCGGCACAGCGGCCTAGTCGGGAGGCAAGATTCGTTAGTGTGTGTGGCGCATGAGAGAAGGAGGAGGATCCTCTGAATGTGCATAGTTAGAGTGATAAACTGCTTTGGCACGGAAATGGCCCTGGAAATGGAAATGATGTCGAGTGTGCCTGTGTGCATAAAAAGGCCAATTAGAGGACACGACAGAGTTGCACGTTTTTCCGCCGTACACTGAAGAAAAACATTGTTCCTCTCACAGGAAGACATAAATCTCTTGAAAGCCATTTCTATTATTTTTCTGAGTGTCCTTGTAGGCGGCATTTCGTACGGTCGGCATCTGACAAATGCCAGATTTACGACCGCATCTAACTTTTTCGCCAGACCTACACACACTGGGCTGTTTACACTTTAGGCTTCAGCCTAGAAATTTATGGCTGCAACAAAAACTTTAAATGAACTTTTCGGACGGCACAAAAAATAAATAAGTTACACAAGCCCACATATCGTTCATGTTTATTTTATTTTTACATAATCAAAACTTTTAAATGCATCATAAAAAACTAGAGAGTGAAGCGAAGTCCTGGCGGAGGGGAAGCTTAGATGCCTTTACTGGTCCTTGGCTCTGAAAATAATCAATTGCTGGCACTTTTTAAACACATTTTAGCCAATATCTCGGAAATTTCTCAACCGATATGAATATTTTTTTCCAAAACCGAAGCTTTTAATGAATTTTTTAAAGAATATTTTAGCTGTTTCGAAACCTATCTAAAAACGGATTACCATTTATGAATCAAAATTCTAATCCCCTGCTATCTTCATCAAAATTTGGCAACCATGGTACAAAAAAATTTCCCATCAAATTTTCTTCAAAAATCATGATGCCCTTTGAAAATTTTCAAAAAAATGGGTCAAAAATTTTGATTTCAGGTTTTGATTGAAAATGATTCTACTCGAAGATCTAAGATCGGTAAGGTATAACATTGTGGATCTGACAAGTATTAGCCAAGTTATGAATATTTTTCCATTACTAAAAGCTAAAAAATAGATCATCGTTTTGGATATTCTTCATTTGGACAAAATCTAAACTTTTGTTGCAGTTTTCAGTGAATATTTTTACTATTTCTAAACCGATCAAAAAACGTAATACCATTTATGAATCAGTGTTCTTATACCCTCCGATTTGCATCAAAATATTTGCAAAATCTAAAAAAAAAATTTTGGACCGATTTTTGATCATAATTATGATGTTACCCCTTTGAAAATTTTCAAAAAATGGCTCAAAATTTTTGTTGCCAGGTTTTGTTTGAAAATGATTCTACTCGAAGATCCAAGATCGGCAATGTATAACATTTTAAGATCAGACAAGTATTCCCCAAGATATGAATATTTTTCCATTTCAAAAAGCTAAAAATTTGGAACTAAGTTTTTGATTTCCCAAAAAATTTTAATACCCTTTGCAAGAGTAAATAAAACATAACATTTTCTGAAAACTTGCCGCCCGCCGTATGTGTTGGGGATTTATGTTTTTATGTTGTATGTTTTTTTTGCTTTTTATTCAGAGGAAGACAGGCTTCTGATTCTGTTTATGACAAATCTAGAGACGACAGGTGAAGGAGATCTGTCAAATGCAGTAAAAGAGCCGCCGGAACATAAAAATATTTATGACGCTGAAGTTTCAATATCACAAAGGCAATAACAAGAGCTGCATAAATTTACCTGAAAATAAAGCCCTCGCGCCACACCCCACTCTCCACTCTCCACACAGGTGATTTCAGTCAGCGAATGAACCAATGTCCTTGGCTCTTGAACCTGATATGTGAGCTACATTATGTTATATACTACAATACAGGTGCCTATATATACGCATCTTAAGTGTTTCTCTATCTAACTTTTGCATTAAACATTATTCAGGGCGGCCCAAAATAACAGACAGGCGAGCAGCCGAAAAATCTGTGGGCGAACTGAATGGCGTTACATAAATTATCAGCCAAAATGCTCTTAGCCCTGACTTGATGTCACTTTTATTGACAGTTTTTGGCGCTTTCTGCGCAATTTCATGTGTTTCGGGTGGCGTGACAAAGCAAAAGTCTGAATCTGAGCGAGGGTGGGAGCGTCCCATAAAATTTCAATTATCGAAAATTGCCTCGGGATATTCGTCCTTTGGGGCCACGCCCCAACCCACCAAAGTCTGGTCTCTCATAATATAATTAATGCCGAAGTGCACTGAATGTTGACGTTTCAATTAAATTACGAAAATCATTTCATACGAGCCACGCTTAATATTCATTTCTGCCAGCTTCAAACATCAACTTTCCAGGGCCATGTTTGTATGAGTTGGGGTGTCTGGGCGGTGTGTCAGGATGAGTGTGTGAAGTGTGTGCGAGCGAGTGTGTGTGTGTGTATTCAGGAGTGTGCCAGAGCAGCTGTCAAGTGTGCTTTGGCGCTGTCAATTACATATACACACTCGCACACCATTCGAACATCCTTCGCAGAGAAGGAGAAGGTGTCCTGGGACAGGTAAGGGTGCCTGATTGGCCTTACTAGGCGCCAGAGGTTTTTAGGCTGCATCTTTTGTTATCTGGAGGACTTCAGAGAAGCCTCGAAGCCTTGTAATTAAATTATACTGCACTTATTGCTGCCAGGAGGATGCCAGGCAGTCAGAATGCCAGTTGCCAGGATGGGTATTGTCTCACCTCATCTCTCGCAGTTTAAAATATGCCCCAGCATGGCCCGGAGGCAATTGACCCAGTTCCCGAGACCGGGGATGACAGTTGCAATTGTCTCGGGTCGCCCACTTTCACTTCATCTAATTAAGCGAGTCCTCAATGCGTGACACAGTCCCGCTCCTCATCTGAAATGAAAAATTAATTTATTTGCCCCGAAATGCTGCAGTTTGTCCGTCTGTCAGTCCGGCCATGATGGGCCACTGCACCAATCACCAGGAGGAGACGCTTTAACGCTTACTTGGTCGAGAGTAATTTAATTTGCCCGAGATCCGAATCCGAGTCAGAGTCCTAGAAAGGACAGACAGTAAGTGGGAATCGGTGAGCAGCAACTCTTTATTTTTTCCGCTGGCTCATTATGGCCAAGGACAATTCGCGGACTGAAACTTAAGTTTACGATCCAATCAAATGGACCGAGCACACTCACATAAAAATAAACGCTGACCAGGCTAAAGATGAAGAACTACTAAGAGTTCCAATATATATATATACCTCATATATATCCGAGATACTCGCTGACCGTAAAAAGCTAAGCAATAAAATTTGAAAGAAACAAGCCAGAGCAGATGACTGTCACGAGCTGCCATTTTCCTCCAATTTGGTTCGCCTTACCCCTCTGGCTAATGGCTTATGTAAGGACTATGTATGTAGTACTAGGCGGACGGGAGCAATCGAAAGGGTGTGAAAGCCTCTCGGACAAACGCACACAGAACAGACCCGAAAACCACCCAAAACCCAAACAGCAACAGACGTAAGCGTCTTATTAGATTTTCGTATGTACTTTTGGTGGAACTCGGGGGCTGGAAAACGGAAATCGGGTAACGGGAGAATGAAGTGGAACCTTAAGGACACAACTGCAGGACGCCAAGTACCGACGAAACCACGGCAATGGAGAAATGGCAGGACAGCACTCGCATTAACAACTTCATTAGGGCCAAAAACACAGACAAACACACATGCTTACAAACACAAAAGATACTGAAACGGAGCGGGCCAGAGGCTTACAGGGTCAGAGGTCTAGCGAGAGGGAGGTACTTGGAGGGAGGGAGGGAGGAAGGACTACTTCGAACCCCGGGCAGCTGCTAAACTCAACTGTGAAGTACATTAATTTTGTGGGCTTTTAGCAACAGGCAATAAATCTTTGGCTTTGCCTCGGCGCAGCTACCAAGTATCAGTATATAGTGTGGCAAACTGAAATTGACAGCTGGATTGAATTGGGAAATGCAGCCTCAGCTGACATTTATGGCCGCCCCTTGGCTGCCCGAAACAAGGCCGACAACACAATGCAATGCTATCTCTCCCAGGGCATCAGGCTCTTTTGTTTTTCGAGGAAAAATTAATTAGTCCTGGCCAAGTAACCGGCCAACTAGTCTTCTATACCCAGATACGAAACAATGAAGCTAGCCGCAGTAGAAGCAGCAGTAGCAGCAGCAATCGGCCAAAACAAATCAAATTACAGCAGAACGGGTGCAAGGCAGCAACATTGTTGACATAATACCCCAACTTTCCCTCCTCTTGGCCTCCTCAAACTATAGAAGCCAACACTTTCAGGAGGGAAAAAAACAAAAATTTAAATTCCTCTCCAAGACTGCCATTATACATCCTTTCCAGGGAATATCCAACCATAACGAAGAGAAGCTTTTCCAGGATTAAAAAACAAGCAGAAAATGATAAGTGAAAACAGAATTGTACTCGGACCTGGGACAACATGTCGTATACTTAATGCCCGACGTAAATCCGAAATCCTAAACACAAAAGGACACACAGAGAGCACATCTTTTGTTAATTAACCTTATCATCTGTCCGACTGAGCGGGATTTTGGTCTTTGGGATTATTTATGCCACCGACTATTAGATTTGTACACTCATGGCATTACATTCATTCCTCATCCATTATTTTGGAAGGGGTTTTGGGATGGGATGGGGTCTCTCTCCAACAATTTGCCATTTGCAGTATCGTACTGTTGGATTCCCCGGCGTATACTTAATATTTGAGCAGACAAGAAGGTTGCCAGCCATTATTTGTTCATTATTCAACTGTTATCAGTTGGATCTAAGCCAAAGCCAATATATACGCCCCATTGCTCCATCCCTCCATCCCCTTTCGAGGCGTGCGGTTAAAGGTCGCATTCTGTGGGCACGTCTGCCCATTAGAGACAATAATTTTCTTTAAATTTGTCGATTAAATTGAGCGCAGCGAAAGAGAATGATATCCCAATGGCAACCGCAGCCAAGGACTGCCAGGATATGTATGTATGTTTGGCTTAATGTGAGCTCTTAAAGCCCGTCTAATGAATTTAGGCTCGTCCTTACAGTTATGGGCTTTAAATTGCGTGACAGAAGCGCTTTCAAAGGCAATTAAATGTGTGTGAAGGGCTGTGGGCTGACTGCAGCATGTTTGTTAAAAGTTAAAAGGCCATGACTGAAATATTTAGCATACTAGCTGGAAAAGGACTGGAATTCGGTCCAAACTGGATGGTGGTTAGAAAACACCTCTAGCCCTGATGACTTCCGGGCCAACGGAAGCTGTAGCCTGAATGTCGCATTATGGTAAATTAATGCGCCATTATTAGACAAATGCATGACAAGCGATTCAATTAGGGAGCCATAAACTGTCACCCACACACGCAAACAGGCCGACAGGATACTGACAGTTGGCTGACAGTGTTGGGCCATCATTAAAGTCAATTGCAGGATGATGGCATCGACGAGGGACAATGCCTCGCGCCGTCGGATAATCAAGCGCTTTTAATGATTGCGCATCCTGCGCGAGGGAAATTGCATTTCTGTCATTGATTGCCACAACACGGTGCTCCTTCTCCTCCTTCGCCTGTCCCTTTCGGGATGCCTCTGGCTCGTGCAACATCAGAAAACCATTTAATATTAAAATTATCATAAATATTCAGTCAGCGAATGGCCGACTGACCCGTGAACCCGCTGCGTCGACTTGCCTGGCACGTTTAGGCCGGATTTTATTTTTCAATTTCTGGCCAAAACCAAACCATAACCTGCTGCCGTTGCAATTATAACTGGCTCTCGATTGATGGCCATCATCCCGAGTTTGATTTGGCCTATTAATTAACAATTTGCAGATGTGCGAAAATTGGGCTTTAATTAAATTTCTTGTAATGCTGTAATTATTCCACACACACACACACACGTTCCACCTCAGCCACTTTTCGTTGTAATTAATGAGTTTTTAGTTAAAAATACATTTTTGCATGTAATAATGACTTGAGGGGCGGCACATGAGCGTACCACCACGTGGCAGGCATTTTCAATAAATTTAAGCAAGCGCTTAGAGTCTCTGCAGCTCATTAAATGCTTTACATGTGTTGGCTTCCCTCCATCCTGCCACTCCCCCACACTTGATTGTAGAAAAGTCACACACACACACCACATACGCTGGATGGGGTGGTGGTGTGGGAGAGGAAGTTTTTGAAAGTCCTTAATTTATGCAAATGCCTATGCCAGAACGGGCATTTGTGTGCTGGAGTGTACGAGTGTGCGTTTCTCTGCACTTATGTAAGCCTCATCAATTTTCCATTGACACAAAGAAGAGTTCTATCACCCCGCAGGCGCCGCGAATTGTGCGAAAAGTCAAAGCAATTGCGAATGTAAAAGAGCACAATAAAATGCTATATTCCCTGGAAGTCTCGACTATGCGATACTTTGGAAAAAAGGTTATACAAAGTTCCAAATTGCAGACTATCTTAAGGCAGCTTTAATATGTATTTCATTTTATTGCCACTCTTAGGCTTCCTTCTCTTTAAGGATCTTCCCACAACCACAAAAATCTAATATCCTTTCCTCCAATGAGATCCATACACCGCTGAACTTATCCTGGAATCGCAAGAAATCCCCCCGCCAAACGCATTAAGCGTAATTACAATTTGAACTTAAGACTTGACTTTCAAATGCAATGAGCTAGATAAATCCCCCGTCGTCTAACTGGGGATTAGACATGACTTCTGTTCAGAGGAATGTGCTTTCTCCGGCGACTTCCTCCGAGTGTGAAATTGAGGTTTTATAAATCCATCAATATTGTGAATCCATGTCACAGACTTAACCCGCTGCTGACTCCGTTCGGTGGGAAATGATTAATGAAACAGATACCACAAGATAACAGAAAGCTGCAAACGAATATGATATCTGGCGGGGAATGGTGTGGCTGGAGGTGTTCCTATACATTTATCGAGAGACCCAAAAGCTTTCGCTTTATCTTATCAGCCGACAATCCAAATGGCACGCCAGCTCTTTTCCTCCCACCCCCTAGTTAATTCTTTTTGTTTTGGTAGAAAATGATAGCCAAACGGAGTTAACAATGTGACTAACACACGGCCAGAAGAGACTCTAGACCAAAATATTCTAGCTGATACGATTTTATTGGAAAATTGAACTTACTCACGGTGCTGGCCAGGAGCTTTCCCTCCGCACCAGATAAGATATGGCAGTCGAAGCTCTGAAATAGTTACCGATCCCATTTAGTGTGTTCCGGACCTTTAAAATGACGAGCAGTGGTGGTCTCACAAATAAACTCAGGCCGTTGGTGACCTTTGTCCTGGTGCTGTGCTTGGCCAGTGTGGGTGTTTCCCGGGCGGAGAACATCGACGCCGATGAGACGGACAGCTTCTGTTATCCGGAATCGGCCCGGAACTCGCGACGCTCCTGCGAGTGCAGCAACGTGAGTGCCTCGCCCTGGGGCACGCGAGCCTTGAGGATTGACTGCAGCTACAAGGACTATCGGATCACGGATATCTCTGCACAACTGCCTCTGTACACAGACACCTTGGATCTGTCGTGGAATGCTCTGGACAAGACTCCGGTCTTCGCCAGCGACAGTCTGCATCAACTTAACTTGATGCACAACAACATTACTCACCTGACGAGTGGCAACTTCAAGCAGCTGACCAGTCTGCGGGAGCTCTACTTGGGCTGGAACAGCATCACCCAGGTGGATGCGGGAGCCTTCGACGGCCTGCCCCACCTGCAGACCCTCGACTTGGCCCACAACAACATACACTCCCTGCCGGGACAGTTGTTCGCTCAGCTTGTGGTTCTCAGCACACTGGATCTCTCCTGGAATCGACGCTTCAACGAGACAGGAGTGGATCTGTACAAGGGAATGGGAGTCAACTGGAAGCTGGCCACTCTGCGTCTGGATGCCTGCAGTCTCACCGAAATCCTGCTGCCCGCAGATGCCCCACTCCGTGAACTCTCGCTCCGCCGGAACCTGCTGCCACGAATGCCAAGCCAGCTGCCGAAGACGCTCCTGAGACTGGACATCAGCGACAATCTTCTGGAGCACCTGTTGCCGGAGGATACCAAGAATTTGACGCAGGTGCGTCAGCTGTTCCTCGAGGACATGCCAGTTCTCGGGAGCGTGGCTGCTCATGCCCTCGTGTCCACCGAAATGCTGGAGACGCTGAGCTTCCAAAACAGTCGCCACTTGACGCACTTCGATGGAGATGCCTTTGGATCCTCCTTGGATGTAAAAAACAAGCGGCGAGCTCTCCAGACGCTGAGCTTTCGTGGCACTATGCTGCGCTCCTTTAATTCCACGCTATCGCCGGTTTTTGGACAACTTGCCGAGCTGGATCTCAACGGTCTGCCGCTGCAGTGTGACTGCGAGCTAGTCTGGTTGAAGAATATTCCAATTCAGACCAATGGACGGTGCTACCGTCCTAATCGCATCCGGGGCATGCTTGTGTCCGCCGCCCGCGCCGATGCCTTCAGCTGCGACACCTGGCCAAGGTGGGCCTATGGCCTGGTAGTCCTCTCCCTGATCGCCCTCAGCGCCGCGGGCATATACCTGATTGTGATGGGGCTGCGTCCCCACAGGGGCGTCACCATGCGCCGCAAGGTGGGCACCGGAAGTCCCTACGCCCGGATCACCATCGAACCCAATCGCCAGGAGAATCCGCACTAGGAATGCTGCTCCCGAAACTCTTACCTTCTAAGCTGTTAACCATACGTGGCCAAAACAATGGATCAATACTTAAGTGACTCACCTGTGTGCATTATCAATGCGATAAACGAAAATCTAAATAAATATAAGAATAATCGAAAGAAATAATTCGGAATTTGGACAGACTTTGACTTTCTGAAGACGTCGAGAGATCCATTTTTTCATAAACATTTTCCATTACTTTCAAACCACAAAGAACTTAAAACGAAATCACTTTTGAATAAGATTCTATACTTTTTGAAGGAAGGAACATGTATAGCATACTCTGTTTACTTTTATTATTAATTGTATTTATTTTACATTATTGTACAGTTTCAGTTTTCAATAAAACTCTTTAGGTCTTCTAATAGATGGTTTTACGAATTTGAATACAAAATACGGACTTTACAAAGTTTTAAGAACCTTAATCCTTTTCGGTTCATTATATAGAATCTTTATATTCAATGGAGACTTTTTAGAATGCTCCTTAATATTCTGAACAGGCTTCTTATAATATCGATCCACTGCATTCACATCGTAGTGCTCCTCTAGAGCGCATAGATGGGGGTACTTGGGATTGGGTCCTGATTTACATCCAGCAGCAGCTCTAGGAGCCACCTCGTAGGCCGGTTCATGAGCCGCGTCCTCCCGGGCAAAGTTGCAGACTATGAACTGCTGGTGCCAGCGTTGGAGGCGCCTCTGCCGTAGCACGCCGCAGCCCATGTACGTGGCCCGCTCCTGCATTAATTGCCGGAAGCTAGTAATGTCGCTGCAATTGAAATGAAAACATATTTCTATTTAAAGAGTTGTTTACGAGAACCCGATAGGACTCTGGACCTGATAGGGTCAGCAGCTCCTAGCTGGGACGTGGCTCTCTTGTACTGGGCGAACCAGTTGCCAATCTTGTGGCGCAGCAGCTTCATATCGTTGTGACGGCCGACACTGAAGATAACGTGGCCGGTAAGCTGGCCGACGTGCTTAAAGCGTTTGGTATTGCGACAGATGTCGGCCGACAAGCTGCACCTCTTGGCCGCCAATTCGGCCAACTGGGCCAGCTCGGGATCCCAGCGCACGGTGGCCATGCGATGGGCCGGACCGAAATCCGAAAATCTGCCCGAAGCCACTTGATTTCGGTAGAAATTGACCTCGTGCACGATGAACTGTTGCAGTTGGCTGCTCAACGGCATTAACCTGGCTTCCTGCTGACAATGAGGTCCAAAGCTCTGCAAGAAATTGGATTTTTTTCTCAAAAGTTGTCAGAATGCAACCTGCCTGGCTTACTCCATTATTATTGCAGGCCACATGATCGTTGGGTCTTGAGCACCAGTGCTCCTCACAGTAGTCCCACGAGTGGGCTGGGAATATGGTCAGAACGATTGCCAAAAATATAGCCAACATGTTGACTCTTTGATGGGAAAACGATTACTTGTTTGTTTATGGGACCGAGTGGGGAAAATAAAATTTTCCATGGAACAATTGGCCATGGAATGCAGTGGAACGGATTCGGATATCAGTAAACTAAAGACTAAGCCATCCGAACTAACATATTTTCGGGCGGAATACAAACAATCCACTAATTAATTTATTATAGTACTCACTTTTGGGCCAGCGATTCAATTAAATTCTGTCAATATGCCACTTTAGCAAATGCAATGTCATCCCGAACAGACAATTTATGTCGCTGGCCCCACTCAATTGTGCCCGATATTAATAATAATAATAAAGTATGTAATAGTCGCTGCCATAAATACTCGGCCATACGACACCAGTCGCGAGGGTGGCAATGAACGACGGCCAGGACGGTCAGGATGGCGGCAACGGCGTGAGATTTACGAGCCCTCCGAATGGAATTCGCATAAATAAATATTTTTTCCGTATCGCATTTCCGCTGTCTGGGCAGTGAGGACAGCCACCATGGTCCAAATTATTAATCCCGATATCTGGCAGGCAATTATTGCATCCCGAACAGATGACGACGGCAAAAAGCATACTTTGCTGCTCATGAATTAATTAAAGGACGTAAGAAAGTTGATGGAATATTTAAGGACATACATGTTCCATACAGGCCCTTTATGAATATGTTACGTGAAATATTTTATATGTAATAATCTATTACTGTCACTGGCCTTAATTACAACTCCCATAACCATGTGCGGCGCGAGATAGTTTACAGATCATTGCCTAACAGTTGATATCCTTGAATCCTTTTGATACAATTGCACCCTAAATAGACCCCTTCTTGCCCCCATACAGCAAGTTGTCATGCAATTATTGACAAGTAATTTGCATTTCATTACGACAATCTATCAATGACTGTTCCATCATCGGCGACGCTTTTGCATATTAATTCTGGGCCACTTTGACACTCTCCACAGGCTCGGTTTGGCGCCTGCGCGCTGTGGTCCTGTGCTAGTGGCCCAGTGCCACGAGTTGCATGCCACTCCGAAACCAGATTCCGAAATAGCAATCCGAAAGCGAACGGGCCAGCCAGCATCCCAAATCGCACAGTCAGTCGAAATTGTTTGTTCGAGGCGAGCGGACGCGCTGGCGGATGAGCAACGCGGATGAGAATATTGCGTATACGTCGTGTGTGCGGCTCGAGTGTTCTGGCTTTCGAGTGTTCGGTCGTAAAACGGTTTTGTGTGTGAGTGTTCAATTGGACTGGTTAGAAATCGGGAGAGTGGGTCCTGCTGTTAATTGTGCGCTTGACGTTTTGGCTTGGGCTTTTGACTGGGCGAATTATAAACCGCTTACAATGTCCGCCGGCTGTTGATGCTTTTCCTGGCTGAGGCTGCGGCTCAGGCTCTGGCTTCGGCTCTCCCTTTGAGCCCATCAATAAATTATAATGTCCTAATACCAATTGACAGCGATGGGAACGATGGGCGACTGGAGCACGGCATGAATAAAATATCAAAAGCATTTTGGGGCACAAATACAAAGTTTCCAGTGCACACAGGACCAGGACCAGGACCAGGACCCAGCGCCTCAGGTCGCTACGTTATCATCAGCGAATGAGCAAAAGCAATTCTCTGGTGTGGCGATGCTTAAGTTGATTTTCCCGGGTGTTTGGGGTGCTTTCACTCATGTGCGTGGTATACAAGTATATGTATCGTATAGCAGCGCTTTTTGCATTTATTAAATATTCAGCGTTTATACGCATTCGTGCGCCAAACATCGCCAAAAAAAAAAGAAGAAAGGAAAATCCTAAAGCCGTTGCTCTCATTTTTCCCCTTTTAGGTCTTTCAGATTCTTTTCTTCTCGCCTCGAGCTGCTTGGCAAAACAATCCTAATGTACATTGACAGTGTGGCGGTCGAAGCTCTTAACAAACTCCATTCCTACTCCCAGACTCCTCAGCCATCCAGCTATCGTGCCACCCAAACGGGCTTAGCGAGTCATGTTTACTTAATGGATACGCAAGGCAACTATTAAGTGCTCCCCATGCTCCCTCCCGGGCGCCCGGTCGCCCTGACGCCTGTTCCTTATTTACTGTTATCTGCTATCTAAGCACCACCAAGGCCAAGCGGATATTAGATTTAATATGGCCATGTCAGTTAGCCACATTATCTGTATTTGCATTTTGGCCACGAGTGCAGGGTCTGCCAGAGAAATTAAGAGACAGCAGAAAGCCGAGTACTGCCACTCAGCTGTGCTGGCCGTAAAAGCCATTAGACGTACTTATTATCACACCTGCACCTCCAATCTCCAACAAAAACCAAACACCCATCTGCAGGCCTGGCCTGGCCTGGCCAACAAAGATCCAACTCAAATCTAAATTAGCCCCAGAAATTGAGATTTGACTGTCCCACGGGGTCCGCAAAAGTGGGCCGCAAAAAATGTCGCCCACGAATTGAGTCTGAAATCTGCATTATGTTATCTCAAATGCCACATCTTTCAACCATTACCCATTCCAGTCCAAGAGCCATTCGAAACGAAGTCAACAACAAAGAAATTCCATGAAAAAGCCCTTCGCCTTGGTCAAGATTCCTTTGCCGTGACGTTGCCTTTTTAATTTTAATTCCTGTATTTTCCTGCTGCAGGACGACAACAACAACAGGAGGGGAGGCGAAACAGGAAAGGCGAAAAAGATACTGAATCCGAGGGAGAATTAAGCAAAGTTGAGGAGCAAGTAACAGACACCGCCAGCGGGCGGTCCAACGCCAACTTCATTTACGTCTAAAACGCAGTTGAAATAAACGACTTCACGACACTGGCGGATTTCCTAAAAAGTAAGTTAAGCCTATGCCACCAGCTCAGCAACTCACCCATCCTGCCAACCAGTCCCCTCCCCACGACACACCTGTCATTCCTCTTATCCCGGACACCAGCATCCTTTGGCTCCTGCATCCGTTTTCAGCATTCCTTCACCTGCTGCCGCTGCTCATTAAAGCCGCCAAAGGCAAGTTCAGCTTTTCTTGAAAAGAAAAAAGCGCAAAATACACTAGGAGAAATCTAATATACATAGTTTCCAAGCCTGTTAAGGAGCTTAGCTTCCGGGCGTAAGCCTTTGAAATTAAATTAAGAGACTTACGATTTCAAAACAACTACCATAATCTCAATATCAAGCTAATTTATGAACTTTCTGCAATGTTTACCAACTGAACTTGACCATTTGAAATATTTGGCACTCACTTTTGAATACTTTCGCCAATACCAGAGCACATCTATCTATCCTGCCACAAATGAGCAAGGACATCACTCATACAATAGCCATTATATTTTCCACTGTGCCTCAGTGTCAGTGGGTTATGGAGGAGAACCCGAAATGGGCAAAGAAAAAGTCAAAGACAGCTCTGGTACTTTTCGGCCAGTTGGCATTGTTTCAACTGAAGTGTGGATAAGGCGGATGTGGCGGATGTAAGGCCGGAGTCAGCAGTTTCTTCCGGCGGGGGAAAGGATTCTCGAATTCGGCATTCGGCATTCGCCACTGCCTAAGCTGTAGCATTCCGAGCCGTTTCCTTCCGCAACTTTTGGCCTGAATATTTACAATCGTCGTCGTGGGGCGCTAATTAAATTTCACAGCATGAAACCGTAAATAAGCGAAAGCGATTCCTTTTGAAATGTGGCCTAAACCGTGGCCGTTTCCATGGTTCACTTTATTTTCCTATTTTATTTTCTATTTATATTTTTGTTTGTGTTCGCAGGCAATTGCATTTGCCGGATGCATCTGGCAGTGCATGTGGCATGTGGCATGAGGCATTAGAGCTAGGCTCCGGGCGGAATGGCAACAGCTGGCTGAGTAGTGGAATATTAAAAGTTTTTACCTCCAGCTTCCTGCCAGCTGGCTGCTGCCACATGCCACATCCGTCCTGTGGTATAGAAGAATGGGGGCCGGCGAGGGGTAAAAACCGAAAAATGTCACACAAATATGTGCCGCCGGCAGCAAGGACTAAAGCGATTTATGTGCACCAACTCTGTTATGACAATGACAGCACTGCAAATTCACGCTTGGCCAGGTCCAATGTGCATTAGACACAATACTCGTAATATGCGCAGCTGGTGAAACCGCACCGACCAGGCCAAGAACACAGCCCGAACAAAGTGCTGCACTCGATGGCATCGCATCGCATATTAAACCCACATCCTGCCCCCCACCCGTGGACAAAAATGTTGCAGAAATTGCTATAATGCGGGGGAACATTAAATAAAAACCGAAAATAAAATTATGTTTATTTTTCCCCCATCCCCTACGACGACGACGACGACGACGACTCCTCAAGGCTCTTGTGTTTGCTCGTGTATGGGGAGTATGGCTTCTGGAGGAGGTCTTCAAAAACTTGCCAACGACACAAGAAACTTTCCCTTCAAGCACTCTCCAAATTATGCTTTTCCTTCTTGTTTTCCTTATGGGGAAAACTTGCTTACACCGAATTCAAGAGACGTTAACAACATCCTCACGGGGACGAAGGACGAGGGACATAGGGGGCGATGGTACAGCCGAAAGCTGAAAAAGCTGGTTGTTCTTATTTATATACAAGAAGAGGAAAGCGGAGTCGGAAAGGACAAGGATATTTAACAACAAGGAGGCACCAACAATGTCATGCGATTCAATTACATAGTTTTGGAACATGCGAATTTTTAGCTCATTATTTTCAACGTTGGCTACAAAGTATTGTAAGCAGAAATGACAGAAGCTAGGATAATTTTTTTGATTTAATATCCATACAGATATTCAAATGTAATGATCCCGTTATCGAAGATCATAAAGCCACGATAAGTTTCCATTAATCGATGGTTAGATAAAAGCTATTCCAGATTCCAGAGATCCTGTTATTGAAGATCATAAAGCCTCGATAAGCTTTCATTAATCGATAGTTAGATGAGAGCTAATTAGGAATGTATCTCAATTAGTATTCATTCTAAATATTTATATTCAAATCCCCAAAATAGACTTAATCATACAGTTCATTCTTTAGAAACCCAAAGAACAAAAAAGGGCTTATAATTACCCATTTGTCTAGGCCATGGAATTGATGAATGAACTTTTAGACTTGTCACGCTTTCATCCCCATTTCACGTCCGCCATTCATTCACCCACTCACACAGACACACTCGCTAGGGAAAACACTTGTCACACATACGTACGTACACATATCCATCGAAATACTCGCACCAAATGTTATCGCTTCGTGCTTATCGCAAAACGCATCGCAGCAGGAGAGGAGGAAGCCCAGGGGCAAGGGTGCAGGAGCAGGAGCAGGAGAAGGAGAAGGGGCAGATGAAGAAAGCTCGTGTGCGACAGTCTGCCATTGTGCCAAATTGTTAATGCTCAGCATTCTCTGGTTGCCATCTCCTTTAGCCCGGCGCTGCTCCTTGGGCTGCCTCCTTTCTATTATTGTTCTTGGCATTATCATTGTATCGTCGTCATCGCAGCTATTCTCCTACTTTCTTAGAGTCCCCGGAGTTCCACTCCCACATTCTACATCCCGACATCCCTACACATCCTACATTTTTATTTTATTCGCTTTTTCGTTGTTATTTTCTTCTTTTTTTTTGTCGGCGTCTGCCGACAGGCGACTGGGAGAGAAAATTTAATGCTTCTGGTGGCGTCTGGCGGTCGCGGCGCCAAAGTTTCTTTATGACCTCTGCCCTGTATCCCAGATACAATACCATATACTAGATATGTACGTGTGCTGGCCACGAATAGAGGATATCCCACACTTTTGTGTGGGTGAATTGATTGATAAGGTTTCTGCGAACAAAACAAAACAGAACAAAATTAAAGTTAACCAGGAATAGAAATAGAAATGCCAGAGCGTTGGTGTCGCCACACGCTGCCATCTCTAGATTACGCATACGCAGCGCTGGCATTTCCAAGATTACGCATACGCAGCGTTGACAAGATAGACCAGAAATTTAAATACGAATTACACTGTGCATTGACGAGAGCCGGAGCGCGCGTAACTTGAGACTGCCTCAAGGCAAGCTAGACTCCAAAACTTTGGCCATAAAACGATGGGGAACAACCGCAAAGCGTTTGCTTAGTTATCCCCGCCAGCATCTAGGAAACTTTTCGCTTTAATTCCACTTTGTCGCTGCCTTGCCTTTGCCTTTGCCTCATTTTTAAGCAAATATTGTGGCAGACTTACACACACACATATACATAGTATCTCTAGCCACCACCCACGCCCCCTTTTTCTCTGCTCTAGGATTGCTGCCGGCTTATTTGCGTCTCCACATGTGACTCAATCTAAAACACAGAGCAAAAATCTTGGAAATAGTTCTAAAATAAAATACCACAACACTTTCAGGCATGTAGGGCCTGGTAGAAGTACTACCTCTTTTCTTCCAGTGTCGACTAGTTTGCATGGCCAAGACCGTTGCAGCGACAACAAGGAAACCAATAAAAAAACATTCAACTAATTTGAAGCGCGATGAAAGTTTTACAAAGCACCCAGCCCCAAGTTATATGCAACTAATTACGTGTGTTACATTGTGTGAATAATAGCGGCGTGTGTGCGTAATGTGTGTATGGCCATATCTGGTAATTGCTTTGCTTTTTTATTGCTTTGGGTGCCAGCTTAATGACCATAGGCGTGCTCCGGATTTGACCGCCACGGTCATCAACTGATGAGGCAACACGGTGGAGCAAAACGGAAAGTTAATGCCAAGATCCTCAAACAAATGAACTTTATGTGGCATGTGATTTGCGAGTTGGGTCACAAAAATGTTGGCCAACAGCAGCATAAAAGCCTGTTTAAAGTTTGGACAACAATTAAAACTTTATTTTGATGGTTTCAGAACAAGAAGCATATAGTTTTCATTTTGAAATGGGATCATAAAAGTGGAATTGGGTTACTGTTTTATGGGATTTATGAAAGCTACGAATTCTTTTCAATTCCCCCTTTAAATGAAATTTAAAATCTCAGAGGAAAATCTTAAATTTCAATATGGGAACACAAAGGAGGAACCTGTCTATTAGAAGGAAAACTGAAAACAGAATAGAACAATCAAAACAAGTCATTCTTGTATTTCCATGACCCGAAGACAAACTGAATATTTTTCCGTTTTCCAGTTCGCTTTCAGTTCCTGAGAGTCCATCAGTGTCGATTGAGGCATTGAAGCAGAGATTGATGTTAATTATCTGCCTCTGCTTTGCTTGGCATGGCATACTTTTTTGGGCAGTCAATCAACGGTCATGATTGCATGAGGAGAGGACCAAAAAGTTTCCCAACTCCCAAGGCTCCTCCTCGATTTTAGCGCCCTGCGACAGAGAGAGAGAGTTTATGGCGCGAGTGTAATAAAATTCATATTGTACCAAAAAATTTTAATGCCGCCTGAAAAATAACTCCCAATAAATAATCCTTAATGTCCTGTTTGTGCTAGAGTGGGCGGGTAGATTGCTGCGTGTGTGGGCGAGAGATTCGGAGTGTGGGTGTTGAGGTAGCTTATGTTGTCCCACCATAAACAAGGCGTGGCCCTCATATGACTTTGTGTTGTGGCTCTCGTTGTGTTTTTCTGCTTTCTGCGGTCTAACCGCATCACATACAACCTTACGTGCCTGTTGTTGCTGCTGCTGCTGATGATGCGGCCATCATGTCCTGGCAGTGTTATGACGTGGCTTGTCGCCTCCTCCAAACGCTGAATCTCTGCCCCTGACATCGGCTTTAAAGCGGAAAGCAAGCTCTGCGCTAAAAAAAACAAAGGCGAACGGATCCCCGCCGCATAAAAGTGAAACATTGCCGCGACAAATTTGTCAACTTTGTCAACGCTGGGGACCGCAAGTAATAAATGACCAGGTTTTTGTTCGTTTTTCGCTTCATATTTATTATTATTTATATTTATTTGTGTGTGTGTGCCAGCAGCGTCATCCCGAGGGACTTTAATATTAATTAATTTTCGAGGTCCTCCCCTATCGGGCCTCCAGCTTGCACCAAAACAATTCCCGCGGCATTAACCGAAAACCGGCAATGCTGCCCATCATGTCCCGCGTTGTGCTGGCGGTGGGCTTCAGCCTGAAATGACGGACCAGTTGATACAGCAAGGACTTCACCTCCATGAGGGCCATTCGGTTGCCAATGCAGCTCCTCTGGCCAACCCCGAAGGGCAGGTAGGTGAACTGCCGGATTTCGTGTTTGTGCTCCTCGTCAAAGCGCTCCGGTCGGAACTCTTCCGGCTCCGGGAAGTTGTCCGGATCGTGATGCAGGGCAATAACCGGAATATGAACGAGGTCGTCTTTGCGAAGGGTCAGCACCAAATTGTCCTCCGCATCGCGCAGCTGAAAGTCCGAGGCGCACATACGATCCAGGACGATTGCCGGTGGCCATTTTCTTAGAGATTCGGAAACCACGCAGTCCAAGTACTTCATGCCCTTGAGGGTATCAAAGTCTAGTGGCTTGCCTTGCAAGTCCTTCTCCACTGCAGCAATTTCATCGTAAAGCTTATCCTGCACCTCAGGATTCACCATCAGCTCGTAGCAGGTGAAGCTCAGGCAGGTAGAGACTGTCTCGAAGCCCGCCGTAAAGAAGAGAAGACACTGGGCCAGCAGATCATCATCATTGAATTCCGCTTTGTCTTCCTTGGAGTCCTTATCGGTGGCGGTTTCCTGATCCTTTTTAAACTGCTTCTGGGCCTCCATGAGGAGGTGAATCATGTCAGGTCGCACTATATTGTGCTCCTTGCGATAGTTCATGGCGCCGAATACCAGTTTCTTAAAGTAGTCCACATTGTTGAGGTCCATCACAGGAACCCGCAGAGCCTGCCAATAGTTTTGTATAAAAAAAATTTATAAATTGAGACTCTTTATGGTTCTCTGGAATCTTACCTTCATCAACTTGGGCACAAGAATGTACAGCACTACCTTGAATCCACCCCACAAGGTGAACTCTGAGATGCGCTGGCCAAGGGTGAAGAACTCGTTATTGGGATCCTTGAAGGAATTAACTTGAATACCAAAGGCAGCCGTGGCAATTACATCGTTGGTGTACCGCGTGAAGAACTCCTTCAGCTCCAGCTCACTGTTGCCCGCTTCCAGTTGCCGTTCAACATAGCCCACTGCCTCAACGTTGCAGGCATGGACCAGCTCGAATATTTGCCGAATCTTGAGGCTGGTGAACGTGGGAGTCAGAGTGCTTCTCATTTGCTTCCAGCGCTGATCTCGCAACGTGAGCAAGCTCTTGGACATGACGCTGGTCTCGTTGGGTCCGTCGCTAATTCCCTGGCGGTGATTGGCGAAGGTATCGAAGCTCTTGATGCCCACCTGGCGGATGAGCTCCGGATCGGCAAGGTAGTACAGAGGATCGCGCAAGTTGTAGACTCCGTAGACCTTGTGCTGCTTCAAACGCAGGTGCTGATCAATGCTAAGGAGAAAAAGGAGTTAACTAAGATCCAACTCAGTCTCCCATAACTTACCTAAACTTTATATAAGAGTCGGAGCCCATCATCACCGACCAAGGAATATTCCCCAGTACCGGTACCGGCCTCTCATGGGCCACGCCCCGCTTCGAGAAGTAGCCAAAAGTGTAGACCGACCATTTGTACAGTAGTAAGCCGATAAAGGCCACAAAAATCAACAGCTCCACGAAAACCATTTCGGCGTTATGAGTTGCGAGGGGCTGGTGGGGGAGCTAATCGAGTCACGCAGCGTGGCTGGGAGCTTCCTGAATTTTGAAAGAGAGCGTCTTCGCCAGACGACGGCTGGAGCCCCACTGAAATAAACAAAGAGCTCTCTCTTGGCTATATATATGGGGTGATAGGAGATATAGCCGGAGAGAACAAAGAACCGGCAAGTGGTGCAGCAGTGTGCGTGAGAGCCACCTATCTGGAGAGAGCTTCTTTACTTAACAATTAACATTAACAGTCACGTGTATTTGTTACTCAATTTTTAACAATCTATTTTCTTATAAAGTATGTTGCATACATATACTTTTCTTAAAACGATACCAGATTATGTATCTTTTAATTTCATATGTTTCTGAAATGCAGAAATCACACTCGCTCACGTCACTAACTATTTTTAGAAGATAATCGAAAAATATTGTTATAAATAATGCACATTTCATGTTCGAACTGGATTAACTCCAAAAAGATAACAAAAACATTTAGTAACTCTGGCTATTTATTACGAAATAATGCAATGATTTTACCTGTTTGGAGACTCTATTTCACACACAAGAATTCATTATTCAACGAGTGTGGTTATGCGAGTAGATTCAGATCTCATCGGAGATGAACTTGGCATTCGGCTTGTCATTCCCAATCTCATTGGCATAAACTAATTTCAACATTAATCCCCTTAAGTGAGTCAACTATTTATTATAAAGGACTTAGCGACGACAGTTGAGACAGGAGACAGTAGACAGGAGGTGTGGAGGAAGGTCCCAGACTAGGTCCATAGAGCGGAGTGGGGCTACGTGCCTGGGATCTTTCCACAACGGCGACCTCAAAGCCGAGAGTGGAATGAAACTTCTGTCAGTTGCTGCATCTTACACGTAGAATAATTTTAGGAAATTAGATATCTAGAGAATCATTAGAACTAATACAATGAATATTGAAGATTAATAAAAATTAAAGTTGAAAAAAATATTTACTTTATTTGTAAGTTTTTAAGTTTACTAATTTACTTACTATTTTTTCTTAAAGTGTGCCCGAAAAAAACTCTTTATACACTTATGTGATGGTGTGCGTTGGAGTGGTATAAGCATAATGAAATTGCCAGGAGTTTGCAGGTCGGAAAAGTTTCGTGTGTAAGTGTGTGTGATTTCCATCGGAGTGAGAGTGAGAGTGAGAGGTCCAAGACGAACTTCAGATCCTTGGGAAGGCAACTCACGTTCTGTGCAAGTGACAGAATTTGCTTGCATTTAGCGAACGGCTAACGAGAAATTATTGCACCGAGGGGAGAAATGGAGGACATTAAATGGAGTGATGGGAGGTGGAGCATAAAATCGGCCAGCAGGCAAATCCGGTTCCACTCCCTCCCCGGGTTTTCTGTTCTTTTGCAAATTGCGGTCAGCACTCTGGACCCAAGGATATCGAAGGATGGCTAAATCAATCTCGAATCCCGCTCTCGTTCACTTGAGCCCGAGTGCTCATCCACTTCGGCATGTTTTTTTTGCTCAAACGCCAAGGAATTAAATCTTCTGCTCCCTCTGACTTTTATCTTGTTTCGTCTTCTTTGTTTTTTCTTGCTGGATATCAAATGTGTTTACATTGGCGTGAGTTCCCAGACTCCTTCAAGGAGGAAGGACGAAGATGAAAAAACCAAAATGGCCAAGTACTTCAAGTCGTTTTTTCTTGGTCTGTGAACACACAACAGTAACATGGAAAGAAATCTTGAAAAGAAATCATTAAAAATTGTTTTTTAATAAAAATTAAAGAATTTCCATCATTATATTTTTAATGTTTCTAAAGCTTTTAACATTTTTATCATAAAAAAGTGTTTGATTTTTAAAGCAATTGAAAACTTGTTGTAGTGCAGTGTCCATGTCAGCGGGGTTTGGGTTTTTGGCCATTTGAATTGTATGTCCTCGTATTCGTTTGCGTCCTTGTCCTCGGCTTTGTTGCTTTTGCTGTTATTCTCGAGTCTGTTTTCGCTTCCATTTCCATTCTTTGCATTGCCATTGCCATTAGAATTCAAGTGCCGCAAGTGAACTTTCCTACCCTCCCTCCCTCCCACTCACTTTACTGGCTCCCAGGACTTCACTCCCATTTCTTCGCTCCACTTTGATGTCCAGCCAAAATGGCCAAAGTCAATGTTTTGACATTCTGACTCTAATTAGGCCAAAATTTTGTGTTTTCTCTAATCAAACGGATAATAACGGAAGCAAACTCTCGCGGCCGTGCGCCCAAGCGCAAATATTTACTCTCCCCGCGAGAGTGTGTGTGTGTGTGATTTAGAGTGCCGATGGCATTGTGTTGAAGCGAGTGAGAGTGAGATAGAGCACACACTTGGCATATTTCTTGCATTCCAGTCAACTTTTCCTTCCATATGCGCAGCCATCCCACTCACTCGCATTCCGGGCGGTACTCCCCCACTCAAGTGGCCAGCAGTCCGCAAAGAAAGTGCTGAAGAAAGCAAACAGAGCCAGGAGAATCCGAGATCCTTGTTGGGAATACCCTGTACTGTACAGATTGGGTTTATTCCTTATTATCCTTTAAGATTGTCAATCCTCAAAAGCGCATGAAAAGCTCTTAAAACTACAAATTATTTCATACAAATTCAATTATCTACATCCAGGGTATAGGATATATAGTACTCCTTTAAATTTCTTCAACCAGCCTTCCATAAGGCAAACACTCGGCCACTGTTGCTGTTTGTTTTCAAGTTGGGTTTCCTTTTTACTTTTATCCTGGTTATCCTGCCATGCAGAATTTCAATTTCCCAGCTCTCATGCTGATTGCATGAGTTTATAATTAAAATAAATAAATCAGAGCTTGCAAAACCTCATAAATATTGGGTTTCTTCAATTTGTCTGAGAGATTGAATGGCTCCCGAAAGTATGCAACCGAAATGGCAGCATCTCCGGAGAGTCCTTTGAGTTTATGGCTAAACAAAATGTATAACATCCGGATGTTTTCTATTCATACAAGGATTCTCAAAATCCGGTTTGAATAACTGCTTATTGAAATGCCAAAAATGTTTCGCCTTGATAATCGCGCCATAAAGGGCTTAGCCAACAACTGCATAGTGGAGGTCCTGACACACGCCAAAAACAACATTCCATATAAAATGTTAATTTATTGCCAGTATGGGCCATTCCACAAACGATGTTATTATGCAATGGATTGGGAGGGGCTGGGGAGGTGGCATAAACAAGCCCGGAAAAATGCTAAAAAGAATCTACAACACAAATCGGCTAAATTTCAGTTTAAATGTATTTCTATGGCCGAGTGTGGCCTACGAATTTATGACAAACGGAAAACGTTTTTGGGTAGATTTTTCTGCTTTTCTGGTCTCTGCAAAATCAACAAAATGCAATAAATATTTTTTTGGGGCAGATCGCGAAAACAATGGCTTGGCCCACTTATTGATTCCATTTCGATTCACCTCCACCCACGACTCTGCATCTCGGGCAAATGGCCAAGGACCAAAACCGAAAGACAGGACCCTCAACGAAGTTGGTGGCCAACACCTGCTCGTACGTGACCCGGCCAAAGAATTTATGTGTGTCGAAGGAAATCGAAAAGCATTTTTTATGCACGCATCAAATTTATGGCCAAACAAGGCCTGTGCTCTTGGCCAGATAGCTACCATACACCATCCACCTCACCCATTCCAACCTTTCCCTTTATTTTGAGTTTCGCGAGGTCCTGCAGTGCCCGAAAATTCTCTGACAAATATTTACTCACAGATTCCGCCCGCTGGCAACGCGAGTCCTGTCAATCGGCCGATGGGCTTCCAGGGGCGCGGGTCAGTCATGTCACAGCATAGATGAGCTCCACATTGTTTGTTGTCCTTGTGTAGGTTCCTATCAGTTTATGCGGGAGCTTGTCTCTTAATAAAGGGTTTGTTTTTCAGGCAACCATGGCTGGCTGTAATTTGTATTGGTTTAAATTTCTAGCAAAACACACAAATTTAAGGATGCAAAAGAAAAATGAGACCCTAATACGAGGAAAACATAGTAGTGCCATGGGGAGCCATATTTGGCCCACGGCGATGGCCATATCTTTGCCAAAAGTCATCCGATTCTTGAGCGGAATACCTTAATCGATTTCTGGACAGATGCTCCACAAATCTGCATTAAAACCTAGAAACAAATTATTTTTTCGATTTTTTCTCAAATTTTCTAGGGGATCCCCTCCAAAATTTGTAAAATGCCGGGGAAGCCATATTTGGCCCACGGCGATGGCCATATCTTTGCCAATAGTCATCCGATTCTTGAGCGGAACACCTTAATCGATTTCTGGATAGATTCTCCACAAATGTGCATCAAAATCTAAAAACAAATTATTTTTTCGATTTTTTCTCAAGTTCCTAGGGGATACCCTTCAAATTTTGAAAACCGCCTGGGGAGCCATATTTGGCCCACGGCGATGGCCATATCTTTGCCAATAGTCATCCGATTCTTGAGCGGAATACCTTAATCGATTTCTGGACAGATTCTCCACAAATCTGCATTAAAACCTAGAAACAAATTATTTTTTCGATTTTTTCTCAAATTTTCTAGGGGATCCCCTCCAAAATTTGTAAAATGCCGGGGAAGCCATATTTGGCCCACGGCGATGGCCATATCTTTGCCAAAAGTCATCCGATTCTTGAGCGGAATACCTTAATCGATTTCTGGACAGATTCTCCACAAATCTGCATTAAAACCTAGAGACAAATTATTTTTTCGATTTTTTCTCAAATTTTCTAGGGGATCCCCTCCAAAATTTGTAAAATGCCGGGGAAGCCATATTTGGCCCACGGCGATGGCCACATCTTTGCCAATAGTCATCCGATTCTTGAGCGGAATACCTTAATCGATTTCTGGACAGATGCTCCACAAATCTGCATCAAAACCTAGAAACAAATTATTTTTTCGATTTTTTCTCAAATTTTCTAGGGGATCCCCTCCAAAATTTGTAAAATGCCGGGGAAGCCATATTTGGCCCACGGCGATGGCCATATCTTTGCCAAAAGTCATCCGATTCTTGAGCGGAATACCTTAATCGATTTCTGGACAGATGCTCCACAAATCTGCATTAAAACCTAGAAACAAATTATTTTTTCGATTTTTTCTCAAATTTTCTAGGGGATCCCCTCCAAAATTTGTAAAATGCCGGGGAAGCCATATTTGGCCCACGGCGATGGCCATATCTTTGCCAATAGTCATCCGATTCTTGAGCGGAACACCTTAATCGATTTCTGGATAGATTCTCCACAAATGTGCATCAAAATCTAAAAACAAATTATTTTTTCGATTTTTTCTCAAGTTCCTAGGGGATACCCTTCAAATTTTGAAAACCGCCTGGGGAGCCATATTTGGCCCACGGCGATGGCCATATCTTTGCCAATAGTCATCCGATTCTTGAGCGGAATACCTTAATCGATTTCTGGACAGATTCTCCACAAATCTGCATTAAAACCTAGAAACAAATTATTTTTTCGATTTTTTCTCAAATTTTCTAGGGGATCCCCTCCAAAATTTGTAAAATGCCGGGGAAGCCATATTTGGCCCACGGCGATGGCCATATCTTTGCCAATAGTCATCCGATTCTTGAGCGGAATACCTTAATCGATTTCTGGACAGATGCTCCACAAATCTGCATCAAAACCTAGAAACAAATTATTTTTTCGATTTTTTCTCAAATTTCCTAGGGGATTCCCTTCATATTTTGAAAAATGCCAGGGGAGCCATATTTGGCCCACAATTATAGCGTAAATATTGGAGTTTTAAGACCAAAAAAAAATATGTTAAAAAGAAAAAAAAATAATTTAAAAAAACATCCCCCTCCTCCTCGATTCTCATAAGGGGCACTTAAGCTAAATAAAAACCAAAAAAAATTATAAAAATTTTTTTTTTAAGTTTCAAATTAGCTTAAATTTATCCAGGATATGTCGAAATGAGGATTCTTAAGCCATAAAATAAAAGACTTAAAAGATAACTACTTCCATAACCTTACCAATAAATAAAAACTATTTTATTGGAAACTTTCCAAGAACCTTTTATGTATATTATATGATTCTGTGAACAAACCCATTAAAAGCTCTTTGTTTATAACCAGTGGCTGTGCCGTGGAGCATCTCTGTTTCGAAGGATAAAGTGGGTGAATTGTTGGGCCAAAAAGGAGTGGCTCTGCCTAATATATATGATAAGGATGTCCATACAATATGGGCCCTGACCGCCCTCTTTCGGCGCCCCTGTGCGCACTCATTCAAATTTATGCTTATGCCTAAACGCTGATTATGACAAATATGCTACGCTCCACTGGACAGGCATATTTGCCCCACCCCCGAAGCACAGGACCCCCTTTTCCTGGGCAGGATTATTATTTCTGTAGGCCTGTTTGTGCGCTTCTGTTTGTTGGCTTTCGGTCAGTTGACGAAAATCCCAAAATAAATAAAAGTTTTATTATTAGCTCGATGGGGACAAGCGGGTCGAAGGGCGAGCGGGAAACCGGGAGTCAAAGCCCCAGCAAATAGCAGAAAATAAAATGGAATCAAAGCAGGATTTCTGGTTCCATTCTGAAGGCCACTAATGACAGGCACGCACACACCCACCCAGATATACATATATATAATGGTATATAGGATATATGCGGGGGAGTATGTCAACAATTATAATGTGCAAATTGTTTGATACGTGTGCGTGTGTGTTTGTGTGTGATTGTCCTTCTGTCACCTGCCACATTTGCTTTATTGCCGCTCATTAGAGATGCTCGACGAGCAGCAGCAGCAGCAGCAGCAGCAGAAGCCAAAGGGAAACCCTTTCCATCCTCCCTATAATCCTGCCTGATGTTTTACATGTTGCTCTGTTGACTTCCATCACGTATTAGTTTTTTCCTTTAGTCATGTGGCCCCGATTCCCTTTTTGGCCCGCTTGACTGCGATTTGACAGCAAATGACAAAAGATTTCTGCCCGCCAGCTGGTCCGACACTTTGATGAATGGGGTCACCAAGTTGTGGCTTCCAGGATTTACGAGAGAGAGTTCCATACCATGGCACTTAGGGATACAAATGTTTAACGCTTCACTTGTTCAGCTGCACAAATGCATGTAATAACTTTGAAATAATATCTTAAATAGGTATTTTAATATCCATTTTCATGGAAAACGGAGGCAATCAGCTATCCAATTCAGGTCAACTATCACAGAATTAGCCTAAAATAAAGCTCTAAAATAATTGTCTGTTTAAAGCTAACACTTATTATCCGCCTCTTGTTTAGTGATTATAAAATATGTATTTGGTCAACTATTAAATGGAATGCCTAATTACATTTAGAGTTTGCAAAGCTGTTTATAATTATGAAAAATAAATAAAGCTTATTTTGGGAATTAAAATATGAATAAGAGCTATATGGCTTAGGATTTCATGATTCAAGGACTCCACTTGTGTCAATTGTTCTGGCCAAAGCGATTATATTGCATATACGCAGCGTAATTGTCAGAGACGCGACAGTGAGCCCAACAATCCCTCTAAGCCAACAATGGAAGGGTCTGCATCCGGATTCCATCCGGCGTAACTAAGCCCGTAGCTGGGCCAACAAAAAAAGGATTATTTTGATTATTTTGCGTGTTTGCTACGTGTCCATTCCTTCAAAAGAGTGGGTGCTGGAGGCCGTTCATTTCAATGAACTTGCTTTTCAAACGAACATTTTATCATGCTTGGCCAGGCCGAGTTAACCATTTTCCCTCGAACAACAATAAAACGAAGGCCAGTCGGTGCGTGAACTGAAGAAATCTGGGTGGAAATTTGCTTACTTATGTTTGTGCCTTTTTCTGTTTTTCTGCTCTACTTCAAGATATCCAATCCCTGTGGCTAACGAGCTGGCTCAGCTCCGGTGGCGGGAGGACTAAGCGGCGTATTGGCGGAGGTGGTGGCCAGGAGAAGCGCCCAGTCAACGTTTACACGCTCCAGCAGCCGCATAAATTTCCGCATCAATTGGACGTGTACGGTGGCGGTAATTGTAGCCGCCAGGAGCTGGACAGGATCCACCAGCCTGGCACCGGTGTGGCAACAGCAGGGCCACGACAGGAATCAACACTTTTCCAAACCAAAAGTCGACGCCAGCTGCGGCAGAGCGGTGACAGCAGCAGGACCACCACCAGCACAGCAGCCGAACAAATTTACGAAACCAAATTTATTGAAAGTTCAATGGGTAAGGCAACAAAAAGCCCAGTATCCCAGAATCCCACCATCCCAGTACCCCAGCATCCTAGTACCAATATCAACACCCCTAAGCCCACCGAAACAATCACAATCACCAGGCAGCAATAAGAATTTAAATTAAATTTTCGCTTTTTTTCGGCGCAACCCCCCCATTTTTGTGAGCGTCTCCTTCGGATTTTCCCCGTTTCGATTGCGAATGCGAAAAGTTGAAACAGAGAACGCCGTCTGCTGTTTGATTTCAATGTTAAATTTGCATAATTTTGTTAGGGAACATTTTCCGGTTCGGTCCTAAAAGTGAAATACATATAACCTACTCCCCAAAACTTACTTATCCATATATGACAGGCTTTTACTTTTATCCATGTATCATATATCATAGAATTCCCCCACAAGTAACTTCAAAACTATTTGCTGAATTTAAACAATCCTTATTTGATGATGAAATGATGGGCAAATATGTATGTGATATATGACTCTGTACTGACATTTAAGTTTAAAGTTTTAAAGGACATTTTTTCTGCCTGCTTAGCCCAAACAATGGACGACATGGTCTTTCAGTGCAACAATCAAAATTCGATTTATGTCCTTAATGCCAGCTATAGTGCATATGGGGTAAGTCCTTTGCAATGAGGATACTGCTCTCTGTCCAACCGACTGTCTGAACTTTACTTTCCATCTTTCTCTCTCTTTTTCTCTCTGGTGTCCTATCTCTGTCGACCATCTTGGCAGGACTTTAGCACATATGCGGCAACAACGCGTGAAATAAATGGCAGCCGGAGCAGAGTGGCGAATCCAATCGAGGCAACTTGCTCGAGTGGCGTTGTGCAACATAAATTCAAAACTTTTGGCAATTCCAAAGCAACGGCAGCAGCAGTAGCAGCAGCATCCGCATCAGTAGAAGCAGCCACAACAACATCAGGAGCAGGAATAGGAACAGGAACAGCAGCGGAAAGCGCATCAAACTACGTAAATCCTGTCGCTACATCAATGTCAACCGCAATGTGTTCACCGGCAACGGCGGCCCTGCAAAAATTGTTCAATTGCAGCGTCGGCGGAGCCTGCCAAAATGTCACCCACACTCAGGCCCTCGGCAGCCACAACAACAACCACAGCAGCAGCAGCAGCAACAGCAACAGCAACAACAATGGGAGCCACAACAATAGCTGCCTGTCAGCGACAGGCATAGGAGGAGGTGGAGGTGGACAGAATGGCCGGAATCAACATCACAACCGGAGCCGTTGCGGGGAGTCGCTTGAGGGCGCGGCAAGTGGGCCAGCCTCAGGATCCGCAGGGGCAGGTGGTGGCGGAGCAGCAGGAGCCACAACGGCGGGCGGCCTCCCTCCACTCTTGGCCAAGAAGAAATGCACCAATGTCAAATCAGCGCTTATTGCCAAGAAGACAAAGTTTCTCAAATATCTCGAAGAAGAAAAATGGCGCAGCAACGCTGCGGCAGCGCCGGAAGATGCTGGTACCGTCAGGTATGTAAGAGTCCTTACACTAAGAAATAATTCGGCTTAAAATATAAAAAAAAAAACCTCACAAAATAGCCTCAAACAATAAACTTTTTTCATTAGATAATATTTCTCTTAAGACTTTGATTTATATTTTATTTTTATTGAAGTCTTCCCTTTCTTATTTATTTTTAATTAATATTTTCAAGTGTAGCGGCACGTGTGTGTGTGTGCGTTTTACGCCATCATAGCTAACAATCTTCGTGCCGCCGCAAAAACTTATAAATTCCCATAAATGTTATAAGGCATCGTGCAGGCAGAAGCAGCAGCGGCACCAGTGAGCTGCAAAATGTGGCAACTTTTTATGACGGCAATCGTGGCGCCGCGTCTTCAGGCTCTCCCGACCAGGCTTAGTTGCCATGCCAAAGTGGTTTCTCATTAAGTTGACGGAGTGCCGTGCGAATTGCATTCCAGCTTTCAGGCATTCGATTATTGCTTAATTAATTATTGAACTGTCCAGGCGACAAAATTGAGTTCAGCCTTCCGACTTACACAACCTGAATCCTACTAAGATAGACCCATTTCTCATGGTTGACTGCCTTATCCTTGGCCCTGGCTTTCTCAGTTGTTGCGGCTTTTAAGCGCATTCAATTACACAGGCCAACAGCAAAAAATCTCCACGCATAATTTTACCTGCTCCATAACCTTTAGGCTCTCCTGAACCAAAGTCCAGAACAAACATAGGTTCTATCACCCACCGTTTCCGCGGTACACCTAAGAGAAGAAATTGATCAAATTTTACCATATATTGAATTATGTAGGCCGTGAAATGGCTACGACCATCATTGTTTCCAGTACATATCATTTTTGAAATGTATGTGTACCAACTAAAATTAAAAAATGGTATCTAACAGTTACCATATCTTTGGAATACTCATCCAAAGTTGAAATCTCAGATTTTCTACGTTAATTTTTTCTCTTCTATGATTTTTCCCCAAACATTTTTCTATGGAAGATTTTTATTTTCTTATTGAAATCAGTAGATCATACCATGTTTTAATTTTTGATTTAAGGAAAAACTCGGAATAATTTTATTGAATTTAATATAGGTGGTTCAACAATATTTTCTTAAATTAAATTGGAGTTTTTAATCTCATATTTTCAAAAAGTCATGGCTATCTACAACTTCTGTAAAGCTTTACTAAACAAGCTGAACCTGCAATAGATACGTTTTGAATATAGAAACAGTTTTAGATATCCATGACTTTTTGAAAATATGAGATTAAAAACTCCAATTTAATTTAAGAAAATATTGTTGAACCACCTATATTAAATTCAATAAAATTATTCCGAGTTTTTCCTTAAATCCAAAATTAAAACATGGTATGATCTACTGATTTCAATAAGAAAATAAAAATCTTCCATAGAAAAATGTTTGGGGAAAAATCATAGAAGAGAAAAAATTAACGTAGAAAATCTGAGATTTCAACTTTGGATGAGTATTCCAAAGATATGGTAACTGTTAGATACCATTTTTTAATTTTAGTTGGTACACATACATTTCAAAAATGATATGTACTGGAAACAATAATGGTCGTAGCCATTTCACGGCCTACATAATTCAATATATGGTAAAATCTGATCAATTTCTTCTCTTAGGTGTACCGCGGAAACGGTGGGTGATAGCACCTATGTTTGTTCTGGACTTTGGTTCAGGGGAGCCTAAAGATTATGGAGCAGGTAAAATTATGCGTGGAGGAAAAAAAAAGTTGGAAATTGTCGGCCTGTGTTATCTGTCAGCGGACACTTTGTTTCAGCCGCGAAACTTTGCTGCATTGTTCATGAAGTCATAAGTTTTGATCATCATCGCTTAGCAATTTAGTTGCCAGTGACGAAGGCAGCCCACCCATCCACCCAACCACCTCCCGACAAGCCAGCCAGTCATTTGCGAAATTGAAAAATTAACGCGCTCGGCATAAACATAAAGTAAGGCGAGTAACGCAGAAAGCAGTCAAGCTTAACGCGACTTAAAAGGGGGGGTGGGTCGAAAAAGTTGATTAAAATGCAGGCCCAGCCTTCTGAATGGATGGCTGGTCATAAATGTTCATATTGAAGTGCAATTTGAGACTGCAAGTAGCACTTAAAGGAGACTTTTACTGCAAATCGTATAAATTGCCAAAAGAAAAAGTGCATATTGAAGTATAATAATCATATTTTAAGGCCTGCAACCGAAAAGAAAACTTCTTCTCATACCACAAGAACCTCCCAAAGGCTCCTGACATCACTCATACGGCTTACGAGAGCGTAAAGTTTTCGAGTTCCCGCCACAGAGCCGGCACACTCCACCACTTTTGGCCCTATCCCTTATCCCCTTTGGCAATAATGATGTCAAAGTTCGTTCACTGAAAATTTCGCAGCAAAGGCGGCTGAGAAAATTTCATTAATTGCATCATGAAAAGGAGAGGCACGGCCTGGGGGGGATGGGTCTCGGTTCTGCTTTGATTTATTAGTACCCAGTGCGCATTTAATTAGTAAACGTCAGCCGACAAAAAAAAGGAGAGAGTGCAGCCCTCTTACTTTTTTAGTCACCATGGAGTAGCTCCTCCTGCTACTGCTTTCTTTGGCATTTTCATTATACACGGCGGAATACGGCGGCACGGTGGAAATTCTCCGGAGCACATTCATCAACTTTCTGGAGCCGGATGGCAACACCAGCAGAACTGACAAGAATGACACACCCGCACCCGGGTGTGTGATGCAAAATAACTGCGCAAATTTGTTGTGCAAAGTTACTTACTTTTCATATATTTTTTCATACTGGTGGCCTTTTTGCATCCTGCAGTTTTTATAGAAGCTATATTAATTTTAAATCCCCGACAGGTATTAAAGCCAATGCAGAAAAAAGTGTCTTAATTTAGCCTGAACTAAGAGTTGAAAAGTCCTTTGAAACGCCACAAATTAAATCATTCTATTGGGTTTCCTATTCATTAGGTTTTAATTGCAGGAATGAAAAGTTATAGCGGCTTAGGGCTTTATAAAAATATATTAACTAGGAAGGATCATTTTAGTTTAATCCGTAGTTAACTTGCCTATAATATATACATCCCACTTTCATATCAATTTGCATGGGCACGCACTAGGGGTCCTTTCCCCACTCTACCCAATATCCTTGCCCCACACGTACTCCCTAATCGGCAGCGTTCTTCCGCGCCACTTGCAACCATTTGATACGCGTTTAGTTTAGTCAACCAGAAGCTAAATAAACTTTCATTTAACATGCTCGACAGCAATTGGGCGCAATTGGAGCCACCACCCAGCCGGAACAACAATGGCGGGAACTTGAAAAATCAGAGCATCAGTCGCGAACAGGCCGGAGGAGCAGGGACTGCAAATGGAAATGGATGTTCCAGTGGTAGGGGCATGGGCATGGGCAGTGCCAGCGGCAGTGGCAGTGGAAGTGGAAGTGAGCAACGGCAGCTGAATAAATTGAACAACTGGAGCATGCATAATGAGGACAACATCGCACTGACCACCACCCAGCAACAACGGCTCTACCAGGAGGCAGCCGATATTTTGGGTCTAAGCTGCAGCCTCTGTGATAATTGCCGATGCCTGGACTGTCAGGTGAGTTGAATAGAATTTATGGATTCAGAAGGTGGGCTTTCCCAGATAGGACAACAATTTTTGTTTGACAACAGCCAGGCCTGCTAAACTATCCAGAAATTAAGATCTGGCGGGATTTCAATTCTTTAAAGAGTATTCATGAATTTTAAATGAGTTTTCAGCGGTTCTAGACGTTGAATTTTTGATAAGTTACAGTCTGTTTCAGGCGATTAACTAGGTCTTAAATATTTAACGACCCTAACAAGAGTAATGGTTAAATCATAAATTTTTAAAAAGTGAGAAATTCAGAAATCAATAAACAAAAAGATAAGCCTTTTGAAATGATTTTTAGATAGATGTTTATTAAAAGAAATAGATTATAGTATTTAATATTACTTAAAAATAATATTTGTTGCCTTGAATGAAGTTGCCATATAGCCATACAGCCTAGTTGTTAGTCAGTACCACTATATCCACTTAGACCCACCCAGGGCAATCAAGTGCTCAATCGCAATCTCAACACAATCATCAATCTACGGATTCATTCGCAGAGTGGTTACTTTGACTGTGACGACGACGACGAGAGCTACTCGGAGCACTCGCTGATGGACGATGAGTTCGAGTACGATGAGTACGAGTACGACTGCAGTGTGGAGGAGCTTCAGGCGATGCTGACAGCAGGCGGTGGGGGCAGCGGGAGCATCGAGGGACAGAATTGGAATTGGAATTCCCCGACCAACAACCCATGCTGCCAACTGGACACCCACCTGCAACTACCGTCGGACAATGGGGAATCCCATCCCGTCAAAACACAGAAGCAGCCGGAACAGGAGCCCGACCCAGAGCCAGTGTCGGAGTCGGAGTCGGGGAATGTCGGACATCGGGTGGCCATTGATTTTGATTTAATTAACGCCACTTGCAGCCAAGTGCTGGAAAATTGTGAAACATTCAACGATTTGAGTTTGCTGGATGCCGCTGCCGCCGCCGGAGCCGAGCGTCCTTTTACGTAAATCAAGGTAGGTGTCCGGTATTTGTCTGTTTTTTTTGGGGGGATTTTGGGGAATAGCATTGAGTAACTTCAACGACTGTATGACAAGCATATCCCATGACTAGAGAGGAAAGGATTTGTTTTCAGTTCGGGCTTTGAGGCAAGGATTCTGGCCAAAATACAGTGCGTACACGGTATGGGGAAAACTATTCCAATCAAATTCATTTCATTTGAATCAAAAGCTTTTACTTAAATTGAATTTCGATTGAATACTTCGCGTGTTTTATTTTTCGAGTGTACAATAACAATTTCTCAGTCGTTTCCTGGCCGTGAGAATAAAATTGGGGTTTATGCAAAAATGAGCAAATTGCATTTTATTCCATGCGAACCAAAACAAAAAAAAAACAGCAGTCAAAAGGATCTAAAAATGCCGCTGAGTTGGCAGAGCTTAACCCAAAGCTTGGCTAACGAAATTCTGGGCGGGATTGAGTGTACGGCGGAAGTGGGCGGAGAGAGCGGGTGGCGATGGAACCGCAACAGTGGCAAAATGGCCAGGCACTTGGTCAGTTTATTGCATTTAGTCAAGTTTTGTTGTTTGCATGGACGATTGTTGGCAACAAATGAAATGCGGTGTTTCTGCAGGGGCAAGGATAGAGCTTCCACAGGATGGGGGAAAAATGCGCGTGAAACAGAAGCTGAGGGTCAGCAAATTTGATTTTCACACACACAGTCGAAATACTCCATATTTGTTGAGGGCTCAAAGCAATATGCAAAACATGCATTTCCGTTTTTATTTTTCTGAACCGAAACTAAGAGTCCTTTTCCCCCTTTATTTTCTGTGTGTGTGTGTGTGTGTGTGTTTAAACTTTTTCAAGCTGCTCTCGTTTTGTTTGTGAGGTTTTTTTTTATTTGGTCGCCTTATTCAATTGAAATGCATTGCAACAAAGAGCACAAAAAAAGGCATGCCCGAGCTATGAAAAATTCATTGCCATCAAAATGGCAAACGGCAAAAATGGCAAAAAAAAGGCGGATGAACTGGGAACGGAACTTAAATCGAATTACATTTGCCAAATGAAATTTAAAGAGCCGACGAAGAGGCCCGAGAAGCCTCCCAAAGACCCGCCGAGTGAATAATGACTGTTACAAGCGTTGGCAATAAATAGGATGTGCTACTCCAACCTCTCCATCCGCACCATCCTCTTAGCCAAGCTCCACTGCACGGCGGCAGCCAAAAGCCGAAGCATCCAAAGCCTACTGCCTAAGCCCCTGGGGGCTTAATGTCTACAATGCTCTGCGTGCTCCCAGTTCGCCCCTCTCGAGGCCCAATATGTGGGTGTCGGCCAAGTGCATTGGCTGTTGTTTAACCTTCGGCCGTGCTCCGCCATATGTTGGCCAGTTGCCAGCCTGCCAGCGAATTTCTTCCTGCCAACCCCAAAGACAATGCACTAAAAACGAGATCCTTTTTCCAAAAAAACTTTCTCTATTCTCGGCCTGGCTCGGATGCCTCGCATGTGGCAGCTACTTATGCAATTTCTGCCACCAGGGGGTGTGCTTTATTGAAAAATCACTCTACCTTAGATTTTCCGCCACGGCCAATTGAGCACATTACCTTTACAAACACATCCTTACCATCACATCCTTACTAACACCCACACACACATACTTACATATGTGAAAAGCCCGCATTTAGACCGAAAGCGCCGGCCATAAAACCTTTCTCTGGAAAATGAAATTTTACGCAACCGCCACAGAAGTTGAAACATTTTGTGTTTACGAAGGTTTTTATTTTCAATTTGCCACATGGACAGTGGTCGGTTGTTGTTTTCACTGCATTGGATAGAGAATTAATTTGTTTATCCTTTATAGAATTTTTTCGAGTGTTTCGAGTATTTAACCAAAAGTCATCTATCAAATTAATGAACCCGCCAAGTCAAACTTTGGCAGTTCAGTGCGGTGGTGGTCCCTGGGACTGACAGTCGTCGGAGGCTAAGCTTAAGTGCTCCTAACCACGGTGCAATTGCAAATCCGAAACGGAATCCCAATCCGAATGCAATTGCCATTAGGAACTCAACCGCACAGCGCCCACAACGGCCACGCCTCCGCTTAATGATGCTTGATTTAATTAATGCCGCATTACCTACCTAGTAGGGGCCCCAGCTTACCCCACTTGGAGACTCCGGCTCGAATTGGGAATGCTACAGGGCCGGATGGCAATTGGAAATTGTGAGCGGCTGTTATGGGGAAAGGAAACGGAATGAATGCTATGGGGGTAAGGATAAGGGGAAAAGGGCTGGCAGGATGAACCACATTGCCATTTGCTGATGATGATAATTTATTGCCCCGAAGGGCTTACAAAGTTGCCTGCTCCACCCACTTAGCCCGGCCCACAGCTCGGCCCCAGCTCGGCCCTGGCCATGGCTCCTTGGAGGAAACGATTTCCGTTTCGGGCTGGCCCAAAGCGTGGGCAAATATTTGCAATGGCTTTCTATTTCCACAGCCAGACCAAACAAATTGTTTACAATATTTATTGTTTGTTCGATGTTCTGCGGCCGTTGACAATGATGAAATGGCCAGAATCGGACTCCGGATCCACCCAGTCAGGGAAATCAGCGCATGTGACTTGACCAATACAGTCACAGGACACTGTTGTCTTGTCCTGGATGTCTGGTAGCTTGGGTCAGAGGCAATCGGACGGCGTCAATGCTCATTTCCGTCGACATATTTTCATTTCCTTTCGACTTTTTGCTCCATTTTTGCCGTGTCTGTTTGTCCAAGGATTACCAGCAGCTGGCACTCCTTCCGCTCTGCCATAGTCCTTCGTCCGTTACCAGCGAAAATTGTAATTCATTAAACTTTATTGTCCAGCGTTCTCGTTTTCTCGTTGACCTCGCCGTTGAGAGTTCGACTTCAGTTTAATTTGTTTTTGAGACCGGAAAACCTCATTTATGGCCCATGTACGCGAAACGAAACTTTTTGGCAAACAGAAATAATAAAAAAAAAAAATAAATACAAAATCTGAGAGAAATAAAACACAGAAACGCACACAAAATCATAATTAAAATTTTCAATAAAATCTCTGTTAGCAGAGAGGAGCCCCCGAAAAGCAAACACAACCGCTTCTGCTTGCCTGCTAATTATAAATTATAATTTTCCAGATCCTTTGTTGCCAAAATTAATCTTAATGAAATTATTCAAACAAAAGTTTTCTGCAATCGCTGGGGCGGGTCGAGCCGGTGCGGCGCTTTGGGACTTGTACTCCTGCCCGACGGCAATTAATTTCGCTCAACATTCATGGACAAAGTGAGGCACGTTTCGATAATGAAAGCCGCAAACGGCCACGCCTCCTCCATTCAGGCGGCTCACGCCTCCTACTAATTGTGCTAACAACTTGATTCCAGCTGAGCAACTTTCTGTGCTCAGCAGTCGGTCTCAAAAATAGCCTACCGCACCACATAAAAGTGCCACACACCCACAAGGAAAAAAGAAAAAAAAAAGGAAAGTTTCGAGTGTGTGCGAGTTCTGGGCGGCCCCAAAATGTATGCTATCTAATTGTTAAAGCATCAAGCAAAAAAAAAATGCCACAAATTTGCGAGCCAAAGAACGAATATTTCGGTCTCTTGTCTGTCCCAGACCAGGTCCTTCCTGTCTCCTCCGGCCTGGCAGATGAAAATCAGGCTCTGGCGCTCCTTCACTGCAGTTTCATAAATTTGAATTTCAAATTTAATACACACACGCATAGAACGAAGCCCAAAGTGCCTCAGATACCGACTCACAGATACCTAAATTTTAAATTTCGGCAAGAGCCATACCTGTGGAGTGGAAGTCAGAGTATCCTGGCGTATATCAGTTAGCTAGCTGTTATCTTTGCACGTCAGACTGACAGATGCAAAGTGATATCCTTCAGAGTTCAGCCTGTTGCTGACAGTCCTGGCGATCAAAAAGATGAGCATGCCCGTCCCGATTCTTGCCACTTCCAGAGCATTTTCCGCAAAGCAAAGTTTCCTTTCGATGCTCAAAAGTTGGAAAGTTCTATCCTTATGCAAATTGATTTGTGTCGTGTGTGTTTCGGCTACAATTTTACCTTCGGTGCGATGCGGTGCGGTATGCGGACGTGTGGGCGTTCTTATACTTGTATTCATATGTATTTATTTGATTAAGGTCTCGGCACGGCCTGGTATTTTGCGTTTACATTGTAAACTGGAAGAAAACACAGAACTATTAACAAGACATAGTCGGGGGATAAATTAATTAAAATGTCAACGTGAATTTATCTTTCGCTTTAGCCATGTTTGCCGAAACCAATTTCAGTTTCGTATACGAAACTTGACAAAAGTTACTTCCTGCCACGGGGGTGACGGAAGGACACTCCAGGATCTTTGAGGCTAGGCAGGACATAATTTTAAAGCCACAAAAAGACGAAAACATGTCTCTGAATTTTTTATGAGATGGCCAGATAGTATACGAGCCATAGCTTTGATGTGCATATCCTTAAAGATGGTTAACACAAGTTTATTATTAAAATAAGTATAAGAACTTTATCTAGGAAGCATTGAATGATTTAATTAAAAGTAAGATCCAAGAATACCTACAAGAGCCCTTTGTTTCCTTTTCCACTTTGATTTAATTAATGCTTACCTTTTGATACTCATACAGGTATCGGATCCGTGTGTGTTCCGAGGGAAACCCAATCAGAAATCGGACACTGCAGCTAATTAAAGATTAACGACCGCCAAGGCCCATTAATTGCAACTGACACCTTAACAGTGGCGTGTGTGTGGACACACGCGCCCCGAGCTGATTGCGTTTCACTTAATTTTTTATTTAAATTGATTTAAATTAAGTTCCCAAACGCTAAATAAAGATAGATATTGAATGAACTAAACGATTTGCTGGTTAAATAGATAGATTTCGCTGCCATATGCTGCGACGTATGTATCCTAGACACAAAATATGATTATACAGACTAGTGTATATAGTGGACTTTATGCAAAATTAAATTTTGATTGCGAACCCAGTGGGTCAACAAACAAAACGTAAATAAATTAATTGCGAATTTCAATTTCAATTGAGAGAGCGTAAATTCAATTTCAGCGAACAACAGAATGGCTGGCAGCGGAAATCTGAATTTCAGTGATTATTATCAGTAAACATATAAAATGGTATTACACCCAGCAAATAATATAAAAAACCGATATTCGGGCCTAACCGAACTTTGTATACCCTTGCAGAATCCCCATAATTCAAAATATAATTGTTTCCTTGAAGAAATCCATCTCCCAATCCGGTGGATTAAAGAAATCAAAACCCCTATACATCATGTATATGGAGGCATTACAAAAACCATAAATGGAAAATACCCTGCAAGGATATAACAATTGTGCCAATTTAATATTGATATGCCAATGTTTTCCGAATTGGAATGAATTACAAAACAAAACAAAAGAAAGCAAAGTAAAAATAAAGCCGAATAACAAAAGGATTATTTGGCCAGCAGTCGGACAAACGAACTACTATTTGAAAATTCAATAAAATATTTATCTCGAAATCTATGTAAAGGTTTAATGTTTGGTAGTGCTTAAGTACTTAAGAATTTTCGTGTGATGCTTTTCATTCGTTTAATTGATTTAAAATCAAAGAGAAACATTGGAAATATACATATATTTGTGTTGGAAAATGAAGACCGAAACTTTGGCTATGAGTTTTTTGTTTTTTTGGTCTGGTTCGGTGCGGGGGTGCCATGACAGGGGTCATGGGTCAGGGATCGGTCATGAGCCGGAGCTGGAACGCCGGAGAGCACACAACCATTAGCTTCAATTAAGCGTTAACTGAGTAACAGACTGACAGACAGATTCGGGAGATAACAGCCGGTACAAACATTAAATGCAATCTGGCAGAATATAACTGGGCCTGCACAATCTGTGGGATGGCCATTCGGCTAGTGACTCCCAGTTGGCCAAGTTCGCTCCATTACGCCGCCGCAAATTACAAGCTGGAAGGAATCCCCGGAGGGACTCCGATAAAAGGTGCTGAAAAGACCATCAACTGCTTAAAATGTAATCAGAGTTTCGGCCACGAAATAGATACACTCGTCCACCCCCCAACCCATATCTTATCGCTTTGACATGCGCCCAAGGCTTTAAGAGTGAATCACGGTCAACGTTTTTGGGCAGAACAACTCATCCGGTCAAGTGCTGGGTCATTTAACCCCAGAATGGATAGCCTGGGCGCCATCCTCCTGATTTTGTTCGCCCTCAGCTTTCTGCTCTTTCTGTTGCGCGTGAGTAGAGACACCGCCTTGGGAGGCGGTTGCCCACGAAATCCAGTTGTACCATCAAGTATCCAATTACAGGTACTGCTGATTACCTGTCGCTCCTACACAATGTCGCAGCGCCTCAAAGGGGAGCACGGTAAGTGAATCTGGGAATCCGATGAGAGCAAACATAAATATTTGCGTTAGTTAGGGCCACTGAACCCATTCTCGAGATGACACAGAAAAGGAGAGTCCAAGAGTCCCAAGTTCTTGGCTGTCATAAATCATGGCCGACATTAATATATATTTATGTATGTGTGTTGGGGTGTACCTATAGATATAAATCTATTTATGCACATTTATCACATTGCTCATTAGATAAATGAAACAGAAAACAAAGCCCTGGCTAGGCCCACCTTATCAGCTAATGATTACAAAGCAAATATGTGCGTTTTTTTTCGATTTTATTGTAGTATCTGTCTCATGTCCGCCCGGGCCGTCGATTCGGTAGCCAGTACTTCATGTTAGTTGGGTTCGTCAGTCGGTACTGTCGAGCAGGAGCGTTCCTCCATTCCTCATAAATCGAGCGTCGAAATCGAAAATCGCAAAAGCCCCGTATATTAATCAGAACAAATAGTCATTAAAAAAATGGCACCTGTCATCAACGGCACGGCCAGTACTATATCGAGTACAATTGCTCCGCTGTTGAATACCACAGCTCATTACAATACCACGAGAGAGGTGCTCAATACCACTGTGACTCCTATTATTATACCTACGATCTCATCCGGGACGTGGAACAATAACGGATATGGGTGGAGCGGGGTGTACTATTACTGGTATCCCAGTTATATCCTCTACATTGTGCTGGTCTTTATGTTTGTCATCGCGTTTCCCCTGGCCGTGATCATGGTAAGCTGATCCCTATCCAGACACCTGGCTGTTCCCTATCCTGCTAACCATTCTCCATATTCCCCTGAAGAGCTCGGCAAAGCGCAAACGTGAGGCAGCTGCCAGGAATCTTGCCCAGCAAAGACTACGAGGTAAACTTAGACTATGAACTGTCAATGGTTTTGTACTCTTTATTTGGGGGACCCTCATGTAGAAACTAAATAACCTGTTTGAGTGCTTCGAGGAAACCGAAATTAATCAGTCCCAGGTAGAGGTAGTAGCAGTTCAGTTTCAGTAGCTCCCATCTTTCCCGGAGTCTCAGCCAGAATATTCCCGACGAGCCGGTGGCAGTTTTATGGGCTCTCTGTTCGGCATACGACGATTGAACACAACACTTGGACATTACCCAAAAGGCGGTCATCCGGTTCTGGGTGCGAAGCGTGGACTCAATGCCACGGATCAGATCGTTCGTCTTAAGGATGAGCAGCATCTGGCGGTCTACTTGCTCCAGTACATCGGATATGTGTGGCAGCACCAGCGAGGTATTGTTTTGCAGAGTGTTTTTCTGCAAAGTAAAGGAGTAGGTCATCAGAAATTGGCGAGACCTTGGACAGGATTGGGCATACCTCTTCTTTGGAATACTTGACTTTGGTGAGGCCCTGCATCACCGTTTCCCAAGGACGCCCCGTCACCATGCAGGCAAATAGCCCGTACAGGTCACCCTGGAAAGATGAATTTAAAGTTATTACAAAGAATTTCATAGGGCGTACTGTGAAGAACCTACCTTAATTCCCAGTTGCTCGCTGTGCTGCCGCATGGCCTTGCGGTCCACATTGAGGATACTCAGCCAGAGCTTAGAGTAATCATATCGGAATTTGTCTGTCAGATTGGCATACAGTCCATGGTCTAGCAGGATTATCTCCATAGCGTTCTGCGGCGTACGACGCACTAAAATGTTGCCAGGATGCGGGTCGCTGTGCACAAATCCAGTGCGAAAAATCATCTCGGAGTAGAGCTGTCCAATCCGATTAGCCACCGCAAAGGTATCGATCTTATTTTTCCGAATGTAGTCCAAATCCGTCACGTGGCCACCCTCCAAATACTCCATAACCAAGACGCGAGAAGAGCTCAGCTTCCAATAGATCTTAGGCACCCGGAGCCACGAGAATTTCTCGAACTGCTTGGCCACTTTCTCGGCGTTACGGCCCTCGTTCAGAAAGTCCAGCTCAATGGGTAGGTTCTTCTTGGACTCCTCGACCAACCAGTGGATCTTGAAGTCGGGGAATATACGCGCCAGCACATTGACCGCCAACTCCATGGTTTTCATGTCCACCCGAGAGTTGCCTTTCACGTATGGATGTTGGACTTTTACTGCAACCACTTCGCCGGTCTTCAGACGCGCCTTGTGCACTTGAGCTAGGGAGGCAGTGCCCAGGGGCTCCTTCTCGAAGCTGTCAAAGATGTCCTCCGGATTGCAGCGCAGATCCTGCCGAATCACCTTGTACAGGTCCTCAATGGGATTTTGTGGCGCATTCGAGTGAAGAACCTTCATCGTCTGAACGAACTCCTTGGGTAAAAGGTACTCCAGAGCGCCGATGTGTTGACCTACTTTTATGTAGACGCCCTTGTTGGTGCAGATCAGCTCCAGCAACTTTTCAGCCGCGATTTTGTGGACCCGGCTCTTTTCCGCCTTGTATTCCGGTGTTGTCTTGTCCCATTCCCTGTAGTAAAGTTCCCGCTTGTAGGTGAGCGCCACGTCCACGACGGCGGCGGCAGATCGGGAAAGTCGTACGATGCCCAGCGAGTTGGGGTCGTAGTCGTTGGTATGTAGACTCCAGCCGGCAGAGGCCAAGCCGGCCCCCAGTACGCCATAGCCCAGAAAGCGCCGCAACAGCATCTCCTCTGCAAAATGAAAAGAAATGGACTGAGTGAGACTTCTGGGCAGCAGTGTGATTAATTGCTCCGCCAGGGAACTCGGTGAAGTGTGTAAAGCACATCGAACCACCGTTGCTAATTAACCTTGACTGAGCTCGGACTTTCACCTTCGCTTAGCGCGCACTTTGTGGTTTAGTTCAAGGGGATCTTCTAACTCGCGTTTGTCTTCTGCCCTGTGCAACTTTAGTGGCCACTAAAACGTCTTCCCAACGACTAAAACCTGTTGCATCTCCGTTTAAGCAGCAGCCAAACAAATTATTTACATATTGCTCGACAGTGCACCTTAACTTTCACCTCAGCGATTTGGCTATCGCCATTATGTAAACATGAATGAAGGTGAGCATTTTTGGATGGTGGCAATCTACCAATAGTTTCACTTACTCGGTTCTGTGCGCTTCAGGTGCTGTGCTTCAACGACAGCGTAGGTGTTAAAATAACCAACGTTTGTGATTAAATTCAAGAATGACGTCACAACAGCAGTCAGCTGATCTAACAGTCATGTAGGCTGTTAAAAAGCATGTGATAACAGATGTTATGAGAAGCGATTTAAAATATGGCGGTTCTTTTAAATTACTGATATTGCAACTTCTTTAATTACAAATCTAAGGCTTAAATTAAAAATTAAGAATATATAATATAATACATATATTTCTTACTCAGCCCGTCGTCAAATGGAAATCCAAGTAACAAACAACAACTGCAACGGCAGCTCCGGAAGTTCTGGCGGAGCCGATCCTGCTTGCGGAAATGGCCAAAACATCACCGTGCTGCCCAAGTCATTGGACCTACCACCCAGCTACGATGAAGCAGCTTTCAGTGACCGAAAGCAGGACAGCACCTTGACCATTGCCACCTGTCTGGAGGCCAGTAACCCGAATCTGGCTGCCGGAGGCACCAACGAACCTCCTCCAGTCTACGAGGCAAATGTTACCACCACGACTACCACCACTTTCATGGTTAATGGCCAGCCTCCAGTGCTGTAACTCAGTTGAATCAAATGTCTTACATTTATTGGTTGCCTATATATATATATGTACAGATTTTGTGAAATAATCGTATAAAGTTGCGTATGAATACTTAAATGCTTCGACAATGATAAATTTAAACGAAAAATAAACATAAACTAACATTTCAAAATTTCTGTGAGGGTGGGTCCCCAGCGCCCATATGGATCCTTAGGCAGAATAAAAATATTGTCGCACCACGAATATCCTAAGACACGAGATTCGACAATCTTTTTGAATGCTGGATTTTCGTCTATTAAATCTCGGTAGTTGTCGTTGGATACGACAGCCGCATTCATCTCATATGCGAGCTGCAAAATAAATCTAAGGGAAAGAGTTTTTAAATAGGCTATTAGATTGAAAGTAACTAGTTAGCTCACCGATCATCATAACTGATGGACATCTGGCCAGGTATGTTTTTACATGGTGTAAATACAATCTTGCCGTCCTTGTGCAGCTGGTTAAGTAAATCTGGATTCGAGGATTTAGTGGCGTTTCTCCGAAACAGTGGTATTACAGCCTTGACATTGTGGCCCATTTTGTCAAAGTAATCAATACAGATTTTAATGCCTTCGCATGAAAATATGTTTGATCTTCCGTGGCTAAATGGAGAATAAAAGTTATATTATTATTATTAAATGACAATTTTTAATAAAACTTACGCAAAGGCCACATTGCTGCCGTCAATTATGATGGCTCGTTTATCGCTCTTGGGTGCGGCAAAGGTATCACTTTCTTGTGTGGCAGGATTGTAAGTGTTGCTGTTATAGTCTCCTAGTTTCTTCTTCTCCGACGTTGTAAACAGACTATCATTCATACGACATCTGACTTTATTTGGCGGCGTTGTGTTGTTAGAGCATTTCCGTTTCTTCGCGGTTGTCTTCTCATTTTTCTTGTCAGACGACAGCGGAATGAAATCTTCAACCACAATAGCTTCGTCCACATCAATCACCGCATGGTTAGCATCTTTGGCCTTCTTTTTAGGATCTGGTAAACCATCACTACTATCATCCAAAATAATACAAGAGGAGTCTATTTCTTCCTTTGTGTCCACATGGCTTTTTGGGGAGTAGACAACGTTGTTGTTTGTTTTATTCTTTAGACGCAGAGAGGCTTCACGGCACTTATCTTCGACATACTTTAAATCCTTTAACATTTGTTCGCTTGTACTCGGCTTCTCATCCTCGATGTCTATGGACGCATTTGAATCGTCAATCAAAACACAGTCATCATCGCTGCTCAATATTTCTTCTACAATCTCCCCATCTTCGACAGTGTCATTTCCTAATTGATTTTGGGTGCCCTTCAGGAATAAACATTAGTTAAATTCAAAGCTAAACGGATTCAATTACCTTTGTTTTGTAAAATTTTGGTAAGGGCAATGAGGATTCTTTTGCCGGCGATTCTTTCCTAAAGTTTAGCTTCTTACGGGTGCGTGAATTTTGTACTTGATATTTCTTTTTTATTGAGCTCAGAAGCTTCGATACCATTTCACGGTTAAAATCGACTTTTCCATTTTTCTTCTTTTGAAGCCTTTTTGGATTTTTCTGTAATCAATAAAAAAAAATTATAATCAAAGCTTTGAAGATGCAATTTCACTGGATCTTACCTTGTTTTTATGTTTTTTAACCCCATTAGAAGACTGCGCCGACATTGTTGGTTGTGTAGTGGTTGATGTTCCCTATTCGATAAAAATAAAAAAAATTAAATAAAACTTGAGAATATTAAGATGTGTATTGAAAAGCAAGCCAGTGGTTGCTTATCCTACTTACTGCGAATTATTCTTTTAAGTTTTCTTAGTTTTTTTAGTAAAACATGCAACGCTTTAAGAGATTTACATCGAGTTTATTATGAGCTGGAGAGTTTACAGGGCTTACGTATATATCTAGGCGTACACACTAACTAGGAAAGTGATTTTGATTACATCCGACTTAAATGTAAAATTATATTGATTTCGCTAGAGCGCGGCAAACGAGGTAAAACGGCCAGCAAATGTACAACTCAACAGCAGTGAACAAAGCAGCCCTTCGCATCCCGATCCATCCAACCCCCGGCAGCCAATGCAGCTTAGTTTTGCTGTTTCAGTTCGCGGATCTCGTTGCGAATATTGGCACGGGCCAGCTCCTCGTACTTGTTACGATACTCATCCGTGGCATAGATGCAAGGTATCAATAGCAATGTCTCCAGCACCTTGATCCGCATCGCCTTGTAGTTGGCATCATCGAGATTGGCATACTCGGAGCGCAAGAGAGTTGTATAGTGTTGATACTCCTCCGGCGGGGCCCTGGAATATGTTTGAAACATATGAGGTAAGACTTTGTTGGACCAGGAAATACTTACGCTAGCACCACAAGATCCACATCTTGCAATAGATTTGCTTCGTCGTCGTGGTCCCAGGTCAGTTCATTGTCGGGCGTTTTGCGTCCCAACAGATTACACACCAGACTCTTGGCGTGGTCCTTTTGGAGAAAGTTTTAGACGCTGCAATTTGTCTGGCACTTCTACTCACGTCTTCGATGACGGCATCGTGACAGAACTCCTCAAAGACTTCGCAGTTCTTCTCCGCGCAACTGCGATTTCCATCGAAATGGTAGTACTGGAAAAAGGCGGCCAACACGATGTTAGGATTCTTGACGCCAGCCAGGTGCGTCACCTTGCGCTGCATCATCTCCTGCCAATTGTGGTAGGCGCGCGATGGGCTCTCGGCACTTAGATGCTCCTGAATGCGGGAATACCATTCCTTTGCAACCTGCTCCGGAACATCGTGGTGGTCGCAAACCTTCTGCCAGATCTTCTCCATGCTGGGTGGGTTCTTTTCACTAATTTGGCCACTGGGATAAGAGCACGAATTTTTTTTTCTGGAACTTTTCACTTTTCACTGTCTGCTGAAAATGTTTGATGACGGGTGTTAGGCGCTGGACTCTGGCGTTTGCGCACTGCCACAGTTGCCCCAAGCCAACAAACCCCGATTTGCGCGGTGGAGAGCCGAAACTGCGCCGTAAAAAACGCGGAACCGAAAAAATTCACTTTTTTTTCTTTGTTATATGGTTTATTGTTTGAAACTTACCGCGATCGGTGGGTTGGCAGCATCCTCATTTTCTGTCAACTGGCGGAGAATCCTTGTAGCTGTTATAGAAGCCTTCCCCTTCTTGTGCCACAGCTTCTTTTTATTCTTATTTTTCTTCTCAGCTTTATTTCTTTTGTTTTTCATACTGACAGTGTGGTTTTTTGCATTGGAGACCTCGAAATTTGTTTAATTTTGCATCCAAAATCCAAGAAGCAACAGCTGACTTGTCGCGTGCACAATGTTTTCTTATGATTAGGGATGGAAGAACGCCGAACGCGGGAACCTCGATAACAATACAAAATTTACATTTTTAATTGCATATTAGATATTAATAATGTTCATAATATAAATTAAGAAATACTATTTCCTTCCATGTTGTAAATAGAGTAGTTTTTTTTTAATTTACAATTTTACAAGACTAGTTTCCAGGACTATCGAAAGAAAGCGATATATTCGGGAACTCATCCCTGATTTGCATCGGAAGACAACAAATTATTGCCGAATTCATAAACAATAAGGCTACTTTTGAATGGATACGCTTTAGAGGTACCTTATAATCCCTGGGTTAATCATGACATCCTGCGTCCTATGCCAGGACAGCACCGACGCCGTCTTCACCCTATTTTCCGAAGAGGGCGTCCGGCTAAACATAAGGGATATCATTGCCAAGCACTTTTCATTTTTCGAAGTAAGTTGCACGACATACACTTAAATACTTGATAGTTAAAGATCTACTATCCTTTATTCCAGTTGCCCAGCACGGGCAGCGATGTAGAGGCTATTTGTCGGGAGTGCTGGACATGCGTCACCAACTTCGACGAGCTGTACCAGAAGGTATATAAGCTGCATCAGATGGGTGGTGGAGACGCCAAAAACGTTCCCATCGAGTTTTGTGGGGAAACGGAATCTATCAATCCACTGTTTACCCTGGAAGTGGATGCCCTAGCCGAGGGATTTTTCGCTCCCAATGAGGTGAAAGTGGAGGTGAACGAATTGGAGCCTCTCCCAAAACTGGAACTCCTCGAAGACCCCGTTGATACGGAATCCAAGTCAAGCAAACGGTCCAGATCTCAATCAGAGGGCCCCTCGCAACCAAAGCGTCGCATTAAAAACGAACAGCCCCTGGACAGTGAATCGGATGTGCCATTGTCGGTGTATCTGGAGACAGCTCCGCTCAGAAGGAGCACAAGGCGCGGACGCCCGCCCAAGGCGAAACCTGAACCACCCCCTTCCTCGCCCAAAAAGGAGTACCTTTCAGAAGATGAACCTGAGAACGATAGGGACGACACAGAGTTTGAGCCTCCGGAAGCTGTTTTAGGGACCGATGATAGTGCCAGTTCCTCTAGCGGCAGCAGTGACGAAGATTCGGATGACAGCCTGCCAGACTTTGAGCCAGAGGAACGGTATGCGGAAATACCCAAGCGAGTTGTTGTCAAGCCTAAGAAGTATAGAAAACGGGAGAAGCCACTGGTTCCGCCTGTACGAATGAGTCGGGCGGAGATCGAGAAACGAAAGCAGCAACAGGACGAGTATGATGACATTATTATGGAGTTTTTCAAGAAGCTACCCTGCTCTATTTGCAATCTGCTGGTGCAGAACTTTGCAGACATGCGACGGCATCAGCGCATGTCCCACGACATCGATTCGGGATATATCGAGTGCTGCGGGAGAAAGTACCACATTCGCAAGGGGCTGGCGGAACATGTGCTGGTACACAAGAACCCGGATCACTTTATGTGCTCGCAGTGCGGGCGGGTGTTCCAGGACTCGCGTACTTTGGAAATACACGAGCAGACGCATATAAGTCCGGAGGTGAAGACGGAACCCAAGGACAAGCCAGTATACCAGTGCGATAAGTGCCCAAAGAGTTTCACCACCAAGGCGGCCATTGAGTACCACAACGTGTCCAAACATGTGCCCAAGTCCGAGTTCAAGTATTCCTGTCCAGAGTGCAAAAAGAAGTAGATAATCCGTACCTTTTTTCTGTAACTAGCAATCTAAACTGATCCTTTTTTCAGAATACCCACTGAGCGAAAACTAAAAGAGCACATGCGGTACATGCACGACCCCGAATCACCTATCATCTGCGATAAGTGTGGCAAGACACTGCGCTCTCAAACGAATCTCAAGAAACACCACGAACTGGAACATTCCGACGAACCGCGTCGTAAGCCCGATCCCGTCCAGTGCGAGATATGTGGCACCTGGCTGCGCCACCTCTCCGGACTGAAACAGCATATGAACACGGTGCACGAGCCGCCGGGCGGCGAGCACCGCTGTCACATATGCAACAAGACCTCCACTAATTCCCGGGCCCTTAAGAGACACATATACCACAATCACCTCTGCGAGCGCAAGTTCAAGTGCGGTATGTGTGACAAGGCCTTCAAGCGGCCACAGGATTTAAGGGTAAGCTAAAGCATATAATCCAATCATCAGACATCTAATCATAGTCATCCCATAGGAACACACATCCACGCACACCGGTGAGGTGCTTTACACCTGTCCCAACTGCCCCATGACCTTTTTCTCCAACGCTAACATGTACAAACATCGGCAACGGCTCCACCGTGCCGAATGGGAGGCGGACCGAAAGAAACCACTACCGCCAAATATAATGAAAATTTCGCAGGGCGCTACAACGGCGATGAAGAAGCGCCAGACGAGCAGCGGTATGTTCCCACAGTTGGAACAGAAGCAATAGCATTTCCACATTTACAATGTCTAGTAGATAAATCATCGTCAACCATTATTATTAACTCGCACTTAACACTGATAAGCTAGGCCATAAATAAGTATACATAGACATATTTACATCGATTTGAGCTTTTGGTATCTTATCTAGCTATCTAATTGTCGTCCTGAGGTATCCGTATGGCTTCGCACATTCCCTCCTCCCTATGGATGCTTGCCCAGTGCTGGGAAAGATCCCGGCTGATGGCTTTACGAAAAACCATGCAAGAGATGTGTGGAAGTTTCTCAAAACGCACTCGCAGCAAGCCAAGCTTGGCCAGGGAATAGCGCCAGTTTTTCATTAGATGGGCGTTTTTACCCACATGCTGGGAGTCTGGATGCACAATAACAAGAATGCCTTCTGGCAGGAGGAGGTTGTAGGCCTTTCGACAGCATTCCAGACGTTGCTCGGCACTGGGCATATATTCCAACAAAAGACTGAAAATTACGCACTCGTAGTGCTTCGCTGGCAGCCTTCTGACACTTCCCTCCACCAGTTCTGGCTCTTCTAGACCGGGCTCCACTTCTACTTTTAAAAAATCCGCTTGCAGGACATCCGCTGTGGCCGGACAAAGATCGAGGGCTGTGACCTCCAGGTGCGGAGTGCTAGCGAAGGGATTGAAGCAGCTGCCCACGTCCAGCACACGCAACCTATCTGGCGGCTCCTCCATCCACTGGCACTCCACGTTGCCCAACTGTCCTTCTGTTTTGTAGGATTCCAGCAATCGCTGCTCGCGTTGTCGTTTTTGTAGGTAAATTCCCTCGGTGAAGAAGTATTTTGTGATGTAGTCTATGGCCCATTTGATGCGACTGCGCGCCTGTAGCTCCACATTCTCGTTGTTGGTCTCCCATATGGCCGCCAGTTGCCGCATGGCCTTGGCGTACTCCGCCAATCGGCTGGCATTATGGGGACTTGTGTGTTCCTGCCAGGCTGCCGCAGCTCCATGTTCCTTGGTCAGCTGCCGCAAGCTTTCGTGACAGCTTTTTATAATATTAGCCAGACGTTGATGCTCCTCCGTGGCCATACTCAGATTGGATTCTGATTGGATTGTTTATCCCAACTGGAAGTTTTAGGTCCGCCACACTAGCGGCACCTATTCAGAGTCTATGTGGAACAATGGTAACTGGAACACAGGCTCAAAGTTTTTGATTTCAATTATGTGATTAGATGAAACCATAGAGCATTTTTTGAAGTAACTTTGGTGCAAAAATCCTACAAATCGCTCCCTAGAACTATGAAAAATTGTATAAAAGTTTGCCATTGACTTTGAACAAATCGAGGGCGCCAGTTCCTGAATCTGAACCAGTCCACAAACAAGTTCGATCAACAACTTCCAAATAAATAGTGCTGTCATGTTTCAACAAAATTATTTTTCTGGGGAAAGTTTGATTTCTTTCAGTTTTAGAATTTTAAGTTAATTTATATAATCCTTTTAGGTGGATACTTTCCATGTACCCTATTCCGATATTTTTTTTCAACACCTAGCAATCGAGTCTAATTTGACCCAAAACATTTAGCGTTTTCCAACACTGCACAATTTAAAGACAAATTAAAAAGACCGTATATTTAAAATGGCGTCAGTGTTGGAAAAAGAGAGGTATTTGTTTCTTAAAAAATAAAACCAAAATAGAATAAAAACATAGACAGCTCAATTTGGAGGCTTTAAGTGCGAATCTAAACCGTCAGAAAGTGGTGCCGCGCATGTTCGATTAACCCAGTACTAAGACTGACATGTCGTTGGCGAGAGTGCAACAAGCGAGAGCAACAAGTGATTCGTGAAAAGCAAATTGTGGCAATTTAAAATGTCTAAACCAGCAGCTAGTCCGCCTGGCTGCAGCTAAACCACCATAATCCGCCCCAGAGCACCCATAATAGGTGTCGGAATAGGAGCTGCGCCCCTAAAAACGCAGCGACTCCAGTGTGCACACGTAACCTTGTGTGCGCGTAGCACGGAAGCTGTTGCTGCTACTTTGGCTTGGTTCGGAATCGGAATACTTGTTCGCAGGTATGTGGCTGTTGATGCCACTGCTTTGATTGTCCACCTTAACGGAGTTTTACTTGCTGCAGACTTGATTGCGTGCTTTTCCACGGACGTCGGGTACGTTTCCGAAGATGGATACAAATTCCGGAGCTGGATCTGGATCTGGAGCCGGACCGGATGGTGATGGGGAAGCGGGTCCCTGCTCCACGGTGACGACGCACAACGAGCAGCCGCAAACGAAACGCCAAAAGATCGAAAAGCAGTTCAAACATGATCGGAGCTGTAAGGCGCTTACCCCCTCCCCGCCGGACATCCTTGACGGGAGGAGGGGGGAGGCGGTGTTGGACGCCAACAGCAACAACAAGAACCATCTCTGCTCATCGCTCTCCTCGTCGTCGACGCACTCGCTGTCTACGCCCAGCAGTACCAACAACTCTCCCACCACGACGCCGTGCAGCTCCCGCGCAGCGTCCTACGCCCAGTTGTTGGGCCACAACACCTTGCCACAAAATGGGGAAGCGGAGACGCACGTCGCCGACCCCGAGTCCACCAAGGACGAGGTGGACCGCGCCGCACAATTGCCAGACCTGCTGAGCCTCAACAAATCAAACAGTAGCAGTAACATAAGCCTAAGCAGCAGCCGCAACAACTGCATTCCGGCCGCCCCCGTCGACGATATGCTGGAGTTCGAGCAGTCCCTGACCCGCCAATGCCTCTGCGGCGTTTCGGAGAGGACGCTGCGAAAGCCATTCCAGTCGCACTACTCCCAGGACAGCAACGGACAGAAGCGAATCGCCTATCTCCGCGAATGGCCCACCAACAAGCTGTTGCAGTTTTTGTCCAACCTGCAGCTGCTCTTCGACATATACCTGAAGCAGAATGCCAAGGGTTTCATCTGTACTCGGATAATGGACGTCTGCGACGCACTGATCCGCAACGACCACAAGCTCATCGACGAGATAATCGTGCTGGCCGGCTACGATAATCCCTACGTGCAATTCTTGGCGGGCCGCGTCCTGGCGGCATTCCTGGTCATTGCCAAACAGGAGCTGAACGACGAGTGGCTGCAGAAGATCGTAGACCAGCTATTCAACTTTGAGCAGCTGGATCAGGCTGCCGTCCAGAAGATCCACTTCAGCCTGGACATAATCAAGCGAATCGTCGAGTGGAAGGACATGGAAATCCATCCGCTGGACGACGACTGGATGGCGGCGGCTAGCACGGCGACAGCAGCCTCTTCGGTGGTACCCCTGCCGAGCGAAGCCTCTGTGAGCTACATGCACTTTCCCGTACAGGAGCAGCCCCTAGCCACCAACTACTTTGCGCTGCAGTTCCGCGAAGATTCAGGTGTGGATGCGGAGCCAGAACCAACCGACAATCGTGAGAGACATCGAAGGCACTTCGGCGATGAGATGAACGACGCATACGACTCTCACTCACATACTGCAGCCCAGCCAACATCCACGCCCACGTCCGTGCCCAGCGGCTGTCACGTTGTCACACTCACCGACTCGGAGAGCTTCGACACCACGCACCTCAAGTGTATTACCATTCAAAAGCTGGAACACAAGTGGCCCACTTTGGTGAAGAATATGTCGGAGCTGATGGCACCCACGCACCAGGATGCCACCGAGCACTGCGTCCTAAACTTCCTGCAACTGTGGGAGAACATCATCTCGGTGAAGGCCAACCTGTCGATTGATGAGACGCGCCCCTACTACGCCCAGTTGGACAAGTTCGAAATGCTGCTCAACCACAACCTCTCCTGCACCGTCTACAAACAGATGCTCTGCCTCTTCAACGAGGCCCTATGCTACGGATCCACGCTGGCACTGCAGGACATGCTACCCGAGGAGACGTGCAAGCTGGCCCATCAAATCGTACGCCATGTGCGAGGCTTCCGAATCCTTGAGTCCCTGCCGCGCCGCCAGCCCGACAACATGGCCAGCCTCATTGGTTACAACGGCAGGCCGCTGATATATAACAGCGGGAGCATATCCTTGGCGTCGCAGTCTTCGCCGTCCATGGGTGCCGGGCAGGATGGAGACGATGTTGCGCCACTGGACCTCATCGAGATGGACAAGACGCTGCTGCAAAAGATGGTGCTGCTGGTGCTGAAATCAATAGCGGTGACTGTGAAGGAAATCCGCAGTGATTCGTCCGATTCGTCTATAGACTCGAGCGACTACGACGCCTTCCAAGACATGATGCTCATTGAGCGCTCCATCCGGGACGTGCTCAGTAAGCTGGAGCGCTTCATCAAGCAGACGCTGGAGTTCCACCCGGAGTGCCACTTCAGCAAGATCCTGATCCATCTTTTCGACGACCAAGACGACCACCTGATCGAGGCCATGGTCTGTACGCTGGACGTCACTTCGGGGATATCATTCCGGAACAACGCCTTCCCCGAACTGGTGGACATGCTGAATCCGGTGTACACATTCCTGGAGTTCCTCAAGATGACCTCGAACAGCTCGGACCTGCTGCTGGACCTACTTGTGAGCAACGAGACCTGCTTCCTGCTCTACCTTCTGCGGTTACTCAAGTACGTGCGCATGAACTGGACGATGTTTGTGCACAGCTGCAACAGCTTCGGCATGGGCAGCACCATGCTCGAGGAGGCGATGGGTGTGCTCATACGGTTGCGCCTGCAGATATCGCGTCTGGTGTCGCGCCAATTGTATCCCTATGACATTTCGCCGGTGCTGCGCCTGCTCGAGAGCTGCGAGAGTCTGTACGAGGGCAATGAGCTGAGCTGAGCGCCGCCAGAAATTGAAAACGACTATATGCAATTAAAATACGTAATTTATTTTAATATTTAATGGAATAGGAGAAACTAGCGCAAAATTCGATGAAATGGATCCTTGTAGCATATCACTCCACTCCACAACACTCCACTCCACTCCACACTTCGACATATCTCCGCATCCCGATCCAGTAACGCGATAACCCTAGTTAAGTTCTATATACTCTTCATCCGTTTCGCAGGCCTCTCCACCTAGTTACATAGCTGTATGTAGTTTTCATTGTAATGAGCATCATGAATTCCAAACTAAGCACTACCTTAGCCTAAGATTGTGTTAATCTTGCCTTAAGTAGAGTAATATAGAGTATACTGAAGTCTCAGCAGTTTCGATGGGTTTGGCCTGGTAGTATCTGGTATTCAAAGCTCTTTCAGATTGTGTTCTCTTAATGGCGATTAATCATGCGGACGCGTCGCTTGGGATCTGTTCCAGTTGCTGGCATGGCTTGATTGGCATCTGGAGTCTGTCCTGTCAGGCTGATCACGGAGCCTCGTCTCGACAGCTCGGAAGGATGGGGGCTCGACACGTAAACGGTCTGATAGTTTATGGTAATTGGCACCGACGATCGGCGGCTCATGCCCGGCTCTGGAGGAGAAAATTGGTTCGTCTTATGGGACATGCGCTCAGTAGATTCGGATTTTACCAAAGCGAACATCTCCAGTGCTCGGCCTTAAAGGATGCTGATGGCTGCCCTGTCGGCCGACCAACGGCGACGGAACCCTGTGCTGGTTGTCGGAACCGGATGACACAACGCCATGTCCAACTGGATCCGAGTTCTGGGTATTCCTATAGCGGTCCACCGATACGGAGCGCACTTCGCCCAGAATATGCCTTCGCCGGAAGATGGCAGATTCCTCAACTTGGCATGCATTTGGGGAAATTTAAGATCAGTCAGTGGCAGTAGCAGTAGCAGTATCAGTATCAGTATCAGAGATGGCCAAAAAAAGCCCATTCAGAGAGCAGAAATGAAACGCAAGCTAACACGCATGGCTACGGTAATTGATCACAGGAAAGCACATAGTAATTGATTTATTATACGTTTACACACATATAGGACAGATATATAATCAGATACGTATATATACAACCTTACATCAGTACAGTTTCACAAAAAAAGTGAAAGGAGAGTAAACAATTGTGGTCTGGGGGAGGGGATCTTAAAAACAATAATTGTAAATAGAGTATCGAACGCGAAAAGGTGCGATTATAGGATAGAGATATACACATATATAGAGATCAAAAGGGCACATTGGAGGTACAATAATACGAGTACTTAAAATGCATTTTCCGAAAAAAGTCCGAAAATTCATAGGCTCTCATACAAGAGTGGACAGTGCGTTACAATACAGAAAAATTGGCTAACTCAGTACATAGTAGTAGACACATTTAGATTTTTAATTAGGATAACAATGCACTTGTTCCCTCGTTTACATGGCTGGTGCATGGTGCATGGCACCTGGCCCATCGATTTAAAATTTTGGCAAAGTTTTTGGTGAAATACCTTTTGATGCCCGCCGGTCTTGCTTGTGGATTTGTGCATACGACTGCAGGGAGCACCTCCTCAGCCGCTTGTCGCCCTTGTTCTGCTGTCGGAAAGGTAATATTTATGAGTCTCAAGATATATGCGTATATATACACGATTCTCTCACCGATTTGTAGTGCTGATTGATGTCCGAGGCGGCCTTCAGAAGAAGATAAATGAAAACCAGGGCGAACAGATATATGATGGGCTCTGCCGTGTTGCTCTTCTTGGCCACCTCCTTCTTTCGGCTGATCTCCAGACTCTTTGGCGCTCGGGGATGCTTGCTGCCTGGTCCAGTTCTAGTCCGCTTGCTGATCTTGGCCTGAGGGCGCTTAGAAATCTGGTTCTCTGATTTATTTCCATCAGCATCCCCGCCAAATATATCTATTCTTTGGCAGGCCTCCTCGTGGTGCTCATCATCCATATCGATGGCTTCTAGTTGGGGTTCCTCGGACTCAGTTTGGGGCAGGTCAAAAGCCGCCACACCCGACCTGAAATAGTATCTGTAATTGCGCTGCAAACCTGCAGCCATGATATAGACGGTGCAGAGCACCACCAAAATCCCTAGGGGCACCACATGATGATTGTTACTGTCCTTCGCCTTCCGCCTTTTGGGAGTCGAAATGACCCTAATATCATCAGACACGATGCTATTTTCCCCAATCGGCGATTTCATTGCCGAGCTCACGTTCTGTTTACTATTTGCCCAAGCAATAAAGCGACTTTGTGTATCTGTTGACTTCGAGTTCTATTCGTGGCGGAAAATCGATACGGATTAATGTCCCAGCTTCGCACAATAGGTGTGCATTGTTATCCTGGCAACGATGCCGATGGCTGACAGGCGCACAAATGTGTGTACTTGATACTATGTATTTTATTGAACTTATTCCTTTATTTTTTAACAGTCAAAACTGTTCCGGATGATAACTCTCCGCCACCGCGCTGCCACACATGATTGTGTGTATGTTTGTCTACCTTGCCGCCCTTTGACATTCAGGTGGTGGCAGTATACGTTATTTTAAATTCTAAAATTGCAAGACTTTTTAAATTAAATGGTAAGATTAAATGTTATGTACAAATATTAGGACCGTTTCAGCATTCAAAATAGCCGTTGGACATTCCAGTAAGCTGATCAAGTATATCTGAAATTTAAATGTAATTTAATTTTAAAAAAGTGCAAGGATTTTATAATTAAAAGTTGTGGATAAAAAATTTTAAAACAAACCAGTGATTTCCAGATCTGCCGACTGACTGCTGATAGAGTTATAGAGCTTTCTGCTCTCCGCAACATTTTGGCGCTTAAACATCACAGTTCTCAAGCTCTCCCCTTAAAAGTCCATAAAACTGAATAATTTTAAATTTAAAAAAACAACTTAAAAGTACCTACTTTTGCACAGATTTCCATTTGGCTTCAGCTTTTGTTGCTTAATGTCGTTATTCGGTTCTAGATTAATGTCATTGTTTTTATTCATTCGCCCTCTGCGCTCCGTGACATAAAGAATACTGGTTTGTTCTGAAGTTAATCCAGATAAGTGCTTTAGGTCTTCCTTGGAGCCGTTATCTTTTGGATCATCCGCTATGTGGACTCCCAAGGGATGAGGGAAGTCATCCTCGCGCTGCTTGCCAGATCCAATGCAGTTCTGAAGCTTGCGCAGAACAGTGCGCAGGATCTTGAAGCGTTTTATAATTCGTTGGGGTTCTACTTGGGATGCGCATATTAGAATAGCCTTGCATTCGCGCAGAATCCTGATAAGCTGCTGAAAGTACTCCTCTCCCTTTTGATCCTTCGTGTCTGTAAGGACTTTGCGGTTGACGTCTAACTGAAAGTGCTCAAGCAGCACGAGAGACATTTGTGACAGATCCTGCAGCTTTTCTTTATTGTACGATTTTTCAACGGAAGCAATTTCAGTCGTCAGAATCTCAATATAACATCCAAGAAGGGCTCGACTATCGATTATCTCCTGCAGAGCACTCTTAAACTTGCTCACTTCCTCGTTGAAGTGCTGTTCAAGTATGTCAGAATGCAGGTCCGTGCCATTGGCCTGAAGGGAAGGTATCAGGGCAGTGTCCAAGGATTCAAACGACGCCAGACAGCTGCGTATCATTGTTTTCACTTTGGGAATAAATAAATATTAATTAATAGAAATAAATATGATACAAAGGAACAATCATTTCCTTACATTTCAGATTCGGAGCGAAAGCTATTGCGAATATTCCGATCTGGGTAGCACGATCGATGTTCACATCAAAGTCTGCTATGAATTCATCGGCCATTGCTTCGTCCTCCAAGCTGTTTCTGAGAACGTTGCGAATCTTTTCCACCGAGAACTTGTCGAAGTCCACAAAGCAGTTGAATACCAGCCGCAAAAGGGCGTCGTTGATGAAATCCTCCAACTGGCAGAGCGCCTGCTCCAACGTCATGGCTTTGAGCTTGAGATTGGAGTAATAACTTTCGCTGGAGTCTTTCGGATGGTGGCACTCCTTCTGGAAAGCATTGCACTCCCGAATAACCTTTTGACATAGGGCACTTAGAGCCCTTTTATCCTGCGGTAGGGATACGTTCGCGAAGCCGAGTGCTTGTCCCAAGACAGTATCTATATTGGAACGCAGCTGTTTGCTGACGGACACTATTTCCTCGGGCGACTCCAAGAGGCTTGAGGATAAAGAGCTGTTCTCGTCGTGGGAACTGAACCACGCCAATGCGTCTAAGCTTGAATCTACTAGCTTAAGGAAGGAGCGCTCAGGCGCAATTGAAGCCGCGCCTCCATTGGTGTAGAGCTCTAGCAGACGCTCGAGGCACCATCGAATCCTATCGAGGAAATACTGATGGCTGGCCTGATCCGTAAAAGTCAATAAAGTTAGATGTTTTAAACATGTGTTCTCACAGAATACTCACAGAAATGGAGGTGCTGCAACCAAGCTTCGCCATCGCCTCCACCTGCCGAATGCATATCATTATTTGGCTCAGGCATAGGCACACCATGTCCGCGGTCTCACTCTGCTTGTGGCTGCTTAAGGAACTGTGGACCAATGTGGAAAATTCCAATAGCGCGGCACAGAAATCCTATATAAAGATCAACAAGTGAGTCTCCTTGAAGCCCTAGGAACCTACATGCTTACATTTAGCCAGCTCGAGTCCTTGATGTTGTTGCCCTTGGTCCTGCGGTCCAATATGTCCAGACAGGACTCTAGTTTCTTTCGTAAAACGTCCATAATTTCGGAAAAAAGGTTTTAATAAAACCGCATTAAAGGTTGTAAACAGATTTTTTGAAAGTGGCTTCACTTTCTGGGTGAATGGCATTACTGTGGTGGTGCCATATATTTTATAGGAGTGCGGAAGAGTTGCCAGAATATTTGAAAAATGTCCTGGATTCCAAAGCACCTAAAGAAGGCGCTTCCTCAATTGGAGACAGATTTCCCCCAGTATATGGGGAGGCTTTTAAAAATGCCGCAATCCTGTCTGGCAACCAGCGGAGTATCATCACCAGGGATCTGAAATCCACCATTGTATCCTTTAGTTCCTCCGCCCATACTGGTCACTAATATTTTACCTCCATAATCAATCGTAAACAGAGAAAATAAAACAAAAATTTGTGTTTTCAAACAAATTTAAATCAAAAACTAAGCAATTGTTCCACGGAACAGTTTTTTTTAAGCATTCCTCGACCTAAGCTGTGTAATCATTGGCAATAGCTGCGGCATCGGCATCGTCCCTGAACATCTGAGCCACTTGTGCACTGGGCAGGATCTTTTGGGAGCTGCCGGTCTTAGTCTTACGCCAGATGTCCCATTCCACTGGATGCATCTTCTTTTTGTGAGAGTGCATGTTGGCGTTGGAGTTGAAGGTGCGAGGACAAAAGGGGCACTTATAAAGTGGCTCTCCAGTGTGCTGAGCCATGTGCTCCTAAAAAACGAAGTATATATGATAAAAAAATATATATAAAAAGCTATAAACAATTGTCCCACCTTCAAGCTGATATCTTTTTTGAAGGTCTTGCCGCATTGTTCGCAGGTGTAGATGACATTAGAATGAGAGTAGCGCTTGTGACCAATAAGCGCTCTTGAGTTTTTACAACTTTTGCCGCACTCTGAGCAAATGAAGAGCTTTCCCTCGTCGTTGTGCCGCCTCAAGTGTTGCTTCAAGTTGTCCTCGTCTTTCAGCCAGCTCTCGCAGTCCGGCCGCGGGCACTTGATGCGTGGTCCGCTCTCCTCGAAGTGTAGGCGAACGTGCTTCTCAAAAACAGCCTTATCTTTAATTTTCTTGCCACAGACGTGGCATATATTGGCCGCTTTGCGGTGTTGCATGCTGATGTGGACTTGCATATGGTACTCTGTGGCAAAACTGAAGGAAAATATGGTTTTAAATAATCATGGCTTTTGAAAAAAATGAAATACGTACGCATTGTGCTTAGGACATTGCGGACAGATAAACTTTCGCTCGTTCACTGGCACATGGGATCCTTTGTGCAGCTCCAGTAAGTTACGACGGGAGAAGCGCTTGCCACAGTCCTCGCACTGGAAGTCGCATTCCTCGTCTGGCACATGGTGCACCAGCCAGTGGGCCCGCAGTACACTCGAATTGGCAAAGACCTTTCCACAGTCCTTGCATCTGTGAGTGTGAGAAGAGAATTTTATTAAAGAAACCAATATTTTCAAACCAATACCTACTTTATGTACTCTGGGTTCTCATGGCGTCGTGCATGTTCCTGGATAAGACACCTCTTGTTCAGCTTTCGACCGCAACACTTTATATAGGGTCGCTCGTCAGGGTGCTTCTCCTTAAAGTGTTCACGTATGCCGTCAAAGTCCTCGGCCAGAAATATACACAACTCGCACCCCATAACAATATAGCGTTTGATCAGTTCTTCGTCCTCCTTGCAGAACGGGGGCAGTCGCTCCATCTTAAATATCCTTTTTGTCGGGCCTCTTTTGGCGACAACCTTCTCCTTGCCCTTTCTACCCGGCCCTGTCTTTTTCGTCTTGGCTGGCTTGGCCACCTCCCGTTTCCGCTTGCGTCCGCTCCTCGTCACGATTAGGTCCTCCTCGTCATCGTCATCATCTTCGTCCTCATAGTCGTCGTCGTGGTCGTCGTTGTTGGTATCCTCGTGGCCGTATTCCATTTCTGGTGATTGCCTCTCAGTTTTGATGTCTACCTTGCTGTCCTCCAAGTCCTCTGGCTCGAGGCTCTGGGACAGTTCAAGCTCATCCAGTGGATTAATGTTCAGCTGGGCGCTTACGTCGTTGTCTACGGCCAACACATCCGCTGGCATAAGAACCTCTTCTGGCCAGGAGGTGCTCACCATCTCCGGATCCTGCTTAAACTTCGCGGTGGTGGCATAAATCACCTGCGCTTCCTGAATGGACAGGTAGAACTGGTGGAACTCGCTGACCTGGGTCCAGCAGACATTGCAGATGACCTTGGATATCTCGTCGTTGGGCAGCACCTGACAGCACAGTGGGAGAGGAGGAGAACTAGATCAGTGGGAGACGAGTGCCTGGGAAATGGGCCCCATAAGAGCTACATACCTCGAACCAGAAGTGCTGCCGCAGCACCTCTGCCACCTTATTGTCCGCTGAATCTGCGTTAAAGATCTGCAGACACATCTGGGCTCCGCCAACTCCGCGCAAACACAGGCGGCAGATATCCATTTTGCATTTATTTGATAAAACTACAATAAAAAATAGTAATTTACATAGCGCTGGCGATGGGCGTTTAAGGCAAAAGTTTTCGTGCGCTAGGGATGGGAGATAGTCAGACAGTGAGGGATAAATTCTCGTGCCTCATATCCGATAGCCGCGGCCGGGTAGCATTAAACTCTCATCTCTATTTTCAGAATAATGCAGAATAAACTTGGAAAATGAGCAAAGTGAATAAAGCGAAGGATACTGCTGCGGCGGCTTCATCTGGAGTGAAGGTAGTGGTGCATAGGGCATCCTAGAGCCGTTCTTCATGGGTAAATGCTTTTATTTTTTGCAGCGGATAAGCGAGAAGAAATTGGAGGCCTTCACCGTGGGCACCTTTTCGAAGCGACAGTTGTCCAAGAAGGAGATTGAGGAGCAAAAGAAGAAGGAGGATGCGGCAGCCGCAGCACATGTAAGTAGACCGCGTTATCTTATTCTTTCGGCACTAACTTACCCACATTATTTCAGGCCTTCAAGGAGTTTGTGGAGACGTTCCAGGAAGCACCCACCCCATCCTCCAAAGTGTGGGTTAAGGCTGGTACTTACGATGCGGGCACCAGGCGCGAAGATAAATCGGAGAAGGGCAAGCTTTACAAGCCAGGCGCGAAGCTGCTCGAAAAGAGCTCTTCCGACAAAGCCGAGGAGTATGCGAAGACGCTGGCTTCGGACCTGAAGAAGGATGCAGGCCCCATAAAGAAGAAAAACCAGGAAAAGAAAAAGAGCAATCTGGAGCTGTTTAAGGAGGAACTAAGACAGTAGGCATTAGTGAAGCTAGTTATCCGACAGAAGTAACGAAACTATTCTTGCAGAATCCAAGAGGAACGTGAAGAGCGCCACAAGTACAAACACTTGGCTGCATCCCATGCGCATTCTCAACCATCCCAACAACAGCAGCAACAGCCCCAGCCAAAGCCTAGCAGCAGCAGCAGCAACAGCAACGAACCAGCCGGCTCCAAATCTGCAAACAATGCCCGGGATTCTGGATCGTTTGATACTGGTGATCCCAATACGACCAATCTCTACCTCGGAAATCTGAATCCAAAAATATCCGAGCAACAGCTAATGGAGATTTTTGGGCGTTATGGTCCTCTAGCTAGTATAAAGATAATGTGGCCCCGGTCGGAAGAGGAAAAGCAGAGGGGTCGGAATTGTGGATTCGTAGCTTACATGAGTCGCAAGGATGCCGAAAGAGCGCTCCGGGCTCTCAACTGTCGATACATCATGGGCAACAAAATGCAACTGGGATGGGGTATAACTTATTGTTTTTGCACTCCATTTTCTATTATAATTTAAATATTATGTATTAAATAGGTAAAACTGTTCCAATTACAAACACCCCCATATTTGCCCCGCAAGCATTGTTGGAGCTAACTCTTCCTCCACCGCCCTCTGGACTGCCCTTCAATGCCCAGCCACCGCCAAGCGAGGCAGACGTTTTGCCCAAGAAGAACTATAAGGAGTTTGACAAGGAGGAGGACAAGGAAAATATGGAAAGAGTAAGACATATGCATTTGTCATGATTAAAAACGTTTCTATATCATATTTATTGTTTTAGATTCTTGGAAAGTGTGTCGTAAAAGTCGTTATTCCCAACGAGAAGTAAGAGTTTCCAAGCTTTTAAGAAAAATGCATAAACGAGTATATTTTTAATATTTTAAAGGGCTGTACTAAACATCATACATCGGATGATTGAGTTCGTGATTCGGGAAGGCCCCATGTTCGAGGCTTTGATAATGATTCGGGAAATGGAGAACCCACTCTTCTCGTTTCTCTTCGACAATGAGAGTCCCGCTCACATCTATTACCGCTGGAAATTGTTTTCTTTGCTTCAGGGTGACACTCCAAGCGAGTGGAGGGAGAAAGATTTCCGCATGTTCAAGAACGGACCAGTTTGGCGGCCACCGATTGCAAACTTTTTCACCCAGGGTATGCCCGATGAACTGGTGGTGGATCCCGACGCTCCTGTAACCAATGTTGGAGCCCTGTCTCATGCGTATGCTAACCGTATAGTGGTCCTTGAATCTATAATCTTAAATTTTCCTTTTCAGACAACGAGATCGCCTTGAAGACCTTTTAAGAAATATAACACCAGAGCGTTCCCGCATTGCAGATGCTATGATATTCTGCATTGAGCATGCGGGCTCTGCAGATGAGATCTGCGAATGCATTGCCGAGTCTTTAGCGGGTTCCAAGACATTGGCTTCTAAGAAAATTGCTCGTTTGTATCTAATTTCAGATATACTGCATAATTGTACAGTAAAGGTCTCAAATGCTTCTTTCTTCCGCAAATCGTAAGTCTTTTGGGCATTTAATATTAACACTGACTGAGTTCTTTTCTTGTACAGCGTGGAAAAGCAATTGGTCGAAATCTTTGAAAGCCTGCACACTTACTACTCGAACATTGAGAGTCGATTGAAAGCGGAAGGATTCAAATCGAGGGTCTGCAACGTCATTCGCACTTGGGAGGAGTGGACCATCTATCCCAAGGAGTTCTTGGCTCAGTTGAGGGCTAAATTTCTTGGAAAAGCGGTTCGTTTCCACTTCTTTAGGATAAATATTTGTACTTCGATCATAAAAATACTTTCCTTAGTATGTCATGCCATCGAACTCGTCACCTCAAGCCGAGGAAGCCCAATCTGAAGAAGCTCTGGATGAAGATATTGATGGTGCACCTCTCTCCGGAGAGGAGAAGGACGACGAAGACCTGGACGGAGTGCCGTTGGACGGAGCGGCTTTGCTTAAGAGCGCGTTGAAGCGAGCCTTGCCAGAGGCTCCTACTCCCCAGCGCAACACGCCAAAGAAGGATGATTATCTGGACGAAATAGATGGCATACCACGTGAGTTTCGCAAACTATAACCTCTTGAATTCGAAGTAAAAAGTGTTTTTTTGCAGTTGATGAAGAAATAGATGGCGTGCCGCTAGAAAAAGAGGTAAAGCCTCAGGCGAAGATGCCCGGATTTATTCCTTCTAAGTGGGAGACAGTGGATCCACAGCAGGTCGAGGCCCAGGCCATCACCACTAGCAAATGGGACACTCTGGACCCGCCTGATCCGCCAAAGTTCTACAGCTCCGACGATGATAGTGAGGATGATAACTCACAGACGTACAGCGACGAAAAGCGCCAAAAGCTAAGAGAAATCGAGTTGAAAGCCATTCAGTACCAGGATGAACTGGAGTCTGGAAAACGGCGCTTGGAACCAGGATGGACAGTTTCGGAGCAAGTGGAGTACTTCCGTAAGCGGTTGATGAAACAGGTAAGCTTCTATACAAACTATAAAGTACTATTCTAAGAGTTTTCTTTGTTTATCCAGGATTCCAGATCAGACTCTACTGTGGACTCCCCTCTGAGCTACATGCACACCAAGTCTAAGAACTCCAAGCGTAGCGCCAGCCCTGGACCGTATAGTAGCAGCTCCCGCAAGCGTTCTCACTCGCCCGGAGACTCCAAACGCCGTGACCACTCGCCGGAAACCTCCCGCAGCAGCAAATCCTCGAAACGTAATCGCTCGCGCAGCCCTTCGGATTCGCCGAAGCGCTATTCGGAACGGTCATCCCGAAGCTCCAGGTACGACAGTCCGGCGTCCAGCTCCTCTCGCTCCAGAAAGTCCCCGTCGCCCTTCGCTTCAAGGTCATCTCGGCGTGAGGAGGCGTCACCCCCGCCGAAACACCGCAATGACAAGCACAAACACAGACATAGGCACTAGGCGACACTCTTGACCACCAGGATTAAAAATAAAAACAATAGATTGTTTAAATACACAGTATATATATATATTTTAAGTCTAAGTAATTGTTAGGATGTGGGAGACACGCACAACACACGGCCAGGAAGTTCGATTCCGCTCTGCGAATTTGTCTAAAAACATGAATCTAAGCAAGCTATATATAAATGGTTACGATTGTTAAGGAAAGCGCCGACCAACCCCAGGGATCCCCGATCCCCATTTCCAACCTTTTCTCGAACTGAACCGAAAGGCCAACACACAATGGGTGTATAAACTTATAGTGGCTAATGAAATGTTTCTTAAAAGTAGATGCGAACAGCCTCCTCGGCGTTCTGCTCCACAGGGCAGTAGGGGCACTTGAGTATGTGACCGTTGCTAAGTTTGTGGAGGGCGTCGTTGGAAATGACATGGCCGCAGGTCAGCTTCTTTGGCGGGTTGTCCTCTGAAGTCTGCTGGCGCAGGATGGGACAGGCGAATATCGAGTGGAAGCGGAACTCTGGCTGGAGATCGATTTCAATTGGTAGCTCATCGCAACCGTTCCACATTCCCAGCACCTGGCGCGACTGCATCACCTGCTTAATGTTCAGCAAGGCGGGCAGGGCAGTGCACCCGGCGTTGACCACGACAGAGAGGGCAGAGTTCTTGCTGATGCCCAGCAGCTGACAGGCGTCCTTTAGAAATATAAACGAAAGTTCGGTCCACATCTCCTGACCAAGGAACAGCTTGTACGGCGAGTTCTCCAATCCACTCGGCAGGTATATAAAACTGGCCATCAAGTTGGCTATCTCGCGCTCATAACGAACTGCGAACTTCTTGAAGTTCAGTCGTGCATATGCGATAGCCTCGCGTTGCGATTCTAGTCCGTAAGAGACCAGCTGCATGAAACGCATCTGGTGCAAGCGGAACTCTATCAGCGAGTGCCGATCCGAGAGCTGTTGCGAGTAGGTCTTGGCCCACTTGAGGGCATCGGTAAGATCGCGTTTCTGGATCTTGACCCAAATGCCGTATATGTCGGCGAACTCGCGTTCCGAGTCGAACACATCCTGGGCGTGCTCCTCCGGCATCTTGCATTCCCGGATCAGAGTGCGGGCCACATCGTCCATGCCCTGACGGCAGTAGTGTTTCGCAATGGCCTTGTTCAGCAACATTAGGTTATCCTCGTCCTGCAGGACGTCCACGCGCATGGTGGAAGTGAAGTCGGCACTGAAGTTGCGGTCTATGGCTTTGCCTATCTTGGAAATGGATCCGTGCAGGTCGCGATGCTCCGTGGAAAGCTTCTGGACGCGTTCGTTGCACTTCAGAATAGCCTCTCGGATAATGCCCATCTGGCGGTCGGTAAGACGCTGCGGAGCTGTTGGCTCCGTTTCCACCTGCATGCTCACACCATCGCCCATGGGATCGTCGCCGCTGGCAGGTGTTGCGCTCACCTGGGTGCTGGAATTGAACGTGGTCACCATCTGCTCAGCTTTCCCCAGCACCTTGACCAGCTCCGACATCAGCGATGCGATGTCCCCGATATCGGCAGAGGCGTTCTCGTGCAACTGCTCCAGTTTGGTCACCACTCGGGTGAGGTCCTTCTCCACCGACGCACAGGCCCACGACTCGTTGTCCATTGTTGGCTCCAGTTTTCGGGGCAGAGAACAGAAACGGCCACGCCAGGCGCACAAACTCCTGATTTCAGCTGTTTGCAGTAAAATTTTCTCTCTGGGCGCACTTCTTCGAAGTCACTGCGACTTTCGACGGTACCGTTTTTAATTATATTATATTGCGTATTTATAAATTGACAAATTTTGTAACACAAAGGAATAGAGGCAGTGCTGCCAACCTGGCAATTTTCCTCTCATATCTAGCTATTCAGGAGTCACAGCTGAAAAACATTTACTCAGTTCTCCGGCAATGATTAAGCATTCATTTAATGATAAAATAATTAAATATTATTAATTCTTGTTTTAAATAATCACATAAATAGATATATAAATAAAAATAAATAAATTTCACTCTACAATAGTGTTGCCAACTATCATCATGGTTAAGTGCTGCCAAGTTCGACAGTTGGCCAGTGTGACCCAGCCCGTTGGGCAGTCTGAAAAATCAATTATTATTGCCGCTGCTTTCTGGCAGAGAAACTTGTAACGACAAACAGACAGTTTGAAATAAGCCATAGTTAGATAAGTTAACGAATTGCAAAATAATCTTAAGGTCTATACCAACGAAACTGGTAAATATTGAACATTTTTGTATGCAAGTTATAAAAAGAATTCCAAGGACGAAGGATTTCTAGTGCTTTGTGTTCATATTTTTAAAAATAAAGTATGAGTATATGCTTTAAGCCGAACGACATTGAACCCTGTTACAATGCCGTGCCTCCAAAAATAAAAACACTAATTGGACATGCGGATAGCACGGAATCTTTGGCCGCCAACGACAGTGTATGGAAAACAATATTTTAGTGGCATGGTGTCTAGTAAAATGAAATAACAGCAATGCACGGTTTACAATTTTACTTTCGCCAAGTGCCAGTCAGTGCGTTTGAAAGCGAAATGGAAAACTCATACCCCGAGGAAAACTCGTTGTGCTAGTATGTGTGTATCTCTTAGCACTTGTGTGTGATAATAAGAGAGCAGAAGCTGCGAAATGGAAATATCAAAACATATAAATCGCTTAGAAACAATGGCGGTTAATATTCTAGAATTTGAAAAAAAGAATTTCAAACTTTCTTGTCCTCAAATTTCGAAGTTCAAGGAATAAAGGACATTTATTTTGTACCTATTTTTATCAAATAGACAATGTGATAAGAAAAGCTGATGACTAAAGGGAAAAACTTTCGCAGATACTTGAAATTTTTCAAATACTTTGTGGGTGCTATTTCCTTTTCTATAAATGTGAAGAGAGCTCTCGAAAATACCCGTTCCCGGTGCAGGTCCAAGCTGCAAATCATTTTGTCTTCTTGATGCCAAAAAAATAAGAAAATAACGCCCGATTAGATTATGAAAAAAAAAGAGCGCGGTCGTGTGAGTTGCTTCGTGTCGGGCCATCCGAAAATTCGCTAATAGTTTTCAAAATTTGCCCGGCCAGTTGGGGAACAACATTCAAACTTTGCGTAAGCATTTCGCTCCGGCCAGCTTCTGTTTCCGTCCCGTTGGGTCCAGGAACTCTTTTCCGCAAACTAATTAAAACGTTTCTTTTGGAGAAGCCAGCTAGTATAATTTATGCTGTCATTAATTGCAAAGAGCCTCTAAAATGTGTGCGCACGAATGAGTGAAAATAATAAAGAATTATTAGACGGGCCGAAAAGACCGAATTGCGCGAGCTAAAAATAAAAAATATCGGGACCGCTATTTATGTAATAAACTTTTTTGTTTTCCCTCAACAATATTTAAATGTATACACCAGGCCTTTTGCGTTGTGATTCGCCGTGGTGACCAGTGATCTGAATATAACTCCAACCTACCGGAGCGTGTAACGAGAATCTGAATCTCTCTGTATCTTTCAGATAATGCTTTAAACGTACAACTGTGAGATACCAACCAACATGAGCCAATGTCAAAGTTAACCAAGTGCAGGAAACACAGCACATAGCCGAACAGCTCTCAGAGATTCGCCAACGAACCAAAAACAGATCAGGAATACATTAGCAGAGTTGCCTTAGGATTAAGCTTTAGCTACCAACGACCATACGACACGGACCCGCCAGGATCCACAGATTCCATTTAGAATGCCCGCAGCCGCCACCACGAAGCAGCGCCCGCCCGCCTCCGTTGCCGAGGAGGGCATGACGCCCAAGAAGACTGCCCTCATCATTGTGACCGTCATCGGATGCATCGCCATTCTGTGGCCAAAGGTCTTTCATCCCATGATGTTTGGAGGAGTAGCGCCGCCCAAGCAAAACTTGAAGGATCAGCGGGCCGGTCCAGGCGGTAAGTCATCAGGTTTTCAGAAATGATTTTCACATGGGAGGGATATTTTATTATAGATTTTATATATATAATTATTTTATAATTATTATTATTATTTTAATTTAATTTCCGTATTTATGTTTGCTTCTGTGTGGGCTGTGGTGTTGTAGGCTGTTGCGATGTGGTGCTTGACAGGGAGCACTTTATGAATGCCTCCAAGCCGGAAGGCCCAGAGCCCTTTGGGCCGCATTTGTACCGCAAGCAGATCAATGTTTACACCGGCGAGATAAGTAGGTGGCTTAGCACTCTTCCAAACAATTGTTCTACTAACATTGAAGAGCTTTTTCAAAAAATAACAGAAACAATCTTTCAAAATCAAAACAAATCCGAAAGATTGTTCTAATACGTTGATTGCGTTGTACTAACACACTTTCCTTCTTTATTAGCTTTTTTTATGAGCATTTAATCAATATTCATTCTTTCCAGGTCTGCGCCAGGAGCGTCCAGCCCACCTGCATCCGGAATCCATATATCAGGCGATGCGAGAGCGTGGGCGGGCCATTCCGGCCACTCCCACCGTTCCCATAGTGGAGCGCAAGAGTTCGCCCAGTAATCCGCCTCCGCGAATTGTTGACGGCCGGGTGAGTTTCGCTTTTCCCTGCCTCCTGCCTCCTCCCCCTAATTTGCATTATTCTCCGTATGGTAAATCCACTATTATACTATATATTGGCGATTTAAATGACGGGTATGAGACATCGGTGTTCGCATTGGAAGTCATTTATAAATAGCCGAAGCGTTTATTTTATTTGGATTTGGGTTTTGTTTTTATGACACTGCACGCAAATTGAAGGCAGAAGACCGAAGACAGAAGACTGAAGACAGCGTAGAAGAGAACACACAAAAGATACCGTAAACGATGAGTGGGAGAACGGCAAAATGTGCTTCTACATATTGAACTTGTGCCAAATTTAACGCGCCAGTTCCATTTCGGAACGCTCTTGCCCCAAGAAAACCATAGTTGATGGCTAAAAACTAAAAAATCAAAGAGATCCAATCAGCTGTAGGCTGATCATGTAAAAAAAGAAAGACAATGCGGCGTATACGTAATGTTTTTATGATTACAGAGAGCCATTTCGTAACATGTAATTCATCATTTCGATAGATCTGTAGTTTACAAAATCCAATTTTATTGGCTATCAAAAAATTCGAATAACCAGAATCCATAAAGACTGAAATAATGGTATTTTTCTCCTAGCCTGGACCGATTCCTGGTATGCGTCCGCCCATGGGCGCCGGGGCTCTGCACCAGCCCCAGCAGCGTGGCAGTAGTATGGGATTCCTGATGCCACTTTACACAATCGGAATTGTTGTGTTCTTCGGTTACACGATAATGAAGGTAAGTTCTGTCCCAAGTTCCATGTCCTGTATTCCTTCTAACAATATACTCCACAGATTATGTTCAAGAAGCAAATACCCAACTCTCCATACGGCGCAGCCCCTTCGGATCCTAGTTTCCGGCAAGAGGTCTTCGGCCAACAGAATCACAGCCAGGTGGAGGACCTGGGTGGCAACAAACTGGGTAAGTGGCTGGCTTGTTCATACAACTCTCGTAGCTTTTGACACCTCACATCAACACACTCTTAAGCCATGGCATTTCACGACATAAATCTAACAAGAAACAAACAAAAAAAAATCAAATTCTTCATTTTGTACTCTTCCGCTTCCGCCCACGTAAATACGCCCACATCTTCCTGCAATAAGGCTGGCGAGAGCACCGTACAAGTAAGATCCATGGCTCCTAGGAGCTCCAAAAGTTTAGTTTTTATTTTGAGTTTTGAGTTTTGTGTCCTGACAGCGAATCTGTCGATTGGATGACGGCGAAGGATACTTTGCCACCTCTTGAGTTTTGAAATATGTCCTCCTCATTTGGTTTAGTAGACCGTAGCGACTATATGTGTTTATATTCATTTACGTAGATGTAATTATTCTAGATGTTGTACATATATACGTGTGTTTACTAACCCCGTATCAATCACGCGTTCCCGGATTGAGTCACGTCGTCCCAAGTCCCAAGACCACCCGTGTAAATACTTTGTTTCGTTAGACACGTTTCATCCTCCACCGGCCCTGAATATCAATCTTAAAGCCAAACTCCTACGACAATTTTATAGGAGCTGCAGCAGTCGAGAAGTCGCCGACACCCAAGGACACCGGCAGGGAGCTCTACAATGCCAGTGTATCGGCCGCCGAAGTGGCCAACAGCATGTCCAGTTCGCTGAAGCATCACCAGCAAGAGAAGGAGGTCGAGCAGCTGATGGAGATCGAGAAACTGCGCCAGAAGCTCGAGAACACGGAGCGGGCGATGGCCAAGCTGATTGCTGAAATGAACACCGACCAGGTCCAGGCAAAGGTTAGCATCGATACCGGCATTCGCACCAGATCGAAACATCGAGATCCAGATCCATTTACCAGATACCAGATAAAAGATACAGATTCATTTGTTTATCATCGTAGTTGGAGTTCGTTTAGTTGGCCAACGATATCATTTATTAATCTTTTATCCTGTTTCTTTGTGTTCTCATTTTCAAGATGATTGCCATGAAGTTTCTCAAGCGGCAGCCAAACCTCTAAGACAAAATAAGACCATCATTCAGTTCACATAGAATCCATCAGTAAACAGATCCAAAATCAGACCAGATCACAACTAAGTACAAGCCAAAGACTAGATTACTTTCTGTTTTTGATTTCTAGTGGATAGATGAATCCTTTCGGAATGGTTTCTTACCCCTTACTTCTTGTACACCACCACCCCTCTGATCACATTCATTGTTTCCGGGTCTCTTCCCGCTTATAACCAGTGCATGATACGGTTTCTTTCCGGTTTCCGTCTCTGACTCTGTTCTAACCTTGCTTGTCTGCTGTGAGCATGCAATACGATCTATATCCTCCACCAACTAACCAAAATATTCTCTATGTACTGCACTACTATATCTTAACTAAACTCTTTTGATGGGGACATATTTTATGATTCGAGCAAGCAAGTCTCTCTTTCGATATCTATTCGAACACTTTCTCCACTATTCGAGTCAAGACTGAAACATTCACATTGCCAATTAAATAATCGCAATACTCATTCCATCGTATAAGCTAAGGAACTGACTTAATAAATATTCACTTTCTGTCGTTTCTACGTTTTTCATGTGTTCTTACATTCATTTGTAAAAAATTAAAAAAAAAAAAAACAAACGAATGAAATCTATTTCGAAAACAATACTTTGGGGCATAGTTGTAACGGCCATACAAGGTTTAATAGACGCTGCCGATGAGCAATTGAACGGCCCAGACAAGCTGAGGGCGACGAGCGACACTGAATCCGATTTAAATAAGGTTAGAAGCCGTCAAAGGGTCCGACACGGCAATCCTTGATCATTATCTTTTAGATATATGTCTGATATATCTGATTATGTAATCTTTTGTTTATTAACCAAGATCCTTCGACTAATTGAGTTTTGTTACGTTTTCATCTAACCTCAACGAATGGAAGTAATTAATGCGTTTATTATTTGTTTTCTTTATTTATTGAGGCTGTAGAAAAGCTTAAATCTGTAGATCCTTTTATTCTCTATAAGATTGAAACCCTAATTCCAATTCTGTGCTATTGCCAGCAAAACGACAACAACGAAACGAAAGAAGACCCATCAGAGACCAAGCAGAACCTTTCCAACGGCCACGTAAAGAGCAACCAAGATCCGGACCAGGAGGCCAAGGGAGTAGCAGCTGGGGCAGGAGCTGGTGTGGGAGTAGGGCAGCAGCGGAAGCGTCGAACACCAAGCGCTGAACGAGAACTTACGGTAGGAGCACTTCCTTATTGAGTTTATTGAACTTGTAGATCTGTTGAAGTAAATAATTGCCTATTGGTTCAGGTACTGGGCATGGAGTTAACAGCCAGTTGCGAGGGTGGCCAAAAGTGGACTGGACGCCCTCCAACGCCTGTTTTCCGAGCACCAAACGAACATGTAAGTGCCACAGTTGCACCCGTATTAGCTCCACGCTTTTAACAATTCAATCGATCGTATATGACTGATCGAATCTATAAGATTTTGGGGAAACCCACCGCTTATCAGTGTCCGTTTTAAATAAGTATTTATATTTTAATAATGCTCATGATTTCCTTTATTTACAGTCCAAATTGGAGAACTTGCCAGAACCGCAGTCCATTTACTTGGAGGGCGCTTTGGCCCACGACTCTCAGATTTTGGTAGCCGACTCCCAGATCAAGCGCGAAGAGGTCTACGACTCTGAACTGAATGGATCAGCCGAGGAACCAGCCGTAAGGACATACCATACATTTATTATATCACTATAATATCATTAATAAATAATTTATTATAATTTTCAGGTAATTCTGAGCAGCAGAATGACATTATCATTGATTAATTTGGACGCAAATCAACAGAATGGCAATGCAGGCAAAACCGAAGTGGAGAGCCCCCTGGCTGATGACATTGAAATAATTGGACACGACGAAAAGTAGACAGAACAACAGTATACATTATCGTATAGAAACGAAAATTTTTATGCCAATTTGCATATATTTTTGGCAATGTTTATGACTTGCTTCCGATGATGATGATGACTACAACTATTGCAAGAGCCGAGTGAAATATTTAGAAAGTTTCGTTGAACGACGACGATTATGACTGATTAATATGAAACAGATTTGCCAATAATTTGATATCTGATTTGTATATACATATTGTATGTTTTGATATCTTTGTTTTGTTTTTGAAAACGCCAATGTTTTTGTCTTCCTTCCAAAACCCAGTCTCTGTACTTATGCTCTCCTAAAAATGTTCTCTTTTGGTCGAAACGTAATCCCACTTGAATCTTCCATGAAAAATGATACCACGGGCTCTGTGAAATGTATGATTTTATGTGAATACTGTCAGTTGAAACTCAACTCAAAACTAATCTATTATTAAGATAAGCCCATGTGTAATTTGAAACCGCATCGTCTATTATTATGCACTCTACTCTTCGCATTAAATCCCTCTAGTTATTTGGGCAAGGAACATTACAGAAACAGAACCGATCGATTGCACCTTATGAATTAAAGCTAAAGTTAGTGCCACAGCGTTTGTGAACCTAGTATAATGAATAAATGGAAAAATGGACTAGAAATGTTAAAAAAGTTGTTTTATTTTAAATTAATTCTCCATTGAAAATGGAAGTTGGATATTTTACGAGTGTTTACTGTTCATATAAACTCAAATGTATTGTATACACTGCTAGATAAAATATATCAAAACTAGAAAAAATCATTTATAAGTTCAAAAAGTCTTGCCAATTACCTAATTTTATGCTTTGTAGAAAATAAATTCAAATCTCGCGCTATTATCGAATACAATCGAGTCTATACGATGTATTTAAGTTGCGGGAAGGCATTTTTTCTGTACCTTAGAGGTGGAGAAACATCGATGTTCACGGACATCGATGTTTTCGATGTTTTTGGCGCTAAAAATCGATTAAACATCGATGTTTTAAATAAAAAAATTATTTTTTATGAAATTTCAATTTTATTTATGTTTTTGTTTTTGTTGAGAAACAAAAGCTTGTCTACCACTGAAGGGGAAAGGCGAGTACGACGGTCTGAAATAACTTGGCCTGCCTTGCTAAACAGACGTTCCGACTCGCATGACGAAGCTGGAATGCAAAGGAACTTTTTGGATATCTTTTTCAAAGCTTCTTCAGTTGAGATCTGAAATAAGATAGTATGTTTAATTTAATATTTGAGAAACAAATGTCTTAGCATATAGGGCAGTGGTGGGCAAAACGCACACATTTATAACATTTGATTGTGTGCGTAAGCAGCGAAAAACAAAGAGAGCAACCCATTCACTGAGCGAAAAACTTTGTGTACTAATTCGTTCATCGGTAATTTTGTAAATATTGCACAAAATAAGGTACTTTTTGTATTTTTCAGACTTGTATAATGAATTTACACAATTATAATAATAAAATATGAAAATATAATACAAAAATAAAAGAAAAAATACGAACTATAATAAAATTAATAAAGATAATAAAAAAAAATAATAATAGGAATATAAAAGAAAATATAAAACGAATAATAAAAAATTAAAATAAAAAAAAAAAAAATAATAAAAATTATTTTATTATTTCATCAATATTAATTTTACCAGAAAACTCTTTTATACGCAAAAGGTCCCCGATATGGACGTCAGATATTTTATTTCGTTGTCGACTTTGAATAATTTTTCTTCCCAAATTTCAAGAAACATTTTTCTCAGTGATTTTTTTGTCGCAATGGTCGTGCTCCAGTGAGGTCCGATCATCGAATAAATTCATTTTCATTGGTAGAACAGAATATTTTTGGCGCTCAAATGAAATGAAATGAGAGAAAAATGCCAACTTTGGCCCTCTCACGAAAGCTAATGAGAGTGCTTCGGAGAGGAGCGAGCTCGCTCATACTGTGCGTGTGCCGGCAGCGCTGCAGCAGAATTTTTGGCCCTATGCTCGCGAGTTATGGGAAATGAGAGTTTGCCCACCACTGATATAGGGTCTTACCTTCCAATACTCAAGGGGATCGCAGTTTTCCGGCTGGTTCCCTTTTTCTAAATGTTGCCGTAACAGAATGAGTGAATCAGCACGATGGGATTGCACTCTTGCCTCAATTTTCGTTTTAAGAAATGAGAACCGTGTCGGTTCCTCTGTTGGTGGTGCTGGCTGCGGTCGTGGGATTGTAATACAAATGGAGCTCAGCTCTTCCTGGAGAGCCTTGGCCGCTTCCTCCGCGTTCGATGCGCTAAGAAATTCCTGTTTTTTAAATGGAGGATCAATGATAGAGGCTACGCGTGGAATCGTTCTTGTTTCGTATGGAAATAACCTTTCTCTTAAACGCATCTTCACATAATTCAAAGCAGCGATTCCTTCCACTGTTTTAAGTTGCAAACCATTAATTTTGTGGCAAAGCTCGCAAACAACAGGAATAATTAATGAGATTGATACATTAGTGTTCGTTGAAACGGACAGAGTTGCATCGGCAAACGGGGCTAACAACAAGGATAATTCTTTTAATGTATCAATATCCTCGGCAGACAAGGGTAGTGGGGCATTGTGGGATACTGCCAAGACTACACTTATGTGTTCGTTCGTTATAATTATTCTCTTAATCATCTCGTACGCGCTATTCCAGCGGGTCGGCATTTCTTGTATCAGGCCGTACGGATTTTCTGCTTTTTGCGCTGCCTTAAATTTGGCGTACGCAGTCGAACTTCTTTTGAAGAAAGCCACTATTGTCTTGCACCTGCTTAGAATATCTTCTAAAAATTGCTGTTTCAACATGTCCTGGACCAGCAGGTTGATTGTGTGGGCCACACACGGTAAGTGTTTGTATTTTAATGACTCGCATGCTTTTTTCATCGATGCATCGTTGTCTGAAACCATACATACCACTTTTTCCGATATCGACCAATCTGATAGCACCGATTTAATGGTATCTGCTATATTCGCAGCTGTGTGATTGGTTGGCGTTAGAAGGTGCTGTGTTGCTAAAATGGCTGATTCCAATTTGAAATTGCTGGATATAAAATGACATGTTATAGTTATGTAGCCTTCGTTGGCTCGAGATGTCCACAGGTCTGTGGTTAATGCCAGATAATCAACGCTGTTTAGTATTTCTCTCAGCTTTGCTTTACATTTTTCATATTGCATTGGCAAAGAAACATCCCGCAAGTATGTCCTACTTGGCAATTTGTATCGAGGGTCCATTTCTTTCAGGAGGGCAATGAAACCCTCATCCTCGACACAACTAAAAGGCTGAACATCCACAGCAATCATGCTTAGCACCATTTCATCGATCTTTCTTTTCCTGGCCGAATCATTGCTGTAATGCACAGTGGACTTTCCCACAAACACATCTAAAGCGGTTGTATGATTTTGGCCTTTGCTGTCTTTAAGCCGTTCTGGATGAACGTTGCTCAGATGGTTAAGAAGGTTTGTGGTGTTTCCCATCGTTTTTATGGCCTTTCCACAGTAATTGGAAACGGCATGTGTTTTCTCAACCGTTTTCTTGAAATGATTCCAAGCGATGGAAGCTTCTCGCTTCTTTTTTTTGAGCTGGCTCCACATTTTCCTCTGAATTTGATGTTCCTTAAAAAGTAATATTTTCATATTAACATAAAACGTATAACGTACAAATGTACATACATATGTACATATCATGCGGTTGCATCCAAGCAGAGGTACACATATGCCTGAATGCCTGAAGCATTTATGTCCAAATTTCGACAGCTTTAATATTAAAATTACTTACGTTTCAGGTATCTGTCCATGACCGTCCACTCCACTACTTCAGCCAACACCACCAACAGAACACTAATATGAAACATAATATAAGTAATTTATAAAATAATAAATAAATCCCAATTTACTTACATTTACGCGTTTTCTTCTTCTATGCGCACGTAGAGATGGAAAAAAATCGATGTTGGCTGGCCAAACATCGATTTGACCGATGTTTTGAAAACATCGATTACATCGATGTTACCATCGATTTTTCTCCACCTCTACTGTACCTCGAGTTCGGTCACACTGCCCTAGAGCGAATTACATAAATTTTGGCAGGTTAGTATTATTAATGTTTATTTTGCATAAATCCTGAGGTTCTTACGCCTAAGTAGCCTCTCTAGTGGAGGCCCACAATCCCAGGAATGAGGACAGCGGCTTCCGGGGGCTGACAGCGTGCTGGGTGATGGGAATTCGCATCCTTGTGTTTTGGTCTAATGTTTTGCATTTTTTCACAGACATGTCGTTGCTACGCGCAAGATATTACGACCACCCCGATGGTGAGGATGCATTTGGCAAGATCGTGGCCACCAACAAATATGCCCTGTCCGCCGGCTTGGCCTGGTCCATGTTCGACGTGCTGACGCTTACCAAGCCACAGGGCTATGGTCCCACTCTCGGACGCTTCGCCTACAACACGGGTCCGCTGATGGGAATGGCCACGGCTTTCACACTTACCACCCTGACAGCCACAAATGTCCGAGGAAAGGACGACAAGTGAGTACGGAGTAAAGCAGTATTCTAGATGCCTAACTAATCTCTACCTCAATTACAGATTCAACTACTTCCTGGGCGGATTCGCAGCTGGCGGCGTTTTCGGCGCCTGGAAACACAACCACGTTGCTGGTCTCTGTGCCGGTCTCTTCTTGGGTGAGTAGTGGTTGCTTCTAGCAGGCTGTATCATCAGTACACATATCTTTCTCACTAGGCATTGCTGGCGTCATCAAAAAGATGTCCGTTGAGCAGGGCTGGGAGTTCTTCCCCGACACACCCCTCAGACAGTACGGTGGCCTGAACATTGCATCCAACGATTGGACAATCATGCCGGATCCCCCAAAGAACTGGACCACTGAGAAGGCCAAGGAGGAGGAGAAGGCGTAAAGTCTAGTTTCCTATGTTTAGTTTAATGGCGATTCGATGATGGAAGGATTGGGCGGTCTCTGTTTTCCCCGCTGTCACCTGAATAAAGCTTAGCGAGAAGTGATAAAGCCAGGCAAATTTTGCTGGAGTCTAAAATTGTCATTTTATCTTTCCGTTTCCGTGGAGACCAGGCTCGTTAACCATTGGGGTATCCACATTGTTGAAGTATGTCACAGAAACTTATCAACTACGTTTGGCGTGAATGAATGACGGCCCAGCGAAAAAAAGCCACCTAACTGAAACGAGTCACGAACTGGCGGCGAGACGCCGAGAGTCTTATGTACTGCCAACAGTTTATTTCTTTATTTTCATCGGCCCATTTAAAATCCATGAATGTGCATTTACTCATGTTTGGGTCTTTTCACCTTATGTGCTCCCCACAGTTTTTGTTTCTTTTTTGTCTTTTTGTTTTTGTCGAGGCGATAGGTGACTCATGATCCCCAACTCCCCAATACATATTCATCAGCATAGGTAAATGCCATCTTATGCATACTAATGCAAGTTCTTAAGTACGTTTTATTGGGGCTTACATCTGGAATCCATAGTGGGGTGACTTCTTCCTTGGAGCCACTAAACCATAATTGAGAATTTGCCAATTTCGCTTCTACCTTAACCTTTGCCAACCTCGGAATCTTCTCTTGGTTTTATTGCTGTGGCTTTTTTGCGGTTTATTTATGCTCTTTCTGGTTGGCATTTTTTTCTGCCAGATTTATTGTTATGGAGGAAGAAAGTTTGTGAGTGAGTGGAGTGACCCTTAAGCTGTAAACCGTTAAGTCTTGGTTGATATTGATGATGGACCGCTTTATGCAAGAGCTTTTGATACATGTGTGTTTGGCCAACTGATGTAATAGCTCTATTGGTTTGCTTTTTTGATGGCCAGAACTCGGCAGCGCATATTTTTCGCCACTCCGCCATTCACCTTGATCTCTGGCACAGATCCCCGCCCTGGAAACCCCTTAGTTTGGATTCCGAAAAACCAGTCCGACGACTTAGCTGCGAATAAATTGGAGTGCGCCTGGCGGAATCTGTATCTGAATCCAAATCTGACTCTGACTAATCTGTGGCAGCTGGCTCCACTCCATCCAGTCCACCTCCTCTCCTTTGGCTGCATGCTAGCCGTATCTTTGGGATGCGACCGTTGTCATGGGCTCTCAGCATGTTGGAGCATAAGCTGCAAAGTTTCGCGATCGCTGCGTGATTTATGGTAGATGGAGGCTGCGGGAATGACATCATCATTGGGCACTCGCCTTGGGGGATAGGATTGGAAGCTATATACATATGTGTGTATATCTCTGGAGACGCAGAAAAGTTAATTAAAAATAAAATAATTGTTTTTACTTTCATTTCCTGGCTGCACATAAATTAGGAATGGGTAGCAGCCGTCTTGGGGAACAGTAGCCTCATTCAATTCCAATGTTGATAGCTTCTTATCGGAATACAAGGATGGTCATCCCCTTTTTCGAATCGCGTGCCAACAGGATCTAAGAATTAAAAATGAAATATGGTAATTTCAGGCAGGGATTCGGTTAACCCTCTGTCTGCTGGTTCGGAAAAGGGACTTAAAGTACTCCAAAAGCTTTTAAATTAATGAAACACTTGAGGCGACAAATGAGATTGTTATTCGAAATGTCAAAATATTGAAGGAGGACTTGTAAGTTTTACAATTGAAGCAAGAAATATAGTTACCTAAAGTGAATTAATAATAAAATCTCTATAAAAATGATTCATCCTCAAAATGTAGCTACAGGAAGTGGCAGGATCTAACCATAGAGGTACTGACATATACTTATTATGAATAAATTGCCACTATTTCTACCCTCCCTATTATCCTGATTAAGACAGATACTGGGCAATACATAATCATGAATTTTATTCTAATGTTTTGACTGCAACTGTAGGCATAAATGAATGCGAAGTGGTCACGCAGCTGTGGGGCGAATGGAAATGGTGGTAGAAGCCGTGGCAAGACGCTTGTAATTAATCTTATTATGAACTCCGAGTGCGAGTGCGACTGCAACGGCTCAACTCCCTCCGATGGAGATGCGTTTTTATGGAATTGTTCGCCGTCTGTCCGGCGCTGGCGTGTAATCCTTTTAATAAAGCCCGCGCAACTCAGGCGACACTCTGTCAAATTAATCACCATGACAGCGCCGCCGATGAGCACTGCATCTGCATCTGCAACTGCATCAGTATCGGTATCTACACAAGCAACAAGGGGCTGGCAGACATCGAAGGTTATTCCGCTCCTAAGCCTCTCACAATTCCGCAATTAAAGATCAGCGCGACACAAAAGATGCAGGCATACGTACTGAAAAGTACATTTGTATCTTTATGCCAGTGGATATACATATATGTATCTTTGTATCTACAAGAGTGTTTATGAATTTATGTATATAGTTTCGCTGCATTTGTGCCATTCAATTGGTGTCAGACTCCTTGGCATGAATCTACAGTGGAATAGTTTTTCTTTTCAAAATTATTTAAAGTATATTTTTTAGGTATACTTTTTTCTTAACTAAAAACTCCATTTCCAACCATCGTACATTGCAATCCGACGAGGCGATCATGTTTGTTTATGGAATCAGGGACACAATTCATCATGCGACACAAGACATCGCAAGTTGCAACCAAGAGCTGCATCAGTGTCTCCGCCACATTTGTCTGTGTTCGGTTGCAATGACATTCAATAACCCGATCCATGGCCCCCATCTCTTCACTGCACTCGACAAAAATTAATAGCATTGTATTATATGGAAACCATTTAACTCCTCATTTCCCTCTAATTTTTTCTCTGTGTGGTTGCTGCACAGACAACGGTTTCATAAGCTGAAGATGCAAATGCAGCAGTCGACGGCTGTATCGGGTATCAGATTCACTTAACCCGATCCGCATCGGGGTCATAAGTACAGAGTAAATAAAACATTTTAGAGCCGCGGCGAACGTGCCGCCAAGAAGCCGGCGAGGAAGATGCAACGCGGACGGAAAACAAATGAAGTGATTGAATGCGTTGCGCAGACGCAGCCGGGTGGGAGTGATGGGTGCCCAAGACGGTGCGAGGAGGGATGGTGGGGAGCAGTTGGGGAAAGTTGTCCCAAAACGACAACAGCACGCGATCGAGTCCCTGGACTCGAGATCTTCTTATCCCCCATGACCGAGAGATTGATTGAATTCTTGTTTCTTTTTCCGTGCCTCGTCAATACAGACAGACTGGTTGGATGGATGGGGTAGAGCTGGAGCTGGAGGTGGAGGCCTAAAATGCTACAAAATGGAAAACTTTCTGAGTGCTGAGGTTGTACGTCAATTTAACACTCCAAGACTACATTCCAGTAATCGGAGAATAGGTGAACGACAAACAATCAATCAAATGGATGGCTGGGAACCATTTCCTTTCTTTCCTGTTTAGATATATTACCGTGTTTTAATTGATTATTCACAAATAAAGGTTTTTAATGGAGAGGCATTAGTTATAATATTCAAAGTTTGGCTATTTTTTTAATATTTTATATGATTCATGAGAAAATCGACGGATTACCCCTCATAATCTGAAACATATTGCTGCTGGAAGTGCTTACTTTGTGGCGAATTGTTTTGGATTTGGTAATAAAACAATACATGCTGGGGTGGAGTTCCTCAATGCAAATATGCTGAGGAGGGAGTGCATAAATCAAATTGGAATTCGTCACAAGCGACAGCTCCCAAAGAGTCGCCCGTCGTGACCCCAGGCGACCTTCGTCCGTCCCAGGAATCTCTCCTTCTGGCAGAGACATGCAACATTTGCTGTAAATGAAGTGCGACCCAAGGGCCTTGGGCAATGCAATTCCAAGTTCCTTCGCTTTCCAAGTTTCAGCTGGAAACGCAATTATTTACCATTCCAGTTCCAGAAGAGACTCCTTTTGCTTAACCAAGACAAAGCTCAGGCTCCTCCTGTTTATTGCCAAGTACAGTCAAGCCTCTTGATATAATTGCTTCAGAAGATCGGGAAAGAAATCTGCTTAAAATTAGAAGAAATTAGAAGAATTTGAAGAATATTAATACTTATTCCCAGCTATGTTTTTGAAAATTGTAATTTTCTGATGTCTCACTGTATTGTGGTTTCTCCCCTTTCTTTCTTCATTCTTTCACATGCATCATACGAGAAGAATTGCGAGTTCTTGACGGCGTCGCTGCCTGCCTCAAGTGGCATTCTTCAACTGCCATTCTTCCTCCCCTGCCAGAGCAGCACCCACTCCTCCTTTGCTGCTCCCATCTCTTTGAAGTGGCTTCCGTTTGGGTCTCCGGCACAATAAATCTCGGAGTGGGCGGGTCTGTGGGCTGCCATCGCAGCTTTGCGGTCGTGACGCATTTGAACTTTGCTTTCCATATTTTCAATCAATGCAAGTCCATCGATCTCTGCCTCTCAATTGATAACGCATTTAAAATTTGAGCACGCAGAATATCAATTTAAGCCCCAAGCTGCTGGCCGAAGCATAGGGAGTGTTTAAAAGCGATTTCCGAGTCTGAATTGGAGGCTTAAGTGTTCTTAATGGCAGCTCCCAACTTCGATCCATTACAATGTGTACTCATGAGTTCACAGCCATGGGCAAGTTATTAGTGTAAGCAATAATAGAGCCATGGAATAAATTCTATATAATATCAACTTACATGCCCTCGTTATTTGAAAGGAAAAATCAAATTCAAATACCCAAAGAGTAGCAATTAGTTGAGTCTCTACTGATCATATTTATTTGAATGATCGTTCAGAAAGTGCATTGGCCGCGCCGGCGCATCTTTGGGGAGCTTTCAATTGTTTGGGCTTCTGTTCCGCTCCCCCAATCCCATAGCCGATGCATTGTGCTTATATGCAGGCCTCTGGGAAATCTGTGCGGCGCATTATTAACAATTCCATTAATTTTTCCTCGAATCGGAATCTCTTCCGACTGCTCTAATTATGAAAATGTTCTGATGTTCTGGCCCGGCTACTGTTGGTGTTGTCTGGTCCCCTCACTCAATTGATTCAATTATGCCTAACAAATCACGGTTTTTTCGATTCGGTTGCTGATCCGAATCTGTAATCAACATATGTATGGTATTGAGAAATTCGACTCAGAAAAAAATGCCCTCTATTTCTTCATCTTTAAAGATTAATAGTTGAATCTAAATTATAAGCAATGAGTTTTATTGATTAATTGGTTGCTGGGAGTTCGTACAAAATGAATTTAATGAATAAATAAAGCTGGGAATTTGGTAAAAATGTATATTCAAGTAGCCATTCTTTAGTTTTATCTGATGGTGTCTCAGTCAGTAACTTCTTTTGAATCTCTGATATCAGGAAACTTTCTTTCCATCCAAACTGACATTTCCTCTATTTATAAGAAGTAATTTACCACGCTAACTACGCATCTAAGAGTAACAATATCCAGTATCTGAGTGGCGGAATCTACCAGTTCCTTCACTCGATTGATTTGTCTTTCGCTATTTTGTTAGATGTCTGGCACACCCATCCGAGGCAATCGGCAACGGTTCTATCTACGAGTATCTATTTGTGCCACATTCGAAGTTAACTATTGAATGGCTTTTTTCCTTTTCATTGTTTGCCCTTTTTCTCCATCCACTGCCGAAGCTTTAATTGCTACTTTCGTAGTTGTCATAGCCAAAGATACATTGATATCTAATGGGTTGCCATCGAATCATTTAGCTACCGTTTTATAGGCGGCGCCAAGTTTGTGGTGTCTTTCTATATTGGGTTCAGAGACAACCCCCGAAAAGATAAAATTTTTTGAAAATTCAATTTGCTAAAATTGCATTTTTCATTGAAAACTATTCCTCATAATAAATGTTATGATTTCTATTCTAACATAAATTTCTATTGTGAGCCTGGGCCATTAAAATTAATAAAACGAATCATTTTATTGCCGAGTGCTAGGCCCCATTCTCCACCTAGTCGATTATCACTTTTCCACATGTCTTCCGAGTTTACGGCTAACCGAGGAGATTTGTCGCTGACAACTCTGGGTCCCTGGCTGAAAGCCGGAGAAGTAATAATTGCCCAGATCACGCACAACTCACATAAAACGTCTGTTTTTCGGTAGAAGGGGACGCCGCAGTGGGTGTACATAGTCAGCCTCAGCCTCAAACACCACGTTAGGGGACGTCTGGCTTAAAATGATCTTCCGCAGTACAGTTTCCAGTACAGCATCCCCTGGTAATGGAGAACTATAAATTATGCCACGCGTTGCATCGGTGAAAGTCATTAAATTTCTGAACAAATCAAAACCTTTCCAACTAATGGGAAGTTTACAAAATATATTGCAGTTTCCATTTCCATGTTTATAGAGTGTCGGGCGATATAATGTATAGCCACCCCCGGAAAAGGACATTATCGAAATTGAATTACTTTCAGCAATTTGTAACGTAAGATATTCCTTCTGTTTACATATCCGGAAATGTCAAAAATGTCAAAAGGGTGGTTCCAGGAATCAGGAAACAAAATGATTTTAGTGATATAAATAATACAGAACCCTCGACTAGAGTATCCTAAATTTTCCTCTAAGAGAGAAAAATTATAATTAACTTTGTAGTTATATCAAAACACACTCGCTATAAATAAATAAACAAAAAAATGTTAACAGACTTTTCTTCGCTCCAGTTTCTCCCTTCTATTTAAAAATTATTCCAAATGCGTCACCATAAAGAATTGGGCATTCCCCCTTTTTTCGAAGGAAACAAAACAAATAGAATTACGTTTGCGCCATAAGGACACACTTATGGGTTATCCTGCGATTGACTTGGCGCACGCGTCCTGCCAGGAGCCGGTAATGAACCCCCTGGAAGGCAGCTGCCAAAAAAAAATCTCTTTGAAAGGGCTGCAGGACCCCCTGACCCGTTACGCTGACTCGTTATCCTTCCTCCTTCTGGTCTGCAGTTGGCGGTCTTGTTAAGTCGTCGTTTATCCGCTCTGAGTCCCTCAAAATAAACAAAAAACATCCAACCCTCGACTTCTTTGATATATTTTATTAACTGGGGACCGGCTCGAAGATTATGCAAAAGAAAAAAACATTTATGCGCGATGTCTCGAGCGTTATGATTTCTGTTTGAGACCAATATTTATTCTGGGAACAGGCAAACAAACCCTCTGGGAAATGTTTACTTTCGTTCGGTTCTTATCAATATTAAAAATTCCGTTGTTAAAAGTGGGTATATCGTATATTTTTATGCCAAAAGCGAAAGTCGGCAAAAAGGCGGACAACTATAAACATTAACCCCGGATTAATTACGATAATAAACTATCATTTTCACCCAAAACATGAACAGAGGTCCGAGTTGCAAACAAAAGAACCATCAAACCGGAACTGAAGTTGTCGGAAAAAAAAAGAAAGCGATATGATATAATCATAAACACGTTTGTGCTTAGAATGATGTTAAATTAAATTAAAGTATTTTAAGTTAGAGGTTGGATCTCTTGGTAAGATAATAGATTTAAGTAAGTACAGATCTATGTCTTGAATTTGTAACTACTATGCTTGGAACTTTTTTGTTGGGGATTTATGCAAATGGACTTTGTTTGGTAAGTTGTATGCCAAAACTTTTAGAAATGTTGTAAGAAGAACTCACATGACACACGGCAGGCAGCCCTCCGAACTCTATTTTTAAGCCATGTCTTCTTTATTTTTTTGCTGGTTACAATCGAGTGAGCTTGATGAGCTCAGCATAAAAAATTAAATAAAAAATAGCAACAAGATGGTGTCTTAATACGGTGTGGGCGAAAACGAAAGACTTGCGTGACAGCGACAAACGCCCACCGTTCCAAGTAGACACGCACATTAGTTGTTGGTGGGTTTTGGAAAGATGGGTGAGCATTCTTATATCAATTTACAGCTGTAGTTTTTCTAACTGTGCTCCGTCATCAATGTTGATAAACGGTTATGCTGAAACCCATGTAGTACATGGTCATAATACCCTTTCCCAAATTGGGGGCAATCTTCATTTATTAAATTTAATTTTAGGAAACTCGGCTTGACACATATTGTTAGGGAGGTTGATATAGAAATTATAAATTGTGATTATCTTTAAAAACATACATATTTAAGTTCAAGCTTTTAGCAGACCGTAGCTGCATTCGTTGATTCCAATTATCCTTGAGGAAATGAGAAAATTAACATACATAGATCTAAAATTTAAATGCAAAGCCATTCCATGAGAAATTTCTTATTTCTGAAGTTAAGTTTAACACAACGCATACGTTAATGCATTTTGTGCATTTGGGGTCGCGGTCGCGTGTCACCTCCGAGCTGTGCCACTTAAGTGAATATATTCTTGGTTTTGTTTTCGCTTTTATTGCATTATGACATTTATTTATGGTCATTCTCGTTCTCCAACTCCAACTCCCACTCCCACTCGAACTTTTAGACCGAATCCACACGTGCAGGCAGGCAAAAATGGTGAGGGTGAATGGGAATATATTGTGGGTGTTAATGGCGTGCAAATGCTTCACCTTTTGGGTCTCATCTCCCATATATGGTTATCACTATCAGCCAGCCAGTCAGTTCCACAATGTTTTCTTTGTGTGTTGCATGTTGTGCACTTCCGTTTCCCTTCTTCGTGGCCCCCTTTTCACGGTCTTAACCACGGAGCTTTCCGGGCAAATGTCACGTTTGTTTGCCTGTCAACGGGTGTGGAGTCTTTACTCCATCATGCTACCTTTACGCCACATGATCTGGAGTCCAATCCGAAAGAAAAACCTAACAGAGAGAAATAATATTTAATAAGGTAATGGATTAAAAAAGATCAGATTAATAGGGGATAAGATTAACCTTATAAATTTAAGTTTCAATCTTTAGATCTATAAAAATTTTTTATGAGAAACCTTTTTTAAAACTTTTTAAATAGTTTTCTTCAGTGTCTTGATGTATCCGATTCGAATGAGTCAGGTGTGAATCATAGCCTCTGGCTGTAAAAAATTACATGCTACAAATTATAAAGCAATATCATGAGAACTTATGGAATGCATCTGGGTCTGGATACTACCCCTACCCTTAGTGGATATCAGGGAATGGGGATATTGTTTTCCGTTTTCCTCCGGCTATGATTTTGCTCAATGTTTTTATTGAGAACGAAGAGCTTGCGTAATGCAATTAAAATACTTGTAAGCAAAACAGCTATATCTGCCCTTGACACAGTCCCCTGCCGATCAGCCATTCACAATAATTAAGTGAGGGGGAGTGTGGGTGGGCCGAGTGCGGTGGCGTGGGGGCGGTGGGTTAAAGACTCAAAGAGAGCTCATAATTGCCACTCAGCTGCAAAACAATTTCAATTCATTGAAGTCGGGCTCGTAAACCCGTAATTACCGATCGTGATGAGGAAAAAGAAAATAAAGCGAAGAAGCGCCAATTACACCCTCGAATATAAATTCAGTGTCAATGCAAAGTGTCTGATAATTTGATCAACGGAATAGTATTTTCTCAACATTTTTTAAATTCAATTATGGTCTTGAGATTCCTAGAGGATGGCTTGCAAAGTTCTTCATTTTTAGCACATTCCTGACCGTATCGGACAGGGAAATCTTAGCCAGGGGGTTTATGGATCCATTAAGGCTTCGAGATCCAGATTGTGACAGGCAACAGGCAAGAATTTCCATAGCCAAGTTATTTTTATTAAAGCGCATAACGCGTCAGGTTAAAAATATGCAAAAATAAAATCAGAAAAAATATGAAGAAATAAACAACAAGCAAGCTTGAAAATATTTTTTTTGCATAAACAAGGTGCAAGATAAAAAATCAACAGACTCTTGGCGGTTGGCAGTTTGCAGTCAGTTACTACCAAAAGCAGTTGGTTGCAGCAGCAGCAGCAGCAGCAGCTTTCTTGCTTTCTTGGCCGACAGTTAACTTGGCTAAACTTGAAAACTGGTAACTGAGAGAGGCGGGAAACTGGTTTCTGACTCGCCAAATGCCCGAAATGAAATGGAAAGAAAAAGATACTAAAGGAAAAAAGAAAAAGTTGACCATAAGCATAAACGCTGGCCATCAAATGCGGTCTTACCCATTCGTATAAAAGAGGTCAAAGTTGATCATGTGCCACAACTGGAAATTACTTTGCTCCAACCCGCCTGTCTCGACGAAAATATAGACCCAGCTGGTGCCAGCTAATCGCACCGAGAGACTCTCATAAATAGCCCGGCTTGACACTAATCAGACTCCGGAGTCCCGGGTTTTGTTTTGCTCTATTTGTCTGTTTACCCAAAGAGCACTTACGTCTGTGATCACCGCGACCCCTTCTCCCCTGGGATATCTTCCGGGCACGATGTCCCCCGGAGTCAGGGCCCCGAGAAAGTAAGAAATGTATAAATAGCTCTTCACAGACGGCGCTAAATGCAAACTCAGGCGTACGTCTTCCAGATATGGATGCAAAAACACTTCTTTTGTTTTGATTATTCTCGGCTCATTATCGCTCGATCGCAGCACAAATATCTATATAAAACTATATGCTATCTAAAGTAAAAAGATAATGATATTTTAAGGGCGGAATACGTAAAACGATTTGTAGATCATTCATTTTCATTGTGCATCAAAACAATAACAGAATTATGGTCTACTTTACAATGTTGTGGGCGTCTCCTTGCAAAATCTGGGTTTTTCAACTATGGCTCCAATCCATGGCTATATCTTTGGCAACTCCAATCCGATCCTTGAGCGGAATACCTTTAAATATTTATCGGTCAATTCGCAACCATTCTGCATCAAAACCTGGAAACAAAATTTTCGATCCCCATTTTTCAAAATTTTCTGATGGGACCCCTTGTGAAATCCAGGATTTCCATTTTGGCCCCAATCCAAGCCCATATCTTGGCCAATTTTCACTCGATCCTCGAGCGGAATACCTTAAACGATTTGTAGTTGGATTCCCCTTCAATCTGCATCAAAACCTGAGAACGAAATTTTCGATCCCCATTTTTCAAAATTTTCTGATGGGACCCCTTGTGAAATCCAGGATTTCCATTTTGGCCCCAATCCAAGCCCATATCTTGGCCAATTTTCACTCGATCCTCGAGCGGAATACCTTAAACGATTTGTAGTTGGATTCCCCTTCAATCTGCATCAAAACCTGAGAACGAAATTTTCGATCCCCATTTTTCAAAATTTTCTGATGGGACCCCTTGTGAAATCCAGGATTTCCATTTTGGCCCCAATCCAAGCCCATATCTTGGCCAATTTTCACTCGATCCTCGAGCGGAATACCTTAAACGATTTGTAGTTGGATTCCCCTTCAATCTGCATCAAAACCTGAGAACGAAATTTTCGATCCCCATTTTTCAAAATTTTCTGATGGGACCCCTTGTGAAATCCAGGATTTCCATTTTGGCCCCAATCCAAGCCCATATCTTGGCCAATTTTCATCCGATCCTCGAGCGGAATACTTTAAACGATTTCTAGTTCAATACCTCGTCAATCTGCATCAAACCCTGAGAACAAAATTTTCGATCGTTAGTTTTCGAAATATTGTGGAGAAACTCCTTTTAATTTCCCTTCAATCTTGAAGCAGAATACCTCGACGAATGGATGTTCGATTCTCGCTCTATCTTCATGAAAGCCTTTTTAACTTAAATATTATGGGAAAGTGTCACATGTTGTCTAGACTTTACTTCAGCGTGAAGGATAGGCTAATTTATGGGACCTGAGAGGGCTGGTACCATTTCCGCTCTGATGTCACTCACAAGAGAATGTCAATGAGCCGTTGTCTGTCATCATGGAAATGGCAATGGGAATTAAGTCAAATCAAATTGCCCAAAATAGACATTCCGGCCACCAGCCAGGCACGAACCGCAGTCGAGGGCGTGTTTACGGACATCGTTGGAGTATTCCGGTAGCCTCCGCCCAGCTACCCGAATGTTAATTGGATTCAGGGGTATCTGGAGGAGAACACGGGCATCATCGTCAACTAAATTAGCGCCAAAGTAGGCATTAAACTTTTATGACAGGCAAGTAAACAAAACCCGCAGATGCACCGGGTTGGGGGAGATAGTCTGACAGTGAAAGCACTTGGCATGGTGCCACCCCTCGGAGTCATCTCTGCCTCGCAGAATCTCCGGCCCGCCTTCGTATGATTCCTGGTGTCATTTAATGGGCGACTGCAACCGAGGCAGAAAGCGCCGCTGGAAGATTTATGGGGAATTGTAAATCTCCAAACGTGTGCAACATTGTCGGGGGAGGCGCAGCGGAATGGTTCCCCGAACCAGACAAACTATATATATTTTTGGGCAGCGTTTATTATTGAAAATTCTCAGCTTTTGGTGCATAAATAAATAAAGGCCCTAGACTTGACTGGTGTAAACAGAAACTCCCCATCCAATAGCCTGCCATAAATAATTCCGAGTCCTCTAATTAAAAGGAATTTTCGGTTGAGCTTGAGATTCAAATTTTATACAAATATGCTCTGGCTTATGAGTGGGCTTTGGGTTACACATAAATCTACCCGAAAATTGTTTCTCTCTTAATTGATGGGAATACTGCTGAGCACGATCTCATAATATGATTTTGATTTGAATGTGATTTGAATTGCGTTGCAGGCAAATCTCTTTTGGCTTAACTCCACGCTCCACTCCCTTTCTGAAACAATAAACCGCCATGTTTAGGTCCCTTAATAGACCGGAGGGATCGAGAGAAAAGACTCCTCCAGAAATAGGGTCTGGAGCAGCCAGCTGTCAATCAAAGTGATCCCAGAAGGGGCGGGAGAATTTAATTGAATTTAGAAAATCGACTCACTCTGACAGCTTAGCCACGATTCCGTCGAACTTGTTGGGAGTGTGAAGATTTCAGCATCAACTCGAGCCATTTTTAATAAATCTTTTGGGGGAAATTATGTTATATTGAAAAAGGGGTATATGAGTTCATCATGGGCCTGTATATAATCAAAAATTCTCTTCCTAATCCTAGAATTATTCGTATTCATAGCTAGACTCCCTTTTATTACATATAATTTTGGGAAATGGCAAACATTGTGATCCAGATAATCATGGCCAGCCAGCATTCCATTACCTGACAGGCCACTGGAAGTGCTGCAGCTGCTCAGACACTTCCCATTGGGCTCGTTTTGAATCTGGGATTGGGGTGGCAAATCGGCACTGGACTGTGAGGGGTGAGCCGAGTGCAGCGAATAAATAACACATGATATCTGCACGGCAACGGGAATGGGGCCAGGCGGCACACAAATTGCAGAAAAAAGCGGGCAAACCCGAGGATTGCAAAATTTGTAAAGGCAGCTGGGCCCAACTGCAACAAAAAAACTGTCAAATAAGCAGAGCCGGGCGTTGTTATTGTTGTTAATTATGCCCAACAAAAGAAATAACAACAAAAAGAAGTACACACAAAAAAATAATATCAGAAAGAGGGAAAAAGACCAAGCCGCCGGCAAAGTCCAGAGCAGACGAAATAAAAAAACGGCGCAAGGAAACGAGGTCGCGCCTGCGCCGTCCAGCAGATCGGAGGGAAGTCAGGAACTCTGAGCGATTTACTTTGCATTTGGTCTGGGCACGTGATCGGCGCAATGGCAGCTAATTGCTGTGTCTCAATTTTCAACTCTCGGCCCGGATCGCATTTGGGCTTGGTCGTCGTGACTCATTTAGAGGCCTCAACTGGCGAGGAAAGGCACGGATTCGGTCTGAGGCGGCCTCTCCAAGGAACGGACATGGCATATGTTGCATGTTGACCACGTTTGACCCTCGGCCGAGAGTTAGATGTTGTCTTTTGGGCCAGGGAGGGCACAGGGTTTCAGGGTTTCAGTGGTTCAACGTAGGTCCAATTTCAGCTCAGAGTCTCCGGGGTTCAAGCCATCTCTTTTGGGCTCTGGAAGAGGGTATTCTAACTACAGTTTCTTGATCTGCAGGCCATGCTTTTCTATAAACTTTTGTCTCTAAGTACAGTGAAATAAAACAACTATTTAAATATTTGCTATATGGTCTGAATATTTGTTGTAACTTCCAGCAAGAGTATTCTACAGGTCGACCCCCTGAACCAGCATTCCCTTTGTTTAAAATTTAACCGTCAGCGTTATTTAGTTTTTTACGAGCTTGTAGCCTGGGTTCACGTTCTATTGTCGCTTGAGTTCGATGTGGTGTTTATGTGTGCTGTGTACTGGGTACTGTGTACTCTGAGTATCTGGCAGATAGTTGCTGCTGCTGGTGGGTTAAAGTTGGAACGAGGTTGAACGAACCATGAACAACGAGTTGTTGCCGTGGGTGCAGCAGGGCTTTCGATATGAAAATACGGTTTAGGTTTAAGAATACCTCTAGTACAACTCTCCGCCAATGCAACTCTGGATGTCAGAGCCCTTATCGGAGCTTTGTGTGTTCAGATAAAGAAAGAGCTCCGAGATAAGATATGATTTTCATTTCCCGAGTGGATGTGACAGTTTTTTAGACTTCTTGCTCAACGGATCAAACCCAATATTAGTTTAGTAATATGTATTTTTAGAAATGCCATCCGAGCAGAGCTGTACATGATAACTCTTGGACATCCTTGTCTGGAATCGAAAGCAAATAAATATTGATCAATCGCCTTGAAATCACTGAGATGACCGTGTGAAAATGAACAAAGAAACCGTCTGACGGTGGGAAGACTTCGAAATACAAACAAACTCTAGTCTTTTTCAAGTCGAGACTGTTGAGACGTCTTCATTTGCATTTCATTTTAGCTTTTCCCCGCTTCTGGTCTGCTCCGAACGAACATAATGAACTAATTTCTTAATTATTCACGGGAAGTTTCGACAGGTAACCTGGCACGCCGGCAGACCCGAGAAAGCAAAGCCAAGACTTCTTTGTCGGCCAAGCAGTTTTTGCAAGCTTCTGTTTAAGTTGTGTAATTTACTCGAAAATGATTCAGCAAAACGCTTCCAGAAACATCCAACGGATAGATCAAATTACCCAAATGGCGTTAACAATTAACAAAGTTAGGAGAAAGATAATACGAAATTGGAGCTGGAAAATGTATTTTTTGCTTAATTGAAATATAGGCCAAAAACTCTACATGTTTTAAAAGATATGGTTACTATAGTTTATTAGATATTTTGTCTTGACCTGTCTAGAGCTCTTGCCATGCCATCTTTTTTGCCATCACTGGTTACCTGCCAGCCATGGCAACCGCAGCACAGGTGCAGCTCTACATAAACAGCAAAGCGGATGACACCTGTTCCCCTTCAGGGTTGAGGTTGATTCAGCCAGTTGTTTATCACGATAATAACAGAGGTGCTCACTCACACCAGGACCAGGGTGTGCAGAGGCCGGAGTACAGAGTACGGAGTCCGGAGTGTACCCCCTAGTGTAGAGTAACCCCCGCGTTGACTTTGGCCTAAAAAGTAAAAAGTGGCTTGTAAAAAAATATAATTTGTTAGCAACTTGCGAATGCATTCGACTGTGTAAAACGGCTACAGAGTCGCGTGAGGATGAGGAATCATCCCAGGCAGGGGTCGCCGCCTCGCTCCGATGGGTTTTGGTCCCGAAATGCCTGGGAAAGTGTCTGAGCCGGGTGGGGAAGCGTAATTGACCTTTTTCGGCTATAGTTTTCCATGCCACAAAAAATGTAGTATGTTTCTGGCTGTCAATGACACTGGCACGCCCACATGTAAGGTAAATATTACCGAAAGTACAGTTTAACAGCAAAATTATGGTAATTTCCCACCGTCCCACCAATACGTGCCTCTACACGATTTGCATAACAAAGAGTTCAGTCAAGTAGCCAACAAGTATCTGCTAAATTTTGATATATTCAGATAGAGTAGGAGATGGCTGACTGGCCGGCCGGGCTGTGCCGGGCCAGGCCCGACAAGCCCATTCTAATTGCAACCATATGTGGCCACCTTTCCAATGTAAACAATTGTTTGGCTGGGAATTTTCAAATAGGCTTCTAATTTTTTCAACCGAGAGGGTTACGCATCAGTTCTGCTGGTTTTATGATCGATTTGCCGTGGCAATGTAGTACAAAATTCCACAATATTCTTGTTTACCTTACAAAGAAACTTGCCGAAAATGCTTCAAAATAATTACTCTAAAAATGGCTTCGTTTTCCCCTTTTACCAACATTTTTTAGATAAAATTTGGAAGCAAAAAGTGCCTATAGTAGAACTATTATTTGTCCATCTCTCAGCATTTTCTTCCCCCATTTGTTTGGTTTAAATTTCGCGCTTCATTTCTTCCAAACCCAAACGCACTCCCATGAACGCATGTTTTTCGATGGGACTCTCGAAAAAACGCCATTGTTTGGTTTCAGTTTCGAATTTCCGGTTCAATAGAAGCGGGAATGTCGCCCTCGAGCAACAATCTGCGGTCACAAAAGTATCTAATTTGTTTAAATGCCGTTTGGAGGTAATTGAAATTAGTCCAACAATGCGGCTCGACTTCGGTGCGTGCGCCTGCGTCACGGAAGCTTCTAATGGATAGGCTTCGGGGGAAGAGGCCTCGGGAGTGAATGGATGGCCATCGGTGGACAGAATGGCCAGCGGAAATGCAGTGTCAGCCAAGCTAAGTTTGGAGCTGGCTTTGAAGCTGCCGCCGCGTTGCAAGTTGGGCTTTTGTGACGGCACGTTCGCCACCAAATCAACGACGCGTCGGGCCACGGCGGGCGACTTGAAAAGCGTGGACAGCTACTGTAGACCATATTTTCCATAGGCAATTGCACTTTGAGGTAATCCGGGCAAGAGCACCGCACCAGGTGTGGGGGGTAGGTGACCTCGTTCTTAGCGTTAGTGCTGCGTAAAATGCAATTTACGCAGAAACCCCCACAGAACAGTACCTCTCACAAAGGTGAGAATGCAAAACGGTCTGAGAAGTACACAGTAAACGAGGTGTTGGATTGCTAGTTCTGACATGGTATACTATTTTTGGGTAATTGCAGTTTAGGTTCTACAATTCTACAAGTAAACTGAAATATTAGAGTCTATCTGGAAAGATTCAATATATCCATCCATTACCTAGAAACCATGTTAGCTTGAAACCCTCACGCACTGCTCTTGTTGCTTAAGTTGCGTTAAATCCAATTAATAATATTCTGCCTTCACCTGTCCCAGCCCCGAACGTCATCATCATCATCATCGTGGGTAATGGTAGGCGAAGCTTACAAAAGCGAGCTGCGAAAGCAATTTGTGCTCCTGGGTGGCTGGGGGTTCGACAGGTCCGACTATTTCTATGACAGCGGTTGGGTCCCACAAAGTAAATACACGCATGTCTGTGAGTGCCCATTCCAAGTCCATCTCTGTACCCATTCCGCCTCTGTTGCATTTGAAATTCCCAAATGGCCGGCTAATTTGTCAAACGCTTTGCCCTCGGCCGTCCATCTGGATGGTTTACGAGTTCTCCATTACCCAACAATGACAAAGATTCCAACAACCGATCATCTTACAGGGCCTCTTAGGCCACAGCCTAAGACACACATGCACCTATTTCTTCATTCTCCATTGTTCGGAGTGGTTTTTTATGAACTAGCTCCCCTACTAAGGTCCAATCTCGTAGCACCAGGGCAGACACTTTTCGTGTTTATCAGCGGTTTTCGGTGATAATTCACACGATGTGTGGTCCGGAAAATTGAAATATCCGAATGGACATGGGAAATGTGTTATGTCCCCTTCGATTTCTTCATCAGGCCTCTGGATGTGGTCAACTAATCCCACTTGGAAGTGAATTTCCCTGGGTTGCACCAATATTGGTTGCACTTTCTATTGCCATTTGGGAACGGCAGCTCCTTAACCGTAAGTCGGTTGCTGTCGGAGCTCTGTTGGTCACCTTTTGCCCGTAAAAAAAAAGGTAAAACGAAACTTTTGTGTCAATGCCTTCTTGTTGTTTCTTTTTCGGTCGATTTTATTGGTAATACTGTACCATGGTGGCTTGGCTTGGCTGTGTTTTGTTTTGGCTTTGTTTCTGCCTTTGGCTTTTAGGCGACTTGGCCTGACCCGCCATCGCCATCGCCATCGCTGCCATCGCCATTGCCGGCAGCAGCATGTTGCTCCAATTGTTGGCAACCATTGCTGCTGTTTGCAGAATTGTCTTTTATTTTCAGTCAGGGACTTATGGCTAACAAAAAACCTAAAACTTTTGTATTATTTATTAGTTTAATTCTCAGTGTAATTGTCTCAAATTTCTTTTGCTTTTGCTGGACGTGCTTTTGTTGATGTTTGGAGTATTTTTTTGCAATGTTAACAATTTGTTGTGCAAATATTTATGCAAAACGCGAATTGAGGAAGCCACTAGCTCCGATAGCCATTTATCAAGTCGATGTCGGGCACACACAAAGTGATATCCGCCATCCAGCTTATACAAATAGATATAGATAGCATTGAAAGTCATTGGTCTGGAATTTCGAAACTAGATGAATAAAATAGAATGCTTTTCGGTTAACCTCATATCTCAAGTATTGCTTATCCGGATCGGAACCCAAAACAATTGTCATTTCACCTTTTTGTCATCGTTTTTGGGGTTGTTCCCTCTGGCGATCGGAATTTGGAGTTTCGATATTATTCCTTTTTTTTGAGGGATTTTCGAAAACGAGAGGGTTGTTCGTTGTGTGTGCCCTGTGTTCTGGGGACACACATTTATATTAGGGTCATATTTCACTTGTAGGGTTTCCAGTGAAGTTTCATTTTAATTTTATTGTTGTCGCTGCGCCCCTTTCGAGTTTTGTTTTTGTTTTGCCCGGTAGTTTCTGCCATGGTTAATGGGGAGTGCAATATTCCAACATCCAACCACCACCACCGACGCCGCCGACGACACCACCCTCTTTGCGGTCGCTTATTTTTGTAGTACTAGTACTTTCCTATACTTCTTGCCCTTACCCTTCAGGGTAAAGACATTTCGGGGGTTTCGTGATTTTAGTATTTCGGGCAAATACGAGTATAATAAAATATGTTCTTTCCCCTTTCCAACTTGGCCCTTCCGATCTAGTTGCTCTACGGTTGCGTATTTCCGTTTTTGTTTCTATCAAATATTGTGTCATGCCTAATGAATGCGAGTCTAGCGCCGACTATGAACAATATGTTCCACTTTGTGGGCTAGCTGCAGCAAAAACCAATCGATTAGATTGGCTCTGACTGATTGTTAGCCATGGGGAGTGTTGTTATTTGGAAATATTAAACAACAAATCTACAAATAATATAATAAAGGTTGAACTTGAAACTCCTTTGAAATAATAGCTTTAAAAATGAGTTATAAGAGGATAAATACATGTCATTTCAAAAGAGATTTATATTTACAAAAAGAGTTTAACTCCTCTGTGATTTAGGAAGGTTTACTCTATGATTTCAAATAGTTAAGAAGTCTTCACTTTTGTTTCCTGCAGCTTTACTTTCTTCTCAACTGTCCTAGAAACTCCTTAAAAAATTCTAACCTAAAAAAGGATTTATTAAAGCTTGCCTGTAATTCATCCCTTGTAGATCCCCTACAAGCCTTAACTTAAACTTACTTTCTTCTTAGCTTTTTCAGGTGCTGACTACTCACTTCTGTTTCTGTTTAGACGTTGTTCGCTTTGCTATTTGGCCACCATTAGCTGGCCAAGTGTGGGTTTCAATTTCAGCGAAAACGCCACGAAACTAGTTTAAGACCATATTTTCTGCTGTGATTGCAATATTTCTCAAAACTGTTTCGTCTTGGTGGCAAATGGAGACAAAGCACCTGCACAGCAACCCAAATCCGAAGGTGTACCCAACAAAGCAAATAGGTTTGTGTCTGTTTTAAAGTGTGAATTTCCTCACCTTTCATGTTGGCCAGTTTCTTTCACGCTCACCCCGTCTCTTGGCAATTTTTTGCATTCCAAGAATCGGTTTTTGGACATTGCTTTCTTCAAATCGTAAGTCTTTTCGTTCTGCCTGAAAGAATTCCCTACCGATCCCTGCTGATCGCCACAAATCAGAGGCAAGTACGTGCCGGGCATCGATAATCGCCAGAAGTCGACTGGAGACCGTCACGTCCCGGCACGATGCCTGGCCAGCCACTTTAGCGTCCTCCTCTGACGATGCGTATTACAAGTATTTTGCTTTTTTCGAAAATTTCCCTTTATGAGAGCCAGCAGCAGGCCTAATCATTATGCATTCCGCAGAGAAAGAGGCTCCGAGGGCCGGCGACTAATAAGCGTTTTAGCACAGAAGCCACGTACGCGACTTCATAGAGTTATTAGTGCCCTAGAAGGTGGTGGGGGGTGTGGTCTGAGGTGCAGGCCGTTTTGTGGTCGCCATACATCATATAAGATCCATTCCACCAAGATCCATGCGGCGAAATTTCCCATGGGTTCATTCGAGGAGAACAGCCGCAGCCCGCCGACAGGGCGTTGAAACGTTTCAAAGGTTAAAAGTTCCAGGAGCAGGAAACGAGTGATAATAGCAGGCGGATGTGGGAGGAATTCATTTAACCTGGGTCTGAGAATTCATATATATATTTTGGCTTGTTTTCGTAGAGCGTAAGATCGTAAGATACCCAACAAGGCAGTCGGTCTGTCTGGTAATTGAAACTATGATGAATACCCAGCGAGTGTTAATAAGCATCTCGAGTATTGCTATGTGGTTCTCCGACCGTAATCGTGGAGCAACACCACGTCGTTCCACCGTAATTAATCAAAACAAGGCCTTGGCAGAAGACATGGCAGAAGAGTCTTGGCAGAAGAATCGTCTTCCCAATCAACAGGTAGTAAAATGCCAATACGTGCCCCATCGATACTGTGGAGGTATCACTTCTTTTTCTGCAGAAAGAGTTAAGGTTTTGTTTCTGTTTTCTTGATGCGTGGAGGAACGCTTGAAGTAAGCTTCAAAATTTAAATTATCCTTCCAAACCAAGAACGTTTTTGTCCAAAAAAAGATAAACAATGAAAGTCATCGCCCCGAGTGAGCTCCCAAAACCCTTTGTGAAGTTCGTTACGAGATCCACTCACTGGCGAGTGAAGTTGGGAGCTCAGCGTGGCCTGTGGGGAATGGATGCCAAACTCAAACATTGTCGGAGCTCAAACAACTCCGCGAGAGGCACATCCAACAGATACACACCTCGATTTGAGCCGTTTTTGAAATACTGGTTTTACCTGCAACGAACCAGCAAGCCAGCGAGCCAACGAGCCAAGTTCGCTTCAAAGATTTGCTTTCATTTTTCCGTTAAAAATAGCCCCTGGTGTGCGTGAGTATCTGTGAGGTTCAGTATCTGTATCTGGGCACTGCAAGCACGCCAAGGTGAGTGTATCTGTATCTGAGAACCTGAGTATCTGTGTGAGGGGGAGATACCGTCTCTAAGTGTGTGTGCTCGCAGGTAGCCGCTTTTGGCTCTCATCTTGGCTTGGGTTTCTTCAGCGTCCCTGCCCCTCCTCGGCCCACCTTCTGTGATTCTTGAGATTCTCTTTGGCTGTTATGTTAATCCACTGGCCAAACATCCCATAGAATCCCGGCCCATACACACCTGAGGACTAAAGCAGAGGCCGAAGCCGGAGGCGAACTGGCAGCTGCAGCTGCACGCAGGTAGCCCCGAAGAGGTTATTTGATTACTCAACCATTTTTTTTCCTTTCTTGCCGGTGTTCAGAGCCGATCTTGGAGTCTCCAGAGCCTGCACATGTTGCCCGAGAGGCCGGTGAAACCTCACGTCGGCATGTCCGGCACAAATATCTTGCCGTTTTTTCGCTTTTTGGAACTCAAGCCGAAACCCGAAAATTGAAAAGACATCTGTCTCATCCGCCGGCATTTCCGCAAAGTATTGTTATACCATTTTTTTCCGTTTAATGCCAAGAAATGTTGTTTCTGGAAGACCTCCTCTTTCTCGAAATATGTATAATGTTGCACTTGATAGAGCACTTGATTGATTTGAAATTTAAATATTTGATAGACCCTTGACATGGACATGTATGTATGTATGATGAAGTTGATGCCTTCGAAAGCCCCTCGACGACTGCTCTTCACATTCCGTTTGGTTGGAAAGTACTTTTTCCCAGAATACTCCATGAATCTCTTATAAGTAGATCCAAGATTTATGGCTATATGTTTTTATTCAATTTCTATAGACTCCCCAAACACTGCCCTCTATGAGATGTATTGATTTTCTATACAAACCATTAATTTTCAGCCGGAGAGGCAGCTGCAACGATTCCATCTGGAAGTAAAAACCATATCTAACAACCGACGACCCCTGGGTCACTCCCAGACATATCAGTCATGCAAATCTAAATGGAACTTCTCTGCGTCGGCGATCGTAGATGCAGATACTGGACTGAGGAATGCAACTGGCGGCAGTGCACCTGCTGCGATAGATACACAATTTCCATGGCAGTCGCCACCGCCACCGCCGCCACTCGGCTACCCATTGAATTGCTCCACTTTTGTTCATTGACTCGCACCGCAATCGATTTGTTCAAAACGAACGAATCTAAAGGCAAACGTAACCTACTTTCCGTTGATAAGATAATGACGCTTTTCCGACGCGGGCGCTTGCTCCCGCCTCAGTCAATGACTTACCATTTATATAAATTCCTATATATACATACACTAGTCGGCATATATATTTTGACATAGCGATGCTTCATTTTCTTTTTCAATTATTTCTTTATTTAAAGGAAAACAATTATTGATTTAATTTCAAATAGATATTAGTAATGTTTTATTACCAAAATAACAGTTTTAGGTTTTTTATAAATGTATTTTGTATTTATTTTTTAATTTAAACTAAAATAAACTAAATTCGATAGGTGGCATAAGTATTTTGACATAGCTTTGTTTCACAATTAAATATAACAGAGTGCAACAGTGATTCTGAACCTTTATAGTGAAATAGTAGGAATTGTTTAACTGTTCGAGTATTACACAAAACCGTGTATAAAAAATTGTTTAACACCCTAAAAATCTTGATTTATTTTAACAAAACCAGTTTTCGGGACTTTTTTGCGCTTAAAAATTCCTAAACTCGTTTTTTTAAACCGATTTCAAAATTGCCGATGTTTTTCAATAGTTAAAGGTTGTAACTTTTGAAAAAAAAATATATCTTCGATTTTTTTAGGCAAAAAGGACAAAATTTTTACACCTGAAACTGACATTTTCGCCTTTTGATCGTGTTTTTCGGATTTTGACGCCAGTTTTTCGGTACAACTTACAAAATTTCTGTCATGAATGCCACATATCAATGTTGTCTCATTAATACTGAATAAAAAGAGACAAATTTCATTAAAAAACTATGAAAATTGTTGAAGTTATAACGGTTATTCCAAAAAAAGTCAATTCAACATTGCGAGCGCACCGGAGAAACAGTAGGAATATGCTCTTATTCTTATAGTGCTCGCAATGTTGAATTGACTTTTTTTGGAATAACCGTTATAACTTCAACAATTTTCATAGTTTTTTAATGAAATTTGTCTCTTTTTATTCAGTATTAATGAGACAACATTGATATGTGGCATTCATGACAGAAATTTTGTAAGTTGTACCGAAAAACTGGCGTCAAAATCCGAAAAACACGATCAAAAGGCGAAAATGTCAGTTTCAGGTGTAAAAATTTTGTCCTTTTTGCCTAAAAAAATCGAAGATATATTTTTTTTTCAAAAGTTACAACCTTTAACTATTGAAAAACATCGGCAATTTTGAAATCGGTTTAAAAAAACGAGTTTAGGAATTTTTAAGCGCAAAAAAGTCCCGAAAACTGGTTTTGTTAAAATAAATCAAGATTTTTAGGGTGTTAAACAATTTTTTATACACGGTTTTGTGTAATACTCGAACAGTTAAACAATTCCTACTATTTCACTATAAAGGTTCAGAATCACTGTTGCACTCTGTTATATTTAATTGTGAAACAAAGCTATGTCAAAATACTTATGCCACCTATCGAATTTAGTTTATTTTAGTTTAAATTAAAAAATAAATACAAAATACATTTATAAAAAACCTAAAACTGTTATTTTGGTAATAAAACATTACTAATATCTATTTGAAATTAAATCAATAATTGTTTTCCTTTAAATAAAGAAATAATTGAAAAAGAAAATGAAGCATCGCTATGTCAAAATATATATGCCGACTAGTGTATATATGTATACTTCTTCCCCCCCTTTAGATCAGACACTTATGTATGGCATAGTAGCAGCCCCCCTTTTGGCGGGCACTTGTAAACATTTTACTTCCAACTGATCGAGGGCTGTCGGTCAAAAATAATCAAAAAAAAAACAGGAAAGATTTGAATTTTATTATGTTTTTTTATTTTGACACAATTATTGTGTGGTGTGGCTTCTCGTTTTCTTGTAAATATACAATTATTTATTATATACTATATCTTTTATAAATAAAGTATTTCAGTTGTTACTGTTGTTTCGACTTGGCATGTAAAAGATATTATACCTTAGTGCGGAAAATTCTTACAAAAATACATATCGCATTTATTTATTGAACATTATTTCTTACACAGATATGTCTCTAATGTCTATCCACATGGCTATAACATGGATATAGCCTATAAGTGGATATGATACTCTTAAGGAAGAGCCAAACTCTTCCCGAATTCGATTTTTGATTAAATTAGACTTATAGACTGGTCTATACACGTACTAGAGGACAACCCTAAGAACTTAGCTGGTATTGATGGGGCGCACCGGTCTATATAAATTACGATTACATATATCTATATATGATAACTTAAAAGTAAGGGACTCTTCTTATCAAATAGAGTTCTTGTTTGATTTTGTTGTGAAGTTCTGTATGTTTGGAAGCTTCAGAGGGTTCTGAATAAAGTCTATACTATGATCCCCCCCGGATTATACTATCCTTTTAATGCCTTTTATGATAAATTAGAATTAAACTAACAACTAAAGTTGGGAATTTATGTTTATACGCAATGAAAAATGCATTCTGTTTTCTATTCTCTCGATAGGAATAATTGGTTTTCTGAAATTCGAATTTCGATTTCGGTTCGACACTTGATTTGTTGAATACCCTACTATATCCCCCCTACTATACTGTATGTTGTGTTTTCTCCACTTGACAGTTTCCATTATAATTGGGTTTTGTTCGGAGTTGCTTAGCCTTAGTTTGTATAGTTCGATTACGTAAGATCAAGATCACTTTTTGCATTTTACAAAAACAGAAAACAAAAACGTGTTCCCCCGGGCCCTTGCAACACTCCTCCTTCGTAAATCATATATGTATATCCATAATATACAGTTAACCCATACTATATAAATACATCATATCCCTCGACGCGACCGGCTAGGCCGGCTCCCTGTCCCGGCACTATATCTCTCTCTTACCACATAAAAAGTCTTTTCAATTACCATCATCCGACCTCCGGAGATGTCTAGATGCGCCAGCCCTGGTCGTCATCCACATTGGAATCTGTGTCCGAGGGCTCCTCGCCGTACATGTCGGCCAGCTTGCGGAAGCGCGGCCCAAAGTTGGACAGGTAGTCGAAGTTGAGATCGCCGTCATCGGTGCAGGACGCCAGACTGGAGAGGCTGCCGTCCGAGTTGCCGTCGCCCTCGTAGGCATAGTGCCGGACATCGTCGACGGTGAAGGCGCTTGCGTCCCGGTCGCAGGTCTCCTTCTTGTCGCCCAGGAAGTCACCGATGTCCGGGACGTCGTTGAGATCGCGCATGCCCGCCTGCTGGGCATGGGGGTCCTTGTAGAGCTTCTCCTCGTAGAACGGCTGGCTGCGTAGCACGTTCAGGTCGTAGTCAGTGTCGCGCTCGCCGCCGCCCTCATCCTCGTAGTTGATGATCGTTTCGCGGATGTCGTCCATGTCCTTCTCATGCCAACCGTTCTTCTGTTTCTTCTGCACCACCACGGCCAGCAGGATGATCATGAGGAGCGCCAGGCAGGCGATGATGGCGATAATGAAGTTCCGGTCGATGCCGAAGCTGAAGGCCACCGCCACGGACTGCTGGCATCCGCTGTCGATGTTCCGGAAGTAGGAGGGCATGCCCAGGTTGTAGGTATGCTCATTGATCGTCAGGTTGCGGACGCATCCGAAGAATCCCTTCTGGCCAGGCACATGGGTCCAGTTCAGCTGTCGGCCCAACTGCTCCAGCTCGACGGCACTGCCGCCCAGCTGCAGGGGCGCGTTCACGTTGAGGAACTCGTTGGGTCCCTGCGGGGCGCCCAGGCTCATGCAGGTGGACAGCTGGCAGTTGTCCACGGTCATCTCGATGCTGGCCCGCTGCAGGATGATGTCTATCTGGTAGGTGCGGTCGGGCACGATCTTGATGTGCTGATGCCGGATGCGCGTCCCGCCCGATCCGTAGTCCACGGTCAGCACAGGGTAGCCCTGGTCCAGTTCCAGGGCCAGGAAGTCGGACAGCGGCAGCAGCGGGTTGTAGTTGAGCGGTCCGAAGTACATGATCAGGCCCTGGTCGATCTGGGGCGTGATCTCCAGGCTGATGCGGGTGTTGTCGCAGGCCGAGAATGGCTCGTAGAAGGCGTAGCCGCTGCCGTAGAAGGCCACGGAGACGAGCTCGCAGTGCGGGCCGGTGAACCCGTCGATGCAGTCGCACACGTCGTTCTCCCCGAACCGAGGCGTACCGCCGTTGAGGCACGGCGTCATCGGAGGCGCCTCGCACACGCACTGGGCCTGGACGAAGGCGTTGACGCCCACAAAGGAGGTGATGTTCGAATAGATCATGTAGGGCACCGAGCTCTTGTGCAGCTCGTTGGTGCAGGAGCTCTCGCACTTGAGCTTCTCGATCAGGCACTCGTCGATGTTGATCATCAGCATCTGGAGGCCCAGCTCGTCCTCCAGGCGCTGCTGGTTCTGGGCCACCATGCCGTTCAGCTTCTCCGGGGCGTAGTAGGGCGACCCGTGGGCGGAGTAGCGCACATCCAGGGTGTTGTTCTCGTTCTGGAGCACCGTGAACACGTCCACATTGGCCACCGACGTGTTGAAGAGCTTGGCCAGCGAGATCTGAAGCTGATCCTTCAGGGAGAGGGCATGCGGCATGCTGTCTCGCGGCACGCTGATGAACTCCTCCTTGGTGACGTTGATGAAACGGATGCTGCCGCTCTTGTCCACCGCCTCCTCGGGCAGCTCCCGGATGATCACAGTCACATTGGCGTCCACCGAGTGGGTGATGATGGCGGTCGAGGACTCAGTGACCGAGAACAGGAGGTCGTACTCGCCCTCCTCGGTGTGCTTCAGCATGGTGATCATGCCGGTGTTGGGGTTCAGCCGGAAGTTCTCGTGCCGAACGTCGTTCTTCCACCGGAACTCCTTGTCCTCCAGGTCCCAGTCGTCCAGATCCTCGACGAAAACGCGTCCGATGTCCGTCTCCGGCGCCTCGCCACGGAAGTTGTACACGAAGATGGTGGAAGAGCCCTCGCTCATGGCGTTGTCGTTGATGTCCCCGATCACCACGTGCAAAATGCTCACGGCGCTCTGGCGCGGCACCCCCGAGTCGCTGATCCGGATGGGGATGAAGTACTCCTTCTGCTGCTCGCGGTCGAACTCCACGTTGGCGTGCAGGTAGTCGTCGTTGATGCTGAACTTGCTCTTGATGTCCGCGGAGGCCTCGCTGTCGATGCCGAAGGTGAAGTCACCCGCTCCGGGCGTGTCGTCGTAGTCGGTGGCCTGCAGCTTGACGATGTTGCCGGGACTGCGTCCCTCCTGCCAGAACACTGGCATCTCGTTGATCAGGAAGGGGGCATTGTCGTTGATGTCCTTCAGCGTGATGGTCACCTCCTGCACCTTCTTGAGGGTGGTGCCGACGCCGTCCTCATCGTTGGCCTGGATCAGAACTTGCCAGTTCTTGTGGCCGTTGGGCGGATCCCGGTCCAGAGTCTTCACCAGCCGGAGGCAGCCGTTGTTGTCGATGCTGAACCGCTTCTCGTCATTCTTCACGATCGAGTAGACGATGTGCTGGTCGGCGTTGCGGTCCTTGATGTCCGGATCGTAGGCCTCCACCGTCAGGATGCAGTCGTCGTACATGGTCTCCTCCATGATGGTGACACTGTAGGCCTGCTTGAACACCGGCGGATTGTCGTTCACATCGGCGATCTTGATGACCACGGTGGTGTAGTCGTCGTAGATGCCGTCGAAGGCCCGCACCTTCAGCTCGTACTCCGTGATGGTCTCGTAGTCCAGCCGCTTGTTCACCGTGATCTTGCCGGTCTTCAGACCGATCTTGAAGGCGTCGTCTATGTTGCCGCTCTCGATGCTGTAGAGGATCTGGGCGGCGTTGTCCTTGTCCTCGGCCTTCACTTCGATCACCTCGAAGTTGGTGTTGGCGTCCTCCAGCAGCTTATCCGCCAGGTACATGGTCTGCTGGAAGTACGGCTTGTGGTCGTTCTTGTCACCGATGGAGATTCGGAACACCTGGTGTCCCCGATTCGGCTCCCCGTTATCGAACAGACTCGATGGCGAGTTGTCGCTGGCAATCACCTTGACATTGTAGAAGTCGCGCTCCTCCCGATCGAAGGTGGTCAGGGCGGTGATGTTGCCCGTGTTTGGATCGATGGTGAAGTACTCCCGGTTGTCGGCCAGCTCGAAGGACACAATGTTGTTGGCTGGGGTTCCGTCCATGTCGAATGCGCGCACCTGCATGACGGGTGTGCCGGCCGGCTCGTTCTCCAGTATCGTTCCCGACTTGACCTCCGTGAAGTAGGGTATGTTGTCGTTGACATCCTCCACCTTGATCTTGATCTGGTGCTCGGCGGCCAGCTCGTGGGTGTTCCGGACGCTCATCGTCAGCGTGTAGTCGGTGATGGCCTCGTAGTCCAGGTGCTTGCCCAGGCTGATGGTCACCTCATTGCCGATCTGGTCGAAGACGAACGTGTTCTTGCCGTTCGTCTGCTCCGTCCGTCCGGTGATCAGCTCGAAGATCACCTCCGGGTTCTCTGGCATGTTGGACACCGCTTGCAGTGTCACGATTGGATGTGAGAAGTTCTTGAAATTCTCCTTCAGGTAGATGGGCGTGTCGTAGGGATCCACGAAGGAGGGTGGCTTGTTCGATGACTCCACCACACGGATGCGAACTTCGATCTGCGCCTCCTGCGGCAAGTCCGGCACTATGTTGTACGCCCGCACGATGATGGCGTACGACTGGCCCGGTCGCTTGTCGATCGGCCGGGTTAGGTAGATGATGCCCGACTCCTTGTCGATCTTGAAATACTGGAAGTCGCGCTCCCGCAGGATCTCGTACTCCACAATGCTGTTATTTCCGTCGTCAAAGTCGCTGGCGCTGATGGACATCACCACGGCGTCGGGCTGCAAGTAGAACAGAAAGGTTAGGATCTATTCCAGCCACTGGGCCTCTTCTTGGCTTTCCTTGGGGTTTGCCCAGACCAGGAAGAAGCACATCCCGCAGTCCTCTCTTCTAATGCTTTTTAAGCGAAGGCCCGAACTAAACTGAAGCCCTTCTTGCTACTTTCCGCCACTGGCAGGGCTTTGGCTAAAAATAACTGGGGAATGGAGGCATGGAAGCATGGAAGCATGAAAATGGCCAAAAGCCAGGGCGGAGGAAGGCGTTTCAAGGTTTCCAATATCGAGCCGGCGAGCAATGAACCCGAAAACCCGTCTTAGCACTCTGCCGCCTACGCCTGTGGTGGGGAAACTAGTTCCTCTTAGGCAGTGGCTTGCCTCGTACTGGCCGCTAATTAATGTTGCAGGTACTGCAGGGCAGGTATCTAGAGGCAATATAGTATGTTTTGAAATATTTCTTACATGATTAGTCTGTTTAAAGTTTAAACAAAAGTCTGTTTAGATGATTATACAAATGATTTCTTAGGTCTGATGAGTAAAATAAACGCATTTTTGTGCAGAAAACTTGAAATAATAAGTAGCTAGCTGTTTTCTTAAGGTTTTCTGACAATTTTAAGAGTTTATAGAAGTCTGTTTTGTAATTTTTCTATCTATTTTATTAACTATTGATTCTAAGCTATAGATTTTGTCTAAAAACCAGCCTTGTCTAACATCGACTAGCTCCTCTTCTAGCCTCTAACTTTTAGGAACAAATCCCCTCAAAATTTGTCCAAAAAAATAAAAAATAGAAACCAGTATGACATCACTTTAATCCACCATCCCACTGAAGAAGCCCAACCGCAGTAATCCAGGGTCCGCGAGTTAGGCCCTCCAGCGAGAGGATCAAATGACTGTCAACTGCCAGCTTGAAAGTCCAACTCACCTGGGCATTCTCCGAGATGGACTCGTCGTAGCGAGCCTTGTTGAAGACCGGGGCATTGTCGTTGATGTCCTCGATGGTGACGTTGAAGGTGCACACGTCGTCGAGGGCCGGCAGACCGTTGTCCGTGGCCTGGACGGTGACGAAGACGAACTTCTCGTGAATCGGCTCGTCGCGATCGAAGGTGTGGGCCGTCACAATGACACCCGAGGTGGGGTTGATGAAGAACTTGGAGCGCTCGACGGGCGCCTGGACGATGCTGTAGCGGATCTCCTGATCGGGATCCGGGTCGACCGCCTTCACCATAAACACGTACGTATTCTCCGGCTGCTCCTCCTTCACCTTGGGCGCATACCCGGCGCAGTTCATGAAGGCGGGCTTGTGATTGTCGGCGGGGGCATTGTGGAATGCGAGGGCGGGCGTAAGGACATGGAGCGCCACAATAGCAGCCAGGAGAACTAGTCTCGTGGGGCTACAACTCCACACTCGGCACTTTCGTTTGTGCTGCTGGTGCGTCTGTTGCTGGGCGGGATTATGGTCCGGATCGTGGTCCGGATCGGATGTCATCTGTTGATTGGCAGACATTCTGATGCAGTCGCTGTCGTAGAGTCGTTGTTGGGCGTTTGTGGACATTTCGTTTAGCAGCCAAACGCCATCTCCGCTGGAGCGAACGATCTTGAGCACTAGCACTAGCTTCTCCCAGTGATTCACCCAGTATTATTCGGAAATCACTCGCACTGGCACTCACACACCGGCGGGGCAGTGGCCCAGCATACACCTTTGCTCGAAGGTGGGTTTCTGCCCTTTTTATTTTCACTATTTCTGTTATTTCCACTATTTTTGATTACTGTGCGTGTAGTAGGCGTGGAACTAGCGCTGACGTCGACGCTGCAAAGTTTGTTTGGACTGGGACTGCATCTTCATGGCAACCGCCTAATAATGCCAATAATTATCCACGAATCGAGCCCCAAAATCGACGGATGCACCACGGAGTAGGGGAACGGAGTATGATGATCACGGCGTACAGTGCGCGCCCTCAGTATTTCCGACTTGAGCAGCTGCTGGATTTGTTCACTTTTATCTTTGGCCCGTCCGCTTTGGAACTCTCCTTCGCTGGCCTTTTCACTCGCTCCGCAAACAGGTAAGACCAGGTAAAAAGTGGTTACACGCACACTAACAAAAAGGCGCGCTTGTGTGCGTCCCCGCTGCTTCAGTTATTCGCGCTGGTATGGGTGTTAGCAACTTTCCGAGAACAAGGCACTTCCGAGAACTTTACCAATTTCTTATAATCGCACAAAATATTCGTTAATTGAGAACTGTATTTTTTCCTTCAATTGATTTTAAAAACAGGGTCAAATCAATTTTAGCACGAACGCGCGGTACCGAGTTTGAAATTCTGTTTAAGCGATCGACGCGCTACGCAACCGCCCAGTTCGAGGTGAAAATGCAGTGTGACCCATTAGGGATGTACAAAAATGTATTCATATCGGAATATTTTCCGATAAGTTATCGAATATAGGTGTCGGTTGGATGTTATTTGGTCACATTAAGGTCGCAAACACAAGTTGTGTGGAACATGTTGGGCCTTCTACACTAAAAAAAAATCCTATCAGGAATTTTACTCTGTATTTTAGTAAAATATGAAACATAATACGTGTAGCAATTATTTTTATAATTTAAAATATTAGCAACAAGATTTGTCTTTCATCTTAAGGGTGGGGAAATGCCTATGTGGATTGTGTACCTTAGGAATTTTGTACCTTGAGGTTTTACTAACTGGTCACATTGAATTTGAAAAGGGGAATTCATGAACCGGGCGGAATCATATCGAAAAAGAGAAATATTATGATTTTCCATTAGATCAGTATAAAAAATGGGGATTATAACAACGAAATCTATTTAAAATTAGTCTTTTAGTTGCTATTTAGTATATTGACTGGTAATTGGAGATGACACTACATGGGAAATTTATTTTAGCCAAGTTCACAACCATTCCTTGGTTCCTTACCACTAAAACCATCATCGGTTCTTGGTCCACCACTGGTATCGCCGTCATCTTCTTCATAGCACCATTAATTGCAGAGAAAAAATAGCCATTTGGTGAAAAGCCGAAGAAACCATTCGGAAAAAGACACACTATTGCAGCAGCTCATCGAAAACCCTGCCAATACCCGACCCGCGAGCCGTTAGGTGCAACCGTCCCGCAATTAGTCCAAACCAAACAACTGCCCCTGCCCCGATTTCGTGAATCACCAACCAACCAGCACCCAGATATGGAACAGGCTCCGATCACCGACGCGGAGAAGGTGCGCATCGTCTCCGACTTCATCCTGCACGCGCCACCCGGCGAGTTCAACGAAGTGTTCAATGATGTGCGCGAGCTCCTCAAAAACGACACCTTGCTGAAGGATGGGGCCAGCCACGCCTTCTCACAGTACAACAAGGACCAGCTGACTCCGGTCCGCATCGAGGGAAGCGAGCACAACGCCATCATATCGGAGTATAACGATCTGGGTAAGTGGATGGGACAATGCCCATAAATGGAATTCCTCTGTCTTTGCGTGATTGTGAGTCATGACCCCCTGTACGAAACCGCAAATATATATAACTCTTTTGTTGATATCTTCGGCGGGTCGCCTAATACTTTCAACGCTGATAAGCTGATTGCAACTCTTCTTTTTATTTTTAGGCAACGGTCGCTTCTACGATCCGCGCACAAAGCAGGCCTTTAAATACGATCACCTCAGGAAAGAGGCTTCCGACTATCAGGACGTAGAGGCAGATGCCAGTGCAGAACCTTGGCGGGCAGCCCTGGACTTGGAGACGCTCGCATATACTGCCAGTCACTACAGACACGGAGTGAGTTGAACGCCGCACAAGACTTTTCTTACAGCTAATTGTTGTGATTTTTGTTTGTAGGTCAGCTCGGTCTTTGGAAAGTCGCAGGGTAACCAGATTACGCTAACGATTTGCATCGAAGACCACCAGTTTCAGCCGAAGAACTACTGGAACGGACGGTGGCGCTCACAGTGGCATGTTACCTTCCAGGCGGGCACCAGCACCGCCGAACTGAAAGGTGTTCTGAAGGTGCAGGTGCATTACTACGAAGACGGAAACGTGCAACTGGTGTCCTCGAAGGAGTGCCGCGAAAGCGTTGTGGTTAGCAACGAGCAGCAGGTGGCCAAGGAAGTGATTCGCCTCATCGAGGAGGCAGAGAACGAGTACCAACTAGCCATCTCAGAGAATTACCAAACGATGTCCGACACAACGTTCAAGGCCATGCGCCGCCAACTGCCAATTACCAGGACCAAGATCGACTGGAGCAAGATCGTCTCTTACAGCATTGGCAAGGAACTGAAGACGCAATAAGACCAGGAGGTGCAAGCGGAAGCAGAGGGCACACAGTCGACGAAGCGACCCAACAGTCTTCCACTTGCCACGGCCAAGCGAGCATAGATACCAGCCGAACAGCAGCATTAGCATTACAACATCCAATCCGAAGCAGCGCGGTAAAACGAATACGAACACGAGCAGGCGGGCGAACCAAACTCTAAGCTGGATGGTTCCTGCCGATAATAAATGTGTAATTGCTATATACATACGATCATATACATACATATATATATATACAGCGTGTATTTACAATGTGTTATATAACGATGAAAGTTCATATACATAACATAACTATATATATTAACTACGACCGGAAATTATTTGGTTGCGCGATGAATGAACTTGGATGATTGAAGCCTGACGGCGAACGATGCTCTGTTGCCTCGTTTGAGTCACGATCGCCACCAATAGTCGCCTTTATCGGTTAAGAAGAGCATTAAACGCGGTTTTTATCATGTACTTTGACCTATGTATTATTCTAATTTTAAACAAATCGAACACGAAATAAGATGTCCAGACGAGCAACCTACGGAAGGCCAGAATTGGCCAGCCTAACTGTAAGAGGGCCTCGCGATTCGGCCAAACCAATATCAGAGCCTTGGAATCGAACGCCTTTACACTATTTTAAGCAGTATCATTAGACCACGAGCACCCATCCAGTTTTCTCTAAAACACAATACTTCCCCCAGATTATTTACAACAAAAAACATGAACACGAATACGATATAAGCTTAATATTCAACGGCAGTTGGCCGTCAGCAGTTCACTTCAATAACAAAAGACTTTGATTTTATAAAACAACAAATTTTTAATTTAAAGAGCGTAACTATACAACATTTAAGATTGCTTGAATTAGTCAAATTTAATGAAAATAAACTAATTGAATCGGACTACTCCCTAGGTGTTTCTTTGCTTAAAAAATTAATCTTCGACAGCGTGATATTTTACACTTCTTGGACGGGAACTTGGCTAATGGTCTCGGTTAAGTTCAGCTCTTCCGATTTTTTAAGCAGAAACCGCTTTTCGGGATTCAGCTTGGTTTCCAGCTCCAATCGATCTATGAGCCAGCCCTGTTCCGGCTGGTGGGAGGCCCAGAAGTAGAGGGTTCCTGCAGAAGAAGCCTTTGAGAATCTGGTGATAAGATTATGGAGGACTACTTTACCTTTGTCCTTACTCCCTCGCACTGATACCTCAAACTGTGCTTTCTCCGCATTGCAGTTGTTGTTGGCATTGCCAAGATCTATTCCCAAGTCCTTAATTGGCTCCCCCAGCAGTCCAACCGCTCCTCTATGCTGCCGGAGCCCCTTCAGAGCAAGTTTGTAATATTCACAGGATCGCACCCGGTCCTCCATTTTCCAGCGCATGTACATGACGGCAGATATGGAAGCCACAGCGCCATAGACGCATATGGTCCCTAGGGTGCGGTTGGAGGGCATTCGAAATCCCACCATTGTGTGTTTCACTTATTAACTCTGATTACTTGCCTTTTTGGCTTGTGTAATATTTGTTATTGCCGGTTTTGGGGCTTAGAGGTGGCCATCTAACCGATATATTTTTGTTTTGGTTTATCAGATGTTCTGTGGGACCATATTTTTGGAGCAGGCACACTTGTGCTTGAAATATTATACAACAAAACGCAGCGATCAAGTGCCACTGCAAATTTAAACCATTATTTGTCAATTAAATTGACGATTAGAGGGTTAGCAAACAAGACAAGACGATGAGTAACTTTACAACGGTACTTAACCTGGTGAGACAGCGTTTAATAGCCCCGGCGTTGTCCAATCCTGTGCGGAGCTACGCCGTGAAGCCGGCGGCGCCAGGTAAGCATCCAAATGTTTATCAGATTGACCAAAAGGTTTCATGTCCCTTTATCCACAGCGGGAAAGAAAAAGAAGCTGGGCAAGCTGGGACCCATCATGGAGAAGAAGATCATTCCAGTGGAGACGGACGCCAACAAATTGGTAAACTACGTTTGCGGAAGCAACTACCTGAAGACCGGCCAGGATGTCAAGGTGAGTTGTGTGCCCAAATGGGAAGTATTTCCTGTCTAACATCCTACTTTTTAATCAAGATCAAGCCAGATTCCGAGTATCCTGAATGGCTATGGACTCTGAATACGGAACGCATCATTCCTCTAGACGAACTGGATCCCAACACCAAACAGTACTGGAGGCGACTTAGGAAACTGGCCCTGCGGCGGAACAACCAGCTATCCAAGTTGAAAAAGTTCTAGAAGCCTAAATTACGGCTAGCCGTAGGTGTTATCATTGATTTTGGAGACTCACACTGGCCCTCAACCCGCGCCAGGGTGCAATCATGTTGGCTCGTATTTACATTGCTGTTATGCAGCAACAAGTGTACAAACACTTTATTGTTCTCTGGTAAAAACCGCAAATAAATTTTACACTATATCAGAGTCCTTATCAAAAAAGGGGTATTTGTTGACATTCGATTTCTTGTATAAAAAACGTGAAGCTGGTAGAGCTTTCAATCAGTTACAATGTGGAGTTCATCGTCGGGGTATCTGGTGCTTTTTGGGGTCTTCCTGTTGGCTACATCGTTAGCTGCTCAAAAAAACACCTCAAGTAAGTGGTGGCTAAAGGATTATAACCAGTTAGTAACCCCGCATTAGATGTCGTTTGCTATCAGGGAACTTGGTCGACTTATCGTCCTGGACTAGGCAAGTTCGGAGTGGAAGACATCGATCCCTTCCTGTGCACTCACTTGATCTACGCCTTTCTGGGCATCGAGGAGACAGGTCAGCTTCGGGTCATCGATGCCTATCTCGACCTCGAGGATAACAGCGGTCGAGGAAACATAAAGAACTTCAACGCCCTGAAGCTAAAGAATCCCACGCTGAAGACTTTGGTAGCCGTGGGCGGCTGGAATGAGGGCTCGAAAAAATTCTCATTGGTGGCCAGCGATCCTGCAAAGCGCTCGCGGTTTATAGACGATACAGTCAAGTTTATACAGCGACATGGATTTGATGGATTGGACTTGGACTGGGAGTATCCAGGACAGCGTCACAGTCTGGAGAACGACGACGATCGCACGAACTATATTACCTTCCTAAAAGAGCTTAAAGAAGGGTGAGTACAAGACTTAACTTCAAATTAGTATGACTTTCATGAAAACTCCTTTTTAGTCTGCAACCCTTTGGCTTTATACTGACTGCCGCTGTAGGTTCTGCCCAATTCTCCGCAGAAATATCCTACGATATTCCAGCAATAGTTCCCTATCTGGATCTCATCAATGTCATGGCCTATGATCTTCACGGACCTTGGGATCCAGTTTTGGGCATCAATGCCCCATTGTATGGCTCAAAAAAGGATAAAAGCGATGCCACAGGACGCCAGCAGCAGCTCAACGTGGACGCCATTGTCAAATATTGGCTACAGGCTGGAGCTCCCGCAGAAAAACTGGTGCTCGGCGTGCCCTTCTATGGCCGGACATTCACTTTGGCCAACGCCGAGGATCACGAACTGGGATCACCCCACATTGGAAAGGGAATAGCGGGAAAGTATTCGCGAGAACCAGGGGTCCTGGGCTACAATGAGCTGTGTGAACTCATGCAGCAGGAGGATTGGACACAGAAGTGGGAAGAAGAACAAAATGTCCCCTACGCCTACAAACAACGCCAGTGGGTGGGTTACGAGGATGTGCGCAGTCTCTCTCTGAAGGCACAATACGTTCTGGAACACCAGCTGGGTGGCATCATGATCTGGTCCCTGGAGTCGGATGATTTCCGTGGCACCTGTGGTAACCAGCGATATCCCCTACTCCATGAGATAAACAAAGTACTCTTTGGAAGTGAAACCCCCAGTGGTTTGACGGATGAATCTAATGAGATTACCGAGTCTAATGAGGGATATAGTTGTCCGGCAGACGCCACGGAAGGATACGTCCGGGACCCTGAGAACTGCTCCAAGTTCTACTTCTGCAACGACGGCATCACCCACAGTTTTGAATGTCCTTCAGGACTAGGTTTTGACCCAAATACGAAGTCCTGCAACTATTTATCGTCAGTAAATTGCTAAAACTTTAATACGACCAACAGGATGACACAATTTTTCTGGGGGATTGGTGCCTACTCAACTATTTTTAGATTACGGGGAAAGTTTTCCATGTCATAAAGGGGCATGCCCGGACGCCAAATAACAAAGTCCTGTTTGCATTCCACTTCATGTTCGGGGCGGCAATATTTTAGTTTCTCATCAAAGAACTCTCCTTTAATGCATTCGTAGTAATATCGCTGTCCATTGCGGCACTCATAGTAGAGCCGACAGTCCCAATGATCACGCTTCCACTCATCCCTTGGGCAAAGTCCACTGGGCTCGTACTTGGGGGTTGTGGTGAGCAACGTCTTTATATCTCCCAGCGCCTCGAAGATGGCAAAGAGCAGGGAAAACTCCTGGCCGCATCTGCCAGAAAAGTCATCCGCGTCAACGGTCCAGGCCATAGCGCCGCCCAGTTTGCTATTTTTGAGTAAGTTCATCTTTGCCGAAATGCTTTGTCCATTTTCGAAGCTAACCCATTGGTCACCTTGGGTGGCATACGGCACCATGAACTTGTTGTCAAAGTTAATGGCCCATTTTTTGGTATTAGGGCACCACTCATTGTAGGTCATAAAACCGGGACGACGGGTATATGGCGTCGTCTTGCCTGGACCCTTGGAGGGGGATCCCACTGTGGACTTTTTCTTATCCATTGTATAAGAGGTCATAAATAGAGGAATGCCCATGATTAGCTTTTTGGGAGCATGTCCAGCCTTCGACCAGTGCTTAACAGCAGCGTCCATACTTTTTTCGGGGCCATAGAGAGGTGCATTGTAGCCTAGTTTCCGGCTGTGAGCGTCCCTTTCTTCGTGCAGCATCAGGTTGACAAAGTCCACTTCCTTCACGATAGCGGGGATGTTGTAGGCTGCCAATGTCTTCTTGTCTGTACGCCCCAGGACCGCCACCATCACGATGAACTTATGCTCCTGGGCACTGTATATAAATATTCATTTTTACATCGAAGGGGACATTTTTTTTTGGAAACTTACCTCAAACGTAGCCCCTCAAGGAAGGTGACAAAGTTTTTCTTGTCCTCAGGCTTACTGTCCTGGGAAGGAGAGCGCCAGTCGATCTGGATGCCATCAAGACGCCATTTTCTCAAAAAAATGGTTAGCGATTTGTAGAACTCGTCCCGTTTGGTTGAATTGGATATCACTTGGGTGAGTCGGCGGGATTCCCCATCGGCCCATCCACCCAGAGTAAACAGAATTTTCTTCACGTTATCAATCTTCAGTTCGGCGGCACTTTTTAGAAAGCCTACAAGTTATGGGGCCTTGTAACGTAACCCTTGTTCTATTAATTATTTTAGTTTCCCACTTACCATGTTTGATGAGTAGGAACTCGTCAGTGATTTGGACTTCACCGGTCTCGTTTACACCGAATCCGTGTCCAAGAACTAGGTGGGTGCACATCCTGGTGTCTATGTACCAGGGATACACTTGACTCTCATTCTTGTAGGCAATGGAACCCACGTCGTATTGGCAAAATATATTATCTAGAAAAAAACTTCCTTATCTTCTTTAGCTTTTCAGTAGGACTTTACTTACAATCTTCCGCTGCTGAACCGCATATCATAAAGATCATCGCAGCAAGAACACAATTAAGTGGTCCCATAATTACGCCGGACCTTGAAAAGTTAACTTCAAATTTAAATGTCTCTTATGTAAAGTGGACTTTTGTGTTTATATGTTTTAAGGATCTACAATTGGTTTTTGTGTAAATTCAATTTCGGACGTATCCAGACCCTGTTTAGTGTTATTTCTGAACGAGTTACGATTGGTGTGTCGACATAACGAAACAAAAATGAATACTAAGGCAAGGATAACTAGGGAAACGCTTTTGAACTCCAAAGACAAGAAAAAAAAGCCTGCTCTTAGAAAACTTTTGGTTAAAAAATTTAAGATAATTGACTGTTATTATTTTCTAAAGCTTCTAATCCGAAAAAAAGCCCAAAGTTCATTAATCAACCTAAGAACATGATTTGGCCAATATGGATATAGGATTTCTCAAGCCAAGGACATTTTCGACACAGATGTAGCTGAATTTTTGGTTAAACCAATGAAAAAATGGAACCAGCGTTTTTGATATTTTTTATTAGGACTCTAATACCCTGTGATCTGCATAGAAACATGGGAAGAATCAAGCAAACAATTTTTTTATCAAATTTTGGCTAAAATCATGATGGTACCCCTTTGAAAAATTTCGAAAAATGGGTCAAAAATTTTGTTGTCAGGTTTGGATTGAAAATGATTCTACTCGAAACCCTAAGATCGGAAAGGTATAACATTTGAGGATCTGACAAGTATTAGCCAAGATATGGCTTTTTTTCCATTACTAAAAGATAAAAAATGGATCATCGTTTTGGATATTCTTCATTTGACCAAAATCTTAACTTTTGATGTACTTTTTAGTGAATATTTTTACTATTTCTTAACCGATCAAAAAACGGTATACCATTTATGAATGAGTGCTCTTATCCCCTCCCATTTGCATCAAAATATTTGGAAAATCTAGAAAAAAAAATTTTGGACCGATTTTTGCTCAAAATTATGATGTTACCCCTTTAAAAAATTGTGAAAAATAGGTCAAAAATTTTGTTGCCAGGTTTTAATTGAAAGTGATTCTCCTCCCAAATCCAAGATCGGGAAGGTATAACATTTGTGGATCTGATAAATATTAGCCAAGTTATAAATATTTTTCCATTAAAAAAGCTAAAAACTGGATCATCGTTTTTGGTATTCTTCATTTGGCCAAAATCTAAACTTTTGATGCACTTTTTAGTGAATATTTTTAATATTTCTTAACCGATCAAAAAACGGAATACCATTTATGAATCAGTGTTCTAATCACCTCCAATTTCTATCAAAATATTTGTAAAATCTTGATGAAAAATTTTTGACTAATTTTTGTTCCAAAATCACGATGTTACCCCTTTGAAAATTTTCGAAAATTTTTAAAATTTTATGTAGTCATGTTTTGATTGAGAATGATTCTTTTCGAAACCCTAAGAACGGGAAGGTATAACATTTGCGGATCTGACAAGTATTAGCCAAGTTATGTCAAGTCCATTACGAAAAGTAAACAAAATTCTTCACTACGTTGCAAAATTATGAAACCCTCTGCAAAGGTGTAATAACTAAAATGCCAAAGCAATATAGATTATATTATGAAATGGTGGGAAAAGAAGACTTCTTCCATTATTTCGGTTATGGCATTTTTAAAAGTGAACCCTGTCTGGAAAACAATATAGATGACTGTGTCTAGCTTTGTTAACCTTTTCAAATAAATGACAATAACATTACGTATTACTTTTATGGTCCATAAATGGCAATTCTTTTATCATTATTTCAATATTGAAATTGATTCATTTGCACTTGCTTCGGGCCTCGATTACGGCAGGCACATACTCATTTATAAATATTTCTACAAGTGGCACTCAATCTAATCCGAATGCGTGCGGCCATAAATACAGGATTTTTATGGATCTCTTAAGCACACCTGTCGGCAGGGGTTAGCTTGAGAAAAAGTCATGGAAGTGATGCATTTCTCAAATTATTTATTTATTAGATAGTATTTTTAATACGGGCAGTTAGGGACTTGATCCGGCCAGGCGCACCCCCCACTGGAAGGATTGAAATACAAGCCGGCTCCGCACTCAAAATCATAGCGGACTCCATTAGAACACTGATAGAAGAGGTTGCAGTTGTTATCCCGCCAAAAGTAGCCATCGGTGGAGCAGCCTTCGCCGCCAATACCGCCGTTACCTCCGCTGCCACCTCCTGGAGTGGTAGCAGTTGTGGGAGCAGCAGTAGGAGCAGCAGTCGAAGATGGAGTGGCACTGCCGCCGCCTCCGCTGCCACCTCCTCCGCTCACATCCTTGCCCAGAGCTCGGTTCATGGTCTTCAGCAGGGGATAGGTTTCACCGCATAGGCCGCGGAAGTCGTCAGTTTCGATGGACCACATCATGGCGCCACCCAGGTTGCGGGACTCAACCAGCTGCATCTTCATCTGGATGCTCTCTTGGTTGTCGTAACCGATCCACTGGTCGCCAGAAAAGGCGTAAGGAGCCCCGTTCTCGGCGTCGAACACAGTTTGCCAATTGTTGAGGCAGATCTCATGGTAGCCCAGGAAGCCATTCTCTCGGGTGTAGATACCAGCCGATCCCGGTCCAATGCAGTCGGCTCCGGGCCAGTTCTTCGAGCTGTCGGCCATTTGGTAGCTGTGTCCGTAGAAGCCAATTCCAAGGATCAGTTTCTCTGGCGGGGCGCCATGCGACAGCCAGTAATCAATGGACTCGGTAACCTCGGGCAGGGGAGCGTTCAGACCCAGGTAGCCATCGAGGGCCATGTGGAAGTCGTAGGTCATGACGTTGATAAAGGTCAGATGCTGGGAGATGGCCGGGATGTCGTAGGAGATGCTAGCCGACTTCTCGGAGGCACCCACAGCGATTCCCAGTTCCAAACCATACTGATCGAAGCTGTGGAGGACATGAATCTTTTATTTCACATCCAGAATTTGATTATCCTGATGAACTCACGTTTCCTTGATTTCGCGCAAAAGGGTCACAAAGTTTTCACGGTCAGCCTCGCTGCCTCCGCGCTGTCCAGGGTACTCCCAGTCCAGATCCAGACCGTCGAAGCCGTATTGCTGAATAAAGGCCAGGGTCGTGGAGACGAAGGTGGCGCGCTTGGTCGGATCAGCAGCCATGGCGGAGTACTTGGTGGAGCCCTCGTTCCAGCCACCCACGACTGCCAGGATCTTCAGATTAGGATTGCGCTGCTTCAGGGCAATGGTCTGGCTGATGAATGCTAGAGGGCACAACTTCTTGATGTAGCTACTAAGATAAGCAATAGATTTCGTAACCTACCAAGTCCATCGTCCATATCCAGCCAGGTGTCCAGAGACTTGAACTCGCCGGCGTCGCTAATTCCGAAGAAGGTGTAACTGATGTGGGTGCACAGGGAGGGATCGATGTCCGAGGGCGTGAACTTGCCATCCCCGGGACGATAGTTCGCCCAGGTGCCCCAGTAGCAGTTGATCAACTCTGGAGGGGATTGAAGTATGAGTACTGGGGCCATACAGACCCGGATTATCTACTCACTCTCGCTGGTGGCCACTTGGGCGAGGCAGAGGGCCGCCAGAGCCAAAATCGCAAAGAACTTCATGGTGTTGCCCGTGGGTTAAACGCCGCAATGGCTTCGGGCTGCATGAAACAGCGTTTATATAGGCCAGTTACCGGCGATCCTTATCGATATTATTATAAATTACTATACATACCATTGATGGTGATAAGCCATCGAAATGAATCGAATAGAAAACAAAGCACTAATATATTGCATCCAGATAAAAGACTTGAGCCTCAAGAGCCTATATGTAGCCACTTACTTTATTTAATTATGTTATAAATATTCAGGACAGGATTGTTGAGTGCATCTGAAGATTGTGTTAGTGATAGTCGTACCCCCATCGAACCCGTGTTTTCATCATCCTGGAAGATGATTAAAGCTGTTGCTATCCCACTCCCCTAGACACTTCAAAAATCAACTTATATTCTAAGAACTTTTATCAAAGAGCTGCATACAACATTGTTATTGTCACCGTCTTTAAGGCTAAAAACATCGCCAGCCATAGATTTAAAAATAAAATATTACCTTATTGTTTATTTGCTTGTTTATCAAAGACGGGAAGTCAATATAAGAAAGTAAAATTAAAATAAAAACTTATACGCATAAATGGATGGAAATTTTAAGAGTTATGAGCTATGAGGCATGAGGTGTTGAGACAGAGACCTTAATATCAGGAAAAGCTTTTAGATGACTAAGATAAAGTGTTACAAAACAACAAAATTGACTTTTTTTAAACGTTCTCATATTTACAATTGCAATATGAGAACGTTTACACATTCCCTCGTGGGGACATCTTGTTTTTAAAAATCTAGATAGGCAGGTATACCTATTATACTTTTATTTAATTATATTTATTGCTAAGGCTTCAAAGACCATAACAAAAGATTAGGAATATGGTGAAATTCCTCTACAAATTTTGGGCAGAGTAAAAGACTTGAAAAAAATCGATAGAACCAAAAAATGTGTTCTTAAGAAAATCCCATTTCGCCCCAAAACTAAGTTCCAAAGTTTAAAACACACATCTGTTGCATTTTCATAAATTTTATTCAAACAGTCTATTGTGGAAACCCTTTACCAACGCAGCTTCCTGTTGATGGTCTTCAGCAGGGGGTAGGACTCTCCGCACTGGCCGCGGTAGTCGTCAGTCTCCAGAGACCAGATCATGGCTCCAGCCAGGCCCTTGGAAATGGCAAAGTCCATCTTGTACTGCACACTGAGCACGTTGTCGAAGCTGACCCACTGATCGCCGGAGAAGGCGTAGGGAGCGGCATTACCGTAATCGAACACGGTCTCCCAGTTGTTCAGGCAGATTTCGTTGTATCCCAAGTAGCCGCTCTCGCCGGTGTAGGATCCGGCGTTGCCACCGCCTCGGCACGGAGCTCCGGGCCAGTTCTGGGAAGCGTCCGACAGCTGGAAGGTGCGTCCGTACATGCCGACGCCCAGGACAAGCTTGTTGGCGGGAGCACCCTGGCTCAACCAGAAGTTAATGGAGTTCTCGACGGCCCACTGGGGAGAGTTGAAGCCGGTCTGGCCATCGGAGGCCATGGCGAAGTCGTAGGTCATCACATTGATGAAGTTCACGTGCTGGGCAATGTTGGCAATCTCGTAAGAGGCACTGGCAATACCCTCTCCGGCTCCAACAGCAATACCCAACTCATAGCCGTAGGGAGCGAAACTGGAGGATTCAAACATATATTAGTTACAAAAATTCAAACCCGAAAGTTCATAGAATCTTACGCTTCCTTCAGTTCGCGCAGAAGGGTCACAAAGTTGGCACGATCATCCCAGTTTCCACCACGCTGGTTGGGGTATTCCCAGTCCAAGTCAAGACCATCGAATCCGTTGTTGCGGAGCAGGTTCAGAGCGGAGTTGATGAAGTTCTGGCGCTTGTACCAATCGCCAGCCATGGAGGAGTACTTGGTGGAGCCCTCGTTCCAGCCTCCGACGACGGCCAGAACCTTCAGGCCGGAATTCTGGCTCTTCAGACCTATAGCCTTGTTGATGAATCCCAGATCGTAGTCCAACCAAGTGTCCAGGGAGATGATCTCGCCGCTGTCGTTGATGCCGAAGAAGGAGTAACTCAGGTGGGTGCAAAGGCCAGCATCGATGTTGGAGGCATCGAACTTGCCATTGCCGCTGCGGTAATTAGCCCAGGTGCCCCAGTAGCAGTTGACGATGCCTGTAGAGATTGAAAACTTAAGTGACTCCCTTCTGGACCTGGATCCTTTTACACTCACGCTCAGCAACGATCGCCTGGCTCAGGCAGAGGACTGCAAGAATAGCTAATAGTTTTCCCATTTCGCAAAATGCTGGCCCAGTCCCGTTCCTTCAGAGTATTTATACCTTTCCGATCGGTCCCTATCTTCAGCCTTATCTCTGGCCGTGATAACCATACTCCACTTGTCTGGCAAATTTATAGATGCTTCGTCGCGTGCTACTTGTTTTGGATTTTTCGCCATATTTATAATGGGACTCGTATCTTAGAGTCAAGTACAACTTGATTTCTTGTCTATCCCAGAATTTTTATGGCCCTTTTGTAAGTATTTTGATTATTTGAGTTTATTAAGCAAATCTTATTCATTTTACTTTTGCGATTTGATTATAAACATTGATCCCAGATTGCTCATTTGTTTATTTTCGAATTTTATTGACTTTAAAGTTCACTGATAAGTAGTTGAAGGAGTAAACCTGATTTTCATTGAGGGAAAGTAAATTATTTTGAATGAAATACCTCTTATCAACTTTTATTATTGATTACACTCAGAGAATACTTTTCCAAATAATTAATTTTTATGCCCATACCATACATCGGCTAAGAAATAATTTCCCAATCCCAAAGACAAGTCATTCGTCCTTATTTATTATTTTCTTCTTTTTAACCAATTTGGGTGAAAAACAATAAGCTCGTTTGCTTTTATTAGAGATTCAGTAGAAATGCAATTATAAATAAAAAGGTAATGCGACCAGTTGGACTGTAAAGCGCTCAGATTAACAATTGTGATTCAGTGCGTTGGACATTCAATACGGCCAGGGGATGTGGCTTAGGCGACGTAGACCTCGAACTCCTTGTAGGCCAGCTCCTCGCCGCCGTACGGGATGTAGCAGACGCCGTGGGATGGCTGCACCTTGCCCACCGTGATGGTTCCCTCGTGGGTGGCACGGCCGATGAACAGAGGCTCACCTTCGGCGGTCTCGCCGGCTGGCAGAGCGTTGGGCGGAATGTTGCCGGCATCCACGGGCACCCACTGGCCACCACCGGCGCACAGCACCTCGTATTCGCCGTGTCCGTGCTCGCCGCCTCCCCAGGCCACATAGGTGACACCATGGGAGGGATGCAGCTTGCCGGGAATTAGGTCGCCCTCGTGACGGGCACGGGCGATGTACAGCTGCTCGCTGCTGTCGAATCCGCCCTGGAGTGCGTTGGGAGGCACTTCTCCATTAGCGGCAGCTACCCAGCATCCAGGTCCACTGCCAGTGGGTGCGGCGAAGCCCAAGACGGGAGCCGATGGGGCAGCATCTGGACAATGGAAATGATTAATAGGATGTTCGGAATAAGTCTTAAAATTATTTAGGCCCTTCATAGTCAGTAGCTCAAAAATATATATCTGAGTGAAAAAATTCAATTAGTTTACTATATAGTGAATCTGATTAGCTTACAAAGGTACCATGCCATTCCATTATTGATGAATTTTGATAAATGGTATTATAAAATTTATAAATATTGTATAAATAAATCTGAGCTCTTGACATTTGTATGACAACAAACTAAAGTCTTATGTCAATTTGAAAAAATATTCAAAACTTACCATCTAACAGCCAGGTACCGCTGGCACCCCATCCTGTGCAGACTCCCACGAAGTTGACCGGGTACAAGCTGCCGGTATCGAAGGATAGGAAGGCAGCGGCTTCGCCTTCGCGTCCGACGGTGATGACATTGTCGTACCAGCGGATCCAGAAGCCACGGAACTCGCCGGCATCGAGGATTCCTGGGGTGGGCACCTCAGCAACCTCGGGCTTTTGGCGGTCCTTGCGGATCACCGACTTGGTGTTGTCCCAGCCACCGATGAAGATCTCATAGATGGGGCCGTTGTCCTCCGGGGCGGGGGTAAGGGCCAGATGGGCATCTTTGGGAGCGCGCACCTTGAAGGTGAATAGTCCTCCGTTGGCCGGGAAGAACTGGTATTCCAGCTTGTCGGGGGTGTTAATTTCTGAAAAAAAAGAAGAGATACAGTCATAAGTATTGTGTTTTGAAGGGAACTGTACTCCCACGAGAATGGGAAAACTTCGACGTTTTAATTAACAAGATCTGAAAACCACAAAACAAATTCTGTCAAACTTTTGAACTGGAAAGATTCGGTGGCTATTTTTATGTTTCAGCCTTTTTATGTATCCACATATTCTAACTCACATATATATATGTGAAATGTTTAGCGTCTGTTTTTTGTTTGGCTCTTCTAAGCGCCATTCAAATGATGTCATTTGGATCGACGTTGTTTATTGTCTACAAAAAAATTCCAGCGAGTTCCACTCAAGCTCACTCTCGGGTTCTAATAAGGTGAGCCAGCTTTACGGGGCCTCAAACATTTCTCTATGGGTCTTGAATGTTTTCCCTAGGCAGCATTATTTCGCATGACATCATTTTAGGTGCATCTCACGTCTCCCAGAGGTTACTATTCATTCCGACCGAATTCTATTGATTATTGTCAGAGTTCAAGGACCAGATGTCTGACTCACAACAACTGCTACACATTTTTGGCCACTGCGGCGTATGACCACATCGAAAATCAATTTAATAGGTCATAAATATATATAAAAAACTTACGAAATGGCACATTTGGGCAGCTGTTAATTGGATCTGGGTGATCACAAGGTGAAAGTTTCTGTAAAAGAGTCTATCTTTGCTTGGAAATCACTTCTTTCCCAAACAATATAATTTATGTATTTTATTTACTTCTTATGTTCGCGATTCTAGGAAATTGTTGACACAATTTTCTAATTTTTGGTTCTGGGCCAAAAAAAGTTCTTCGTTCTATCATTTATTCTGTCCGCGACCCATTCCCCCATTTCGCATTTATTCAATTATCCATCTGGTTATCCAACTACTCTATGCACTCCACCCACCGGGGGCACTCACCAATTGGCATGGTTGCTGCTTCCACTGAACGTTATTCGCTTTCTGAGATTCTGATTCAAACTGCCGCTCCAAAACCAAAATACCGGCGAAGTAAGCACCGAAAAGAATAATAACGAGAGAAAATTCAAGAAGCTTTTCAAGCTCTGGTGGATGAGAGATCGTGTTGTCTGTCTATGTCTATGTCGCAATGTACACGACTGTACCTGCCCGAACATTGCAACATTTTTATACCATAAACTATGGCAATACCCTTTTACCTTTTAAATAAAAAATATAAATGCTTAAAAAACTTTATAGATCCTTTGATTTTTAAGATAAATACTTAATGGATAGGCTTTCTTTAAATAAATATTTTAAAATAAGCTCTTTACTAAAACTTCCTAACTTTATTTAATGCCTTATTTTCTATGTACACTCTTAGTTTACAAACTTAGAGTATATCTGGTAGCTATTGTAACTAGTTCGCTTAGCACCTCCATGAGTCAGGTTTTCAAAAGCCACTGCTGATGTCATCAAAACACCCCAAGAGCTTTTTTACTCTATGAGTAGGCATAACAAAACTATAACAAGCTAGACAGGAACAGGTTTTAAAGTCTTCGACTAGACTTTGTGTGATTTCATTGATAAAATATCCTTATTACCTTATCTGAATATAATGTGTATCCAAATTGTTTTTAGAAAATAATAACTAAAAATTATAGGCAGCATATTTTTGAAATAAAATGAATATTAATATTCATATTTATTCATAAAAGGGTACTCGAAATATCTAAGACTAAAGATTGGTGTTTTCCATTCCGTGCACTGCGGATTTTGTCGTCATTATTTTTGGCGTCATGTGCCAGTTTTACTTTATGTTGTCACATGTCTTTTTGTTTATTATTTTTTATGCAAAACTAGTTTTTTGATTGAATGACTAGTTTAAAATTTATATCAGGATATGGTAAAGTATTGCTTTCAAAAAGAAATATAATTTTGTAAGCATGATGATTTTATTGAATACCCAATGGTATTACCCATCCTTATAGAATATTTACATATTATTATAACGTCCAATGTTTAGATCTTTAAGAAACTAAATGTATTTTATATTTTTATTTGAAGTTATATATTATAAGCTGAAAAGTCAGTAACTAATTCAATATCTGGAAGGATAAAAAAGGACATTTTCTTTATGTCGAAACCTATTTAGTGTGCTGTTGCCGGAACCGAAATACCTAAATATTTAATTCTGGCCTGCAAAGTACAAATAGAAGTGACTTCTATTGGGAGTTCACTGTGCCTTGGCCTGTGTTGGTTTTTGCGAAAAACGAAGCATACTTTCAGGGGGTATGCAATAAGAGGCATGTGTTGTGTCCACATTATGGCGCCTCCGTATTCATCCTGTAACGGGGGTGCGTGGCTTATTCTTCCTTGTTTCAGTTGTTCCTTCTTCGTTCCGCCTTTTCCACTCGAATTTCGCTTGGGGTTTCAATGCCAGTTGGATTTCCTCTGTCTCGCCGGTCGGTCGCCCTCTTTCGTTGGAAACACGTGCATGCGCAGAGCTTTACAGCAAGCGGATATAATCGAAAAACAAACAAATCGCGCTATTTCTGTTCACAGAAACCGCTCCGAGTGCCAAATTGTCTTGTGATAAGACTCGATCCATTGCTCACCCCGTTCTATGTGGGTGTATTTATATCGCAGACACCTGAACACATACACCTGAAGCCCGTTACACAGTGGCAGACGCAGACGAGTAAACAAACAAAAGAGTTGCCTCCGCCACTGTTTGCTGGCATAAGGAGCTTTTCATGTTAACTGTGATGTTAACAGATCATGTTTCTGGAAGGGCTTTTGATTACATTCTTCATCCAGGGCTATTGCGTCAGATAACCGATGAGTACACAGCAAACAAATCCTAGTGCCCACTATCTGACAATATTTCTTTAAAAAGTTATCTCTAATCGTTGTGATATCTTTCAGATAGAATGCAACTTAGTCTTCGACGAGCCCCCAAAAATCCTCACTGCGCAGATAAGCTGGCAAAACAAGTTGACTTTGTTTACACTTTCCCATTCAGTTTTATTGTCAGTTTGCGCAACATCCTGACCTCTGGAATGCTGGACCATCAAGCATGCCTGGCAGTTCAATTAGGCGATTTATTTTTATTCGTTCTGAGCATTCTGAGGGAAATAAATTAATACGATTCAATTAGCACTTCCTCCCGTGACTTTTGGTGACTTTTGCGACATTTCCAAAAGTGACATTAAATCTGGTTTGCTGGCTGGAAGATGAACTCATTCAATTGGATTCAATTGGGTCTCAGTACCAGTTCGAGACCTCTGGATTTTCTCCGTCAATTGAGCCTGAAACGGCCTAGGGCAATCAACTTGGCATTACGAATAGATGGAAGAAAATGGCACAGCCAACGAAAGGAAAAGTGGCGAACAATAGATGCAATATCTTTAGATTATGACATATCGCGCATACGCCCTGTGGTCAGGAACTTATGAAATCAGTATAGTAACATGTCAGCTGACAAAATCTAAATTAGTGTTTTATGTTGTTTTTCTTATGCTTTTTCTTGGATGTACGAGTATCTGTGAGCTTGACGAGCCCCCCAGTACAATGGCTATAGTGTGTGTGAGTGCTCTTATGCTCTGAAATGTCAAAAAACTCGTTTTTCACTCAGTCCGTTCACTCTCAAAAAGATAAAAGGGAAGGAAATATCATGATTTGATTGTATTTTCGGTTGATTCGATCAACGGAGATTTCGGAACCCTTTGATCCCTATATTTATCTTCTGATTAATCGACATCTTGCTTGGTAATGGAGTTTTTGGACCTCTGTTTGTACCAAAAAACAACTCTCTTATCTCTTTTGTTTTTTATTGCGTGTCTGCTTTGGCAGTTTACATGTGTGTGTGTGTGTGTGTGTGTGTATGCTCGAGTTGTTGCCCAAAGGTCATAGCCGAAGGTCGTTGATATTTTAAGATCAAAACGTGTTGTTTAGTTGGCACTTGTGCACTCGCATAATTTTTGGAACCGGTTTGTCTGGCTAAGGGTAGGAAATTGGCAAGGGCACCTTGGAAATGCCAAACAGAATATGCCGCAAATACAGACACATCTATGTTAGGTTCTTAAACATTCTGTTTTTGTCGCATACCATTTTTACTGTCAACACGCCACATTTCAAATCCTCCTGCAAATTGCATCAACCGAAAAGGGGAAAGGTGCAACCGGCATTGCTAGGCGGAGGTGCGAGGTAGGCGGGTGGCTGGCAGCCAAAGTTCGCGAAAAGAGTGAAAGAGGTGTGAGTTGGCGACAGGCAAGGGGAGGCGGAGAGACCGTACCGGCAGTTGTAGTCGTGACGCACATCACACACACACTCACGGCGAGCACGATCCGCTCAATTTCCCGCTCCCAGCCGCTCCGTGTTGGTGTCTGCGTGAGGGGCCTTTTTATCACACCAGAAGACAGAAGAGAAATCGCCCCACCAACAGCACGAGTGGGCTCTCTCCCCCTCTTTTTCCCCAACGCTCCCCAACAGCTGTCGTTTCTACACTGTCACCAAATGATTAATAAAATTGCACAAATAAAGATATTATATTATAAATCCACAGATATTTAGTATTACTATTTACCATAGAATTAATCACCAAAATATGTACTTCTTCCAAAAATGTTTCATTAAGTACAGGCAACGTAGAACCCTTTCTATTTTCGTCATCAGAACTTCATCAGATCATTTCGAAAAACCCAACAAACATTTGGCAGTGTATACTGCTCCCACAAATTGGCACAATCCTCTCGCTGTGTTATCCCACTTTTGGATATGTAGAGCTACGCGAGAGCCGTCTAATCGACTGAGCAAAAAGCGGAAAGGCGCTCCCCAGCAGAAACAGAAACAGAAACTATTTAATAACCGTAAGTTGCACGCTCGGGAATAGTCTCGTGGGACTGCTCGCTACTCCAAGCCCCAAGCTCCAACCTCCAAGCTTCAAGACCCAAGGCGTTACAAGTGGTCCGACCGTAGTGGCGAAAACCTGAACAGAACGACGCTGATCGAAGTCGAGTGATAAATGCAAACATCGCATATCGAAGTGATAAACAAGTGAAAAATAAACTGAAATCTCAAAACTAAAATCTGAAAATTAATAGTTTAATTAAAATCTTCGCCATAAGTTCTTCAAGTTCTTGATTACAACTCCCAGGAAGCAAAGTTCGCAGCAGCAACACCATGGCGAAGAACAGGTGAGTCTCTCTCGAAATACTCGTAGTTTCGCCAATTGCGGTATCATTGCATAATTCTGCAGAATGCAAAATTTGCACTTCGTTTGCCAAGTTAGGACATCTGTTGTCTAAATGTCTGCTGCTTTCACTTTCCTGCCCGCCAGCGGCAGAGTTGGCTGAAATGTCTGGCCGAGCAGCTGAGCGAGTATAGCTGAGTGTATATCGCTACGTGTGTATAGTTTATAGTTTTATTTTAAACCACTGCTATTTTGCCGCTGATTTCTGTGCCAATGCCAAAATGTTTTTCGTTTTATTTTTGTTATTTTATCTCTTCATACGCACGCTTTCGAATGCCAGTCAGCCGGCGAGCCAAAATCTCATTGTAATTGCTCATTACTCTAATCTGGCTCAACGTATTTCCTATATTTTCTGGCAACAATAAATATTCTCTCTTTAATTATGATAAATTTATTAAATGAGACAAAGTTCCATAGAATACAGTGATAATTGCTCGCTTTTAAGGGTGTGAACTTCATAATTTCAGAAATTCTGGTTGAAATTGTTGGTAATTAGGTCTTGAGAAATATTCTAACAAATTCATTTATAGTAGAATACCTTATAAACAAACAACAATAGCTACTAGCTACCTGTTAAAAAATGAAAAGTGTGCTAAAGATATTTAAACAAATGTCAGCTTTTTAGGACTTTCCGTGACAAATGTAGAATACCACTGCACATCATTACAAATGCAATTACAAGCTAAATACATCAACAGGTAGCAGAGCACGTGTTGCGACTTTAGTCACATTCGACCTTCGCCTTACCCTTGCCAAGCTTTGGAATGCTAGTGGCCCGAGTCATAGCTTGGGGGCTAACATGGCAGAGATTGCATTGGTTTCCCTGACCAAGGACAGCTTTATCGAAACAAGAACTCTAACATTTTTTTTGTTATCAGCCCTCAAGGAACTCTTATCAATGTGGTATAACGAGCCCCTATTCGCGATTAAAGCTGCAAACGTATAATAGGCTTGTTGGAGAACATACTCTCGGGCTGCCACAAAAAGTGTTGCCCACTTTCAGGCATCGTCAGTTAAATAATCGTAACGACTCAACTGTCGTATACTTAATATGCACTGTAGAAATAAGTAGAAAAGTATCGTATTGTCAATAGTATTTTGATTTACTTAGGCTTTGGCTAATTATTTAGGCTTTGAGTTAATAGCTAGAGACAAAATTGATCTCTCCTGACCTAATTTATCACCTTTTTGTCATAAATACTAGTTGATTGTTTTCTAAAACAAAATTGTAACAATTTTAGTACCCATAGCTAAAGCGAATAGCTCTAGGAATCATATTATCTTTATTTGGCGTGATGGTATGACACGAACAACGTTCGGGTTTTATGGGCTTGATTTTAAGACGTAGTCTGACAGTGTTATACGTTGCGTATACGTAATAAACTTGTGGGCTATTTTAAAATTGAAAATCTGAGAGTTGATTCATGGAAGCATTATTAATAGCTGATAGAGTGCAACGGAGAATGTTTGTTGCGACAGATAGCGCAGTAATTAATGTATTATCAGGCACTTTACTTATCAGCTGAGCCCCTAACAGACAGCGCAATAATCACCATGCTACTTGTAGTTTATACTCGGATTTGTGAATATTCGGAACACGCACATCATGATGCAGGCCCTTCCACGACTTCCCCGCATTTATATCCTCTCCAAATCCCTATTAAGAACTGCCATTAGAGGATACTCCAATCAAAGGTGAGCCACCCTTTCTTACAATGTCTTTTTAAAGGGAAGTCCTTAGTATATCAATCAATATTATTTGTTATTTATGAAGTATTATCAAAAAATTAGATTCCTGCTTTCAAGTACCAATCTTAAATTATAGTATTCAAAGATTACCAATCCAGTTTACGTTATCAGGCCTGCAATTGTCCCATCTTCACAGTAATTGAGCTTTGTGCTAAATCATAAGTGATTTATTAGAGGTACTGCCAATGATAAAGCGTTATACCGATGCTTACATAGAATCAAACTTTATTTGGGTGCTCTTGTACGATTCTGTCTTATCTCAATCGTGTCTCAATTTTTAGATGCTGTCAAATAAATAATTTTGAAGGTATTTACGACTCTGGCGCATTGTTAGTTATAATAGAACTTTTTGTTTTGTAAAAATATTATGGAAAAAAGTTGTGTGGTTGAATTATTGCCTGCCAATAAGCTCTAACTTTTTTCCCCTCAAAGGGCTATAACTGCCAACTGTCTTTTCAATTAGTTTACCAGCTGAAGCTTCTACTTGCCAAGGAAACACTTGGTAAATCGGATCTGTTCTGCTCCTAAAGTGAATCTCACTTAAATTAGAATCCCAAGCGTTTGGTTCACGGCAGTCCGGCATCAGACTTCAACCGCTCAACATCGGCGAGGAGCTGTCGAGCACCATTTTTGATTAGAACTGAAAGTATATATAATCCCGGCATATAGAGTAATCAGGTGCCTGGCCAAGATAGTGAGCCGGTTATAAAAGCTCGAGTTCAGCTGGGCGAAGTGCCAATAATAAAAGTGTGTGAAATGCGAAAACAAAGTCTAAATTAATTGGAAAACAAAAAAACAATAATAAAGAAATAACAAAAAGCAATGTAATTTAGTTGATTTAAATTTGTTGTGTTTGTGCTGGGGCATGGAACTCCCAGACCGCAAGCTGAATATACAGAAGCAATTAAATTATAATTTTCAATACAAATTGTTGTGGTTGATGCTGACATTTTCCCTGATATTCTTCTGATATTTTCCCTGAGCTTATTACGTTTGTGTTTTATTTTTATTCACTGTCAGGCGGTGTCAGTGATCTGTGTGTGATCCCCGTGTACTTAACATCTTATATAGAGACAGGTGGACTGGCGTCTCCAATTGAGAGTATATCTATTTAGAAGTCTAATAGCGTCTCAAGTTATAGAGTCTCGTGCTGACACGTATATACATATTATTAGTTATTTAACATTTAATGCAAAAAAATAATGTCACAAAAAATTGATTAGTATGAAATGCAGATCCAGCCTGCTAAACCTGTTCATTTTGTTATTATTAAAATTTAAAATTGATGTCGTTTCTTTGTTCAAAATTCATTTGCTAAGTGCTTGACGTATTCTACCAGCAAAGAATAATATTATCAGTTGCCCTGAACTTGAATAGTAAGTAATTATTGATTCTTCAGCTTGAAGAGGTTGGCAGGGCCACTTTTGAAAACTGGAGGTCTTCAGCAGAGGATTACTTCAGGACCTAAATTCAATAAACAATCCTCTTGATAAAGTCGAATCGAAATCAGTGATTACGACTTCTTAATTTACGATCTTAAGCTCAATGTCTTGGTGGCGATAAGTACTATCGGAAAACATTCCACGTCGATCAGTGGGTCGAGTAGCTATTGCACCTCTTGAATTCCATATGGGGCTATTAACTAATAATTGTTTTTAATCTACTAATCTTGTTTCCGACCTGTGGCACAGTTTCAAGGTTTTTCTTGGAATGCTGGAAACCATTTTCGCGATTCAATGACCTTTAGATGGACTTTGCATTTGTATTTGAACCGTTAAGCGAAGCAAATCATACAAGATCTAAAAACAAGTTAATTCAACCTGATGCAGGCTTCTTAATTACATTTCCAGTTTTCGTATTTTGTATTTGTTTCTTCGTTTTCCGTTCATGTTTTCAAAAAACTCCGTATCGAATGTGGTACATACGACGTGAAGCTCAAATATTTGTTTGAGATTTTTATCCAACCATTAAACGGCTCGTGCTAACCCCTAAGCTAGTCTATCCATTTAAAACGACATTTAAACGACCCTCTCAAACGGTCCACATTAAATTCTACTTATTTTGTCCTTGGATGCTTTCGGCAAGTTTTGTTATTCGCGAGTAGAGTTCATAGATCGAATCGAATCCATTCTTTAGATGATTTTGGCATTGTATTCGAATACAAAGACGTCACATCGGGGATACCTGTGGCACTTAGCGCTTCCACCGATGACGACAATGGGGCCTCATAATCAAAATCTCTATAAAAGACCTATAATGTCGCTGGCAAACATAATAACCTGGATGAATGGTGGGAGTGCTTCCACTCCGGGAGTGTGAGCGTTCATTTACAAAAACCTTAATTTTTTCACGTACTGAAAAGAATCCCCATTACGTATTAGTTGTTCGATAATTCGGGTATTATCTCGGGAGGTCTCTGGTTGCATTTTTATGACTTAAATGGAACTGAAGCCGGAATTATTGAAAATCGTGCTATGCGGAATCGGAAGTCCCCGCCCAGGGGAAACCAAAAACAAAGCAATACTTTAAACACATAGTTTTGAACTATTTTGAAACGCTTATCACGTCTGTAGTCAACTCAGCTGCTATGCCGGCTATTTGTCATCCAAATAATTGTTGAAAAGTACCCTGATACTTGTTTAAACATTTGCTATCTTTCGGCTTAAACTGTGCGGAACTTAACAACTTTGATAAAGTTCTCTCCAGGCAGTCTCCAGTTATATGACCTCTGATTCATGTGGATCTATCAGTAATGTAACTAATTGATATCAATCTGAGAGTGTTGGCTTTTAAATGCTAATGGAATCATAAAGAGCTAATAGTTTGTGACGTGAAATCATTGATTCAGTTGCAGGTGCTGTCGTCACAGGGCAGAAAACAATCCGACCCGGCTCTATGGTTTCTATTTCTCACTCCCGTAAGGTTCAAATTGCACAATTGTTCTGTTTGTTTGCTCACTATACTCTGTGGGCTATACTCTATTGTTTCCCGGGCTATACATGATTTGAACGGCGTTATATCATCTCCTAACAGAAAAAAGATCATTATAAGAGTAATTCATCACAGGTTTAATGAAGCCAAAGGAAGATAACATCAATCGTTATGCCTCTATGGTTGCTTTAACACACTTTCAAATTAATCTGAATAATTTTGATAATATAATATATGGTTTATAAGCCAAAATATCTATTTTTGTACATTTAATTCAATTAAAGTTTGACCATGCGAGTCTCTTTTGCGTTTTACCTCCTCTGGATCTTATGCGAATCTATATATATATCCATAATCTTGAAGAAGCAATCCTTATTCAGCAAATCAGTTCAATTAAGACTCGTTAGGTCGTACTACGTTGAGGTATTTATTTGGATGCGAAACCTCGCAATTCCGTTTTATTATTTGGAACTGGACACGTGTCGCTGCTCGGAGGTGTACCGCCATAACCCCTTCTAATTATGGAGGTCTCTAGAGAGGTAATAGTAGTGACCTGTTTGATAACACTATGCTATGAGCTGCAATGCAAATCAGTTACTATCTAACCGCATTTGCAAATTACCATTTCTGGATTAAAGATTGTTTTGCTGAAACAGGTTAATAAGATGCAGGGGAAAATCGAGAACGCTTTTCTCCAGTAAACCAGAGTGGTTCTCGATTAGCATTTTAAACAAAGTAGGCCTAAAATTCCCAAAAATACGTTATCAGGTTCTGCCTTGGCATTACGTGGAGGCTTCAGAAGGTTAGGAGACTGAAGACCCGAGAGAGTTTGTAGAATGCTTTTAATAATCCAATAGATGATGCGGGTACCAGGTGGAATGACTATTTTTTTAATTGATATAGTTATGGATATATAATTAGAGACAAATATAATCCAAGGCCTGGCCGAAGAATAATGAATATTCAATCGCCGGTTATCCGTATGTAAATGTATAGGTGTGCCAAAAACCCAATCGCCTGCCCTTTGCCACTGGAAAAGTCTATCCAATTACCATAGCACCAGCTCACTGAACTAAAGGTGGTTGAAACAGATACGGATAGACCGATTCCAGTTAGCCAGCCGTAAGTAGCAGATGCATGACCAAGTTCACGAGACTCGCAACAAGTGAACCTGACAGATACGATTGCACTGCTCGCCTTTTTTTTCGCTTGTATCTGTTTCGGGGGGCACTTTTTAAAAATAGACGGAACGCGCCCCCAAAGCACGACCGCTAGAGTCACCCCAGAGCCCCCCAGCCCTGTCACCTATGTATACTGCCAGTGACTTGGCTCCAGTTCCAACCTTGCCCCCACGATCGTTTGCCAGCCGATCGTTCGTCGTCGTCGGTGTTTTCGTCGTCGCAGTCGTAAATTAATGTAGTTTTTTATAAAAATGGAATCGAACGAAACAGTTAGAAGTATTCTTGCGCTGACTGGCGCTGGTTGTGCTTGTGTTCAGTTCAACTCGGGGGATCACAGGCATATCCTGTACGCTCAGGGATAACAGCAGTCAGCGATCAGCCACATAAATTTGTACTTACAAGTGATTCTCCAATTGCCAACAGCATAAAAGTGAATAAAGTTCCTAAGAAACATGACCAAACTAGTGATTAGCCAGTTGCTCCTGTTGAGCTGGTGTTGCCTGGTGGCTGTGAGCCAGGGCAAGTCCTTAATCGAGAGCAACAGCATCGTACAGAACTTTGTTGATGACGAGTTCGAGGGCGATGATTTTCCTAGTTGGTAAGTGACACGATCGAATCATAGATCTCTAATTAGTGAATTACATAGAACCGGCTAAAGACTTCCGGACTCTGATCTCCAAGCCATGGCTCTGGCCTGGCGCAATCGTGAATGCTAAGTATTACATGGGTTTTCAGCTTGAGTGCTTTCTTTTCCTCGATCCCATAAACCGCAAACGTGACGTGTTGGATACTCGTGCATTACCTTTATCTCGATCCGATCAAGAGATTCCATTCGACGTCGATTTAGACAGGTGTTCACTTAACCGGCACCATCTGGATACTATTAATTTGTTAATTATTTGCACTAATTAGTGACGTCACTTAATTTATGGGAATAGAAGGCTTTTATGCTCTTTAATGGAAGCCAAATTACGTAAGATAAATCCGGGAATAGTGTAGAGATCTGCCTATACATACAGTTCCAATAAGTGCCTGACTTTTAAGATTTCTTTATATATAGTACTTCCTTTACTTGCTTTCCAAACACATTATATAGCCACTATCAGCTACTTGAAATGCATTAAAGGCACAATTCTGATTAATATTTCGTCTGTCAAGGTCAACAAACCGCATTTCAATTATTTTAAATGATTTATAATTAGAATCTCATTTAAAAAATATACTAAAAATATATATTTATTTTTTAAGTGATGTTTACTGCCGTGGCAACCTGTTACACACCGTCCAAATGGCAAAACTCTACGAAGATTCGAAGACCTTTGTGGACATGAAGCTGGTCAATAGTCCCGAAAAGACACTCGCTGATTTTGACAAGTTTATGGAAAGCAAAAATCAAAATCCCTCCCGGGACGATCTAATAAAGTTTGTCGAGGTGAGTAGACAATTAGGTAGAGCATCTGGCGAAAGGATTTCTATAACAGGCGTTTCCCAATTCGGCAGAGTTACTTCAGCCCCAAGGGCACTGAACTGGAAGAGTATCTGCCGCCAGACTGGACAAAGAATCCCAGCTTCCTTGATGTCGTTCATGACCCTGACCTCAAGCAATGGGGTAAGGATCTGAACAGTATCTGGAAAGAACTGGGCCGCAAAATGAAGGACGATGTAGCGAAAAACCCCGACTTTTATTCAATAATCCCAGTGCCAAACCCGGTAATTATTCCTGGCGGTCGTTTCATTGAGTTCTACTACTGGGACTCCTACTGGATCATCCGAGGACTGCTCTACAGCGATATGAGGGACACTGCTCGCGGCATGATCGAAAACTTTTTGTCGATTGTGAACCGTGTCGGATACATTCCGAATGGAGGACGCGTCTACTACTACGGACGATCCCAGCCACCGCTACTCACTGCCATGGTCAAGTCGTACGTGGACTTCACCAACGACGACGTGTTCGCCATCAAAGCTCTGGATGCATTGGAGCACGAATTCGAGTACTTCGTGAACAACCATTCGATAGAGGTTAAGGGACACAATCTGACGCACTACCGCGATGCCTCGACGGGTCCTCGTCCAGAGTCCTATCGCGAAGATATTGTGTCCGCTGAAGTCTTCAAAACTGAGGAAGAAAAGGAGGATCACTACCGGGAGCTCAAGGCTGCTGCCGAGTCCGGAATGGACTTCAGTTCTCGCTGGTTCATCAACGAAAACGGCACCAATGTTGGAAATCTCACAAACCTCAAAACCCGCTCCATTGTCCCGGTCGACCTCAATGCATTACTGTTCATGAATGCCAAGATAATTGCCGAATTCCACTCCAAGGCGAAGAATCCCGACAAGGTTGCCGAATACGAGAAAAAGGCCCAGAAACTTCTCCAAGTGAGTGTATAAGTAATACATCCTTATCCATGACTAAAATTCAGAGCATTAATAAGTTGGGTCTTCTATGGAAACAATTAACAAGATTTTGAAAAGTATTTTAAGTATTCACGAGGAATGTTCTATTAGTCATGGATATTAAATAGGGTTATCAAGGGTTGTGGTTTTGGGGCTCGTCATTTAATAATATAATCTAAACTACATATATTTTAAATTTCAGGGTATCCAAGAAGTTCTGTGGAACGAAGAGGCTGGCATCTGGCTGGACTATGACATGATAAACAAGAAGCCGCGCGACTACTTCGTACCCACCAACCTGCTACCGCTCTATGCGAAGGCCTTTAACATTTCAGAATCGGAAAAGATCTCGGCCAAGGTGATGAACTATATCAAGAAAAACAAGCTGGACTCATTCCCGGGCGGAGTGCCCAATACTTTGTATAGAACTGGTGAACAATGGGACATGCCCAACGTTTGGGCTCCGATGCAGTATTTTTTGGTCGAGGGTATTAACAACCTGAACACGAAGGAGGCGAAGGCGATGTCCAAGGATTGGGCTATCCGTTGGGTGAAGTCCAACTTCAAGGCTTACAAAGACGGCCGCCATATGTACGAGAAGGTATGTAGTGTAGTTTAGTCCTGGGAGTCCTTTGACTTATCCCTTTTCTTTAACAGTACAATGCCGAGGAGTTCGGCGGACATGGCGGCGGCGGAGAGTACGGAGTGCAGACCGGATTTGGCTGGTCCAATGGCGTCATCATCGAGTGGCTGGCCAAGCACGGCCGCGAGATCTCGGTGACCGGCGGCGCAAAAGGTGAAAAGAAGAAATGTGTGCCGTGTGATTGTGATTGAATGTGCAGTGCAATTTGCCGGCAAACGGCAATCCATCGCTCACCATCGACATCTCATCACAGGCTCCAAGCCAAAGATCTTCAGCATAAATCGATTTATAGAAATAGAACTTGTACCATCCATCCCGAAGCGCTCATTCACAACTCATCCGTAGGTTAAGCAAAGCTCTCTTTTCCACAAAACTATCTTTATCTATGCCGCTGCATAACCGTCTCTATACCGCGCCAATTCAACCAATTATGTATAATCGAGTACCAAGAACCATGAACCACAGCACCACAGTCACAGCATTGCCAGGAGCCAGAAGCCAGGATACGATGTCCACCATCCACACAGCATTCTGTACTATCTGTACCCATGAATTCGCCTTCCTGTGTGTACATCTGTGTGACTTGTCAAAATTAAATAAAGTCCAAATTGTAAATGTCCAAAAAAACCAACATCGAAAAGATGTGTCCCACACAACGCTCTCGTCCATCCAGTTCCAGACTCACGCGTAAGTGGCCAATCAGGATCATCAGTTTTGACTAATTTGTGTTTGTGAATGTCGTGGCATGTATTATGTGTAACCCAGCACCGGTTCCAGACACCCCCATATCCAGGACACACCAGGGGCCGGCTAAACCAACACAAAACCCCTAAACAGCTCCATGGTGTCAAGTCAATGTAACAGGAATCCCAAAGGATGCTTTAAATCTAACCTAACCTTTCACTCCTCACTTATCTAACACGCATGTAAAGTATACCTGGCTTAATGGAAACTACCAATAAGATAACCTGTAGCTATAGATAATAATTCAGTTTCTGGTGCTTAGAACTCGATCCTTTTTAGACTATTTCTAATCTGTATACAACTTTCCATCCACTGCAGCTACCCAATTGACCAGCATCGTAGGAATTGCAACAGCTGTCGTCCTTGCTCTTGTAGTGGCTCCTGTTTTGTGGTGAGGTAAGGATATATCAACATCGATACTTCATTCCATAAACTAATCAGCCATCTTCTCTTGCAGATACTCTGTGTCAGAAAGCCAATCATAGCTTCCCAACGAGAATGTGATTCATCCTTGTGCGTGCCTGTGTTTATAGTGTTTGTGGTTTTGTCAGTCCTTTCGTTGAGTGCGGAGGTTGCAGTATTAAATTTTCGTTATGCGTTAGTCGAAGTGAGAGTTGTACATACAGAATTTAATTGGGCATGCCCGATAACGTTATTACTTTTATACATATATGTAGTGAATACCTTACCTATCCTAGATATCCTCGCAACCAAATGAAGACACAAATACAATTGTTAACAATAATTTACAAAACATTTTTGAATAAACAAGCCCCAAAATATTTGTACTCTACCATGACCATGAATTATACAATAGATCTAACAATTAACCCCTCTATTGCAGGCGAAATTGGTTTAAATAAGCCGCTCAACAAATAAATTTTGTTCGTAATTTGTATATTTGCTTTGAGTTGAATTTAATAATGACACTTACGTACGAAAAAAAGCTAACATAGTTAACTCACATAGAGCAGAAAAAAAGGTACGTTTAACTTTAAAAATAAACATTGGCGCGAATAGAGCGTGGGATATGACTCGATCTGGTGTGACAAATAAGGTTTGACCTCAAAAATGATGACGGAGCATAGAACAGAATCGAAGGGAATATCAACTAATCCGTAGTCGTAGTTTACATAATACAAAAATACCTAAGCGCTGGAGCCGGCCGCTTAGCTGGACTCTTGCTGACCCTGCTGCTGTTGCGGAGGCTGCCCTTGACTGAAGTAGGGAGCGGTGTTGGGCGTGAGCAGCGTGTGACAGATATCACAGACACGAGCCACTCGTTTCCGTGGCCCTGATGGCACCGTTTTCGTAAGACACTTATCGCAGTAAATGTGGCCGCAGTGCCTGCAATGAATCTTGCGCACCATGACCGTGAAATAGGCATTGCACGTGGGGCAGTTATTCACGTCATCATCATCCTGCCAGCGCACCTCGGTGTCGGCGTGCCGCAGCTCCTCCAATGACATCTATTTTAAACATAAAAATTGTAAACATTAAGATAATAATAAATATTTTTATATAGTAGTTACTTGAAGAGTTTGAGATAGTTTAACAAAGTCCTTTTGCACGGTCTCCATGGTGGACAATTCCTCCTGCAGGGTTTTGATCTTCGTCTTGTATTCCAAGTTTGTTTTGGCGTACTTTTCCTAAAGATTAAATAATTTTAGATTATTCGCGTCGATTAAGAAACCGAGACCGCCACTTACATTGGCCTCCTGCAGTTCAATAATTTCTACACGACACTCGGATAACTGCTTGTTAAGCTCAGCCTCTTTGCGCTCCAGTTGAGTCTTTGTCGTCTCGTGAGCCTGCACCGTAACCAAGTGCTCCGTCACCCTGTCCCTGCGAATTGGATTTAAAACATTATCTTGATTGTCAATCTACACATCAGAGCAATAACATACTGAAGAGACTTGATATCCAGTTGCATTTTCCGTTTATAGACGCGGCGCTCGTTGTTGCTCTCCTCTAGCTGGGCCCGCAGTATTTGAATCTCATCTACCGTACTGACGCGCTTCTGCCGCTCGTACTCACTGCTAACTCGAGCCTGGATAAGCTCGCTCTGCTGGCGCAGCATTAGCTCCTGCAGCTCATCAACTGTGTTCGGTAGGTTGATGTACTGGTTCTCGATTTCCAGAGACGTGGCTAGGTAGTGGCCAGATAGAAAGTCGTTGTCGGCCTGCAGCGTTTCGAGCTGCTTATTGACGCGTTCCCTGTCATCAGTGACTCTTTGTATCTGCTTCATCACCTCGTCCTTGGTCTCCAGAAACTTCTGTTGCATGTCCAGCAGGCGCTGCTCATTGGTTTTGGCCTGCTCGCGCAGACTTTGTACTTCGCTTTTGTGGGCCTCGCGCTTTTCCTGCCACTGGTCTTCCAGATCTTTCCGCAGTGCCGCCTCCTTGGCCAGTGTTTCACGAGATTCCACCAATTGCTTTTGCAGCAGATCTACTTGCTTCTGCTGCTTTTTAATGGTTGCATTTAACTCTTCAGCCTTCTTCTCTGCCAGGGGACAGCTCTCACAGGTCGACTCGGTTGCATCCATTGATGTGGACTTATGGGTGGCTCCTAAATCGGTCTGTGATTCCTCAATCTTCGATGACTTGGCCTGCAGCTGCTGGTCCTGCTCGCGCAGTTTTACCTTTAGAGCTTTCATCTCTTCCTGCAGCTGTTCGACAATGGAATGTAGCATCTCTGCATCTTCTGGAGCCTGTAATATGAATGAATTTAATTAAATCCGTCAGCTAATTGACTAATTAAACATCAAGATTCTATTTCAGCAATGTGATAATCTTTGCTGATAGAATTATTGATAGGAAAAGTTTATAGATAAGAAATGAGCTTAAAGAAACAGCACCTAGAATGCAAAATATTATTAGCCAAGTTCCAGCACTCTTACATATTGCTTTCCGTTGCCCTTGCTTGATGCCCTAGTGTCCTCCTCTTGCTGAAAACTGCTGTTCAGAGAGTCACCTCCTAGTTTTCGCACGGAGCCCAGCGTTTTCTTAACCTGATTCAGCATTTGAGGAGCTATTCCGCCGCCGGATGACTCAGCCGGCTGGTGCTGGGCCGATGCTTGGGCCTGCTGGTGTCTGCTCAGCTCTAATCGGAGGCGTTCCAGCTCTCCCTTATAGTGCGCTGACTCCTCAATAGTATCCTGCACCAGCTGCTGCAGTGAAGAAATCTCCTCCTGCGCCTTGATGTCCCTCATCTGCATCTCGTTCTCCGACTTTAGGTCCGCCACCATTAGATGCGTTTTAAGCTCATCCAGCTCGGCCTGCAGTTGCCGACGCTCCGTCTGGACCTGGCTGCACTCCGCCTCCTTCTGCATGAACAACTCCCGCATCTTGGCACGCTGAGTGTTGAACTCATTCTGCATTTTGCGCATCTCTCCCTGGAGAAGGGTCAATCTGGTCGCATCATCGCCGCCTGCGAAAGGAATGTGGTTAGTAAAGACTTCAACCTGTTGCTTGAGACCATACTGTTGCTGGGATCCGTGGTGCCTCTAGACTCCGTTTGGACCTCGTTCTCCTCCATGTTACGGTGTTATTTTCTTAATTTATATGTACATATGTGGTAGAAGTAATCAAAGTGGTTGTGTGCTGGAAAACGCTCGGATTCTAAGACGCATCGTTAGCCAACACTCCAGAATGGTGTGACCAGATGGACTATTTAAGAATCCAACTGCCAAGAATTGCGTGACAAATTTAAATAAGTTCATGTAAGCTTTAATTAAATTATTAAAATATATAGCTTGTAAGAATCTTGCTTTTATATTTTTATTACAGGACATGGGTATTAGATCCTGAATAATAGAATCCTAGTGTTTTAACGCTATTCGCCATACACACTGGAGTGCGTGGGTGTTGGGCATTTACCGTTTGTTTCTCTTAAAAAGGACGCGCTACATTTTCATGAATTTCTCGCTGGAAAAAAATTCAAATTAATTTAATAAGTTCGGTAAGTTTCTATTGGTTAATATGGTTTGATGATTAGTAAGTTTTGCTCTTGTGATGCGCAAAAAATCTTTAATTTAAGGCTTCCATGTAAAGCAATGATGACTCGCAATATGCTGAAAGGAAAAAGGTCACCGTCGCCACTTCATAAGCAGCACTCTATATTAAAGGAACGAAAGAAGAAAGTCGGTAAAGTAAAGTCAAAAGGCAGCCAGGACCATACAGATTCGGAGACTATTCTTGGGAATGCAACTGCAGGTGAGATTAAGATGGCGATCCATTCTCCAAAAGTAACTGTACATATGGAGAACTTTGCACTGAATTCTTATAGGTCTTGAGGAACCGTCCCGGTCGCCTGCAGAGGGTTACATTGAGGCGCCACTACCATTTGAGACAGCAAAGAAGCGAGACGTAGTTCCTCCAAGGTCTACTAATGAAGCATCTTCGGCTAAGTCTCCAAATCAACGAGATGGATCTCCGTCCATATTTGAATCCCAAGGAGCATCGAAAGCAAATCGCTCCAATTACTCTAACCCAAACAAAGTATCTAAAAAACTCAACAAATTTAAAGATCCTAAAAAGTTAAAAGGACCACCAGCAAGTCCCCAACCTCGGGAATTATCCGATAAGATTAAGAAAAAGTCAAAACATGAAAGAAACCAAAAGATTCCAGAATTTGTAGGAAAAGAAAACACTTATTTAAACGCCAATCTAATCAAGAAGAGATTAGGAAGTCCACCGCCCTCTAACTTCTTTGAAAAAGAAAAATCGGACGAGATTCTGACAAGAGAAGAAACGCCTCTAAAAGACAGACCAGGAACTCCACCGCCAATTGGGTTTTTTAAAATGGGCAGAAAAAATAAACAAGAGAAATCAGGGTCACAAATATCAAAAGAACTTAAGAAGCTACCGGAAACAGCTGTACATCCTGGCCCAATTTTTCCAAAAGAGGCAAATATATCAACTTCAGCAAAGATTAAAAAAGCAAAGTTTCTGCCTCTAAGCTCTAATAGCCAAATAAATACAAAACTCCCTTCTCGAAAACTTCCAGAAACTATGAAGGAGCCCAAAAAACCCACAAAGAGATCAGGATCTCCACTTCCATCATGGGATGTGCCCAAAAAGCGTTTAAAAAATATTGAAAGAGAGTTTGTAATGCCCCTCGAAGAAAAGAACGAAATACAGAGAAGCCGTCGCCCAGACTTGCTGTGCCTTCCAGACAAACTCTCAGCAAGCATTAAAAAGTTTCTTAAATCCTTTGTAACAGTTCATAACGCCTCTGTCGCTGACATTAAGAGATTTGGCAAGAAAGTGGCCCACAATGCTCAAAAGGAAACAATAGTCTCGTTGCATAAAAACTTGCAAATAGATGAGCTGACAAAACAGTAAGTAAAATAACATTCGTAAGCTTTTCAGTTAATATGGGTGAATTATGTTCTAGGCTAAACTCTATGTACAGCGAATCTGAGGAATATAAAAAGGATCTGGCCAAGTTGCAAAGGGATTACGAAGAACTGCAGACAAATTTTAGCAAAGCTAACCAACAGCTTCTCGACGAAGAAAATCACTTCCATGATCAGTTTAACAAGTTAAAAAATCGTTTTGAGCAGCTTACTACCGATATTAGCTCTAAGAATGCTTTACACGAACGGGAGGTAATAATTTCTTAGTTCTGAGATAGGCTCACACGATATAATATTGTTTATTACACATTTTAGATGAAAAACATGAAAGAGGCAAATCGCAAACTCACAAGTTCACTAAATAATGATAAGAAAACTTATGAGGCGAAACTATCCGAAAATCAAGAGAGAATAAAACAACTTCTGAATCAAAACGACACCATATCTGCGGAGCTCAAAAGTTCTGCATTAGAGATGCAAAATGTAATGCTCCAGAAAGAGAACTTGGAGGTACTTTAGCATCCAATTCCCAAAGAATCGTTTTAATAAATTTGTTTCATCTTTTCAGAAGGAAATAAGGGAAATAAAGGCCGAACTTGATGCCAATGATAGAACTTGTGCTGAGCTGAACATTTGCTTGGCAAGACTTGGTGACGAACACAATGAAGCTTTAGAGAAGCTTCACGTTGAGTTAAACAGTCACAAGTTACATTATGTAGAGTTAGAAATGATGGTTGATGAAAGAAACAAGCAGATGGAGCAAGTCCACAACGAAATTAATTGTTTAAAAACAGAAGCTGTAGAAAAAGATAGGGCCCAAATGTCGCTACAAGTCTATATTAATCAGCTCGAGGTGCAGAGGGAGGAGCTAATCAAGAGCAATGAGAACGTGTCCCAGCAATTAGAAGAATCTAAATTGAAAGCCGTGAAGGAGATAAAAACTATCAAAGAAACAAATGAGGTTAGTTAAGCTTAAGTTTGATTGCAATTGATTATTTTAGAATATTTGGAATAGAAAATTATTACGGAGCTGCGATCTGAAGTGGATAGGCACAAAAAGGCTGCTGCAGATGTACTCGAGGCTAAAGAAAAAGTCGAAAAGGAGGGACTACTCCAGATTTCTCAAATTCAAAGCCATCTGGACAAACTAGAAGTCGAGTGCAATGAACTAAGGGACATTAAGAAGTCACTGGAGAAGGAAATTGAAATAAAAACCAAAAACTGGCAAGACGAGGAAGCTTTACAGCAACAAAAGTTTACAGAACTTCAAGATCAATACCAAATTAAAGTAACTGAGTTGGATGCAGAACGACAACGTATCCAAGAGCTAAGTGTGTCTCTAAAAGGAGTCGTTGAACAAAAGGATACATTAATCAATGATACCCTCAAAAAATTACGAAGTGTAATCACTGAGAAAAAAGCCCTGACAAAAGAAATAAATACTTTAAATGCCGAAAAGCAGCAGATCAGTGATAACTTTTCTGCCGCCGAGAAAAGATTCACAGACGAATTAAAATTGAAAGATCAAAACCTTGAGGTAAACTTTATGATTATTTAATCTTAACTATTTAATATATATTCTTTCTCCGTTGCACTACAGGGTATTAAGAAGTCTCTGGAGAATGAAATTGAACTCAAAGCTAAAAACTGGCAAGAGCAGGAAATTTGTCTGCAAAAACAGTTTACTGAGCTTCATGATCAGTACCAAAACAAAGTAACTGAGTTTGAAAGAGAAATTCGTCTTAATATATCCCTGAAAGAAGTTGTTGAAAAAAAAGATAAAGTAATCAATGATAATTTGGAAAAATTACAAGTCCTGATCTCTAAAAATGAAGTTCTAACAAAAGATATAAAAATTATAAGTGCCGACAAGCAGAAAGTCATTAATGACTTCTCTGCAGCAGAGAAAAGATTCGCAAAGGAATTACAGTCGCAAGAAAACAAATTTAAGGTAAGCTTTAAAAATGCTTAGTTCTCAGATCATTTTTATAAATTTATATTTCACTTTGCAGAACAAAATTGCTGAATTGGAGACAGGGTTTGAACAGAAAATCGCCGAATGGCATAAAAGAGAACAGGACAAAGATGTAGGTCAAAAATATCTTCACGCTTTAATATTTTCTAGCATTTCATTAAACAAAATCTTTTTGAACAGTCTGTTATAGCGGAGCTTACATTTAAAATTAATCGAATTGGGAGCGTATGCGATCAATCGGTTGGAAAAGCGTCGATTCTCAAACCAGTACTGAAACCAGTACATGTTCTTCAATTACCTCAACAAATAAAACCTACTCAAAAGCCTCCAGGAGTGAAAAATGAAGCTATTGTTCGTCCGAGCACTACCAAAAGGCAACCTATTCGCCGCAAAGTTATTATCGAACAACATCTTTCCGACTTCGAAAGCGAAAATGAGGAACCTGTAAGTATTCAATGATAAACTTCAACAAACTATTAATAAATTTTTACCTTTTATATTTTAATAGACTACTTCAACAAATAGTAAGACAGTCGCCTTCAAACGTCCACGTGTAGCTGCTAACGTTAACTTGGTAGAAGAGGACCTATTCGATAGTTTAAAGCGAGCTAACTAACTGAAGAATCGGGAAATTAAAACTTTCTGTAGTTTATCTTAAAGATAAACGAATTGAGAAAGTTTATTTCAACTCAATTTCTTTGAAAACTTGCCCTATGTTGGCAAATTGTTCTTAAGACAAGTTCACAACATTTTCACATACTTACTTAATCTACTAAGTTTCATAAATATAAAAAATATTTGTATGTTTAAGTTAAAAAAAAAATACAAATGTATTTAATCAAAATAAATTTTGGTATAATACACAAAATTATATTACTTATCTCACCGTGACACACGTGTATATGACGGCTTTTTTATATTATTCATTTGACTATTCATTTTCCGAGAAAATAAAATGACAGAAAAATCATCAATTTTAGAATATAGATAGGACTAATTGGGATCAGTAGACTTTATTTTTTGCTGCTATCGCAATCCCACGGCGATGGCTGTATCTTTGCCAACAGTCATCCGATTCTTGAGCGTATACTCAAGAATACCGTAATCGATTCGTAGATAGATTCTCCACAAATCTCCACGGACCACGGCGATGGCCATATCTTTGCCAATATTCATCCGATTCTTGAACGAAACATACCAAACGAATTGTGGATAGATTCTCCACAAGTCTGCATCAAAATCTAGAAATAAAATATTTTTTAGATTTTTTGTATAATTTCTTGGGGGATCCCCTTCAAATTTTGAAAATGGCAAGGGGAGCCATATTCAGCGCAGGGCGATGGCCATATCTTTGCCAATATTCATCCGATTCCTGAACGAAATGTACCAAACGAATTGTGGATAGATTCTCCACAAGTCTGCATCAAAATCTAGAAGCGAAATATTTGTTAGATTTTTTGTCAAATTTCCTGGGGGATCCCCTTCAAATTTTGAAAATGGCAAGGGGACCCATATTCGGCGCAGGGCGATGGTCATATCTTTGCCAATATTCATCCGATTCTTGAACGAAATATACCAAACGAATTGTGGATAGATTCTCCACAAGTCTGCATCAAAATCTAGAAGCGAAATATTTTTTAGATTTTTTGTCAAATTTCCTGGGGGATCCCCTTCAAATTTTGAAAATGGCAAGGGGAGCCATATTCGGCGCAGGGCGATGGTCATCTTTGCCAATATTCATCCGATTCTTGAACGAAATATACCAAACGAATTGTGGATAGATTCTCCACAAGTCTGCATCAAAATCTAGAAACGAAATATTTTTTAGATTTTTTGTCAAATTTCCTGGGGGATCCCCTTCAAATTTTGAAAATGGCAAGGGGAGCCATATTCGGACCACGGCGATGGCCATATCTTTGCCAATATTCATCCGATTCTTGAACGAAATATACCAAACGAATTGTGGATAGATTCTCCACAAGTCTGCATCAAAATCTAGAAACGAAATATTTTTTAGATTTTTTGTCAAATTTCCTGGGGGATCCCCTTCAAATTTTGAAAATGGCAAGGGGAGCCATATTCGGCGCAGGGCGATGGTCATCTTTGCCAATATTCATCCGATTCTTGAACGAAATATACCAAACGAATTGTGGATAGATTCTCCACAAGTCTGCATCAAAATCTAGAAGCGAAATATTTTTTAGATTTTTTGTCAAATTTCCTGGGGGATCCCCTTCAAATTTTGAAAATGGCAAGGGGAGCCATATTCGGCGCAGGGCGATGGTCATATCTTTGCCAATATTCATCCGATTCTTGAACGAAATGTACCAAACGAATTGTGGATAGATTCTCCACAAAACTGCATCAAAATCTAGAAACGAAATATTTTTTAGATTTTTTGTATAATTTCTTGGGGGATCCCCTTCAAATTTTGAAAATGGCAAGGGGAGCCATATTCAGCGCAGGGCGATGGCCATATCTTTGCCAATATTCATCCGATTCTTGAACGAAACATACCAAACGAATTGTGGATAGATTCTCCACAAGTCTGCATCAAAATCTAGAAATAAAATATTTTTTAGATTTTTTGTATAATTTCTTGGGGGATCCCCTTCAAATTTTGAAAATGGCAAGGGGAGCCATATTCAGCGCAGGGCGATGGCCATATCTTTGCCAATATTCATCCGATTCCTGAACGAAATGTACCAAACGAATTGTGGATAGATTCTCCACAAGTCTGCATCAAAATCTAGAAATAAAATATTTTTTAGATTTTTTGTATAATTTCTTGGGGGATCCCCTTCAAATTTTGAAAATGGCAAGGGGAGCCATATTCGGCGCAGGGCGATGGCCATATCTTTGCCAATATTCATCCGATTCTTGATCGAAATGTACCAAACGAATTGTGGATAGATTCTCCACAAGTCTGCATCAAAATCTAGAAACGAAATATTTTTTAGCTTTTTTTCAAATTTCCTGGGGGATCCTCTTCAAATTTTGAAAAAGGCAAGGGGAGCCAAATTCGGCGCAGGGCGATGTCCATATCTTCGCCAATATTCATCCGATTCTTGAAATATAGCAAACGAATTGTAGATTCTTCATAAATCTGCATCAAAATCTATAATCCGATTTTAAACCTATAGCGATTCTTTCTTTTCAGATTTGTTGTCAAACTTAATGTCTTTCAAAAATGTGAGGAAGGCATGGAGGCTCAATATGGCCCCCAGCAAAGCGAGTAATCGTTGTCAAGACTCTTTCAATTCTTATATTCTTTGAGTTCTGAAAGATAAATTCCTAAAATGTTTAATGTATTTTTACTGTTGGGAGAACTAGCGTGGACTTGGATTTCGTCTAAGTTGATAAGGGAAGGGGAAAACTCAGAATAATGATGCTGATAAACTGCCCAATTCATTAGTGCCAGTCTGAGCAAATCTGAATGCGAAAACATTGGTATAAATAACACATGAAGTGAGATATGTATTTGTAGCAAAGTATTTGTGGTTGGGTCAGAGCGTTACTAAACCAAAACCAGTATTTGGTGACCCTACCAATAATTAAAAGATAATAAGCTACTCCGGGTGAGATCAGAGCCAAATTTCCTACAGGTAAGATGTAGACAGCATAGAGACCCGTGAGCTCATAACCATTGATGTCGTCATTATCGGCAGTGGAGGTTCGGCGGAAAAAGTAGCGACGGAACAAAATCAGCAGCGACAACAGCCCCCCATGTTGGCCAAATGCTCGCTTTAGTTCAGTTCAGTTCAGTTCACGGCGGAAGCGAGAAGAGCCAGCATCGGGAAAATACGCGGAGAAAAATAAATACCCGGCGCCAAGACATCGCAAACGGGAATTATACTTATAAACTTAAAAATAATACGAAAATATAAGTATATATGTAGGTGAAAGTGGGAAAGAGTGAAATGATGACCTGACAGTGACCAAAGTGTTGAGTGATTTTGAATAAATAGCCAGGAATAATTAAAACTAAAACTCATTATCCAAGTCGGTTGAATCCCGAGTACCATGTCGCAGTCCCAAAGTCCAACGTCCGGGCCCGCACCCACGCCCATCACACCGCCGCCCTCTCGAAGAGCAAACCGACCGCCACGGATTAACATCCACAACCTGAACAGTGGCTCCGCCATGAGCCAGGCATCCATGCCGCCCAGCGCCCAGCCGCCGTACACATCACAGACCAACTACACGGGCAACGGCACCCAGGGCCCCTACTGGCCACCAGTGGCCAATCCCTTCGGGTACGACAACTTCATGACCAAGGGCTATGAGGGCTTCCTCGATCTCACCAAAACGGGCATGAGTTTCGGCGAGAAGTTCACCTACGGCCTGTACAACAAGTTCAGTAAATTGTCCCGACGCTGGTTCACTCACATGTTCCTTATCATCGTCCTGGGACTCTACAACGTTGCCGGAGCCCTGATCTTCAAGGCCATTGAATGTGAGTCTGTGGATACAATTTTGTGAAGTATATTTAGTTAAAAATGAAAAATGAATGAATCCCCGAGACAATTTCATTGGACCAGTCCGAAATTAGTTGTCCGGACGTGTGTACGAGTGCACTGAATGCTTTTGTTTGCTTATCAAGCTCTTCGGCAAGCAATTGTTTGGAAAACAGTAAACAAATCAGCCGGAATACTCGTACACCTGCCGTACGTTGATGTTGTATTGTAATCGTAAAAAAAAAACATTCCCGTCAAATTGGCAGGCGCCTAAATCAGCATCCGAGTACACGGAACAGGTGAAGCTCTTTGGAGAAATCAAATGAGTCAGAGCTGGGGTGGAAAAAAGTTAATATCTACAATCGGAAATGATTAAGAAACTGCCTATATTGTTCTCATGATTTTAAAGTTTAGAGAGTTCCAGCTAAATAGTGTTAAAATTTAAATTTATTTGCTTAGTTCCTATGATCCTGATGAATTAAGAGTTATATTCCCTTTCAGATAGGAAAGAAGCTGCTGAAATACAGCAACTCCACGACAACCGCATAATCTTCTTCAATAAAATATTAAATCTGGCCAGGGATAAAGCGGTGAGCAGAATCTATTATTCTCACCGATATATGTACCTAAACTTTTTGGTTTATTTTAGTTGAATGCGACTCTCTTTCCTGGACAAATGGTGGATATTATGAATGATTATCAGCCGGTGATAGACTCTGTGATGCGAAATGGCCTGGTCGACAAAGAAAATCCATGGACCTTCTTCAACGCTATGGTCTACAGCTCCACCATATACACAACCATAGGTGAGTGAAGGAGTAGGGACCTTTCCGGGGCTATATTTTCGTAATATCTAAGTGTATTGCGGGTGCGAAAACGCCCACGCCGAATATGTTTAGTTTTGGACGCCAGACTATATACGTATTTATGTTGGTTCATTAAGCCAACAAAAAATTGTGTGACACAAAAGATGGAAATAGTTTTAAATATATTCGCAACGCCGGCACTTGTGTGCGAACATAAATTTGTGTCTCTTCTTGCACAGACAGTTTTAAGATCCGAATTCTTTGGAATTTTGTCACCGTTCTTAATTGGGATTTATAAATAATTCTGCACAGCCTATCTCCGAGATATTCTGCATACGTTCTAAATCGAATTGTCTTTTTATTTGTTGTCATATAATGAATTTGGTTGCAAATAATTTTACGGACTATAATTTTCATGTTTATTGTGCGGTTAGTTAATGATTTAATTAGTAATTTTAATCTTTTAACATGTTACCTGAAATTGTTATTTCTGTATTCCTTTGTATTCAGTCGGCTATACTTATAGATACGTACAATATATGTATGTATGAATGGGGGAAATGGAAAGCGGTTTCTATAGTCAATAAATTCCGGCTGTTTCTTCCACTTTTGACAAGTTTCCAACAACAGAAATATAAAAATAAATAATCATAAATTTGCAAGTGTGGATGGCTTTCCACTCACATCTTCGCAAAAGCAATTAACACAATTTGCCAAAATTTTCGCCTCAGTACGATGACAGAGTTTTCTTCGAATACTAAAATCGTACAAATGTCTTGTAAACAGAAATTCGGATTGTGAGTGCCTCGAATGTAATTGACTTGTCAAAATTGGCACAAAATTCAAACGCAGCATTGATTAAAATTAAAATGCATAAGGTGGCATATTTTGTGCTACAATTAATTTGAAATCGAGAGTCACTTAGGATCCTAGCCGCTATTGCCACATTGCTCATACGCCCTGTGAGTCATGTGGGTCATCAATTCTCAGAAAATGTAGAATTTATTTATTTTTAGGCCCTCGACTGTCACAAAAATATTACACAGTTTCCCCCAATGGCGCAACATGAAGCATTTCAATAATTTGTCTATTGGAAATATACTTTTCAAACGTCAGAAATCGGGCCAGGAAATCCAATAAACGATATAACGACTTTGGGCATTTAAGTGCCAGACATTCAATATTAGTTAGGTTCCATAAACCTGTTGTTGCTGCTATTAAAATAATGCCTGGCAGAGCCATTTCAGAGGGAAAGGCCGACGAGTTCTATAATATGGTATGGTGCATGCCCAAATGGAAAACAAATCCCGAAGGCAATTCGGAAATGTTGAATGAAATTGCGAAAAATAAACAAACGAAAAATCGCTGCTAAATTCCATAAAAGCGAACACGATCCGTCATCAACGATTCATCGATGAAGGGTATGGGTTGAGGGGGAGTTCGATCCGACAGATCTGGGCTAGTGGAGGGTAATGAGGATGCCGGGAAGTATCTGATGAAAATTTGGCAGAATTTTAATTTATGTGAAATTTTAGAAGTGGCGAAAATGTCTGTGGCAACAATGACGTCACTAACAGTTCGACAAGTCCAACAAAAATATAAATTGTGTTTATTGCGAGTGGCTGCAAATTATACAAATTATCTGCCAGAATGAAACAAATATTGAGAAACGGAAGGAAACCCCAATTCCAAAAGAAATCGCTTTTTAAACAAACCCCCTTCTCGAAAACCGAATTCATATAAATTTCAAGGAAAACCGTATGAGTTGGAGTTTACAAACATAAATCTGGCGAATATATCCGCAGTCCTTGGGACTACTTTGTTTCTAAACTTTGATAAGGAAAGACAATCAATAAATTCTTATGAATTTCAGACAGGGGTAGGGATAGGTTTATTGAAAACTTGTTGAAAAGTGCAATGACAGCGTTGGGAGACCCGAAATTCTCAAACAATCTCAGAAAAATGTCTCGAAAACAGAGAGAATCTCTATCTTTGCTGACATGTGTACGCTGTAGCGAAATAGTGAAAACAGCTGATCCACCAAAAGTATAGAAAACAAAATTAAATTGGAAATTTGAATTTTCGAAACGCTCTCAGCAGTTGGACGCCAGTCGTGGTCGAGACTCCGAGCACCGAAAGAGAAAATTTCATAGAACGCGGTCGAGATTCTGGCATCTATAGATACAACTTTAGATACAGACATTCTTATATGTATTAGCGGCTGTCAAAATCATCTCTAAGATATTGAAATACTTAAACATTTTCAACTTACACCGGTGCACTACACATAACTTTTACGAAACTGAAAAAGATTCGTAACGCCTGTTGGCCTGTAGGGCCAAGGAGGAAACTGCAACTGAAAGTGATATAATTACCCAAGAATATGAATGCCTTGATGGCCAGTTAAAAATAGATGACCAGAACATGAGTGCCAGCACAAAGATAGATCGCGAAAGTAGCACACACGCACGCCTGGACAAGGAGATGGAGCAGCCGCAGCGGCAGCGCCGTCGCCTGGGACGGAGCCACCGCGAAGCAACGCCCGTCCAGCCACCAGAACCGGATCCATATCCACCCGACCCCTCGCCCCAGATGGTGCGCATGCAGATTCGTCCGCCGGGATCGATGTCCGCCCACGAGAGCAAGATTCTGCGGCGCCGGGACAAAAGTTTTGCCAGTGCCTCGGCACGCAGTCAATCGCAGCCGCGGGAAGCCGAGAAGCTGAGCAGCCCGGATGCCCACCACTTGATCAAACACCGCAGCCTGTCGTCGCCGCGCCACAAGGAGGAGTCCAGCGAGAGCGAGCTGACCACGGGGAGCAGCAGCCAGCAGCGAGCGGTGACCGGTCTAGGCCAGACGCACGATACCCTCACCCGGCTGGAGCAGAACCTGCAGCGTTTCGAGGACGAACGGCGTCGGTTTGAGGCCGAGAAGCGGATCTTCGAGCGCGAGAAACGGGAGCACAAGCTGCGCAATCGCCAGCAACTGGACAACGAGGAGCGGAAGCGCCTGCTGCAGAGCTACCGTAAACTGAGCGATCGCATTCAGCTTCCGCAGGACGAGGAAGAGCGCCGCCGTCTTATCCACAGCCTGCGCCTGCAGCGCCACGAGGCGCCCAAGAGCCGGATCCGCAATCGCAGCAGCGGTTACGAGGAGTCGTCCACGCAGTTCAGTTCATCCGATGCCGAGACTGCTGAGGAAGTGCATCGCCGAGCCCGTGTGCAGAAAACGCCTCAGGGCTATGTGGCTGCTCCCATTCGGGGAGCGCCTCCGCCACCTCCATCGGCGGTGCCTAAGCCACCGGAGAGGCATTCCGTGAGTCGGAACAACTCCCTATCACCGGTCCGGCCACAAAGGCGCTCCAAGACACCCGAACAGCGGGAGGAGATCATTCGCAAGCTCGAGTATGTGGAGGTGGGCGAGACCAGGAACGAGGTTGTGAAACCAAGAGCCACAGAGGCGGAGCAGCAGTCGGAATTGATGCGGAAATACATGGAGGCAGCCGAACGGGCCGCAAAGGCGGAGGCGGCTCTGGCAGCCCAGAGCCTGGCGGCGGAGGGTGTGCGTCGCAGCAACAGCCTACGATTAGCGGAGAAGGAGGAGAAACCATCAAAGTCCGAGACGAAACGGAGCTCCAGCCTCGAGAGGCCGCTACGGGCTAACCGATCTGGCAGCCTGGAAAGGACGTCGGCAACGGGGGAAGTCACCCCCACACCCAAAGAAAACGATGAACCTGAACCAGAGCTGGAAGCAGTGGAGGAGAAGGAAACAACTAGTGCACCTGAAGACTACTCTCCGGAAGTCAAGCCCAAGCCCACTTTCATCGAGCGCCTAAAAGGACTATTTCGGCGCAAAAAGCAGATCCCGAAAGTGGAAGTCGTCGTAGATGTAACCACAAAACCGCTTCCGGAAAAGCTGATCTCCAGAGCATTTCTGTACCATCTGCGCCTGGAGGCGAGACACGAGTGGCGGCGCCTCAAGTTGGATTATCCTCAGCGTGTAGAGGAGATGCGTCAGATTCGGAACCAGTGTGTCTCCCACTGCATCCTTCTGGCCATGTTGCTGGGATTTGGGGGCCTCATGTTCCGCTACACGGAGGGCTCCTCCGAGGACATCTACAAGTGCCAGGTGCGCAAGGTGAAGCGCGATTTCATTGACAATCTCTGGGATGTCAGCCACAACATGAGGTAGGATTCGGTAGAGCATCCACTAGCCATGTTGCGAGTGATTCTTTTGTATATTTTCGCCAGAGAGGATGATTGGAAGTCGCTGGCACGCCAGAAGTTGCGCAAGTTCGAGGACGAACTGAACACCCTGGCCGAGCTGGGACTGAGGCGGTTTCCAGGGCAGAGGTCCTGGAACTTTGTCAATTGCTTCATCTTCTGTTGGACCGTAATTACCACAATAGGTAACAAGGATGCAGAAGGGGTTTGAGGGACTTCCTTTATTGTATCTTAATTCCTAATTAAGGATCTGCTTTTTTATATACTTTATTATTAATCATGGAAGTTTAAAAGGATACTAATATTTTCTCTTCTCTCCTTTGCCCTCCAGGTTACGGCCACATCACTCCGAAGACACCTCTGGGTCGCTCCCTTACCATCATCTATGCAATCATTGGCATCCCCGTATTCCTGATCGTCCTGGCTGATTTGGGAAAGCTATTCACTCGCAGCGTCAAGTTCCTGTGGGCATATGTCCGCCGTTTGTATTACACGCGCTCCTGCCGCCGGATCCGGAAGCAACAGCAAATCCGAGATGCGATGACAGGCATCAATACGGTCTATGATTTCGCCATCCGACGTCCCAGCAAGTATTTTGGCAACTCTGGCGAGGATAACGACGAGAATAATGGCGAGGCCGACGCCGAGGCAGGACGATCCTTGGGCACTTCCCATCCGGAGACGCCCACATCACCGTATCCGGAAACATTCGAGGTGGACGACGAGTTCAATCTGCCCATATCCGTGGCGACTCTGCTGCTCGTCTCATACATGCTACTGGGAACCTTCTGCTACAGAATCCTGGAGGACTGGCCGCTATTGGACTCCTTCTATTACATGTTCATCTCGATGTCTACCATCGGTTTCGGCGACTTGGTGCCCACCAACCCGATATACATGATGGTCAGCATGATTTATCTGATCTTTGGCCTGGCGCTGACCTCCATGTTCATCAATGTGGTGCAGATTAAGTTGAGCGACCACTTCAAGCACGCCAGTGCCAAGGTGGGCGCCACCATCGGCATGAACATGGCCAGCGAGTTTGGGGATGAGACCGGCTCCCAGGCCAAGACGCCCTCGGAGTTGGCTTCAGTGCATGGCTCACGACTGGATCGGATCGAGGAGGATGGTCAGGAGGGAAATGGCGGGCCAGCCAATCCTCCGCCACCGCCACCCACCTCAATCCTGCGGGCACCACGTCCCCTGTCTCCGGTGTCGAATGCTTCCGTAGATAATGTAAGTCCACCGCCTCTGCTGCCCCGTCGTCAGGTTTCCGTGGAGCCCCAGCCACAGGATGTGGTTGAAAACAAGAAAAAGAAGAAGCACCGATTTTTCTAGAGCCTGGGAGACGGTTTGGCAAGGAGCTGCCATGGAAGGGACGCCAAAAATCTGACAGTTAACCAGTAAGGACCTCATAAATGACAAGGCAATTTCAATCGAATTTACGACCGTGCGGATCTGTGAGAGCATCGGCTACTCTATTTATTAATAGTTTGTTATTTACTTTTACTTTGCATCTAGATTAAGGCTACTGTTAATTAAATAAAAGGAAATGATAACACATATCCTTTTGAACTGTTTTCTTGTGTTGAATATTTTTCGGGTTTCCATTCCAAAGAATGCAATTATCAAATGCATATGTTAGAGCTGTGTCTAGTAATCCTAGTGAACACGAGCAGGACTCATAGGGGAGCAGGAGGGGCGACAGTCAGACAGAGAGAGTGAGACGCAGGGACGCAGGACGAAATCCAAATGCAATCGGCAGCTGCACATCTGTCGGGTTGTTTCAGAAGGCGAAAGAGGCACAGTGCTGGGTGAGATAGAAAACGAACTGCCAGCTCTCTCAACGCTGGCACACGACAGGACGAGCGCGTTCGGGAGTCCTGTCGGCTCTGTTCCACTTCCACAATGTTCCAACCTTTGGCAGTCGTTAGCGTGGCAGGGTAGTTGTTGTTTTGGCAGCGTGCGGTTCAGACATCACGGGTACTTTGCATTTCCGTCTCCACCAAAAAATAGGCGCCAATATTCGCCGAAATGCAAAACAATCGCGCCGATTGATTTGCCGACGAGAATCGCGGATGTGTTTACGATTGTGACACTTTTAAAGATAAAGATTATAGATACTTTGAGCTTAAAAACGTGAGGCTTGAGTGCCAAGATTCGGGAGCCACCTGGAGAACATTAAGCGATCGCAGGGACAGGAAGAGCCGGCTGTTCCCGTCAGTCTGTGCCCTCCTTCATCCCCTCGTGCCCGTTGAGCGCCGCCAACTCAGCTACAAACTACAAACTACACGGACCACGAACGGCAAGATACAAAAACTCAAACTATCAGATACACCACCACCAGGTGTTAGTGAGCGAACGAGCGAGCGGGCAATTCTTCTGGCTCTTTTCTGTTTTGCTGCCTTCGTTCGCATTCACAATCGCGTCAAAGAATTCCTCAAAGATTTCGTTTCAATTTAAAAGACATTGCCCAACAGCTGTCATCCCAAATGCCGCCGGCTTAACATTGTGAAAATTTTGCATAGAAAATTAAAAGCAAAAACGAATAAGTGTTTCCTCTGATATTCGATCAATTAATAAAATCTACCAGAATGTCTGCAATCAGTAGTCGGAATCAGAAAATGGAACAACAGGTAAGAAATTCCCTCTAGAATGATCCAAAATATATGATTTTATTTAAACAAAAATTGTGAAAATAAATTGTTTAGGTTACAATTTCAAAATAAGAATTTAAAATCATTTAAGAAATTTTTTAAAAGCATCCAAATTTGGGGCGAATCATCATCTGAACAAACTTTAGGGGCTTCCTCTCAAAAGTATTCCATTTAAGATATCGGGAATCGTCGGAAGGAATTGTGGTAATCGGACTCTCATAGTCTAAATATTGGCCATTAAGATTACTTGGAATATACAATTAAATTAGTACAAATAAATTAATATAAAATATATTCAATATTTAATGTACCTGTTTAGGCACGCAGCGTACCACCAAGCGCCAATGTAGTACTGGGCACAATTCTGACTTTTAATGTTATCATTGTCGCGGTCAAAAGTCGAGAACTTTTGACCTTTGTGGTAGGTTAGCGAGTCGCCAGCGGTGCCTGTGAAACTACCCAGGACCTTAAGGACAAAATCTTCGGATTCATCGCCTATTACGAACTCGTCGTATTTGGCAAACTTCTTCACACCCTTGAAGTTTTCCATATGGATGTATAATTCAAAGGGAGATGATTTTGTTAGCCAATTCAGTTTCTCCAGGCCAATAAAGAAATCTCCGCCCAGGCTTCCGAACCCGGTCCTATAATCATTCCAATCACGGTAGAAACTGACCAATCCGTCGCGACGCCTCTGGATCACCGTCCAGCCGTAACCGGCTAAATCGCAGTCGCAGAGAACCGGAAACGGACCGTGTCCCGGGATTTTCACCATAAGCGTGTCATTATGCTTTACATTTTGTTGGAGGCAGGATGTGGGATAGGATTTATCCTCCCCAAGGTCCAAGCTTCCTCTCATTTTCTGAAGCTCCTCCCGACGAGTCTCCAAGCTACAAATATATATCATGTAAATAGATAACTTCGAGTAGTTTTACGAGTCACTTGATTATAATCAGTAAGTAAAGTAATTACTTACTCAGCCAGAAGTTTATCAACGCTTGATACTAGATCCACGGCGCCATTAAATTTCTAATGATAAGCGTAAAAATATATAGTTAATAAAATTAATGTTGAATCTATAAGCTTACCTCTTGAAGCTGAATGGATGTATCCATCTCTGACTCCCCCCTGCATACATAGAGGAAGAATGCCACGAGGGCAATCAAGAGATTTGAGTATTTCATTTTTAATATCAGGGTTTGGGGAGAGATCTATTGCTTGTGTCTACTGATCGCCTCACTTTCGCAAACTGATTGCACCTCGATTGCGGCTCCGGCTAATATTAACGAAGGGCTTATCATCGTTCTCCTATCAGTATGAAAGCCTCGCTCAATAAATATGTATATTATAGCTGGTCACTGTTAAAGTCCCTCAATTTCGGGGGAAAAACCTTTTTATAATATTTATTTTTCAGACTGCCCATATGATAAGATTCATGTATTTTTTTATTTACTTATATTTTAAAGATTAATTACAAATTAAATGTATACACTATGCCTCAAAATATATACTCAAATAAATACACAATTTTGGTGGCGTAACTTTGTGGTAACTCAAAAACAAATGGGTGTTTCTGCTGATATTCGGATTACATTATATAAACAGATTATATAAAGTAGTATTTTATTTAAAAAACAGTTCATAATTAAACAAGATTACAATTTGAACATAAAAATTTGGAATCATTACATGAAAAATATTTAAAAGCACCCAAATTTCGGGCGAATCATCATCTGAACGAACTTTAGGGGCTTGCTGGACTCAAATGAATTCCATTTAATATATCGGTTAACGTCGGTAGAAATTGTGGTAATCGGACTCTCATAGTTTAAATATTGGCCATTCAGATTACTTTAAATATACAAATAAATTAGTACTAATAAATTAATATAAAATATATTCAATATTTAATGTACCTGTTTAGGCACGCAGCGTACCACCAAGCGCCAATGTAGTACTGGGCACAATTCTGACTTTTAACGTTATCATTGTCGCGGTCAAAAGTCGAGAACTTTTGTCCTTTGTGGTAGGTCAGCGAGTCGCCAGCGGTGCCTGTGAAACTGCCCAGGAACTTAAGGGAAAAACCTTCCGATTCATCGCCTATTAAGAACTCGTCGTATTTGGCAAACTTCTTCACACCCTGGAAGTTTTCCATATGGATGTATAGTTCAAAGGGATGTGATTTTGTTAGCCAATTCAGTTTCTCTAGGCCAATAAAGAAATCTCCTCCCAGGCTTCCGAACCCGGTCTTATAATCATTCCAGTCCCGGTAGAAGTTAACCAATCCGTCCCGCCTTCTCTGAATCACCGTCCAGCCAAGACCGAGCAACTCGCAGTCGCAGAGAACCGGAAACGGACCGTGTCCCGGGACTTTCACCATAAGCGTGTCATTATGCTTTACATTTTTTTGGAGGCAGGATGTGGGATAGGATTTATCCTCCCCAAGGTCCAAGCTTTCTCTCATTTTCTGAAGCTCCTCCCGACGAGTCTCCAAGCTACAAATATATAGCATGTAAATAGATCACTTCGAGTAGTTTTAAGAGTCACTTGATTACTTACTCAGCCAGAAGTTTATCAACGCTTGATACTAGATCCACGGCGCCATTAAATTTCTAATGATAAGAGTAAAAATATATAATTAATAAAATTTATGTTCGATCTATAAGCTTACCTCTTGAAGCTGAAGGGATGTTTCCATCTCTGACTCCCCCCTGCATACACAGAGGAAGAATGCCACGAGGGCAACCAAGAGATTTGAGTATTTCATTTATAATATCAGGGCTTGCGGAGAGATCTATTGCTTGTGTCTACTGATCGCCTTACTTTCGCAAACTGATTGCACCTCGATTGCGGCTCCGGCTAATATTAACGAAGGGCTTATCATCGTTCTCCTATCAGTATGAAAACCTCGCTCAATAAATATGTATATTATAGCTGTTCACTGTTAAAGCTCCTCAATTTCGGGGGAAAAACCTTTTTATAATATTTATTTTTCAGACACATGATAAGATTCATATATATTTTTTTTTACTTATATTTTAAAGATTAATTACAAATTAAATGTATACACTATGCCTCAAAATATATACTCAAATAAATACACAATTCTGGTGGCGTAACTTTGTGGTAACTCAAAAGCAACTGGGTGTTTCTGCTGATATTAGGATTACATTATATAAACAGATTACATAAAGTTGTATTTTATTTAAAAAACAGTTCATAAGTAAACAAGAAAACAATTTGAAGATAAAAATTTGGAATCATTACAGGAAAAATATTTAAAAGCACCCAAATTTCGGGCGAATCATCATCTGAACGAACTTTAGGGGCTTGCTGGACTCAAATGAATTCCATTTAATATATCGGTTAACGTCGGTAGAAATTGTGGTAATCGGACTCTCATAGTTTAAATATTGGCCATTCAGATTACTTTAAATATACAAATAAATTAGTACAAATAAATAATATAAAGTATATTCAATATTTAATGTACCTGTTTAGGCACGCATCGTACCACCAAGCGCCAATGTGGTACTGGGCACAATTCTGACTTTTAACGTTATCATTGTCGCGGTCAAAAGTCGAGAACTTTTGTCCTTTGTGGTAGGTCAGCGAGTCGCCAGCGGTGCCTGTGAAACTGCCCAGGAACTTAAGGGAAAAACCTTCCGATTCATCGCCTATTAAGAACTCGTCGTATTTGGCAAACTTCTTCACACCCTGGAAGTTTTCCATATGGATGTATAGTTCAAAGGGATGTGATTTTGTTAGCCAATTCAGTTTCTCTAGGCCAATAAAGAAATCTCCTCCCAGGCTTCCGAACCCGGTCTTATAATCATTCCAGTCCCGGTAGAAGTTAACCAATCCGTCCCGCCTTCTCTGAATCACCGTCCAGCCAAGACCGAGCAACTCGCAGTCGCAGAGAACCGGAAACGGACCGTGTCCCGAGACTTTCACCATAAGCGTAGTATTGTGCTTAATATCTTTTTGGAGGCAGGATGTGGGATAGGACTCATCATCCCCTAGGTCAAGGTTGTCCCCCTTCTTCCAAAGGTCCGCTTGAGAAGCCGCCTGGCTAAAAATATAGATCATATATGTACAATGTACATAGATCACTTCGAGTAGTCACTTGAGTTATTTTTTTACTTACTCTGCCAGAAGTTTATCAATGGTTGAAACGAGATCCACCGAACTATTAGACTTCTATTGATAGACGTAAATACATAAATTTACTGACAAATATTTTGGACCTATAAGCTTACCTCTTGAAGCTGCAAGGATGTTTGGAACCTAGATTGTGCCCCGAACACACAAAGGAAGAATGCCGCGAGGGCAATCAAGGGACTTGAGTATTTCATTGGTATATCAAGTTTTTTGAGAGAAGAGCCCAAATATTTCTCGTGTCGACTGATCGCTTGCCTTTTGCAAACTGCTTACACCACAGATTCAGTTCAAAATAATGCTTACGAATAGCTTGTTATCAGTATGGAAGTAATTTGGGCAACATATTTTTCTCAGTACGAATTTTTTCTGACTCAACACTTCATAAGAAATAAATTGTACAATTGAATTTGTAACGATTAAGGAAAGCTAACTTTCGGGGGAACCGATGTTGATATACCCTTCCAGTTAACCCAGTTAATAGCAAAATTAAGGCATTTCAAGTTAAAGAATGTTTAATTGGTTCAAAGAAATATTTTTGGGATGTTAGGCATATTTCAACGCAGGACAAGAAAGCAAAACTTTTTTGAAAAAAATACAATGCGGAAAGTACCACTCCCCTCATCCGCATTTGAAATGGTTCACTTGCTGGCCGCAAATCTGACCACCCCAGGCCCAAAGTAGGTGCCAGCCTAAACGCCTTTTCCAATGGTTTTGTTGTGCCCATTTGCCTCGTGCCACCTGGGCGTCGGTTGCCCGGGAAACGGCGTCAAAATAAATCGAAACTTAACCTCCAAAGGCAGTGCTGGTGCAGTGGTTGCCGCCGGATAGGATTGTCATTGGCCCTAATTATGTTTGGGGTTGGAACACCCACCATCCTGGCACCCATATCCTTCGTGCTTATGCCGCATATAAATCGAATTCTTCGATTTCGGGATACGGTTGGCAAGTATCGGAGTTCTGTTTCCTTCGAGACGATTCGATTTTGCGACTTAATGACTTATAAAACATGCAGAAGCTTTTCACAGCTCGCTGAGGCTTTTTAATGGCAGGGCATCATGAAAACATAATTCCAAGCAATTTCAAATCCAAATGCAATTACCCGGAACAAATGTTATACATTCGAACCGAAAGGGTAATAAATAATCAAGAAATTCTGACCTTAAAGTTACATAAAATTTCTCATATATTTAAATAGAAACTTAGAAGGAAATAAATGGAAAGGGGTTTTCGGTGCAATCTCTCGAGACAGTCGTTTTGGACGATTCCTTCAAGTTAAAATAAACAAAAATTTATTTCTGTTATAAAAACAGAACGAAGGCAGCAGAATAAATGGAGCTGAGGAGACCAAATAGCTCTTGGCATAAATCAAGCAGAAGATATATGGCCGTCAACTCGTAAAGTGGCCGCTAAATATACACAAAGGATTAATAAAGTCTTTGGTCTGGACAGTGGCCGGAACCCGTTCTTGTTGGTGTCCACTGTTACCATGGGCAACCGTTAAAGCCAACACACACGCAAACTGGCAGGACACAAAGGACCTAGCCAGACAGACAGAAAGGCAACCAGAAATGTGAACAATAATAGTATTTAGTATTGTCTTCGTGTTTGTCCCCGTTGTCTCTGGAATTCCATTTGGGGACATGAAGAGCTCGAAAATCGATTTTATTCCCAGTCCAATCGCGAATAAAATGTTTTTACTCTCCAACATGTGAGCATTATATATAAGAGGTGCTCCAGGTCCCAGGAATCAGCTCCAACTTAATTTCACACGAAAACCAAACCAAATACCACCCACCAGAGCCGGATATGACGCACCGCTTTGTACATTTAGGTGGATATTCTTATAAAGTAGGACTAAAAATTAAATTATTTAATTAGCTACTGTATATGGAATATATATTTGTTCCTACACTTACTTTTTGCAATTTAAGAACTTGGATTAAAAGATTATCCTTCGGAGATCTCTTCAGGTCCACCCCAAAAAGTGTGCTTTGCCTTTTCGGCTTCCTGGCTTTTACCTTTTGTTTCTAACCAGCAATTTGTGTGCTGTTGCTTCTAGTCCGAGGTTCTTGACCCAAAGCCAAAAGCCGGCTAGGAGGAAAATGAAATTTCACCAAACTTCTCGAATGTCGGCCATCAAAGTCGGAGGAGCCTCAATATTTAATGTGCCAGGCAGAGTATTAAATGTGCTTTCAGGCCTGTCATTACCAATTGATTGAGTGTTTTTCTGAAAGCTTCTGAAATCAAATACCTTTGACGGATAAAGAGCAAAGTTTAGCACAAATTCTTAAAAATGAAGTGACAACACGCTGTAAATATTTCATTTGAGTTGTGTGTCCTTTTGGTACTTAACCACTCTAATCCTGAACTTCAACGAAACATAAAACTATGTATTTAAGAGAACTTTAAACTAAGAACCCCAAAAAGCAATTCATTTTCAATTAGAGCTCACAAATTCTGACATCTATACTAATAGCTTCCAAGAAATTGTGGCATAAAAAGCACTCTGCCCCAGCTCCATTTTCCGGTTCTTATTTCAGGAGCTTATATCCTTTTTTTCATCATAAAGTGCAGTTGACAGCTTCCAAATGGATCTAAATGGAGTCGGAGCCTCATGTTTCTCACCCGACACACTTATCCAGGTAAACTCTAAGAGGACATTGCCGAAATTTAGTGTCAGATTAGATTGGTATCATGAGGCGGAAAATTTGTGGCGAGAATTTATTGTTATCCAGTCTCCTGCAGGACCTGATTTCAATTGCAAAATCCATTAATTGCAATTTGCCGGCGTGTAGTGCTGAGGGCAACCAGAGATCCTGCAACTTGATTCAATTTATCAGGCACACTGCTCCTGCAGCCACGCCGCTGGCAAAAGTTTTGCATACGCCGGAGTCCAGGAGGGGCAGAGGAGATTCCCTGCATGTTTCAAATTAATTACATCCCGGGGAATGCTGGTGCGATGAGTGGTGCAAACTTTTCGTGCAGTTTTCGCTACCTTGGCATGGAAATTGGTGAATAATTCACGGCCTAAACAAACTGTTTGCACTCAGAAAATAAATAAAACATAATGGCCAAAGTTGGCAATCTGCTTTTTTCCGAGTGCACTGAAAAATGGAGCAATTAAGGTGAAAAATCTTTAATCGCCTTTTGCATATCAGTCGGTCTTTGTGGTTGGACTGTCACACGTGTGGTTTGCTGTGGCCTGCTGTGGTTTCTGCAGCGGAAAGTGCAACCGAGAGTTTGCAGAGCTCACATCACTGATTAAGTGGTTGGGTGGTTTCTCTTTTTGGGACTATGGCTTTCACTCTTCCAGCACTCTGCCAGCCAGCTCTGACTCAGCATTCAACGCGGCCATTAGTCCTCATCCAAGGACTCTATTTGTATTCAGCAAAGGATTTCGGACCAATTAAGAGCTAAGACACGCTTCGGCCAAGTGTTGTCGCAGCTTCTAGCCGGGCCAAAAGCAATTTATCTCTTCATCTGAATTGTTTATTCAGATATTTATTTATTTATGTAAATTCTGTTTTGCCAACAGCTGGCTCATTATTTGCACTCTTCTTTTGCAATAGGAAACTAATTAGGCCGGCTGCTGTTTGCCAAATTAATTAAATTGAAATCGTATATAGGTGGAAAAATAATACGGCTTTACGCGGTCAATTTGAAATTGCTTTCATGCCACGAATGCTAATTGGGGTATTATGGCAAGTGGCATATAACGATTGGCGAAATCTCATAATGGAATTTTCTGAAATGAAAATGCAAAGCGATAGCCGATCGATAAAAGTTGGAGATAATGGCCGGCCAGTCCACAGGATGCGTTAATACAATTGGCTCTTTTTTGTATCTTTTCTGCAGGAAGGGGAAACGATTTCCATTCTCCTCCGCACCACCTCATAGCTAGCTTACTTTGCTTTATTGCGAAATCATAACGTTCCCTGACCATCCTTGGGATGTCCATTCTTCAGCCAACAGTTGGTGTCCTTCCCACTCACTCGACTGTGATTTCCGCATTTTACTTAACTTTTACTGAGACATTTCTTGGCTTTTTTGCCTCGTCTTTCATCGCGCGTCGCTCGTCGCTCGTCACTTGAAATGAAAATGTCCGAAAGGACCTTAATAGTCAGATTATTCCTTGTTGCCAGATCTCACAAGTCGTCAGATTTATGACACTCTCCCCGCTTTAACTTGCCAAAGATTAAGACATCTTCAAGCCCACCTTGAACTGTGAAAAGTCACTTTAATTTGAATTTTCAGGACCAGAAAAAGGCAAATCCAATTACTCGGATGCCAGAAAAGGTGCACAGGATTGTGTTTGCTTTTGGCTGTGATGACTTCTCGAATATTTATGGCAATTTTCATTCAGTACCGGCCCATGGGAAATTGTTTCCTGCCCTTGGGTGGCCTTTCAACAGCAAATATCTGTATTTATTTAATTTGATTCAAGTTTATTTTGCGAATTAATTGCCAAATGCAAATGTTTTGGCACGCTGGAGGGCCAAACTCGTTGAACGGCCCTCGTCACAGGGAGAGCGAGGGTCCTTTCGCAGCATTTCGTCGTAAAGTGGACAGCCAGTGAAGTTGTTAGCTAATTAAATGTTCATCATACACCTCGATGGCCCTCAGTCCTCTCCAGCCTCCCCTCCAAGGATGCCACTGGCTGTCCCTCATTAGAAATTTAATTAAAAGCAGTGTGAAAAAATCATATTAAATTTCATTTTCATTTCGAGTAATTAAATTCCACTTTCTGTGTTTAGTTCCTTCTGTGGATTATTGCCAGCACTAACTATAAACAGGAATTAAATGAAATTTAAACGCAGTTTATTGATTTTATAAGCTGACTCGGTGAAATGTTTATTTGAAAATAAATATTGGCGGCATTTGTTTGTTTCCCTCTTGGGAAAATCATTTTAAATATTTATTTGAATTCGGGCACTTTTCGCGGAATTGAACCATGCATTTTTAGTGGCAAATATTGTGATTTTTTAAATCGAAACACTTTTTTTCTGGACCCATCCTCCCAGGGATGTCCTGTGAAATCAAGGCAGCAATAAAACATTTATTGCCCTCGACTTTTTGGCGCTTGGACTGGCATTGTAAATAAAATACCACACGGTCCGGGGAACGAGCTTTGCAAATGGAAACAAACTATGGGGAAAAACGATGAAAATCTGTCAGCAATTGCAGGATACACATCCTGGCGCTCCCTGCGTCCTTTTTTTCGAAGCCCTGTTGCTGTCTATTTTCGCGGCCGCTTATCCGCTGCATTTGGCTTTAAGCTCCTCTTAATTACACTTTCGGCGGCACTTGCCGTTCTCCGGAGATTTGAGCCGTACAATTCCGGACAAGCTGTCGACATCCGTAATGGGTTTCCCCCCAGAGTCGCCTACGGCCGTTTAAATGATTCACGTTTTGTAAATCCGAACAAAAAGAAATATATTTATGGAGTGTTGGAGCTTTCCGGTCAGTAACTTTTGATTGCCCCTCGAAGTATGCAACAATTAACTCGCCTGAAGTGCTCCATCTGGCTGCCACTCCCACTCTCTTCCTCTCTCTGTGCGCCGCCCATATTTTTCTTGTTTCGAGGCCTCTGGCCACGCCCCCTCTTTGGCCGGGTATGCCAAGGATTTCTCATTTGTGGCTAGCGCCTGATTTTGATTGTTTTGGCATGAATCTACACCAGCCACGCCCCCTTGTGCCACCAGCCACCCACCGCGTTTTCCAGCTAATTGCGGTTAACCTTAAAGCGGCTGAAACCGAGAACTTTGTGCCGGCTTGGCCAACTCTTTTGGCCACCTCCTCTGGCCACCCCTTTTGGCCCAAATTCCCCAGGCTAATTAGTGGCAGTGCCATGGAACGGTTTGTTTTATTGTTTCCACTGGGACAGAGTCCTGGAAAACTTGTCTTTTGATTAAATGAAAATATTTGATTGCAGGTCGAGGTAATAAATAACTAAAAGTCTCTCTAAGACACCAATCATTTCAATTAAAGCCAGTACTATAAATTACTCTTCAAACATATGTTTCACTCTATAACAAAAATCAATTTTTTGAAATTGAAAACATTATCAAGGACCTCTGAACCTTTGAGGTAGTAAGTTCGTGGAAAGTCGCCAAGGCAGGTCCTTAACTTTCACCTTAATTACACAAACCACAATTGGGTGGCACTAAGCTAACAACCGGGTGTGTGGTGGTGGGTCCTTCAACTCATTGAAATTGGAACGCCGTCTGTCAAACTAGAAAAATCGAAGGCTTCTACCCACATGTGTGTAGCGTCCAATGGAAAAACCAAAGGGATTGGAAACTCGTACTCTTGGCCTTTTTAGTTGGCGGGAAGGCCATGTCCTCCGCCACTCATTCATTTATTCAACCAGCCACCCATTCACCCATCCATTCATTTATTCAGTTAGTCATCCATTCATGCATCCATCTGTTAGCTGGCCCATTGAAGCTTGTCAGCTTTCTGGCTGGATTAGGTTAGGATACGTTAAGGGAATTTTCTGTTCTTCAGTTACTTGCTTATTAAAGGACTAAAAGGGTATGAAAACTATTGCAAACGGCAACGACGAGCTTCTAGCTTAATCCCCTTGTTTTTCCCTTTAACTACGCCTCTGTCTGGGTGTGTGTTTTATCGATTTTGAAGGACAATTGTCCTTTTTTCACCCCAGTTCTGTTTGTTTTGACACTGAACCTCAAACGCAACAACAATCATTGTGACAAGAACGCCTGAGCCTCGTCGTTCCGTGTGTCGTATACGCGATTGCATTTCAATCAATTCCATTGCATTTTTTCTTTTTGTTTTTTTGCGCTGAAAGAACCTAATCTCTTTTTGTTTTTTTTTTTCTGTTCCGTTGCCGTTGACAACATCGTTTCATATTGACCAGCATTGTGTATTGTGTCTGAAGTCCTTTGGCTGGTAAACAAAGGACAAACTTGATTTCCCATCAACGTCGCGACATCGAATCGGAATTAATGATTTCCCAGTGACATATGACAATCGAATCGGCCGACTATACCGGTCATTAATTCGAGATTGCGATAAAGCACAATTAATGGAAAAAGTAATTTGCTTCGCCACCAAGTCAGAAATCAAAGAGGGAAGGTATAATTAAGCTGAATGTTTTCCCACGGAAAGCTTAAAGCAAAATTCCATCCTAATGGCATTTGCATATTTTAATCGAATTATGTCGCATTGCATACAGTCCCTCTACTTTCGAATCTGAAGGTCTGCAATTCAGTATATCAAGGTCGCAAATAACGATTGGGAACTATTCAAAAGTGATATATCGCTCGCACACACCAGCACGATTTGTGGTGCATTGTTATCCTTCACATTCATCCTTCCTGCCGCCCGTCACGTCCTCTTCATAAAGACGGGGAAAATGCGCAAAATGAAATTGCACATCGAATTCCATTTTTAATGTGGAAGGAAAACATTCGGCGCCAGAAAATGACATGACAGCTGAAGCGGAGTGGAGTGGAGTGGAGTGGGGTCGAGCTAAAGTCGAGAAAAAGCCAGGCAACTTGCAACAACAGCTGCCACTGCTGCAACATGCGATATTGCACGTTGCAGGAGCAGCAACTTTCGAGGAGTTTTTATTGATAAAACTTTTCCCCCAGAGACGCTCACTGTGCCAAGGCAACAGCGTTATCCTTGTGTGTTTTTTTTATCCTGTGTCCATATTTGCATACTAGTCGGATAAGTGCGTACCAAAGGGGCGAAGTATGCGTGCCAGCAACTAATTCTGAGCCACCGCACATCCTTGGGGCCATCAATCATATTTTTATTTTAAAGTATATTTTTATTTATATCCTGAATGATTTATGATTTTAGTTAAGCTAGTAATCAGCAGAAATCATAACATAAACAAATAAGACACATATTTTTATTTCAAGCCAATTAGGACCGCCAACCTGCACAAGTTGTGTGGAACTATCCCTTTACGCTGTTAAAATAATTACTGCCTCCTTAAAACCATCATCACTTCATGAATGCCACTGCAGTCGTTGTGAGACTGCGAGACGACGTCTTTCAAGGATGCGTAATCAGGACTATGGTAGTCAGATGAAAGGGAAACTTTTCCCATTCAGACAGCGTGCGCAGTTAAGTAGGCTACACTTTTTGCCAACAACTTTTCCAGCTCAAGAGGAAAAGCGGAAATGCAGCTGCTGCTGCTGCAGAAACACATACAACAAGTGAATGTTAAATACATGCCAACTGAGATTTGGCTCGGCTGTCTTGGCTGTCGGCCCGGCCTAATTAAATAACCATTTGGCAAATCCTGTTAAGACGCTGCCCACAGGCCCTTCGCTTTGTCATAATTGCTGGCAAATTAGCAAAGCTGTCCCCTGAGGCGTGTCGTAAAGCGATTGTATCGAGTCCTTCCTCCGCCCTCTAAGCCTTTTCCATGAATATTCAATCGAGTCATTCGGAGGATGAGTCAACGGCAACATTTATCGGCATTCGGCATTAAATGTGTTCAATCCAGGGGCTGGTTACTGCCACTGCGTCCCACAAGATGATTCTCTTGCGGCTCGTTGATGGGCCCCATCCGTCCGATCCCTCCGGACGTTGAAAGTTTCATTCGGATTGCCATTTCCCAGTTACCAGCTACCAGCCACCGCAATCAAAGGCACACAGAAGCATTTATATTGAAAGTTTCCAATTGCCTGCAAAATGCCAGAGCAGATTTCACACAAACGCCCACTTCCTGGCCCTCTGAACCATGTGCAGTTTGGCGAACATTTTGGGTTACTGTCCAAGAGAAAAAGGACAATTTTTCTTCAACGAATTTAAGCCAAAAAAGTGTATATGTATGTTTAAACCAAAGCCGATTAAGTTAAGAAGGTTGGACAATACTTTTTTCAACATCCTTTTGAATTTATTGTGGTTTTTGGTGGACAAATAAAAAATTTACTTTAAAAAGAACAATAAACGTTAAACATAAAACATATGGGCTACGAAATGTGTATTTTAACAGCTTAGTTTAATCCATTACATATTGCATACCCATACCTTTTGATTTTATTATTTAATGTGTATTTTTGGAAGCCCAATGCAGTGGAAACACTCTGCCAAATTATTTTCCCACATTGTATTTATCTCAGCCGGAATCTACCTTAAAACCACTCTCCAAACTTTCCCACGATTTGTCACCTACTTTTTGCAGCAACTTTGTTTATATTCCGCACCAGTTTGTCACCTTAAGAAACTTAACTCCGAGTCCCAAATCCCAGAGCTCCTACCAGAGCCCATTCCAAGGCCCCGCCTCAGTTAACCGCACACACACAAAAAAACTTTATTCTTGGGGAGCTCGAAACCATTTTGGTATGCAACAAGGATATCTCAAGCGCAGATTTTGCAGTCATTTTTATGAAAGGAAATTTATCTAGCCAGAGAGGAAAAAGTGGAAAAGTAATATCTCGTAAGTAGCAAATAAATATGTGAGGATGTCAGGAGCTGAAGGATGAAGAAGTGGACGTGTGTGGCCGGAGGATTTGCATATTGAACCAGGGAAATAAAAAGGGAAACCCAAAAGCTGCTCCAGATATCACGAAGTAAAGAAAACGAGCAGAATGTGTTTTGCGAATGTTTAGTGGTTTCGGGTAAATTTATAGTAGGAGTTATATAAAGCATCCTCTATGTGTTGCATTTCGAAAATTCAATTATTCAAGCCTAGAAAACTATATCCGAATCCAGATTGGATGTGAATTGGCAGAGCTATGGCGACCGGAAGTGGGCCAACTGGGGAAAACCGGAAACGCCTCATTTTTTAAGGGGTACCCCTTGAAGGGGTACCCCTTGAAAAAAATGAAAAAAATGAAAAAAATTGAAAACGATATTTAAGGATAATTTTAAATGAGGAATGGAGGCCAAAATTTGAAAACGATATTTAAGCATAATTTTGAATTAGGAATGGAGGCCATTGATGTGCTGATTACAGAGTGGTACATTATTTCCAGATCGGATTTGAATTGGCAGAGCTATGGCCACCGGAAGAGGGCCAAAAGGGGAAAACCGAAAACGCCTCATTTTTCAAGGGGTACCCCTTAAAAAAAATGGAAAAAATTAAAAACGATATTTAAGCATAATTTTAAATGAGGAATGGAGGTCCTTGCTGTGCTGATTACAGAATGCTACGCTTTTTCCAGATCGGATGAAAATTGGAAGAGCTATGGCCACCGGAAGAAGGCCAAAAGGGGAAAACCGGAAACGCCTCATTTTTCAAGGGGTACCCCTTGAAAAAATTGAAAAAAATTAAAAACGATATTTAAGCATAATTTTAAATGAAGAATGGAGGCCATTGATGTGCTGATTACAGAATGGTACACTATTTTCATATCGAATGAAAGTTGGCCGAGCTATGGCTATCGGAAGGGAGTCAAGTGGGGAGAAGGGCCCACTTAAATTTTTGATAGTAAGCCTTATTTATTTTTATGAAAGGAAATTTGTCTAGCCAGAGAGATAAAAATGTGAAAATGTAATATATCGTTAGTAGCAAATAAATATGTAAGGGTGTTCAGCTCCTGATGAAGGGTGGTCGTGTGTGTGGCCGGAGGATTTGCATATTGAACCTGGGAAGTAAAAACGGAAGCCCAAGAACTGCTCCCAATACCACAAACTAAAGAACACAGGCAGGATGTGAGTTGGGAATGTCTCGTTAAACTTCAAATATATGTATGTATGTATAGTACGATTTGCAAGAGGAATCTCCTATGTGTTGCACATGGAATCTTTTTTATGCCAACATTACGAGAGTTCTTAAAATGCCCGAATTTTCGGGGACTTTAAGTGGAATCGACTGCAGATGCTCATTCGCCATTCACTTTGAAGGTGGAATAGCCTTCTGAAATTCAGACAGGCTGTGGGCAGAATGTGGGTGGGTTAAGCGTTGAAACAAAAGACCTGGCAACAGTTTCAGGTGAAGAATTCCTCAGAGAATTTTCCGAATTTTTAATGGTTTTTCCACGGCTTCGTGGTCAGCGTATTTATCGGAACAATGGCTTAAGCGGCACTCTTATTAATTAAATTTTTTGTTCTCATCTCAGAACTTTTTCGCAACTTGAGCATTTTGGCAAACTTTATGAGTTAAGTGTTATAAAATGGAAGGAAAAAACTATTGAATAGTTTCCCATTGCCATGGGTAATGATTTTACAAAAGAACATTGTGTCGGAGAAACATTTTTTCAACGTAATAAAAATATTTTTGTTTCTGGTGGCAACTTTGGGCATTGAACGAACTGAAACTTTTTCAATTTGGCGTTTTTTTATTCCCATTTTCCAAAACAAAGGATGCACTTTTGCACACACGTGGTTTAGAATATGATTTTTCGCACGTTTTTTTCTATTTTCTACACATGCTTTATCCTCTAGAGGAATGTCCTCGAATTTACCAGGACGAAGGCGACCTGGGAAGGCAACCAAAAAGCGTAACTTTTCATTTTCGTTGCGAGGGGGAAAGAAAATGAGAGTTTGTGGCGAGTTAACGATGCGTGAAATAAATTAAAAAATGTTACTTTAAGTATCCTCAGATTATATCGTTAGCTTATCCTTTTGGTAAGAAAAAGAATTAAAATATTCTTAAAATTACATTCATTTATTGCACTTAAAATTAATTACTTTCCTGGCAATGGCTTGCTTCCTGAATGCATTGGCTATTCAAGGATAACAAAGGAGCATTCCATTCCCACTATCCAAACATGCACAGACCATTAATATTTGGTTTGCCAGGACCTTTGACCGACTCGCCCAGGTCTCCTCACTGCAAACAAAATTAGCATATAAATCATTAAAATGGTTTATTCATTTATGAATGAAATTTCTATTCAATCGGGTAGCTTATGTCGAGATTAAAAATGCAAAGGCAAGGATTTGCTTGATATTGCATATAAATGTTTCTAATGGAATACTTTAGCATTTAATAGGAATTATAAATGGTTGAACATAACAAAGGCATTAATTAATCTTGATCTAAATGCTTATAATCTTGATGGACTTTAATTTCCTGCTCTTATTTAAAATTCGCTTTTTAGGCTGCAATGTAAAAACTCAATTGATACTTTGAAGCGATTCCTGGACCAAAATTATTTCCCAGTGTGCTCACCAAAGGGCTTACATATGGGTGTTCGCAGTCCCGTGGCAACAATAGCCAGGCAACCTGGTAACTCTTTCTGTTTGCCCCTCACAAACAATTTTCGCCGAGCGAGGAACACTCGCCGGGGACTTGGCACATCCCAGGAATCGGTAGCCGGCCCGCGGTCCCACTTTGCTGTTTTTGTGGGTCAGCCGAGGGTGGGGGCGACAGTGGAGGGAGCCGTGCCGACACATGCCAGAGCTGGAGCTGATTTGACCTTTCCAGAGGGCCGGTACAAGCCGACCCCTGGCTGTTTGCCCGATGTCCCTGGTGCAGGTGCAGGACCAAAAGCGTGAACAGGCACGCTGGTATGGTTATGTGTCCTGGTGCTAACGAGTGAATTCATGGACTTTGCGTTTGTCAGCCTTCCATCTAGTACATACATACATACATATGTGAGGACTCGAACACCCACAACTATGTAGAGGAAAGGGCGGGAGTTGCCGGAGGCCGTGTTACTTTGACTTCACTGCACTGTGGCTTATAATTGGGTTTTTTGTGGGTAAAAATAGTATTTTTGGGTTTAGACTCATCTGTAGGTGAGTCCATCTCTATAAGGTTAGAAAGAAAATCGTTCCATCCCCTAAAATGTACCATTTAAAGAATTTGGTTTTGGTGGTGTGAATCACTCATACGCCTCGGAAGCCAGCGTGAAATATTTTTAAAATATTTTTAACAAGCATTCCATTCACATTCTATCGCCGGCAGGCCAAGGTGGCTCCCTTGGCATCGTGATTGTTTCTATTCCTTTTCACTTGTTCAGTCACTTGCCCCTCGTCACATTTCACTGCATACTCTTGGGGACGCACTCACACTCTGACGCTCTCATTTACATGAATGCACACACACACACACTCGCACACACACAGAAGCCGCAGTCAATGCCGTTTGTCGTGCTTTTTTTGTTATTCTTGTTATTGTTCGGAATTTGCATACAAAGGGGGGAATTACACAAAAACGTAACTAATTTGCGCCCGAGGATCTCACGCGTCTCAAATGTATTTTGTGACAGTCGCAGCCATACACACGCACGTCCAAAGGACTTTAGTCCTTTCAGTGGCTTTGTCGAGTCTTAAAAAGTTTGTGAGCGGTGTGCGAGCTAAAGGAATTTGCACTTGTCAGGCCCTGAAGACGGAAATCAAAGTACTTTCGAACAACATTGAGCGGAAGGAGCGGCTTTAGAGAGAAGTCTCGACTGTATTTATACCCGGTACTTGCGATAAACTGTGTCAAGGAACCGTAGTCCAACTAATTACATTTTATTCTTTTAATCTTTGCTTCTGACTAGATAAATACGTTTCTGTCATCGTGGCCTAGAAAAGCCACACAAAGACTCAGAAACATTTTCTTACATTCATTTGTTGCTTTGCTTTGCGGTTACAGATGCAAGACTGGCACAAAGGATACAGCTCGGAAGGCACAGATGCCAATTGACTTTATGCAAACAAAGTCAGAATATATATGTATATCAGAACATGTACGACAGCCTTCACAAGTTAGATGCTTTTGTTGCCGTTTTTTCGTGTCCCGAGTTCGGTCAATGGTTCACAGAATTAAATTGTTTTTCAGTCAAACCGGAAATTGAACTTTCTGCCCTCAAACATGTGCACAACTTTCGACGCAAAGAGGATTTTCTTAATAGGTCCTATTAGGCAGAAAACTCATCCTATCACTAGCCCATAATATGGAAATGCAGATTGAAGTTATAAACTAAACGTAAGACAAACTTTTAACTGCAAAAGTTGGACTTTACGGACCCAGTTTAATATGCAACGTTATTTGCATTTAAAAGTTTGCTTCTCTCATGGCTCGGGCGGCTATCAGCCATTTTTATGTTAAATGGCTTAAGGATGTTCCAAGGCTCTAGAATTTAACCCGCTAACCAGATATACATATCGGACAGTAACCAATGACTCCAAATTGCTGGACATTCTGTGGTGTAGCTGGATGCCATAAGCCAATGTCCGCAAGCTCTTTATCCAATTTCGGGAAAACATTTGCCCAGGACCCGCCGCACATGGCGCATCCTTGTTGGTGATTGTGTCGCCTTTGTGAGAAGCACAATGTGAACATGACACGCCCGACATGGTCATGGCTTATGGCTTAATGAAGCGAGCACGTAAATGAATGTCAATATGGCCAAAACCAACAAGAGCGGTGGCAAACAGGAACAAAAAAGGCATCGCCTGACCCCCGGCCGGAGGTCGGAAAGAGGCCAAAAGCCGGTCGTAATAGTTTTCACGCAGCTTCAACATAGTGTCCTCACACTTTGGGGGTTAATGGCCGGATCGTGAAGATATCAGGCCAAATTGTCTATTGACTAGCCTGAAAATGGATGAGCATTTTTCCAGGCCATCGGTTATTCGATTTTGCGTGTGTTGTGAATCCAGGCAAGCGAGTCCTTCCTGGACCTGGAGCATTAAAGTTTTGTAAAATATATCCGTGCTGGATTTCGGTTTTGGCAGGGCGGAAGCTTACTTAAGCCTCTGTAATACGTGCATATAATCCTTTATGCCAAAACACATCAGCAGTTAGGTCCTTGCCTTGGCTCAAGAGCTGCCTGGCTGGCTGAATGGCAGGGCTGGCTGGGTATGAAGGACTTGATTTGCTTGTCCTGGCTGTTGTCGTATTTACGAACAACAAACAAGCGACGACAACAAAATGCCACAATACTTATATATTCCGGCAGTTTTGGCTTGCTGACGCTCTCAATTTCCCCCACGTTCTGGGCCACGGGGCGTATGAGTAATCATTTTATTACGCGGCCCCCCCGAAAAGTATGCCACACACTCCAAATATCAGCTTGCTAAGGGCATGTGCATGGTGTGGGTGTGTGGCGAGGGTGTGCGCTTTTGTGTGTTTTGTGCTCATGTCTTTTATTGCACGGGGTGTGACCCCTTCATTACGTATACGCAAATTTAGCCTGGACCCAAATTAAAATAAATGCGCTAAGCAAAAACCCAAAAATGTTGCTGAAAAACATTTTCCCTCTCGTTTCCACACCAGCCCTCGTACTAAAGTCGTTTATTTTCGTTAATTTGACTTTCTGACCAGAAAACTGTGTACGGAATTGAAAAATAATACTAAGTAGGAGGAGAAGAGTGGGACCCACAAAGGATATTGGCTTGGATGATTGAATCGTTAGAACTTTCCCTGGAGTGTTCTCTACACTCTTTAAAGAGTCTTTTAAAAAGAAAGCTAAATACCCCATTTTTTACTTATTTTAATACTCGTTATTAAATTGAATAATTTACTTTCACTTGATGCCTTTTTATTTTCTCGATAAAGACAGATAAGTTGGGGGTAATAAATTTCACAATTTAATGTTTCAAGAAGATAAATCAGATGGCTTTATGCGACTGCTCCATCAGGGAGCTCAACTTTATGCATTCGCTGCTTTTTACTTGTTATTTACGTCAAGCCATAAACGAAAACCCTCGAAACTGGAAAGAGTTGAGCTCCGGCGGGCTCTGGTTCCATTTCGACTCATGGCAGGTACCCCGGAGCGATGCATTTCCCTCTTTGGGCTTCCTGTCTGGACGGCGGTACGTGACTCTCAGTGGTTGCGCTTTTTTTTTCCACCATCGTAGCAGCCTTCGGATGTCAAGAATATTTTCACATAATCGCGTTTTCCTCATAAAAATAAAATAGAAAATGGGAAAAGATGAGCAAAGAGACGTGCCCCCCAGGAGCTGTTGTTGGGTGCGAGCTCAAGATGCAATCAGGCAACCAGTGTCGAACAATATAATTATGTGTGCACTTCACAGATTACCCTTGAGGGGATTGCACCCGACACTGTACCATCGGATCGGATGGACATGGGGGGTAGTAAATACTGTCCCCTCGCCAATTCAGACGGAAAACGAAATGTTACGAAATTCGTAATTGAGCGAATCGGATAAATTACACGGACGCCGTTTGCCAGCAAACTTTCACCATGTAAATTGCTCCGACTGGGGGTCAGCCACCACATAAGGGGAGCTCGTCGTCGCTGCATGTGGCCACCAGTTTCCGCATCCCGTGCCGCCCCATCTTCTCTCTCCGGCCACTGAAGGTGAAGCTTTTGCGCAACACTCAAAATCAAATTCATTTAAAACTGTCACTGTGGTAGCCCCCGCTGACGATGATGATGATGATGATGGTGACGTAGGTGCACCACCACCCCCAAGTATCTGCAATAGTGTCTGTATCTGTATCTGGAATCTGAGGGGTGAACACGAGTCTGGGCCACACGTGCATGAACAGAACGGGTTTAGCCGGCAATCGGGCGAGACTGACTTCTATTGTCGGTAATAGTTTGTGGCCGGGAATCTTATCACAACCAGAACCACTCGAAGATGTGCTCGCGACCGTAAATCCTCGATCGTGCTCGTGACTACGATAAGATCGCCCATAGTCCGCCTAAATCAGTTGCGCCGCGATCGCCGCCGAGGCTAGACATGTCGGTGTCCTGGTCCAAGACTATTGTGCTGCTTACTGTCGCCTGGGTGAGCACCCTGTGCCTCCTTCCGGTGGAGACGTTCTGTGACACCTCCTACTACGAGAAGTACTACGCCGCCAGGCGGTACGTGCCACTAAAACGGAATGCTCCGCTTCTCTTCAACTTTACGCTCGCCATTCCAGAGGATGTGAAACTGGCCAGCCACGAGCGGCCTGCCTTGGTGGGTAATCTGGCGGCACTGGGCTCCTGGCAGGCTGGCCAGGCGGTGCTCCTGAATCGCACCGACAGTCACAGAGTGTGGACCGGCTCCGTAGAGATACCGCAGAACAGCAGCGTGGAGTATCGATACTTTTCTGCCGCCGTGGGCAAGAGCGGAGCCGTTCAGATCCGGCGCTGGGAGTCACATGTCCTGGCCAGGAGCTTCAACACGACCAAGTTTTCAGGAAATCGTAGTGACGAATTCGGACTGATCGACCATCAGCGGCAGCTGTCGCGTGGATGGCTCCAGGACTCCGGGAGTATCCTGCAGCTGAAGGTATTCCGGGAGGCCCTTACATTGGAGGAGCAGCCAGAGGAGGGACGCGGTCAGCTGCGGCTGCGCTTGCAGCCAGTGGATCCGAAAAGCCTGGCGCCCATCCTCAGCTCGGCTCGGGCCAATGTGGAGTACGTGCGCATGGCCTACGGAGACAGTATACTAAGAACCCAACCGGAGTACGGAGTACCCTATGCCACTCCGGATATCCTGATGTATCACATAAGCCTCGAGCAGCTCGATCAAGTGGCCTTCCTGGTAGAGGTGTACGCCGAGGAGCCGGAGGAGAGCCTGGTCCGCCTACTGGGCTACGCGCACCTGCTTCCCGAGTCCTTCCCCGGTACCGAAGGCGCTCTCTCCATCAATCTGATCTCGCCACTCTGGCAAAGAGTGGTAGGTCAACTGCAGCTGGAGTTCCTCAACATCCGGCCCATGGAGCGGGACGGCTTCGATCTACGCACAAGCTTCGCCAACTACTGGAGATCCAACTGGACGGCCCTGGAGATCGGCCACCGGGGACTGGGCAAGAGCCTAACGGTAACCTCGAATGCCGCCCCGCTCATCGAGAACACGGTGGCCTCCATGATTGCTTCCGCGGATCGGGGAGCCGACTTCGTGGAGTTTGACGTCCAGCTGACCAGCGATCTGGTGCCCATCATTCACCACGACTTCTCCATTCGCGTGTGCATTGACTCCAAAACGCCGACCAGTCGCAACGACCTCACCGAGGTGCTGCTAAAGGACATCACCTACGAACAACTGAAGGAGCTAAAGACCTACCAGGTAGTGGGCAACAAGATTGTAGAGTATCCAGCCCACAACAATGTCGAGCCTCCGGAGCAGCGCCTCTTTCCCACGCTGCAGGACTTCTTCGAGCGCGTCAACCAGTCCACTGGCTTGGACATTGAGATCAAGTGGCCGCAGCAGAAGGTGGACGGAACCTTCGAAAGCGAGCAGACCCTGGACAAGAATCTTTTCGCTGACCGAATCCTGGCCGTGGTGAGGCAATACGGATGCGGGAGGGTGAACCTCCTCAAGAGCTTCGATGCCGATCTCTGTTCGCTTCTGCGCTTCAAGCAACACATGTACCCGGTGCTCTTCCTCACCAGCAGCAAGGAGAACGTGTTCACCGATCCCCGGACCAGCACCGTGGAGCAGAGTGTCAACTTTGCCCAGGCCTTTGATTTCGGGGGGATTGTGCCGAATGCCGTGTTCGTCAAGTCCGATCCGGAGTTGGTGAAGCGGGCCAAGGAGCAGGTGCCGATTGTCCTGCTCTGGGGATCGGATCTTAAGGACCGTGACTCCATCGATTGGTTCCTGCGACAAGGGCCCACGGGCGTAATCTACGATCGGCTTGATCTCTGGCTGGGCGCCAACAGGACCAGCGCCTTCGAGGCGGAGGACGACCTGCCGGGCTACTTCCAGCTTCAGTGCGACCCGGCGTCCAAGACTCGAGAAGTCAACGCCACCGTCGAGAGTATTCTGAGTAACGTTAACTTATTGTAGAGCCACAGTCCTGTACACACATTTAATATGCCAAATAATAAACGAAATAAAAACGCAATGAAGGAGTTCTTTAAAGGAAATATTAAATATTTAAAAATACACATCTTTAGGGATAAAAAACTGGAAAGCTGGATTCCATTTCTCTTGGGGATTCACGGTTTGATTTACACTCGCAATTTATTCATATCTTTGGACAGGTGCGGCTTTGTTTTCGCGCTCCATGGCACATGGACGTGAACTTGAAATTTAAATCTTTAATGAAATCATTGCCATCCACCGACGACGTCCCACATGTCATTCGTCGGTCCCATTTGCATTCGCGTTCCCACACCCAGCCCAGCCAAACCCAAACCCATTGCCTGATTATACGCCAGAGGGATGAGCAGTGGGTGGTTGTGTGGTGGGTGGTTATGTGGTTGAGTGGTTGTTTGGCGAATGTTAGTGCTGATGGATCAGCATGAGTCTCTCTCTTTCTGTGTGTTCCCCCGACAGCCGGCAGGGCCAATTACCTGCAGCTCGTTTTGCAATCCCTAGCTGGGGGGGATTGGGTATGGGGCGTTTGGAGGTAGCCATGCATATGCAAATATTTTGGCATTTATTACAGTTACTTATCCGCTGCGTGGGCGTAAATTCTGTTTTTGCAATTTGTTGCAACTCGAAAAGTCTGACGCCTAATTGGGAATACAAAATTGTCGCGTACTATGTTTGCACTAATTGTGGCTACGATTACGGCTGTCCACGCTCCGGGCCGTACTTTGGCAATCACGAAAACAAATTGATTTGCCATATATTATTTAAGCAATCTATAGATAACCCAATCTCATCCACCCTGGAGTGGCTTTCAATTAAAAAACATAAACAATTCAGTAAGAAACTTATCTACTTGCAGCGCCAGCTGATGGAGGCCTACATCCGGCAGAAGAGAGCCTCGCCGGGAATGGTGCAGGCCAGCGATCTGCAGATCAACCGGCCCATGTCCGGGATGAGGAGTAACAGCCGGGAACTCCATGCCTACGACGGTCCCATGCAGTTCATCAGTTCGCCCCAGAATCCCGACCAAATCCTTAGCAACGGCAGTCCCGGAGGCATCGCTCCAGCTACCATCAACACCAGTCGCAATCACTCGAACAACATGCGCAGTCTTAGTACCATCAATCAGGAGGGTAAGTGGAGGATGCACTCTTGTAGTCAAGTCCTTATACATAACCTGGTATTCCTTGCAACAGCCGATCTTATCGAGGAGATATCCTCCCACGAGCTGGAGGACGAGGAGAGCAGTCCGGTGACTGTCATCGAGCAGCATTCCGCCGTACACAGCGCCAACTCAACGCAATCGCAGCGGCCGCGACCCCGCCAGCATTCCTTCAGCGACACCCTGGACGAGGACGACTACACCAACCGCAACGTGGCTGCAGCCGCTCCAGTGCGTCCCGCCGGCGTGCCTTCGTCGCCGTACAAGGAGGCAACACTGGACGGAAGCAGCAACGGAACAGGCAACGGGACAGGAGGCGAGTCCGAAGGCGATGTCATCGGCAACATTGATCAGTTTGTGATGCAGCCGGCTCCCCAGGGTGTTCTCTACAAGTGTCGGATCACCCGCGACCGGAAGGGCATGGACAGAGGTCTATTCCCCATTTACTACTTGCATCTTGAGCGGGATTACGGAAAGAAGATCTTTCTACTAGGAGGTGAGTGTTCAGTACTGCTCCTCCAAGAAATCTCCACTTAACAATCTTTTGTTGCAGGACGGAAGCGAAAGAAGAGCAAGACATCCAACTACATTGTCAGCTGCGATCCAACGGATCTCTCTCGCAACGCGGATGGCTTCTGTGGCAAGCTTCGCTCCAATGTATTCGGCACATCCTTCACGGTCTTCGACAATGGGAACAAGGAGAGTACGGAGAGTCCCCGACTCGATCTGGCTGTTATCATTTATGTAAGAATATTAAAGTTTGGGGAAAAAATATGTTTTAAACAAAAATCCTTATAGGACACCAACATCCTGGGATTCAAGGGACCCCGCAACATGACTGTGATACTGCCGGGCATGACTGAGGACGATCAGCGTGTCAAGATCAGTTCCGCGGATCCCAAACAGCAGGGCATACTGGACCTCTGGAAAATGAAGGTAGGCTTAGGTTGTCCAACCCCAATATTCCCAACTTATCTCTGGTGATGATTACAGAATATGGACAACATCGTGGAGCTGCACAACAAGACACCCGTGTGGAACGATGAGACCCAGTCCTATGTGCTCAACTTTCATGGACGCGTCACCCAGGCTTCGGTGAAGAACTTTCAGCTGGTCCACGACTCGGATCCCGAGTACATAGTGATGCAATTCGGAAGGACATCGGAAGATGTGTTCACCATGGACTATCGCTATCCCCTGTGCGCGATGCAAGCCTTCGCCATAGCCCTGAGCAGTTTCGATGGCAAAATAGCCTGTGAGTGAGCCCGGTCCATAACTTTGGATTGCCAGTTCGTCCTGCTGCCTTATGTACAGCCTCCTGGAAGGTGGAGCTCGCCCCTCAGGCCACAGATTCTTTGGATATATGTATGTGTGTAGTCGCGGAAATCTAGTCACTCGCCGAACTCCGCTGCCGCCGATCGGTGGCGGGAGTCGGAACGACATCGTTGTTGTTAGTAGCTCTATATGGTAGCTCTAATTGTATGACATTTATTCAAAATGTGCTCACCGATTTTATAATTATTTACTTAGGACTTACGTAGCTCGTACTAAGTAGCTTTGTAAATCTTAATGTGCCCTAGCCGTAAGTTGGATTGTAAGAGAAATGAATATCAATTTTATAGACCGCTTATAGCGACAAGTTAAGATCGAATATTATGTAAACTATATCAAATGGAATTACTATTAGTCGGTAAGAGAGCATTACTAACTTGTGCTGAGCTCTAAACTAAACTAGGCAGCTAACTTAATCATTATTTTCCATCGTATGATGGAATACATTTATGTATTTACGTCTCAATATCACGCAAATGCAAATCAAATAAAATCCAAGTGCAAATTAAATAAAACATTGTTTTCATTAAAAAGAAACATTAAAAACTAGTTGTCATTGTATTATATTTATTTACGTTAGTTAAGTACAACTCTTTACGCTATGTCGGTAAATGCAAGACAGCTTCCGTTCCGCATCAAATTATAGTATATTGTATGTACAAAAAGGATAAATTAGTCGTCACACATTGCAAAACAGCAAAGGATCGAAACGGGTATAAAAATATCGTGTAAATGAGTTTCAAATCGGTGTATAACTAATAAGTACAATGGATTTTTGAATCCATTTTGTGTTTTTTTATCTTAATCAGACTGCAAACGTCACAGTTCCATCGACTCAAGTTGGCTTCATAGCCTGTCTTTTTTTACATGCATTGTGGTAGGGGATCCATTTGATTTATTTCAACCTCAGCTATGCTCGCTTGCGGGACTTGTGGGTCGGCCGATCCTTCGGCAATTTAAACTCGTCCGGATCATAGTCCTCGTACGCGAGCTCCCGCTCTGGCGCCGACTCAGGTAACTTGTTGATTTTCTGCAGACGTGCGTGCACTATTTGCAGGTGCCGCCCAATGTAGTCCTCTCCGGGCGCCAGGCGCTGGGCGTGCTGCAGACAGGCGGCCGCCTTGGCCAGGCGTTTCCGTTCAACAAACACGACGCACAAATTGTGCAGCCCCTGGGTGTTGTTCGGATCATAGTGAAGTATGCTGCGATATGACTTCTCTGCCGCATCCAGATCCTTCATGTGGTTTATGTAGATGTCACCCAGCAGTATGAGGCCCTTTACGTGCGACGGATGATGGCGAATCAGTTGATTGAGGAACGGTACCGCATCGAGAGGCCGCTTGGTGTCTGCCAGAAGCAGGGCCAGGTTAAACAGCGCACTGCGGAAGTCCGGCTTCAGGTGAATGGCCCGCTTGAAAAACTGCTCCGCCTCGTCGAAACTGGATTCGTCCATAGCCAGCATGCCCAGGTTGAAGTATACCTTTTCGTTCTGGTCGTCCTTGGCCAAGACCTTGTATAATCTCGAACGGGACACGCGACGTGCCTCTTCGCCGCCCAACTCCTGAAGCAAAATCGCCGAGTTAAGTAGCGCCTGTTCGTGCTCGGGAAACAGCTCCAAGGCCTTGTTGAAATAAACTTGGGCCTGCTGGCTCTTTCCCTGCTCAAGGAACACAACGCCCAGGTTGTAGTAGATGTCTGCATTTTCGCTGTCGTAGAGCAGCGCTTGTTCATAGACCTCCTGGGCTTGGACAGTGCGATTCAGCTTCATCAGGATGTCCCCACGATTAATGTACGCCTGTTGGTAAAAGATAGCTTCAGTGTTAGTTTTCTTTAAAGAGAATGTATTTAAAAATCTTACTTGAACATAGTCGCTTCTCATGCTGATGGCCTGTCGGTAGAGGTGGTCCGCCTCTTCCAATCGCGTTTGATTCTTAGCTATGAGATTCGCCAGGTTGATGAACACATTCAAATGGTTGGGGGCTATGCGCGCGTGATAGCTGACTCCGGGCTTTGCCTGTGGGAACAAAGCCTTGGCTTGCACGTACGCCTGCTCGGCTTCTGCATACCGCTTGAGGTGGTTCAACGTACGCCCCACATTAATGTGCGCCCCAATGTCGTCCGTTTGGATGCGGACTGCCTGCTGGAAATATAGTAGTGCCTCCTCGAACCTGCCATCGTTCTCAAGGGCATGGCCGACGTTGTTGTACAGCTTGGCGTTGCGCTGATTGACGTGCACACCCGACATGAACAGCGAATACTCCGTCCGCCAATCCCAGTTCCTTTGGTGCGTCTTCAAGCCGTGCGAAAGCAACAGAACAGCCAATGCTGCATGGCCAATGTTGCGCCACCGGGAATTGCAACGTTGTTGGATTTGCTGCAACCCGTAAGCTATCAGCAGACAGTAGCCCATGGACGGCATGTAAAGTATCCGTTCAGCTACCACAAATCCAACGGGGAAGAAGAGATTGGAGGCCGGGAGGAACGGCAGTACCATCCAGCCGAGGCACATGATGAGGATTCTCGATTGGGCCAGGTTGCGGGTGAAACAGGCCTTGGCTACTAGGGCTCCCAGCCCAATAAAGGTACACAGCGTGGCCACATTGCGGGGGTCAGCAAATCCCTCGAGCACGGGAACAGTGCCTGTCCAAGGACGATAAGTGCAGTTCATTAATCAAGATCAGATAAAAACCTATCTTGATGTACTTACCCATTGTCCAGTCGCAGCATAGAAGCGAAGGGCAGAGCAACAGCCAAAAGTTCAGGTAGATGAGGTAAGCGTAGGTTAGCTGGCGCTCGGGAGAGTCCGCCGCCGATGCTGGGTTGTCGAAGCGCGTGAAAATGGGCAACTGAGAGCCCATCACATAGACTCGACCGATTAACAAGGAGAGCGTGATTCCGACCAGGAAGGTAAGGCGCTTCCACAGAACTGGCGACGACCAACGCCGGTTGGAAATACGATTCACTAATTTCGGCGACTGCTGTTCTGGTTGCTCTTCGAAGAGTCGAAGAACCAGAGTTCCCAGGTCCAACGGCCGCAGCTGCTGCACCACGAACAGCTCGTAGACGACGCATATTCCGGCGATTGTGATGCCTTGCTCCTTGCACAGCATGGAGGCCAATAGGCAACTGCCGAAGCAGACGAGTAACGTCAGCCATCGAGTGCGTCGGGAACAGCCCGAGTCTCCGACCGACTTCGCGTAGGTGAGAAAAGCCGCCAGGAAGCAGATGGAAGAGAGCAATTCAGCACGCCCGACCACGCCAGTAACGGCCTCCGTGTGCACCGGATGGGTGGCGAAGAGGAGCGAGGCCACAAAAGCGCATGTGTTGAGCGAAGAGGATGACGCCGATGTGGCGATGGCGTTACTGCCCAATGCTGCACACTGACGTAGCAGCAGCCGGCACACCCGACGCCACAGCAAGCAGACGATTAGGTGCAGCAGCAGGTTGACGAGATGGTAGCCAAATGGCTCCAACGAATGCAGCAAGTAGTTGAAGCGAAACGTCAGGACGGTAAGCGGGCGATAGGACTTGTGGGACTGCTCCTTGCGCATCGGTGTGCCCCAGAAGTCGTTGAGGAAGACATTTCGCAGTGGCGTGTGCGGCCGGAGGTCCTTGTTGTCCCGGATGGCGCTGATGTCGTCGAAAACCAGTCCGCACTGGGTACTGTTGTAATAGCATGCGATGCATGCCGCGCATATGCATAGAAATTCGATCAAGTTTCGCTGCGAGGAGCTCACTGTCCTGACCTCCCTCTCCCGGACACGATTGCATGCGGCACTATGGCCGGAGGGTGATGCAAGTTGACTTGCTAGGGGTTGGGGATTCGTTGACATGCTGACTTGCGTTACTTTCCGAAACGCTTCATGTATCCATAATTGGTTGGTCGGGGGGGTGAAATGTTGCATGCGGCAACGTCAAAAGGACTTATTTCCCTAGGCGTCCTGGAAAGGAAGTGCTTGTTTATATTACTTCGTTTTTTTCAAATAAAATTTATAGTTCATAAAAATGTTCATAAACTATAGCCACAGATGACCCTGATTCCCATAGAGTTGTAAATCGCATTGGAATGCGCTCCATTTCTTTTTGCAGTAACGTACAGGACACGCATATAGAGTACTTTGTGGATACATACCCGAGACCCTCTTACTTTCACACACCATTCTTTCTTACCACAGATTCCTTTATTCCCACTGAGATAATTCCCACGGCTACTGCCCGTATTCAATGGGTTTTAATGACAAACTTTCTACGGTTTTTATTGCCACTTGAAGTTTACAAAGAAACAAGTCCGGATTGCGGAAAAAATCAATTAATGCGCAACAAAGTAACTCCGTCCCGGTTACTGTCCTCTATACCAACTGCACACACAAAGGCCCGCCCGAAGTTAACAAAGTTGTAAACTGCTCCCCGACAGGACTCCGGTTTTAGGATCCGGCCGGAGAGAGTGCTGCAGCCCAGAGAAAACGACAGAGAGGGAGAGCGTTTGTTTGCATAAACGGTGTAAATATTGTGGGGACCTGGAGGAGGTAAAGCGCAGCACTCGAACATTACTAGGCGGGGCACATCATCTCCCGCCTAGGCGGGTGGCGGATGCAGGCTGCATCGGGTCCGGGTCGGAGGGGCAGGCCAACAATGTTGCACTCAATGTCATCGATTTTCTGGACGAACAGTCAAAACAAACCACCACCAAGTAAGTGTTCGTAAAGAGCGCACGCACCCGGGAGCAGAGATTGTGTTGGGAGTCGGTGCCGCAGCTGAGCGCAACTTTGTTGCACGACCAACTTTTCCCGAAGGACGACTGGGTCGCACGTGCTCCGTTTTCCCGCCAAGTGCGGCGCATGAGCCCTCGAGTCCTTGCACTTTCACTTTGCGCCGTTCTCTCGCCTCTCTCGTGGCTCTCCGCAAATTAATGGCTGTTTGTGTTTTTGTAAAATTACTTTGACCGAGATACGGCTGGACAGGCATCCGTAGAGCCTCCGTCGACCGGAATCGGAGTCGGAGCCAGGGGTGGAAGCGAAGTCGTAGCTGTAGCTATAGCTGGGCGGGAGCCGCATCCGGAGAGACATCCGCATTTGTGTCCTCTCCCGTACATGGGACATGGGACGCCATTACATCGTCGACGGTGGCCACCACACACACACACACACACACCAACAACAACACACAAATCACAGATTTGCCAACTTTGTTGCAATATTTACAATGTTGCCTTTGTTGGCCTTCCAGAGCTATGACTCATAGCTGCAGCTTCTTACCGTGGCCCGGAGAAGCAAAACTTGTTGAGGTAGTTGCATTTACACGAATTAAATTACATTTTAACACAATAATCAGATGTGTCCGGAGCTCAGATTGTTGTTGTGTTATCGATTCGCCGATAACAGCTTCTTCTTCTCGGTTTGCCATTCACAGGTATCGCAACAAAGCCGATAGTTTCATCGAAACTGTTCCATCCCTATCGTGTTGTCGGTAAAAGTGGAAAAGTTTTTTAGCATTTTCCGCAAAACATTGAATAAAACAGAGAAAGTACAGATCCTGCCATGTCCACGGAAGACTTTTATTTGCGATACTATGTCGGCCACAAGGGCAAGTTTGGGCACGAGTTCCTGGAGTTTGAGTTTCGGCCAGATGGCAAGTTGCGGTACGCCAACAACTCAAATTACAAAAACGACACCATGATCCGGAAGGAGGCTTTTGTTCACCAGTCCGTGATGGAAGAACTGAAGCGCATTATCATCGACTCAGAGATCATGCAGGAGGACGATCTGCCCTGGCCGCCTCCAGACCGCGTGGGCCGACAGGTAAGTGGCGTCACCAAGTACAGAGGCCACAAGGAATAACCATGTGTCTTTCAGGAACTGGAAATTGTCATCGGCGACGAGCACATCTCGTTCACCACATCCAAAACCGGGTCATTGGTGGATGTAAACCGGTCGAAGGATCCTGAGGGACTGCGCTGCTTCTACTATTTGGTGCAGGATCTCAAGTGTTTGGTCTTCTCACTCATTGGCCTGCATTTCAAGATCAAACCCATATAAGAACCGATTCTATCTTAAGCTAAAGCCTCAACCAGCAGGCGACTCATATTTTGTAATGATCGATTTGTAATACTTGTACTTGTATTAGCTCTAATGTACAAATTTCGTACAATAAGAATAACTAAATGAAGTCTGTATAATGAAGAATAAAGTCTACGAACAATAAACCAGTTCGAACCCATTTAGTTTCGAGTTGAATATATTAAACTCTGAATATATTATAAGAACATACTCCAAGAGAGTCTGCCCTACCAAATCCCCCATCATAGCAGCCCACCTACGGGCTCCAATCCGATCAAGTACTCCTTCATGCAGATCCAAGCCTACAACAAAACCCATTTCTCATCACTTACTGAATCAAAAGAAAAAATAATATGGTTATAAATGATGGGTGTATATTTGAAAAATACAACTTACTGGTTGACATACAATTAATAAAATATTGAAGTCCTTTACATTTTGTACAATTTAACGCAGATCACTTACATATACTTAAAACACTTTTAAAATTGGCAAAAAATAAATTGTAACTTAACTACGTTCTACACTTAATATTACTCTAAAAATGACGGGATCTAAACACACACATGTATAAAAACGGACTTACAAGATTCAGATTACAGATTCACATTCTATATTCAGTCTTTGGGGTTAAAACTTATTTTACAATGAAATATTTGAAGCTGCCTACGACGGATCTTACATTAGAGAAAGCTCTTGTAGAGCCGAATCCGTAGGTCTCAGAGTCATAATTGTGGCTGCTGCTGGTGCAGCGCCAAAGTGGCCGCGATGTTGGTACTGGGTCGCTCCAAGTAGCCACTACTTCCGGGCATGGGCATCGACATTGGCATTTCCAATTGCTGGTGATGATGATACAGCTTCTGCTGTTGCAGTGGCTGATATAATTGTTGCGATTGCTGCTGCTGCTGTTGCTGTTGCTGTGGAACTGGTGTCTTGGAAAGACTAGGCGATGGCTGGAGCGGGGTGTGGCTGCCAAGCCCAACGCTACTGCCACCGGGACTGGGACCGCCCTCCTTTAGCGGACAACCGATGGTTAGACGCACATGCAGGCCCGACTCCTTGATGAGATTAACCACGTCGCCGTGAGACATTCCGGCTATCTCAATCCGATTAACCGCAATAATGCGGTCGCCCACCTTCAGTTCCCCGCAGCGATCCGCCGGACTGGCCGGTATCAGTTTACCTTTACACAAAACAGTTTATGATTAATATATACAGACTTTGGAAGCGTTTAGTTACCTATCGTTGATCCATAGTAGTGATTGGATGAAGAAATTATAACAAAGCCAAAGCCCTCGTTCTCGTGTCGGCTGACAATCACATCATAGGGATACCGTCGCATCTGAGAGCTGAGCGTAGCTTGCTGCAACAGAGGCGAGCGACGCCGTCGCAGGATCATGGTTACCTGGCCTCGAAGGGCCGATTCTCCGACCAAGGAAACCACTTTATGATGCGAAGAGTTGAGCTGTGAATGAATTTTCAAGGTTACCTTGGAGATCAAACAAGTATTATCGTTCTACCTACCACATTGATTCCATCGATGCTGAGAATCTCATCGCCCGTGGCTATGCGGTGGTCCTGGTCCGCAGCACCACCCGGCACAATGTGGCCCACGGTGACCTGAGAGCCCTCCTCAGTGCCGCCGACTATACGAAAGCCGAAGCCCAGCGCCTGCCGCTCCAGCGTTACTTCGGTTAGCTCACACTGATCCGCATCCTCGGAGGCGTCCAGCAGGGCTCCGCTCCGCCAACTGGGCGAATGCTGCAGCTGCTGCGACTGGAGCTGTTGTGGCTGTTGGTGGACCTGTTGGGTCGTAGGATCCAGATTGGCAAAGCCAACCCGTCTTCGATCGTTGAGCAGCTCGTTGACCCGTCGCTGTATGCGCTCGTTCTGGAGGTGGGCAGTCTGCATAGGCGAGTACTGTCCCTGCCCGCCACCGGCCATCCCCGCCTGCTGGGCCTGCATGAAGTATCCGGGGCGGTAACGCTGCGCCTGACAATCGTAACAGTAGCAGGACTCGTGGTGAGCCATCGGCAGGGGCTGCATACTGGGTGGCAGGCCGTATATACCACCCGAATCCCCCTGGAGAGTCGCCTCCGCCAGGCGTTCATTCAACCGACTGACCATCTTGGGATACGGATCCATGTAGGGAACATCGTCCAGTTCCGGCAGACTGTTGTTTGACTTTCCTTGGGTCTGGAACTGAATCGGTTTGCGAGCTTCCAAGTCGTTGGCTCCAGTGCCGATCCCAGCTCCGACTTCGCCGTCCAGCTCGTTGCTAGGCGTCTGGACCCGCGCCCGCCTGGTGTCCACCAGCGGAGTCTTCGGCCGCATGGGTAGCACCTCCTTCACCTGCGTACTGTACAGATCCGCCGTGGGCGTCTTGCTCCGGAACAGACCGCTGCCCACAAAGTTCTTACGCAGCTTGGCCACGTTTCCCACCTGTCCGATCTGGGCGGGCTGGTCTGGCGGGGTGCGCTGAATCTTTACGACCGTGGGCGTTGTTAGACTGCATTCCTTGAGCAACTCCACCACGTAGAAGTGCGGCTTGTTGCGCACATTTATGCCGTTGATCTCCAGGAGGACGTCGCCTTCCATCAACTGAGTGCAGCAGTTGCGGTCGAGGATCTTCTTCACGATCTGCCCACACGCCGAGTCCGCAATGGTAAACCCAAATCCCATGGAGCCCTTCATGATCGAAAAGGTGCACAGTTCGGGCTTCTTCATCAGAATGAAGCCACTTCCATTGGCAGTAGCGCCCGCGCTGTTCCCTCCCTCGCCGGACAAGTCCAGGAAGTTGTAATTCCCATCCATGTTGAGGCGACGCTGCTTGTCCGAATCGCGACCATCCACCGCCATTGTGGTCACCACTTCGTTGTTCGGATCGTTGGGGTCGAACGGCAACGGGTAGCCGCGACACACCTCCAGGATCGCCCGCTCGCCGGGCAGAATCGACTGGAAGATGTTGACCATGTCGAGGTGCGTATAGCCCAGCACGCAGGTGTCATTCACGTATACCAGTACGTCTCCCGTCTGGAGCTGACCGTCCAGCCAGGCCGGACCGTTCGGCACTACGGTTTTGATTTGGAGGAACTCCTCCACGTCCCCGCCGGTGCTTCCATCACTGCCCACAATGGTGAAGCCCAGACCACGGGAAGACTTCAACAATGTTGTGTTGATGCGTTGGCCCTGCAGATCTGCCGGATTCCGGGTGAACTTGTACGGAAGCTTGGTGGTGGGCGCCTCCTCCTCCTGCCGTTCTGCAGCCGACTCCGATGGCAGCACTGGTGGTGGCACAGTCGGCGTCTTGGAGCGCTGCTCTTGCTGGATCTGCTGCTGCTGCTGTTGCTGTTGGCGCTGCTCCGCTGCTCGTCGCTTAGCCTCCAGCACTGGGTTCTCGTACTGCGTCCTCCGGTTAACATGGTCGATGAAATACATTCCGTACATGGAGTCCTCGATCTTTTCCCAGCCATACGGCAGCTCATCCTCGCAGCAGTCCTCGAGTGACTTTTTCTGGTACTTGGACAGCCTGGGATCCAGCCAGTGGGACGTTCCCGTGTTATGGCTTTACGGGAATGAGAATCATGTTAGTTCGCACTTTCAATCGCTCCTCCAAGAGGCATACTTACTCGATGAAGTAGAGTTCGCCCCGCTCCGTGTATGCCGTCTCCCACTTGGGTGGCAAGGGTCCAAGGCCGTCTCCCGGGTCCTCGTGGTTGACAAAAGGCGGCTCCTGCGGCTGGCCCTCGCCAGCTCCGCACTCGCTGCCCAGGCTCTCGTCGCCATTGAAGTAGTTATTCTGCAGGAGGTTCTCTGTTCAGGGGAAGAGCGAAGAAACCTTGATTAAATAATCCAATCCAGCCCACCCTCAAAACGTTCAATGAACCTGACTCCGGAGAGTCACCTTGCCAGTGGAGCTGATGCTCAGCCAGCCGAGAATAGTTTGGTGGAGTCTTTTGAAATCGAACTGCCCCCACAATAGCTCATCTCCTTCCCCAAGACCGCTCCCAACCCAATCCTCTCTGCCAGTGAGTGGGGAATGAAGCGTAAAGAGTTTCCGAGTTGCCGATTGGGGCAGTCCAGAACAATAATTATTATTAGCAGTGGCCAAGCAGGCTCTGACTAGACTGTGACCTACTTTCCTGACTGGCCCACTGAGATGATGGGATGATAATCAGCCAAGCACCGGCCAAGTCCCCACTCATGCTGAATGAGTAATGGGGAAATTTTAATTATGGCCAAGTATAAGAATTGAATGAGAATGGTCGCGGCAATTAAACGAACCTTTCGCTTTCCCATTCCGTTAAGATCTTCCGACTTGGGACCAAGAATCTATGACAATAATACTTGAGAGAAGTACTTTCCAAAATGCTTCTAGAGAAGCTTGTTTTAATAAGAGTTTGGGACTAAGACTGACAACTATTTCCAGGGAAGCTGTTAAGGAATTATGCTAAAGAACAGATCTAAATGGAGCATCGTCGTTAACCCCTTTTAAGGTGCATGCCCTGGACAAAGGCAAGCCCACAGAGATGGGCATACAAGCGGGCTAATCGAATGACGAGCCCGGTAGAGAGCAAAAGACCCGCCTAAGCTCCAGTCAAAACATATTGGGAATCATTTGCATAGAAAGATGAATATTTATGCCAGAGACTGCCAGGCAAATGGAACGGAGCGAGATGCGGCCAACGGGATGGAGGTGACACATCTTTGAACGGTAAAGCGACCATGTTTGATTTGGTGACTCTTTTTTTGCGCCGAGACTGAGTGGGGCGTTGGGGCTGACTGGAGAGTGGGGAGCTCGTTTGAATAACTGCAATCCCCGTACGCTGTGTTTGCGCAGTCCAGACTCCGGACTCTGCATAATCCAGAAAGTGTTAACGAGCATGGGAGTGGGTGATGGAGGAGTGGGAGTTGGGAGTTGGGAGTGGCCGACTCGCAGTTCTGGGAGCTGTGAGCTCTCCCAGCACGGAAGTTCTATGCGGCACAGTTTACTGCTCCGTTCTCGACTTCACTTGCTAGCGTTGTATAAATATTTGTTGAATGCAGAGTGGGGCACGGACGGAGAGTGGCCTGGAGGGGGACTATTTGATCACCAGATGTAGCACACAAATAATGCTGTGTGTGTAGCACAAGCCAGGGCTACCGAAACTCCAATCTGAAGATATTGTTTTCTCAGATTCTCAAACAGGAACAAATATGCTTTTGCGAGTTTAGCTTTAAATTTGTAGAGTTATTAATAAATGTTTATCATATATTTGAGATAACAGAAACAAATAAGATAAACTAGCTTCGAATAGATGCGAATCTGGAACACCCTTCAGATAGTCCGCTTCCTACATTCATATCTTTACCAATTTCCATCTGATCCTTGAACGGAATACCTTAAACGATTTGTGGGGCAATTCCGCGTCATTCTGCATCAAAACCTGAAAACAAAATTTTCGATCGATATTTTTCGATTTTTCCTGATGGACCCCCTTGTGAAATCCACGATTTCCATTTTGGCCCCAAACCAAACATATATCTTGGCCAGTTTTTATCCGATCCTTGAGCGGAATACCTTAAAAGATTTGGGGGACAATTCCCTACCATTCTGCATCAACACCTGAGAATCCAATTTTTTAACCATATTTTTCGATTTTTTATGGGGGAGCCCCTTGCAAGATCCGGTATTTTTGACTATGGCTCCAAACTATGGATATAACTTGGGCAATTTTTAGCCGATCCTTGAGCGGAATACCTTAAACAAATCGTAGTTCTATTACCCAACACACTCTTTATCAAAAAAGAGTCGACTATCCACCAATCTGAATGCCAAAATATCATCCCACCACAGAAAGAACTCGGCTATCTTATCATCTCGGCCCGGAACACTTTCATCAAGGTACTTGAGCGAAAACATGTTGGAGGTTCTTTTGAAAAGAAACTCTCTCCGCTGAGGAGATCGCTTGGAAGCAAGTGACTCACCGCCAGAAAATGCGGACCTCCAAGCCACGCAAACCCGAGGCCTGGTCTGGGGTCCGGGGCTTGTGCCACACAAAGCATTACTCATAATTACGGGGATTGCGATCGAGTCGGCGGCGCTGCTGACTGCTGATGATAATGATTGACAAACGATTACCCTGGAAGATTGTGGCTAATTGCATTTCGGGACTTTGAATGGAACCGAAAGAACCGTACGCCAGAGAGATCATCTATCCCCAGCTCCATCTTATCGCTGATCGGGAGTGCATTAGTGCTTCGGCAGAGATCTAAAAATAAGCCAAGACAACAAACAAAGAGACGGGGAGCCGAGGAACAGGGGAGTTTCAGCCAACATATGGTGTAATTGAAGCAGATACAAACAATCCTCCAGCGAGCAGTCCACAAATTACGTAAAGTCGGACTAAAATACTTAAATACTCGCACAATCCCAGTGCTAGTTCATTGACTCTTTTTTTTTTTTTTTTTCAACAAAAAGCTACGCACGCTTTTGATGTTTTCGTTTTTTTTTTTTTTTTTTTGGCTATTTAACATGGCTATCTGACATGGAACGAGGAGGAGTCGGAGCGGCGTATAGGTCACGGTAGGCACGGTCGCCAGGGGCGTGACCGTAACAGAGGCGTGGTATTCGCCTGAACTTGCTCACCCAACTGCCAGTGCTACTTATTTGGATGAGCTGTCAGCTCTGGGATCACCTATTTCGTGATGGGATTGTCACTCTTGGATCGTGGATTACAGCACGACTGTTTCAATTATTTAACAGCTAATAAATAAAGAGAAATCTTAAAGAATTAAAAACACAAAGTGAAGCTCTTTATTCATAAACCTTTTACTAACAAAAGAACTCTACAATGGCAAAGTAAAGTCCGGTAATGAGATGTTTGCTCTGCCACTTCATCTGAAAACCCGTCTGGGCCGCTAGGCCTGTGCAGTTTTCTAGAGTCCACAGTTCCCAGTTACGCAATGGACTCCAATCCAAGTCGACGATCAATTAGCGGACAACAGAACCGGCAATTTACCCGGTTGCAGAGTTGGCGTGTAGCGGGTCCATTTGATGGACCTCCTCGCCACTTGCTGTTCCGCCCGCATTGGAATGCAACCCCTCTTGGTTTTCCTGCTCCTCCGCCATGGCCATGACTCCTCTCAATGGATGTCATCGACTCGGAGGAGGCGGAGAGTCAGACCTCTTTGTTCTCCATACTGTATGTCATTTGTGACGACTCCTTCACGGACTCCCTGCTCCGCCTAATGATGGCATCTAATTGGCTTTGCTGCTTCGTTAACTTGGCTTACATGGCACGCCATAAACTAGAGCTACTGCCCCCCAGCCACTGTCTCGTAATCAAGAAATTAATAATCGCATCATGGGACATGGGGCATGGGGCAATCTCTATAACCGACACCACCAAAGAATCCCCACTGCTAATTGCATCTGACGTGAGGCGTAAATGATAACCAAGATACAATGTCGGAGCAGACATTGGGGGCTGGAGATTGTAAGGTGCACGCTCTCGGCGAGTTCATTGCTACCTGGCCAAGAGGTGGCTTTCAGCGAGACCTCTTGGCCAGAATCAGTATCAACATCCCCCGTATGTGTGGATACTATTTAGGCATATTCATTTAAGCAATTCCCATCTGGAACTGGATGTGTTACGAAACTCAACGGCCGGCAAACAATGGGACAGTATGGCCCTGGTTGAGGGGAAACTAAGCCAAGCGGCAAACTCCTAACAGATGATTCAGATACATACTAAACCCGGCTATCTTGCCCAACTTCCGAAAGCGATTTCCCATCCACACCTAGACGGTGTTGACGGTGAGACGTGAGTGTGTGGGTTATCCCCTTAATATTATCTGATGATGTGTTTATAAAAGACTAACAAGTTAATATGAGACTGATTTTTGGGCATTTTTTCGAAGACTAATTCATGCAGATTACTGGCGACTTGATAGTCGAATCCACACCTACAAGCCCCAAACCATTTAGCCAGTTAAGACAGCAATTTAGTCGTTCGCTTGCTCCATAAATATTGAATTCCCACATCATCTATGTGGATTCTAGACCAGCAATTATATGCCAGCTACCCCCACACACACACAGACACACTCAATCGGTATCGAGGTTACCTTCTTTGGCTTTAAAATGAACCAGCTCTCTGGGCTTTCATTCATGAATGTCGTCTTACGAGCTCCAAGACACAATATCCACACAATGAGGGCTCACATAAATTAGATGGCAACTGGATCGACTGACTAACTTAGGGGCTCAGGGGCTTCAGCTAGCTCTGGGAGCAACCTGTGAGAAAGTGATGTCAGGTGGATTAAATGAAATGGGAGTAGAGTGCCTAGTCATGCCAGAGTGTTATATTGAAAGTGTAATACTTAGTCCTCTTACAAATGGCTAAGAACGAAGACCCACAACCATCACTTCGCGAAAGAAGGTTACTTCGTATTGGGACGTGTAATGTGGAGCTGGGTTACACCACTTGGTCTTAGAGCACGTGGATGGCCAAAAAGAAGAAAAGTACTTCAAGACCTTCAAGACTTCTTCTTTATTTTCATTAATTTCCCCCCCGCTTGGAGCCAACTAATTTCGTGGCAAGTGCATTTCAAGTTGAAATTGAAACCAAAAACAAAAAAAAAAACACGAAATTGAAACTTAATCCGAAGTGGGAGTGGAGTGGAAGTGGAACCACTCGGGGGCATACATATGTGGGCGGAAATGAGTCACTTGAGTCGAACCGCCCTGAATTTTGGTTTAAGAGCCGACCCGGCCTGCAAATTAATTTTAATATTTTATGAGACGAGTCTGAAATGGCAATTCGATTTCCAAACCACACTAAGCACACATACTTTAGAGTTAAATATTTAATTATGGCCTTAATCTAATGGACTTTTGGGTCATTTAATGTTTAAAGACATCATTAGGCCTTCGAATCTCATGCTCACCCTTGCTGCCTTTGAGGATGCTGTTGGGAGCACCTCCTCTACCAGCGACTGGTCCTCCACTGCCGTTGACTTCTCCGACGGGTGTTCCATTGCTCGGCAGTCCGGACACAAACTGATTACGCACCGACATCTGACTGTTTAGCGAGGAAGTGCCACTCAGCGAGGTCACATCCTCGCGGGAGGCGGCGGCTGTCCCAGCTGGCTGGGACGACTTCTTGATTGCCGGCGGTGGCGGCGGGCGCGAATGATGGTGGATGCCGGGTGGTGGCGCTAGACCGGCAGTCTTTTCGCCATTCCCATTGCCAACCACATCTGCGGAGCCAGAGACGGATCCAGCTATGTCGTCCACATCGTTGCCATCGCCATTATCGTCCACGTTGTCGCGGCTGGAATTGAATTTTCTGCCGCTTCCGTTGGCAAGGCTAGAATTTAGATTTGAGTTTCCGTTAAATGTTGCAAAACTGGTCGGAGTAGCAGCAGGATGTGGATGTGGATGTGGATGTGAGTGCTGATGTTGATGTTGATGTTGGTGGGAAGTGTTCAGAGGCGCCAACTGCTGTTGCTGTTGCTGCTGCTGCTGCTGTGGTGTTTGTTGATAGAAGTGGTTGCTGAAGTGCGACTGCTGTTGCTGGTGCTGCTGCTGTTGCTGGAGCATTAGGTAATCCGTGGGAGACTTGGATGCGGTTACGCCCCTGACAGCCACACCTGCTCCTCCGCCGGCCGATGCCGTTGTCGTGGCCGTGATTATTGGCATTTTAGAAACGGGTATCTTGTTGGATATCTTTTGTTTGTTTTCAGCGTTCTACAGCCCAGTGCTTTGTCTGGCCATTGCATTCGCGTTGAAGGCGTCTTCTCTTAATCGTTTTTCATTGGGACTTCATTATAGTATCTATCAGGGAGCTGCCAAACGGAATAATTAAGCGAGAAACCATTAATTAGCAATATGCAAAGTAATATGAAAACAATTTGCACGGCAAGAGCCATAAAAAAGTGCCATAGATGTGAGTCACAGTGTGAAATAGGATCTCTTCTGGATGAGGCTACCAAGAGGCTTCTTGGCCTGGCCAAGATGTGTGCCAGCCAGCACATAAATTCAGAAATACTTTAAATATCTAACATTGCTGAGCTCCGAAGCCAACTATCCAGTTAGACAGCTCCGGGCCAGACACGATCATTGTTCAGTGGCTAGCTCTCGACTCGGCAGGCAGACTTGCAGCTCCAACTGGTCTCGCTCCTCCTCCTCCAGCTCCTCCTCCGTGGAGCACCCCTTCTATTGTTGACATTGCATTTTTAAAGACTCTGCTTTGGACTTTCCCATGACAGACATATATAATTATAATAATTTCTTGCAAATTCCATGGCGGCTTTAACTTTTTTTGCTTCAAATTTTCGCCAGTTAAAGCAATTGAGTTAATTCCAAAATGTTTTTTTTCAGCCTTGAAGTGGTTTTTTTTTAACGAGATAAATCGTTTAATTGCCAGCTCACTTATTTTGTTTTATGGCGAAAACTTTCTTTTGCTTTTTTTTGTACAGAAAATTATTGATAGGAAAATTGGGAGTCCCAAGACAAAATTATGAATAAGAGGGCAGAAATATAAGAAAAGTTAACTGTGCGAAAAAAAGGGGCATCAAACACGACAGCCACATAAAGTTCCTCAAGCGAAAAATTTACTCTTATGTGAAAAAAACACACTATATTGTACTTCAGGCAGAAGACGAGCCGTTAAAAATGGAAAACTGAGAGGCCACGAGAGAAGAAGGAGCTGCGGGCCAGAATTCCAGCAAACAGAACAACAAATGCGAGAAACGAGTTTTTCAGGGCACGCCACTGCCACCAGTCACCAGTTACCGCCACCAGCTAGCAGCCACCAGCTACCAGCCAGCAGATCGCCAGAAATCCAAAAACTGAAAACGAAAAGGTAACCCCCACAAGTGCACAGGAAGAAAAGGATATGAAGGATAATAGTTTATAAAATATAAAGATAATATTCATGAGAAATAAATTGTGATGAGCTTAGCTATCTTTAATCTATCTATCTATAATTTAAATAAAATATATTAAATGAGTCCTTAATTTCTCTGTGTGTATTCAGGTAAAAGGAAAACCATTGTGGTGGTTTGTTTCAGTTGCCTCGCCTAAAAGAGACCTAAAACGTACCACAAAATGCCCAGCCACCTGTCGTCCGAGCTGGCCAGGAGCATTAGAGTTGGGGGAGCCTAACTTTCGACTGCAATCAGGCGCAACGCACGACCGACGACCAGGTTGCCGTCAACAAGGGGAGCGCCAGCCACAAAGCCAGCAATTTCACTTCATGGGTGAAATTCATTTCTGCGAAGCCATTGCCAAGGTAATGAAAAACAAACCAGAATTCAGTGACAACTACTTCTTTATTTCCTAATTCGCACCCAATGGCCGGCCATCGATCATAAATAAACACTCCAGCGACGACTGGTGGTCACTGGCATGGAATGGAATGGCATTGACCAAATATTAGAGAAGCAGATAAACAATTTTCAATCAAACACTTTCAAAAATCGCACCTTTTTTCTTCCAGTTTGTTTATTTATTTGGCCAGACGCGAGACGTGAGGGATCAATGATGATGATGATGAAGATCGTTATTGGCAGGCCAACCCAGGCAGGCAGGCAGTATCAGTACGAGTGCCGGGCACCACTTTCCATTTTTATGGCGGTTTTCGGTTTCCAGAGGCGATGAAAACTGCAAAACGCGTTTCTCAAACAGCACACACACAACACACACACACGGGCACTGGCACTGGCACTGGCACTGAGATGCGGTGGCACTTAATAACCGTGATAATATGGCCAAGTCTGGACTTGTTATTGCCGCCGATTGGATCGAAAAACACGTTGGATAGATGATGCACACCTGTTGGATGGATGCTGGGTGGCGAGAGCAGTGGCTTATATTGCGTTTATTTGCCGTTTATATTCGCATCCGATGGATAGTTGATTTTCCCGCTGGAAAAGCACACGGAGCAGAAGCGTCGACGCGAACCGAACACGCCAGAAACTCAGAAACAAATGACGCGAAGGAGGCCGAGCCTCGCTGATAAAAACTGAATAAAACCTGTTGCTTGCCCTCCACATACACACACGCGCAATGCGACCACTGCACAGCGCCACAGGAGAGCCAGGTGCTCTTTCTAATTTAATTTAAATACTGTTACTTTAAAAATGCACATTTTCACCTCGATGGTTCAACAGAAAGGTATAGTTTTTATTTATTAAACAAACAAAAAATAAACAAAGCTAGGTGCGTTGGGTTTGAATATGGTGTGACCATTGACCGCAAAACTATAAATACCACGTTATCGGCTATCGGTTATCGGGCAAGCCGCCATTAAGTCGTTATATTCAAAATTAAACAGTAACAACACTTAAATTCCCATTTACTTAATGTCCCATTTAGATTCTGAAAAATAACATAGCACTTTATTGTATGCCCATAATTTTGATAATGAAATATTCTTTTTGGGTCTATCATACAGGTGCAAAGATGATTGGAGCCGGCTTCTTGCCCTTTTCCTTTTCGGCTTTTTCTGCCAATTCCTCCTTAACCACTTCGGCAATATCATAGATTTCTGACTTGTGCTGTAGATTTTTCAATAAAGTAGATTATTGAAGAAATAATAAGATTATAGCATGCATTAACCTTTAGTTGGTTGATGTAAAAGGTAAAGGGAACATTTCCAGTGATTGGATCAATGGCCACGGGCCACATTGCTTCCAATTCTTCGTCAGTAAAAGGTTCCCCTTCCTCCGACATCAACTTTCCAAAATACTCCTTGGTCAGATATTTTTTATTCTCTGGATCTAGGGTCTGAAAGGCCTCGAGAATCTTTACAGCCGGCGCCGGTTGCATTCTGTGCAAAGAAATATGTTTTAAAAATTGCTCAAAATTTCCGTTGAATCATCTCACTGTTTGTCCATTAGGAGGAGGGAGACGTGACCCATGAACTTGGTTAAATGAGTCTCGCCCGGGTAGTCTTGCGACTCTGTGGCCTTGATCACAGCTTGAACCTCCTTTTCAGTGGGCACACAGCCCAAGAATCGGAGGACGTTGCCCACATTTCGGGTATCTATGTACTTATCACCATGCGTATCAAAAATGCAAAACGCTTCCGAAATTAGGACCTCCAGGTCGTTATTTAGGGAAACTGTGGATGGTAGATTGCATTAAAACAGGATAAATCGGACATGGTATCATCCTCTGCTTACCGCCAACCTCCATTGCACTTAATTTTATTTAACACTTATGCAATTTTCGTTGTTAAATAATCTCCACGGAAAATTTTCAGCCACTTAAAATTTTTTTGAATATTTCATGTACTGAAATTGTCGATACTGAATACTTCTCTGATTTTGAATTAAAAGCCAAGTGACAGGTTTTTTAAACAAAAGCCTAAGAGCCATTTTATTTTTAATGGCTTATTTTACAGATTTGATTTATTCTAATCGTACATATTTAAAAAGCACGCCTTTTTTTGTGGGACCTGCTGCTTTTCTAAAAACTAGTGCCTTGGCAACCCTATTTAATGGGCAAGCGGTAGGCGTAAACGCCCATTGCCACAAACTGGGCACACTGCGCCCAACCAAAAACAGCCACGTCAACTTTTTCCATCCACCCACTTGAGAAAGAACACGACAGCCCAGAGGAAAACTAGTTGCAAAGGTGACTAAGAAAATTGCGTGAGACAAAGGCCGAAAAGCCCGAGGCAATGAAGAGGTGCAAACCTGAAAAGCGTCCGAGAAGCGCAGTCGCAGCCAACGAGACAACATAATCAAGTCGCGAAACAGAAATCAGATAAAGTTCAGATCGGAAACAATGCAAACCTAATACGGAAGCGCCTCTAACAAGTCGCAACCACAACGCATTTTAATACACACAACCTGAACAGCAATTTTTTCACCATGGCCCCCACCGCCAATACAGTTTTGATATCCGTACCGCGGACAGTGGGAATCACATCAGCCTCGCTGCCCAAGCTTCGACCAGCACCCCTCACGGCTGCCCTTCTGAAGGCTAGCTCATCGCCCACACCCTCGAGCTCGGGATACGCTTCGTCCTCAAACAGTGTTATAGAGGAGGAGACCATGGCGGCAGCGCCGCCAAAGGCCAAGAAGCGCCGCCTCGACCACTTGACCTGGGAGGAGAAAGTGCAGAGAAAGTAAGTTTGAATAAATGATTCCCTTCTGACCGAGCTAAAAGTTCCCTACCCCCTTAATTATACAGGAAGCTAAAGAACCGGGTGGCAGCACAAACATCGCGTGACCGCAAAAAGGCCCGCATGGAAGAAATGGAATATGAGATCAAAGAACTAACAGACAAGACGGAAATACTTCAGAACAAGTGCGACAGCCTACAGGCGATCAATGAGTCGCTATTGGCCAAGAATCACAAACTGGACTCTGAGCTGGAGCTCATGCGACAGGAACTCGCCGAATTGAAAGAGCAGCAGCAACAGCTCTCCAAATCCACCGCCACAACCATCATCACCAACACCAGCAACAGCCAATCCAACGCCAGCATAGGCGCTGAGGGCTGTGCGTCCACAAACCTTGGATCCGCAGCATCCAATGCTGACCCTCTGCAGCAGGGTACACATCAAGTGGACACACAGTCGTCAGCGCGTCTGCTGACGGAGCAGCTGAAGAGCAGCCGGAGCCTGGCTTCTCTCTGGAAGGTTGTGGCCCTCTGCCTTCTCTACAAGACATGCTTGGCGACGACGAAGAATTCGACGTCCGGCGTCTCGAAGAGCTGGCCGAAAGTCTGCTCGCAGATATCACCGCAGACCTGGAGACAGGCCCTGGAGAGGGCTGCTCAGCTGCTGCCGAAGATACAGGCAAGCCGGAGCGACTGCCTGGATCAGTGGTGGGGTCCACAACAGAGCGCCTGGAATCCAGCGGGCATAGAGCTGGTGGCTTAGAGAAGGAAGAGGATACCAACAAAAAGCACAGCCTTAATGTGCCGGTGTTGGAGTTAAATGGAAACAAACAGAAAACAGAAGTGCCGGTCCCGACGACAACAACCACAGCCAAGACAGAAACGGCAGCGCCAATCGCTTCAGTCATGCAGGGAACTCCGGATACGGTTTATGGCACCTACGATGCCAAGACGAATTCGATCACCATTGTAATGGACGGCGACGCAGTGCCGGTTAATGAGGCCGTCATGGAGATTTACAGCGACGGTGTCACCGCTGGCGACGACGCCACAGATGTGGTGATGAAATGTCCGCCGCCAGCGACGTCGCCGTCGCAAGTCTATCTCAATGTGGTGAATGCCACGGAAGACTCCGACGACGAGAGCTTCGAGTCTTTTGAACGGTTTCTCTGCCCTCGCGTCAAGGCAATCTCACCCCTGGCTAAATCTCCTGCGTTGTCCCTGCACTCAGCGACCTCAGACCACGGCTATGAGTCCATACTGGGATCGCCATCATCCACACCACTCACCCTGCCCGTCGACGAGGAAGATTTCGCGTGGCAGAGCAATTTTGATGAGCTATTCCCAAGTTTGATTTAGGCCCTGGGCTTGGTGATCGTTTTTCAAATTGAAAATTATGTTGGCCCAACGTTCGTTCTCTCTGTTTAATTGTTAAGGTTGGCAGCCGCTTAAAGTTAAGTTACTAGTTATAGGCTGTATAGAATTTCGTCATCGAAGGCTTTACATATGATATTCATTTTAAGCACTAAGTTTAACTGTATGTTTCCATTTATGTTTAACACTTTATAACCACATAGGCTTACATGTTCTTATTGTAATGTGCTCAATGGATTTGCTAAAACATTCGCAAAAAAGATATATTCAAAATATAAACAACCCAAACCAAAAAACTACTATTTGTGTTTTCTACCATTTTTTATTATTTCAGGTTCTTGAACCATATCTACCCCTATAACCATCAGGCCATCATAACTTAAATCAGGCCATATTTTGTGACGCAATTTCAACATGCGCAGATACTATTGCGGGTAAATAGAAATGAGTCACTTTCTTTTCTATTCGTAGGTGTACTATGACCCAGCCTTTACGGAAATAATCATTTCACGCTAATCTAATGAGATTATTTTCTATCATTTTAACTGATGTTAAATAAAGCAATAAAAAAAATTCTTTGAAATAAGAGAAAGCATATTTTATGAGCCATTTCATTTAAAAGTTACAAACCTACCCTCGGAAAACTTAAAGGTTGAAAGAGGTTGCCAGATAGTTTCAATAGAAAAAGTATTAATGATAATAAGCAATAAGCATAACGAAAATATAAATATATATTTGTTTATTAAAAACTTAACAAAAACTTGATAAACCTTATAGACACTTTATAAAATGTATGTCTTTTTTAAAATCTTCCTATTTTTCTGAGATGGCAGCCTTAAAGTGGCCAGTCAGGCAGCACTGATTAAAATAATACCTTTTAAACATCATAACGTTTATAAACAACTTTAAATTAAAATAAAAAAATAATTATAAATTAACATTAAAACTGTACAGAATCGAAATGCCAGAACAAGCCAAGGAAACTGCAGCTGCCGCTGTGGATTCACCTGCCACCGTACCCGTCAGTTCCCTGTCCCAGGATTCAGGTGCCTTGGAAGAGTTGGATTTGGAAGACAAGCCTGTTAAAGCAACGAAGAAATCCAAGAAAGGACGCCACTCGGAAGAGGAAATGGAATTCAAAAAGCTTGCCCAACGTCGTATTAACGTGGCCGGAGCACCCAAGATGCCGCTAAACGGCTATGTGCGTTTCATGAACGACCGCCGGGAGGAGCTGCGACGCGAGCAGCCCCAGCGCACTGCCCTGGAGCACACCAAAATCATAGGGGAGGAGTGGCACCAGTTGTCGGAAGACCGCAAGATGCCCTACATGGAGGCAGCCGCTAAGGAAAAGGCCATGTAAGAGAATCCCTCCATCTGTTCCAAGAATTTGTAAATATTTTTTTTAATTTTTCAGCTATCAGGAGCAGCTGCAACTTTTTCTTAAGGAACACCCCGAAATTTTGGCCAAGGAGCTGGCAAAGGCCAAGAAGGCAACCAAGGTAGAACCCACTCCAAAAGAAAACACCAGCGCCGCCAAGGGTAAGAAACCGAAGGCGAAAACGACGCCCGTAAAACGCCAAAGCGAGGATCCGGACGACATCCCATTGGCCCAAGTCAAACGGACTCCCACACCTCCAGCTCCTGCTCCTTTAGCAGCGCCAGTTACGACACCTGCACTCAGTTCCCAGCCAGTACCACCAGCGGCCGTCATTACTCCGCGTCCCCTTCAACCCGGAGAGATTCCCATCTACACAAACGAGTTCATCGAGCACAATCGCAGCACCGAGAACGAGCTGCGCACCCTGCGCAAGGCCAAGACTGATCTGGAGCAGCAAAACGCGGTGCTGGAGCAGCACGTGGACAATACTAAAGCTGGCTATGCGAAAGTAATGGCCGAGGTGGCCGAGCTGAAGGAGGAAAATGTGCGGCTAGAGTCCTACCTAAGTGCCCTCCGACAAAAACTGGTGACATCGCTGGTCGGCATTTCGCTCCCCTCTTTTGAGTCAAGCGGCCCAAGCCTGGAGAACGTTGACAAGTACGTCCGCCAGTTGTCATCCCTTGCCGGCCAGCCAAACAACACTGCACTCCTGAAGGCGCGGGAGGCACTGCGCAAGCTGGACACCTCCAGTCTGCTAAAGCCCTAATCGCCACCGTTCCAGTATAAGTCTAAGAATACGTTTAAGAACTATTAACCATTTAATTTATGTCCTTACATTAATGTGTTTGTATCAGATTAAACCCGCACTCTATAATTTACAACAAAGATTAGTTTTCGTTGTCTTCGCTGCGCGAGGAGATGTTCCCAATGTTGCGGAAGCTGCGAAGACGTGGAGTGCGCGACAAAGTATCAGTTGTGTCATCGCCTCGCTGGATCTTGGCACGATGGAAATAGAAGTTGCGGAGGACATAGTATCCGCCCAACAGCATAGGAATAACCATTATTGGGTGACACACCAATCCCAAAGCGAACAAAAAAGTGGCCATCATTAGGTTGGTGAGAGCCTCTATTAGGTTGAAGACGGATTAAGGAATCAAATACCAAAAGACCCACTCACGTTGAATATGCCAAACCGTGGCCACCAAGGTGTAGATGGCGGCTGAGATGGTTTGGAGGATTCCGTATAGTAAGGTGAACATTTTCACACTTCTGATGATATAGCCCGAGGGAGAAATATAGCCCTTTCCGACACGACTGCCAAATGTGAGCTGGACTGGGACCAGAATAATGTGACAAGTTATGAATGGAATGCTTGGAAACAAATATACATCAAAGCTAAATTTATAATTCAATAATAATAACTAAAAAGGCAAAGAAAATGATATATTCTTGCTTCACACAGCGAACAGTTGGTTCATTTATTATTTAAACAAAATAGTCGTCGTTTCACTTCTCGTAAATAAACTTAAGAGCTCTTTCTTAGTTGCTTTCGATTCTTAGTTTTTTTTCTTTCTTAGGAACAGCAGAACTAAACAAAAAATAAATTAAAACTTAAAAAGAAATCGTTTCGTTTGATGTTTTTTTGTTTTGTTTTGTTTTTCAAGAAATAAGTTCTAAATTATATAATATAGTTAAGGTTTTATAACAAAATAATTTAATGAGATAATAAATGAAGGGCGCAGACTTCAAAAATATATTCCTTTGAATGGGAGGCAGATGATCGCGGATTTGGCGGCGCATCCATCCCCCTCCCAGGGTCAAAGGCCATCACTATGGTTGGTCAAACTGTCTCACAGCGTTTCATAAAAAGGAAATATATGTATGTATATTACGTAGAATTCCGTAGGGTCCTTGGAATCCATCATCAATCAAAAATGCGAATCGCCTTTTTCATTTCGTTATTATTTTTAGAAATTTGTGTTTTTTGTTTTCTTGTTTTTGTTTTTTGTTTCTTTTTTTTAAGTGTGATTTAGATTTCAAATCATCTGTTAAAGTAATCGTTTACTTTGCGTATTAGAAGGGGAGATACTGAATGTGTATTTGGTGTACTTTGTAGACGGCCATCTGGCCCCAAAACAAGTGGCTTAAATGAGCTGGTAGGTAGGCGGCCTCAATCAAAGGGAAGCATTGAGGTCCCTCTAGGACAATTTTAATTGGAATGCCAAATATAAAAAAAAAATTAAAAAAAGGGTAGCTTTTTTGAAAAATTGTAAAAACATAAAAAGAGAGAATTGTTCAGCAATTCTGGGAGCTTGAAATGAGCTGCATTCTGATGCTCTGATTAAATTTGAAAGAAAACTGCTTATTCATATTACGGACATTCAGATATTGTATGCAAACGGCTGTGAATCCGGCTCCTGCATCCTGCTGTTCGCGGTTGCTCTTCCTAGTTCATATAAAGTATAATAATCTCAAACTTGTCGGCGCAGGTGCAAGTGCGCGGACGAAGACGACGACGAGGGCGTCAAGGACTGCTGCTGCTGCTGTTGCTTTTGGCGTCAGGCATCCGTACCATTCGGGTTCATGCCCACCGGCGACACCACCATCATGTTGCCCGTCTTGGGCGTGTACACACTGGCGTTAGGATCCAACGTGGACGAACCGTTTCCGTTGGCGGCAGCAGCATTTGCCGCAGCCACCTGCAGTGCAGCAGCCACACTGACTGGCACCATCTGCTGCTGGGAGACGGACACACCGCCCTGTTGATGCTGCTGGTGTTGCTGATGCTGCTGGTGCTGCGGATGCTGTTGGTGTTGCTGATGCTGCTGATGTTGCTGATGTTGCTGGTGCTGCTGATGCTGCTGGTGCTGCTGATGCTGCTGGTGCTGATGCTGTTGGTGTTGCTGATGCTGCTGATAATCCTGCGCACCGCTCAGGCTAAGCATGGGAGAGGACGGTCCCGGAACCGACTGCAATGGCGGCGTATCGTTCATGCGCAGAATGCTGCTGGTCGGGCCATGGGGTCCCGTGTTCATGCACAGTGTGTCCGGCATTACAGCCAGTAGCTGCGCTATCTTGGCCTTGAGATCAACGACCTCTTCCTCCTTGGAGCGACGATGGTCTGCCAGGACAAGGAACCATTAGAATTCGTTTTTAATTTCGAACTGGAAACTGGATACTCACTGTCAGATATTTCAATCTGGCGCTTGGCTGCGCCCAGAGCCGAGAACAAGTCCAGCTTGACTCTCGTCTCTGCGGAAAGATTCTTCTCCAGCGTAGAATTCTTGTCCTGCATTGCGGCGAGGGCGTTCATCAGCAGCTCCGGATCGGGCTGGGAGGATTCAAGATTTCGCAGTTTAGCCTCGAGCATGCGATACTAAAAATGGTTAAGAAATTCGATTTATATAAAAACTTTAGGCGTTTAAAAATAGGCAGGCATACCTCTTGCTCCAATTTCCGTCCATGCTCCACCGCCAACTGCTTGGACTCTTCCGATTGCTTGAGTTCAGCGCGCAGCCGCTTCAGTTCCTCGTCCATCTGCTGGCGACGCTGCTTACACTGGGCACTGCACTCGGGACGAGCCGCCTTTTCCTCGGCAGCCTTTCGCGCCTTCTTTTCGTTGGCCAGCTGCGAGTCCAGCGACTGCTTCTGGCGGCGCTCCTCGTTCAGCCTCCGCTCCACGGTCTGCAAGTTAAGCATATCGGAATGACGCGCATTGTTCAGCTCCTGGATGCGCTTCTCCAGCTCGTCGCACTCCTTCTGCTTGGCCTGCAGGGTGGACTTGCTGGTTAGGTTGGCGTCCAGCTTTTGGCGCAGCTCATTCTCGATCTGCTTCATGTGACTAATCTCGGCACGGTACTTCTTCAAGTCAGCCTCTAGCTTGGAACAGGTTTCACATATCTTGGAGACCACCTTGCTGGCGATCCGGGCAATGGCATCGCCCGATGTGGAGCTCGCCGATGATGACACCGAACTGGTATCATTGTTATTGTTGTTGGCCGTGTTCTCCTTGTCCTTTTCCTTCTGTTGCTGGGCCAGTTGCTGTTGATGGCTGTGATTGTCCTTGACAGAATTATCCTTTTTCCCGCGATTACGTCGACCTAGTGGGAGTAGTAATAGAGGTTTAATAATTTATTTTAATAGTTATTAATAAACACATACCTTTGGGCGCCTTTTCAGTTGGCGCTGTTGCTTCAACCGTCGCCGTTTCTTCAACCTCCAAATGATTCGCATTTCCATTCGGCACTGCGTTGCTTGCCTTTTTGTCTAAAAAAGTTAAAGGTTTAAAGGTTATATTTGTTCACTATATTATAGAATAATTAATAAACACTCACCGTGCTTATCTTTTCCCCCTTGCTGCTGTTGTTGTGGATAGTGGTTGCTATCCCAGTCTGACTTCTCCTTATCCTTATCCTTACTATTACTTGATGTGGCTGTTGCGGCTGATGTGGTTGCTGTGGCAGCACTGCTATCGACCTGGTGATAGTTGTGGTTGCTATTTTTACCCCCATGCCGTGTAGCGTTGTTGTGCTCATTATCGGCTGCGTCGGCCTTATTCCGATGCTTATCCTTGTCCATGCTGCGGCGATGGTTCCTAGAACCGCCAGCATGTCCGTTGGAGGTGGCTGCAACAAGATATTTATAGAATTTGTCGTTAATTGAATGTAGTCGTATTTATAGACGTTCAACAATAAAGTAAAAGCATATCATTGACATCGCGAGGTAACAGGCTGGATAACTGGTTAGTAGGTCAGGTTGGGTCGCTCGTGAAGGGGAAACAATGGCATGAAACAACTGCTTTCGATGCTTGACTACCGAGTGGTTGCTGTGAGTTAGACATAGCATGAAAGCCTCACAGGCGGTTACTTATGGTGGAGTCATGATTATGGGTGGCATGCGCATACAGAAACGTACAAATGCGACTAGTAGACAACGGAGGGATCTGTGAGGGTCAGCTTAGGGCAGCAGAAGACTTTATTACCGCCACAACAACCGTCAGCATCGGCACTGTCTGCAGTAAAGGTACAAGAGGAGGCCGAAGAAGGCGGACTTTGGTGCTGTGTCGTCGGGCTCGCAGCCACAATTGCTGTTGTTGTTCTATCGGAGTGACATGAGACGGTATTGGAAGAAGTGGATGCTGCACCTGTTGTGGCTGCTGTTGCCGCCGACACCGACGACCCCGTCGACACCGTCGACTGTTTGCCTGAACAATTTGAAGACGAAAAGGAACCAGAGGACAAGGAAGTCACTGTCGTCGCACCTGCAGCGGAAGACGATGACACAGCGGACGCCGCCGAGCTGCCATTGTAGTTATCGCCGGCACTATTATCCTTGCTGCTGCTATTTGGGTTACTGCTGCTATTCCCATTACTGCTGTTGCTGTTGCTGCTGCTGTTGTTATGGTGGTGATGATGATGATTGCTAGAGCTGCTGCTGGCGCCGGCGCCGCCGCTGTGATGATGCTCGTGATGGTTTTGTGCTTGCGTGGCAGTGGCCAGTATTCCGTTGGCTGCCGCGGACACTGTGGTTGGTGTAACCAGGCCAGGCGACGTCGCCGATCCGTTGGCCACCACAGCCGTGCTAGAGGAGGAGGAGGCAGGTGCTCCCGCAGTTGCCGCCTCCTCGGCGGCCTCTTCGGCCGGCAGCGCCTGCTGCAGGAGCTGCATATAGAACTCGTTGTCCTTGGCCACCTCGCGCTGCTTACGCTGGCGCATGCGGTAGCCGACATAGCTTTTGAAGCCAAATCCAAGTGTGACAACGGGATAGCCAATACTGCAAATGGAGAGGATCTCTAAGATATTGTTCTACCATCCATCTAGTTTATAAGCCTTACCAGTGCGCCGCGAACGGCCGGCAGAGATCTAAATGCGGCATATGGCGACTGTCCTTCCATCGAATGCCCACCTCCAGATAGACGAACAGCATCCAGAGTATTATGGTGGGCAGACAGATGCCTTTGTCTGCAAGAGAAATTGACAGAGAAGTTAGAAAGTATAGTTATAAGAATTGGAGTTAAGATGACGCACCTGTGTGCCAGACATACTGCACCCAGACATACGTGCTGGCCGCGAAGAGCAGCCAGTGAACGGGTATGAAGAACAAACAGACCAGATCCGACGTTATCGCTATGCATACGAATAGCACGGAGAAGGCCTGCAATATAATTGGTGATGATAAGTATTGGTTTTGAAGGAATGGATGGATGGAGGGAGGGTCACTTACCAGGCCCTTGTACTTGAAAGAATCGTGCACCGAGCGCAGGAGCAGCCAGAAGGGCCACAAGAACTCGAAGCGGAACATGAACATGAAGTCCGCCACCATAACGATGGCCCAAAGTATTAGAAACTTCATATACAGAACAGTTGTGCTAAAAATTTAATGAAAATTAAAGAGAATTATTAATCACAAGTACAATATATAATTAAGAGCTAGTCTTTAGACTCCAATACTTGTTATTTTATGATTACGACACTTCAGAAAAAGGGCCATAAATTATTTATAGAACAGATTAGTCCAATTAAGCAAACAAAACATAACGATGAGGCGGACGGACGGACGGATGGACGGAATGCCAAAGCGAATAGCGTCCAAAACACGAGCAATAAGGCGCAATCAAAAAGTAAACAAACTTATTAATCAAAGAAATTAAGCAGCGAAGAGAACAAGTTCAACCTCAAGCACACACACACTCGACACTCGGACTCACGCTCTCGCGCGTTGGCGGTTGTGCGTAAGAATTGAATATTTTTGATTTTGTATTTTTTGCGTCTCAAAAATGGTGATGATAGGGGATTAGTTTGGAGTACTTTGGAGTATGAGACACTCACCTGCCGTACATGCCCTCTGTGATTTTGTTGCGCTTCATCGGCCGGCGCAGTTTGCCGCAATCCGCGTTGCGTCGCTTCATTTTTGGATGTGGCGGTGTATGGCGTGTGTATGGACCGTGAGATCTTCCTCCGCCTTTCCTAGATTTTATTTCTCCTTCCTCCCAACCTCTTAGTCTGCTTGCTTAATCGTATTGGATGAGTAGTCGTCGTCGTCTCCCCTGCTTCTCCACTTTAGACTCAATTAACAGATGCTTCTGCTGCTGCTCTTCTTGCTGATGGCATCGATAGCGATGTCGGAGTGGTTGTGGTTGCTTTTGCTTTTGCTGTGGCCTCTGCTGCCGGCGCGACGGCATCTCATTTACATCTCATGCGTGTGGAAAACTCTTTTGGCCTCCTGCTGAGCCGGCTTAGCTTGCTGTCTTCGCGCTGCAAAGAGACGGAGCGGGGGGATATGGATGAGAAAGAGCACCTTAAATAGCACTACCTGATATCCTAGTTCTAGTTCACCCACAAGGACCAACAATAAGCTCGAAATAATCAATGGGAGTGGGAGTGTGGGAGTTCCAAGACGTAACACGGAATCTAAGCCAATTTCCGCGAAGAGGGAGGGGGGGAGCCCAGGGACACTTTTCAACATGTGGATGTTGCTGGGCTGGATGATGATGCTGCTGCTGCCCGGTGGAACGTGGACCAGCAAACACACACACACACTGGCGCAACCAGTGCTGGTCCTGGTACGGAGCCACTGCGACTGCGCCAACTCAATCGGAAGCGGAACTATGCAGACTTCAAGGAAGCAGAGCAGAATCAGTGGCCTGGCATCCTCGTGTGTATGTATTCGGCGAAAAATGTTTATAAATAGCATCCAAAAGTGGAGCGCATCTATATATCTGGCATGGCCATTGGCCACACATGGCATAATGGGAGGCGGAAGCTCCGCTTACCGATGACGTCGGGGGCTGTTGCTCTTCTGTTCGATGTCCTGGACACTGATTCTGATTCTGGGTCTGTCCACTGACTGTTTTAATCCGCCATTTTGTAATAGCCATAGACCTGTTGTGAAATAGGAGGAAGGGGGAGGCTCCTCCACCCATTCCCACTCTGGAGTTACAAGAGCTTTCTGAGGCATTTTTAATTGCTCATCTTTTGTTATTTTATGAATTATGCAACTGCCTATGTCTAATTGCGGTTTACGGCATTCGTAATAACCAAGTAATCTTTGATTTCTTTTTAATCATCAACATAATCGAGTAGGGAGAGTGGGAGGAGGAGGCATCTTGCCCAGAAATTTCCAAATTCTGACACTTTATTGCATTTTCATTCCTCCCACGCCTTCCGATTCCTATTCTCCGCACTTTCTCAATTGCATTTCGGCGGCCAAAAACGAGATCGGGTCGACACCATCTCCTCCCACCATTCCACCCCGTCTCTCAGCTGTTCGGTGGCGCGCGCTCCTCGCATTTAGAAACGAAAACCACAACAACACGGGCAGAGGCACAGCCACAGGCCTCAAGATTTGAGTGACTCGCAGCCGAAAGGCTAAAGAACTTTGATAAAATGTCACTTGCCATTAGGCTTTTTATTTTATTTCATTTGTTTTTTTCTCTTTTTATTCAAATTACTTAAAGAACTAGCCACGTTCTGGATAAAGAGCAGCCATATCGGAGGAATAAAATGACTTAATATGGGAATTCGGGCGATTCTGGCGATGTAAATAAAGCAAAAACTGAACACTCATTGATGCCGGTGTCTCGATCACCTTCGTTTTCCCAAAATAGCCAGAAAAAAACAAAACATCAGTGTGTTGATGGTATGGGTTGTGGGGTATCGCGTCCATGGGTGTAGGGACGACCCCCCTCTGTCAGGAAGGATGACGGATAATGATTATTAATCAGTTCTGCCCTTAATTTCATCATAAAGTGTATATTCTTATTATTATTTAGACTCCCCCTCTCCCATTAATGGGGCACCCATGCTCGCAAAAAAAAACAACAAAAACAAACGAGGCGGACGAAAAGTGAAAAGTTGTTCGAGGACTGCCTGGGGGGTAAGGTGGGGGCAGAGCCATTTTATGGCGATGGGGGTGAGCTTTCGAACAGCATCCACACAACCACATCCACATCTACATCCACACCGAGTGCTGCCAGGAAGGGAGCGCAAGGATGCTGTCAGCGCCGACTGCGGTTACGTTTGCTAGGGACACCTATGTATGTTTTTTTTTTTTCTGTTTTTCACACTCCTCACCCATACAAACAGAGAGCTCCCCCCTGACTGCTGCCTGCCTGCCTGATATTTAAAGCATTGCAAAATTTGCCCACGTTTTCCAACGTTTTTGAGCTCAATTTTCGGCCCCTTTGGACGCTCACGATAGGCTTCCGATTATTTCACTTGGTTTTTCACACGTTTGGCTTGCCAATTTATTTACTTTTATGCGGATTTTTACACAATTTGCACATTCCCACAAACTGCCGTGTGTATGTATATGTATGTGCCTCGCTTACGTGTGTGTGCGCTGGTAGTGTGGATTCTTGGCACCCGAAAAACGTCGCACTATTAAGCTGCTTGCCTTTGATTCTGTCGCTTAAATCAGACCCGTCGTCTATGTATATTTAATCGGATAACTGATTGATTAGCTCCGTATTTTGTATTTTTTTTTTTAACACCCGAATCCCGAATCGAAACTTGACGCGACGCTGTAGAGGTGGTAAAAAGTTCGATGGTTTCTGGGACTAGTGGCGATTTTTGTTCGATAGTAGCGAATATCGGGTGGCGAGACTATCGAATAAAATGTACCCGGTTCGGTGAGCTTAGAGATGGCACAACTTGCCCGCGCAATTTAAAATAACTTGAGCTACATATAAAAGCTATATAGTGGTTTTTTCAAAATATAAGTCCGTAGTATGACATTTTTTCACATTATGAATTTAAAACAAAATTGAATTTGATTTTTTTTTATTTATTTTAAAGTATCCGGTAATATAGGTGTATTTGAATTGTACATTATTATGCGTGTACCTAAAATCTGCGCATTAGAAACAATTTGAGTGTTAAATAGACTCTTAAAACTAAATACATAACAAAATAATAAACATTCCCAGCGTTGCAATTGATTCTTCTGATTGGGCTCTTTTCATGCCGCTCCTGTCAATTTCCTGTCCATTCAATCTGTTTTGCTAATTATTTGCTACATTCTGTTTATCGGTATTTGTGTATCTGAACTACAAAGTGTGTGTAGTTTTAAAGAAGTCCCCTGTTAGTGAAGTAACCGATTTAAAAGCAACCGTTCCATTCTCGTCCACAAATGCGCCGTAATCTCACTATAAAAATTGTAATATTTTCGCATGTATGTAGTTACATTTAGTTTCTTTTTTAAAGGAAATTATAAATTACAGTTTCGCCTTAATTTGCTCAAGAGGGCCATTTGTTCCTTGGTTGGTTCGTCCGTCGGTCGTCCTATGCATCAGTTGCATCATCGGCAGTATCGGCAGCAGCCACAGCAGCGGCCACATCTGGATCAGCGGCAGCGGCAACTGGTTCACTTGGATCCTCTGCAGTCGAGGCATCCTCCTGGGGCTCAGCTGCCGGCGCTGGAGCCCAATCTACTTTGGGCGCAGCCTCTGTGTGAATAACCACCTCTGGTTCCGGAAGGGATCGAGGTGGAGAAGGCCGAGCCTCAGCTGCCGGTTCGTCGTCTGCCTCTCTCGTGTCCCGAACAGGTGCTGGTATCTCATCATAAAGAGGCGTGCAGGCGGGTGAAGCATCATTTTGGGGCTTCGGTTCCGAAGAATCGGTTACTACATCAGCTGGCTTCGCGAAATCCTCTGTCTTCGCCGGTGGCTCACTCTCCACACTTTCCAGGGGCTGGGCAGCACTTGACTCTGGCTTCTTCGCCTCTGTCCGGGCATCGTAGTCCTGCAGCTCGCGATCCCAGTCCTCCTCGGTGTCAACCGCCCCCGTGGCTCCAGGCGGTCCTTGTGTCTTCTCTACTGTCTTGGGCCTGCTCTCCGATTCTGTAGCTGGCTTGGTGCCGTCTTCCAACGAACTTACTGAGAAACGGCTGCTATCATCTCGCGAACCGCGTCGGTTTCCAAAGTTTTGACGCTCACGATCTGGGCCATCACGCTGGGCATCGCGAGGGCCATCACGTGGGCCATCTCGTGGCCCATCACGCGGACCGTCACGTTGGCCACGACCTCCGCGCTGATTGTTTCCGCGACGGTCGTCTCCCATATCGCGGTCTCCTCTGAAACGGTTGCCACCGGGACCTCCGGGCCCTCCGGGTCCGCCAGGCCCTCCAGGTCCACCAGGACCACCGGGACCACCACGGCGCTTGAAGTTGTTTCCCCCGTCGTCTTCATCGTCGCTCCAACGACCTCCTCTTCCTCCACCGCCCATACCACGGCCGCCGCCTCCTCGTCCGCCGCCGCGTTGGTTGTCGTTGAAGGGATTTCGAGGATTGAAGAAACCTGTGAATGGAAATTCGATTTAAGAGGGATTTAAAAAAAATAACTTTTTAGGAAAGAAGAGAAACATTAAACAAAGTATTACTTAAAAATCATACTAATTATTTGCCACTTAATAGAATTAATTGATGAAAGTTTCTCACCTGGTCCTTGCTGACGTCCGCCCGGACCACCACCACCTGGACCGCCACCACCCTGGTTCCGCATGAACATGGGGCCGACTCCATTGCCACCATTGCCAGATGGTCCGCCCATGCGCTGATTGAACACCGCCGGTGGTGGGATGCGCATTTGCATCAGGCTAGTGGGCTGATTGAATCGGTTGTGATTCAAGTTGGGAGGGAAGAAGTCGCCTCCGGGACCGCCTGGTCCACCAGGTCCTCCTGGCACACCGGGTCCACCTGGTCCTCCATTGTGGTTCCCGCTTCGAGGTCCCATTCCCCGTGGTCCGCCTCGATTATCAAAATCTAAAAAAAAAAAAAAAAAGAGGGATAATCAGTTGACCCGTTAGGCTCTCCTTGAATCTCACTCACCCATGCCCATAAATTCGGGTCTTGGCATTCCGTGTTCAATTGGGTTTAGGTTAAGACGCGCACGCGCTTCATTGAAGGCGGCGTTGGGTCCTTGGCCCTGCCCAGGTGGTCCTCCCGGCCCTCCACCGTTCTCTGCACGCCAACGTTCAGCCGCTTCTGCCACGTCCTCTCGGCCTCCCCAACGTGACCCACCGCCTGGCCCACGCGATCGATCACGATCCCTGTCGCGTTCTCTATCCCGCTGAAACATTTCGTTGGCCACGGCCGCAACTGCCGCGTCCATGGACTGCTGCTGCTGATTGGGCGGTGGAGGCGGGGCGTCCTCCAGGTCCATTTCGATGTCCATTTGATCGTCGCTCACATTGCCGCTGTTGTTACTTGGCGGCGGCACGTTGCCTGCAATCGGAGGCGGTATGCCGCCAGAAATGGGCGGTGGTCCGCCACCGGCAAGTGGTGGCTGTCCGCCGCCAGCGATGGGCGGCGGTACTGCCCCTGGCGGAGGATAAGGCGCTCCCGGAGGCATGCCCATAGGGTGCGGAGGTCCGCCCATACCTGTGGATTACAAAAAATTAATAATATTTTGGCACAGTATTTCGCAACATGACGAGTCGCCTACCTGGAAAGCCTGGAGGCATCATGTTGGGGGGCATCATCATCGGTGGAGGCATGTTGGTCGTAGGTATCATAATTGGCGGCGGCATATTAGTTGGCGGCATCATCATGGGCGGCGGCATGTTGAGAGCCATGGGCGGGGCCATCGGGAACTGACCCCGCACCATGCCCATTAGCCCCGGCGGAGGTCCTCCCGGACCGGGTGGAGGACCAACTGGTCCCACTGGCGGCGGCTGTGTGGTATCAATTCCAAATATGAGACCCGGCGGAGGCACCCCCACCGCAGGTCCGGGCACCTCCGAGACGGATGTGGCCACTTGTGGTTCTTTTGCATGATTTTTGGCCTGGCTGATCTTCTGGTTCATCCAACCGGGCATAGTGTCTTCGTCAAACATGCCGCCCTCCTCCAAAGCATCAAAGTCGGTGTCGGGACTCAGCTTGTTCCATGGGATGTAAGTGACGCCCAGGTCCAAGTCCCAGAAGTCCTTCCACTCTTTGCTTTTAACGCCCTTGCCGGCCGCCCACGAGATGGTGATGGCGCGTCCCTGGAGCTTGTGGTTCTTTAGTGCCTGCATGGCCTTGTGCGCATCCTGGCGCCGGTTCATTACAATAAAGGCGCATCCGCGCGGTATGATTTGGTCGATGCTCACGATGTCACCATACTCGCCAAAGGTGTCCGACAGCTCCTCCTGGTAGACAAGCTTGGAGAGGTGGCCCACCCACAGCGTGGTGCTGCAAACTGAAAGTTACAAAGACAAAGAGTCTTGTATAAGAATGGAATCAAATCTAATGTGTATGATGGCTTCTTGGTAACGTTGTGATGGGTGTGCTGCTTATGCAATATATAGGAATGGACTTATAATTTCTATTCAAAGAAAAAGAGTTGATTCTTCTTAAACTATGTATTAAACTGAGATCTCTTTTGAAACATGAGACTCTGTGTCTTTCAATTAAAGTATAGTGGGTATAAGTATATTACTTTATACTCCATTAATTTTTGAAAAATTAAAATATCAATTTAAAGCTATTAGCCATAATATGTTCCATAACATGTAAATATAAAAGAAATCCAATACACTGCTCGAAAACGCATAATTATAGGGATTGGGGTTAATTTAAAATAATGCCAGACTTTAAAGCTAAACACACACACACGCCAAGCCAACGACGCCAAGGAGCTGCAGAGAAAACAAGGAGTTCTTCGGATTAGCAGAGAAATTATACATGTAGTGATGAACAAATATCAAGTGATCTTTTTTTATTTGATGGTCGAAAGCCCAATTTTCGACTGGCATGGCATAGTTACCGCTGAGGTGCTCCTTCTTGATATCTGGCAGGCCCTTCTTCCGCCGCTCACGCTCGTGCTCACGGTCCCTCTCCTTGTCCCGGTTGCTGCGTTCCCGGTCGCGAGATCCTCGCCGGCGGCTGGAACGTGGCGATCGACTTCGCGACCTCGATCGAGAACTGCGACGACGACGATCCGTGCCGGTAGCTCCGCCTCCACCGCCGGCTCCTCGTCCGCGTGGCGACCTCGATCGGCTGCGACTGCTCCGGCGGCTGCGCTTGTAGCGATCTCGATCCGGAGTCGGACTCCGCGAATCAGCGCCATCCAGGTTGATCACCTATTGAGTCGGGAGTGTTTGCAAGAAATTTGAAAGTGATTCGTGATATAAAACGTTTACATTTTCGTTAAGCATAAGTTGTCAGAGGGTGGTGGTGGTGGTGGGAAGGAATAGGATTGGGATTAGGGATTAGGAATGTGAGTGGAAAGTACTGGCTGAGCAAAGAACAAACTCAAAAAATTTTGATCAAGTTTTGATTCTCTGGCGTGTGTTGACGTGTGGCTTTCTGTTGCAGCAAGACAGTCGTTATCGACTGCGATGGCTTTCGGTTGGAGCTGAGTTCCCTTGAACTAATTGGCATTTTGCGTTTTCGAGCAAGTTTTTGATTCTTTTTGATTTACATATTAGGAACTTACCAAACGTTGTTATAGCATCGGGTGTTTCCGCCAGAAACTGCGTGTCTTTAAAACCTTACCTTTTGGCATTCATTTTATTCATTTTTTTTTTTAATATAATTTTTAAGTCTAATCTTTTAGGAAGTTATTCAAAATTTCATTCAAAAAGGGATATTGGACATTCAGTTTTCAAATATTCTTTTGGGATGGCTCAAGGGCATCATATCGTGAGATTTAATTTGCACAACAGAGTAATATTAATGTTTAGGCAGTGGGAATAGCAACATCGCAATTAAATAGATATATTTTGATTGAATTATGATTAAATCGCTAGGTTCGGAATAAACTAGGTCTTGACTACGCCGAAACTCCATCGGATATAACAACATTTTGGTGGCTACGTTCTTCGGCTCAACTGCACGTCAGCACGTCAAGGGAGAGGGCATCTGATGCGACACTCTCGTTTCAAATATTCTACAACAGCACTTCTAAGGACACCGTGAATGCCTTTGGCCACCAAGGTCATTGACAGTCTCTTTGGAAATATATAGAAAGAGAGTAGTTTAAAGGGTATACCTCAATGGATTGCTGCTCCGATATGAACTCCACGTCCTTGTTGAGGTCCATGGCGTCGTTGAGGTTCATGCCCATGCCCATACCCATGCCCATGCCCATGCCCGGCGGCATTCCACCAGAACTCTAAAATGTATCCAAAAATGAGTATGACACCGTTTTAGAAACTGCAGACTTGCCTTTAAGACGTTTTGGAAATGCTGTTGGAGTGTGTCGTCGGGGTAGCGGTGTTTTTGGTTCTCCTCCTGCTGCTTAAACTTCTGGAAGTTCTGCAGGGTCTGTAGCTGCCGCAGCACATTTGGATCGTTTAGCAGTTGCTTAAGATTGTTGTTCTGCAAAAAGAGATCAAATGGGATTAATTCGAAGCTCGAGAACAGCAGCAAAATAAATGGAAACTATAACTAAACAAAAAATTGTAAATGGAATGGTAAAGGGGTTAGCCATACGTCTAGCAGTTTTGATGAAGTCGGCGGCGAGTCATCGCCCATACAGTGGTGATCGTCCGCCATCATCATTTGCATGCCCTCGTCCTCTTCCTCGATGAACTCCCGCACTTGATACTCGATTTCATGACTGCCCTTGACGTACTCCCGCTTGTGATGGTGCGACTTGCTCGACTTGGACGAGCATGAGGCCACCGACTGACGTTTGGCGTAGTGCTGCTCCGCATAATACCGCTTGGAGCTACCACTACCACTGCTGTATTTCTCGTGGCCATGCTGCCAGGGTGGTTATGAGGAAATGCATTGTTAGTTAAGAGAGTGGGGTGACAAGACAGTTATGCAGAACGACAAACAAGTGACAGAGATTAGGCGTTAGTTTTGGGTCCATAACCAGAGAGGAATAGGAGCATTGTAGAACACAGCTTACCGATAGGTCGGGCATGGCTCCGCCCATCTTGTCTTCCGCAGCGGCGTTATTTAAGCTGAGCTCCATGCTCATGCTGGAGCTGTTGAGACCGTTCGGTCCGCTCGACAGGTCAGCCAAGCTGAGGGCACCGCTACTGCTCGGGCCGGGACCCACGCTGCCTCCGGGCCCACCACTGGCACTCAGCGGCGGCATCTGGTGGTAAATGGGATGGTTGGGATCGGCCAGGTCGAAGATGGGCTGGATGACCTCCGACTTGAACACGTTGTTCTTCTGCCACAAGTTCAGCACTCGGATGATGCGACTCTTGTCCTCGGGGGCGCAGCGGAAGAGATTGGCAAAGGTCTCTGGAAGGTTGCGCTGGAAGCGTGGCGCGAAGACGTCCTTTTCGGTGCCGTACTGGTGGCGGGACTGGCGGACGATCGAGTCGATGACGTACAGGCCGGGTACCTTGTACTCCGGCTTGCACTTGAGGATGAACTTCTCCACGCTCTGCACGACATGCTTGTAGAACTTGATGGCGCGCATCGCCGACTTGGTGATTGCAGCCATCTTGGCCTTGGATATGGGCGGTCGGCTGTCATAGAGTCCGGAGAGCTGCAAAGGAAAATAGCATGTAACATTATATTAGCATCGGGCACTGGCATGGGAGTGGGGATGCGCGGGGCTGCGCTGCTGCGGGAGCAACCCTGGTCGGCCCCAGGCATGTGAAATTTGGATATTTTTCGCCGCAGACATCTCTTTATAGCAACTGGGGCGACACAGCCGCTTAGCCACACCTCCAGGGTCCACCCTAGGCACCGGCCAAACACTTTTTCGCACGATATGCACACCTAGAACTCGGAGAGTCCGGCGGCCTCCGCCAATCACTTACCTCATTGTTGAAAGCCACGACGGTTTCCATCTTCAGATATTTGTTTCACTCACGGCGGACACTCACGAACTTCAGTTTTGCATGCTTTGGTTGGTCTCTACGAACTTTTTCGAGTCGCTAAGCGCCGTTTTCGTAAACTTTTCTTCGTTTTCCACGACTTTTTTTTGAGCGTGAAAAAAATGGCTGACGCTAGTGTTAAGCAGCCGAAAAATGTTGTACAACGTTTTTAATTTTTGATATCGATGAAAATAATCGATAGCTGATACAATTTATGAATTTATTTTAAACATTTATATGCTTTAAAATATAAATTATAAATTATAAATTAAAATATAAAATATATATAAAACACAACTATTTTCAATGAATGACAAACCGTTGTAAAAACCTATATAATTAAGCGATGTTTAGCGACCAATCTACATAAAAGCAATATATATTTTTCAGTGTCCTTACAGTTCTATATTTCTTAAAAATAGTGAATAATTTATTTATTTTATATTAAGATGTTTAGTAGACAACTCGGTAATGCTTAACAATTTAATTAAACCGAACTACCTTTATTATATCACTCAATTCTTTACACAGCACTGTTACGCCACAAAAGCAGAAAAATGCATTTTTCAACACTTCTGATTTTAACAACAACTGAAATAAACACATAAAAAACAATACTTTGCACATCAAATTGAAAACAATGAGCTCAAATCACCGCCCACTTGATGAATCGGACATTTTACTCATCCACACTATACGCGACACGCCGTCGCTCTACGACCCGCAGCTCCCGTCCTTCCGGCTTTCGCAGCGCAAGGAGGAGGACTGGGCGAGGGTGGCCGATGTGCTTAACATCTCTATAATGGATGCCCGGCGTCGTTGGACTTGCCTGCGGGACCGATACTCGCGGGAGCTGAAGCAAAAGCGCCTTCACCCAAGTGGCGAGTTTGGACACAATGACTTTTTTCGGAAGATGGATTTCCTGCGGTCCTTCGTGCGGAAGCGACGTGAGAGGCGAGGGCGAGATAGAGAACGTGACATAAAAGTAAAGAACACCCGGGGGCGGCGGGTTTGGATATCATCAGTTGGTCTGCCTTTGGAAAATGATGCAATAATCGAAGAGCCGAGCTCCCATGAGTTCGAGGAGGAGCAGCACTATGACGCCAAACTGGAAGTCCAAACAACACAGTCTGAGACGTACTCTGTGCTCGTAGAAGCGGATGAGGGCCAAGAGGCTGACCAGGAAAGTTTCAAGGAATTCCTTGATCCGGAATCTGAGCACAAGACTATGGAGTCCCACACTGTCGTTTTACACCCTGAGACAACACCTTTGAAAGGGCCTTCACCTGCGGTTGAAGGGGTCGATTCTGCTCATGGCGATTTAAACTACGTAGTGTGCATGCCAAACGTGAATCAGGAAAGAAAGCAGTTCACCACTGAATCAGTTACTCCTGTAGCTTCGACGTCAGTCCAGAGTTGCTCGGAAACTGAAGACGACTTCTTTTGCAAGTCTATTGCAGCCTATCTGCGGCAGTTGTCGCGCGTTCACAAGATCAAGGCCAAGGTGGAAATGTACCAAATCCTGGAGAAGTACATACTTCTGGAAGAGAGTGGGAGGGCGGGGTCAGGCTGAACAGGTGGCTACGCAAATGCATGTGTAGCTGCTTGTGTATATAGTTTTTAACGTAGTTTTTAATGCAGTACAAATATACAAAGTGACAAAAATCTGTAGCTAAGTCTATGAAAAGCGTGCCCTGAATCCTAGCAAAAGTCCTCGTTGATGATGTCGGCATTGACCGCTAGCCCGCGCTCCTTAAGCGCCTTTGATACCAGACGGTGCTTCTCCTGACGTTGCTCCTGCTCGCGACGCTGGGCGTCGAGTATCTCGTCGACCGATATTTCCTTCAGCGGCAGCTTCTGCTCCTTTTCACGATCCTGTTGGGAAAAAGCGAATTAGGCTGCTTCAAAATGACGAGATTCACCTACAATTTCGCCAAGCAGCACCACATTTTCGCCACGGATGATGAACACTCCCCGTGGAATGTCGCCGTACTCGTTTCCCACGTGTATTCTCTCAATGGTGCGCTGCAGCACCAGGTTGGCAAACTGATCCACGGAGCGCAAGTACCCTATAAGAGTCCGACCGTCTCGTAGGAGCACCATAAGTTTCTCTGTAAGTGACCGGCTTGAAACTTGTTTCTTTTAGAAAATGATGGAGGTACTCACTATCGACCTCTTCTAGGAGGTGAGCTGTGCCTGCCAGGGGGTTTAGATCGTCCATGGAAATGTTATGATGGTGTCTATGTGATTAAATGCTAATTTTCCCAAAATAATGGTAAAGTGTTTAAAAACTAATTCTACTCGATAACGATAGGAATGTTCAGTGTTGCCAACGTAACTTCCGATACATATGTACATTTTATTATAGTTATTTTTTCTTAAATTTATATTGTAATTTATTTTATTTATTAAACTTTTCATAATTAAGCTGAGAAAATAAAACAAATCTTAAAAAAACCAAAAATCTGTTACCCTCTTCAATATATATAACTGGCTTTACTCATCCCTATGAAAGTCGATATATTTTTGTTTACATTTAATGCCGGCATGCGGACGCTGTGAGAAGAATTAAGAAATTCGCACTCACCTCTTATTAGAATCAAAATGAAGTAAGTAATCAAATTATTTAAATCTCTAGATATACTCATCGAAAATCTACAGGCTCAGCGTAGACGGCCTTCTCGTCTACTTTCCATACGAGTACATCTACCCGGAGCAGTATGCGTATATGCTCGAGTTGAAGCGAAGCCTGGACGCTAAGGGCCACTGTCTACTGGAAATGCCCTCAGGCACGGGGAAGACGGCCACGCTGCTCTCCCTCATTGTAGCCTACATGGTGGAGTACCCGGAAACGGTGCGAAAACTTATTTACTGCTCGCGCACAGTGCCGGAGATCGAGAAGGTTATAGCGGAGTTGCAAAATCTAATGGCTTACTACGAGCGAAATTGTCCGAATCCACCACCCTTTACTGGCCTGGTACTCAGTTCGCGCAAAAACATGTGCATCCACCCGGAGGTCAGCAAAGAACGTGAGGGCAAGGCTGTGGATGGCAAGTGCTACGGACTCACGGCAAGCTACATACGGGACCGGCATGAGATGGATTCTGAGACCCCTATATGTAAGGATCTTGGTACTTGAGTTGTTCTGTCATAACAAGGTTATTTGTTTTTAGGTCAGTATTATGAAGGCTTTACTCTTGAGGGAAAGGAGTCCACCTTGCCCGTGGGGGTATACAGCATTGACGATCTCAAGGAATACGGGCGCTCTCGCAACTGGTGCCCTTACTTCCTTGCCCGCTATGCTGTGAGTAGCTATTCTTTATTTTGGTAGTAAGAGCAAAGTTCAGTGACTAGATATTGGCTATTTTCTGTAGATCGCCCATGCCCACATCGTTGTATACAGTTACCACTACCTTTTGGATCCAAAGATAGCCCAGGTAGTATCTAAAGAGATGACTCGCGAGTCTTGCGTTGTTTTCGATGAGGCCCACAACATCGACAACGTCTGCATCGACTCCATGAGCGTGAAGATCAACAGGAGAACTGTGGAGCGAAGCACAAACGCTCTTAATCAGCTGACCAAACTCGTACAGGAGTAAGATTCGCCAGAAAAGTGGCTAGTTCGATATCACAGTCTTTCTTTTGCAGTATCCGTGAAGAAGACACCAATCGGCTGAATGAGGAGTACCAGCGCATGGTCCAGGGTTTAAAAGATGCCAGCGTACAGCGCGAAACGGACATGATTCTGGCCAATCCCGTGCTTCCTAACGATGTTCTTACCGAAGTGGTGCCGGGAAATATTAGAAACGCTGATCACTTTCTTAGCTTTCTACGCCGGTTCATCGAGTACATTAAGACGCGACTGCGTGTTCATCATGTAGTGCAGGAATCGCCGGCTGGATTCCTCAAGGACATATCTTCCAAAATCTGCATTGAACGAAAACCACTGCGTTTTTGTGCAGAACGATTATCGAGCTTGCTACGCACCCTAGAGATCAGTGACATGACCGAGTATGGAGCTCTCACATTGGTGAGTATATTCTTGGTTAACAAAGTCATCTTAATTTCATTATTTTTTTTTTAAGATCACACATTTTGCCACACTAGTGTCCACGTACACAAAAGGCTTTACCATAATCATAGATCTGGATGACAAGACACCCACTGTATCAAATCCGATTTTGCACTTTAGTTGCTTGGACTCTTCGATTGCCATGGCGCCTGTTTTTTCGAGGTTCCAGACTGTGGTAATCACCTCGGGTACCCTGTCGCCCATGGATATGTACCCGAAAATCTTAGACTTTGATCCCGTAGTCATGAGCAGCTTTACCATGACTCTTGCTCGGCCTTGCCTTCTTCCAATGGTATAAGCTATACTTTTCATTCCCAGTCATATCTAAAATGATTTCTTTTTGATAGATTGTGTCCAAAGGCAACGATCAAGTGACAATTTCCTCAAAGTTTGAGACCCGAGAAGATACTGCAGTCATTCGCAACTACGGGCAGCTGCTGGTGGAAGTGGCCAAAACAGTGCCAGACGGCATCGTGTGCTTCTTCACATCCTACCTTTATCTTGAGTCTGTGGTGGCTTCCTGGTACGACCAGGGCATCGTTGACACATTGCTGCGCTACAAGCTACTGTTCATTGAGACCCAGGACAATGCCGAGACAAGCTACGCCCTCATGAACTATGTTAAGGTGAGATAAGAGCAAAAAGTAATGCAGTAAGTTGACATATATAACTGCTATGGCTTCTCTAAAAGTGTGCTTGACACTGCTACCTTGCTCTCGTTTTTGAATACCCTTGTGAAGAGGGTAGTGGTTACAAAATCGTGTATGTTACACACAACGAAATTCTACTAACTAACCTATGCCACTTCTCAAAGGGTGTTCGCCGATTGAGTTAAAAATGAACTGCCTAAATTGCTCTCATTTCGACTTGCAGGCTTGCGATTGTGGTCGCGGTGCAGTATTGTTGGCTGTGGCGCGTGGCAAGGTCTCGGAGGGTGTGGATTTCGACCATCATTATGGTCGCGCGGTGCTCATGTTCGGCATCCCCTACGTGTACACGCAGTCCCGCATTCTCAAGGCCCGACTGGACTACTTGCGCGATCAGTTTCAGATACGTGAGAACGACTTTCTCACCTTTGATGCGATGCGCCATGCAGCCCAGTGCGTGGGTCGAGCGCTGCGCGGAAAAACTGACTACGGTATCATGATATTCGCGGATAAGCGTTTCTCGCGCCAGGACAAGCGCTCCCGTCTTCCCAAGTGGATCCAGGAACACCTCGTCGACAGCTTCTGCAATTTGAGTACAGAGGAGGCCGTCCAGCTGGCCCGCCGCTGGTTGAGGCGCATGGCGCAACCCTTCACTCGAGAAGATCAGTTGGGTATCTCCCTGCTAACGCTGTCCCAGCTGGAGAACATGGAACAGGAGAAGCTGGAGAGGCAGGCACAAGGAAAGCAGGGCGTGGGTGGCGAGGTGCAGGAGCTGTAAGCTAACCGGATCTTTGTCCGACTCCTTCCGGGAATAATTCAAGTTGCTGAGCGTCAGCTAATGGCATTGAATGTCATTAAAAAAGCGGAGCACAACGTCGATGCTGGAAAATTTAAAAGTTAAATCGTTTGGGCTGCCATGCAAATCGGACGTAAATGTCCAATTAATGGCTAATTAATATTATTTATAATTTCGCAGGCATGACTAACTGATCGCTCAAGGCAGCGAAAGGGCGCAAGCGCAAGAGCAGAGTCAGCCAGCTTGCTGTTGAAAATATAAACGTATTGGTTAAGCCGCGATTTAATAATTTAGCTTTGTAAACTATTATGGTTTCTATTGCAATTAGTATGTAGTTACACTTTAAGTTTAAATTGAGTTGAGAAAATAGAATGTCCTATTTTGATTTGTATTTGTTTTTCATGGGTCTATAGTGTCGCGTCGTAATCCATTTAATTAACTGAAATTATTTATATTACAATTATGATTTACACGAGCAATTCACATTACTGATAGGGAATCGAATTGTAAATTAAATAATCTAGCAAAAAGTGATATGTTAATGGCTCCCGCCTTTGAATGTCCCGCCGCTATATATGTTTTTAGGGGCTCGCAATCAGCCGCCCAATGAACCGAGATGACCGAACAAATTTCTCTCGGCAAGGCTGATTTAGCCTGGAAATGGATGGGGCGGTGGAAATGCAACGCTATCGCCTCATAATTGGCAACGACCCGTTAATGATGCTGTCGCAGCCAGGTTATCAATTCGAAATTATTGCACCGGGGTCCGAAGCCAGGCGCCAACGCTTTCTTAATGGTCGTGTTTTGTTTCCCAGAATGTTTACTCTGCCAGCATGTTTTCAATAAATCTAAAATCGGAAACTTTTGGCCGTCAAACAGTGACTCGAAAGAAACAAAGAAGTTGCGAACAAAGTCGAAAATTATATACTCTTGAGGATATATTTTTCAGTAAAGAAATAACTATATATTTTTAAGATTGTACTGAAGGTTATTGAATTATCTTAAGACCTCTGAGAGCTATCAGTATCTCTAGGATGGTCTACCATTTCCACCTGTTTAAAGCTTGATACTTTTAATCTCAGATTCCTTGGGAATATATGGACTATATCATATCTGATCAGTACACTATATACTTTTTAAAATTGGAAATTACTTATTTTCGAAAATGTAATGATACTCCAAGCAAGGGTATCCAAAAAAACAGAGTCACTCCGATTCCGGTTTCCTGGAGTCCTCGCCTTTCTCGGAGCTCCAACCGCCGTAGAGCGTTCGAAGGGGTTGGGACGGGGCGGATTGGGGAAGCAAAAGCTTTGGAGCGGAGCCGAGAGCAATTACAGTTAGCGCCACCGCCACCGCCAGCCATCTAAGCGAGATATAACTCGCGGGCGTTCGGGCTCGCTCTCTCGGCAGAACTTCGGGTAGATGCTTAGGAAAGTGAAGCAGTTAAATCAAAAACCAACGCGCCACCACTCGAAACTGCCAGTTCGAAAATCTCAACGCGATCGAACGCTAGCCACACCAAATATATAATAATATATAACACATATCCTTAGTCCAGCAGCCGCCTAAAACAATTCAATATGAAGCCCCAAACTAGTGAACAAAATGGTAGTGCCCAGAACGGAGACCCTGCCGCAGATGCTGCTTCCGTTGCCACTGAAGCGGCTGCTACGATCCCCACGGGGGGAGCTGCCTGCACCACTGCCTCCGCGGATGTGGCGGTTGCCGGCGCCGTTGTTCCTGTCACGGGCGCCAAAAGCAGCCAGCAACTCAAACTGGAAATGCTCAACATGGAGCTGGCCAGCAACGGAAGCGGTGAGTGTCCATTCCAGGAAGAGTGATTGAGAACGGCATGGATTCCGGAATCTGTTAGCTGTTCCTGATACACAGTAGTACTGCACAGGTGCACAGGAAGTTTCTTTCTCATTAAGGTGTTTTAGAACTGAGCTTTCCTTTGGAATATATCTCTTTTCAAAGTCTGTCTCTTCTGTAATAAGTTTTCTACAATTTATAATTTGTTAAAAGTAATAGGGAACAATCACTTACAGAAACCAATTAAGCTTGAGAATGATTTTAGATAATTCCTATCCCATAAAAACCCCTATTTGACATTAATATTCCGAAAGAGTACTTCCAAGTCCGATACTAATGAGGAATGATGATTCATTTTAGAATGGAAATCTTAATATTATAGTCTTCTCCACTTAAGATTATTGTGGTCAACTTTAGAAGATAGAGTAGGTTTAAGGGCAGAGTATATACGAGATTACGAGAAATCCCCTTATATGCATTGCAATCTGGGCCATATATTGCATCACGCTGCCTGGCATAGATCGATTAAAAAATGAAATTCAATCAGATGCGCATAATGACCCGACTCTGATTTCCGGCGATGCTGGGCCGCATAAAATAATACCAGGCAGGGTCTCTCCGCACATAAGCCGCAGAATGCTAACTCGGATTTCTGGGGTATATCTATGCAAACCGCACATAGTGCCGGATAGTTGAGGAACGTACATAAATAAAGTGGTAGTACAGTATTAGGCGGTATGGCACTGGACTGGCCTGGTCTGGCCTGGCCTGGCCTGGACTGAGGCTGAGCTTATTGACATTGACATTGAAAGATTTGCTTGGCACTTGGCGGATCCGATACAATCCGATCAGATCGGTAGATCCAGCGAGAGCAGAGTGTGCTATGAGCATTAAACTCCTCAACTTGTCGTGGTGGTGGTCAGATATTTGGCCAGCGGTCTGGCAGGGGGAGTGGTGTAGGGTACACAGACCTGAACTACTTTTTTGAAGGTTAAAAAAGTGTTTAATTGCGAGTACCCACCAGCGCAGGCCAAACACGGCGCTCCACAACGGTTTCAATTCGTGGGCTTTGCCGTTGGCCATTTTTTTCTTCAAAGTTTCTTCGATTGCCCCGCAAATCATATTGCGCTTGTGTCGGTGACTAATAAGCCAAAGCCGCAGTACTTCACATTTGAGCGATTGCGGTCAATAAAAACGGACCGAGTGACGGCTGAGAGCCTCACGGGTGTTTCGCCTTTAATTGAGGCATTTAAAAAATTCTCCGGTCAAATACCAAGCGGTGGCGGTATCGGCATCGGTGGCAACCCTGCCACCACGGAGTCCCCGCTCGATGACATTCCGGATTCCGTAATGCGTAATTGTGTCTAGAGAGCGAAAGACAACACCTGCCCTATGAAAAATGTTAATAATGTCTTAATTATATTACTTTTCAACAGGTAGAACCAAAATACACAGACAATCTCTCTATTTATTCGATCTTTAATCTCAAAATACTATTTTTTGAAGAGTTTTAATTGAGGTAGTCCAAGTCTTGTTCTGACATTTCATATTTAAATGGAGGAAATGTGTTTAGGGAGATACCACTGTGCTGGAGACACTGCGTCATATGGATCAAAGTCTAAGCCATCTGCAGCTGGGCTTACTTTTATGTAAACTAACCCAGATCAAGCAATTTCCCATTGATTTATTCTTTTTCAAACAGTGCTTGATATTTTATATCTTTTACTGGAAATTCCAGAGCTCTAGAGTCTAGATCTTTAGAAAAATTATGTTTTTTAAAATGTTTTTTTTTTTAAATCCTCTTATAAATCTTACGAAGAAGAAACCTATCTCTCATCCAAAACATCACAGTTTGGGTTTCAATTCGTCAAGACATCAGACTACCCCAAACAAATTTACATGCTCTTCTTAAATCGGAATTGCATAAATGAATACAATTTCGATTTTAGGCAGACAATAATAATGAATTGAGAGAATTCGTCCAGCTGGAGGTTAGACAACTGCGCAGGAAACCTCAAAAGTTAGATTCTGTAGGGTTTCGGACAAAAGAAATAAGAGAAAAATAAGGTCCTTTTTGGGGTTCATGGGATCAGATTTATTTTCGATGCTCCCCAAAGTATTTTTATTTTTCTCGTAGGACGCCTTTGGGTAGCCAGTCCCTCACATAATGGTCTCCTCTTCCAGCATGTATTCGGTTAGATCGGCCTCTCCGGTTACAATAGTTACCGGCACACGATTCATCTGGGCGACCCGCTGACCTGGCCAGACCATCACGTCGCAGCAGTTGGTGAGAACCACTACGTTCGTGCTCGGCGTGGTGGTGCACATCAGATTGCCGGACTTTTCCTGGTCGCAACTGTTGAACTTGCGCCGGAAGCGGAACTTTACGGGCAGCGAGTTGCCCATCACGCTCTCCTCGTCGAAATACGGCGGTAGTGCTTTGTTGAACACCGGATTTGTCATTGCCGGCTTGGTGAGCTGTTCGGGGAAATAGTAATATGGAATTTTGTAACTTCTTTTGATAACTCAACTCACCTCCTCGAGCACCACTGAGGTTGGGAGCCGGCGGCAGGGATCGCAGTAATCCGGAGCCGTGGCACCCGCAGGCGTTTGACTTGCACACCCATCCGGCTTTGGCTCCGGTACGGCAGATCCTTGCAAGCTGCTCCGTTTCACGATATCGTCCTCTTTCTCTTTGCTGCGTCGCCTCACGGGGTCCTCGCCCCGTTCGATGCACTGTTGCAGGAATTCCTCCTCAATGTCGATCAGTCTCTTCACGGCGCAGTCTCGCTTCAGGAAATTCTTTATCACCGAGAGATCCCGGGGCACCGCACCAATGACATCGAAGTCATCGTTGCGCAATTTCAAGCGGTGCGCCATACTGCTGGAAGTGTAATCTAATCCGGGCGGGACTGGCCGAAAGCGACTGGCGAATTACTTAAATTTTGCGAAGCTAGCTCCGGATACTATCCGGACAGGCTGCGTTGCTTGATACGAATGCTGACGTCTGCCTCCAGGTCGAGTAGTTGTGGCGCCGGCTTTGAAGGATAAAGCAAACAACTGTAAGTGGGGCAGAGGAGCTGGTCATCCCACTTGAGGGTCCTGGCAATCCCTATTTTTGAAGGCTGCAGCGCAACAAGTACATGGGCCGCAGTTTGACAGCCACTGGATGAAAAACTGTAGGCCTGCGCTCGGCTTGGCTCCACTTCGCTCTATCTTGACCAATTATCTCCGAGCTGGGAGCTTGCTGGAGGGGGCGAGGTTAGGTGGAGCTTTCGAGCGCTCAAAGCTCGATGCGACAGGTTCTTATTGCCATCGCTGGCCACCCAGCGGAACAGTGGAACCCAACCACCCAGCGCGAAAAGTCAGACCACGACCAGCAGAAGTGAATAGAAATCAGAGCCACAGGGGCCAAGTCAAAAGATTGTTTGTGCGAACCCAACAAGTCAGAGCGAGCTGTGTTCGAGTGGCAAATACACTTAAGTGCTTTCCGCGATGAGCTTCACCCGTCAGCTGTCCGAGATGAGCGCCAGCGAGCTAAACGACGCCATAGACGACACCAACTTCCCGCAGGCACACATCCTGTCGCGTGGTCGCAACAACAGTGTCTGCTCAACAAGTAGCACCTCGGGCACCTCGTCTCTGGCGGACAGGGCCCAGACCCAGCCGCAGCCGGAGGATGCCGCTGAGCTTCCCGCCACTCCTGCCGAGGAGGTGGCTCCTTCTACTCCAGCTACTCCTGCTACGGGCAATCAGCGTCCACGCCTCATCCTGAAGATGAACGGCAGCAGTCCGGATAGTGATGGTACACAACCGAAAACACCAATGACACCGCGTACATCGACAACGCCAGGTAGCCCAGAGATGTAGAGATCTGGGGATTCAGGAGCAGTCAGTGGGTAAAAGAGGAGGGTGGGGGGCAGAAAACTCTTTCCGCCGATAAGATGGCCGATTCCGCCGCCTATCAGTGAAATTTTGTTATGGTTCAGGGGGTCAAAGATGCGTTTCCATTTAGACAGTCAGTTCGAATCACAACCACACTCAACCACCGGAGGGCAATGCCTCCCTATCGCTCCAACTAGCACCGATAATAGTTTTAATGTATTCCATTCTATTCTGTTCTGTAGGCCATGAGAAGTGTACGTTCCACCACGACCTGGAGTTGGATCACAAGCCACCGACTCGGGAAGCACTACTGCCGGACATGGCCCGCTCCTACCGCCTGCTGTTGGGCGGTCTAGGCGAGAATCCCGACCGTCAAGGACTCATCAAGACACCGGAGAGGGCAGCCAAGGCCATGCTGTTTTTCACCAAGGGCTACGACCAGAGTCTGGAGGGTAAGCACTTCTCTTTTCCAGCAATTAGCACCAGGTCACTGATCGATGGTGTTGCTCATCCAGCCGTTTGAGTTTGGGTTTCCCCAATGCGGCAAGTGAAACTAGTTCCCCGGGACGTGATTCATAGAGCACTTTGTGTTTATCGGGGGTTCCTGAGACTGCATTAGTCTAATTGCCCAAAAATGTGCCATATACTAGGTATATAGTTATGTAGTATATTATTAAATAGATTCCTTTATAGGGAATTCTAATCATAACCATTTCTTTTTAAGAAGGTTCTGCTAACCAGTTAATATTAGAATAGATAGAAGTTAAAGATACAATTTTTGAAGTACTATAATTTTCTCAGAGTGTAGATAGCGAGTGCCTAGTTAGTCCCAATTATTTGGCCTGCATTTTCTCTGCCAACGATTGCAATCGCATTTGAACTTGTCATGTAATCAATGCGGGCCATTTGAAATACAAAACAGCATCGCGAATATGCGGCAAATAACCAACCAGCCAACACAACCGGTTCTTGTCCGAGAAATCAGGTTCTACAGTTTGTCAAATAAAATCGCATGTAAATTTAAGATCGACCACAACAACCGACGCAAGTGTTGATGAAAGTGAATAGCCTTCGAAAAATAGAATGGCTTTGGATTGTGTTTAACCCAAAAGCGAGGAGAGCTCAAGACGTCACCTCTAATCAGCATGACTCGCCAATTTGGCATTGGGGGAACATGTTAGAACCACAAGTTGCGAGGAAATGGTCCGGAGCTTTCCGGGCTGTACATTAAAATTGGAAGAGTGAGAAAGAGTGGGTGGTTGAATGGGGTGGATGTGTGGAGTGACTTTAAGCCAGGCTACCATCTTAAGAGCAATCACATTTAAAGCGAGGGCGGTGAAAGCTCGCACTCCCGCTCCTTGACCGCCCCCCACCAGTCACACATGCTTTAACTTAACATTCAGTTATGCAGCAAATAAATCTAACAATCTAACGAATGCGCGCCATAAATCACAAGCAGATACGGGGTTTAAGTGACTTTGTTTCTGTTGGGCATTCGTCAGCAGCGAAAACAACGACTCCGTGGCGCAACGGTAGCGCGTCCGACTCCAGATCGGAAGGTTGCGTGTTCAAATCACGTCGGGGTCAAGTCTAGACAACTTTTTTGTTTTTAATATATTATTTATTTAATTTATAATTACATATATATTTTTTTAGATGTCCTTAACGGCGCTGTCTTTGACGAGGATCACGATGAAATGGTCGTTGTAAAAGACATTGAAATGTTTTCCATGTGCGAGCACCACTTGGTGCCTTTCTATGGCAAGGTCTCGATCGGCTATTTGCCGTGCAACAAGATTCTAGGACTCAGTAAACTGGCACGGTAAGATTAAAAATGTTTAAAATATTATCAAGTTGCTTAAAAAACGATTATTTTCTTATAGAATTGTGGAAATCTTTTCACGCCGACTACAAGTTCAGGAGCGTTTGACAAAACAGATAGCAGTGGCAGTAACTCAAGCTGTGCAGCCGGCGGGAGTGGCTGTCGTTGTTGAAGGAGTGTAAGTATAAATTAAAATAACTTTTAATTTAAAAAATTAAAGAAATAAAGTAAAAAAAGTGGTTTGCATCGGCCGGGAATCGAACCCGGGCCGCCCGCGTGGCAGGCGAGCATTCTACCACTGAACCACCGATGCTTGTGGGAGAAGATCACTCAAGGCCATACAACCACATGCAACATATATATCATATATATGTATAATATAAAAAATATCAGCTTTAATATAATATCCACACTTATTAGCCATAATTTTTAACATAATTAAATTCTTTACAGACATATGTGCATGGTGATGCGCGGAGTTCAAAAAATCAACAGCAAAACTGTAACCTCAACCATGCTGGGAGTGTTCCGGGACGATCCTAAGACCCGCGAGGAGTTCCTCAACTTAGTCAATAGCAAATAGGATGGACGCCTAGGATCGAATGAACATATAGAGCCAACTAAACCCTTATTTTTGGAGGCGCATATACAAACAAAAACCGAATTGAAATGAAATGAAGGGTCCAATAGATTATGTGTTTTTAGAATTGATTTTCTTTAGTTAGGGCAATTTTTGCAGCCATTTTCCATGTTGATTTTTATGAAAATTGTTAAAAAATTCTGTTAGCATATTCATGTTTACATAGAAGCGAGTAAAGAATAGGGATGCGACGAGGAAGTGAATTGAATTTGGGTGTTGGGTAGTTTTATTTTCAATTTTATATACATTTTATGGCACTTAACGAAAGTTCTGCAACTTTTACGAGAATTCGAGAAATGCATTGTGCAATAAGGGAACAACTGATAATAAATCAAAGCAAACCGATTAGGGAATTTACAACATAGATAACTACGTAAAATTAATCGAATATATACAGAAACTATATCTACCTATATTCATGTACCTACACTGCGTACAAGATACATACTTATATAAATATTTAAATTGATATTAAATCCAATCCCGGCCCAGCCCGACTGGGTAAGACAGACGATTTTAAATGTTGAATTTGATGTATGCTTAATAAGTTAATGTTGTTGCTTGTAGTAAACCGAAATTGCTTATAAATTAAAAAATAAATTATGTATTTAAATATTGTTGAAAATACTTGTTTTAATCAAAAATACTTCAATATAGGTTCCAGAAATTCAAAAAAATTTGATTCGAATGACCCCGACGTGATTTGAACACGCAACCTTCCGATCTGGAGTCGGACGCGCTACCGTTGCGCCACGGAGTCCAGTTGAGGGGAGGGTCCCCATAGCCCGGATTGGCCCCCCTACAACAGGTTGTTGCCACATTTTGGGGCTACAGACATTAATAGCAAAATATTCGGGCTCCATCTAAAAGCATCGGTGGTTCAGTGGTAGAATGCTCGCCTGCCACGCGGGCGGCCCGGGTTCGATTCCCGGCCGATGCAAAATAATTTTTTTTTGTTCAGTTTAATTTTTTATGTATTTAATAATAAAAAATTTTATAATAATAGTATTCAACCAACTGTTTTTAAATAAACAAAATTTTGTAGTGTTACATTTAAAATGCATTTTATTGAAGCCAATTTCGGAAAATTTATTCAATCCTCTGCCAAAGTAATTCTTTGACCGCCAAATCTTTAGATTACATTTTTAAGAGTTAAAGTTAAGTTAATTTTAATAAAAAACTGTTTTATAATTACAAATATGTCAAAAAAAAAAGAAAGTTACTTCTTGACCCCGACGTGATTTGAACACGCAACCTTCCGATCTGGAGTCGGACGCGCTACCGTTGCGCCACGGAGTCTGTTGGTTACAGCCTTCCATATTTCTTTATAGATACACACTCACATTAGCGCCACCTAGTGGTGGCATTTTCCCCTATCCCACCGACCGACCACGTGTATCTACACACTTTTAGTACTAAAAACACATATTTAGTACTAGTCTGGCAACGCCATGGTCTAAAAAGAAGCTGTTTCCAACACTGTCCTATTGTACGGTCATACTTTTTTTCATCGCAGCCAACTTCAACTCAACGCGTCGGTATAAAATTTCGGGGGCCATTATTTATTTGCAACTAATGCGAATGTAAAAGTGAAGTGATTAAAAGACGCGAGCTCGGTGCTAGCAAGTAGTTATACTATTGTTTGGACATTACCCCAGTGCGTGTGCTGTTTTGTGGAGAGCGCATATTCATTTCGCACATTTTTCCTGTTTTTTCGCTTCGCCTGCATTGGTGTGAGCGATAGTGTGACTGTGTGTTTCTGCCGCCAATCCTAAGCCGAAGCGGATAAAATGGATGTGGCGAAATTGGAGAAGATGAAGGTGGTGGACCTTCGAAACGAGCTCCAGTCGCGCGGCCTGGATACCAAGGGAGTTAAAGCGGTGCTCATTGAGCGCCTGCGAGCTCATGTGGAAGGTGGTGCCGGCGAAGGAGGTGAGTTTGTGTGTATGCGTCATGGCCATTGTTGTGTATGTGTGTGTGTGCGCGAGTGTGTGTGGCTTGCCGCCTTCGATGCCGTTGTATGCGTGTTGGTGTGTGCGTGCAGCTCGGCTTGAATTAGTTGTAAATTTTGCTTACATAATGCCACATTACTAGATTACATGCCTGCATTCCCTTTATTTTCCTTCCCGCCAACAGATGGCATGCCGGTCACGCCTAGCCGTCGGCAGCGACGCACCCGATCGATGTCCCGCTCGCCCTCTCCTGTAGCAGCTGCCCCGGTTGCCGCCGAAACGGCTCTCGAAACTCTGGAAGAGGAGGACCAGGCGGAAGAGCCTGCTCCAGAAACCCATTCAGAGCCCGAGGCCGATCCAGAACCAGAGAAAGAACCGGAGCAGGAACCGGAGCCGGAACCAGAACCAGAATCCGAGCCCATCGTGCCGGCAGAAGATAAGTCAGAAGAAGCAGTCGAGGCGGACGAGGAACAGCAATCGCCGCAGGAGGACGAGGCCGAAGATAATGCATCCGAACAGGAAACGGTAGATGCCCCAGACCAGGATGCCGATGTGCGTATGGAGGAAGCCAATGACAATGGAGATGAAAAACAGCAAGAACATCGCGACACTGTCGAGGAGCCCCAGGAAAATGGAAACAGTCAGAAAATGGACGTTGACGAGGCGGCCGAAGCTCCCCCAGCCGACGGAGACGGAGCAGAAGCCACTGAGAAGTCGGAGCAGCCTTCAGAGCGGCGCAAGCGGTCACACAGCCGGTCGCGCTCCCGGTCGCGCAGCGGCAGTCGCTCGCCAAAACAGCGCAGCAGTGTGGGCGACAAGCGCGACTCCAAGGCAGCTGCCGAGGAGCGTACTGTACCCGAGGACGAGCCCGCCATCGAGGAGAACAAAGTGGGACTCAGCTGGGGTAAGTGGATGCACTATATTCTTGTTATTATCCTTTCGGGTCAAACTACCAAGTTCATCTTCTAACCAAGCCTTCTGTTTTCCTTTTTAGTGGACTCTGATCTGCATCTGCGCATTGATCCGACCACGTTCGCCTCCGCCAAGCCTCTGTCATCGGAGATATACTCACTCATTTGGTCCGGAGCCCGCGCCAACTTCGGAGTGCGAGAGGGCAAGGTGTGCTTCGAAGTGCGACTGTCGGAGGAGTCACAGCCCGAGAATTCGCACCACTTCCGAGATGAGCCGCATGTGCGAGGCTTTCGCGTAGGTTTCTCCACGTCCAAGAGCTCGTTGTTGCTGGGGGAGGCGGAACATTCCTTCGGGTACTGCGAGACCGGTCGGAAGGCCAACCAAGGTGAGTTTTCAGACTACGGCAAGCCTTTCCAGCTGGACGATGTAGTCGGCTGCTACCTGGACTTGGAAAGCGAGCCGTCTACCATTCAGTACACCCTGAACGGCGAGGATCTTGGCGTGGCCTTCGAGTTCGACAAGAGCATCTTGGGCGAGGAGCAAGCCCTCTATCCGCACATCCTTACCAAGGGCTATGAGTTTTCGGTGAACTTCTCTGACACAGAGCAGTTGCTTGTGAATGCCGAGAGACCGACGCGCAAGCGCCGTAAGCCCCGTAAGGAGGAGGACAAGGACGATGATAAGGACGACAACGATGGCGAGAAGTGGAAGGTCTTGGACGAGGCCACCGCCGACGACGATGAGGTCGAGAAGAAGGACGACGACGCCAAGGAGGAGCAGCCCAGCGAAGAAGCCAAAAAATCCGAAAAGGCCGAGGAGGAAGAAGCTGGCGAGAAAATGGAAACGGAAGCTGAGAACGAGAGCGAACAAAAGCCAACTGTTGAAGAGGCTGAGCCAAAGCCAGTAGCCACCGAAGCTACAGAGACTGGTGAGTGTTGATTACACTTAGTCCTTTATAAATTCCTAAAAACATATTCCCTTTTCAGAAGCCAGTTCAGGCGTTTCTAATGGGGACGCTGCCGCTGAGAAGGCAACTGATGACAAGCCCACCGAGGCGTCCTCGACTGCTAATGAGGACGATGAGGAAGGTCCCTCGCCCAACAAACGTCCCAAGACCGACGAGGATGTGGAGAAGGAGAAGGAAAAGGAAAAGGAGAAATCCCAGACGACCGACGACGAGTACGAGGAAGTTGTTCCCGAGCCAAGGGAAACAGCCGCCCTGTTGGAGGGCTATGTGCTGATCGGCCTGGTGGCTGTGGAGAAACTAGTCGCTGGTCCCCAGCGTGCCGAATCCCGCAAAGAGTGCGAGGTTATCCTGCTGGTTGGCTTGCCGGGAGCCGGAAAAACACACTGGACTTTGAAGCACATAGCTGAGAATCCTGACAAGCGTTACGACGTTATTGGACCCGACTCATTCATAGCAAGGATGACAGTGAGTGGCGAGATATCACAGATATTGATAGTTAAGTTGTATAAACTGTGATTATTTTTAGATCGACGGTGCTTCCCGTAAAACGGTGCACAAAGGACGATGGGATAAGGTTTACGAGACGTGCTTGAACAGTCTTGGAGCTCTGGAAGACATCGCCATGAAGCGGCGACGCAATTTCATACTTGATCAGGTAAAACATAAACGAAGACCCTTACTTACACACACACAACACACCCACAAACACCCGAATTCGAATTCGAGTCAACTACACACACACAACACGCACACACTCCAGATAAGACTGTGAACGAACTAGAACCAAAAACTAGAAAAAAAAATGAACACAAGAAAACGAACAAGCGAGAGAACCTTACGTTAATGATGACTGGCTGGCTCCCAGCCACCACACCACATCGGGGCTGATCCCCTAATGCAAAGGTGCAATAGTTTTGCCCTCTGTTTTTGTTTTATTTTGTACATTTGAGTATGCATCTATTGCTCATTACCCCGAACAGTAGAGATCCCAAGTGCCCAGGGGCGCCAACTTGCCTAGTGGCTGGCAGGTACGTCCTATCTGTAAGTCGATCCGATAATTAGAGAGCTAAGATCGTGGCAGTAAGTATGGCGATGGTGCGTTCGTAATTCGTAAGCTAAGTTTAGGGGGTGTATTATTGGGGGGGTGTGGGGCAAAGTAAGAGAAATGAGAATGGATGTGAAAATGGCATTGGAGAAAGATGAGTGAGTGAAATGGAATGGAATGGAGGAGTGAAGGAATGTGGCGATTAATGGATTAATGGAGAGGAGCGAGCGGCAAGGATGCCACTGTAAGTAGAAAAACACAAATCCGATCGACGAGTCGTTCGTTCGCTACAATCTAATCACATATACGTATTAGTATCTACTATCTCTACTCTGTATCTCTCTCTAAATGCCAACTATCTCATATATATATGTGTATCTACAGAGAGCTATGCGATGCTACAGCCTACAGTCAAGCCAACAGCAGCCACCACCTAAAAGATCCTACCATCTTTTACCCATTCTGTTATTGAATTATCCTTATTGAAAGTATTAAGTCATCTGTTATTAGTTGTGGCCCGGTTTTGAACCGTGTGGCCTTTAGGTATTTATGATGGCGTGGTGCTCACCCACCCACCCCGACCCAGTGCGGGTGTGTGTGGGGTTTGGGGTGGTGGGTGGATGCCGCCGGGCAAACACCTCAGGTATGTGCTTAGCTATTAAGTGTAAATGCGACGGCGGGGTCTACAATGTGTCTGCAGCGACACCACCTATCAGGCTATCAGGCTATCCGGCCGTTGTCATCAACGTGTTTCTCAAAAGGGCTTGCTTGCTATCCGTTCACGGGACGACCATCTTCTTAAACAACAACTACCACCCCCAACTAAACAACAACTGGCTGACAACCTCAATATCTCAACATACCCATCCAATATGCAACCAACAACCAACCAACCAACCGATCAACTGTATTCTTGTAGACCAATGTATATGCCTCGGCCCAGCGACGTAAAATGAAGGGGTTTAGCGACTTCAAGCGCATCGCAGTTGTGTGCGTTCCCAGCGAAGATGAGTTGAAACGTCGCATCGCCGAAAAAGAGGAAAAGGGGAATGCTTTTACAGTTAAAGAGTCAACAATTAATAACTTACGAGGTAAATATTGTCCACCACAACAAAACAAAGCAACGAAATGAAAAATATCCAGTATAATGTACTATACGTTCGTTAACTTATGTTCTTACCTATCTAAATAAGGAAGACATACATATGTACAACAAAATATAAAAAAAAAAAAAGAATAATCTTTATAAATTTATGTAAAGTATATTTAGATTTAAGCAGCTGCACTTTATGTATCTGTACGTAATTTAATTGTAAGCCTTTCAAAATATCTCATTATTTTATTATTATTATTTCCATTACTCATTAACTTGTACTCTAGTCCCACGACTCCTCTATATCCTGGCAACTGGATCGTGTGAACCGATCATTGCATATTACTGCTTTTTTAATGTTCCATTTTTCGACTCTGCCTTCCGGCATTGGGCATTCCCATTCCCCTCCAGATGAGCTACTAATGCTCCTAGTAGAGTAACTTTAAAATATGTACTCCTCTTCTCGCACCCAGTTTGCCAACCCATCTCAACGCCTTACTTTTTATCTAATTGTAAAATTGGTATCCGATTCCATTGGCCAGACCGCCGCATTCATGACATCTACGCACTCTTTTTGCAGCCAACTTCACATTGCCGTCACTGGAGTTTGGTTGGTTCGACGACATAAACTACACCGAGCTGACCGGCGACGAGGCCAAGAGCGAGGTCAAGCGGTACAACGAGAAGGGCAAGAAGGCCATCGACGCCGACAGGTCGCGGGACAAGCGGTCCAGAGGCGGGCGCGACAACTATCGACGCGACGACCGCAACCGGAGTCGTTACAACGATGACCGTCGCCGCGACTACGGCGGCCAACGGCACGACAGCCGATGGAGCGACAACAGGCGCGGTGGTGGCTACTCCAGCAACAGCGGCGGTGGCGGCAGCCGGGGATACGACAACCGGCGCAGCTACAACAGTGGTGGCGGCCAGAACTGGATGCAGAACAACCGAAGAAGTGGCTACGACGACCGCGGCTATGGTGGAGGCGGCGGCGGCGGTGGAGGCAGCGGCGGCGGTGGCGGTGGCGGCAGTCGAGGCTATGATAACCGGAATCGCGGTTATGGCGGAGGCAGCGGTGGCAGCCAACAGAATTGGATGCAAGGCGGCGGAGGAGGAGGTGGCAACCGTCGCAGTGGGTATGACGATCGCGGCTACGGAAGTTCGCGGGACTACAGAGATCGAGACCGCGGTAACGACCGCAGTCGAATGGGCAGCAACGACCGTAACCGGGGCAGCAGCCAGAGCAGTTATCGCTCCGGAGGCAGTGCTCATCAACAACGGGATTTTCGGCCTGGCCACCGCGACACCAAAGAAGATAGTCGCGGTGGCTATGAGCGATCGGCTGGTCAATCGCTGCCCAAGTACGGCAATAACTCGGCTGCCGGCGGTGGCTACGAACAATACAAACAGCAGACGGGTGGAGTATCCGGCGGAGGCAAGGTAATTACCACTCACCTGTTTGTATTTAAGAGCTAGACCAATATAAGCACTATTTTCAGTCCTCTTTGAGCGGTAAATGGAGCACGTATACCCAGCCACAACAGGCGCAGCAACACCAGCAGACAAGCGCCTGGCAGACGCAACAGCAGGCGCAGCCGTACCAGCAGCAGCAACAGTCCACCGGCCAGCAGCAGCAGTATTGGGGCTACAATCAAATGCAAGGTGAGTGCGATGAAGCTATATATTGGTTCTGAAAAAATTCTAAACCTATTTCCACAGCTGGTTATGGCAACCAACAACAGCAACAACAACAGGCCTGGCAGGGAGCTGATCAGCAACAGCAATGGATGTCCTGGTGGCAGGTACGATAGCTTCTTAAGAATGGCTTGGAAAACAGAAAACTAAATCATTCATTTCTTGCAGCAACAGCAACAGGGCTCCGGTGGATCGGCAGGCAGTAATGCCGGCGGCGGAGCGAGTGTGAATGTGGGTGGCGCTGCCGGTAATGATGGTGGTGCCACCAATCACTATTGGTCTCAATATTCATACTCCACGCAGTCCAATACAGGCTCCGACAAGAAGTAGAGTGTGCTCTTTCCTCCACCTCCAGCAGCCTGTTCAGTCAAAACCGCAGCATTCTCAAGAAAGTGCGAACCACAAATCGGAACTACATTTTATAAAATAGTTTTAAAGATTAACAACCAGTAAAAAAAAAAACAAGTAACCTAGTTTAGCCAGTTTAGGCGTTTGGACGATTGGGCGACTCCAAACCGAACACCCACTACTTAGAGGGACACCGCTCCCTCAACCACATTCTTGCGAAACTAAATATGCATAATACAGAACTGTGCACCACAAAGCAAGTAAGATAATTGTGAAAAGACTTCACTTGCAACTGAACAACTGGCGGGCAACAGTAATGATTTGTTTTTCATTTTCCAAAGGCATTTCTCTTTGACTGCGACATAGCAATAACTCTTAAATCAGTCTATCATTTGGCATTACGTATCTAGGCAGTACAATTTGTTTTTAAACGGTTATTATAATTATTGTTTTTTTATTTTACAACAAACGCAAACAGTTGGAAGACAAGAATTAGACAGAGACTTTAACAAATAAATTTAATTACATTGAAAAATTAATCGAATGGTGTTTTTGATTTGGAATGGGCCACAGATACTGTCGAGTATATATACTCTTGGTTAGTTCGACCTTTCGAGATTCTTCTTCCAGGATAATACTCTCGGAAATCGCTATATTTTGGTCAAAAGATGCATTTTTGAAAAATGCAGTGGAGCCATATCTGGCCCACGCCGATGGCCATATCTTTGCCAAAAGTCATCCGATTCTTGAGCGGAGTATCTTAAACGATTTGTGGGAAGATTCACCACAGATCTGCATCAAAATCTGGGAACAAAATATTTTTTCGATTTTTTTCCCAAATTTCCTAGGGGATCCCCTTCAAATTTTGAAGAATGCATGGGGAGCCATATTCGGCCCACGGCGATGGCCATATCTTTGCCAAAAGTCATCCGATTCTTAAGCGGAGTATCTTAAGCGATTTGTGGGAAGATTCTCTACAGATCTGCATCAAAATCTGGAAACAAAATATTTTTTCGATTTTTTCTCAAATTTCCTGGGGATCCCCTTCAAATTTTGAAGAATGCATGGGGAGCCATATTCGGCCCACGGCGATGGCCATATCTTTGCCAAAAGTCATCCGATTCTTAAGCGGAGTATCTTAAGCGATTTGTGGGAAGATTCTCCACAGATCTGCATCAAAATCTGGAAACAAAATATTTTTTCGATTTTTTCTCAAATTTCCTGGGGATCCCCTTCAAATTTTGAAGAAGGCATGGGGAGCCATATTCGGCCCACGGCGATGGCCATATCTTTGCCAAAAGTCATCCGATTCTTAAGCGGAGTATCTTAAGCGATTTGTGGGAAGATTCTCCACAGATCTGCATCCAAATCTGGAAACAAAATATTTTTTCGATTTTTTCTCAAATTTCCTGGGGATCCCCTTCAAATTTTGAAGAATGCATGGGGAGCCATATTCGGCCCACGGCGATGGCCATATCTTTGCCAAAAGTCATCCGATTCTTGAGCGGAGTATCTTAAACGATTTGTGGGAAGATTCTCCACAGATCTGCATCAAAATCTGGAAACAAAATATTTTTTCGATTTTTTCTCAAATTTCCTGGGGATCCCCTTCAAATTTTGAAGAATGCATGGGGAGCCATATTCGGCCCACGGCGATGGCCATATCTTTGCCAAAAGTCATCCGATTCTTAAGCGGAGTATCTTAAGCGATTTGTGGGAAGATTCTCCACAGATCTGCATCCAAATCTGGAAACAAAATATTTTTTCGATTTTTTCTCAAATTTTCTGGGGATCCCCTTCAAATTTTGAAGAATGCATGGGGAGCCATATTCGGCCCACGGCGATGGCCATATCTTTGCCAAAAGTCATCCGATTCTTAAGCGGACTATCTTAAGCGATTTGTGGGAAGATTCTCCACAGATCTGCATCAAAATCTGGGAACAAAATATTTTTTCGATTTTTTCTCAATTTTCTAGGGGATCCCCTTCAAATTTTTAAGAATGCATGGGGAGCCATATTCCGCCCACGGCGATGGCCATATCTTTGCCAAATGTCATCCGATTCTTGAGCGGAATGCCTTAAACGATTTGTGGGAAGATTCTCCACAGATCTGCATCAAAATCTGGGAACAAAATATTTTTTCGATTTTTTTCAATTTTCCTAAGGGATCCCCTTCAAATTTTGAAAAAGGCAAGGGGAGCCATATTCCGCCCACGGCGATGGCCATATCTTTGCCAAAAGTCATCCGATTCTTGGGCGGAATGCCTGAAACGATTTCTGTATAGATTCCCTATCAATCTGTCCAGTTCAAATTTTCCCGCGCTGCTTGTGTGTGGTTTTAGGGGGTGGGTCAGCTTTCAAGCTCGCAGTTGGTATTTTTTAGTTCAACGCGGCGATCAGCTGATTTGATTAGGCCGCCCGCATTTTACACGCTTTATCCAATATAGAAGAATTCTCCGGTAAGCTTTATAATTAAAAAAAAAAATAAAATATTGCAGGGCGCAAAAAGAATCTTTTATAAATGAGATTAATCCTGTGAATTGCTCCTATTGTGGGCAAGTACTTTGGGCTTGGTTTGGCTTACCATAGGTGGGTCATAATTGGTACCTAGTAACATATGTATCTACATGTGAACTAGCCCCAAAAAAGCGATAAGAAAACGACATGACACATACTACGTCCGCGGAATAAAATGTTCCATTGATTTTCCACAGAAGGGCGCGGATTGAAGTTCCCAAAATGGTGGCCATCCAGTTGTTTAACGAAATCCGAAGCATATTCCGGAATGTAAGTACATTTATATCTCTATCTTAACCCTAAAATAAAACGATTTCTTTCGGAACAGACTCCCACGTTTGCTCTTGTCTTGGAGACCCTCCTCCTCATAGCCGTCATCTGGCTGCTGCTCCATAGGCGCGGTGGAGGTCGTCGTCGGCGGTTAACCAAGGAGGAAGAGGATAGCATCATAGCCAGCTATGAGCCAGAGCCATTGGTGGAGGACACCGATCCGAATCACCCGCTGCTACGCACCCGTATCGTCCAGTCCAGGGTGGGCAAGCGCATCAAGGTCGATGGTCACGAGTGCCTTAATCTGGGTTCCCACAATTACTTGGGATTCCTAGAGGACCAGGAGATTCTAGAGGATGCTTGCAAATCCCTTCGAAAATACGGCGTGGGATCATGCGGGCCAAGAGGTTTTTATGGCACCATGGATGTGCACCTTGACCTGGAGGATCGCATTGCCAAGTTCATGGATCTGGAGGAAGCTATTGTGTATTCATATGGCTTCTCCACGGTTGCTAGTGCAATCCCCGCCTACGCCAAGCGTGGTGACATTATCTACGTGTACGTATTTATCTTTAAGTTATTGGTTTGGTGTTATTTAATTTTACCTTCCTTGCAGGGATGAGGCAGTAAACTTTGCCATTCAGAAGGGCTTGGATGCCTCGCGAAGCACTATTGTGTTCTTTAAGCATAACGATGTTGAGGATTTGGAGCGACTGCTGCTAGAGCAGGAAAAGCGTAACCAAAAGAACCCCAAGAAGGCGCTGAAGACGCGTCGTTTCCTGGTTGCCGAGGGCATATACATGAATACTGGCGAGATCTGCCCACTACCCGACCTCGTTGCCCTGCGACAGAAGTACAAGCTGCGTCTCTTCGTCGACGAGAGCATATCCTTCGGCACATTGGGCAAGGGCGGTCGCGGAGTGACGGAGCACTTCAATGTAGACGTAAGTTGTCACAGTTCCCTGTTACCCCACAATCTTATACTCCTTTCTTTCAGCGAGATGAGGTTGACTTGATTTCCGCCGGCATGGAGGGATCCATGGGCACTATTGGCGGCTTTTGTGTGGGCTCGCACTTTATAGCCGAGCACCAGCGCCTCTCTGGCCTGGGCTACATCTTCTCGGCATCGCTCCCGCCCATGTTGACTCAAGCCGCCATTTCGGCGCTTAACCGCTTCGAACAGAACCCAGAAATCTTCGAGCAACTGCAATCGAAGGCGAAATCCCTGCACCAGAAGTTTTCCAACTTTAGCAAGCTGCGACTACGGGGCGATGCGTTGTCGCCGGTAAAACACTTGTACCTGGCAGAGCCGGCTGTGAACTTTGAAGCGGAGCTTAAGCTACTCACTGAGCTGGCTGACAAGGTAAGTCACTTTCAGGACTCTCTCCTCTCATGTCTAACTTTGTACTAAACTTTCCTCAGTGCATCTCACAAGGAGTGGCTATTGTGCAGGCTGCTTACTTGCAGAATAGGGAGCGTGTTCCAGTGCGTCCCAGTATCCGTATAGCCGTCAACCGGCTGTTGGATGATGCGGACATTACCTCGGCCTTCGAGGTCATCGAAAAAGTCTCCCAGAGTCTTCTGTAACTCTCTCGCTTCTTGAGAAACTCGAAGCCGTATTGTGTCTTGATGCAGTGTTTAGTTTGAGAACACTATTTACGTCCAATCCAGTATGAAATGTTATTGCACAACTATGACTAACTTTGCACTTGGTTTTTATTCAGAGCTGCATTGCATTTTAATAAACTCTATTCTATAAGTATAAATTCCAAAGCTTGGTTAAATAAAATAACATTACCACATCTTTTTTTATTAAACGATTTTCCATTCTTATTTTAATATAATTAACATATTTCATAGTTCCAATCATAGTTCATGTAACAACTGATAAGAGGCTCTGAAGTAGAAAAAATCAGATTATGATTACAAAGGCGACCCCTAATCATAACCCTTCGACTTTCAAAAGCATGAGTGTATTATGCAAACCCACCTATTCCCAAGATGAACTTGACAACGGCGGCACATCATGATGTTTGTCCATAAAGGCGGCTCCACATCAATTCGAATATGTCACCCGTAACGGCGATCAGCAATCAGTAGCAATTAGAGGTGCCATACCAGGGTGGGTCTACTCTGAAATTTATAAGAATTCGTTAGAGGATCGAGAACATTTTAAAGGTTAATATTATTATTTAAAATATATCGTGTTCTATCATCATTAAGTAGAAAGATTGCTACGATTTGAGACCCCTCCGAGACCCATTAAATCCGATCCACCCTAGTGTATACTCTATGTAAGTACACCGGGTATTATCAGAGCGAGTACGGGAACAGTTGGGGTCACAAAAACATGTTGTTTACGTGAGGGGTGGGCCGAGGAAACAGCTGTTCCGCGGATTCCTCTTCGGAAAGCTCTACAGCGTCAAAGCTTTTGAGGCGGACTGCAGCTGACAGGCCGGCACAGTTGTCAGCGAGACAACTCTTCGTATCATCGTCTCCACCAGAGATCTCCCACATCCATCCGTAGTGCCTTCCTCAACATGGGCGACGCCATGAACGTGGAGGTTAAGGATATCAACAAGCTGTTCGAAACTGATGGCTACCTGAGGCCCTTCGAGCGCGAGATCCGACGCAGGTGAGTAGCGGCTTCCCAGGCTCCGCCGCATCATGTAAATCAAGGCTGGCGCCAGCTAATGTGCCGCTGATAAGGAATGTTGCTCCTTGACCTCCCGGAGAATCATATCAGTTATTAGTTGACCTTCTAACCCAGTGGATCCAACCATTAATCCAACTGTGACATGCAGTTGGAAAACTGCGTTTGCAATGACGAATGAAGGTCGCCGGTGTTTGCTGCCCTCCCGCCTATAGTGTGTGTGTGTTTGGTGGTGGTGTGTGTGTGTGTGTGTGCCTGGCCTGGCCTGGTGTTTGAGGAACTAATTTTACCTTGAAAGTTCGCAGTGGTTTCTGCGTGCTGCCGGCGTGTTTGGAGCATGGACGATCTTGGCCTTGGCAGCCTATTCTGATTGGCCCAATGATGTCAGGGATCCGTGTGCTCTTCTTATTTTTGCATCTTTGCCAATTTTAATTCATTGGCTGCACTTCCGTGTTCCCCCTACCGAGAATTTTGTTTTGGTTCTGTTTTCGCGTAAACTATCTTTGTTTTAGTTTATCTTATCATCGGGAGTAGTGCAATTTTTATAGCCGGTATTGGTAGATAACTGACAATCCATATACATATATGGATAGTTATATGTTTTATTCTTGATCTATAGTTCGCTGCATTCCGTATAATTTCCAACTGGAGGCTACCTCCTACTTCCTAACTACTTCCTCCTAAGGAAAGACTTTTATTCCTTTCTTATATTTTCTTTAACTATCGCGAGGAGAGCCTAAAACCCTCATATATTCATATATTTTTATAATTTTAAAACCTTAAACCTAAAACATTTTCATATTATTTTAGACATGGAGTCCTCCAAGACTGGCTAAACAGAATCAATCAAGGCGAGGGCGGCCTGGAGGAGTTCTCGCAGGGCTACAAGTACTACGGCCTTCACTTCCAGCCGGATAACACGGTAATAGCCCGCGAATGGGCGCCAGGTGCCCGAGATGTCTACCTCACGGGTGACTTCAGTAAGTCCTCTAACGCCCTACCCCCCAAATTCATACCAATAAAATTGTAATTCTTTATAGACAACTGGCATTGGGAATCCCATCCTTTTAAGAAACTTGAATACGGAAAATGGGAACTGGTGCTGCCCCCGAACGCAGACGGTAGTCCGGCCATCAAGCACCTCAGCGAGATCAAAGTAATCATTCGCAATCATTCCGGCCAACTGCTGGATCGTCTGTCGCCATGGGCCAAGTACGTGGTCCAGCCGCCAAAGTCCGCCAACCAAGGAGTCAACTACAAGCAGTACGTCTGGGAGCCACCGGCATCGGAGCGGTATCAGCGCCAGCACTCTCGCCCGGCCAGGCCCAAGTCGCTGAGGATCTACGAGTGTCACGTGGGAATAGCTTCCCAGGAGCCACGGGTTGGCAGCTACGACGAATTCGCCGACCGCATTGTGCCAAGAATCAAACGCCAGGGCTACAATTGCATCCAGGTAATGGCCATAATGGAGCATGCCTACTACGCCAGCTTCGGCTACCAGGTGACCAGCTTCTATGCTGCTTCCAGTCGCTACGGAAACCCAGAGCAACTAAAACGAATGATCGACGTAGCCCACTCTCACGGCCTGTATGTGCTGCTCGATGTGGTCCACTCGCACGCCTCCAAGAACGTCCAGGACGGTCTGAACCAGTTCGATGGCACCAACAGCTGCTTCTTCCATGATGGAGCCCGTGGCGAGCACTCTCTTTGGGACAGTCGCTTGTTCAACTATGTGGAGTACGAGGTGCTGCGATTCCTGCTGTCCAACCTGCGTTGGTGGCACGACGAGTACAACTTCGATGGATACCGATTCGACGGTGTAACCTCCATGCTGTACCACTCGCGAGGCATCGGAGAGGGCTTCAGCGGCGACTACAACGAGTACTTCGGTCTGAATGTCGACACAGATGCCCTCAACTATCTTGGACTGGCCAACCATCTGTTGCACACCTTGGACCCGGAGACTATAACTATTGCAGAGGTGAGTGGAGTAATATCCACTTAGTATATCAAAGTATATGTTTATTCCCATCTTAGGACGTTTCTGGCATGCCCACCTTGTGCCGCCCCGTCTCGGAGGGTGGTATTGGCTTCGACTTCCGCCTGGGCATGGCCATCCCGGACAAGTGGATTGAGCTGCTCAAGGAGCAAAGCGACGACGAGTGGAATATGGGCAATGTCGTGCATACGCTCACCAATCGCCGCTGGATGGAGAACACGGTGGCGTACGCCGAGTCCCACGACCAGGCCCTGGTGGGCGACAAGACGATCGCCTTCTGGCTGATGGACAAAGAGATGTACACGCACATGTCCACGCTGTCGGACGCCTCCATGATCATTGATCGAGGCCTGTCACTGCACAAGATGATTCGTCTTATAACCCACTCGTTGGGAGGTGAGGCGTACCTTAACTTTATGGGCAACGAGTTTGGACATCCCGAGTGGCTGGACTTCCCCCGAGTGGGTAACAACGACTCGTACCACTATGCACGCCGGCAGTGGAACCTGGTGGACGATGAGCTGCTGAAGTACAAGTACCTCAATGAGTTCGATCGCGCCATGAACGAGCTGGAGGAGCGCTACGGATGGCTGCATTCCGGACCGGCCTACGTCAGCTGGAAGCACGAGGGCGACAAGATCATCGCCTTTGAGCGTGCCGGCCTGGTCTTTGTTTTCAATTTCCATCCCAACCGCAGCTTTACCGGCTACCGTGTCGGTACCAACTGGGCTGGCAGCTACCAGGCGGTGCTCTCCTCGGACGATCCGCTCTTCGGTGGCCACAACCGCATCGATGCCAACTGCAAGCATCCCTCCAATCCGGAGGGCTATGCCGGCAGGAGCAACTTCATTGAAGTTTACACGCCATCTCGCACAGCCGTGGTTTATGCCCGCGTTAGCGACTAGATCCCCGGATTTGTTGATTTTACGGATTTGATCTTAGTAATAGTCTTTGTTAATGTTACGAATTGGGAAAACCAATATTGAAATATACGCTGAGGTATAGTTTTCTAAAATCCTATACTAATTCTTTGCTTCATCAGCCTGTACGTGATTGGGAGAATTTGTAGTTTTTAATTTTTTTATTTTAAAAATATAAAAATACTCAAATTTTATAAAAATATAAAAGTTTTGTTTTAGTTTTTATCATTTCTTATTTCCCTCGGATAACTTAGTTTCTTTATCCTGTTTTAATATCCAATTTACAATTATTTGACCTTAAAAATCGTGTGTATTGAGGTTGAAAACCTTCCAACCCCAGTAATAATCTCAACTTTTAAAAACTTAACAATCTATTTTCATTTTCTCCATATTTAACGAAGGAATAATTATCCTTATACATCTAAAAACAAGGACAAATAAATATAATTACTAGCTAAGATTAGAGGAACGCTCCCCATCCAATGTACATAGAAGCCAGATTATCCACCTTGGTGGCCTCGTTTATAAGAAAGTTGACCTGGCCCTCGGTGGAGAGAGGAATGCTGTTAGCCTGCTGTCTCTTAACCTGTAAAGGATTAAAGGATTTTAATGAAACTTGAATGATTCGGAGTGAGATCCACTTACATGACCCTGCAGACGATCGGCGATGCGCTGGACATCGCTGGTTATCTTGGCCGTGGCGGCGCCATTGCGTATCTGGGCGCCCACATCATAGACGAAGGGCCTCAGCATGGACATCAGGGTCTTGGTCTCCTGCTTGAGCAGGCGGAGTGTGATCTCGCAGCACTTCCGATAACTGCCCTCCACCCCCAAGGGACCCATGGCGACAATCATATTCTGGGTTAGCCGGAAGGGAACCACCTCGGGATAGGCCAGCAGTTCACCCTGATTGAAGAGGCAGTTGAAGTCCACGTGAACGGCGTCGCCGTTGCGCTCATCGAACAGGATGTTCTCTCCGTGGCGATCGCCCAAGCCGAGGATGTAGCCCACCATCGACATGACGGCCACGGTGCGGATGTAGGTGTTCCGTGCCTCGTACCAGCTGTGCGGTGTGGCGAAGCGTTGGCGCAGCCAATCCTGGAAGACTGGGGGATGGGCCGGCAGTAGCTGATTGGTGAAGACGTCTCTCTTGCGCTCCAGCGGGTCGTGGACGGGCACTGCCATCTGGTGCAACTGGCGGCTGGACTTGGCTTGTCCCCGCTGGGTATACAGGCTCATCACAATACTTCGGTAGGAGGACAAATTGGGTAGCCACTCGACCAGGCCGCACTCTTCATTGAACGGCAGCACTGCATAGGTCCGGATGTGCAGACGGCGTTGCCTGGCGGGCGCGTTTTGATGAAGGTAGCGTTTCACCAGCCCGTTGAACTCCATCAGACGGGCATCACGACGCAGATCGTCCTTGGGCTTGACCAGCACATCGTATTGCTTTCCATCGCTGCACCGAATGGTCAGCTTCTTGGGCTTGGCCGCCGATCGCAGGATCAGGACCGACTCCTGGAAGCCACTGATGTAGATCTGCTGGTAAGGAAACAGGTTGGGTTTCGCGGTAGAGTTCGCTGGAAATGGTGCCGGAGACGGACACGCAGCGTCCGAGCTAATGGGCAGAGTGGGCTGCATATACTTCTCGAAGGGCAACAGGATGTCCGAGAAGTCTGCCTGGTTGCACAGTTTAGTGAGTCGTCTGTCCAGGTCACTCAGCTTGTAGGTCCGGTCCAGGGTCACCTCTTTGTTCGTCACATCCATCAGTCGCTCTGCCAGACCACTGAAATCGTGGAGGAGCTTCTGGAAATCGGAGCTTTGCAGACGGCTGTCGGTGAGTATCAGCTTGGATCGCTTGATCCTGTTTGCCGTGGCGGACTTGAAGTGCGGCAACAGCATCCAGAGCGACTGCTGCGGAAAATCTTCCACCAAGCGGACGATGACGTTGCGGAGCACGGTGAACACCTCGGCCGATGGATGGCAGAGGCGACTGAGCATTTGGGAGAATACGGTATAAAACATGGATGTCGGCAGGACGTTGCTGCAGTTGGTGAGCAAGTCGTTCATCCTCTTGATCATGTCTGGGTTGGAGCAGGACTCTGCCGTGTCCAGCCAGAGGCTGATCAGGCGTGGCATCGACTGGTAGACGTGCTCGCTGCCGTAGCGAAGAGATTTTGCATAATTGACCAAAACCTGGAGCAGTACATCGTCGATTCCCGTGCTGCTCGTCTGCTTGGCCTCGCGCATCTTCTCCAGAAACTGGGCCAGCTGCAAGTAGCAGCTTTCCGACTGCCGATGGGCAGCAATGGCCTCCTCGAAATACTTCAGCACTGAGTCGGCACACAAGTGCATGGACTCGGCACTGTAGACGGCCTGCAGGTACTTCCCCTGGAAGTAGAGATACCTCTGATCGGCAGCCAGCTGCTTGACATAGCCCTGGCAGGCGACGCGCATGATGGACAGCTGCTCCTCCAGGTAGTTGATGGCCATCACCTGATCGCCCTTCTGCCAAAGGAGCTTGGCACGTTCAAGGAACAGGCCAGTGGGTTGATACTCGGCCGCCTTCAGAATGTAGAGCTGCGCACGCTGCAACTGGCCAGCATTCCGGTTGATTTGGGCGCTGTGTAGCCAGAGCCTGGCCAGCTCCGTTTGCAGACGGGGCAGCAGATGCTTGCGATCCGTCAGGCGGCGCTGCAACTCCGACAGCAAATTCCGGCGGAAGCTGTAGACGGGCTCCTGGATGCGGACCTGGGGCTGGATCACCCGCAGCCGGTGCTGCCAGTCGTCGAAGTACGAGGACATCAGTTGCTCCTGAGCTTCCTCTAGAGTTTCACGTTCCAGCTGCTCCACCAACGCCTGGCTGCACTGTAGCTCATGGACAAGGTGCAGTTTTAGCACGGCATCGTAGGCATTCGCGTAGGAGTGCTGCTGCACGGCAGAGCAGTTGCGCAGCTGCTCCAGCACCGATCCCCGCATCCCATCCAGAAGGGATTCAAACTGAGAGGAAGTTGTCAGGGGCTGGCGCAGGGCTAGGCAGCCCTGGGCGCACTGAGCCGGCCAGTTGTGGCCCGACTGGAGCTCCTCCAGTTCGTCGTAGCTGCCCAGGCGCCACAGCAACTCAGACTTGCACTCCACAAAGCACTGCTCCGAATAGCGATCCGAGAGCCGCTGCCACAGGCCGTCGGCTATGAGCTGGGCGGTCTTGGGGGTGTCCATCAGGTAGGCGTCCACCATGGCACGCACATGTTCCGGCTGGAGCTGTTCAGTACTGGATAAAAGCTGCTCGTAACAGGTTATCATGTCCTGCTGCCGCTCAACCAACCGGTTCACCAGTATGTCCTGGGTCACGCTCATGTCGGAGTTGCGCACTTGCACAGCTCCCTCCACGGAGTCGGAGTCTCTGAGGGATCCGTATATCTCCACTAGGAATGTGAACTGCTCCAGCAATCGCTTGCCCTTCTCTTCGTCCTTGCCCTCCTCCAGGTAGCTCTCTAGGTAGCTGAGTGCCCGGGCATACTCTCCGCAGTTGTAGCTGGCATGGGAGACCAACAGCTTGGGGATCTGGGCTAGGAACTCGTGGATCTTCCGGTAATTGGCATCTACTGTTTGTGGTGGCTTACCGCCGGTGCTTCGGCCGTGCATCCTCTCCCACTCCCGCAACCAGCGCTGAAGAAAGTCCAATAGCTCGGCGCATAGCTTTCCAGCCAAGCGTGGAACATGGCTGGAGTCTTCCTTTCGCTCCAGGACTGAACTACCAGTTGTAGGTTTGATTCCTGCGGCATACTTGCGGGACTCGAACACTTTGAAAGCATTCTCCTTGACGGCCCCGAGCTCCTGTTGACCTTTGAGTAGAGAAGATCCCGCGCCCAGTTCGTTGGCTTGGAGGACGGCCAGGAACTCCTCTTCAATGTGCTCCTGTTGCTCCGGCGTACACTCCAATAGGGCGTGAAGGAGTATGTAGGGGTAGAACGTACTCAGCATGTTGCCGTCGCGTTTGATGCTCGGCTTGTAGGAGCTGAGCAGGTGTCGTGTTTCCGAGGACTGGACATAGTCGATCAATCGGCTCGCCCAGAGGAAAGCCCACTCCTCGTAGAAGTTGTTGGAATAGTGGCTTCCAAACAGAGGCTGCTGAGTGCAACTGCTGGGTCGCTGGCAGCTGGTGTAGCAGGAGTGAAGCAGCGGTTCCATCACCTGACGCATGCGGTCGGGTAGGGACTGCCAGAGCTCCACTTTCTTGTTCTCCTTGGGCGATATGCCGCACACGGCCAGAGTTTCTTGGATGGCCAGCGAGAAGCTGTCCACATGCTTGGTCTTCTGCTGGAACTGATAGCCTCGGCACAAAGCTGTGAGGGCTAACACGGCGAAGTCATCGGAGAGAACATTCAGAGGCAGCTGCTGGGGAGCATCAAAGTTGTAATGCGAGGGCAGATAGCTGGCATCGATGGCACCTAGCTCCCCAAGGCACTTGGCCGACGCCATTTGCAACTGCCTGTCATCATGCTGGCATCCCGCCATCAGGTCATTGACGATCTGTTCCAGCAAAGGCTCCAGAGGGAGCCGGGTGAGGATCGTGCTGTTGAGCTGGGATCGCTTTCGGACGAAGAGCTCGCCCAGGTGCTGGAGCGCATAGACCCGCACTTGGAGGCACTCGTCGGTGATGTGCTTGTACAAGAAACGGAGCTGCTCCAGCAACTGAGCTGATGGCTGGGATTGACCCTCCTCCTCCACACCTCCTCCGAAGTCCAGGTGAGCGGTGTGTCTTCTGATGCACTTTCTAATGGACTGCGATACTTTCTCATTCCGCTCCAAAAAGTAAAGATCTGCTATGTAGTTTCCCAGCATGGAGGCATTGCGGAGAATCACAAACTCGTATAGTTCGTTGACCTGATCCACGCTCACTCCATCTGCCAGAAGCGGCAGTAAGGTGGCTACAATTCTACCCAGCGACGGGCCCAAGTCCTGCATGTTAACCACGTGAAGGAAAATGTGCCAGATCTTAAGACAGATGCGTTGCAATCGAGGCTCCTCTAGGGTATGCACAAAACTCAGCATGGCGATGATCTTGAAACGGAACTGTGTCACGTGCTGGGAGCCCACGAAGCGCATGATCTGACCCAGGCTGTACAGGGTCTCCTCCTTGAGCGGTTTCTCGAACGACGGTTCGCTCAGGCAGCTCTCAAAGAAGGTAATCACTCCCAGAAAGCGTTCTGCAATAAACGTGGCAAATTCCGCATTGGCCGCTTGGCTGGAGAGCTCCTCCTCCGTTGAGAGCTGCAGCAGACTTTGGAAGGAGCGCATCACAAAAGTGGGATTGCGATTAAAGTAAATCAGGAGCTCAGCCACCGTTTGCTAGTTGAAAGGGAGAAGTGTAAGCAATCAAGTCTATAAAGATTCCAAACAAGACTTACTTTCACATCAGCATTCATCAACTGCTGCAAACTGGACTGGGTGCAGCTGACCACCAGCTCGATGCAGTTGTTGGCCAACTCCGGGTCTTCGGTTAGATAGACATGAGTATAGATCCTTAAGAAAGAGGTCGAAAATAGAGTGGCGATGGGTTTGCGCAACTGCTTTGCTATCAACACCAAGACTCCCTTGCAGCGTGGCTCGACGATGCAGTGCGGCAGCACCATGGCGGTCAGAAGGCGATGGTACTTGCACGTAAACTCTTGGACACACGAGAAACCCAGCATTTTCGTAAGCTGAAAGTTAGATTCATTTATTTTAAGCACCAAGGATTAACTATTTGGACTCACCGCTCTGAGGGATCGGGTAAAGCGCACACCATCTGATAAGTATGCTGTAAGAGCCAAACGCACAACCAAGTCAAGAGCATCCCGACGATACCAGTTCCACAGGTTGATCGTTTGCAGGCCATGGCTGGCGCACATCTCGGTGGCGGCCAAAACCGCTTCCTGAGCCACCAGAGAGCGAATGTGCACCAGAAGGAAGAATGTCATTTTGAACCAGTGGAACAGCCACAGCTCTTCCATCTCTGGATAGGCAGTGGCGATGATGACCCGTAACAATGCTCGTTGTTCTAGGATTTCTTGGTCCTCCAGTGGGTTTGCCAGCATAGATTTTATGACACCCAAGACAAAAGAAGCCCACTGTTGCATGAAATCAGATGACCGAGCAGTCATTACAGGCACCAAAAGACTGAGACTCCTTTCATTGAGTTCCCGCATGTTCTTCGTCTCTGTTAGCAGCCGCACGATCATATTCGGTTCGATGCTCAACGAGTCCAGATGTTGTGCAATGTACTCCGAGTCTGATTTGTACAACAAATCCTTGGCTATTTGTTCAGTGATGGCACTGGAGAAATCCAGATTGAATGATTGCTGCTTGGACTTGCCCAGGAAAATGCCAGGGAGCTTCTCCGGCAAAGGTTGGCATCTAGGACAGTGCAGTTCAATGCCTCCTTTTACTTTGAACGCACTTAGAGGCCCTGCGTTTGAGCAGATCAGTAAACGGATCACTTGGTGCCGACCAGCCTGGCCGGCGATTGAAACAGACTTTATTAACTGCTCCGGCTTCACATAACCGGCTATGTACAAGAGTGGCAGGTTAAGCCAAAAGTCATCTTGCTCTTTTGATCGAATGAGGTCTTGAAAGTGCTGGGCGTAGAAGGATTTCATCTGGGTGTGGGCACTGGACGGCGTCTCCAAGCGTATGGCATACAGATGGGACATTTCCATGTGGCGCTCAAGAACAGCCAGTAACTGGTGTTGCGTTTGGGACTTCATGGATTGCCGGATATAGGTAACCTGCAGTAGTAGAGAGCAAACTTCCAGGAAGGTTTCCAAAGAGCACTTGCTTTCCTTTTCGAGTAATTTCACGGATAGGGAGTTCCAGTTTACGTTTGAGTCTTTTGGAAGTTCACATTGTAGTGGTAGTCTAGCCAGTACAGAAAAACTGAGTTCGCCCTCTTGCTCTACTACTCGCTCCTGACTCTGCCGCAAGATAAGCAGCTCCAGCTGCCTGAATGCCTTTAAAGTTTCGGTCGCCTCCCGCCAATCGTTCACTGAAACTTCTTTCCTCTCCAAGATAAGCACAAGTACATTCGTTAGAGATTCAATCACTTGTTTACGGCTATCGGGGGATTTAACAGCCACAGATGCCATCAGTGGCAATAAATGAGCGGGATGCGAGCGCCAATGGCTCTTGGCCAGTTCATGCAAGAGGACCAACTGATCCGGCGAGCTTGTGGAATGATCGAGCAGCTGTTGGAGATAGTGGCTTATACTTTCCAGCAAGGAACTATGAAGTTCCACTTCTGGCAGTCCCAGGACCTCATTCAAGAGCAGGTATCCTAGCTGTAGAGTCCCTGCCCCATGGTTTTTAAGAACAAGAAGAAGCTGCTGGGTAGAGTCATCCAGCCGCTTAAGTTCCTGGCGGGACATGCATCCAGTTTCGAGCCACTTGGCTACCATGGACCACATAGCATAGATCGCCTCCAGCGTCAATTGTGCGTAGTGGGCTACATCTGGCTCTCTTTTCCAGTTGACAATAGATTGCGTCTGCAGGACATTGTGACAATAGTCCAAACTAGAAAGTTTTGTGTCCATGTCGCACTCCTTGAGAATAAGCAGTGCTTGGTGCAAGCTGGAGCAGAAAATCTCTGCATGGGTTGAGTGCCCAATAAGCTGAGCGTGCTGCAGAACTGCCAGCAAATGCTTTGCAAACGAGTCTGCTTTCTCCACGGGAAGATAGATGTCCTCCAAGGCGCACTGCGGGTCAAATTCCTGGAGACAAGCCACATCGCATTTGAAAACGGATATGCTGATGCCTCTGTTATCTCGTTCTTGTCCCTTACTGTAGTCCAAGGCACTGAGTCGCAGTTGAATCTCTTGCAGGGCCTCCACATAGGCCAACACTAGACGCTCATACAGCTTCGGATGATTGGAGCAGCAAGAAGTGAGGATCTTCTGCTGGAGCTTGATGCATTCGCTGAAAACCAGTATTCGATGGCATGATTTCGTTTCAAAGAATAAAGACTTTGTGGTTACCTGCTATTCCCGGATTCGCTCAGGCACTTGGCCAACTTGTTGAGTAGCCACAATAGAAATGTATCTTGGAATCCATTGTGCAGTTCCCGCACCAGGGAGCAACTTATGAGACTCGGCTCCTGACAGAGTATATCTTCAATTACCGTGTACACCTGGGCCAGGTTAGCTGCGTTTCGGTTCACGTGGTTGTAGAGTAGCTTCCACATGTCCTTTCGTTGGCCCGACATGGTGCTAGTGTTTGATTTTATTTATAAAATTCAAACCAAACAAAAGCCGACTCAATAATCGCTTATCGGTGCCGGCAGCCGGCAATTGTGGCGTTGCCAGATCAGTACACTCTTATCAGCTGATTTTTAAGGGTGGTTCTACTCAAAACCGATAACTTTAACGGTCTTTTCTTTTTAAAATTTAAACTAAATCGAAGATTTTAAAAATGCTTAAGAAGTTGGCAATTCAGGGCCAAAAACAGACGTATCTTTTCCATACCATGATGGCTGTTCAAAATATAACCTCAGAAAGATCAAAGAAATATAGACAATCTTAAACCAAAGCTATCGAAAAGTTACTGCTCTAAAAAATTTATAGACTTAGTTAATGAAAGTTAACTTCTTTTCATTAATTCCTCAGTTCCTAGTGCTTCGTTTAATCGGTTGTATATATATGGACATTATTTACCCCGAAAAATGTCCCAAAACTTTCAAAAAAGCAAGTTAAACTCAGTAAAACACATTTCATCGTAAATGATACAGAAAGAAATAAAGTTTATTGCTTTAAACTTCTAAAATTTTATTTTATTGTTTGTAATAAATATATGTGTATATATAAAGTAATATTAGCTTTAGACCTTTTATGATACATACTGTACGCTACCTCGAGATGCTTAAATAGTTTCTTGTTTTTGCTTCGTTAAATTTAGACCTTAGGTATAATATATATCTTACAGAAGTGAAACTCACTTTGCTTATTTGTTTGCATCTTAGATTACATATTTATATTAATTTTGAATCATTGTCCTCCATTAGTTAATGTTACTTTAGCCTTAATCTAGCGCGGCTTAGTTTAGTGTGTGGTGTGTTGTGTTAGGTCTTGGTTAGTCGAATTCACAATTTCTTAAAAAAATACTTCATTTAATATTATCCAGTCTAGAACCTAGAATAATATTAGGTCAGTGCTATGCTTGAATTCCTATTTTTAGTGTAATGGCATAACAAAATTGCAGATAAAAAATGTAATATAATATATATGTTTGTAAAGAATATACAACACGTTAAAAGAAATCATATTCATAGTGACAAGGGACTAGGGACAAGGGGTGCTTGGAATACATACGACGGATTAACAAAAATAAATAAATAGATTGAGAACTTATTGGATAAATACTAAAGATTTACGTTGCATAGTCGCTGCTGTCTATCTCTCGTTATGCAAGGAACAAATAATATTTATGTGTATTTATAGAGAACTCTCACGTTTAATGCTACTAAACAAATTTGCGGAAAGAAACTGAACAGTTCTCGCAACTCTAAATTAAGCTAAACATATTTTTGGCTGCACGTTTTTTGTCGGCAGGTAAAATTGTTACAACTGGTATGGGGTGTGTGTCTCGCCTTTTCACTTAAAACATAGCTTAGGCGTATACATAATTTAAATTTACGTTTTTTTTTTTAAGTATGCCCTCCCACAGCAAACACTGCACGCGATGAACAACATTTGATTTCCTTTCTTCTCTTTCGACATTTGATTTGATTCGGTTAATAAAAAAATAAAATTCTATGCACATCCAACATTGTAGTAATATCAGTGATTTAGCTTGGCTTCTTTTTGAGTTATTTTGTTTTGGTTTTCTCTTTTTTTTTTTTTGTTTCAGTAACAATTTCTGTTCCCCTTTTTTGGTGGCCCAATGTGACGATTTTTGACATGTTGCAAGGTTGCAAGGTTATGGTTGATGTTGTTGCCGACAACTCAGGGCTTCAACACAAGCCCTGAGCCATGGGCAATCGACTTTGGGGCTTTAAAAGAAGTAGGTGGTCGGAATTATGGTGGCGCTGTTCAAAAATCGACCCATTTGGCCACCCATTAGACCCTACGCGGCAAACAACTGAGCAGCAGCAGCAGCAGCCTGTTGCTGTTGTTGCTGCTGCTGCTGCTGTTGCTGCTGAGGAGTTGCTGCCATGATGGGAATGGCCGTGCCATCGGCCGTTAGTAGAAGTGTTTGAGTGGCCTGCGGAGCCTGAGCAGTTGGTTCAGGTGCCAGGGCCACATTTCCCGGCAAGGCTATCAGCTGCTGTTGGCCCGCCTTGTTAGGATGCGGCACCTGGGTGGCGGCAATGATGCTGCCATCGGCGGACTGCAGCAGGATGGTGTTGGCTGGCAGGTTGAAGCAGGTCACGGTTCCGTTGGGGCCCACCGTTTGCAGCTGAAGTGGCGGTGGGTTGGGGGCGAGCATCATTGTGGCGGTCGACGTCGTTGCCGTTGTGCCATTCGAACTGCTCAGGTCCAGGCCATTGCTTTCCCCGGCAGCCGGCTGGGCCTCGGCAAGCTCTGACTGCTCCTCGCTGGCCTCTTCGTCGATGATCTCCTCGACCAGGTCGTCTTCGTTGAGCTCTTCGATGATGTCGTCTTCGTTCTCAACGTATTCCGCCGCATCAACGGCCGAACTGACCACACTGACACCAGGAGGCGAGGGAGTGGGCGTGGGCATGGCCAGGTAGTTCTCTCCCGACTTGGCAGTCAGAGCCGTTCCTTTGGGGATGCGGAATTTGCGAAGTATTTGAGCTGTGGACGAGGACAGAGCAGTAAGAGCCGTACCATCCTCGTCCAGTTCCTCTTCCAGCTCCTCCTCCTCGGGCAGGTCGTCCTCCGCTTCCGTCTCTTGCTGTTGGGGTTGCTCCTGTCGCTGGCCACGACTGGCGGCATTGACGCGCACCACTGTAACGGCTCCGGATCCAGTTAGGGGAGTGCCCGTCTTGGTGGTGCCATTAAGGATGCTGATCGGCGTGGGCTTGCCACCGCCGCGGGCGGCCAGCAGGATGACGGGTGTCTTCTTGGCCGCCGCCTTCAGCCCATTACTTCCAGCGCTATTGCTGTTGCCGGCATTACTGCTCACCAAGGCCACGGGATTCCCGCCGCTGCTGGTTTTGGGAGGAGGGAGAGACGAGACAGCATACGCATTAGTGGTGGGATGCAGCACTGGGGGCATGGGATCGGGCATGGGAGAAGTTCTGATCGAGTGTGAGACAAAATCGGCGAAGTGGTCAACGAAACTGCGACGTCGTGGGCTGCTTTCGCTTTTGGGGATTCGCGCTCGGGACTTGGCCTGCTTGAGGACAATCTCTTCGTAGTAAATGCGATTCGCTTCCGCTTGGCGATGCTGCAAATCTTCATTATTCATGGTCTTGCCGCTGGTTCGGTTGTTGGTGGTAGTGGTGGTGGTGGTGGTGTACTGAGTCTGGTTCGGACTGTGGTCGGTGTTCAGTGGATGGGTACTGTGAATGCGTGGAGTGTGTGGCCGCTTGAACAATTGTATCTTGACGTGTTTAGAAGAACCTGTTGTTGTTGTTGTTGATGTTGGATGTTGGATGTTGTTGATGTTGATTGGTTGTGTCGCATTTTTATGAATTTCGTGTGCAAATCATATATATATGGAATGGAACACAAGAACACAAACAACAGACGAACGAAAAATGTTTTTGGGTGAAAAAAGAAAAATAAAAACAATTTGATTAGCATATTTTGTGGATCCTTATTTTGATTGTTTGTTAGTGTTTGATTTTGATTGAGTTTTAATTTTAGTTTAAAATTAAATTTAGCTTTAAGATATGCTTAAATCAAAGTTAATTCGGGTTAGTAAATTATAACAACACTTATGACTGATAGCTTTATGTCAGGTAGGTGGTAATGTTGATGTGTTGATGGATCGCAACAGATCGTGATGGATGGTGCCGTCCAAACAGATACTATATACGGATCAATGATATCTGCCCAGACGGGGGGGACAGTGTGGAAAAGTCAAAGAACCAGTTGTTATGAGGCTTATTGTTTTGTTTTATTGGAAACCCAAGCAACATTGTTATAAACATAAAAAACACAAAATAATCAAACAAAAACATGAAAATAAAGCGAGTAAACAAAAGTACACATACCTTGCACTAATTGTCCAATTATTATTATTTTATTTATATATATTTTTTTTTTATTAATTTTTAGTAAGTTTGTTAAGAGACTCTATAGGTTGAGAGTGGAGATCATTTTTCACACGTACACAACATTCGATGATCGGGAAATGAATGATTCAATGAATGGAGCAAGAGATGTCCTCAAGCGACTGAATGGTTGTGGATGGATGTGGGATGTGTCTTATTTTCTTTCTTGACCACAATCTCGGCAAACATTGAAAATAGCTTCCATTTGCGTGGCTTTTGCTTGGGAATACTGCGGTTCTGGGCATTTAATATTATACTTTCTATTGGCTTTTTTTTTAACTTTCTTCCCAGTGAGGTCTTCTTTTCATATTAAATATTATTATATTTTTTTTTGGTACTTTGGCTGCAGCTTTTGGTGGCAATGGATCTTGCTCAGAGGGCTAACAGTACGGCCTCTGATATGTCATAGCTATATATGGTTTGCAGGCATTTTATTTCGTTTAGGCAATGGTTATAGAGTTTCGATTGATTGGTTGGTTGGTTGGTGGGTTGGTTGTGTGTACATAAAATAAAACAAGAGAAAGAAAGAAAAAGAACAAAATTGCATTGAAGTATAAAACGTATTTAAACACAAGATATTCTCGAAACGAGGGTTGGGGGATTAATTTGGATAAGGTGGCGGGATCATCGAGTTAGCAGGTGATTTAGCAACAAAAAGCAACAGAAAGCCACACAGCTCCCAGAGTCAGTATCGAATTCCGAGTCAGACTGGCTCTGCATGGCACAAGTAAATAAATAAATGCACAAAAATCGACTTAACTCTTACGATAAATGATAAAGTAAGGATGGAAACACAATAAACTAAGAAATCTTATAGAAATGCATAACAGAATATAACTAAAGTATAGCTAGTTGGTAACTAAATAGGTTTATGCTTAATGTACTTGGTTCGACTTGACTTATCGAAACGTGGTCTGTTCTGATTCTTGGTTCGTGGCGGCCATCGAGTGTTGCAAGTGTTTAGTAGCAAGTATTACAGCGGGCGATGCGCGGCTCTAAATACGTGAAGGAAGGAAGGAAGATCGAAGACCTGACTGCTCCCAGAGACCGGAGCAGTGGGTTAATAGTACGTAGAGAGACAGAGTGATAGACATAGAGTGGTAGATACAGATTGAGGTGGTTCGGAGCGGGTTTACAAAGAGAGATACAGTGGGATTATCTATCGAGCGCGTTACTTTCGGGGATACGGTCAGGTTTAAAGGATAGACGGGCATTGGGGGATAGAAGTTCTGGAAAAAGAGCTTTACCTAATTTCTTTGGTCTCCAGCAGGGACGAGGTGTTCACATCGTTCACCGCATTGATCATCGAAGTGGGCGAGAAGGGCAGATGGTACATGGAGGCGGTGTCCAGGGCGTAGGTGTCGCTGCCCTTGATCAGCAGCTCGTTCTTCAGCTCCATGAACTGTTGGTGTGGATTGTGATGCGTGGCGAACGGTTGCTGGAGCTGCAGGTGCGTCTGTTGCTGTTGCTGCTGGTGGTGTTGCGCCTGCTGGTGATGTTGCTGCTGGGTTTGTGCGTCCAGGGCGTTCGCATTCAGCGTTGGCTGGGCACCGGTATGCGTCGTGAACGTGTACTGCGAGTAGGGGCACAGATCACCCAGCTCGGCGGTGTCCAGCTTCGGCTGGAAGCTCTGCAGGCCATCGGGTGTCAGGATCTGATAGCTCTGGACCGTGCCGATGACGTGTTGCTGGTGTTGTTGCTGCTGTTCGGCCGCCGCCGGCGTGGCAGCCGATGTTGAGCTCAGGTAGGTCACGTTGTCCAGTTCGTAGTGGGGTTGCTGGGCTTGACTGGAAGGCACCTTCAGCGTCTGCTGCTGCTGCACCAGCTGCTGTTGTTGCTGCTGCTGTTGCTGCTGCTGCTGCTGTTGCTGGGTCTGATATGTGGCCGTTGTGGGTTGGCTGCGCTGTGCCTGCGGAGCTGCCGGCGCCGTCGTATAAATCGCCTGCGAACCATCCAGTTGGAGGGGCACCAGGTTGCCGGCCTGGTCCTGGATCATTATGCTCTGGCCGTGCAGCTGTTGCTGCAGCAGTGCCTGTTGCAGTTCCAGCTGGTTCGAGTATATCAGCGTCGTTGTGGGCGCCCCAGCCTGGCCGTTGGGCGTGGCGGGGCCGCGTTGCAGGCCCATGGAGCTGGTGGCTCCCGGATTGGCCAACGCCAGTTGAGCTCCACCCGGCAGGATCATCCCGCTGAAGTCCAGCGACGGCAGTGTCTGGAGCTGCTGCTGTTGCGGTTGAGCGGGCGTCGTCGGGGCCAGAGTGCTGGTAAGGCTGTGCTGCATGGACTGCTGATGCTGGCTGGCAGGTATCGGGGCCATGGTCATGGACTCGGCATTCTGCACCTCGTCCAGAACACTGTCGATCTGGGCGAGTCGCTTCTTGGCCGGCGTGCCGTCCACGCCCTTCGACTTCCGGCCCCGGGGCGTCCGGACATTGCGCGCCTTTTTCGCCGGCGGGCCGTCCGCCTTGAGGGGCGTCGTGCTGGCAGAGGGTGGCATCGGCACATCTCCGTGCTTGTCCTTCTTGTGCATCTTCATCTTGTCGGGCCGCGAGAACTCCTTGTTGCAGATGGGGCAGGCGAAGATCTTGCGGTTCTGGCCCTCGTGGAAGAGGTAGGCGTGGCGCTGAAAGCTGTACTTGTTCTTGAACGTCTTGAAGATGTCGTTCTTGGCGCACACCAGGCAGTAGGCCACACCGTCGATGATGTGCTCGTAGCGGGCTATGTCCAGTCCCCGGACACTCATCTTCTCCAGATACTCGCCCTGCTCGTCGTCGGCGATGACGCGCGTTTTCCGTTTCCGCTTCTGCTTGGCCGCTGCCGCCGACCCGGACTTCGGCACCATTGAGGACACCGTCGATGTGGGCGTGGTGTTCGCCTGGCCGCTGATCGTGTAGCTGGTGGTGCCGGCAGCCTGCTCGGCAGCCTCTGCCTCGACCTCAGCCTTCATCACCTGGTAGTCCTCGTATTCGTGGTCCTGGTCCGGATCGTGCTCGAGGCTCTGTTCCTCGTACTTGACATGCAGCATGCTCTCCTCATCGTCATCCTCCTCGACGGCGAGTCCGTGCTGCGGCTCGTACTTGATGATGTCCGCGGCGACGGCGCTGCTCCCATTGCTCAGGCAATCGCTGCTTCCGGGCTCGCTCTTCAGCACATGGTACTCCTCGTAGGTGCTGCCGTCGAACTCGATGATTGTGCCGTCGGTGTTGACCAGGGCAGTGGTGGTCGTTGTCGCCGGCGTGCTGCTCTGCTGCCCGGCCACCGATACGGCGACGGGCGTGGGTGCGGCGGCGGTGGCGCCATTGTAGTTTTCGAACACTATGGTGGTCGGTGTTTGTCCATCCTCGCCGGTGGTGGTGATGTAGTGGTACTGGCCACTCGTGTCCACTCCGTTGCCGTTGGCGTTGGCGTTCGTGTGCAGGATGGAGGACGAACTAATAGTTGTGACCACATTGTCTTTTGTTTATATATATTTTGAAAATACATATTCGGTTCGGTTCATAAAAGATGTGTTTGAATGTAATATTTGCATAAATCAATAAATCAGATCGTAATCGAAATTTAAATGGAAATCAATCAACAATTCACTCAAATCAGATTCGGATAAAACTAATGTTGTGCAAAATGAAAGCTACTCATGGCCAACTGGATGTAGATGCCGCAGGTGGTCCGCAGGCGGCCCTCTGTGGCACTTACACGGGCCTCATAATCGATTGGATTGGATACAGCATTACAGGATATACATTATATAGAGAGAACGTGAGTGAATTGGTTTTTGTTTGTCGGTAGAATTTGTGTTTACTTAGAGCTACTTTACAGCAATCGTAATTGTAACTCTGGTACAGTACTCGCAACTCAATACTAAATACTTAATAAATTATAAAATAAATAATCCTACTCGACTGCGAGAAATAAACTGAAAATACGGGAGGACAGAGCAATGAGGGAGGTGGAAGTGTTTTATTTTGGCCAACATGGTCAGCAGTAGCCTCCCCAAAAGGGGGGGCAGCTGCTAACGACGTGGTTTAGTGTCAAAAAATGGGAAGGGGAAGGGTGGGAACAAAAGATGGAGGCAGCAAATATAGAAACCTCTGTTAAAACTAACTAAATCATAAACGAAAATATAGAAACTAAGAAATAAAATTCAAAAATGGCGCGCAAGTGCTGCCAAATGTCCGTGCGGATGGGCAGCACTTTTGTCAAACTTCAATGGCCACACGGTTCTTTCTGCTTTTTTTTTTTTGGCGCCAACTTTTGAATTGTAAAACCTTAAACTATTGCTGGTTAACATAAAATAATAGGTTGTGAGACATTTTTTGAGACTTCATTGACGCGCTCTGCCCGGCATTTCCTTCGGTTCAAACGGTTTGTGCATTTATTTATGTGACAGTTCCAATATTCATGAGAAATCGACAAGAGTCGAAGGTAACAGACCTGGGAATGGTGTCGCAAATTAAAAAGAGCATGTTGTGTTGTGAGGATTCAGTCGAAAAGCAGATTTCTTTTTGTTAATCGGGTAATGGATTTGGATTTTCAGAGACTTGATTAAGTAAGGAAATTTGAAAAGTTGTTTTTTTTTCTTTTATTTTTTTACCGCAAATGGAAGTATAGTAGAGTTCAATGTTTGTTCTTTTTCTTCTAATCTGGGCATTTGAATTTTGTGCACAAAACGTTAAAAAATCACAATTAAAAAGGGAAATAATATGTATTTTAAAATGGGTAGAATGTGGGTGAAGTATATGAGTGGCATGAGATTGCGACGCGCACAAAACAAAGCATTAGATGGTTGGGAAGGAGGATTAGAGAATTTCGGCCAATTGAAGTGACAGTCAAATCATAAGTGCGTGAGTAGAGTATGTTGCTACTGTGAGAGGTTAGTTGTAGAAGCACCAACTGAAACACCAATTACGAGTACACAAGAAGGGTTAAACCATACACAAAGACTACAACCAACAAACAAATAACATAGGGCGTTTAAGTTCAAGCCAGACACTTACCGGCAACATTCGCTGTGCTGGCTGCAACACTTTGTTGCTGCTGCTGCTGCTGTTGGTGTTGCTGCTGCTGGTGTTGCTGTTGCTGGTGTTGCTGCTGCTGTTGGTGTTGCTGTTGCGGACTGCTGGCCGTGGTCTGATATGTGGCCGTGGCAGCCGCTACGGCCTGTCCATTGGCATCACAGAGTATTTCATTCTGCAGCTGGTAGACGGAACCATCCGTGCTACCATATTGCTGCTGTTGTGGCTGCTGCTGTTGCTGCTGTGGAATGCCGTTGAGGGTGGTGGCTACGGGCAACATGCTGACGTAGATCTTTTGCTGCTGTTGCTGCGGCTGCTGTTGCTCCTGACTAGACTTGGATGTGGATGCTGCGGTTTGTACCGGTGGACTTAGCTTTGGTATCTTGCCCTCGAACTTGCGTGGCTGTTGCATAAACTGCAGCGATTGCTGCTCCTTTTTGGCATCTGGAAAACGGCAATCGGGTGAGTTAAGTTCTAGTTCTAGTGCAAGGATATTCAGTGATTGTGATTGAACTGTTACTGTTTCTGTCTGTTGATGTAAACACACACACATACATATAGGGGATGAATGGATGTAGCGGGGTGACATGGTGTTTTGGAGTTAGGGGGCGGGTGGGCGGTCAAGCGAAGCAGATTCTGGCGGGGATTCAGATTGGAGAGAGTGGAGAAACAGAAAGTGGAACCGAACCCAGGCAGCACCAACACCTTCGATTGGGTTTTAGTAAAACAGTTTTGATTTTTTGTTAGTTTTTAGCATAGGTTTAAAAGCGTGATCGTATATTTTTTCTCCTTACAATTAAAACAAACTAGACGACTTATTCTGTACATTAACACAAAAACGAAACGATACAAATGCTTTTCCGATCAGGATCAGGTGTATTGGGAGAATCGAATCGAATCGAAATGCAACGAAGCAGCTGTGAAATGTTATGCGAAGAGATATGCTGGAGGGGATTGTGGCTGGAAGGCTGGAAGGGACGGGGGTTAGTGTGACAGGATGGTATGGTGATGGAGGATGCAGTGGAGCAGTGTTTAAATGGATGCAGTGGTGCAGTGGCTGCTAAAGCTGCTGCTCTCACCTCTGCCGCCATCGCTGCCAGTTGCTGATGTTGCAGCTGCTGTTGCTGTTGTTGTTGCTGTTGTTGCCGTTCTCGTGGCTGGTGTTATGGGTGTGGGTGTTGCTGGTGCTGGTAGTGGTGGTGGTGGTGGTGTGGCTGCAGCAGGCGCTGGCGGTGGGGGGGCTGGAGAAGCCACTGTGGCTGCCGGCGATGTGGCAATGGCATCCTTTTTCCGTCTCGCCGGCGTCTTGCGGGGCGTGCTGCCGGCTTTGCCGCGTCTCGCGCCCCGCGACGTCGAGGAGGTGGACGAGGCTGGGGAAATGGAACGATCGTCCTTGGTGCGCGGACTCCTGCCACGGCTGCTGTTGCGCGAGTTCGTCCGCCGCTTGGAGGTTAGCCAGTCGTCGTCGTAGTCGGCGTCGTACTTCCTCTTCTGCTTGCGCCGCTTGAAGTCCTCCTCCTCGTCGTCATCTTCTGTCGAAAGAATTCATTTCCAAAAGAAAAGAAAGGAAAAGAAAGAGGGGGAAAAAAGGACGAATAGAAAGAAAAAGACAATATATTATAAGAAGGGTGAACTGGCGAACGAGAGAACCCTGCGGCCACACACCTGTCCCATCGTCTATGTACTCCAAGAGCTCCTGTTTGGTCTTAAAGTCGGCGGGACTCTGCAGGCTCATAGCCTCCTCGCCGGCAAAGTCGCCGTCCTCCACGCCCAGATCGCTGGTGTCGAGCGTGAGGACGCTCTCCTTCAGCATGGCCTTGACGTCGTCGGGAACGTTCGGATTCTGCTGGATCTCGTCCAGATCTAGGTCAGGATTACGCTCCTTAAAGCTCTTGGCCTTGGTGGGGTTGCACTGCTTCTTCATTCTGCAGAGGAGAGCAAAACGAGATTGTATTCAAGTGGCCTCGGACAGGGAAGGCGACACAATGGGGAGCAACCTACTTCTTATCACACAGCAGGGCGTCTAGGTGCGGGGGCAGGGGCGCAGCGGAGGGCACCCCGTTCGGTGGATCCTCCGGATGCCGGCCGACATCCCGACCCTCCAGCCAGAGGTCATAGCGTTCGTTCTGGAACCGCTTGACGAACGTGTCCATCGAGATCTTGACCATGTCATTGCTGCAGGTGCACTGCACCGCCCTCTTCCCGTACTCGATCCAACGCTCCATCGCAAAATTGGTGGACTCGGCACAGTTGAAGCCGTGATTGAAGCCGGCATGGTAGCCGAACGGGAAAGTGATCATTATCTCCCCCGCCTCCTGTGTGATCTGCAAGATCCGGATTTAATTAGCCACCAAGGGACACACTAAGGACACCCCATTTGGGAGACAGACAGAAACGCACCTTACTAACTGGCACATTGTGCTGCTTGAGAATCTGCGGTGAGATTAGCGTCATCTTGTGACGCAGGTAGGCATTGCAGTTCTTATAGCTAGCCGGAAAATACTGGTTGGCCACCTTCTCCAGCCTCCGGCCGTACTCCGGCGGCACCACATACCACGTCTTCGGTGCTCCGAAGTGCAGATAATTGATCGAATAGAGATCCATGTCCTCGGTGTGCCACGCAAACGTTGTCTTCCACATGCCGAAGTACAGGTAGGCTGTGTTGACGCCGTCTATCTGGATGTTATAGTCCTTGTTCACAAAGTCCAGGATGGTGCCCAGACGGTTTATGTTCCAGCTCTACAACACACCAAAGGGCAAGGCAAGGGAACAAGGTCAGAAGACGGAAAAGGAAAAGACACTATCCCCAAACTTACATCCTGGTCGGAGTCTGTGATGCTGCCGCTAACATCCGCCCCGTAGATGGGCGCCACATACGTTATGTTCTTCCAGTACTTGCGCTCCAGGTCCTCGAAGTCAAAGTGCTTCGGTGTGGCATAGCGCTCGGTGCTGGCCAGTTCGCTGAACTGCTTCACGGTGAGCGGTTTCTTTTGGATGTTGATCTGTTGGTAGTAGCCCTGCTTGCCGGTGACCACCTGGCAGATGGGCGCCGGTATGGTGACATTTAAAGCGTCCAGATCGGCGTAGCCACTGCGTCGCGGCACCCACTCCGGCGGCGGCACCACCTTGGCCAGGCCGGCCTTGTGAGCGCCCTGGGACTCCATGTAGGCGACGTATTTGGGAAAGTCCTTGAACTCCTCCCAGGTGGGCCGGAAGACCATAATGCGCGGTATGTCTGACATTTTCATTATATTCTTTGCTCCGTTTCGGTTCTCCGCTCTTCGCAGGACACTCGCCTCACTCTCCTCTCCAACGCCCGATGTCCCGATCTAGAACTGTGATAGAAGCAGAGTGCCACATTAAAACTCTGAACTCCGTGCGGTCTCCTAATCCCAGAGCAGATGCTATTGCCGACAGCCCAATAGCCCGACCGTCCTTCCAACCAGCCTGCCCTTTTCCATCGCCAACTGATCTCATCTCTCAAAGGATCGGATCGGATCGCACTGAAAACTCAAAAAATTGAAAAGAAGGAGCGCCGACGAACAGCTGCAACTTTCCGTGCGCCTTTTTTGAATGAATGGGCGAGGCGAGGCGAGTCGAGTCGAGTCGAGGCATCGAGACAACAGCAGGCAGGCAGGCAGGATGGCAGGCAGGCCGGCGGGCTGGTAGGCTGGCAGGATATGCAGTTGCTGCTACCCCTGCCACTTACTCGGCTCGAGTGCCACTCCGTTTCCTCGCCAAATATGACCCAAAAAACCCATAAAAAAATAAGTGCAGCGATCACTTTCTGGATAATCTTACAAACTAAATACATAATATCAGGATAATATCAAATTCCAGGACATATATCTTGAAAAGTTTGGGCAGTACAAGGAGCTAGTAGTTTTCTATGAGATATAATTATTATATTAATTATTAAATAAAAAGCTGAAATTCAAAGAGTTATTAAATGGGTTACCAGATCCTAGGATCTGGGAGTTATAAGATTATATCACTAATTATTAATAACTAGGAACTTAAGATTCGAGAAAGACAAAAGCATTTCTTCACGTTGTGAAATGAAACAAAACAAAAGTATCCTTTAAAATAGAAAACACTCGCTGATGGGGAAAAATGAAGAACATTTTCTCGCCATGTAGTTCTGTATACAATGTTCGAGTCGAGGTACAAAAAAAAAAACTGGCAATAAATCACTCTGAATGCGGATAATTAATTATTGAGTTTTTGAGGGCCAGGACAGAGCGCCAGGACCCTGCCTGCCCCATGGTGCCGGGAAGCCAGAAAAACAATCCAAACCAAGCGAAAAAAAAAAACGTCCAATAAGCAGAAACACAAAATCCCGCGACATATTTTTCTCACACAAATATCTCAATGATTTTGCAGTTTGTTTTTTTTCCAATTTTCCGCACAAACAACAAGCAGCAGAAAGTAAGAAAAAGGATATCAGGTCCGGAGGAGCAACGAGATAATTTCTGGCAACGATACAAGCCAACAAGGACAACGCCGTGCGAGACATCCCAGCAAACTAGATGAAAATTTACGCAATTTTTGCGGCTACTCGGCTACGCAGAAAACTGTACCACCACCCGACAAAGGACGAGCAAGAGAGCAAGGATACCATGCGAGAGAGAGAGAGAGAGCGATGAGTAGAGCGGAGCGAATGGGAGAGCCAATGACGATGGGTTGAGGGGACAGAGGGGGGGAAGGGGACATCTATAAGGAAGGATAATGGCGAGTGCGCCAAACTATTTGCTAGTTTGGAAATAAAGGAAGCCGTCAGGACATTGAGAGGGGCGCCAAACGGGCGAGTAGCGAGTGGCGAGTAGTACAATTGTATGTGTGTGTGTTTACATCTTCTGTTTTAGTATCTGTACGTATGTGTGTGTGTGCGTGTTTGTGTATGTTTGTGTGTGAAAGGACGAAATTTGGAACTCACTTGTGATTTGCTTCGATGGGTTTTTCTTTTTTTTTTTTTGTTGTTTGCCTCACAGTTACTTGTATTTTTTTTGTTTCTCGACGTAGTCCTTAAAAGTTTCGACTGACTTTACGAGTAAGGCTTGCTCTATGATAGATCGGTGTTCTGGTGTTGGGTTCTGTTGCTGTTTCCGCTTCTACTCCTCGGTTGCAGTTGCCTCTTCTAGCAGTTTATTGCACATTATTTTATTCTCTCTACTTTCAATATCTATTTTTTATTTATTTATTTTTTTAACTTTTGCACAAGTAGAACACTTTTCAGACACTCTTTCTCACTCTAGCTCTACAATTAGCTTTGTTTTTTGCTTGGATTTGACTTTTTGCGTTGTCCTGCAACATCAGATGGTCGAAAGGAGTCGTTTTCCAGTCTTTGACTTGGACTTTATGGTAGTTGCAAGTATGGCGGGAGGAGGAGGGGTGAAGGCGAAGGACCGCTCTCACACACACACACACGCGCTAACACTAACTGAGTGGCAGGAATGACAAACTAGCACGAAAAGCACTCACGACGGCATACGCGACTCACGAGCGACATGTCTGAGCGGTCTGAGCGGCGAGCAATGACTGAACCGCATCCTGACGCCGCAGGACTATGGGATGGCGACGCAGACGCAGAAGCAAACGCAGGCGTCGGCAGAACTCGCTCGCACTCTCGCACTCTCACACACTCTCACACTAACACTCTCGCAGCTGTAAGAGCGTTGTCCTTTTAATGCGAATGCTCTGGCCAAAGCATAATGCGAAAGGAAAATCGGTGTACAACCAGAGGGAGACGGCCCAAACAAGTTTGGCAGGATAAGAGCGACGGGGTGGGGTGGGGTGTGGTGGGGTGAGGTGAGGTGAGGTGAGGGAAATAGAGGTCTAGAGTCTAGAGGAAAAACAGCAGTTGTTGGCTGCTTCTATCGTCCTTTTTTTGCCATCCTGTTCATCCATCAATAGAAAACCATTCATCTGTCCTTCCGTCGAACAATGCACATTTCCCCCCACTCCTTGACAGGCAGGACCAACTGCTTCGAATTCGGCTCAGTTGCGAAAACTAGATGTGGAAAATGGAAAATGCATTCGCTATCGATCGTCCTCCTTTTTCGCAGGATCTCTCTCCCTGTCTCTCTCCTGTGATTAGTGCTTAGCGCTCATTATGCATTGTTCGGGAAGGGATTTGAGATCCTGTCAAGAGTATCTAATCAGGGGTTTAGAGTTCTAGGATCTAGGAAGGCGATCGAAGGGAGGTAGGAGAAGGACTTGGAAGATTCTGAAGGATTTTGATTAAAAGTAGAGCTAACTAGTCTACCAGTCTATAATTTATGATCAGAAATAATATATTCTTAAACTTAAAACAAGAGTGGGTGAGTTGCATGACCTTTATCCTGCCAGGAGCGTGTGTCTTCCACAAAAAAAATGACTAACAGAAAGGAAGGAAGGCTGATTTTTGAGTAATTACAGCAGCATGAAGCGGCAAAGGATATGGCGAGGAGAAGGATAATTTACAACATGTCATTAGCCGGGAAACGCCTACAGGACTCGCCAGGAGCAGGAACGCAGATGGGGGCTGGGCGGAGGAGTAGGAAGGAGGAAGGAAGCGTTCGGCTGTACGGCAGGATCAAAGCGTGACAGGAACGCAGGCGAGTGGCCACACTGCGCGGCAGGACTTGCCCACACAGACCCACAGGACACTGAGTAAGCGAAGGGGGCCAAGGATCTCGAGAGCGGCTAAAAAACTTGTTTAATCATGCATGAAGAGAGAGGGAGAGTAAGAAAGAGAAAGAGAGAGAGCTTGCATAAAAGCAGCGAGAATGACCAGGCGGCGGCGTTAACTTCCGGCAGGACTTACACACACACACACAAACACAGAGAGAGACACACATACGAGCGCAGTTGACACTGCAGTCGGGTACACAATGTGGTCATTGACTGAACGGTAAAAAAAAGCGAAAACAGGAACAGGAACAGAAACCATGCCTGCCGATGACGTCGTCGAAGAACACACGGAGAACCGCCATAATGCGCGTCCCCTTTTTCCACATTTCTACTTCTTCCTCTTCCTCTTCCTCCTCCTTCTTCCGCCTTCCTCCCTTTCTACACACACACAAACACACACACACATACATAAACAGAGACAGAGTATCTGTGTGTCTCGTGTGATTTCACAAAACATTTCTCTAATAAAATTTCTCATAAAATTTCAATTCCAACTCGGCTTCAGCTGCGACAACAACTACAAGATTATTTATGCTTTTATTCCTTGTTCCTAGTTCCTGTTTTTGTTGTTGCTTTTGTTGTTGTTGCTTTAGTTGTTGTTGCTGGCAGTTGGCTGTTTTATGTCCTTTTGTGCCGCTAAGCACGCGCGTCAAAGCAGCACAGTGGGATGAGTTATGAATATTTTTAACAGAAATTTATATATAATTAAATGTAAAAACAAAAATTAGAGGAAATGGATTATTTATTTTTATTTCTTTTTTTAGGAGCCGAAGTTACTATTAAGTTTAACATTTATGATAAGCTTAATTTTGTTAAATTAAAAATTATAATATTTTACAGTCTCTCTTTAAAAGAAATCTTAGCATCCTTCAGTACTAACTATATCATTTTGCATAAATAAAACCATAAATAAATTAATGTCATTATACATTTATATTCATTAATTTCCTCATTCGCACCACTGTGCCACACATCGACCAAAAAGCAAAGCACGCGTCCCCTTTTCGGCGTTTCCCTTTTGTCCCCTTTTGTTGTCCTTTATCTCAATTGCACAACTGTTTGGCTTTGGCTTTGGTCCTGGCTATGGCTCTGGTCCTGGCTCGGGCTATCGTTCGACTCTGTCTCTGGCATTGTTTTGTTTTTGCTTTGCGTTCGTTACATTTTATTTTTCGCCCAATTGTCAGACTTTGTCTCCATGTGTGTGTGTGTTAGTGTGCGTGTGTGAGTCCTTTTTTAAAAGCAGGCGCTACACTCCTGGCGTCCATTGTTGTTGTTGTTCTTGTTGTGTGTAAAACAAATAGAACCGGAGAGAGCGGCAGGAGAACGCTTGCGCTTTAAATGAAAACTTTTCCAGTACAGGCTTTCGGCGCCGACTCGCTGCCACTGCCACTGCCACTGCCGCTCTCTCACAGGACATGGCTCCTTCTCTCTGCTCAGCTGCAGTACGTCCTGCCAGCAGCTGCCGCCGCAATCTAATTAATTCTCCGCGGCACACTCTATACTCCTCTACTCTAGGCTGGCGGCCGCCATTGCTAGTAGCCCTATAGTCGAAAATGTTCTACACTTTTTTCGCATCCTTTGCAGTCTTATTGGTCAACAAAATGGCGGCCAGGATAATAACAAGTAGGCGAGTTTCCCGCGAAGCAGGCACTTAAGCACGCTCCTGTCGCTAGGAAATGTGGAACAGAACAAGGACTCAAGACATGACAGGAAGAATGAAACCGAACTCTGTAAAACATAGCAGGCAGGACATAGACAGGACATCTAGGAGGGTCTAAAGTAGAGGAACTAGAAGTAAAAGTAACTCCTTCCTTGGAGTATCCAGGCCATTAAACCACCCACTGCCGGATAACGACGACCTGTTGAGTTGCAAACTTGTTAGCACATCCTGGAAACCGTACACCTGACCTGCGGCTCGGCTCAGTCCGGATCCGTGCCAAAAACACCACCTAGCTCGGTAGTCCGGGGGTTTGTTTACTACGGCTATGGCTACGGGTAATGAATGGGAGCGGAAGCTACTCTAACTACCACCGCTCTGGTGGACTCGCTCTGTTTTGGTCTGTGTTGCTTTTTCGGGAAAACCCCTAAAAGTGACGAAGACGTCGGTTATGTATGGACGGATGACATGCCGGCACACGCCACGCTACCGATTCCACCCGACCCGACTTGGTTGGGTGGTGGTTGCCGCCAGACACATGGTTCCAATATAGCAAGAGCGGATGATGAGGTTGGTCGGTGCCATTGCGATTGCCTTTACTGTAGCCGGTGTCTGGGGTTGCTTGTCGTTTGTTTACATTTTGGGGGTTTCCCAAACGTCCTTGCACCTACCGAAGGCCGTGCGTGTGAGCGGAACCACCCCATGCGCCATGTGGCCCAGAGTCAGTGCGCCAATATAGGTCGGTGGTGATTCTGGTGCTCTGGTTATGTTCTACTGTGAGCTGAGCTCAACTGAGCCTCGGTGGTGATTCCAAAAATATGCCCAGACATGTCTAAGGGTTACTGCTGCCGCCACTTCTGCCGCCACCGCCACCGCCACCGCCAGACACTGCTCACATTTTGTTTATAAACATTGCGCAAAAACAGCTGATTTTCGGCCATCCCCCATGTGGTGCTCGTCTCGTGCTCTGCATTTCGCTAGCCATCCATCCATCCATCCCAGCCAGCTCCAAGCTGCAGGCCACAGAAACTGCATCACCTGCATGCCAAGTACTTACTCGGATCGGAGCTCGGCCAAGCAGCTGCCAGCTGGCAAGGCGCAGCAGGCAGCAGTAGACTGCAGTAGACCATTAGCCCCGACAGATGTTGGGTTGTGGAATGCAAGACCAGGGGATACAACCATGTGTGTGTGTGTGTGTGTGTGTGTGCAACGATGTCTAACCAATCTAACGAATTGCAGCCGGCTGGTCGGCCGAGCCATGAGGACTGGCTGAAAGGACAGTCCCCGAGTCTAGCTGGCCTGCTGTTGCATTGATTATGGCTGTGTTGCCGGGACATCTGGCTAGGTAGGTCGTTGTCCCTACATGGCATGTGCCATGGATAGGGAATTGCCTGCCAGCTGCCTACTCTTCGAATGGGGATCGATCTTACAAAGGATAATCAGTAATTGAAGAAAAGTAGTGCCAATCATCGCTCATCCTTCGCCAGTCTCCAAGTTTAAGATCCAACTTGGATGCTGGCCAGCTGCTCCTCGTGTTTCAACTGTACGACCCCCCAAGATACCTTGGCCTGGTCCTGGTCCTGGGCCCAGAAAAACCAGCATAAAATACAGCGACAGGCTTTCCAAAAAACCAACAAAAAACTGAATTCTTCCCAGCTGTAACCGGACACCACAGCCCGTAGCGGTTGTCTTGCAACGACAGTACAGGAAGAGGGGCCTGGGACTGGTCCTCCTCCTGCTCCTGCTTCTACTCCTGGTAGGCTTTAAAAACCGGTATGCTTGTAGGGCTAGGACGATTATTTACAAGTTGCTGAAAGAAGCCAGAGAAAGGGGCTGCCGTAACTGTTACAACATTCGAGACTTCCGCTCCTTGCCGCCTCAAGAAGGAAGTGTCGCTGCTGCCAATTGTCGCCGCAAATCACAACTTTCCAGCTAAGTTTCATATTTTTTTAGAACCAAGAGCAGCTGAAGAAGTCTGGCAGCGGTATTTGCGCAGGCGTGCATTGAACCCTGCTCCTGGGCTCCTTGGCTAGTCGGCCGGGCAGGTAGAAACTCAGAAGAACTCAGACGAAACGGCAGATGTTCTCTTTGTCGCAGGTCAGTTGCTTCCACTGGAAGGAGTTGATTTCTGATGTCCTGTCGCAGGAGCGAGGATCGAGGGCGCGTCAAAGGCTTCTCAAACATTTGTTTACCTTTGTTTGGTTAGACGAAGTCATTATGCCCTGGCTGTAGGGCTGGAGGAGGGGCTCTACAGTCGCAGCTGTCGTGGAAACAAGAGCACGGTTTGAGTTTTCAAATCAATGAACCCCTTTCTTTTGGGTATTTCTGTTCAGCAAGCTGCACTTTATTTAGATATGTGGATATACCATCTAGGTTTGCCTTTAAAAGCTATTCCCAAAGTGTTGCCTACATTAGAGGTTTCTAAGCAAGGCATTCAAGAAGTGATGTCTTTTTGGATAGAGTTCTGAATTCCTTGGGTTTATAAGAGATATGATTCTTTCTTGTAGGATGGTAGATCCTTTTATTATAGATTATAACTTCTATAGAGAATATGTAGAGCCTGAATGACTTTCTTTCTCTCGCTCTTCAAAAACATAGCATAGAAAAGTGAGTATCTGCACTAGAAACTAGTAACTACTTGAGTTTCCAACGCAATTTGACTAAAATATCTGAAAAAGGGGAACCCCAGAGCTCTCTTAAAAGTTCCAGACCTAAAAATAAAGCAACTTCCCAACAATCTCTTCTAAAAACCCCAATAAGAGTCTTCTATCACTTAAATTTCAAATAAAAAATAGTTTATTTGGTAAAAGCTACCAGTTTCCATAAAAATGACTCATTAAAGTCCAACCCAGCCCAATAGTTTCCCAGAAAAGCAGCCACTATTATTGAAAGAAAAACACAATTAAACCCAAAAACAGCCCTCACCCTGGATCATAATGGCAATTTTCCAATCAGAACTAATTGTTAGAACGCTCATATATTTCAAAAACAAAGGACGCGGCGGCCCTTGCTTGTTTTACAAGTTAATGCAATTAATTCTAGCCCCGGCCAGTAACAAAGTGGGTGGCAGGGAGGTCTCGCGCAGTGAAAAATCGATTTTACAAAAGTTTTTCGCTGCAGCGAGTCGCCCTATTGGCCGAAAACTTACCCGTTGACGGTCCAAACGGTGGTGCGGTGGTTCAAAGCTGGAGGCTGGTACCTGGTGACCCGCTTAGATGCTAGGATCACCTATGCTGGTGCGAATCGGCAGCCACCCGCACCAATATTAGATATTAGATACGAGGAACTCGGCGGCGTACGTGACCGAGAAAATGTGCCCGTTCACAATAGACGTGGACGCAGTTTATTTACAAAAGATTAGCTGCAGGGTGAACATGTCTGGGTGCGCTGGTGTTACGCTTTTGTTTTAAATGTGGTGGGGAGAATGGCGAACGCTCGACAATGGTTGTTCACACAGCTATGGAGCCATTCTTGGCTTGGACACGGCAAGGGTCTTTGGGGGTCTGCTTATCAGACGCTCCTCTGCTGTACAGGCACTCGCGAAGAGTTTACATTGGCACGGGCCCTCAAATTAGGCACCGCGCGGTATGACGTCTGTTCTCTTACGATGGCAGTAGGGTTTCCTTATTGAATTGTCGTTTTGTAAGCTCAAAGCACAATTTACATTCGTTTTTGGAGCACTTTTTCGCAAAAATTATACTCTGATGCAAAAACAATCTAACGACAGGTGTGACCAGCTCATGGCACACTTGCTACGCAAAACTATCGATATATCGTATAGGTATTTTGAGTTGCCAACAACAAAGAGTTAAGAAGCTTACTGCAAAGCTTAAAAACGTATTTAAAAAATTAAGTCTTATCTTTGGATAACAACAAAAGTATATATAATATAATATATAAATTAATTACTATAATCACATATGTAATTTGAATATTTAACTTATCTGCCGTAGCCTGGCAACCCTGTCCCAAAAGTGCACACGTTTTACCCCAACTTCAGTCCGACTGCATGTGAGTAATCAACATCTGGGAGTTTCATCAGTTGATTGATTGTTGCACCAGCCAGAACTTGAACAAACCCCTGCGAGATGCCAGAGCCAGAGCAGCGGAATGAAGCTAGTGCTCCCGAGGGAGCCGGCGAGCCTCCCAAGACTGCCAAGCAGTTGGAGAAGGAGCGCCTGAAGGCGGAGAAGTTAGCCAAGCTCCAGGCTAAGCTGGACAAGAAGGCGGCTGCTGCCCCTGCCGCAGGTGAAAAGAAGGAGAAGCCAGAGGTAAGTACTTGTAGAGGGAACACAGCTCTCTCTCCTCCTCGGCAGTCAAAACGAGGTTATGTGGCCAAGTGAATGGATGTAATTGCTTCCATTGTTATTGGTGAAAGTTAATGCCACGCTCTGCTTCTCCACTTCATCTTTTAGAAGCGCACCAAGGAGGTCAAGGAGGCTGCCGTGTACACAGCCGAAACTGCTCCCGGAGAAAAGAAGGACCTGAGTGGCCCCCTTCCCGATGCCTACAGTCCGCGCTACGTGGAGGCCCAATGGTACAGCTGGTGGGAGAAGGAGGGTTTCTTCACCCCAGAGTATGGTGTAAGTTGTGGAAAGAGCACTTTAAAGAAACATCCTAACCAGAGTCTTCCAGCGACCATCAATCGATGCCCCCAACCCCAACGGAAACTTCGTGATGATCATTCCTCCGCCGAATGTGACGGGATCCTTGCATTTGGGACACGCCCTCACGAACGCCATTGAGGACGCCATCACGCGCTACCACCGCATGAAGGGGCGCACCACCCTGTGGGTTCCCGGATGTGATCACGCCGGCATTGCCACCCAGGTGGTGGTGGAGAAACTCTTGTGGCGTGACGAGAAGTTGTCGCGTCACGATCTCGGCCGTGAGAAGTTCATTGAACGCATCTGGGATTGGCGAAGGGAAAAGGGCGGTCGCATCTATGAACAGCTCAAGAGCCTGGGATCATCGTACGACTGGACGCGGGTGGCCTTCACCATGGACCCGAAGCTGTGCCGCGCCGTCACAGAAGCCTTTGTCCGCTTGCACGAAGAGGGCAGCATTTACCGCAGCTCTAGATTGGTCAACTGGTCCTGCACGCTCCGGTCGGCGATCTCAGACATCGAAGTCGACAAAGTGGAGATCCCCGGACGCACCTTCCTGTCCATTCCCGGCTATGATGAGAAAGTAGAGTTTGGCGTTCTGGTCAAGTTCGCCTATAAGGTGGAGGGCAGCGACGAGGAGGTGGTCGTGGCCACTACTCGTATTGAGACAATGCTCGGCGACACGGCAGTGGCAGTGCATCCGCAGGATGAGCGCTACAAACACTTGCATGGCAAGTTCGTCGTTCATCCGTTCTCGACTAGGCGGTTGCCGATTGTGTGCGACGAGTTTGTGGACATTGCCTTTGGCACAGGTGCCGTGAAGATCACCCCGGCTCACGATCCCAATGACTACGAGGTGGGCAAGCGTTGCAACCTACCCTTCATCACAATCTTCAACGACGACGGCTTCATCATCGGCGACTACGGCGAGTTCACGGGCATGAAGCGGTTTGAGTGCCGCAAACAGATTCTGATCAAGCTCAAGGAGCTGGGGCTCTACCGCGAGACTTTGAACAACCCCATGGTCGTACCCATTTGCAGTCGCTCGAAGGATGTTGTGGAGCCACTCATCAAGCCCCAGTGGTATGTCAATTGCTCGGATATGGCCGCCTCTGCCACCGAGGCAGTGCGTTCCGGGGCATTGAAGATCGTTCCAGAGCACCACACGAAAACGTGGTACCACTGGATGGACGGCATTCGGGACTGGTGCGTTTCCAGGCAGCTGTGGTGGGGACACCGCATTCCTGCCTACCATGTCAGCTTCAGCGATCCCTCCATTCAAACAGGATCGGTACGTACATCTAGCTTGGGGTGTGGCCTCCACAGATAGATAATATATGTTTCTGTAATTTGCCAGCCTGCTCTCGAAGGAGTGGTATAGTTGATTCTATATTCCATGTCCACTTAACCTTATAATCTAAAATTAACTCCCAATCTCTTCCAGGCCGATGACGAGCAGTACTGGATTGTGGCGAGGAGCGAGGAGGAGGCGCTAGCCAAGGCATCAGAACGGTTTGGAGTGGAGGCCAGCAAGATCATCCTAAAGCAGGACGAGGACGTGCTAGACACGTGGTTCAGCTCCGGCATCTTCCCCTTCTCCGTGTTCGGCTGGCCGGACAAGACCAAGGACCTGGAGACATTCTACCCCACGTCGCTGCTGGAAACGGGACACGACATTCTATTCTTCTGGGTGGCTCGCATGGTGTTCTTCGGTCAGAAGCTGCTCGGCAAGCTTCCATTCAAGGAAGTCTACTTGCATCCCATGGTCCGTGACGCCCACGGTCGCAAGATGTCGAAATCGTTGGGCAACGTCATCGACCCCATGGATGTGATCCGTGGCATTACACTGGAGGGGCTTCATGCTCAGCTAGTGGGCTCTAACCTGGATCCCCGTGAGATTGAGAAGGCTAAGGCCGGGCAGAAGCAGGACTACCCACAGGGTATTCCCGAGTGCGGCTCGGATGCCCTCCGCTTCGCCTTGTGTGCCTATATTACCCAGGCGCGTGACATCAATCTGGACATTAACCGTGTCCAGGGCTACCGATTCTTCTGCAACAAACTCTGGAACGCCACCAAGTTCGCCCTGCTCTACTTTAACGGCACGGAGAAGTTCGACACAGAGCTCGCGGCGTCGGAAGTCGTCAACCAGATGGATGCCTGGATCCTATCCCGGCTTTCCGCTGCAATCGAGGCTTGCAACCAGGGCTTCGAGACCTATGACTTTGCTGCTGCCACCAGCGCTTGCTACGCCTTCTGGCTTTACGACCTGTGCGACGTGTATTTGGAATGCCTGAAGCCGATCTTCCAGAGCGGCAGTGAGCAGCAACAGGCCGCTGCCAGGCGCACTCTCTACGTGTGCCTTGATTACGGACTGCGGCTGCTCTCGCCGTTCATGCCTTTCATCACCGAAGAGCTCTACCAGCGCCTGCCCAGAGCCAAGCCAGCACCTAGCATTTGCGTAGCTAGCTATCCCAGTGAGTACTCACTAAATAATTTAATATTTTCATATAAACTGTATAAAAAATATATCTTTTTCTACAGGCAACGTCTCATGGCGCAGTTCGAAAGTGGAATCGGATGTGGAGTTTGTCCAGAAGGCTGCCCGCATTATTCGCTCGGCCCGTTCCGACTACAATCTTCCCAACAAGACCAAGACGGAGGCCTATGTTGTGTGCACTGATCCCGCACCCAACGAAATACTCAAACGCTATGCCGACGACCTGGCCACGATCTCGTACTGCTCCAAGGTGGTCTTCGACGGCGAGGCCCCGGCCGGCTGCGCAATTCTAACCGTGACCGGTCAGTGCGAAGTTCATCTGCTGCTCAAGGGCCTCGTGGAGGCTGACAAGGAGATCGCAAAGCTGCAGAAAAAGCGCGACCAGCTGGTGCAAACTGTGGGCAAACTGACCCAGGCCAGCCAGGCGGCTGACTACGCTACGAAGGTGCCCGCCGAGGTCCAGGCAGCTAATGAAACGAAGCTCTCCGAGTCGCAGGCAGAGATCGAACGCATTGCAGCCGCCATTGAAACGCTGAAGCTAATGTAATCAGGAAACTGGAAAGGACACTTTCCAGAATAGGCATTTTGTTGATATTTTGGCGGGCTTGCTGGGCTCGCCGCAGGACTAAGCTTAAATAGATGCTTTTTAAAAAGATAATTGCATTTCAAAAATAAATAAGAGCCAGAGGTTTTTTCTTTATTTATTATGCACCACACTTGTAATTTTTCTTAATAAAAATAAATAGAAAAGTACAGTATTCTAGAGCTTGGATCCACACCTTCCGCATCACCAGGTCAAGCGGGTAGCATGGTCCGTCTTCCGCTTCGACATTTTGATGTACCCCAGAAATTGTAACTCGGCCACGGCGCGGGTGAAGCGTGCTCTGCAATTCAAAATATATTGTTAGGAATTCAAAAAGATAAGGAAAAAGGCTTGGCTTACTGTATCTGAGGATCTATTTGCTCCTGGTTAGATTCCTCGTTCTCGTCATCGCCGCCATTCAACACAGATCTAAATGCCTGCAGCCAGTCGAATAGGTTTATCATCCGGCCGCACTCCAGGTGCAGCTTGTAGGCCACTGAGAGATCGGGCAGAGTACTGACCAACAGAGACTGCTCCCGAAGCTCGCAGCACTTGCACTGCAGATAGAAGTGGGGATTGTTAAGGGCCGTGTGGAGAGCCGCCCGCGGAGCACCAATTATATTCCGGCGTACAGTGGCGATATCATTGAAAACGAACAGCTCGTGAAGAGGTGGCGCATCCTGCAGACACCGCAAATTATCCAGAACCAAGTTTGTCTCGATGAGGCGTAGTGTCTTTTGCAAGGCGCGAGCAAATTCCGAGGTTGGCTGCCGCTGATCCTGCCGGTGCTTGTCCTCCTTGCTGCGCTGAAGAAGCTGGGCTTTTAGCTCCTGCCTGGAGGCCACTTGGGAGATGTCGGTAGACGGGAGTCGGGTGTCCTCAGAAATCGACGCAGTAACTGGCGTCATAGATGCCTCAATCACCTCATCTAGGGCCCTTCGGATTTCTACTAGTTGTGGCCGTAGAACTGCGGCGCAGGACTCGCCGAGTTCTAAAGGCGCGATCTCTTCAGTCAGAAATGACTCAACCTTCTCCAGACTTCGCTTCACTTTTCCCACGAATTCGTCCCTAGACAAAAAGCTGAGCATTTGCCAGCACTCTTTAAACTCAGACGTGGAGGCAAGCGGCCTGTTAAGGCAGTGGACATACAGCTCCCGCCGTAGCTTGCCCAGAGGGCATCGTGGCAAGTCACAAACCAGTTCCGTGAGGAACTCGAGCGCACTGCGAAAGAGCAGGAAGTGGATATGGCAGTCCCGCAGTAGCTGCGGTAGTTTCTTTTTAAGGTACTCGTCGTCGGTGAGTATCGCTATCACTCGCTTACAGTCGTTGATGCCCTCGACATATGGCCGGAACGAAGGTAGTCGTCGAATGGACTCCATGTCCGTGTGTGTTAGCTGCTGGATTCTGCTCAAAGCTCGGCTGTATTCGGAGCAGAGTGCAAAAGCGTTTCCCGCAAAAAAATGTTCCATCAAGCAGTACTTGAATCCCTGGATGAAGCCGTGGACGGAGAAGTCGTAGTATAGAAAGATGTGAGTAAGAAATTTGAAGGCCTTTCCCGACAGGTGGAATGCATACTTTGGTGATAGCAATACTTTCTCGAGAACCTGTGAACATTCAGATTTAGGAAACGGAAGTACAAACTATTTAAAAGCACGGAACCTACCTCATTGAGGCCCACTGGGGCAGCTTGAGTTTGGAAAACCCTCAGACGGATTTTACTGCTAACGTGGTAGGGTAGGGTTCCGTGAACCGCTGAAACGGCGGTAGCCACTCCTAGCACCAGCACAAAGGGAAGCTCATCACAATGCGCGCATAGTATCAGGATTAGATCCTGCAGCACTCCGGCACTAAAGCACTCAAAGTCAGGCAGGATTACAACGAGGTGGTACGGCTTTCGTTCTGATGAAAAGTTGTTCATGTACCAAGACTTCAGTTGCTTCATCGTGCACTGCGAGCGCCGTAAGCGTTTACGGTCGCGCTCAGCCACGTCCTCCTCTTCCTCGCCTAGTTCTTCGCCACCATCGTCCTCAACAAGGCCAAAGACCATGGACTCCACGGCTGCTTTTAGAGTAGAACAATCCCGGGACTGTAACACACAAACTTGGGCGGACCGCTGGTCGTGCAGGCGTCGGGTGAGAGCGTCGAACTGGCTTAAGTGGTCTGGTTGATTAATGCCGGTTAGCAGGGCGGCCGTGGGAAGGAGATCGTCCGTCGCGTCCTGGCTCACCACAAACTCCACAAGCTGATCGAGGGTTCGGGCATAGCTGCGCTGCTGAAGATCTGTGATGTGGGAGCTAATCTGGCGCCACGTCTGATTGTAGGTTTCGTAAAAAGGCTGCCCAGTGATCTCCGTGCCCAAGAGGTTGCTGGGGCTGCTGCTCCCGACCGAATGCTTGCGCTTGGAAGACGCCTTCTTGCCGGCCCGCGTAGCTCCATTTTTGTATACAAAACAACCCTTTGCAGAAGGCACCAAACAAAAAATGAGCAAGGGCATCCAGAGTCAAAGTGTTTCTACAACTTACCTTTGATACGGAAATGGTGGGATCCATAGCTGGCATTCAACTAAAAACGCCCTAGAGTTGGGAGACCGAAAGTGAAGAAATAGCGCTTATTTATTGTTTAGTCAGCGCAGTTTCGTTCCAATTTAAGTTTATTCACCATGAGAAAAACGCAAACCAAAATCCAGCTGCATGGACAGCTTGTGTGTGTTAGTTGGCGCCAACACAATCAGTGTTGGGCAACGACTCCCTTTCTAGTATAAAGAAGTAGTAGTAGGAGTAGTGGTGCCATCTGTAAGGGCGGGTGTTTTAAATGAGTAAATAGTAAACTGAAAACTATTTGCTAATTATTGACCTTTTTCTGGTTCAAAAACCCTCGCTGTACCCTCTGTATAATCATTCTCTCTTTGTCTTCTTTCAATTTCTTCAGTCTTAGTGGTATCCTTAAAGGCGACCAAAAAATCTGAATTTTCTTTGTCACAAGCGTCGGACCACTTGGGAGCCAATTGAAAAGAAAACAGGTACATGAGCAAAAAGTCCATGAAGAGCATTAAAGCACCAAGGAAATAATCCTTTGATCGCATTTCGGCAAATCTGCCACCGTTAATAATTTGGGCGTGATACATTACAAACTAAAAATGGGACAAGAACTTTCAATTTTAAATAAATAGAGTGCCTAAAATGTTACTCACCATCCAAATGCTGATCACTATAAAAATTCGTACGATTATAAAAGAGTATGGCATATTAAATACGATATAAAGCATTAGAAAATACATGGCGCCAATTATGGCAATGACTGCGAGGACAAACAATACTACTACATCCAAAGTCAAATCAAGCTGTTTAATCCCAAAAAAATATTTAAATATTTGAGAAAATAAATAGCTTTTAATCCGTTTTCCAACTTACCGGCAAGAAGGTACCGATCAGAATAAAAAGTATCAGAACTATGGTCCAAATCAGGAAGCTGAACAGGAATTGATATCTATATTGACGAGCAATCAATGGGGCCATGCCTAGTACGACGCATTCGAACTAAAAGTATACTAATTTTGTTTTCTCTCCACAAGTAAATGATGTACTAACTCACTATCAAAAGTGCAAATAGCCAATTGATCATTTTGTTAAAACGCAAGACCTCAAAAAATATAAAAACCACAAGGAGTATTAGGCCAATTGTAACGAATATGCTTCCAATCCAATAGTAATCGTTGAAAAATGAATTAATACCGTCTCTGAAAGATAATCAGGATTATCATAAAGGTATAGGATGGATATACATAAATCCTAAATATATACATACACGAAATGAAAAAGACACCACTCCAAAAGTGCAACAATCATGGCTACGGCAGTTAACAAATATGTGATCAGGGCAAACCTCCGTCGCTCATTTCGGTAATATGCATTACTTTTGTCTGCCATAGTTGATTGCCTTTCGTGTGTCCTGTGTTTGTGTAATTTTATCCTGTACTTAAAATATATCTATCAAGTTTCACTTGAATTTGTAACATGAATTTCTGTGCTGTTGTTTTTTTTACAAAAAGTTCCTACGCAACCCGTTTTCTGGACTAAGTTTAAAAAATACCTTAATATTGAATATTATTAATTAAGTTGAGTATTAATTAAGGATGTAGACTATATTTGAACAATATCCTTTCGAATTTTTGAAGTGCTCCCTATCCCATAAATAAATTTATTGGGCCACACTGGCGGGTGGCTGTGTTGCTGTTACCCAGCACTATAACAGATGATCTGCTTTGGCTTGAAATTCGCAAACAAACAACGACTTAAAAATGCTGGGGGACGACGATTTGGATATCTATGAGGATCTAGAAGACTTCCAAAAAGCCGAGGATAAAGTAAGTAATATCCCAGTACTCGTCGTCTTGCAAAAAAAATTAATCCGTGGGAGTTGTTGCAGAAATCCGAGCAGCTGCTGGCATGGGAAGAAAAACACAAAAGTGCGACTGTCGAAATAGAAGCCTTAAAGGCGGAGAATAAAGCGCTTGGGAAAAAGATTAAAGTCATGGAAGTCAATCTGCAGAATCTACTCGACACTGCCAAGGCGGAAATGAAGAGGAAGGAGGCTCTAATCGACCAGCTACGAAAGGAGTAAGTCGAAAATCAATGAATGCTTCTTTAACTAATATATCTCCACAATTGTTCACAGAAAAGATGATATTTGCTTTAGACGGAAGCGAGCTCCGATTGACGAAGACTTAGCCGCCAGGGAACACCACAACAAACGCCCGAAACTGGCCCAAACGAAAGAAGTTTCTCGGAAAGAAACCGAAGAGCCGAAGAATCCATTTAGGGCGCGTTCGAAAGAAGACAATAAAACTGAGAAGCCAAAGTCCAGAAGCAGTTCCCCCAGGCACAGCCTTCACAAGATCAACAATGACAAGCCTCGTTCACACGCTCGACATTTCGAAAACCATCAAAGATCTAGAGACCGCCGACGTAGCCGCAGTCCTAGGCACGAATCCAGCCGGCACCGTGGGAAGAGTGGCAGGGAAAGCCGAAGGCGTAGCCGCTCTCAGTCGCCAGGGTAAGTATGCCCAAGAATCGTCGATAGCACTGTTAATAGTAGCGCATGAATTTCGTTGCAGTCCAAAAATTCAGAGACCAAAGTCCCAAACTATAACCACTCTATTCGGCGACGAACCCATCTGTTCAGATAACGAGAGTCCCCATTCAGAGGTGGCCAAGAAAATGCTAGCTAACAAGGATCCGTCGACTCCTGTTGAACTTTACACACCCGATTCTGCCGTCAAGCCACAGTCGACTAAGCAGGCTATTCCAAATGAAAGCGAAGACACTGCCGCTGTGGATGGCTACTTTAAAAAAAACACTGGAGTTGAGGCGAAGCCGACAGAAACAGATACTACTAAGTTATGTGAAGGATTCTTCTCCTCGGTTTCTAAATTAATGAATCTTCCAATTCCCCCGCTTAGTTTATTTCCTGATAAAAATCCTATGGATCCTATTCACAAAGTAATTGAGTTACAAAATGATGTTCCAGAACCTGCCAAGCAGGTTGAGAATGTCTGCGTAGTTACTGCCAGCGAACAAAAAGATTCGAGCATTCAAGATGAAATACCTCCAGAACTAGATTCGACCGCTAATGCCCACAACGACGAGAATCCTGAACCTGGTAAAGAGTGTGAAATTAATTCATCCAACAATGCCGAACAGAAGGAAATAATTAATGAGACGGCTTGTGAATCTATTATTCAGGATAGCAAGTTATCAGATATGCTTGTGGCTCAGGAATTGACGGTCAATGAGACTATAGATGAGACTGTTCCGATGGAATTAGAATATGATATCTACGATGATCTCGATAAATCAAATGCTCCCTGCTTTTCGAAAAGTATAGGTTCCACCATTATAGAAGCTCCTAAAGTAAAAGACGGGAGCGAGTCACCAAAAAGAACTGACGAAAATGACGAGGGAATCCAGATTATTGAAAATATCCGATTGCCTGAAATAGCGGATATAGAAAATATTGCCTTTACAGTCGACAAGAATCTACAAGACCCGGAAAGGATAAAAACTGATAAATTTGAGAAATTAAACGAAGATATCCAGGAACACGAAAGGAAAGAGTCCAGCTACAGCAGGGATGAAGCTTCGACCAGGTCTTCAATATTATACGCTCAGCCAGACTCTACAAAAATCGACCACAATGATGACGCCATCCTAGAGAATGCAATGAATGAGTTAACTGGGGAGGTGGTGCCCCCAGGCAACCACAATACCAACTACCTAAACTTGAGCCTCGAGGAAGATGCCATTGAGATGGCACTAGAACAACTTCATCAATCTTCGCCAGACGAAACAGTTGTTACTTCAACCTCAACTAAGGCGCGACAAACTTCTAAAGATCTAATTGCGATCTTGGCCCAATCTCCTCTTCACACCACTCCACTTAAAGCGAAGAGTCCACTAAAAACACCAGAAACGGAAACACCCGTCAAAACTCCCTTAAAAAAGCGAAGAGTCAACTTGTTGGAGAGTGCTGAAAAGTCTCCTAGTCAGGATGCACCCGTGGAGGAAACAAGCGGAAGCCTTAGCTGCACAGACGATTCCTCTAATGTCACCAAACGCTTTTCGATGGGCCACACAGACTACCAGTTTGAACAAATAGAGAATGAAATCGTTTTACGCGTTAAACGCCGAAGTCGCCGGCCACCCAGAGCGCCTATTGAGCCAAAAACGATTCCATCAGATGGAAAGTCTGTTTAGATGCAAGCAACTGTGTATTAGGTACATTTATGTCCTAGCCTTAATTATAAATAAGGCTATATTATATTTACATTATAATTTTAACTTAAAACGATAAATTTTGTTCATATTTATAAAAATACATCGGAGTTGCGTCACAGGTTAAACGAGGTCATACTGTCACTTGACTTGGCGGTCATTATTTTGTTCATAATCATAAAAGAGGTCATACTGCCATTTGATTGGGAGGAAATAAATCCTCCATTATTCCAAATTTTGTGTATATTCATAAAAGAGGTGATACTGTTTGATTTGGAGATCATTATTACTTCTGGGAGGCGACATATATCGAAAGAGGTCATTCGTTAAAAAAGATACTGTCAGGTGGCAGAGGTACTCTTGGAGGTTTTTAATCGGCTGGAGTATGCCCTCCGCACTTCCTGTAGTATGAGTAGATAACTAACCAAAAGTAAACGGTCAAAGCTGTTGGAAAAGAAACTCCTTAGATGCATTACGTAAATCCATTAAGGTAATAGCTTACCAATATAAATTAAAATAATGATGGCGGTTATTAGGTAATCCCCTTCAAAACCGAATTCTATAATGATAAATATCACAAAAATTATATCGAAAATAAATCTTATTAGTGCCGTTATGAGATAGACACAGGGAAACTCCTTCTTCGGCTAATAACGAAAAGAATAATTAAATAGTGATTAAAATGAAATGAGAGTTCCTAAAGGATACTTACCACCCACACAGAAACAATGACTAAAATGCAAGCGATTATGTGCGCCAAATGCAGCAATACTGCTACATACCAAAGGATGTTCAAAAGATCTCTGCCTCTTATTACTAGGGGAGAGATCGGGTCATCAGGCTATTACTGATTTTTCAGTACTTATTCGTGAGTACTTACTGGCCGAATGCCCAGCTGCTGAGCCGCAAAATATCAAATCCACAATGGCCACAATGAGAGCTCCCCATTTGAGCTCGAGGCAGCAGCACTTACTGAAAACTGGCAGTCCCATTTTGATGCTATTTTCTGCCGATTAGGTAATTTTTATTTTTCTCTCTAGAGTCTAGACTTTTGGTTTACGTTCTGTAACCTTCTATTTGATTTTGAAGTTGATTTCACCGGCGATTTGAAGTAACTTTATACCCTTTCAAAGGCAAAATAGTCTCTCAGTTTTAAAACTTGGCATACTTTCTTTATAATATTTCAGGCAGGAATGGTGGGATCGATCGACTATATCCTATAACTTTGGTATTTTCGAAGAAAGCATTCTATGACTAGAAAGTTACCAGAAAGGGAACCCTCTTCTTGAATAACTGATATATCTTTCCAAGTTTTTTAAGGATTGGCATAAACCTCGTGATTCTGGAGACAGAAATCACATGGATTATATTACCACCATCACTGTGGACAATATAGAGTATAAGTTCCTCTTACAGAAAGAGGTAGAAGGCATCATCTCAGACCCTACTTCCTTAACAGCCGAGTAGATATAGCCACGTCCTTAAAGAATAAGCGTTTTTTTTAAAGATTTCTCCAAGCAGTTCATTGTTGTCCCCTCCCCTAAAAATGGCATAAAATCCACCCAATAATTATTTTTTATAAGGAATATTTATTTATTGGGAAATTAGATATTACACTAAAATCTAAATCAAATGACTTTCAAAATTTTGTATACGTCATGATTGAGCTGGGCTGGAGAGTTGTTTGTACCACGAGTAGATAACAAACCAGAAGTACACTTCCAAAACTGTGGGAAAAAATATTATTAGGCGCATTAGGGTAATAACTAAAAGCAAAAGCTTACAAAAACATGCTAGCCAAACGAAAGCTTTTTCTACAATTTTCCCAACACCGTCCAAATCGAGTATTGTACAGATGTATATCAATAAAATTCCCTCGGCAATAATTTCTATCGGCGTTAGAATGATATAGATACAGGGAAGTTGCTTTTTGGGCTAAAAGTGAAGAGAGAAAATTAATTTTTTTAACTGTTTTAAATCAAATTTTTAAGGATTACTTACCACCCACACAGAAACTATTATCAGAACGCTAGTAACTAAGAACACGGCTTGTATCGTTATTGCTATATGCAGAACAAGTTGTTGTAAATCATTTTCGGTTTCAATAACTGCAAGAAAGAGGTCAGCAGAATAACATTGATAGTCCTCAGGACAAGGTGTGAAAGTATTTACTGAAGGCACGTCCCAGGATATAGGCAAACTGTAAGAACTGCATAATGCCCACAATAAGTGCTCCCCACCGCAACTCGCAGCAGCAACACTTATCCAAAGTGGGAATTGCCATTTCCTAGTGGTTTCTTGGGGCATCTGTGTTGTCTTGTATTGTATTGCTTAGATTGAATTAATGTTTGAATGTTTGGGTTTCATTTGATTTTGAAATTAATCACACGGGAAACTTGATCATAGATTTTACCATTTAATAAGTATTCCCGCCCATAAAAATGGCATAAAAACAGCATCCCTAGTATCTTGCTTAAGTGACATCGAAAGCATTATTTATAAGGAATATTTATTTTTTTTTGGGAAATTCAGTACACTAAAATATGAAAATTTTGTTCTTATAACTTTTAAACGGGAGCTAAAATACTAAAAGTCACACTGTCATTTGATTTAGAAGTCACGATTGGGATGGGCTGGCGATTTGTTTGTACCACGAGTAGATGACGAACCAGAAGTACACGTCCAAAGCTGAGGGAAACAATATCATTAGACATATTAGGTAAATAAATACAAGCAAAAGTTTACCCAAAAACATTATCCAAACGGTAGCTTTTGTTACAATACCCTCAACATCCTCAAAATCGAGTTTTGTACAGATGTATATCAATATAATCATTTCCATAAACTCTTCTATCGGTGCTAGAATGAGGTAGACACAGGGAAGCTGCTTTTTTGGCTAAAAAAGGAACTTAATTTTAATTGTATCGAAAAAATTAACATATTAATGGTTACTTACCACCCACACAGAAACAATTATCAGAATGCTAGAAGCCAAGAACAACGTTCGTATCGTTATTACTATATACAGACCAAGTTCTTGTAAATCATTTTCGGTTTCCATAACTGGAAGAAAGAGGTTAGCATGATAATATGGATAGTCCTTAGGACAAGGTGTATAACTATTTACTGAAAACACGTCCCAGGACATAAGCATACACTAAAAACCTCATAATGCCTACAATAAGTGCTCCCCACCGTATCTCGCAGCAGCAACATTTATCCAAAGTGGGTAGTGCCATTTTCTTATGATTGGGGCTGCTTCTTGTTTGTTTAGTCTTGCTTAGATTGAATTGATGTTTGAATGATTGTCAATGTTAATTGATTTTGAAGGTAATCTCATGGGCGACTTGATTATATATTTTTCCTTCTAATAAGTATACAGTCTAGCTGTCGTTTTCCATATACCAAGAAACGACTGTAAGCCAGAAGTATCCTGCTGGTGCTATAATATTTCGAAAAGTTGGATACAAAATCATTAAAAAATAGGCCGAAAAGATTATATTTAAATACCAGTTACCTAGACTCAAGCCGATTAACCAGTATGAGGTGGTACAATCAAAGGATTTTGTGGCAATCCAAGTCACAATCAGCAACAACAAGACGAATCGCATTAGAGCAGTGGCAATATATGGAGCAATCATTAATTTTTGTGACTAAGGAATGTAAAGATTTTGTTCAGATCTAGCTGGAGGTCCTTCAGAGGATATTTTTACTCACCGAGTCGGCTGAAACTATAAGCAAAATACAAGCGCCGACATGGAGAACTAGTACAACCAAGAGGAAGACATACATCGTATAGCCAAATCTGTTCACGTACATATCTTCCACCGACTTCTTGAAGAATCCCGCGGTAGCCTCAGTCCAGCTCTCATAATCCGCTTCGACGACACGCCTCAGCCCTGAATAGCAAATCCATCAATTATGATATGAACTAAAATTCGAAATGAGACACCACTTACATGGCAAATAGCATCCGCAGAGCACGCTCAATATGATATCCACAAATCCAATTATAACTACAGCAAATTTAAGCTCGATGCAATAAAAGAATTTAGTCACGAGTCCCATTTTGAATGATTTATGTTCTGGTTGTTATGAACTACGTTTATGTCGGAAATTTATTTGTTTAATATTAAATTTGAGTAATATTACCGTGTGACAACTGTTTTGTAGCTCACTTTGTCCGTTTTGAATTAACAAAATAAATAAAAGTAAAGACAATGATCCAAAGGCCTGCCTTGCAAACAATATTATGCCAAGAGACTGGACATTTGGTGAATAAGAAGAAAACACCAGTGGGTTAATAAAATTTTATTGAATTAACCAAATATACTACGAATAAATTAACTATAAAAGTAACTACATATAACAAATGTTTTTTTTATCAATTAAAATTTGATTTCTTCTGATGAGACAAAGAATTTGAACAGTTCTGTTTTTCATTTTCTAAAACTATGCGCTCACTCCGCGATTATTTGAACTTTCTTTTTGAAACAAATTTCTGTTCAGTTTGCCAAAGCAGCAATAAATTGAATTATTTTATAGCTAGAATGTGAAATCAAACCAATAGCTTCAAGACCGACATTGAGTATTTAACTTTTTGGTGGGTCCAATGTGGGGGAAGATTAGTTCTTTCAAAGGCCTCTTCATCCAGTTCAGAAATGTCTATTCCTTCTTGGCCTTTGAGCCATTATCGTCTCCTACAAGGAGCCTCCTCACCACTCCCAACTTGAAGATGGGAACGGATAGAATAGCTCCGGCACAGGCGCCAATCCAGTAGACAATGATGTGCTCCAGGTTGGTGTGGCCCCGACAGCCCCATTTGAGGGCAGTGGCCAGTACGGGGTTGAAGTATCCGCCGGAAAAGTTGAAGGCTGCAATCAGAGCGTAGTTAAAAGCATAGACTACTTGAGACCACGGGCGACAATCGGCAAGCGAGTCGGATCGGATAAGCGCTACCCACCTGCCACCACCAGGCTAGTGCCGATGAAGGAGTCGATGTAGCTGCCAAACCTGGGCTCCTTGGCCCCGATCGCTTTGGACGCCAGACGGCAGAGCAGCGTGGCCACTCCCTCGATGGCTGCTCCCACGTATGGACTGACCTGGAGGTCAGCATTGCAGGCCTCAAAGGCACGACCTCGATGGGTCTCGGCCAGCTCGAGCCACCAGAAGACCTGGACGATTCGATAGACACAGCATCCGCCCATCAGCTCTGCCCAACTTCGCAGCGCCATCTCCTTGAAGCTGGTTCGTCCTTCCACCAAATCCTCCATGTGGGTGTAGGGACATGCAGATGCATCGCCCCAAACTCGTCCCCACCAAATGGTCAGCAGAAAGAGGCAGACAGCGTACGTGGATACTCCGAAGTTGTCGGCCACTTTTAAGGGAAATTGTTAAGTTATAGTCAATAAGTAATAACTGAACTTGACCTAAACCAGTCCAGGATTAGTTGTTATCATATCAATCAAATTAAATTTGGGGGATTCCGTTTTATGAAGGCGGGATCTTCGTGTTCCCTCGACACTTACCTATGATAAGCTCGAAGCAGCAGGCACACAGTTCTGCGGCGGCGATCGCTTCGTTGATCAGAATGGGCACGATACCCTCCCGGGTCACCAGCCGTTGACTAAGGAAGCGGGCAATTTGTGCGGCGGCACAGCAGCCGACCATGAAGAGGGCACTGATGCCCAGCGATGCCAACGACATTGCCTAACGAAAAGAGCATTCAAAGCCAACTAAATATGTAACTATTTTTGTGAGTTCTTCTACAATACACAACAATTTATTAAATCATCTCAAACCGGTTACATGAGATAACTATTGTAAAGAAACGGAAACCAAAAAAAAACTTTTCTGGCGCTACGATAATTAGATTTTAAATTTCAAAAATAAACACAAAGGGTTAGTGCCAGAGTTCAACGCACTTTTAAAAATGAGACTGAAAAACTTTATTTTATTCCAAATAGAAACCAAACCAAAAAATATAAATAAGTGCAATGCCAAGGTCATTATTCGTTTACAAAATTTATTTCAGAAAAATCTGAACCTAAAGATAGACCGTCCGTTGGAAAATTTTTGTAATCTAGAAAAGTGATTATCGACTTTGGAGAAACATGAAACAAAAATGTAGTTTTTACAAAATTTGAAGGGATAAAGTAACTTTTGAATGGTCGTCCCCTTTACATTTTCTGTGATCTTAAACCTTGAATTGAAAATTCGCAATTTGAACAGCATTATTTGTGTTCTTTTTGTGCAAACAACTATTTCTGAATCAAAAGCACTCGAAAAGTTGCTAAAAATAAATGTTTTCGCCTGTCACTTATTAGCGTAAAGCAGCAATAGAAAGTGATAACTAACTGATGATTATCTACCACTGTCTATTTGTCTTTATTTTTATTTTCGTAATAAACCTACTGTCAAAGCCCGAAAACAATAATTTTGAAATTTAGTCACGTACTATGCAATTCTCAAATTAGAGGCACAAATAGTTAATTGTTGCGGCGAGATCCGGCAGAAGACTGAGACCTGGTATATGTGATTTATATACATTGATCATACTCTCTTTATCTGCGCACCGGGAAGACATTTGGCTTTTCTATATTTATACACTGGGTCCTGACGTAACATTAAACTTTTACGGAATAGTGCGCGGCATTTTTTAAAAGTCGCGCGTTCTTATCATCGCATTATGGGCAGCACTGTTCAGTCAGCTGATCAGCTGTTTAGCACTGTTTACATCCGGCACTCCTTACGCAAGTTTATAAAGTTAAATAAAAACAAATAAATACGAGGTTTAATAATTGTAAAAAATTACGAATTAAATATGCGAAGCTCAGACGTAAATAAATAAATATATTTTCGTTAAAGAATAGGCTTAAAATTCCCACAGAACCACATACAAAAAACATACAAAAGTGAGTAGTACATTTTTAATTGTAGGAAATTATCTTTTATTTATGAATGAAATGTAATGTTTTCAGTGCTTCCCGGATTGTGCCGGAATGTGGCAGGGGCATGCCGTACAAGAAGCGTACCCATAGTTATTCAACAGCTTCAGAGACGCCACATTTCGTCAGAGCCCTCTGAAAAAGTTTCCACACATGATCAGGCCTTCTTTACGGAATGGAGAACCATTTACAGCCTTCCATCGATCCGACTGGTGGCCGCCTTGAGTAAGCTAAAAGTCTACCAGGGAGCCTTTACAGTGGCCGGATTACCTATAGCATTTGCCCTGGGACAGACTGGCCAGTTGACCACGGATGTGTTTGGAATTTACGCAGCAATCGGCGTTAGTGGACTGGCCACTCTTAGTCTAGTGAGCCTGGCCGCCAGGAACCTTGTGGGCTTTATATACATTAATGAGCAGCAAGACCTGCTTAAGCTTGCCTATGTTGATTTTTGGGGACGACGAAAGGAGACCCTGGTGGACACAGAGGACCTGCTGCCCAACTGGGAACAGAGCACAGCATCTCGTCTCAAGTTTGTTGTGCCCATCAGTCTGCGGAGCGATCCTAAACAGCGGTATAAATTACTGAATCGTTTTGGCCAAGTCAGTGACCCCGAATTATTTGAAGGCCTTTTTGGAAGCTGAAAATTGAAAGAAATGATTTGTTGTTTTCTGAATTAAAAGAAAAATATTTAAAGTTCGTTATGTATTCTCTTATTTTAATTCTTTATTCAGTCTATTGCTAATATGCTGTTAGTAAGATGCTTAAAAAAAAGTGCCTGTTTAAATGAGTATTAGAAGTCTTCAAAGACAACCTTTTAATACCATACGAATCCCAGGTTGTGACCCATGCGACAAAGGGTATAATAAACATTTAAAATAGTCACTTTGAGCATTGAATCATTTTCCCAGTGCAATCGCCTCCTCGACCTAAGAAATAAAGATTTTTATTAAGGTTTTTCAGTGGACTAACTTACCGTGTCAGGTAACTTTTTGTGAAATGTTTCCGGCAGGAGAAGTGACACGAGTCCGGCCACTAGGGAAGTCGCCCCGAATAACAGCAAGGGCAGGGGTTCATAGTAAGATGCCTGGCAATAATAATAGTTTATAAAATATACTTATCATTATTTGAATGTGATCCTTACTAATAGCGGAACGAAGGGAGCCAGCATAGCTCCAAACCGCGCAAAAGTAGACATTACACCAACTCCACCGCTGCGAATAACCTGAAATAATATTTTGTAAGCTTTTAATTAGGAGAGATTATAATTTCAATAGATTTCTCCTACCGTTGGCATCATTTCTGCTGTGTATGTGTAAATAACAGCAAATGAGGATGTAATTCCTAGTTTTCCGATGAGGAATAGCGACACCACCAACCAGTTGGCACCTGAGAGTGTTTTCAAATAACCATTATTTAGGGTGAGGTAGGAAAAGTTTGTTATAAACCTATATTTTGGAATTTTTATTTACGAAACTCACAAATCCAAGATTTTTTAAAAAAAGCTCCAATCCAAATCCATTCGCTTTGGGCTTTAAGGCATGTATGCACAGAATGAAATAAAATCTATTTAAAATCGATTCGAAATATGTGGCTTTCAAGGATTTACAAGAGTCAGCCAGAAAGGACATTCTTAAAAATTTCTATATTAATTTTGGCAAATATTTGACCTTTAGAGGAGGTGTCAATTAAAAGTTTCTACTTTATATTCTAACTCTGATTCAAAGCACTTCTTACCCATTGTTACAAATCCACTAGCCACACAAGTTACGGAGCAGAGAAGCAGCGATCCGGAAAGAGCCCAACGCCTTCCAAGTCTGCGTAGGAACACCTGTTTAAACAGGATTTAGTAGAATTTCTATGTCCTTTTCCCACATAGAATACCTACCCAAGCCAAACTATATCCGGGGATTTCAACGAGGCACACCAGAGTGAAGTTCAGGTACTTGTTGCCACTCAGGCTGGTGGCGTTCAAGGAGAGACCATAGTAAACAATGGCATTCACTGCCCAGACAAACAGCATTATAGCGTATCGACCCATTAATATGTGAGAGCTGAGCACCTGCTTGACGGCTACCCAAATCTGATCGTCCTTCTGTTCAACGAGGGTTATATCCGCTGCTATTTCCTCACTAGTGACCCCTTGCGCCTCCAGCTCTTGTTGTTTAAAGCTGGCCATGAGCTCTACTGAAATATCTCGTCGGTTCACTTTGGCCACTTTGCGGATGATAGTGCCCGCCTGTTCACGCCGGTCGCGAGCCAGGAGCCATCGTACAGACTCTGGGACTAGCCAAAAGTATCCCACGCAGACCAGCGGCGGTAGGGAGAGCACTAGCTGCAAATTCCGCCAGTTGGGCAGGAAAAAAGCCAGCCCCAAAAGCGCCTCACCCACAGCGTAGAAGTAATTGAGCACGATGGAGGACATCTCACGTTTCCTTGGACCCACCATCTCCACGCCAATGATAAAGGCCAGTGGGTATACTCCAGAGGTGCCCACTGCATTTAGAAACACAAAAACCAAGAAACTGATGTAGTCCCAGGCCAGAGCTTGTCCAACTCCAGTCAGGGCCATAAACACAATGCAGTCTAGGAATACATGCTTGCGTCCAAAGCTGCAGAGATTCCGGTATAGTTTATAGACGAAAATATTTTGAAAGGACAACAGGTCGTATGAGTAATTTTTTGAGAAACTTTGAAATCAATACTCACCGGTCAGCCAGGTAGCCTGACAGGGCCGTGCCCACCACCAGGCCAGCAAAGTGTGTGGTTCCCACAAAGGCCAGTTTCCAGAGGTTCTCCTGACACTGGAGTCCCCATTCCTGTACAATAGTTCTTTCGCACCCGTCGTAGACGAACTGCCAACACCGTTCCGTATAAGTTGTAAAGTTATCCGCCGTACATTGTTCGGATGAGGGAATTTCCAAGTCGGTTTTATTTTCCACAAACTTGTAACAGGTGTCTGGGGTGAAATGACCTTGCTTATTCCATCGCCCGGGAACGGCTATCGACACCCAATCCGCTCCATAATCCGGCGCCTCTAGGCTATCACAGGCGGGAACTAGACAACGATATGTGGGTGCCCCCGCCGTAAACACGTATGACAGGCTATTGGCCGCCGCGAAGAGAACCGGCAGGCAGATAAGTAGATAATTTCGTCGCTGGAATCGTCCAAACTCGCCAATTTGGGTGAGGATTTCGTCAAAGTCAAGGAGAGGTACAGATGCTGGTGATGTTGGAGTTGACATGCTGATACGTTTTTAGTTGTTGTCTGTCCAAGCTAATCTTATCTATGTATCTTTATCCTGTGACATCCTCTGGGTACTGTTACCAACTACAAAGATTATTAATTCCTTTAATAGGAGGGCAGCATGATTCATGGGTTAAATATTTTTTATACAGATATGTAGTTCGTGAAGTTAACGCCTTGTAATCAATAATTAATTGACTTGATTCACAAGATGCGAGTACAGAACAGCCTCAAGACAGTTTATAAAATGTAAAAGCATGTCAGCATGCAAACCAATCTTCTTCAATTGAGATAAATTGTTGCATGCGAATCTCAAAAAACTTGAGTGTTGCAAGTGGAACGGGTTTTGTTTAAATAAAGCTAACAATATTGTTAGGGGAACAATTAGGGGAAGTTTGTCGGCGGCTGAATTGTAAATGAAATGATTACTGAGTTGACCAAGGTCAAGGTTTAAATGGCATTTACAAACGGTTTCAGTTGGTGGGAATTCGCACAGGTTGCCCCAATACGTTGGCAGTGTCCAGATTAGTCTGCTCCCGTTATCTAATCGCATCGACTTTTAACGATGCACTTAATGCTCTTTTACCACTTAATGTTTAAATTTTGACACGTTTGTTTAGCTTATTTTCCAAACACTTGCCAGGTGTTTGTGGGGTAATTGATGTCTACCAATCCCTTAATATGGCGCCAAAGGCATAAGTTGACCGCGTGTATCGTTGTCCGGGTTGGGACTCGAAACCGGACCGATATGTGACTGTTAGCTTCGTTTTATAACCGAATCCCGCAACGTCTGGCGAAATACTGAAATAACTTGCAAGACATTGTGCAAACGTATACAGAGAGTGCTATCTTTCGTTCTCAATCTGAAATCAAAACTGCCGGCATTAAAATCAATACGAAATGAGAGCTCGCCGGAATAGAGAAAGTAAAAGTTTTTCTCTTACGGATAACACGCTAGAGGAAGTCTAATGAGAGCATGAGCAGATGTCTTAAGTGATATTTACAAAAGAGGCATCTAATCTCGTACAAATTATACCACATTTTTTATTGCTCTAAACAAAATGCAATGAGTATTGTGTTCAAATCACTTCTTTAGCTTGATAAACTTTGATGCAAACTCATAGATTCCAACGGAGTTATTGTTTTTTTGGTCATATTCCACCCAGTCATCCTCAGATAGATCTACGTCCTCAAATGTCTGTCCATTTTCAGCGCTGGATACCTTCCAGCCGGATCGAGGCGAGAAGTCGACTGGTTCCACTCCTCTGCAGTCGAAGATTACGATCGTCTTGAAAGAGCCCGCATCATCCGCAGTGTAGGCCGCTGCCAAAAAAGGGTAATTCATCATGAGTTGTTTCGATGGAATGGCAACCCACTTACCATTGGTCTTTTCAACAATGTCAATGCTGTTCTCCCGGCTGCACATCTTGCATTTCATAAAGAAATTGAAGCCGGCTGCATTGCGCGTGTCCTGTTGCACCCGCTCCGCCTCTGTGATATCATGCCACTTGTCTGACTGCTCTCCGCAGTTGCTGCAAACTAGCTTCACGAAGAAGGGGTAGTCCGGATGGCTGGTCTCAAGCCGGTCGACATTTTCCAGCGTGGCGGAAATCTGAAGGCCCACTCGCACCATTTCGGAAGATAAATTTATTATTATTGCCAATAATACCAAATCAGCTGTGTGAAGGAGTTGCCACCCCGCAATATCCCCAAACAGTGGCAGCTTCGTCTGGGTAGTGTAACCAAAGTGGCAAAGCTGGAAACAAGGAAAAATTATAAATAAGGAAACAAATTAACAAAAAGGACGCAATTATGGATCTGAACATGAAACCCTCGCTTGCCGCCGACGAAATGTTCTCGGAGGGACCCGGCTACATGGAAATGGATGAGGTAGAACTGCGTAACTCTCAAACTATAAACAATCCTTAGTTTTCACGATTATCCTTTTGCATGTTGGTAGTCTGGAGGCGCAACTGGGATGATGGATCACCTTCCAACCAACGACAAACATGTTCACGCCGACTTCTACAATGATTTCGACGATCTCTTCGATGAGGACAACTGGGCCAGAACCAAGGCGGCTGGGGACGGCGTCAAGTAGAAACTTGAGAGGGAAAATGCGACTGCCAAACGATGGATGATCAGAATGTAAAGACTTGGTGTAACTTTTGTTTAATTGCTATAATATATTAATTTGGTTCGTACAACTAACGTAAATTGCCGAGTGTAGAAGTGTGCAGGTGGATCTGAACTTTGGCGTAACGTAAAGTCAACAAAATGCGTAATTTTATACAGGGGAAAAAAACTATTAACTAATTTATAATATCGAACATAACTGCAAGCTGGAATTCGAGAAAAGTAATAGCGATAAATACAATTTACACAATTTGTAGGGGGATCTTAAATTTGTTGGACAAATTGTACGCGTTAAGGCCGCATTCGCTCCGGGCAGAGCTATCCATCCATGGGGGTGCCCAGGTACACCATGGACACCTCGGTGTTACCATAGACAGCCGATACTGTGGGATAGAGCTTCTTGTCCGGCAGACCTGTTACGGGAATAGGAAATTAAGATAAGAGGAAAATAAGCACTCAAACCGGCCGGATGCGACCGCCTTACCCCGAAAGGCAACGCCTAGAAACTCGTAGTTCTTCTCGAACGAGAGTGTGTTGTCATCACAGTCGAGTATGATGCGAATCCGCTCGCCCACTTGGTACTTGGGCGCGTTGTTTAGCAGTGGATAGCTGCCCTGCATATCCCCATTATGAAGTAAGTGGTTCTCCACTAGATTCCAGCCCCAGCTCTGGTCATCGGATCCTAAGAGAGCAACATAGCCATGGCATTGCAAAACCGCCTCCTTAGTTGATATTCCTATAACGGCAACTGTGCCTAGTGGTCCCTCCCATATTACCTCCCAGGCATGGCGTCCATGTCGGAAACCTATTTTACCGCGCGCCGCATCTGTGCTCTGTGCTACAGGATTGCTGCAACAGGATTGTCCAGTCAGTAATGAACTAATAAGAATTTTGGGAAGATCTCTTACCGATGCAGGGTGAATCCGTTGGGTTTTATGTATACATTGCGTGAACAGTCGTTGGGACTCCAGGCATGAAAGTAAGCCCGCAGCTTCGTTTTGTACGTCGATACTGAGGACAGCAGATCGGACTTGAGCGCCTCCTTGGGCAGTTTGTTAAGGCAGTGCCAGCGCCAGACATCGCTGTTTTCGTCGTTAAGGAAAAGGTTCCAGCTCTTGCACACCTGCGAGCAGTGACTGAGGTCGTCCAGCTCAAGGTAGGAGAATATCACCTCCAGGACGTTGTAGTTGCAGAGGGCTGCTACCGGATCGACCATTATGAGGCTGCTCCAACACCTGCTCCGCTACAGGCACTGCTTGGTGGTGCTTGTTAAATTGCCAATCTAATTCCTCTCAACTGGTTGTTTGGGCCTTGCTTTGTCATTTTTCAACACCAAATTCCAGACTATTGACAGTGTTCACCTGGGGTGGTGTTGCCAAGTTCTGGTCTCTGCCAAAATACCGACGTCCGGGCCAGTGGCAACTTTGTTTACGTTCGGTGCCAGTGCTGCAAAATATCGACAGCAATTGGTTCCTCCGATTGATGCGTAAATTGGCGCGCACTGTCTGCCATTTCATTCGCACCCGCACATAGCCTGCTTTGCCTTTCCCACATGAAAACTGAAAGCAGCGACTTGGTGGAAGTTTCGTGCCCTTCGCGTTGCGTTAAAAAGTCCGCAGAATCCGCCTTAAAATACGCCAATTGATAGATCCTAGTCCGGGGAGTCTTTTGATATCGCATTTCCAAAAATCGAGCCACGCCAAGACCGCGAAAAACGCCCTAGAAAAAGGCGATTTTGCGACCGCCGCTGTGTGTGTGTGACCAGAAAAAATGCTCTTGTGCTGGAGGTGAACAAAATGCGCTCGCCATTTTGACTTGAATTACGGCCAAAATAGACTTGAGATCCGTGTGAGGTGCATTCCGGATAGTGATACGATTGAAAATAAACCAGTGTGCCGGCCCATAACAGTGGATACTTCCTGCGTCACTCCTACGACCGCCCCCGCCCATCCGTCTTCGAACCCCCGTATACACGTTGCGGCTACGTGCTTTCTGTCGGCAAAGACTTCGTTTTGGCGGCCTTTGGTGGGGCTGCAATCTTGCACCTGTCTACCTGGGCTGCTCCCGGTATCAGCATCAGCCAGCCACTGTTGCTACTCCGAAAATGGCGCACAACTCGGCCACGGCAAGCGGAACTGTGAAGGCGGACGAGGTGAACTTCTTCTTTCGAGACGAGCACGGTAAGTGTGCGGGATTATACGCCCCCCCTTATATCTGCCAGGACATGGGCTCACCTCATTTAACCAGCGGGTGTTCATTGGTGTGTAAGAGCGCCTAACCCATACACACACAAACACACAAAATCACCAACGCACATATGGAGGCGGGTGCGATACTACAAAGTTGCATGGGCAGCGTAACGCCATCTTTTCTTTTTCGGGTTTCTTTTGACTACAATATTTATCGTTTGATTCGCTTTGTTGGCTCGAGGGGGGAGAGTCGGGGAAATTAACTAAAATTAGCTAAAAATAATAAGAGCCAGCAAACCCCTACTAAATAACAACTAACATCGGTTTGGCCCCAAGGTCCCCTCCCACCTCGCACCCCATTTCTGCCCAGCCTGCCCTCCCCTTCCATTCGCCCATCGCCCAGTTGGCGCGCTCTCACCTACACACACTTGCGCACAATCACACCCATACATGTGCACGTTTATCGGGGAGCCAACAGCTGATGGGCAGCCGCTGCATTCGGCATGGGGGTTTTGCCTGAAGCATGGAGCTCTCCAAGCCGGGGTCTGGCATAGCCATATAGCCATGGATTTTGAGATTGAGTTGGACCGGCGGAGCCATAAATTCCGGCCAAACTATTGGAACTGCGTGACACTTTACAATGTGTCACCATCGCCGAGTGGAGCGCGCCGAGTGGAACACTGAGAGAAAAGGCCGGAGCCGGAGCAAGAACAACTATGCCACACATACACTTGTCGGCCGAAGAGCGAATAAGCCGAGCGAACAGTCATAGCAGGCAGGCTGGCATGTATCTTGTACACGTGTGTGTTTGTTCTGCTCCAGGTTGCCGCGTTTAATCGGCCTTCGGTGGCCATAAGAGCCGGACTTCTTAGCCTCCAGCCTACTATTGAACTAACAAGATTAGAGAATCAAACCATTTTGATATTTAATTCAATTTTTTCATTCAATGGAGTAATAGAATTCCAGTTCTTTGTTTTTCAATCTTTTGGATTTGAAAGATCTGCTTCGAGTACTACACCAGATTCTAGTTATAAAACCCGTAACCCATCGACAGGTGTGTGTGCGCAACTGTGAGATACAAGCTGGCATCTATTTTTGTGTTTGGCCATTTTTGTCTCTTCGTCTTCCTGCCCATTGTTATGATTATGCAAATATCATGCGGGGACAGGTGAATGATTATCATACCGTATGAAAACGATGTAAAACTTGATCGGTGAAAAAGCCGGTTACAATGGGTAGCCAGTCTAAACGTTTGGGGGTAACCCTGACTCATTTTTATTCGAAATTTGTAATGTTTTGATCAGTTGCAATTAGGGTTTAGTATATTTAGGGCCTTAAGTAGTGCTAATTAGGGCCCTAAGTATATAATTGCTATTAAATGATAGCTATATCAGTAAATTTACTTTAGATATTACAACTTTTCTATAAGATTTCCGTACCAAAACGAACAGCTATTATTTGATCAATTTGATATTTTATAACTTCAAAATAATCTTGAAAGTATTTCCCAAATTTTTCGTGCCCAGTCACGGTGGAACTTAAAATATCGCCTCCTCACTAGTTGGAGAAGTTCGGTCACGTGTAGCTCATCTCTAAGGCCAGGCGATCTGGTTTCGGGTTGTTTCTGTTTCTGGTTCTGCATCTTTATCCTTGTCGCACCAAGCCGTGTACACACACAGACACACACATATAACACACACACATCCCCCCGCTGTGTGTGAGTATGTATGCACCCCTAGAGTTTAATCTGAAAGATACTCTGCCGTTTGCTTTTGATATTTTCTGTTTTAGCTGCATTCGCTTTTCAGTTGCGCGCTCTGCGCTTCGTTCGTTTCATTCGCTCCGCTCCACTCTGCTACATTCGCGGCGCGTCGACCAAAACGCACCGTTGATAGTAGTACTGCATGTGTATCTGTGAAGTACATGTCTCGCTGCGTTATCAAAGACTCCATTCAGCCGCATGTTATGTACATACATATATGTATAACCAAAACTGAGAAACTTCTTCCATTCCAATTCCTATTCCTGCAGGACAAATTGCAAAAATGTTGAAACCGGCGCACATTAAAACCGAACTTGAGGGCGGCGGCAAAGTGCTCTATGCCACTAGTTCCACGGCGCGTAACAGCGGAAGCGGCGGCATCGGCAACGTGGGCCGCATGGGCGCCTTCAGCCAAATGGTAAGACCATGAATTATACAATTTTTTCAAGCCAGCACCTAATTGAACGACATTCTGCAGGGCCCCAACAAGCAAGGGCAGTTTATTCGGATTCAGGACAATGGCCAGTCCATTCCAAAAACAGAAAGTAAGTGGTAGCATTCCGGACGATTATTAAAATACTCAACTCTTTCAACTTTCCACAGATACCTCGTACACAACAGTGTCGTCGCAAAAAAGCGGCAGCGGGGGAAATGGCATGTACGATGGGGTAAGTTCGCAGAGCCTTCTTTCGTGTCCAGTTCGAAGAGCTAACAATTCTTATTAAAGGGTGATCGCTACGTGAAGTACACGCCAAACAATCCCATGAAGATCAAGTCAAAACTGTAAGTTATAATGGAACTTATGAGGATCATTGCTAATTTTGTGAATCTTTCCTGCAGCCACGCCATTCAGAGCAACTCCTTGCACTCCCTTTCCGGCTCCTCGTCGTCAGTACAAAGGAAACGAAAACCCGATAAGGCCGGAAAGGGACTCAGGCACTTCTCCATGAAGGTCTGCGAAAAGGTGGAGGAGAAGGGAAAGACCACGTACAATGAGGTGGCTGACGACTTGGTCAGTGAGGAAATGAAGAACAATGCGTACGACAACAACTGTGATCAGAAGAACATCCGACGTCGTGTCTACGATGCACTCAACGTGCTGATGGCAATCAATGTTATCTCCAAGGACAAGAAGGAAATTCGCTGGATAGGATTACCCGCCAACTCAGCAGAGGTACGATCGGTTATTAATCATTAACTGATCTTTGCTAATTGGTATTTTTATAAGCAGCAATTCTTGGCCCTGGAGGAGGAGAACATGCTCCGCCGCGAGCGCATCAAACAAAAGCGTGAAATGCTGCGAGAGCTGATAATGCAACATGCGGCTTTCAAAGGGCTGGTCGAGCGGAACAAGCGAAACGAGAGCCAAGGCATGGTGCCATCTCCAAACTCCTCCATCCAGCTGCCCTTTATTATTGTGAACACGCACAAGTCTACCAAAATCAACTGCAGTGTCACCAATGACAAGTGGGTCCTTAAATTTCATGCAATTTCTCTTCAGTTTGCTAACCCCAGTTCTTTTCTATATTCTTTGTAGGTCCGAATACATATTCAAGTTCGATAAGGCTTTCGAAATGCACGACGACATTGAGGTTCTCAAGCGAATGGGCTTGTTGCAGGGTGCGTACTTGATTTTACAAATATTCCTTTAAGAGTTCTGTACCAAGTTAACTATTTCAGGCCTAGACAAGGGAGAGTGCACGCCGGAGAACATTGAACGGGTCAAATCGTATGTGCCGCCAAATCTCGCCAAATACGTGGAAGGTAAGAAAACTGGGTCAAAATTATGTGAATTATAATAATAATCCATTTGAAAATATCCTTTCCAGCCTATGGTACGGGAAAAACGGGCGATGCCATGTACGAGTCTGATGATGAGGGCCATGATTTCAATGGGTACCTGGAGTCGGGCAACGACTCACAGAGCTTCACCCAGCACTCGAGCCAACATACAAATGATGGCGAGTACAAGCTGGAGCTGGATGATGATGAGCTGGAGGACGACATCGATTGAGCTGACGTCGCCGCCGGCGTTGTGCCAGTCATGGCCAATGCAAACGCGGATGCGGATGGAGATGCAAATGCTGATGCGGAGGATACATTTAGTTTTACGTTTATCAATGCTTTGCTAGGTTTGCCACGCCCCCCTGGTTAGATCCCCCCACTCCCTATACCACTCCTCACTCCATTCGTCACCCCTCCGACCCTCACCACCACCAACACCCCACACCCCACAACAGTTGGTTTTGTTTATTTCTCAATGAGACTCTTATTAAACTATGCATCTCGCAGCGGCGAGAATTATGAATCGGTAGTTCATGTATGTACGTGTAGTTGGCGTACACAGATTGTACTTGTAACTTTGAAGATTTATGTTTAAGCTCAAACGTTTTTAAATTAATTTGTCTAGTTAAGCAGAAACCGTATTTTAGTGCAAATCACAACATTTAACACAGTTCAGCAATACCCGAACCGAATAAGGTCCCCCAGCAATTGTTTATTATTAGATGTTATGAGTCTCCTTTCCCACTCGCCTCTCCATTTATTTGGCTAGGCATAAGTAAGCGCGATTATGTTGTGGGTAAATGTCTCTTAAAATATAATATATATACCAAAATTGTACACATAACAACGGTGGAATGCGATTATTTTTAGAACGCCCGCCACCACCCTGTGCAGCTTTCACTGCTGCCGCTGACAAGGACGAACATATGAAATATGTTTAATTTGCTTAGACCCCTTTGACAAGACATTACTTTGAATTAATCCACAAACAAAAAAACAAAAAAATATATGAAACAGACTTAAGTTGACAATGAAGTGCAGATATTTACAAATAATAATAACCTACCTAATTAGCAATAACAACTAAAACGAAATGGAAACAAACTTTCAGAATTTGTATTTATATTATCGAAACCTTCTTAACAAAGAAAAACAAAAACCATACAAATTAGTAGAGTCAAGTAGAAGGCGTTAACGATTAAGTGTCGAGCAAGTAGTTGTGTAATAAATCGAATTAATTGGAATGAAGCAAAGGATTTAACATACAAAATAGTTACAGACGAAAACGAACCGAGTGACAAGTTAATAAAATGAATTGCATATTGTAAAATATGGTACATCAAGAATCGCACTTTCTTTTCAATTATTTAACCTGAGCAGCAGCACCTCAATTCCCATGTGCCACGAGCCTATTCTCCCATTAACAACATGTGATTTATGTTTACTTAAGTTCATTGGGATCTGCTGAATGATTGACAGTAACAACTAAATGGAAATGTACAAACAGGAGAAGGCTAACTTAAAATACAAGCGCATACAACTGAACCAAAACGTAACTAAACTTAAAACTATGATCCCTGGGATGTAATCAGATTAGGCGAATCCCTCCTCAAGCACCGCATCTGTCGTGGAGGGTGGACCCAAGGGCTCCTGTTGCTGGGCGGCCAGATTGAAGTCATAATTCATTTGGCTATCCATTGGCGGAGCAGGGAAGGCACCTGAGGATAAATCCATCAGACCAGGCTGCGGCTGGTTTACTTTTGCCTGACCCTGGAGCTCCTGCCGCATTTGCTGTGGCGACTTCACATAGTTGATTGGAATAATGCCTGAGGTTTGGCCATTTGTGGTGGCCAGGGCCCAGCCAGAGTTGAGCAGGTTGAGTGTCTGTTGGATCTCGCGTGGAGCCACTTGAAGCGTCTGTCCGGCGCGCAACGAGAGCTCACTTTGGCCGCGAGGCAAAAAGTCGTAAATAGCCTGAGTCTGAATCGGAGCGACCCACTTGGCTGGATTACGGGCTGCGGGAGGAGAACGAGAGTAACGTAAGCTTATCTATTAATTCGCACGGTTATCGGCGAGATTACAGTACAGGGCCGGAGCAAAGTGCTGCTGATTAGATAAACTGGTGTGCAATGTGCACATACGTACCTTCCTCCTGGGCGGTATTTGTCACTGTGCCCAGCAGCTTCATGATCAAATAAGGAGCTGTGAAGATGAAGCTCAGAAAAGCCAGCACAGGCCAGGGAGAGGTTCCTTTTCGCGGTACATTGGGCGCTCCCCCGGACTGGGAGTTGTTTTCGTTAAGCGCCTCGGCAAACGCTTTTTTAAAGGCCGCAGATGAGGGGTCCAGGTTGGAGATTCTCAGCCAGTATAGAATCCTAAAAGAATGTTGGGATTTTCATTAAATGGTTTTGAAGATCACCCTTAGGTTACTCACTTTCTGTAAATCCAGTTGAGGCCTCGGAAGATAGCGAAAGTAGTCCAGAACTGGGCAAACACACTTCGCAGTCGTCCGAAGTTAGCCGCTACACCGAGAATCGCACGGAACGAGCTGGTTAGGGCGAAGAAGGTAGAGTCTAACATCGAGGCAATGTTCCCGATGGCCGACACCAGTGATTCTATGCTCTGAAAGGCTGGACGGGAGCTCGCTTCTGCCATCTGTATAAAGCGCTGCTCCGGATCGTTGGGGCCCAGGGCCCCGAAACGGCTGTATCCGCCTCCAAAACCTCCTCCATATCCACCGCCGAAACCGTACCCGCTGCCGAATCCTCCCATGCCACCGTATCCGAATGAGCCGCTGTTGTAGCCGCCGAAACCACCCAGGCCGTAGCTGTTACCGCCATATCCACCGCCGTAACCGAACTGGGATTGCTGGAACGGTGATTGGGGGAGGGGTGGCGGCTGGGCAGGTCCGGGCAGGGCACGCACGTTTCCATATGGGGTCCGCAGAACGGCTTCCGGCGGGGGGGTGCCTCCAGACAGTCCTGCGCCAGCGCTGGTCGTGGGGGGCAGCAGGGGCGTTTCGCTGATCACAGCACTACGCAGATTGTTGTTGTCGACCATGGCAACGGATTCTTACTGACTCCGGATAAGACAAAGTTCCCTGAACTTTGCCCCACTGTATTTGTTTGCTTTTTATCGTTATCTGGAAACTGCTGCTGGGAGCAGCGGTGCCGAGTGGAGCTGAGCTGGTTGCTTACTACTTGCTTTAAAATCAGTGTCCGGAACTCCTGCGAAAGCTAATTTCTGTCCAAAATTTTTAGTAATTAAAGATAGGGACGGAGAAAACAAAAAAAACAGCAGCTCCGCCCGCGGGGAAAAGTGGAACTATTAGCGTATCTGGTCACACCTAAAAAAACATCAAGTGGGCCGTTGGAGAGTTGCCATATCGCAGGACCTGTGTATGTTTTGTTGACTGTTGACAAAAAGGAAACCCCGAAGGCTGTTTCGAGGAGCAGGCATCATGGCCAGCAGCAAGGAGTTGTGCTCCATCCGGGAGTGGGCGCCGCTGACGGAGCTGATCGATCGCATTCCAGCCAGACTGCAGCGGGGATTCTTCCCGGCGAATCTCAACCTGACCTGTGTGGACGCATCCGAGGACTTCCTGGCCGTGGGCAGTGATGCGGGCATTGTTTTCTGGCACAATCGTCGTACGGGCGAGATGCAAAAACTGAAGGCTGAGGTAGGCCGGTGACTCACTGCGCCGTGTGTATTTGCGTGTGGAAATCCTATTATGTGATGCGTGTGCTTCCCCTTTCCATTGCTATGTTTTAGGTTGCTACCCGCATTACGTGCGTGCGGATCGTGAACTCTGTGGAGTATATGGTAGCAGCTGGGTGCGCCAATGGGCAGGTTAGCATATTCCAAATACAGAAGGAGCTGCCGCGTGACCTCGACCTGGTGGCCCCTTGCACTCGGAATCGTCCAATCGAACGCTACACCATCAGGGACCTGCACAAGTGCGTGGTTAGCTGCTGCGAATGGTCCAAAAATGGGATGAAGCTCTATTCCGGCGATCGTCAAGGTGTAGTGGTGCTCACAGAATTCGATTACCAGGCGGTATGCAATTCCAATGTATTTCTACAATGCCATTAATTGACTTTTTTTTACAGCATCTAAGCAAATCTGTGGAGATTCTCAGTGAGGCGTACGAGATCGTGCAACTCAGCATTCATCAAAGCCACCTGCTGGTGTGCACACTTTACCGTTGCATCGTCTGCCAGCGAGACACGTCCACTTCGCAGTGGAGCATAACTCAGGTGGGCAAGAAAGATCGCAAGCAGCTTATCGATTGCGGCGGCATATTTCTCCCAAAACCGGGTAACAACGGACCCCAGCTTATTTGTGGCCGTCCAGGGCTTCGTTTTTGGGTCGCAGATACAAGTGGTAGCGTATCCAAAACCATACTGTTCCGGGACGCTGTGCTGCGCAGTCCCACCTGGGAGATACCTATCCTCAACCCGAAACACCGCAGTGATTCGTCAAGCAACCACCATCCGTCGTCAGCTGGGGCTTTTGCTCAAATGGGACCATCTGGCACCGGAGACACAGCCATGGGCTATGTGGCTAGCAGCAATTTTCGGCAACTTTACTTGTACAACAGCAACGACTCTCTGCTAGTGACACACGACGATTCCACCTTGTACTTACTGAACTTGGATCGTCTGAAGGTGGAGGCCGTAGCACGTGGATTTCGAAAGATTCTGGACTTTTGCGTCTGTGGAAAGGAGATTTTTGTACTGGAGGGCGAACGCTCTCTTCTACGCTTGGCTCCACTGCCCGAGCCGCCGTGCAAGACCACCAAGGTTATTTTCAATCCTCTAATGCCGCCGCCCATTCCTATTCTGGGCGCATCCCATTTTTCGCGGCTGGAGTCACCGCCTGAGGTGGAAGCGGATGTTGCTCAAAAAGCTGAGGAATGCTTCGAGCTGCCAGGTGAAGAGCATTTGGACCTCAATGTTCCTATTGAGCTGGCTGTGGAATCGCCACTGGCCCAGCAGCATCGTCGTATGGAAATATTCCGTCGCATTGGAGAAATGGAATTTGATCCTTTAATAGTCAACTCCAGCAGAAAAAAGTCCGTCTGTAATCCGCCAGTAAATACTAGCTTGGGTATCGTAGAGATCGGTCAGGAGACGAAAGAGCTACGATTGCCTCTAACTAATGCCGCCACATTAATGGATGCTAGCTACTGTCAGATGGAAAAGTGAGCAGAACTATTTTTATAATTTAAAAAATATTTAAATAATCTCTCTTGTTAAAGCGATGGACTTGCCTCGCCGTTGGACATGAAGGCTGCTCTTCTACAGCATTTGCCAGAAGTCCTCAGCCCGACCTTATTGGAGGAATCCATTGAACCCCAGCCTAAAACGCTGCCGGAAGAATTGCATCTGCCAGACGTGCAATTGGTCGAACCTACCAAAGATCAAATGCGGTCTCCTGAAACTCCAAAGCTCAGTGAGTCCCTAATTAAGTGTTATCCCACGCAATTGGACGAGGCTTGTGTACAGACCGTCCCAAAAGATAGCATCCCTGATTGCGGTGAGGATTTTTACGCTGGCCAGCCCGTTGATGGTATACAAGCCTTGGCGCCATCAAAGCCTAAGGTGGCGCCTTTAAAATTCGTGAAGAGTCAACCCAAACCAACGATGACTGTGGAGGAAGGCGAGGACGGAGAGTACTCCAGTTTCCTTCCCGATTTTCGGCGGGCCGGGGATCCGCTGCGTAAAGAAGCACCAGCCACAAGCGACTCCAACACATCCAGCGAGTGGGAGTTTCTGGACAACTAGTTCAGTATTATCCATAAGTGCACACAATTAGTTGCTTTCGTTTATTATTTTGTGCACTTGATGTTTCCATTAATTTGCATTATTGAAAAAAAGTGTTGTGTTTATCAAATTGTGATCACCATTATTTATACATTTTTCTATACAATTGTAAATAATTTAAGACATAAGCTTAAAGGTTATTGCCGACTTACTCATCTCACCAGATCCTGGAAACCCAAATAGTTTAGCATTGGAAAAGACACCTGTGAAATTGAATAATTTGTAATCTACCAGTATACCCTTAGTTGCCTAAGATATTCAAACGCTTTAAGTATTTGCCGCACAAGTTCAAGGTCGCTTTGCATACACAAAATATATTTATTTTATACAAATGCAAATGTCTTGGTTTAAGTTAAGGAGTCCCCTCCGCAGGAAGTGGGCTTCGACTGATACCGAATACTTGTTGGTTCTGTTTTTTTTTTCTGGAACTATGTACTTGTCGGAATTAAGCTGGAGATAAGGTTGCATGTGAGGGAAACGAGACGCCCACAGGCAGCATGTGCCTGATCTTGTGATGTCGTGCATCCAGAGTAACTAACTGAAGCCCTGATCCAATGGAAATTTTCCGATCTTCGTCTATTATGCAAGTCCGACTTTAAGTATCAGGAAAGGAGAAGCCGCTGCTTTGATTGATCAACAAATAGAAATTCGAGCTGGCTTCTGAATTAATTGAATGCAATGGAAAGTTTTCTTTATCAAGGTTCGATTGAAGCTAAACTTCAGACAGGGTTTCCTTCGAAAAGTCTACCTATAATCCTCATTAATTAGATTCCTCAATATATAAGATAAGTTAAGTTAAGTTAGCATATCTATCTCTCTTAAAAAACTACCAATAATTACATTAAAAGCCACCTGTAGGGAGATCTCTGTGAAAAAAATAAGAGAGCGAGCTGGACTCCGTGGTGCTGATTGAAGAATCCCACGCACGCCGGAAAATTTCCGATATCGTTCGGTTCTCTCAAGTGCGCAGCAGAGAGCTCGGGACAGAGCTCCAACGGGAGCACCGGGGAAGTATATAAAAGCAGTCCGATTCCCACTCGGGCAAGTCATTCGCCGCGAAAATTTGCTTCGACCACAACGTCGCGTTCTGTCCAGAATTCGCAGTGAGGTAGAAAAAAAAAGGCAAAAAAATAAAACAGCCCTAAAAACGCGCTAATTGATAAACAGAAAAGTGAGCTGCGAAAAACAAACGGAAATCCTACACACCCTAGCCAGAATGAAGCCCACCAAGAACTCAACTTTGGAAGTCGTTTCCCCGAAGGTGCAGGTCAATGATGACTTCATTGAGACGGACTATGAGTACCAGACGTCCCATGTGAAGCGAACTGCATCCGGACAACTGCAGGTGAGATGGTAGTTCCTTGAGGAAAAGGACATCTTTTCGATCAGTGTACAAATTTAGGGTAGAAGAGAGCATTTTCCTCTGGCCTCCCTACTGACCTTCACATTGAACTATTCTCCCACTGGTTCACCCCCTATGTTACACTTGGAAAATTGCTATCCAAATTGAGATTAATATTATCTATTAATATTTAAAGTAGGCTATCTATCGCTTAATTTAAAAGAAATAAAGAACCACGTAAATCTCAGTCAAAGGAAGGGAAAACTTCCAATTACCAGAGGAGGAAACATCTGTTCCGAAAAGGGAATCCAATCCAATATGCCGCCGCTCCCCAATTCGCTGCAGATAAAAATAGCGATAAGCGTGTTCGGAGGTGGGGGTGGGTTGGTGGTCTCTATTACCAGTACCCTACACCAGAACCTACGGTTACATGGACCTGTGGACTGTTACAGTTACAGTTTATTGATTACTCGCACAGTTCCGCCTAAACAGCTGATGATAAAAGCCGCTCATATCGCACCATCCTGGGGTGTGGGTGGCGTGATTCTGGGCGCAGGCGCCGTTTTTGGTCAGAGGGTGCTATTGAATTTCAGTTAAGCAAATAAAATAGGAAAGTAAACCCATATTGGAAACCCGATTACCCACCCAGTCTCAATTGAATGCGGTTGCAGTACGTGGTCAGTGGGTTCCACTCCCGTCCAGCCACCCGCCGTCCAGCAGTACACTTATCCCTCCATCCCCAGGCAGTAACCTGCCACCCACGCTGCCTGCCTGCCTGCCTGGTTCAAGGTCAATGTCAGGCGATAAAACCAAAGAGAACTGGCTCCCATTATAAGGGGGAAATCAGTTTCTCTTAGAATTCGAAAAGAGCTTCTTGGTCATCATAATTAGAATGATAATTTTGCCGGCCGGCAAGTTGGCTTCTTGTTTTTGTCCAACTTCTGGTTGGACTTTGCACCCAGCAGGTTGTCGAATTGCTAATGCAATCATCAGTTTTTTATTTCTGATACAAATCAAAGAGCACATTGACTCGGCACAAATCGGACAAAGAATTTTAAAAATAAAAATTTCAAGATTTTTTTGGGGTTTCGACTTTTGGATACCTCTGAGATATGAAGACTATACGGTTGGGAGCTCAATTCCTCTCTAATAATATGATATTATAAAGGTTCTATCCCAAAGTTTTCTATTCAGAAACCTTTCACAGATTTCACCTGTTGGCATTAGTAATAATTTATTAAATAAAATTTATTAGAGAAGCGGGGAGACTATAGTTCGGAAAACACCTGGCATCCCCAATACGCCTCTTATATGCCAGCCCCCAGTGGGTATCAAAATCTGGTTCGTTGCGAAGAAATCACGCGATCATAATTTATGCTGCTACCTGACGACGGGGTGGTACGATAATGGGTATCTGAGCGATAAGATGGACGGGCCGGACCTATAATAAGCACAAATGGGTTAGGCTACCGGCTAATCAGAGCTAATCAATGGCCAATTTTTGCAGGTGCACCCCCAGACTACGGCGCTGAAGATACGGACGGCTCGTCACGTTCCCAAGTTGGGAGTAATGCTGGTGGGCTGGGGCGGCAACAATGGATCCACCCTGACCGCCGCCCTGGAGGCCAACCGGCGTCAGCTCAAGTGGCGCAAAAGGACGGGTATCCAGCAGGCCAACTGGTTCGGTTCCATTACCCAGGCCTCGACTGTCTTTATCGGATCGGACGAAGTTGGTGGCGATGTTTATGTGCCCATGAAGGAGCTCCTGCCCATGGTGGAGCCCGACAACATCGTGGTGGATGGCTGGGACATCAGCCGTCTGCATTTGGGCGACGCCATGCGGCGGGCCGAGGTCCTGGACGTGGCTCTGCAGGACCAGATATACGAACAGCTCTCCCAGCTCCGGCCACGTCCATCCATTTACGATCCGGACTTCATTGCAGCCAACCAGTCGGAGCGGGCCGACAATGTGATCCGTGGCACTCGGCAGGAGCAGTACGAGCAGATTCGCCGCGACATTCGCGACTTCAAGCAACGTAGTGGGGTGGAGTCTGTTATTGTCCTGTGGACCGCCAACACAGAGCGCTTCTCCGAAGTCCAGGAGGGACTGAACACCACCAGCAAGGAGCTGCTCGCTTCACTGGCCGCCAACAACTCGGAGGTGTCCCCATCGACAATCTTCGCCATGGCCAGCATTGCTGAGGGGGTGAGTTGATAGAAACTATATTAGATTCATCATTTAATTGGGTATTCTTTTCTGACAGTGCACCTACATCAATGGCTCGCCCCAGAACACCTTTGTTCCAGGGCTCATCCAGTTGGCCGAAGAGAAAAAGGTCTTCATTGCCGGAGATGACTTCAAGTCGGGCCAGACCAAGATTAAGAGTGTCCTTGTGGACTTTTTGGTGGGCGCTGGCATCAAGCCAGTGTCCATTGCCAGCTACAACCATCTGGGCAACAACGACGGCAAGAATCTATCTGCTCCCCAGCAGTTCCGCTCCAAGGAGGTGAGTAATCAAAGAGACTTTAAAGATTGGCAACTTAATCCATGGATTTTGGTTGCAGATCTCCAAGAGCAATGTGGTCGACGACATGGTGGCTTCTAACAAGATTCTATACGGTGAAGATGAGCATCCCGATCATGTGGTGGTCATCAAATACGTGCCCTATGTGGGCGACAGCAAGCGGGCCATGGACGAGTACACCTCGGAGATCATGATGGGCGGACACAACACCCTGGTTATTCACAACACATGCGAGGACTCGCTCTTGGCCACTCCTCTGATTTTGGACCTGGTTATCCTGGGAGAGCTTAGTGCCCGCATCCAGCTGCGCAGCGCGGAGAATGAGTCCGCCCCCTGGATTACCTTCAAGCCCGTTCTCTCCCTGCTGAGTTACTTGTGCAAGGCGCCATTGGTGCCCCAGGGCTCTCAGGTGGTCAACTCGCTGTTCCGCCAGCGGGCCGCCATCGAGAACATCCTACGTGGCTGCATCGGCCTGCCGCCCATCTCTCACATGACCCTCGAGCAACGGGTAAGCAGGATCAGTGGATCATGTGTGGTTTCACCTTAATTATATTTTATTTTTATTGCAGTTCGATTTCGCCACTATTGCGAGTGAGCCGCCAGTGAAGAAGGCCAAGCTCTTGGGACAATCCTGTGGCATCGAATCCACCACCAATGGCAAGAAACTTCAGGCCAATGGCCATAGCAATGGAGCCCCCAAGCTGGCTGCCAATGGGAAAGGTCACTGATTTGTGTCCAAGCTTATGTTATTGGAAAATATATGATTTAATTGGATAAATTACAAACTAGACTTAAGATAACCATATTGAATAAATATTTTGATTGTGAAAAACATATTCATTTTTGTTTTAAAATTTTTTTTCATTAGACTGGATCACTTGGATGGCGTAATATAATACAGTATAATAGAAGAATAAAAAATCAATTGATTTAACAAAGAAATTTATGTAAAAACTCAAAAGAACACAAGATTTCTGGCAGTTCAATTTATATTTTAATTAATTTTGAAATGGCAAAAAGTATAGCATACTTTTTGGCATATGTTATAAGAAGCAACACCTTTACATGACAGAAAAAAGTAACTTTTGATTATTACCAACACTCATATTCCTCTGCCAATTTGTATTCCATCTTCCTAAGGGGTGTTGCTATCAAAAAGTGGGGCTTCCTAATTTCCCCAGAGGCCCCCGTCCGGTGGCCATAGCTCTTCCAATTTTCATCCGATCTGGAAAAAGCGTACCATTCTGTAATCAGCACAGCAAGGACCTCCATTCCTCATTTAAAATTATGCTTAAATATCGTTTTTCATTTTTTCCATTTTTTCAAAGGGGTACCCCTTTAAAAATGGGGCGTTTCACGGTTTTCCCAGTTGGCCCCCTTCCGGTGGCCATAGCTCTTCCAATTTTTATCCGATCTGGAAAAAGCGTACCATTCTGTAATCAGCACAGCAAGGACCTCCATTCCTCATTTAAAATTATGCTTAAATATCGTTTTTCATTTTTTCCATTTTTTCAAAGGGGTACCCCATTAAAAATGGGGCGTTTCACGGTTTTCCCAGTTGGCCCCCTTCCGGTGGCCCTTCCGGTATCGTTTTTAATTTTTTCCATTTTTTTCAAGGGGTATCCCTTTAAAAATGGGGCGTTTCCCGATTTCCCCAGTTGGCCCCCTTCCGGTGGCCATAGCTCTTCCAATTTTCATCCGATCTGGAAAAAGCGTACCATTCTGTAATCAGCACAGCAAGGACCTCCATTCCTTATTTAAAATTATGCTTAAATATCGTTTTTCATTTTTTCCATTTTTTTCAAGGGGTACCCCTTTAAAAGTGGGGCGTTTCCCGATTTCCCCAGTTAGCCCCCTTCCGGTGGCCATAGCTCTGCCAATTCTCATCCGATCTGGAAAAAGCGTACCATTCTGTAATCAGCCCAGCAAGGACCTCCATTCCTCATTTAAAATTATGCTTAAATATCGTTTTTCATTTTTTCCATTTTTTTCAAGGGGTACCCCTTTAAAAATGGGGCGTTTCACGGTTTTCCCAGTTGGCCCCCTTCCGGTGGCCATAGCTCTTCCAATTTTTATCCGATCTGGAAAAAGCGTACCATTCTGTAATCAGCACAGCAAGGACCTCCATTCCTCATTTAAAATTATGCTTAAATATCGTTTTTAATTTTTTCCATTTTTTTCAAGGGGTACCCCTTTAAAAGTGGGGCGTTTCCCCATTTCCCCAGTTGGCCCCCTTCCGGTGGCCATAGCTCTTCCAATTTTCATCCGATCTGGAAAAAGCGTACCATTCTGTAATCAGCACAGCAAGGACCTCCATTCCTTATTTAAAATTATGCTTAAATATCGTTTTTCATTTTTTCCATTTTTTTCAAGGGGTACCCCTTTAAAAGTGGGGCGTTTCCCGATTTCCCCAGTTAGCCCCCTTCCGGTGGCCATAGCTCTGCCAATTCTCATCCGATCTGGAAAAAGCGTACCATTCTGTAATCAGCCCAGCAAGGACCTCCATTCCTCATTTAAAATTATGCTTAAATATCGTTTTTCATTTTTTCCATTTTTTTCAAGGGGTACCCCTTTAAAAATGGGGCGTTTCACGGTTTTCCCAGTTGGCCCCCTTCCGGTGGCCATAGCTCTTCCAATTTTTATCCGATCTGGAAAAAGCGTACCATTCTGTAATCAGCACAGCAAGGACCTCCATTCCTCATTTAAAATTATGCTTAAATATCGTTTTTAATTTTTTCCATTTTTTTCAAGGGGTACCCCTTTAAAAGTGGGGCGTTTCCCCATTTCCCCAGTTGGCCCCCTTCCGGTGGCCATAGCTCTTCCAATTTTCATCCGATCTGGAAAAAGCGTACCATTCTGTAATCAGCACAGCAAGGACCTCCATTCCTTATTTAAAATTATGCTTAAATATCGTTTTTCATTTTTTCCATTTTTTTCAAGGGGTACCCCTTTAAAAATGGGGCGTTTCCCGGTTTCCCCAGTTGGCCCCCTTCCGGTGGCCATAGCTCTTCCAATTTTCATCCGATCTGGAAAAAGCGTACCATTCTGTAATCAGCACAGCAAGGACCTCCATTCCTCATTTAAAATTATGTTTAAATATCGTTCTAATTTTTTCCATTTTTTTCAAGGGGTACCCCTTTAAAAGTGGGGCGTTTCCCCATTTCCCCAGTTGGCCCCCTTCCGGTGGCCATAGCTCTTCCAATTTTCATCCGATCTGGAAAAAGCGCACCATTCTGTAATCAGCACAGCAAGGACCTCCATTCCTTATTTAAAATTATGCTTAAATATCGTTTTTCATTTTTTCCATTTTTTTCAAGGGGTACCCCTTTAAAAGTGGGGCGTTTCCCGATTTCCCCAGTTAGCCCCCTTCCGGTGGCCATAGCTCTGCCAATTCTCATCCGATCTGGAAAAAGCGTACCATTCTGTAATCAGCAAAGCAAGGACCTCCATTCCCAATTTAAAATTAGGCTTAAATATCGTTTTTCATTTTTTCCATTTTTCTCAAGGGGTACCCCTTTAAAAATGGGGCGTTTCCCGGTTTCCCCAGTTGGCCCCCTTCCGGTGGCCATAGCTCTTCCAATTTTCATCCGATCTGGAAAAAGCGTACCATTCTGTAATCAGCACAGCAAGGACCTCCATTCCTCATTTAAAATTATGCTTAAATATCGTTTTTAATTTTTTCCATTTTTTTCAAGGGGTACCCCTTTAAAAATGGGGCGTTTCCCGGTTTCCCCAGTTGGCCCCCTTCCGGTGGCCATAGCTCTTCCAATTTTCATCCGATCTGGAAAAAGCGTACCATTCTGTAATCAGCACAGCAAGGACCTCCATTCCCAATTTAAAATTAGGCTTAAATATCGTTTTTTATTTTTTCCATTTTTTTCAAGGGGTACCCTTTAAAAATGGGGCGTTTCCCGGTTTTCCCAGTTGGCCCCCTTCCGGTCATAGCTCTTCCAATTTTCATATGATCTGGAAAAAGCGTACCATTCTGTAATCAGCACAGAAAGGACCTCCATTCCTCATTTAAAATTATGCTTCAATATCGTTTTTCATTTTTTCCATTTTTTTCAAGGGGTACCCCTTTAAAAGTGGGGCGTTTCACGGTTTTCCCAGTTGGCCCCCTTCCGGTGGCCCTTCCGGTATCGTTTTTAATTTTTTCCATTTTTTTCAAGGGGTATCCCTTTAAAAATGGGGCGTTTCCCGATTTCCCCAGTTGGCCCCCTTCCGGTGGCCATAGCTCTTCCAATTTTCATCCGATCTGGAAAAAGCGTACCATTCTGTAATCAGCACAGCAAGGACCTCCATTCCTTATTTAAAATTATGCTTAAATATCGTTTTTCATTTTTTCCATTTTTTTCAAGGGGTACCCCTTTAAAAGTGGGGCGTTTCCCGATTTCCCCAGTTAGCCCCCTTCCGGTGGCCATAGCTCTGCCAATTCTCATCCGATCTGGAAAAAGCGTACCATTCTGTAATCAGCCCAGCAAGGACCTCCATTCCTCATTTAAAATTATGCTTAAATATCGTTTTTCATTTTTTCCATTTTTTTCAAGGGGTACCCCTTTAAAAATGGGGCGTTTCTCGGTTTCCCCAGTTGGCCCCCTTCCGGTGGCCATAGCTCTTCCAATTTTCATCCGATCTGGAAAAAGCGTACCATTCTGTAATCAGCACAGCAAGGACCTCCATTCCTCATTTAAAATTATGTTTAAATATCGTTTTTAATTTTTTCCATTTTTTTCAAGGGGTACCCCTTTAAAAGTGGGGCGTTTCCCCATTTCCCCAGTTGGCCCCCTTCCGGTGGCCATAGCTCTTCCAATTTTCATCCGATCTGGAAAAAGCGTACCATTCTGTAATCAGCACAGCAAGGACCTCCATTCCTTATTTATAATTATGCTTAAATATCGTTTTTCATTTTTTCCATTTTTTTCAAGGGGTACCCCTTTAAAAGTGGGGCGTTTCCCGATTTCCCCAGTTAGCCCCCTTCCGGTGGCCATAGCTCTTCCAATTTTCATCCGATCTGGAAAAAGCGTACCATTCTGTAATCAGCACAGCAAGGACCTCCATTCCTCATTTAAAATTATGCTTAAATATCGTTTTTAATTTTTTCCATTTTTTTCAAGGGGTACCCCTTTAAAAATGGGGCGTTTCCCGGTTTCCCCAGTTGGCCCCCTTCCGGTGGCCATAGCTCTTCCAATTTTCATCCGATCTGGAAAAAGCGTACCATTCTGTAATCAGCACAGCAAGGACCTCCATTCCTCATTTAAAATTATGCTTAAATATCGTTTTTCATTTTTTCCATTTTTTTCAAGGGGTACCCCTTTAAAAGTGGGGCGTTTCCCGATTTCCCCAGTTAGCCCCCTTCCGGTGGCCATAGCTCTGCCAATTCTCATCCGATCTGGAAAAAGCGTACCATTCTGTAATCAGCCCAGCAAGGACCTCCATTCCTCATTTAAAATTATGCTTAAATATCGTTTTTCATTTTTTCCATTTTTTTCAAGGGGTACCCCTTTAAAAATGGGGCGTTTCTCGGTTTCCCCAGTTGGCCCCCTTCCGGTGGCCATAGCTCTTCCAATTTTCATCCGATCTGGAAAAAGCGTACCATTCTGTAATCAGCACAGCAAGGACCTCCATTCCTTATTTAAAATTATGCTTAAATATCGTTTTTCATTTTTTCCATTTTTTTCAAGGGGTACCCCTTTAAAAGTGGGGCGTTTCCCCATTTCCCCAGTTGGCCCCCTTCCGGTGGCCATAGCTCTTCCAATTTTCATCCGATCTGGAAAAAGCGTACCATTCTGTAATCAGCACAGCAAGGACCTCCATTCCTTATTTAAAATTATGCTTAAATATCGTTTTTCATTTTTTCCATTTTTTTCAAGGGGTACCCCTTTAAAAGTGGGGCGTTTCCCGATTTCCCCAGTTAGCCCCCTTCCGGTGGCCATAGCTCTGCCAATTCTCATCCGATCTGGAAAAAGCGTACCATTCTGTAATCAGCAAAGCAAGGACCTCCATTCCCAATTTAAAATTAGGCTTAAATATCGTTTTTCATTTTTTCCATTTTTTTCAAGGGGTACCCCTTTAAAAATGGGGCGTTTCCCGGTTTTCCCAGTTGGCCCCCTTCCGGTCATAGCTCTTCCAATTTTCATATGATCTGGAAAAAGCGTACCATTCTGTAATCAGCACAGAAAGGACCTCCATTCCTCATTTAAAATTATGCTTCAATATCGTTTTTCATTTTTTCCATTTTTTTCAAAGGGTACCCCTTTAAAAGTGGGGCGTTTCCCCATTTCCCCAGTTGGCCCCCTTCCGGTGGCCATAGCTCTTCCAATTTTCATCCGATCTGGAAAAAGCGTACCATTCTGTAATCAGCACAGCAAGGACCTCCATTCCTTATTTAAAATTATGCTTAAATATCGTTTTTCATTTTTTCCATTTTTTTCAAGGGGTACCCCTTTAAAAGTGGGGCGTTTCCCGATTTCCCCAGTTAGCCCCCTTCCGGTGGCCATAGCTCTGCCAATTCTCATCCGATCTGGAAAAAGCGTACCATTCTGTAATCAGCAAAGCAAGGACCTCCATTCCCAATTTAAAATTAGGCTTAAATATCGTTTTTCATTTTTTCCATTTTTTTCAAGGGGTACCCCTTTAAAAATGGGGCGTTTCCCGGTTTCCCCAGTTGGCCCCCTTCCGGTGGCCATAGCTCTTCCAATTTTCATCCGATCTGGAAAAAGCGTACCATTCTGTAATCAGCCCAGCAAGGACCTCCATTCCTTATTTAAAATTATGCTTAAATATCGTTTTTCATTTTTTCCATTTTTTTCAAGGGGTACCCCTTTAAAAGTGGGGCGTTTCCCGATTTCCCCAGTTAGCCCCCTTCCGGTGGCCATAGCTCTGCCAATTCTCATCCGATCTGGAAAAAGCGTACCATTCTGTAATCAGCACAGCAAGGACCTCCATTCCTCATTTAAAATTATGCTTAAATATCGTTTTTCATTTTTTCCATTTTTTTCAAGGGGTACCCCTTTAAAAATGGGGCGTTTCTCGGTTTCCCCAGTTGGCCCCCTTCCGGTGGCCATAGCTCTTCCAATTTTCATCCGATCTGGAAAAAGCGTACCATTCTGTAATCAGCACAGCAAGGACCTCCATTCCTCATTTAAAATTATGTTTAAATATCGTTTTTAATTTTTTCCATTTTTTTCAAGGGGTACCCCTTTAAAAGTGGGGCGTTTCCCCATTTCCCCAGTTGGCCCCCTTCCGGTGGCCATAGCTCTTCCAATTTTCATCCGATCTGGAAAAAGCGTACCATTCTGTAATCAGCACAGCAAGGACCTCCATTCCTTATTTATAATTATGCTTAAATATCGTTTTTCATTTTTTCCATTTTTTTCAAGGGGTACCCCTTTAAAAGTGGGGCGTTTCCCGATTTCCCCAGTTAGCCCCCTTCCGGTGGCCATAGCTCTGCCAATTCTCATCCGATCTGGAAAAAGCGTACCATTCTGTAATCAGCAAAGCAAGGACCTCCATTCCCAATTTAAAATTATGCTTAAATATCGTTTTTCATTTTTTCCATTTTTTTCAAGGGGTACCCCTTTAAAAGTGGGGCGTTTCCCGATTTCCCCAGTTAGCCCCCTTCCGGTGGCCATAGCTCTGCCAATTCTCATCCGATCTGGAAAAAGCGTACCATTCTGTAATCAGCCCAGCAAGGACCTCCATTCCTCATTTAAAATTATGCTTAAATATCGTTTTTCATTTTTTCCATTTTTTTCAAGGGGTACCCCTTTAAAAGTGGGGCGTTTCCCGATTTCCCCAGTTAGCCCCCTTCCGGTGGCCATAGCTCTGCCAATTCTCATCCGATCTGGAAAAAGCGTACCATTCTGTAATCAGCACAGCAAGGACCTCCATTCCCAATTTAAAATTAGGCTTAAATATCGTTTTTTATTTTTTCCATTTTTTTCAAGGGGTACCCTTTAAAAATGGGGCGTTTCCCGGTTTTCCCAGTTGGCCCCCTTCCGGTCATAGCTCTTCCAATTTTCATATGATCTGGAAAAAGCGTACCATTCTGTAATCAGCACAGAAAGGACCTCCATTCCTCATTTAAAATTATGCTTCAATATCGTTTTTCATTTTTTCCATTTTTTTCAAGGGGTACCCCTTTAAAAGTGGGGCGTTTCACGGTTTTCCCAGTTGGCCCCCTTCCGGTGGCCCTTCCGGTATCGTTTTTAATTTTTTCCATTTTTTTCAAGGGGTATCCCTTTAAAAATGGGGCGTTTCCCGATTTCCCCAGTTGGCCCCCTTCCGGTGGCCATAGCTCTTCCAATTTTCATCCGATCTGGAAAAAGCGTACCATTCTGTAATCAGCACAGCAAGGACCTCCATTCCTTATTTAAAATTATGCTTAAATATCGTTTTTCATTTTTTCCATTTTTTTCAAGGGGTACCCCTTTAAAAGTGGGGCGTTTCCCGATTTCCCCAGTTAGCCCCCTTCCGGTGGCCATAGCTCTGCCAATTCTCATCCGATCTGGAAAAAGCGTACCATTCTGTAATCAGCCCAGCAAGGACCTCCATTCCTCATTTAAAATTATGCTTAAATATCGTTTTTCATTTTTTCCATTTTTTTCAAGGGGTACCCCTTTAAAAATGGGGCGTTTCTCGGTTTCCCCAGTTGGCCCCCTTCCGGTGGCCATAGCTCTGCCAATTCTCATCCGATCTGGAAAAAGCGTACCATTCTGTAATCAGCACAGCAAGGACCTCCATTCCTTATTTAAAATTATGCTTAAATATCGTTTTTCATTTTTTCCATTTTTTTCAAGGGGTACCCCTTTAAAAGTGGGGCGTTTCCCCATTTCCCCAGTTGGCCCCCTTCCGGTGGCCATAGCTCTTCCAATTTTCATCCGATCTGGAAAAAGCGTACCATTCTGTAATCAGCACAGCAAGGACCTCCATTCCTTATTTAAAATTATGCTTAAATATCGTTTTTCATTTTTTCCATTTTTTTCAAGGGGTACCCCTTTAAAAGTGGGGCGTTTCCCGATTTCCCCAGTTAGCCCCCTTCCGGTGGCCATAGCTCTGCCAATTCTCATCCGATCTGGAAAAAGCGTACCATTCTGTAATCAGCCCAGCAAGGACCTCCATTCCTCATTTAAAATTATGCTTAAATATCGTTTTTCATTTTTTCCATTTTTTTCAAGGGGTACCCCTTTAAAAATGGGGCGTTTCTCGGTTTCCCCAGTTGGCCCCCTTCCGGTGGCCATAGCTCTGCCAATTCTCATCCGATCTGGAAAAAGCGTACCATTCTGTAATCAGCACAGCAAGGACCTCCATTCCTTATTTAAAATTATGCTTAAATATCGTTTTTCATTTTTTCCATTTTTTTCAAGGGGTACCCCTTTAAAAGTGGGGCGTTTCTCGGTTTCCCCAGTTGGCCCCCTTCCGGTGGCCATAGCTCTTCCAATTTTCATCCGATCTGGAAAAAGCGTACCATTCTGTAATCAGCACAGCAAGGACCTCCATTCCTTATTTAAAATTATGCTTAAATATCGTTTTTCATTTTTTCCATTTTTTTCAAGGGGTACCCCTTTAAAAGTGGGGCGTTTCCCGATTTCCCCAGTTAGCCCCCTTCCGGTGGCCATAGCTCTGCCAATTCTCATCCGATCTGGAAAAAGCGTACCATTCTGTAATCAGCCCAGCAAGGACCTCCATTCCTCATTTAAAATTATGCTTAAATATCGTTTTTCATTTTTTCCATTTTTTTCAAGGGGTACCCCTTTAAAAATGGGGCGTTTCTCGGTTTCCCCAGTTGGCCCCCTTCCGGTGGCCATAGCTCTGCCAATTCTCATCCGATCTGGAAAAAGCGTACCATTCTGTAATCAGCACAGCAAGGACCTCCATTCCTTATTTAAAATTATGCTTAAATATCGTTTTTCATTTTTTCCATTTTTTTCAAGGGGTACCCCTTTAAAAGTGGGGCGTTTCCCGATTTCCCCAGTTAGCCCCCTTCCGGTGGCCATAGCTCTGCCAATTCTCATCCGATCTGGAAAAAGCGTACCATTCTGTAATCAGCCCAGCAAGGACCTCCATTCCTCATTTAAAATTATGCTTAAATATCGTTTTTCATTTTTTCCATTTTTTTCAAGGGGTACCCCTTTAAAAGTGGGGCGTTTCCCGATTTCCCCAGTTAGCCCCCTTCCGGTGGCCATAGCTCTGCCAATTCTCATCCGATCTGGAAAAAGCGTACCATTCTGTAATCAGCCCAGCAAGGACCTCCATTCCTCATTTAAAATTATGCTTAAATATCGTTTTTAATTTTTTCCATTTTTTTCAAGGGGTACCCCTTTAAAAATGGGGCGTTTCTCGGTTTCCCCAGTTGGCCCCCTTCCGGTGGCCATAGCTCTTCCAATTTGCATCCGATCTGGAAAAAGCGTACCATTCTGTAATCAGCACAGCAAGGACCTCCATTCCTCATTTAAAATTATGCTTAAATATCGTTTTTAATTTTTTCCATTTTTTTCAAGGGGTACCTCTTTAAAAATGGGGCGTTTCCAGGTTTTCCCAGTTGGCCCCCTTCCGGTGGCCATAGCTCTGCCAATTCTCATCCGATCTGGAAAAAGCGTACCATTCTGTAATCAGCAAAGCAAGGACCTCCATTCCCAATTTAAAATTAGGCTTAAATATCGTTTTTTATTTTTTCCATTTTTTTCAAGGGGTACCCTTTAAAAATGGGGCGTTTCCCGGTTTCCCCAGTTGGCCCCTTTCCGGTGGCCATAGCTCTTCCAATTTTCATCCGATCTGGAAAAAGCGCACCATTCTGTAATCAGCACAGCAAGGACCTCTATTCCTCATTTAAAATTATGCTTAAATATCGTTTTTCATTTTTTCCATTTTTTTCAAGGGGTACCCTTTAAAACTGAAGCATTTCCCCCAGTACCATTCTGTAATCAGTGCTTCGAGTTCCTCGAGTAGGCAAAGTCTGCGTTCCTAAGTACGTTGTGGTATGGATATATATCCTATTTGTGTGTACACTGTAATCACTATCTCATAATCTAGTAAACGTCATAAACTTCTTATCATTGTCGATAACCTAGCACCCCTCAATGCTAGAGAACGTTGGTTTCTACAATGGTTATTGGTTCTCTTGATTCTAACCATGATTATTGGTTTTGGGCAATCGCTTTTTTATGATTTCCATACATAGGTTGATATAGGTATGTACTTATAGAAAATCGCTCTTCTGATTTATGGTACCTTAAAATTTGAAATGATTGAAGAGTGCTTTTTGAACTCAATTTCAGTGTATTTCATCTATGATTGGGGTTATTTCGTATTGCTCCCCCGGTTGATTGTTATTGATGTGTTTGACACTCTGGGTGGGTAATTAGTTCCTGTTTGGTCAACTCCAGGCCCTGGCCAATCAAGCTGACTCCCTTGGAGGCTATCCGATAGGATCCTATGGCTATTGATACAAATATAATTAATTTTTTTTCCAACGAACCACTTCCCATCCCTGTGGCCTGACGGGCTTGGCTCTTGACAGGTTCCATACCTCCAGACACCAGACCAGAGACCCACCCACAGGTGGGACTTCGGGTCTATGGCTCGGAAGTGTGAAAGTGTGCCACACAAATGCCCCATAAATTTGAAACAGTGGTATTTTCGATCAACAGGAACTCTCAGGGCGTGTATCACAAATGTGTCTAGGCTGTAATTAAGGAGCTTTTTTCTCAGTGCATATCCCAAAGTCTATTTGCGATGGAACTGGGTTTCTTTGTGGCTTTGGTGGCCAAAGACAAACTGATGCCTTATAACTGCTCCATTAGGGCTTGAACTCGTAACATTAAATGTGGTTTAGTTGAACTTCTAGTTGGGGCTAGACCACTTAATAGATATATTTGACCGAGTTGCAGGCCCAAGAGAAAATCAAACAGATCTTTATGATCTATGGAAAATGACTAATCCTCCCACGAAACTGTTTAAATCAGTATTTGGATTTTAATTGTACATGAATCATTCGAAGCAACTCCGATCGTATCCCTCCCGATGGTGACTCAGGCCGAGTCCTGATAACAAGAATAAAACATAGCAGGTACAGACCCATGTATCGTTATCGAGATCTACGTCAGGATTGTTTAGTAGAATTAGAACACTCCGTGATAACAGAATTCATAATAATGTCTTGCAAATCGGAGCGATAAGAGTTCGGAATGTGCCGGGCTACGGAAAGCCGGTAAGCATGAACCGACACTCTCCCAAAACGTACTAAAACTATATGGGCATGGAGTAGATATATTATTCCAGCCGGGAGAAGCTTATCTTATCGCTTATCTTGTGGCAGGAGCTGGAAGCAAGTAACTAACAACTAGCCGCTCACAGCTCTGCCGCGGTCAGCGTCTCTGTCGGCGCTGTTGGTATCGCGGGTGTGGATGTGCTGGGTGGGTGGGCGATGGTTCAGTTCAAAGTTGCGTTGCATTGCGTGCGGTCTGAGGCTCCGGTGCCAACTCGGAACTCGGTCTAGGCCAGATTTATTTAAATAAAGCCCGGTGCGTCTGGTGTTATTAATAAATAATCCCACTCAGGTGGATAAGACTTGGTTATGCAAATTGCTAGAAGAGGACACCATCCTTCTAGAAAGTGGTTCCACAGTGAAATAGTTAACAAAGCCATCTAAAAAAGAAACTCTGGTCTTTGGTGTTGAGTAAATATTTGGAACAAGTGTACTATCTGTGTAGGCAATTATTCAATATTTTGTCAAAAGCGGTTGATAAGATACAGATACCGGCTAGAAGTTTTCGACACACCTTGACCAGTCATGTCAGCATCTAGGGCACTGCTAACCCGGATAGATAATAAACGGATAGTTGTAACCTTTTCCGAACAATACCCATTAACCGAGTGGGTAAACACAAGTAGAATACTTCGTTTGATGGAACCCGGCGATATGGAAATCTATGTAGGGACAGTCGGAGGGGAAACACATATGACAACCAGGCAGATAATGCCCAGCCTATCCGATTGTCAGATAGGGAAACCAACTATTAATCAATGTGACGCAGTGCGTCGTGGTCTGAGTCAGAGCACCTGCTCCTCCCCGATTCGGGACTTAGCACTTGCGACTTTGACAAACGACCCGACAACTCCCACTCGTCCACCCCAAAATCCCTCCGCTTACAGGCTTCCATATCAGCGGAATGATAACTGAAAACTATATAGACATGGAAGCATTTATGAATGTACTATATGGCGGAATGAGGACGCTCCACTTGGCGCGTAGACAACCGGGTCCAAAAGAATGGGAATACTTGTACGGATCCACCGTACGCGCCACTCATCTGAGGAAAGAAACATCTGGCGGCGGCCAATGAGCAAGGTTGCAAATGCCAAGTTCACATTATTGCATCGAACACCCACCCACTGGAGAGAAATGAGCATTCTGTTCGATTTCTTTGCATTTTTCTATGTATAGCAATTATAGTTTCAGAGCGATGTGACCTAAACGGTGCAATTATATTGATTATCCTAACAATTAAAGAATACAAGACTCGGATCTATGCCAAGCTATTGTGGAAAGTTTTAAAGTTTCTGACAATCCTTTTTTGGTAATATTTATCAGATATTATTCAAAAAAGTATTAAATTCTTATCGTTTTTGGGGTGCTTGCCCAACGTTGTTAATTATTTATTTTCATGGACTTCAGTCTAGACTTTTTTTTTTTCTAATCAGTAGAACTTTACTTATTATGTGAGAAATAATGCCAAAAATTTCCATGGGAAGAATTTACAAAACGTCCGGTATTTGCGCGAAATCCCATTTGATTTGGCGCCTGTTTCCATGATTCATAAGATTATTTTATTATATACGAAATGGATTTTAGGTGGCTTAGAAACTAAGCTTTTTTTTATCAACTCCCACTTGAGGGAAAGAGGTTATTTGCGATAAAAGTTCCAAAGGTTTTAAAATAGTTCCGTTTTTATTGTACAGATTAATGTAGGACCCTGACGGAGCGACTCTTTAAATTTAATTGACCGTAACTGATACACAGGCGATAAGAGGATCAACAATATAGTAACGTGTTAGAAATAAACACGCAAAGTTATTAATTTGCCAGATAACCAGCGGCTATAATAAGTTTGTTCAAAGAATATTATCTTATCCAACCGTTTTTTGCATTGCAGTTGCCCGATCGAAACCCACCATCATGGAGGCTCATCCCACAGAAACTGAGGCTAATGACAAGTTCATCGTCAAATACCGACAGCAGTATTACGACCTCTCCAAGTTTATGCACAAACATCCGGGGGGCATCAACACCCTCAAGGGACTCAACCAATCGGATATGACAGCTCGTTTCCTTAAGGCACCACCCCATTCGGACGCCGCCATGTATCTGATGCAAGAATACAAAATCGACTCGCAGGACACTCGAAAAAGACGGCCAAGCACGTCAGGTGGTGAGCCGAAGGAACGGAATCAAACAAATACACAAACCGAAGACAAAAATAATAATCAATTAGATGACAGCATGGAGGTAAGTGCGGTTGACGGCTTTTAATATTTAACTGCATTGGCTGGCTGCTGGGAACACTCGGTTTTAAACAGGCAGTGATTAGGCGGATGTCCGTGCTCCCCAGCTCAGCTAAAAAATATATATAATTAACGCAAGTTAAGTCTCATAAGGCACTCTCGTATTCCGGAAATCGTAGTATCTAAGTCAGTCGGTTGATCAAATGTATTAATAGCTTAACAACTTCATAGCTGGCGGGACCTATTAGGCATAACGTAAACCTTCGCCTTGGAATAAATGCGAATCTCTTCCTCCACGGTGGCCAGTTCCCTGTCGATCTCCGCCTTGCGACTGCGGACACGCAAAGTCTGAGCAGTCATGGGCATGTGATTTAGTTCGTTGACGAGGTGTTCGTAGCCTTTTTACAAAATAGGATTATGAGAAAAACATTTTAAATGTACTAGATGGACTCACGTTTTTGAGCGCCTGTGAGATAGCTCAAGCGTTCCTGGTCACTGAGCAAAACATGTCCCCGGGGACAATCAGGATCACGGGACTCTGCGCGTTGCTTAGCCTCTGCCCTTTCGCGTTTCTCCTTCTCCAAGTACTTCGGCAAACGAACTTCATCACGGGCTGGAAATAATTTAAAATTTAATGTAGTTTAAAATTTAGTATATTAGTTAGTGCACTTACATCCCATTTTGTGTTCACGGCGCTTGGACTTTGTAGTGGTGGTAGTGACGTTTGAGGCCATAGTTACGCGACTGCGAGCGCTAAGTGGGGCCTCCTCGTCCGAGCCCCCTTCCTCCCTTGGGTCAACTTGGGGCATTGGCATGGTTTCCAAACCCTCTGCCATTTGAAATCGGTTATCGCTCGAGCCATTTGACCGCCCTGACAAGGGTAATTGCTCCAGCTCCTGCTCGTTATCATAGCCATCATAAGCAAATCGCCTATTATCTTCCCCGTACTTTTGACGCGAGTCCTCATAAACAGATCTGCCATCAAAATTGCATCTACAAATAACAAAGACATATACCACATGGTAGGAGTCATAGATGTAGGAATAATTCTACCTTTTAAGGGCATTGGTTAGGTATTGTTCATCTCTGATGTCCTCCGTTTGAATGCCAATACTTGTAGAGCTACGATGGGTGCCACATGATAGGCAGCGCTCTGACGACTTCTCAGATTCAGAGTCCAGGAGGTTTTCTGCTTCCACCGGCTCCGAGGGAGCATAGAAGAGCGGATCCCTATCCTCTAGTCCATCGAAGCGTTCGCCCTCTGCTGGAATCGCAATAGCCAGATGGTTATTGGACCGAGAGCTGTGGCTAGTGTGCTGCACTGTCCCCGGTATCGGCTTTTTTGTAGCCGGAGCTTTGTTTCCCTTTGGGTCCCGCGCCTCCGAAGCAGTCCTTCGCAGTGGTGGCATCCATTTTGGGCGTACAGGCTCTTTAGCCGCCAACTTTTGGCTTGTGGTCTTCTCCAGAGAACGAAGGCTAACTTTGTTTTCCTTGAGGAAGTTCCGGGACTGTGTGACGCCTGAGGAAAGAAGATGGTCAAAACAAATTAGCCACCGGTTGCCATGGTCATGGCTATTTAGAAAATATATCTTACGCGGCACCGCAAACATGCCCTTCAGAGTGGGAATTGGGCGAACCGATGTGTTCGACATGATCCGTCTGCTCCCGGACTATTAGCAGGACGGATATAGTTCAATAAATCTGTTCACGACTGCGTAAAGCGGAAACTGCGTCGTTATGTGTTGGGGCAAGTAAGTTTGAATGACGAGTTTGAACCAGCTACCTCAGTTGTCGATAGGACCGTTGACAGGTGCAAAAAAGGTGTGCCCACATAGAGTCAGGAAAAAAACGACAATTCCGATTTAAAAAACGTAAAACGCCAAGATTCAAAAAATTAAATATATAAATTTATTATTTTATTGAGAAAATAAAACTTATATTAATAAAAACTATTTGATTTTTTAGCACCTGGTGGATTGGTCAAAGGCTATGCTTCCCCAGATTGCAAACATCACCGAAAACTATGATGAGTGGGTCCACAAGCCAGTGGATAGGCCGCTGCGTCTCTTCGGTCCCTGGTACCTTGAGATGTTAACCAAAACTCCTTGGTGGCTTGTACCATCTTTCTGGATCCCGGTGATCCTGAAGTGTGCTTCGGAGGAGTTCGCCTCAAGTTGGCAGAACAAAAGTCAGGTAAGTTTCCAACAAAAATGGAATGAATAATTCCAAAAATTAACCTACATTCTTCATTGTAGTTAGTGGAAGTAGTAGCTTACTTCTTATTTGGCGTGTTACTATGGACATTCCTAGAGTATACCCTTCATCGCTGGGTATTCCATGTTAAGCTAAAGAGCAACAGTGGCCCTTGGATTTGCACGTTCCACTTTATGATCCATGGACTACACCACAAAGTTCCCTTTGATCCGATGCGTCTGGTGTTCCCGCCGCTGCCGGGAGCAGTACTCGCCACCATCATCTATACGCCTCTCAGCTTCATGCTCCTTCATCCGCGTATAGTTCTTTCCGGAGCCCTGACGGGGTATTTGTGTTATGATTTAATGCATTATTACCTCCACTATGGAAACCCAAATACCAGAGCCTTTGTGCACATGAAGCGGTATCACTACCATCATCACTTTTCCCACCAAACCCTCGGATATGGCATCAGCAGTCCCTTGTGGGATGTGGTTTTTCAAACCCGCATTCACCTTCGAAAGCTGAGATATCAACTTCGGTGGTCTTAGCCGCAATTCTGGAAAACACATCTATTGGCTTAAGAACAAATAATTTAAGAGCACAGAGTTTATACTCTTTTACGAGTTTAAAGAAAAGATTTTGCAGCATTTATATATTGAAAATGCTAAGAACTAGATTAAGAACAAATGTATTTCTTCAATGGCACTTTATATGACAGGAATAAACTTCCAATGATACCAAAGAAGTTGGGAAAAATAAACGTAAGATATTTCTGTAGCAGTAAAAACTTAATGGTGTTACGATACTCATGGATTATTTATTTAGATATTTGGAATGATTTTTCAAAGAGAAGGGTATAGTAGAGTATTCAAGCTGCTGATTTCCATCTAATTTAAAATTTAAAACAGAATTTTGAACTTCGCGGGCATTTCTGTGTCATTCTGAGGGCGCCACCGTTAGAACAATTATTTCTTATTTGTACGATATCCAAATTTGGGCACACTGGCTAAAGAAGCCAGGGAAAGTTTTGTTTATTTATTTTTGTCCCTAATTTCTTTTTGCTGCTATAATGCTAAATGCCAAGATTGGTAAAGTCGGTAAAGTTCTGGTATGCGGGATGAAGGGCGTGGGTAAAACGGCCCTTATAGAGCAGCTGGTTTACGGCCACGTCAACCCGGAGACGGTGAGTGGGCAGAAATATGTATGAGAACATCAAGTTCATCCAAATCGAATGGAATTTTAGGAACTGCATCCCACCATCGAGGACATCTATGTGGCCAGTGTGGATACAGGTCGGGGTGGAGCCCGAGAGACCCTGCGTATCTACGACTCTGCTGGGCTGCAGGGCGAGCAGCAACAGCTACCCCGACACTACCTTCAGTTCCCGGACGCCTTCGTCCTGGTCTACGACCCGACGGATCCACGCAGCCTGGACATGTTGGCCGACATAAAGGCGGACATTGACAAGCACAAGGAAAAAAAGGAAATCCCTGTAGTCGTGCTGGCAAACGTCCGGGCCAGGGCTGCACCCAATCCCGTTGAGAAGGTCATGGACCGAGCCAACCTTTGGTGTCAGCGGGAACGTATCAAGCACTATACGGTGAACGCCATGGAGCGCCCCTCGTTATATGAGCCGTTCACCTCGCTGTGTGCTCGTCTCCATCCGGCACCGACGAAGAGCACCTTTCCCCAGTTGCGTCAGGTTATGCAGAACCGACAAAAGAGCGAGGCGTAGCTCTCACAGGATTGAAGTATTCTATTTTATTGTGTAATTCCGTTTAGTGTGTTACTTGCCTGTATTAACTAATGTGCTTTAATGTGGACATGGGTCCGCCAGTTTTGTACTTATACCCATTTGTATGTGAGCGTCTAATTGTATCTAGTATTTATTATAACAAAATGTGTTGTCTCATTGGGAGAGGCGATCTGCTAGCCCATTAGGCGCAATCAGTATTCGCTGCTCATTCTTATTCGGCATTTTAATCGTCTCAACTAATTTCGAATGTGCGAAAATCCCCTTTGATCAGTCGTCTGCCAGTCCCGCCATTGTAGACAATGTGTTCTCGAGCTTTATTATTAGCTGCCTTTCTGACGGTAGCCTGTGTGGCCCAAGTTTTGGGTATCGGCGTTATAGTGCCAGGAACCAAGTGGTGTGGTCCCGGCAACGTGGCCGACAACTATAATGATCTCGGCACCGAGCGGGAGCTGGACGTATGCTGTCGCGCCCATGACAATTGCCAGGAGAAGATATCTCCTTACGATGAGGCTTATGGTCTTCGAAATGACGGCGTGTTTCCCATGTAAGATGTCCCATACAAGATTGATCTTCTCTCTAAAAGAACCTAATTTCTAAACAGTTTCTCCTGCGAATGTGAGGCTGCCTTCCGCAGCTGCCTTACAAGTCTGCACAGCTACCACTCCCTGGCACTCGGACGCATATACTATAGCAGCAAGGAGGTGTGCTTCGGCTACGGACATCCAACTGTTTCCTGCGCCGAGACCCAAAGGCACCTGTTCGAGAAACGTTGCTTGAGCTACCGCGTGGACGAGGGAAAGCCCAAGATCTGGCAATTCTACGACTTGGCTCTCTACACACACGTCACCGGCAGCGAGGAGGACTCAGATGATTGAACCTAGGCTTGACCTACGATGATAAGCTTTAATTTATTCTACTGAAATTGTAGTCAAAACAAAACCGAAAACGATTAGCTTAGCTTTTTGATTGTGCGAATTATGTATTTCTTTCGTAAACAAAAATAAAAAACAAGCTACATTTTAATTTCTTTTTACGAAAAGTATGCCTATACCTTAAGGTGGGTAATATTATATATTTTCAAATAACAACATCTGGAAAGAATTGTTTCTATGATAACGAACTGTTTATTCTAAAATATTTCAGTAAAAAGTTCTAAGGTAGATAAGAATTCAAAGAGAGCTACAAATCTTCATTTTCGGGTCACGCCTTTGTCTTGTGGAGCGAATAGAAGGGCATGTCGTAGAACTGCCAGATTTTGGGCTTTGACTTCTCCACATGATACAGGATGCAGCGGGTGCGGATTGTTCCCGCCTGGTACTGCTTGCATCCATTGGTGGGATAGCCCATAGCGAAGCACTTGCTCCTGGTTCCGTAGTAGATGCGGCCCAACGTATTGGAGGTCACGGTGTTAACCGCCTGCAGGCAGTTGATGAACTCTTGCTCGCAGGTACACTTCAAGCTGAAAAGGAAGCAGAGTCCATAAGCCTGGGAAAAATCAATAGAAGACTTCAGTACAACTTACATGGGGAACCAATCTGTATTGGTGGGCAACCCGTGGAGGGCATTATGAGATTCTATTATTTCATCGCAATGATCATGAGCCCGGCAGCACTTGTCCGTCTCCCGTTCCCTGCCCAGATCCTCAAAGTTTGAGGCAGTGTTTCCTGGACCGCACCACTTTGTTCCGGGCACTGTGATTCCCGTATGCGGCACTGGTGGCAGGGCCTGATTGTATATGTCCTCCTCCTCGAAGATGGCCTCATCAGCGAAGGCCCAAGCGGTGGCCAGCAGGCTCAAAAGAAGAGCTCCGTGAATGCACCTCATCCTCGGTCAATGTTTCAGCTTTGGTTGACTCAGAGCAACTGAGCTTTGAATTGAAAATCGAATCTCGCAACCGGACAGATAAGAGCGAAGTGATTAGGTCAAGATTACTACTTGAAGCTTGAAGTTTATACACTTTTGCTATTATTTTAATTACTTATTTTTTTACATTTGACTATTTAAAAAAACATTCATATTAATTTATTTTACTTGTCCCAAATATGAATGAAATATATATTTCATTTTCTAGAAAGTGTATAACCAAGTCGAACAATCATTTTAAATTGTAAGAATGCTTCTTTTTTTGGGAGACCCTATAAAAATATATATATTTCATTACCATGTCTTCATAGCAACAATCAGCTTTAGAATATTTGATAACTTTTTCAAGCTCCCTGAAATAATTTAAAAAAAGACACTTATTTACCTAATTAAAAAAATTTAATCGGTGTTAAAGGTATATATTAGCTTAAAATATCCTTAAACGCTTCAACAGCAGTCTTGGGTGTTTTTCGCTTTCCTTCCTTTGGCTTCTCGGAGCCCAGCTGCTTCGATAGACTCTCCTGCCACTGGCTGGGCGAAAGTTTGTACGTATCTAGGCGGTACTTTGTGTAAATGAGTCGCCCGTAGGGTGATCCCTTCAACATATTCGCCTTGGAGAACAGCTCCTTGGCTATTCGCGCCTTCTGAGCCTCCTGTGAGGCCTTGAAGCACTCTTCGAGGACGCGGGATCCATGTCGAGTGATGGCCAGGTCCACATAGAAGCCGTCCAACTGACGAATCAGTCGTTCACGTGACTTTTCGCCAATAAACTTGCTCTGCATAAAGGCATCTACGATGTGGGAGCCGTTGGGGGTGTTGAAAACCTGGGCCAGCTGAGAGGCTGGCAGATCTAGAATGCAATTCACCAGGAAGATGGGTTTGTTGAATTGTAGAAGGTGTTGGGCTATCAGGGAGCCGTGAAGATTAACAGAGCCGGACTCATCGGTGCCGATTATCTCGAAGGGCTTCAGCTTTATCAGACAGGTGAAGAACATCTTGGATTTCTCTTTATCGCCTGTTACGTGAAGGGCACTCTGCATCGCAGCTATCATCTGGGACTGCTTGCTACTCAGTCGCAGGCAGGCGGCACTCAAAGCGGAAACCACACCCGTATACCCCATCCTTAGGAGTTGCTCTACTTCCGGTTGCAATTCTGTGAAGACAGCCTCAAAGTCGGACACTTCCTTGATGTGCTGGAGAAGCCGTTGGACGGAGAAATTCGTCTGATGTTGCTGGGCAAGGTAGGCAACCTTTCCACAAAAGAGCATAGCATATAGTTGCGTCAACAGCTTGGCACCCGCCACACCTAAAAGAGTTTCCAGTAGGATCACTGAGCTTTGATGATGAAAAACTTTTGGCAGAACGGGGGCATCTTCTTTCTTCTCATCATTCTCATTCGAATTCGTTTCTTCTTCTTTTTTATCACCGTCTTCATCATCGTTGATTTCGATCTTGATATCCTCATCTTTTTTTTCATCTTCATCATTCTCTTCATCGTTCGGCAGTAGAAGACTGAGTGTGAGGATCTTTTTCCCAAAGTGCTTGAGAAGATTTTTATCCGTCACACTTAGTGCCAGACAAATTATTCCCAGGAGCGCCGATGAGTGCTCCTGATAGGGCAGTTCGGGAAACTGTGGCCACATCTCCAGACGTTGGGGGAACTCCTTCATCACCTCCTGCCACTCGTCCGGAACGGTGTACATCTTTCGGTGCTTGGCGATCTCGGCGCCGCCCTTTTCGAAGGCTATCTTCGGAACATGCATGCCCACCAGACACAGGATACCCGTCCTCATGATGTGGCTGGCACAGGTGTCCCACACAAAGTCCTCCAGATTGTTAAGCATGAACTTGGAGATGCGCAGCACAAACTGTCGGCACGCCTCCCGATGTTCTTCGCTGAAGTCTGCGCTTAGGTTGTACTCCTCTTCGACCTGCGCCGCGTCTGGTTTAGCACGCTTGCTTGCGCCCGCATCATCGTTGGCTTCTGACACCGCTGACTGGCCCACTCCTCGCAGAAAGGCAATCTCGACCATTTTCTGCAGGACGTGGGAGGCAAAACGGTCCGAGCAAATGGGACGGAGGGTGCTTCCGAACTTTTCAAAAAACCGCTCCAATTGTGTGTTGTCCACGAACCCCACCAAGGATTCCAGCGCCTTGGAGACAATCTGGTTGGAGGCTAGATGCACTTCCTGGTCGATAGTTTGCTCAAAAACGTTGTTGGCCATGTTGACTAAAAAAATTGATGGTTATTAAAACCATGGGTCTAATGAGACACATACGTACGCCGTTCTTCTGTATCCTCGAAGCCAGCCTTCATGGCGTCCAGAATGTTGATGAAATAGCTGTACTGCTCATCATCGATGTGGGTGCCACGACCGTAGATTCCCTGCTTGGCGAAGCCCTTGGCGTTCTGTAGGAAGCGGTTTCCCTTCTTCTTCGGGCGCTTCCGCTTCGTGTTTCCTTCCGTTTGCATTCTGCGCGGGGATTTTAAAATTAAAATCAAAAATAATAAGGAAAACGTGCAGTTCGAGCACGTTATACAAATCAGCTGAGCGTACTTCCTCTTCTTGTTCTAGTGATTAAAAGCAGTATGACCTTATAGCTGTGGTGAAAAATAGGACAGCTGATGAGGTGAAAATAGATTTAAAAATTTATTTTTACTTAAAATATATCGTATTTGTGGATAAATTATACAAACCTCGCAATAAATAGCATGTTTTTATATATTTTCTAATATTAAAAAAAAATCAAATCAGTCAGATACATTTTAAATGAAAGATACAAGTTGCAATCTCTCATTGTTTTATTTTTAAAGAACTTTTATTCCTTAGAATTAATTACAACTTAACGAAATTGTTGTTAGCTTCCTTTTTTACAAATTAACGTTTAAAAAATTAATTCAGTATCTATCGAATTTTAAATTTCCATTTCTGATTTTCCAATATGACAAATTGGATTTTGCCTTTTCATTTATTTGAAAAGGAATTTGTTTATAAAACTTACTAAAATTTAGCTGATAACATAATTTACTTAATAATGTTCTATTATATATTTTATTATTTATTTTAGTTATATGGAATTGATTAATAAATGTGGTACCGGGCGTCAAGAATTCAAATGTAATTCAAAAGGCTCTGACAGCTCTAAATGGGCGAGAAATAATAAGAATTTAGAAAACACACATGTACGTCCCATTTTCAGCTACCATTGTGTCCTTTTAAGCCTTTGTAACGTCTTCTGCAGATTTCCTATTTTTTGGGTGAAGAATTGGAATCCATTTAAACAGGATTCCGCCCTAATCCCCATTGATTTTTGAGATTCTGAGAAGAGGAAAGGATCCATATGTTCTCTGTCGACGAATCCATGACTAAAGGTGGTTAACCTCAGAACTAAAACCATTTTCGACACAAAATAACAAACACTTTAAGGTCGTTAATTAAATTATCGGCGAAAAGCCGCCGCAAGATAAAAGTCAAAATATTTTGTAACCAGATACGGAGCATCAATCTCAATCAGAGACGGACCAGACACGTGTGTGCTTCTTCGCCCTTACTTCGCCCGGGCAACGGTGGCAGCCTGTGGCCGTGGTGGGGGTGGAGACGTCTGCAATATGTAACTACAGTATCAGTAAACAAATCAACGAACAGCCGCCAACCGCCAGCCAGTCAGACAGCATCCACCCTCCAGGATTCATCCTGCGGCATCCCCCATCCATCCACCCCATAGCAACTTTGCGCACTCTGCGCGGTTGTCAAGCGCCGCCCCGTTGCCAAGTGGTGCTCTGGACCAGGTTCTGGCACCACCTTGCTCATTACACGGCGCGACTTGGGTCCTTCATCTAAAATCGGGTTTAGGGACGCGTGCGAGAAGAGAGCACGCGCCGTACCTTGTCCTCGTCGCCGTCCATTAGAGAAAGTCATTAGCATTACCTGTCATCGCGGATTAGTGCATTGCGGGCCCATGGGCATTGTTGTGGTCAGGATTCCAGGGGTAATGGTGCCAGGCAGGCGTTATCATTATCGGTAATTTCACAGGTAAACAAGAGATCCTGTCTAGGGCGTGGGAAGTGTTTCTTTCTCTAAAAACTGCATAGTAGTCTGGCTTAGACATTCAATTATAATCGCATTTATCCAAAAAACACAGTATAGCTTTTGAAAATAATTTAATAGAATTTATTTTTAACAAAAAATATAATTTCTAGAGGCTATAATTAAGAGTGTATAATTTATGCAAGAAGAGAAAGTATACATTTATATAATTTTTGCACATTTCGATTTGATTTGCATTTCGATTGGACGTCCAGTCCGATCCTTTTTCTAAAACTAAAGCCTAGCTATTTACACAGATCGATACAGATTTCTTGTTCTTATGTGTGTGTGTGGGTGTGTGTGGTTTCCCTTTGGAGTCCTTGTTGCCAAAGGATTGTGCTGCAGCTTGGTGCCATCTGGTGGTCAGAAAAAATGCTATCCAGCAGGGTGTGTGGTGTAGAAGCCTGTGATTTAATCCTCAGAATCCTTTAGACTCAGAAGTAAAAGCTTTCCGCCTGTTGATCCTGCTGTTGCTGCTGGCGTTGCTGCCACTCGTGGGCGATGTTGCTGTTGCCGGCCAGACCGCTGACCCCGCCACTGCCACTGGCGGCAGCGGCCGCCTCCAACTAGAATCATAAGTGCTGGTACTCGCCCATGTCGTACATCGCGGACATGGGCATCGCCCCCATTACGCTGTGCAGGTGCGAGTAGGCCACGGCGGCGGAGAGGGGCGGCATTTGCATTTGGGCAGCGGTTGCCGCCGCACTAACGCCCCCACCGCCTCCTCCTCCGCCACTGCTGCCCTTGCTGGCGGCATTCCCGGTGGCTGGATGTTGCTGATGGGGATGATGTTGCAGGCTCTGGTCGGCTGATAGATGTTGCAATTGCTGTTGGTGCAAGCCGTTGTTGTTGTTGTTGTTGGGGCCGCTACTGCTGCCGGGGGAGTGCTGCTGCTGCTGTTGTTGCTGTTGCTGGGCACTCTGGCCGGGCAGCAGGCTGCCCTCCATTTCCGAATCGCTGGAGGAGTCGAGATGTTGCTTGTCGGTAGAGCCACTGGAAGTAAAGAAAAGGTAAAAATGAGTATCAGTTGGGGTTAATACTTTAATGAAACAAGTTTTTAAAAATAAGGATTAAGAAACCGGAAGTCTAAAAAGTGTTGCCTACTTCAAGGCTTGCATCCGCCATAACCTCAATTCTTTGATTTTCAATCATTTTATTTGTCTTCTACTGGAATTAAGACTAAAAACCATAAATTAAAACCTTAAATACTTGAATCCAAAACCCAAAAATAACGATCTATTTTAATGGATTGCTCGTACAACTGGTGTTTGGTGGCCGCTCGTGTTAAAATTATGACCCCGGGGCCCGGGCATATGCTTTTGGATGTCAGCGTCGTTTGTATTAAAATGTGTCAATTGCTGCAGCTAATTTACTGCTGTCAACACACCCACTCATACACACACACACACACCCCACACTACTTTGTAGAGTGCATAATTTATTTATAAACAAATGACAAATGACAGGCGCAAAGCAATTGCAATTGAAATGAATTCCGGAAGGAAATTGTCTGCTTCTCTCGTTTCTATAAATGGTATCATGTTCGTATTTCTTTCCGAGGTGTTGCCAAAGGACAGAAAGAGTGTGAAAGAAAGAGAGAGGTAGAGAGAGGACTGAGGACTGAGGAGACTCCCCAGAGCATTCCCCGTGTCTGGAGTCTGGAGTCTGATTTCAGTCTCAGAGTTATTCGAGCACGGGGGTGACGTCCCGAAAGTTAAGTAGCTTGACTTTTATTATTTGTGGCTGATTCCATAAATGCCATACGAGATACTGTCCCCTGGGGGGTCTCAGTTCCCCGGTCAAACCCAATTGTTCGAAATTCGAATCACCCGTTAATGGCTAATAGACCGGGCTATAAACAGGGCCTGAAACTCGAGCAATTGCCAAAGACTACAGTAATCCGGCTATCCAGCAATCATCGGCAAAGTGTTAATCTTGTCGCCAATTGCATGGCCAAGCACAATCAGCAATCGGTAATCAGCAGAGCGGCATCGCAGAACCAGTTTCTCGCCAAAAGAATTGATGACAGCAACCAGCAACAGCTCCGAACATGGAACGACATGGAGCCCAGGGAAAGGCGATGGATGGAAGCCCTAACAAAGACTGAATACTCTGATTCGAGGGACTCTGGAGGTCTAGGGTTTAAAGTTTCCTAATTCTTCAGATTAAGAAGCTATAGTTATATATTTGAGATGAGAAGATTTATTAGTTTCTGTCTTAAGATAGTTCTTAGTTAGTCAGAGTATAGTTTAATAGCTCTGTTTATATTATTTCCTTTAAAACCTATGAGCTAGCCTAAGAACCCTTATGAAGTGTATCAAAACAGGCATAAGTCTCGTCCGTGGCAATGCAAAACATTTAAGCGCACACTCGACAAATTTGCGATCAGCATCAGGCACAATGGGGCAATGCCAGGGGCAGGACAGGACAATCTCTTAGCAGGAAGATCCCTCCTTCCAAGTCCCCAAGCTGGAGTTATTTGCTGACTCCACACAGCCCATGCTGCGGCTGGCCAGAGGGCCACATACGGCGATGTCTGGCGAAGCTTAAGCCCAACTAAAGCCCAGCTGTATGATATCGGCAATCATGTAATTGTAGATTATATCCAGCGAGTGGCAGCCACCAACGGCGATGCCTGAACTTGAACTTGCCGCTAGGAAGCGGACAGCGTTTGATGAACGAGTAAGTGAGTTTTGGGATTTTGTGAAACGAGTCCCCGGAACGGGGATCTGTGGACATTAAAGTGACAATCTCTCTCTCTCTTGTTCTAGGCGAAAAATCGATGGCCTAAGCATACACCAAACATGAGAAAAGACCCAAGCCCCGTCCCAGAGCAGAAAAGTGGGGAGCAAACAAAAGGCAGCCGGAGCAGCAGCCGGAGCTGAGTAGAAGGAGGAGGAGCAGCAGCAGCAGCAGCATGTAAACAATGATATCGAATTACCGGCATTTCATAGTTTCTGCCAACACATATACATATATATATATATATTCAGAGACAGACAGACAGCGCCATGCCCTCTTCATCGTACCCATTCCGGTGATTGCACTATAAACACAAATGCTTCACTCTTCGGTTTGGTTTCCCAATAGAGTCCGTCCGGAGGGCCTGGCCGATTGCACGCATCACCGAACGGGAGCAGACCAGATCTGAGAGTCTCAAGGACAATTCGCCATCCACCAGAAGTGAATGTCGCATAAACTTTATGACAAAAATTCAACAGCAACCGCAGAAGAAACATCAGGTTTTGGGTCTTCTGGGTCTCTCGGTGTGTGGTCTCTTTAGGCTTTTCTTCCCATTCCTATATATATTTTTCATTAAAGATTTTTTTTCTTTATTTTTGGGTCTGTGCCCAGTGAGGGGGAATTAATTTTTTACTTGTTTGCTCAATTGATTTTTTCAGGCGAGTCTGTCTTAAGCAGATTCATTAGCTTGGTAATAATGCATGATCGGATTATGTTCGAGTGGAAGGAGGGGCCAGAGGTTCCAAACAAGTTTGTCACGTGAATTGGTTCGATTTTGAAGGTGAATCCTTTAAAAAATATGTAACTATAACTTTTCTCTGCTTCCCATGACATAACTCTTCAGAATTTTCACACGAATTTTACTTAAATAGGGGATCCCTCTATTGGCTTCCAAGGAATTCCGCTGCTAATAAAAATTATAAGCCAATAAATCCTAAAAGAAATAACTAAACCCACAAAAGGCCCAGCTGAGAAGGATACTAAATGAAACCAGCCCAGTCTCTGTCCCTGGTCGCTGGAGATCGGCAGATTGGAGATGGGTCGATCCGGTGATCGAGAGATCAGGAGATCGGGGTGATCGCTGTGGTGAGGCCCGAACCCAACAGGTTGAGTTATCGCATTGCGCGATCGGTACACAAATCTCGGGACGTGTGCTCAGCAGGACACCCAACTAAACGGGCAACGACGATACGTAAGTGGAATCTGAAAAGGTGTTGATCATAAATTATCATTTAATTTACGCATGTGTGTGGCTGTTGTTAATGTTCGTGGCGACCCTCTGACACTCCAAAGCGATTCAACATGGTCGGGGGGGCATCCTCTCTCTTTGGACTTTGGGGTTTACGTTTTTCGTCTAGCCAGTGTCTGCCCTGGGCTTTTGTCTCATTGTCTACAACTATGTAAGATCCCCGAAGATTAACCCAAAGTCACAAAATCCCCTCAGTCCCAGCCTCCAAGCCCTGTCATCGTTTTACGATATTTTATTATCCATCCGTGGAAGGTTCGTGCTGGATGGTGTGGCGTGTGGCGCATTTTATGCTGGCTGGGATTGTTTTGACAGTTTCTTCTTCTTTTTTTTTCATAATTTTGTAGCCTTTTAATTGCCCTGACCGATGGTCATCAGATCCGTGGCCTATCCGAGAAGTGGAGGTCGGGAATCTCCACTTTTTCCCGCTGTGCCTAGCCAAACTTTTATGTAATCCCCTCGAAAATCTTTTCAGCTCTTTAAGAGGCTTAGGTTGTGGGTTTCCCAAGCACCTAACTGAAGCTCTATGGTGGTCAGGTTTTAAAGACTAATTTGAATACTTTTCCAAGAGAGGCTGTCAAGCTGTCCTACTATTTCCACTTGCAAGTGCACTTGCCTCCGGAAAAGCTTCTTCTGGACGAGATCTAATTATTGTCAAGAGAGAGTGTACACTTGACACCCACTCCATCTCCATGCGGAGTATGCTGCCGGAGTGGGGCTGCCACGGATGTCAGATGGAGAGATGCGGATGCCAAGCGCCTGGGCTGCTGCTACCACCAACCGGTCCATCATCACTAACTACATCATTATCAACGCCATCGCCGGAGTGCCGGCGAGGAACGAGGGCATCAGAAGTGGAGGGAATGGAATCGGGAATGGGAAACAATACACAAAAGCAGCAGCGGAGCAGACGAGGGCTAAGGACGGGCAAAAGCGCAAAATACATAATAATAAAAACAGAATATACAATAAAACGAATAAAAATGAATAACGTGCCAGGGAGTGAGAACGAGAGGGAGCTGGGCAGGGAGCAGGGAGCAGGGAAGGTCGGGGCTATGGCGGGGCGAACGAATAAAGAACACACGCACATTTTGTGGTAACCCGATACCCTGGCCAGCTACCCTCCAGCCAACCGTGGCATTCGACGAACGCAAAATGATGAAGACGACCGACCAAGGCGGCGGAGGGAGACGCACACTCACACACACACACACACACACCCAGAGACCCACAAGGCCAGACGATGGGCCAGGGGAGTGGGTTGGACTTGGGACTGGAACTGGAACTCGCTTTGGCACTGGCACTGGAAGTGGAACTGGGACTGGGACTGTGACTGTGGATGGGAGTGGGTCTCGGACTGGGTCGCATCGGTATAGCCGGCTATAATGAAGTATGATGGTGGCTGATGATGGGTTCTCCTTATCAAGAGGAAGAAAAAGGACGAAGGTCTTGGAAGGTAATGGAATTTGGTGAGGGAAGAGAGCACATACATTTTATATGGTTTCTAGATTCCAGGTGATATATAGGGGAGGTTCATCTAAATTTTAAATCTGTAAGAGATCTTGAAACAATTTTATTCTAGAAGGTTTAGAAGGTTTTTATAGTAATATTTAAATATAAGGTAAGGATAAGATACTATGAGGAGGAGATACATCATAACTTTAAGAATTTACAAGATATATAGTACTCCTGCTTCAAACCCTATACCCGTTTAATATAAATAACTTTTCAAGTTATAATATTTATCATATTTCTTCTATGGTGCTTTGGTCAGAGTTTTAAAACTTTTCAACAGATCTTCTAATAAACAATGAAATAGAAAACCAGAATCCAATATCTTAAATTTTGTAATAAATAAACTATCCAGACCTTAGACCTTTTGATCCAAACCCCAGTAGGCATTAAAGCTAGGATCAGAGTTATACATTTTGGGAAGTTAACAAAATTTTCAGTGAAAACGTTAAAAAATGCACAAGACCTGGAATAAGCCGTTCCACAAGCGCAAAGTGGTAACGACTATACCCTAATAGACCTATATATCACTCATATATCGTATATTCATTCCACCGATCAGTGGCGGACAGTTTCCAGGCCGGGAAAGTTGGTCTATTATATGCAACCGCTGGTCGATCACTTCTTCGAGATCTGGATGCAACCCCTGCCCTTCCCCACGCTCCTCAAGTTCGCCTATAGCTGCGGCCTGGTCTTCTTTATCCTTCTACCGATCCTGTATCCGTTGCTCGTCCTTCTGCTATATTATGGCATTTTTCAGTATGTGGGTGAGCGGCATACTGGGGTGGCCATGCCGGAGAACTGGGACCTGTTGGGGGCGGCCGCCAATCTGTGGCACTTTGAGATCACCAACAAGAAGTATCAGCTGTTCGTGACCATGTACATAGATCGCTACCGAGTGATTATAACTGCTATATCTTCGACAGTGGACTACATGCGCATGGCCCTCTGTTTCGTGTTCAGCTAAGTCCGGGCCACATCCACCACATCCACGACATCTACTTGCCGCTGTGGGTCAACGGGTGGTAGGGATTCTAATTTCGTTTTAATTGGAAATTTGAAGGATTACATAAATGATTAAAATATATATTTTTTAAATTATTAGTAACAGTTTTGAGCTATAGGGTTTAAGAAAACTAAGAAAACTAAGAAAACTATTACACTTATAGAGCTAATACCTATAGAGCTTATAGCCTTTAACCTATAGAGTTTAAGGGCAGAGTTATATTGAAGGTTTAACTCTCAAACTATGGAGATATATCTATGATAAAGAATACTCTAGTGCCTCTTACTCTTGGCTCTAAGATATAAAGTTTAAGGGTAGAGTTATAGGGAAGGTTATAGATTCTCAAACTCTAGAGATATATCATACTCCACTGTCTCATATCTAGTGCCAGAGAATATAATTTGATTTGAACTTTTGTGGAAATAAAAAATTATTAAAAGATATACATTTTTGATTCATAAGTCTTAAGGAGTATAGGGTTTCCCCTAGATGTCCCATAGCCAGCTACCTGGAACCTAGCAAGGTAGTGCCTATTCAAACAATAACCACTTTGGCAGTGGCTGGGCTGTTCAAAGTGCCGCTTTAGATTCGGATTTGGCGCCGTTGTGGTTTGCTGACTGCCACAAAGCTGCATGTGGAACATAGATACTCACACACACTACCAGACAAAGACTGCACATGCAAAAGGAAAAAAGAAGAGGAGGCAAAAAAAAAACACACACACAATATGAAAAAGTTAAAGTAGCAGCAAACTGAGTTGCTCATCGAGGCAACAGCCATAAACATATATCAAGTTACCTCCAACAACAACAAGAACAACAAAAGGAGCAGCAGGAGGGGGGGAATAGTGGGGTAGGGGCTGGGGCAGGGGGGACCTACGCAGTGTAATTGTGTGTGTATCTGTAAGATACAACCTATGTGTGAGTGCGCCTTGCGGTTGCCACGGCATCCAATTTATAATATTTTTTGCCATTTTTTATTTGCATTTTTATTATGACAATTTCTCGCTGCCCGGCCCGATGTGGGGGAGCTGGTATCCGTAAGTGATATACCATTTAGTATAATGGTACTAACCTGGCGAAAGTTGGCAATAGTTGGGCCCAAAAATAATGATAGTTATCAGGGGAACTCGGAGAACTCGGGAAACTCAAACCTTTCAAGCCTACATACTTCAAAAATATCCATCTCGCATTCTCAACTGTTTGCACTTCACATGACTTCTAACAGCAACCGAAGGACAAACAAAAGGATGTTTAATATTTAAGAAAAGATGAAGAAAACAGAGGAACTCCATATCAGCGATCGAGGATCTCCTCGAGGAAGAGGAAATGTCCAAATGCTTGAAACTATTTGCTTTGGCGGAAATGCAGATGTTCAGGACCAAAAGAAAAAAAAAGGGTCCTTAGGGTTTTTAATTAGTGTCGTGGCGGGGCCTGAAAGACATATGCCGGGAATATGCATATATACCACAAAGTACCAAAAAGTAAACATCAACAAATCATATAAAAATAAAATAATATCTGGCTATAAATAAGAAATATTTTGGAATTTGGGACAACATGTTAATGACTTTGTCAGCGCGAATCTTTCACTCTCCACCAGAGCTCTGGGTGTGCCAGTTTTTGGATCGTCCTTGGCACTAATTAGCCACCACCACCCCCTCACCGCCCACATCCAACGACCTTGAAAGTAAATGTCGTCAGCTTTTGTAATTGAAAATTTAAATGCCAATTAATATAGTATAATTTTCCATTGCAGACTATAAATATCACGACTTGCAGAGAAAGAAATATCATTTTTTTGGAATATAAAGTGGTACTCACTCTTTGTGTTCGGCAGCTCGATCCCTTTGCCGGCGATTCTTGAACCAATTAGATACCTGTAATATCATAAAAATAAACCTTAAAAACATTCATAGCATAGCATAGAATACTATTTGCAACATATTCTTGGGGCTGTTCCTCTGCCATGATTAATGAGTTGCAATTAACATGTGGAAGATGTGTGGCATTTGTGAGGAATTGCATTTGAAATTTGTCAAAAGATGCGTTTGACATTTTTGGTTTTTGGTTTTCAGTTTTCGGTTTGCTGTTGTTTTTGGCAACCGAACCATAGACCAAAAATTTGACTCACCTGCGTGGTGGTCAGTCCTGTGGCCTCGGCCAGATCGCGTTTCTCTCTCGGCGATGGATATGGATTGTGCGAGTACCAGTCTCTCAATACCGAGCGGGATTTCTCCTAAAAAGGGGTAATTATATTCATTAATTGGTTGGGAAGATAAGTATTGTTACTTTAAAAGGTAAAAACTAAAGAGTAAAGCAGTTAAATCTATAGATAAACTCTAATATCTATCAAAACTACCTACAATTTTATTAAAAACATCTATTTTTTCAACTCTAGATGGCATAAGAATAAGCTGTATCTTTGCAATCTTAAGAACTCTAAGAAGAGATCTATAAGAACTAAAATAAGAGCCTCTTAACCACTATTTGACTATCTGAAAAAGTAGATAATCATAATACTATGCTTAATATTCATTTTACAGATACTATCTACACTATTTTTTCGAAGGAAGTAAGTTTAATCTTTGAAATCTTAAGAACTCCTGGAATAGATCTTTAAGAACTGGAGTCATAGCCTTTTAACAACTATCTAACTGTCTAAAAAAGTGGATAATAATAATACTTGTTTAAAAAAGGCATTATAATCACTTTATACTAAAGTTTAATCTTTGAAATCTTAAGAACTCTTAGAATAGATCTCTAAGAACTGGAATCATAACCCCTTAAAAACTATCAAACTCTCTAAACAACTAACTACCAATACTACCAGGCAAAAATGCCTTATATTCACTTTAAACACAGTAGATACTATCTATTCACATTTAGCAACCTGAATTGGTTAAGTAAGCAATGGATTTCCTGAGGCGTTACCCTTGTCCCTGTCCCTGAATCGGGCAGGTCACCGCTGAAGTAATCAGACAGGCAGGCGAACGGACAGTTGTACGATTTCCCGCTTGCCACAATTAAAATGAAAAGTGCGGCCCAGGACGAGGACGAACCAAGGCCCAGCTGCAGTACTCCTTACCTTAAAACAGTAGCTCGTCTCCTCGCCATCCCAGATGGTGCGGGGCAATGGAAATTTACGGCGAACACGATATTTGCCAACAGCACCCAAGGGTCTTCCGCGCAGTTTTTCGGCTTCCACGTAATGCGCTACAACCAGGACAGAATGAAATTCAGTGTTTTTTTTTTTGTATTTTATTTTTGTTTTGTTGTTTTTGGGGTTAGAGTGGAGTTGGAGGAGAGGAGCTGGAGCTGGAGCTGGAGGAGTCTCACCTTTCAACCACAGAGCCTGCAGCTTGGCGTGATTTTGGGCCGAGAAGTGATGGTGCTCGAGGAGGCGGTAGAGCTCCTTGTACTGGCCCCGATGGAATGCAACGACCGCCTTGGCCTTCAGCACGGACTCGTTCAGTTGCAGCTTATCACATTGTGGCAGCGACCAGAGGAAGCGGCCCAGTCTTTCAATATTCCCGGCCTGCTGCAGTACCTGAGGAGATGGAGGTTGAGGTTTAGGATTGATTTGGAAGATCTGGAATCGGGAATAGAGATTCCAATACTTACCTCACAGACGCAGGCCACCTGCTCCTGGGTGAATCCAAAGCTGGGCAGGTTCTCCCTGCCACCGGAGCCACCTCCGCCGGCCACTCCACCGCCCCCACTGCCATTGCTGCCACTGTTCAGGTGGAGGCCACCGCCGCCTCCACCGTTGTGCGTCATGATGTCCAGGATGCTGCTGTTGTTGTTGTTGCTGGTGGCGCTGTTATTGTTGTTGTTGTTGAGCAGCGCCACCGATCCACTGAGCCCCGTCGGACTGTAGGGGGGCGTGTGGCGGGCGGTGAGGACAGCGGCGGCATTAGCGGCCGCCAAGTCGTAGAAGTCAGTGGCGGGATGTTGAAGCATTTTGTGCGGGAGTTGCAGTTTCTAGAGGAGCTCCTTCTCGGCGAAGGCGTCTGTTTATTTTTATTTTTTAATTTAACAATTGTGTGCTATATTTCTTAAAACTAAATCAAGTTTTTGTTTAGGTTCTTTGGTAATTTGAGCGCTGGAAAGAAAAAAATAATAAAATAGAGTTAGAATATGGGGAATACTATATAGTAGTCTTAGGTTTAGACTTTAAACTCTTAGTTTTAGTGTCTTAAGATTTATGATAACTATTTCCTTAGGAAGACCTCCTTAATTATCATAAAAAATTAAGACTTAACACTTTGTCAGCCTTTTAGGGAAAACATGGTTATTTTTTAGCATAAATGGACGAGTTTGGAAAGAGAACTAATTGAATAATTTATGTCTTCAGAACTGGAATCAGAACATCTTAACCACTATCTATCAGTCTAAAAAACTGGCTAATAATAGTATTAGGATAGTTTACTTTCTCCAGGTTAGAAGGAAACTTTTGGTTCTATGATTGTCCATTTCAAGGACCTATTAGTCAGAGGGCTAAGATTTTAATGAAATTTTTCATAATTTTAAACCAATGTTTATTTGTTTAAATAGTAACCTGGAATACTCACTAATTATGCCACCTAATTACCCTAAAAAAAGACTATCGATCGCCTCAATTATCGATCCAATTAGAGGCAAGATTTCTCATCTTTTTATTGGCCATTCGGACTAATATTGTAGCAACACTAATTGACACTCATAGAGCCGCGGCCATTGGCAATGGAATATGAAATCATAGTCTCCGATCGCATTTGCACAAATGTTAAACAAAACAAGCGCGTCTGCTTTGATTTCCCCCACTTATGGGCTGTTTTTGGAAATCAGAAATTAAGAATTTTAGAAATCAGAAATCCCAAAAATCGAAATCAAAACACAAAACCTCGAAGCCCCGAGGCGACCCCATGTTGTCAAATATGATTAGCTTGGGGCCTAGAGCACAATTATGGATGTTCGATTATCGGAAATATTATTTGGCTAACGCTATAGGGTATTATAGCCTATATCCCCCCCCTAACCAGCTCCCAAACCGACAGATCTCTTACAAAAATAAACTCTTTACACAATATACGAGTGTATAGTGCGCGTGGTGTTTCGGTTTTTTCTCTGATTTCAAATTTCTGTATTCGGGTTCTAGGAATATTTCTAAAATTACCGTCCCGTCGGGCGACAAGACCCCTTAGTCGGGGGAGCGACTGAGACGAGGCGAGTGAGGAAGTGAGTTAGCAAGTGTATCCCCCAGATAGAATATCTCGAATGCATTTTATAGATATTTTAGGTATTTGTTTTTCTTTTTGTATGTTTTTTGTGTGTTTGATATTTGCAATCGATCTTGGATGTTGGCCCCCGAGTGTCCAGATAAACTGATATAGATACACATAGAGATAGACCCCCTCCCACCCTGAGAAATACTCACATATCGAGTCAAGATATTCTTGGATCTGTTTTCAGTTTCAGTTGGCGTGTATATACGATGCGATGCGATGCGAGCCAGATTATATATACAAAACAGCAAGAAAATAGAGATTTCGTTTTGGCTGCTGTAACGAAAATACCAACGCCAAGTTGGCTGCTCTTGAGTCATCGGCCTAGGTTATAGTCCCCACCTCCCAGCACCTCCTGTGCTCCCCCGCAGCCAGCTCTTCTGTAGATTTCTTTTCATTTCTTCATTTCTTCTGGTGGGGATTCTCGGTTTTCTCCGATTGTGGCTTGTATGTGCTGTATGTTTCTTGGCCCGTTTCATGTTTGACGCAAGTAAACAAGCAAATTGCGAACGTGAAACGAAATACGCTATATATTTTCAATTTGTTTTGTCTAAAGAGCTTGCTTATAAGTGGACTGCACTCGATATATACGTAGGAGCACGAGAGTCCATACGGATGGCTGATGGAATTGAAGACTAAACTGGAATAGAGGCCTATAGATACCAGCATTTATGACTCTGAACCGTTGTCCTCCTCCTCCTCCTCATCCCAAATACTAAAACTATCTATTCACCTTAAAAACCAGCAGCTACGGCAGCCAGCTCCAAGATACTGTATCTGATGCCCTATCTTCTGGCTGCTTCCCAATTTATTCCCCTCCCATAGAACCATGATTTCTTATCGGCCCGGAGTGTTGGCCTGACTTTTGTGGCTTTCGAATAAAATTAATTTAATTTATTTAACAAATTTTGTAATTTATTTCCAGTGTCTTGTTATCTATCGGATTCTGTTTCTCTGCTCCGTTGTTTATACTGACTTTTATAAGGTTTTAATGTGAGTGTTATTGTCCAAGTTGAAAGGGGACACCTCGCCAGACACCCATCAGATGCCACGAGAGTCTATTGGGTTGTTAATCAAATGGAATTGTTGCTGCCGCGGCTGCAGGCCACTGCCTAATTAGTTTGTAATCAAAATCGACTCACAATCAACTGTTTCTGGGTTACCAGCTGAGGAATGTCAGCGAAGATCATCAAAGAACTTATATGTCCAATCCGGATGTTACCCACTCTGAGCTCCCCGAGCTCTGTAAGCCAAGTACTTAGTCCAAGTTTTTGGTAAATCATTACGAACCAGAGGTACGACTGTTTTCTGCGGCCAATATCGGAAATCATCTGCTCCGGGGTCTGTGTTTATGCAATGTAATCGACTGGGGAGAGCACTGTGCCAAGCAACCTGTTGTGGCAGCCAGCCCCCGTTCCGGGTAAACTCGACCACAGCGGGATTAGTAAGCGAGGCCTGTGTATGTGGCCAAAAGTGGCCAAGTGGCCAAGTGGCCAAGACAATTGCGATATCTTCGAGATGGCCGATGGACGACAGCTTATGAGCTGGCCAAGTTCTTATTTTTAACATTTTCTGTTTAATTGCCGCGCAAAGTCGAGGAACGCACTAAGAAGTCGAATAGAACGCGCCCCGTAATGAATGAAATTTGTCAATTTAATGGGTTGCACACATGTATCTTTGTATCTCTGTATCGCAGTATCGCAGCTGTATCTCGGGGATCTCAGCGGGCATCTTCTGCTAGGCCGCCCAGCCATGCTACTTGTCGCATTTCTGCGCTACATTTACCGAAAGTTTTGAATGAAACTCAAATGATTTTATACAAAGTCTCATCATCCTCCTCCTCCTGCTGCGAATTACGGCGGATTTTGTACGGCAATGCGTAAAATGATCAAAGCTAGTGCTGCCACAGACCCGTAACTGCATCTGTTTTTGGCCGAATCTCTGGCAATGGAATGCGTGGACCAGCTATTACTATATTTTCTGCAGGATATAAGTCATAATCCGATAAAGCTGAATATTCCCACAAATAGCCAGCCACATCTGTTCCATCTCGCCACTCAATTAATCATACGATCTCTGACGACAAACACGCGCTGGCCCCAAAAATCATTAAAGACTTTTCGATTCGATAATTCTTATTTTCGGGAGCAGGCACCCACGCCGAAAAGTATCTCAGCCGGAGAAGATACGCTTCTTCCCCGCGATAAGTTAATAATTTTTCTTTTAAATTTCCATCAGAAATTCGGTTGATAAAGCGAAATGCCTTTAAAAATAAACACTCGGCCGGCAAACTCGAGCTGCGCGTGAACATTTTGGTAATGAATGAATGACAACTGGAAATTGGCCTTCTTTCAGCTCGTGCATCCCATAGATTCCCGGGGATAGTATCTAAATAATAATAAGTTAGTGATGATAGAGTATCTATCAATTTCTTTGCAAAGTCTTGATGTTACAGATCTTTACAGTAGTCTCTCAAAATACATCTCAATTTATATCTTTGGAAAAATGCACTTTGGCATTTAATTTCTTCATAAATATTGCCAAATATCTGGTTCTTTTTCAGATACTTTGACAAACTAAACCATTGAATAAGTAATATACTTATTAGGAATGAAATTTCTTGTAGAATCTTTAAGAAAGAGCCTCTAATTCTTATACTTCTATACCCTTTCATGACTTAAATCCCAAACAAACTTCAAGTTCTTCAAACTTGCCGTCGGCAACTTGAATCTCGAAAGAAACTCAATCTAGGGCTCACCTGTATTTTGATTATTTATTGATGATACGTATCCGTGTTTGTTCTTGTTTGTTATTCTTTAGTCCGGCTTTGTGCATTTGTTTCTTTTATTTTTTATTGTATATCCACAATTGTTAGAACTGACCAAGCAGACTATATAATAATTGCCAATGGGGGCACCTTTTTCCCGGTTCGTATTTATATTATTTTTTCAAAACTTTTTTCAAATCGAAGCCATGTGCCTCTCGATCACCCACACATTCACTCACACACACACGAACTACACCCAGTCCACGTTGAAGCTTTCCTGGGCACACATTCTTCATACGCACTGTGTTAACACGTGTTGCAAATTATTTTTTCGTTAAAACTTTTCGCTATTCATCCGCGACTCGAACAAATTGCCCAACACAGATGCAATTATAATAAATGCGGGCCAGAGCCAGAGCTGACACAGTGCCAACTAAAAAAATGGCCGCCAAGGATTAATCAGATAAACTACTACTCTTTTTTATTTCTTATTTTTTTTATGCCTATTTTCCGGTGTGCGTGGTGTGCGTTTTGTTTTCATTCATCGGGAAATTAATTTTAAACTTTGTGCGCGAGACGTCGGAAGGCCGCCGGATCGGATCGGATCGGATCCGGATCGCAAAGAGCTAACAGTATCGAACCGCACGCGACGGAATCTCAAAAACAAATGAGAACTGTCCGGTTCTCTGGTTGCCTTCAACCCGATACGGAGCTCATGTGCGACGCACACCACGGAACACAGCCAGAACGGAAAATGGTTGGTCGTCGCCGGTGTGCCGCCGCCAGAGCGGGATGGCCGAAGTATCTGTGTGCGCGTGTATCTGTGTGCGAAGTATCTGTGTGTAAGAGAGAGTGTAATGAGGGTGGGATAGGACGTTTTTGCCAACTGAGAGGAGGCTACAGTCGAGGCAGAATCGGAAGGTATTAGGTTCTGGACAAAAAATGATCTTCCAAGAACTAATTATTTATTATTTATACAATTCTATGTACATTTTGTTTTAATTCATTTAAATAAATAAAATATTAGAATATATTTGAGTAAGGAGTTCCAAAATAGAAACAATTTCCCCCAGAAATCATACAAAGCTTGGCCCACGGGTGGTATGATAAATGTAATTTGAAGGTATAAAAACTTTTTGAATCTTTGCAATACAATTAATTTATTTTACTCACAATATGTTTTACACTTTATAAAAATTAAACCACAATTTTCTCACTTTTGAAGCCCTTTTGAATCATAAATATACGCTGTTAGCCTGGAAGATAATTCTTACCACGACTGTGCCGCTCTCTTTGGTCGACATTCGTATCTTCTCTTTGGTTTCGTCAGTGGCAGTGATCGTTTTGAAACACTGTTCGAGAGTTGGGTAAACAGGTTGGCTGGGAAAACGCCTCCCCCGTGTTACCTGTTTCCACTACACTCGCACCCACACACAAACACACCGATACGCACGCACACACACTACCCTGGAGGAACAGCAAGCCGCTGATTGGTCAACTGGGAATCGCCAGCCAGCGAACCGGCATGCGCACTGGCCGCCATATTGAAAGGCGGATATAGGCGGTAACAGTAATTGCATTGCAGCTCCACCACACCCCCCTCAACCCTTCCCTCCGTGTAGCAAGGATGCTTCGTTAGTTATGAGTCCATACCTGTACGTCCTGCAATCCCATTTTAATAATTGAATGCACTCCCGTGCATCTCAAGTCCGTAGAATAATTGCAATTACTGCACTGGAATCCGGAGATTTGCGTAGCCAGTGCATCTAGAATTACTATCTGATTGTGGGTATTTAAAAGGTTAATGCGTTGTTCCATTGAATTCCTTTAGAATTAATGGTTATGGTGGTCAAGACATAAGGAAAACAGGATCAAGTGCCCTTCTTTGGAAAGTTTTTAAAGTTTCTGTTTAAATTACTCATACGACCTGTGGTCCAAGCTTTTCAAGTTAGTTTTTAAAGTATTTTCTTGGAAAACAATTTATTGAAATACATAATCACTCTTACTCAAAACCTTAAATATTTTATTTTTTTAAAATTGACAAATATTTTTAAATCTAATACCTATTTATTAATAATTTATTGCTGTAACTTCATTGAAAATAAATACCAATTATCATACTACCTAGATCTAAGCGCGTGCCTCAGGTTTTCCAGTTATGAAAACCAAAATCAAGGACCACCCAAAATGAGAATTTTGAAAAATAAAACTCGACATTTGATAGAAAACCCTGTAAAGTTGATGGACTGATGGGGCGCCAGGCTGATGGGCCTAATCAAGATTAGCAACTGCCCACACAAATCCCGATCTGCTAAAGATCTCCGTATCGGTTACAGTGTCAGATGCATTTTTGGCGCCAGGCCACAATAGTCAACGAATAACCAAAAAAAAAAAAAGTGTTAAAAAATTAGGAAATCGTAAAATTTACATAATAACAGATCATATTTCAGTGGAATTAGGAAGACAGACGGCAACGACAACAGTTGGGAATGTCAGAGGAACCAGGCACCACATAAAGATGATCATAAAACAAAGTTCGAGGGAGACAAGCGGACAGCGGACACAAGATACAAGATCCCACAAAATGTTAATGAAAAAGTGCGATAAAAATCTTGTCGAACATGAATGAGAAAAACGAGGGAATGGAGGCACCAACAATACGACGATCAACACCAAATATTGTGGTCCACGATGACCCAAACGGACGTAAAAGAGTTGGGTTAGAAAGTCCCCTCGTCGTCATCTGTTTGATGGGGGGCCCCGTTACCCCGTAACCATGTTGCCCTGATACCCTCTTCTCCTGCCTTTCTTTAGTATTTTGGTGTTAAGAATAAAGACAATAACGAGGCTGGCACACGCGCCTCTAAACTCTCTGCCGGACACCTGCTGCGAGGCTCATAAGGGGTCTCCGGGCACCTCCGTCTCCATCTCCATCTCGAACCAGGCGCCTGAGGTGATGGCTGGGCGGCATGCTGCAGCTTATTAGAAATGGTAAACAAACAGTCGAGTCGTCTTGAATTTTATGGTCCTCCATTTCGAAACGTGCGCACATTGTTAATCATCTGGAACTGGCCATAAAGCAGACTTCATTGGCCATTATTAATTCAGTTGAAATTATTATTAATTTTGCACCATAAATCTCATCGCAACGTGAGTCCAGCCCCTTTTGTAGTTCGTGTGGGTAATTAGCTTTGAGTGTTTTGGGATTAGGCGATCATTTGTTTGTTTCATCATAAATTACTAAAAACCCATTTTCCATTTAAATTGGTTTTCTTTGATAGCATTTTACAAGGCATTGATTTTTTTATAGCCTTGCTTTCAAATCCTACAGATATTGTCCAAGGTATAGGGTTTCGAAGAGATACTGCTCGCTTTCCCCAGATTTCAATGGGGGGCTCTTCAGAAAAATGTAAAAAATATGGATCCAAAATTTTGTGCAAAGATTTTGATGCAGATTTGTGGGGAATCCAACCAGCAATCGTTTAAGGTATTTCGATCAAGAATCGGGTGCTTTTTGGCAAAGATATGGCCATCGCCGTGGGCCAAATTGGGCTCCCATGCATTTTTCAAAATTTGAAGGGGACCCCCTAGGAAATTTGAGAAAAAATCTAAAAAATATTTTATTTCTAGATTTTGATGCAGATTTGTGGAGAATCTATCCACAAATCGTTCAAGGTATTCTGCTTGAGGATCGGATGACTTTTGGCAAAGATATGGCCATCGCCGTGGGCCAAATTGGGCTCCCCATGCATTTTACAAAATTTGAAGGGGATCCCCTAGGAATTTTGAGAAAAAATCTAAAAAATATTTTATTTCTAGATTTTGATGCAGATTTGTGTAGAATCTATCCACAAAACGTTTAAGGTATTCCGCGCAAGAATCGGATGACTTTTGGCAAAGATATAGCCATCGCCGTGGGCCAAATTGGGCTCCCCATGCATTTTTCAAAATTTGAAGGGGACCCCCTAGGAATTTTGAGAAAAAATCTAAAAAATATTTTATTTCTAGATTTTGATGCAGATTTGTGTAGAATCTATCCACAAAACGTTTAAGGTATTCCGCGCAAGAATCGGATGACTATTGGCAAAGATATAGCCATCGCCGTGGGCCAAATTGGGCTCCCCATGCATTTTACAAAATTTGAAGGGGACCCCCTAGGAAATTTGAGAAAAAATCTAAAAAATATTTTTTTTCTAGATTTTGGTGCAGATTTGTGTAGAATCTATCCACAAATCGTTTAAGGTATTCCGCTCAAGAATCGGATGACTTTTGGCAAAGATATAGCCATCGCCGTGGGCCAAATTGGGCTCCCCATGCATTTTTCAAAATTTGAAGGGGACCCCCTAGGAAATTTGAGAAAAAATCTAAAAAATATTTTGTTTCTAGATTTTGATGCAGATTTGTGGAGAATCTATCCACTAATCGTTTAAGGTATTCCGCTCAGGAATCGGATGTTTTTTGGCAAAGATATAGCCATCGCCGTGGGCCAAATTGGGCTCCCCATGCATTTTTCAAAATTTGAAGGGGACCCCCTTGGAAATTTGAGAAAAAATCTAAAAAATATTTTATTTCTAGATTTTGATGCAGATTTGTGTAGAATCTATCCACAAATCGTTTAAGGTATTCCGCGCAAGAATCGGATGACTTTTGGCAAAGATATAGCCATCGCCGTGGGCCAAATTGGGCTCTCCATGCATTTTTCAAAATTTGAAGGGGACCCCCTTAGAAATTTGAGAAAAAATCTAAAAAATATTTTATTTCTAGATTTTGATGCAGTTTTGTGGAGAATCTATCCACAAATCGTTTAAGGTATTCCGCGCAAGAATCGGACGACTATTGGCAAATATATAGCCATCGCCGTGGGCCAAATTGGGCTCCCCATGCATTTTTCAAAATTTGAAGGGGATCCCCTAGGAATTTTGAGAAAAAATCTAAAAAATATTTTATTTCTAGATTTTGATGCAGATTTGTGGAGAATCTATCCACAAATCGTTTTAGGTATTCCGCGCAAGAATCGGATGACTTTTGGCAAAGATATGGCCATCGCCGTGGGCCAAATTGGGCTCCACATGCATTTTACAAAATTTGAAGGGGATCCTCTAGGAATTTTGAGAAAAAATCTAAAAAATATTTTATTTCTAGATTTTGATGCAGATTTATGGAGAATCTATCAACAAATCGTTTAAGGTATTCCGCTCTTGAATCTGATTATGTTTGGCAAAGATATAGCCATCGCCGTGGACCGAATATGGCTCCCCTTGGTTTTTTCAAAATTTGAAGAGGATCGCCCAGAAAATTTCAGAAAAAATCTATAAAAAATTTTGTTTTAAGATTTTGATGCAGATCTATGGAGAATCCATCCAGAAATCGTTCAAGGTATTCCGCTTGACGATCGGAAGGAAATTGTCGAAGATATCCACTTCAAAGTGGCTGTATTATACCTCTTATAAGCGGAAACCTTTTTAAAATAAAAAAATACTTTCTAAACAATCAAAAACAAGTTAAAGGAAACTTTAAAGTTCTCTCACGCGTTGTGGACGATCCCTACACCTTTCCAGATAATTGGACGCCAATTCTATTGCGGACTTACATTCTCCGGTGCTGTCCCCGTCAACTGGGAAGATGTCTGAGGGCGGCTGGGGGCATCCATGCATATGCAATTGCCTTGTAATTTGCCACAATTATTCATATTAAAAATGAGTTAAGTGGTGCCTCGGGTGCCAGGTGGAAGGGGCAGCGACCGACAAGTAAGTAATTTTCACGCGTAGGTAACATTAAACGATCGCGGGGCTGTCCAGAGTCTCCAGAGTCCGGAGCCGTTGTGGGAATCGAAACGAGGGCACGGGCGGGGTATAATAATCGCTGCCACATAAATATTACAAGCATCTGACAACTGAAAATTATCTGCTTCACTCACGAGCCATTTAAATCAATTTTACACTTCAGATTTCACAGGCGGTCCCCGTGGTCGAAGGATACGATACGATACGGGCTTCTCCCTCCACTCCGGTACAGATCCCTTCACCTCGCTGGGGTCTGGGCAACCTGGAAATTGAAATTTATTGAAAAAATGATGACAAACGAACGAAAATAAGCGAACGCGGCAGCTGCAAGGTGGTCCCGGGGGTGTGACGTGAAAACTCTGAGCCGAAGCTGAAATTTAAAGCCAGCACTTTGGATATATGTATATATATTGTGGCCAAGATAGACGCCGATTAGGGTTGTCAGGAGTTGAAAAATGCAGCAGGATATGAGTGTTTTTTAAATATTTTATTATAATCTGATAATCTTAATAAGACTATAATCTGATTTAATTATACTAGATCTAATTATCTAAAAATTTTATAATCTGATTTAAAATTTTATACCATGGTACTACTATTGCCCTACAAAGTATGCAACACGTTTTTAATAGATCACTAGATCTTTAAGTTCATCACGCATACGCAGTGTTGCCTTAGCTTTAAGCTTTTCATAATAAAGTTAAGAATTTTAAAATAATATATGTAGATTTTTATATTTTTGTCACTTGATCTGATATAGATCGACAACCCTGGAAATGCCTTATATTTTGCTTGGGTGTCATAACGTAGTGCCTGCGACTGGATGGCTGCCCCGTCGCATCGCCTCCTTGCCACCAACTGGGACACTGTGCAAAAACGTTTAAACCAACAATTACGCGAGCATAAATCAAACAGCCGAGTAGAGTGTCGAGGAGCCAAACGGGCGGTCCGGGTCTCCCTTCTCCCCTTCCGTCCGTCTGTCCCGTCCCAGTTCCGGGATTCGCGCCACCGATTCCACCTCCCTGAGACCGAGAGTCGCGTGCAGAGATAAAAACTGGAAGAAGGTGCCTGGAATGCCGACACCAGCTGCTGTCACAAACGGCGACGCCTCGGACTCCGCCACAATCCTGACCTCCCTCTCCCTCGCCATGGAGGCGAATGAAGAAGCTCATCTTCCCCTCGGTTTCGAGTGTCAATAAATAATAGCGCCCAGCCTTCCGAAGTTTACTGATGGTGCGGAATTCGCCGATCGCGTTCTGATCTCAGCGCCGAGATTACGATTCTTACTCTCAGCTCTGTCAGGCCAGAGATCCTCCCAACCGATGGTCAGAAATATTTAAATAATTTTCCTATTTATTAAACAGTTTAAAAACAATTTGCACTTGGTTCAGAATCTGTGCTTAAGATCCAATGGACTTGTGAAATGAGCTCGAGGCACGCAACTCAGCAGGCGGTTGTCCCATTTACAGAATCACCACGGTTCGTGGAGCTGCCACATTTAGTTTCCAGAACGCGGGTGGTCATCGAGGAGTCATACTCCCAAGGATCACGTAACTTTCTATGGTTTATAATAAAGTTGAAGCTTATATCTTCCAATCCAATTGATTTAAAATACTATAGGCCTTGCCACTCCAAAATTTAATCAATTGCTGACACTTATAAATAACCAATTTCCTCTCGCTACCAGAATTGGTTTCTGGAAACCCACACATGCCCCTCCCATAGGACCCAAACTTTGGCATAAATCAATGCCACAAAGACACACAAAAATTGAATTGTGCGAAATGCTCGCGGCACTTGACCACTGGCCCCGTTTCCACCTTGGAAACAGAAACAGCCGGAGAGATCCTCTGCCAAAGGTGTTAATATTCAATTAAAATTCTAGGCTCACCGGTCGACTGGTTAATAAATTAGCGTTCAACAAGCGACTTGCCAATATCAATTTGTTTTCGTATCATTTCGAAGGTGGTGGAGGTGCTGGAGTCGTCGTGGTGTCTGCCTCTACCTAGTCCATGTGGTTGGCGAATTTATTTATTAAGCTACGCAGGTGGCAGTACGGCGGGAAGGTGGCAAAGTGCCTGAGATTGAGATTGGATGCAATTTTGTTTGCATTGCTGACCCCGGAGGAGGGTCAGTTGGGCAGGGAATGGGAACAGTGGTGGGGGCACCTAAGCACTTCAGATCAGAAATGGAAACCCATATCAACCCATCTCAATCACCAACAACCCAGGCGACGGAGACTCGTGCCTACAGCTCGGTTGGGGACTCTCAGCCCCGGCATCCCAACATCCCGGCATGGGATCTTGTAATCGATGTTGTAGTTGGACATTTGTGCCTTTACACCGATGCTCGACATGAAACCAAATAAATAGTTGCATAAACTACCGACTGGCCGGGAGAGATATCTCGGACTGGTTTTTATCGCTCCAGATGAAGTTAAGATCAGGGTAAAATAAGTCCCACTTTGCATACTTCTTAATTGGGATTAGTATTGGGTACTATTTCTTAGTCTTAAGTTCTAAATTATTAAATAATAATAAGGACTAGGCTAGGCTAGTCTTGGCTAGAGAACCATATAATCTCCGGATGAGTTCAAAAGAGCTGCCCATCTAACATGAGTAGGAGCTACAGACCCCTTGATGTCTGTCTATTGGGGGTCCGTGATTGGGGGGCTGCCAGTGATGGGGAGTACCATTAGAGACATTAAAATAATTTCAAAAGACATAAATTTTGAATTATGGCCACACAAGGTGGACACGGACACGGAGACAGGGGACTGGGCATGTTGGTCGCAACGGCACGATGTTGGCAAGAGCATATATATTTTAAATCAATTTCGCTGGGGGAGTGCTGTGCTGCGCTGTGTTGGGCTGTGTGTGTGCCAAGTGTTTTCACTATAATTACAGACAATTTCAGACATTCACCGTCACGCCTGCAGTTGCACTCCTGCTCGCTGAGATGGCCATTTAAATTGATTTATGTGCGCCTGATCGAGCGCATTTGTTGGGGGGGGTATGCTGGGCTAGCCGGGAGGACTCATAACTCACGATCGCTTTTGCGCTTAGTTGCTGCTAATTAAATTTGCATAAGTGGGCGACCTCATATGCCAGTGGGCGTGGCCCCAGGGGACAGCTGCCGCTTGTTGAAGCCCATTCAGTCGTCTCCGGAGTAGGTCCATCAGGTAGCCAGCCAGCCAGACAGACAGACACACACATTTGATGTCTGAACCCTTGTCACTGAAGATGAAGAAATGATCGGATGAAGAAGAAAAAAGGAAAGACAAGAAGTGGCCCAATTTCGGACAACCCCTAACAAGGCCAAAGGGTCAAGGGGTCAGTGGTTCGTTAGTTTGGCGAAACAATGAAATATCTAATTGATTTCAAATTCCAAAGATCCATCGAAGAAACTCAAAGAATTGCTGGCATTTGTCAGTGATATTCGGTGACTTTTAATTGCCTGAGAAATTTGTAATTCAATCAGATGGGTATTGTGATTTATGTCAGTCCTTTTTTTCCTTCATCCTAATTGCAGGAGAATCCTTATTCTCATCCTACCATGTTCGGCACAAAGCCATTATGAGGATAGCAAAGTTTCTGCGTCCCGATACTCATGATATTCGCATTTGCATTCAACGAAAACCCAATAAATGAGCAACTTTTTCCAAAACGAAAGTGTCGATGGGCGGAACCACATTCGTCGAGGCCGAAAAGGACACTGGAAAGGGAGAGGACGCAAGAACGGAAGGGCGAGCGATACAGAGCGAGAGAACATGCAGAGGAAGTGCCATAAAAATGCAATTTTAGATTTCATCAACTGATAAGAAAAGTTTTTAAATTAGCCGCCAAATGGGAATCCGAAGTTTCAAACTGTAAAGTGAGCAGCGGAGACAGGAGATAGAAGGCAGGAGACAGAAGAAGGGAGAAAGGATACCCATAATGTTTGATTAGAAACTAAAAACAAGGACAGAATTCGCGACTAAACGGGACAGATAGAGACAAACTGAAAGGTTCTGTCAGTCTGATTGCAAATTGCCTTCGTCACGCCAAGATACCGTTAGAAAGTTGCTGAAGTTGCAGTTGCAGTTTTGTGCCACCTGTCTCGTCCAACGGCCCCCCCAAATGCCTGATGAGTCCTTTAAAAGGACCTGCCCGTGTGGCTGGAACGGCTCAAAGGAAAAATGCACTCCACAGAATAGAGAGCAGAGGTATCAGTTTCAGCTTATCAAGTTCCTTCCATCGCAGTGCCACAGATTTGGAAAATAATCAAAAGGAAAATGAAAATAGGACTGCGAATGGAAATGGAGATGGGAATGGAAATGGAAATGGGAATGCAGTGAGGCGCATACTTTCGGCACTCGGGGAAATCTTAAAGCGCAGATCTGCAGGGCGGAGGGCAGAGGCAGCGTTCGAGTAATTAACGCCCCGTTAAAAGAGCTCGGCATCGGCATCCGCATCCTTAGTCAGGACCGAATACAGTAGCTTGCCGACGGCGCCTCAAGGATTTGCGCAAACGTTAATGATGATCTGATCTTCGGGCCGAGCTCCTGATTTCTGTTTGTGTGTGTGTGCGGATGTGGGTGTGCTACTGTTGTCCCTTTTTCTGGTGTTAAGATCGGGGGCGGCTCTTTGTTTGGTTTTAGATTTATTACATATCTCTCAAGTAATTTTAATTAGTGTATCCTCAATCTGTCTTCTTGTTTAAATGAAATATATTTACATTCAAGTATAGTAAAAAATTAAAAGGTTAAATAGTTTTGAGTATAAGTTTTCTTCTAGTTTTCATTTAAAATTACAATTTTTAACCCAATAAATAGGAAACTATAATTCATTTTTTTACAACGGTATCTAATTTCGATTCCAAACCAAAACAAAAAGGTTTATTTCAAGAATCTCTAACATTAAAACTTTGTTTAGTTTAAACCTCATATCTTTGTTTATTTTTTTTTTATTTCAATTTTAGATCTAATGTACAAAACTATTTAAAAAAAACTTGTAATCACTAATCTCTAAGCCTTTAAATTTGAAACTATTCTGAATTGCTTCTTTATAGCCATTTTTTTTTTTAGTTTTTATTGAGTGTAAGTGTTCATTATCATAGAATATCCCTCAACAAGTTTAGGTTATTTATTTTTCAAATTTTTAAACAAATATTTAAACAATACCAAAATACTGAAAAATACCATATTTAAAAAAGTAAAAACCGCTAAAATATCGGCTAGAACGACTTCACTCGTGGCGTTTCCCAACACTATTTTTCATCCCTGGTAGAGTTTTTTGCGGCGGACGCGAAAGAAAAACATTTATTTGGATTTATTTAGCTTGTATTTTCACTTGGAATTATGGCTGATGTGCTGGACATTGACAACGCTGAGGAGTTCGAAGTAGACGAGGACGGTGACCGTAAGTGGGCTTCATAAATTTTAACCAAACAAAAGAACCCGGCTCATGCTTTCTAATTCCCCTCCCACGCCGCCACTACTGTGCACCCTTCTTTCAAAACAGAGGGCATAGTGCGCCTGAAGGAAAAGGCCAAGCATCGCAAGGGACGTGGTTTTGGCGGTGAGAGCAACACACGGGAGGCGATCCACAGCTACGATCGTGTCCGCAACGAGGATGATGACGAGCAGGAACCAGGGCCACAGCGATCCGTCGAGGGCTGGATTCTGTTTGTGACTTCCATCCACGAGGAGGCCCAAGAAGACGAGATCCAGGAGAAGTTCTGCGACTACGGAGAAATCAAGAACATCCATCTGAATCTGGATCGCCGCACCGGTTTCTCAAAAGGCTACGCCCTCGTGGAGTACGAAACGCACAAGCAGGCACTGGCCGCCAAAGAAGCTCTCAACGGCGCCGAAATCATGGGACAGACCATCCAGGTGGACTGGTGCTTCGTCAAGGGACCCAAGCGGGTGAAAAAATCCGACAAGCGACGCAGATAAAAATCTTCACACTCGACTCTCAGACCACACTAATTCATTTTAAATAAATAGTTTAATGCATAGGCAACCGTACAGTGGATATGAATGGAAATAAAAAGGTATTTTGAACTCTACAAGTTTATTTTACAAATTGTATAAAATGTATCTTACTATTATAAAAAATTACACATTAATGTGTAGTTGCAATAGATCTACTTCATCTTCTTCTGATGCAGCAAGTGCTTTCGCAGGGCCTGCTGCTTGTCCTTAAAGCTCTTCTTCACCTTGGAGCGAGCCTTGTGCCGCAACATGCCAAAGTTTTTGTTTTTCCTCTTCTCGCGATTCGTCTTGGAGCAATTCTCGTTAACTCGGCCATCCTTCCAGCCAAACCGCTCGCGATCCTTTCGCCCCGCTTGCACTGTCTCGAGACGCGACTCCTTGTCGTGCTTACGCTTCTTGTAAATCATTTCGATGCTGTTTAACTTGACGAACTCGGCCCGGTCCTGCTCCAGTGGCCGTTTCCGGGCACTGGTAACTGTTTTCTTAAGGTTGGCCGCATTGATCCGCTTGAAGTCCTCGTCTGTGAATATTCTGGTCAGAGCTAGTTCCTGGGCAGCCTCTTTCTGGTTGAGGATCTTCAGGTCTGCCTTCTGTTTTTTCGTCTTGTCCGCCTCCTCGCCGCTTCCCACTCCCTCGTCCGCATTTGAGTCCTCCTCCTCCTCCTCCTCCTCTTCGCTGTTGCCTTCATCGTCCTCTTCGTCGTCCTCCTCCTCGTCTTCTTCCTCCTCATCCTCGTCCTCGTCAGTGTCCGCTCCTCCCTCATTATCGCTGTGCGTCACATTAACCCACTCCCCATCGTTGGAGTCAGTGTCTCCATCGCTTTCAATGTCGATGGTTTTGGAATCCTTAAGCAAGGCTTCGGCACCAAGCACCGTGTCGTGCACTTCTCGCTCGCCATAGGCGCGAACCTTTCGCTCGGCCTGGGCCTCCGTCTGACGACCACGATCCTTCTTGTGAAGAAGGGCCGGTAGCTGCTCACGATAGAGCGTGATGAGCGAACGAGCCGCCATCATCACAGACTTCTCCTTGTAGGTCTTGTACATGGCTAGATCTTGCAGCAAGTCCTCACCCATTGCCAGGGGACAGCGCATACAGATCTCACGAGTGGCGTTCAGGCCAATGGCCATCACATCACTGGAGTTACGCTCCGTAATAAAGTTGTTGGCGATGGTCTTCAAGATGGGCTCTATGATGTCACCGGGGACTAGTTCGTGCGACGCCTGAGCGGCAAATTGTAGAACACGGGTCACCTGACGCTGGTGAGGCTGCAGGAAGCGCGTTATGTAGGGATAGAACCCAAAAAGGAACAGCTCGTGGATGCCGATGAGCCTGGATATCACATCAAGGTGCATTAATTTCACTTCAAATCTCTCATTAGAGCCTTGCAGCTGCTTAAACAGGCCCTCGGCCATGCCCTGGGGATTGTGCACCAGATGGATGCCGGAAAAGTTGAATGCCGGTGCATTCTTTTTCTTCTTTTGGGCCTTAACCGCCTGCTTCTTGATCTGCGCCAACTGCTTCTGTCGCTTCTTGGTCTTCTTGTTAACCCTGTTGGCCATCAAAGCACCCTTAAGATCAACCTCATTTTCACTGTCCGAGTCGGACTCCTCCTCTTCTTCGTCATGGCCGAGGAAAAACTTTAAGGAAGTAACCAGGACCTTGGTTACTTTCGAGAAGCAACCAACTGTGGCAATTACGTTCACCGTCTTGGCATCGTTCCAAATGTTTTTCTTGTATAGCTCGATCATGATGTCAGCGGACATTTTGGCTGCTTTGGGATTGGCGTCTTTCAGCATGGAGTACATAAAGGCCTGGAGGCTCTGCAAAAGAAAACAAAGTGGGTTTTATTAAGGGCCATGGAACTAGTAGCTCCAAGTCCTACCGAGTTAAGCTTCATGTCCTTATGTTTGGCGTTCATGTTCTTAATATCAGTGACGATGTGGGTCTGGAGAAAGGTGCGCAAATTCTTGTCGGGACAGCGTAGAAGCTGGAAAAACAACTCCAGTATGTCCAAAGCCGGAACTAGATTCTTATTTCGCAACAGGATCAAAGCCTTGACGAAACAATTCCTCATGGCAGGATCCAGGACGGTGGCGTAGTTCTTCAGAAGATCGGACAGACGCTTGGGGAATTCTTCGCACACTGCTGGATAGCATTGAGCCACCTGAGCGATGAACATCACGATGTCGTCCAGAGATTTATTCTCCTCGCCGGGATTGAGGGCGAACACCTCCAACAGGCTGAGGAAGTGCTGGTACTGTATGTGGAACTCATCGCTGTACGACTCTGGGTCGCGCTTGATCAGGTTCTGCAGCTGCGGCAGGTTCTCTGGCAGCTGATTATTGTTAGGCCGCACCATCGTGAGCCGGGGAAATTACGCCTTATTTCTTTTTATTTCCAACCACGTTCGTCCAAATCCAATGCACGTGTCGAGAGTGACCAGTTACGGAAAATGTGAAAATACGGAATGTTTTTGAACTTGAAAGAATTTTTATTGGACAATAAAATTGTTAAACTCACTGCTTCTTAAAACTTTATATTCATTCGTATTTTAATCAGGTTTATTTGATGACAGAAATCATTTTTTATGAAATATAGTGCATTAATTAAATATTCTAAAAAGTTTGGCCACACTGATCCGCAGTGTTGCACAAACAGCTGTTGTCGATGCGCTTTGGGCGTTTTCCAGCACCCTCGGCAAGCCACCGTCGAAGAATTAATTTTCTCTCGCCTGGAAAAAATGATGGAGCTACAGTCCAATGACGTTGATCTTGAGGACGGCGAGGTAACACCTAGTTAGATTGTTGAATTCCTTAGTTAATTCTGAATCTTGAAGCTGTCGGATAGCGATGATGACGGAGTTTATACGCCACTGCAGCGCCCTGCAGGTGCCGAGAAAGTTGCCAGCCCCCTCACCACCTGCCATCAGATTCAGACGGCTCTGGAGGAAGAATCGCAGACTAACAGTGAATCATCTTCAGCCGAGTCCTCAGAGGACGGCTGCATAAAGAAGATTCGAACGGATCCAGATACAGGAGGTCCTAAGAAACGGAAAAAACGAATTCGGCGCACGGTTATGCGCAGAGTTTCGCCGGTAGATGCCGAAATGCAACCCAACCGAGCACGCTTCAGGAAATACAACGTCTGGACCGCCGCTTTGCAGGAGGAAGCACTTAGTGAAAACATGAGAGGATGTGACGTTACCCGAACGGGCAGAGACAGAAACGTAGAGAACTACGACTTTTCACTACGATACCGGCTTAACGGAGAACATACAATGAAACGTCGCCTTTCAAACTCTTCAGATGATGGGGGAGACTCGTCACACCCTGCCCACAAACGGGGCCGGCTCTCCAGTCGCCCCACAGATGAGTACTCGGCCCGTGGATCGGTAAAGAGTCGGCTGGGCCATCGTTCGCGGCGAGGAACTTCCTCAGCCAGCGGCTCTTCTGATTCCTGCGAGCCTAGACACATACTGGATCTAAAAGATGTGACTGGACGCGATCCGTCGGACGTAGCGACGGAGATGGCCAGCAAACTGTATGAAGAAAAAGACGAACTGTTGGGTAAGCTTTTTAAATGACAAACTTATCAAAGTTTATTAACTTTTGTATGACTAGTTCGAGCTGTGGAGGTGCTTGGCATGGATTTGCCGCTAGAACTATACAAGGAAACCCAGCGCATCGAAGCCGATGGTGGCATGATGATCAAAGTAAGTATTTCTTCGCGATGTAAAAAAAAAGACTAAATCTCATCGTATTAACTTTGGTAGAATGGAAATCGGAGACGTACACCGGGTGGTGTATTCCTGTTCCTTCTCAAACACAACAACAAGATAACCCAGGAGCAGCAAAAGTCTATTTTTAGTGAAGACCGACAGAATGTGCTCAAATCGCGAAAGCAGATTGAGACATTGATGCGGGATCGCAAAGTAGAAGAACTGAAGAAGTGCCTGAGCGAGCAAAGCACGGAACTTCCGGCCCTAAGTCAGCGAAAGGATCTGTACATGCAGAGCGGCGAACTACGTGCCGAAAGCCAGCCGGGAAGCCGTAAGACATACCGAACAAAGCAAAAATCCTTAAACTAATAAACTCTCTTCGTATAGTTTCCAACCCGCCGCCGTCCCCTGTTGGAGCTGGACAGGAACAGGACAGTCCAGGGTACAAGGCCCACGAGATCAACATTAACCTCGTCGATAGTGCCGATCTGCCTTCAACATCGAAGGCAGCGGCAGCGACACAGGAAGCAGGTTTCCCGGATCTGGTCAGCTACGATGATGACTTTCTGGACGTCAACTGCGGGGACATGGACTTCTTTTAGGCCGACGCAAAGCGTGGGCCGCCTTTTATACCGCATTGCATAGTTAGACCCATATTTGTACAATTAAATAAATGCCTAGCGAATTAGGAATCTAATAACGGACAAAAATTGTTTTCCTGGTTACCCGTTAGGGTGTTTTTTTAATTTAAAACGCGTTAGTATTTTTTCGGGAAATGCGTTAGCACATTTTTGAGGTATGCTGTGATCGATTGTTTGACAACCCTAGTCGCACTGTTTGCGACGCCGCGTAAAATTTTGTGACGAATTCGGAAATATTTTTATTCGCGCTGAAATAGTTATATTTTTTTGTGTGGAACGCGTCCCAGGCAAATGCTCTCGTGTGTGCAAGCGTTGCTGACTGCGTAACTCCGCCGAAGACAGAAAATAACAGTAATGCGAAAGACCCGCTCGCAGACGGCTCGCACGCAGGCGGAAAATGCCGCAACTTCCAACATCGCCGGCCAGCAATCATCATCGTCTGCGGTCTCAGCACTGAGCACCTTTGATACGAGCAAATACAAGGTGCGTATCCCCCATTCCGTTAATTCATTAGTTGCCCAAAACAATTTTCCATTATTTGGGTAATTGATAAGCAGAGTGACCAGTGAGAAAATAGTAGTGTAAGAGTGTCCAGACGCCCGGGAGGAACGGCAACCCAGTAGCAAAGATAGCGCTGCACAACACTGCTATCCGCCATATTTCTTCGGACAAAACAAAATTGTGTGACACAAAAAAAAAAGGCATTTGTGCAGTTCTTAAGCTAGGGGTCTCCCACAAAATAAAAGCAATTAATAGTTAATCGTCGAATATTTATCACAACGGCGTTTGGAGGATCGAATTGAATCGAAGTTGGCTGTCAAAATGAAGCACTTTCCTTGAACGCCATGTTCTACCAGCCAGGTAACGAATTGATGGCATGCGACAAACTGAAACCTGTCAGTTTCGAGCAACACGGTCAGACGACGGCCGAAATAAAATAATCCAGAATACATCAAGGCTTGTAAATATCGTAAATCTGAAAATTCAGAGCGTAAGGTGCCCTCCGAACACGCCGGAGTTACTCCAAGGGTATATACACGCATGTACATACGTGCGAAAATATCCGCTATTTGCAGTCTCAACGTTTGTCCGTATGTGTGTGTGTGCGTGTGTGTGTGTGTGTGTGTGTGTGTGTGTGTGTGGTGGAACGCTTGGGTCGAATTCCCTCGTTTTCTATGAAAGTTTTTAAAAAATTTTTCTTGTTCCGGATTTCGTTGCAGGAATGTGAGCAGATGGTGCAGATGCTCCGAGTGGTAGAGCTGCAAAAAATCTTATCGTTTCTGAACATCTCCTTCGCTGGCCGAAAAACCGATCTGCAGGCACGCATCCTCTCGTTTCTGCGCACCAACTTGGAACTGCTCGCCCCGAAGGTGCAGGAAGTCTACGCCCAATCCGTGCAAGAACAAAGCCCCACCCTGCAGTACTTAGATCCAACCAGAATGTATTCGCACATGCAGCTACCGCCTGCCGTGCAGCCCAATTCCGTGGTGGGCAGCCTGGTAGGCGGTGGCCCCGGCGGTCAGGTGCCGGGTGCCCAGATACCAGTGGTCGGCGGTGCACCATTTTTACATGCGCACAGTATCAACAGCCAGCTGCCCATCCATCCGGACGTGCGGCTGAAGAAGCTCGCCTTCTACGATGTGCTCGGCACACTGATAAAGCCTTCGACGCTGGTGCCTCGCAACACACAGCGTGTCCAAGAGGTGCCTTTTTATTTCACACTAACGCCGCAACAGGCCACCGAGATAGCCTCCAATCGTGACATCCGCAATAGTTCCAAAGTAGAGCACGCCATCCAGGTGCAACTGCGTTTCTGCTTGGTAGAGACCTCGTGCGAGCAGGAAGACTGCTTTCCGCCGAATGTCAACGTAAAGGTCAACAATAAGCTGTGCCAGCTGCCTGTAAGTATCTGATTCCATTCGACTGGCAGCCTAACACATCTTGCATCCTTCTCCGTAGAATGTCATTCCTACAAACCGGCCTAATGTGGAGCCAAAGCGTCCTCCGCGTCCCGTCAACGTGACCTCCAACGTCAAGTTGTCGCCAACGGTCACAAACACCATTATGGTGCAGTGGTGTCCGGATTACACCCGCAGCTACTGCCTGGCCGTCTATTTGGTAAAGAAGCTCACCTCCGCACAGCTCCTACAACGTATGAAGACTAAGGGTGTCAAGCCGGCGGACTATACCCGTGGACTAAGTATGTTTTTTTTTTTTTTTTGCATTAAAAAGTGAACTTCTAATAATATAATCTAATCATTAATCATTGCAGTTAAGGAGAAGCTAACTGAGGATGCCGACTGCGAGATAGCCACAACAATGCTCAAAGTATCCCTGAACTGCCCGCTGGGCAAAATGAAAATGCTGCTGCCGTGTCGAGCTTCAACTTGTTCGCACCTGCAGTGCTTCGATGCCAGTCTCTACCTGCAAATGAACGAGCGCAAGCCAACCTGGAATTGTCCCGTCTGCGATAAGCCGGCCATTTATGACAATCTGGTCATAGACGGGTAAGTGGATGCCATTTCCATGCCACGGCAGGTGCATTAATTTCCTTTTTCTTTTGCAGATATTTCCAAGAAGTGCTGGGCTCCTCGCTTCTCAAAAGCGACGACACAGAGATTCAGTTGCACCAGGATGGCTCGTGGAGTACGCCCGGACTGCGGAGCGAAGCGCAGGTCTTGGACACACCTTCAAAGTCTGTTCAAAAAGTAGAGGTCATCTCGGACGACATAGGTGAGACTGATTAAATGGATTTTCCTTACTTTTTATACATTAATTTCATTATTTTTCGTTAAAGAACTTATCACAGATGAAGCCAAGCCGGTAAAGAGTGACTTGGCTGGAATTCCGGATGATCAGCCAACCTCAACGTCGAACAGTGAAACTGTATGTTATTTTTTTTACGAATTATACCTTGCCTAACAATATTACAATGTCCTACTGAACCCCTTTCAGGTTGATCTGACGTTAAGTGATTCCGATGACGACATGCCACTGGCCAAGCGTCGTCCTCCTGCTAAACAAGCTATCGCCAGTTCCACGTCGAACGGAAGCGGCCAACGTGCTTACACTCCGGCCCAGCAACCGCAGCAATCCGGTACGTTGGATCCATTTTTGCAATAAGTCAGTTGAATAATCTGCTCTGTATAGCCAAGAATACTTTACCCATTTTGAATAAGTGCTGAATGTAGACCGTAGGTTGTAATGTAGACGTAAGCATCCGTACACATCCACCATCACACGCTCGCAACAACTCATTTGTTTCAGGCATTTCCGGCAGATAAGACCCCAGTTCCCCGACTTCCTTCTTGTTTTTAGGGTCTATCTGTTAGATATTTCTCTTGAATTTAAATATCAAAAGGGATTCCCATTCAAATCTGGACTAGAAACACTAACAAACTAAGGAATTTTTAACAAAATATAAATAGTGGTCAGATTTCTTATTTTATACTTGGTTTCTCGAAAATATTTTAGATTTTAGACATTTTCCTATACTTTTAATGAATTAGGCTGGCTTTAGATGAAATTTGGACAAGCTATAGGGTAATAACTATACTGTTTTAGTTGATATTGGTTAACTCGATTAGACAAGACTTTTAAAATTAGGTAGACAAGGCATCTCAGTTCTCTGGCATCCGAGGATCTGACACATTTTCGACTTCTTTTGACCTCCGTTCTGTTGTAGATGCATCTGTTTTTAGGAAACCCGTAAATCATGCGTCTATTTACAAACCAGTTAACGCGACAGTTATGATGCGTCTACGGTAGGTTCTCTTCCCGGTAATGTTAACAAGGTCAGGTCTCTTGTAATTCCTCTCTTTTTTTTCTTTCTGTGTATTATTGCAGAAAACAAAGGCCTGAAATGGGATCCAAGACCTGAAGCAATCATTCACTTTTTGTTTTATGTTCCTTCTCCAAAAGTATTCTGTGTTCTGTAAAAAAAATAAATTATTCTGTTCTAATCGAAGATCGAAAAGAGTTTTTACAGTTTTTATAGTCCGTGGTAGTTACTTAGAGTAGGTGGTCAGTCGTCCTATTTGTGTCCCAATCCTCCCATCATGTTATTATAATGATTACAACTGAACTAATCGAAGTAACTTGTGAATTTCTTTGTCTTTTTCTCTTTCTCTCTTTTCCCCCCTTGTTTCTGTTTCTGTTTATGTTTTTTGTTTTATTTTTTTTTTGTTCGTTTTGTTGTGTCCCATTTTAAAACACACACTATGCTGCCGGCGACGAACGATATTATCCCAGACTCCCCCGACCAGCTGGTGGCCCGACAACATTCGCCCGAGATGCTCCAGCCCGGCCTAGAACAACTCGAACAACCGGCGGCGACGGCGGCAGCCGTTCATGCCACTCTTCTGGAGTCCCTGGCGGCCGCGGTTGCGGATCAAAAGCACTTCCAACTGTTGGATCTGGCTGCAGTTGCGGCTGCTGCTGCTGCCACGGCCTCGGCATCGGGGCAGGGTCACAATGCCGGCCCATAGGCAGAGAGTATACGCTTCTCAGTAGCACACACACCTCCCGGGCATCCCACCACTGTACATCAAACATCACACGTCCCACATCTCGCAATATGGTTTTCTCTGCTTTCGCTTATCACCTCCTTATCGCCCAGATCGTACCTCAGAGGCTATTGTCATCTCCTCCATCCGTTCATCTGCATTGCATTCTTGTGGTGGCGCTCTTAAAACCGACACTGACGTTCGCAATTCTTGTGTTCCAGGACGCAGACATTACAGGCAGGCTTTATAGGAGAGAGAGAGAGAGAGTGAAAGTGGGAGTCCTGATCCCGATCGGCCAGATTGTTGTCTGTCTTGGCTTGACCCTTCGCCCTTTATTCTTTTTCTGCGGTTCTCAGTCTCCACACACGACCAACAAACAACCAAGCAACCAACCACACAAACAAACCTAATTATAGAACTTGAAACAACTAGCATACGCATTCATTAGATATTACCAATAGGCAAACGCAATTAATTTATTTTCTGTTAGACATAGAAATGCAGAACTGCAAGAGCAATATAGCATTGGAGCTCGGAGACTTTAAGCACGACTAACACACACACTATGATTAAGCCCTCTCCTAAAACCCGATGTTAATATTAAGTTCCGCCAATGCAAGTTGGGCCTCGTATCCTACGCCAGAAGAAAGAAAAAAAAAAAAGTAAGAAAGTGCGGCAGCCAGCCGTGCAGCACAGCACAGCACCGACCTCTAAGCTATTAAGTTATTTAAAAATTATGTAACTAAGGACATGAAGCGAATAGTACAGCGGATTAGTTTGCGACCAATTGCCTGAAAACAACATCATAGACAAATATGATTAAACTTGAACTTGTATTGGCCAACCAAACCCACTTGTTTGCGTTTTATTCATTAACAAAGAATCTATAGAAAATGAGAAGAATATTTGTAGAAGTCATCCCAATCCCAGATTATTAAGAACATCCCGATCCCGATCCCGGTGGCGCGGACTATAGTATTTTAAGAGCATGATGGAGATGAGGACGTCTAATTCAAAGAAACTAAAATTGTTTTAATTTTGATTTGAAACACCACCCTCCTCATTTTCGATCCTAAATATCTGAACATAGAAATATGAAATCAATGTACAAGGAGATGTGTACTTTATCTATATATATAATTAAACAATTTTCAACCAAGTGCTGTTGTTTTATTTGGCAACCGGGGTTGTTGTTTCGTTTCTACGTTAATTTATATGCGATTTTAATTTAGCATTCAGTTTTTAATTGAGTTGAGTTTTTAATTTACTTGCAGAGGATAAGGACGAATTGAAAGAAGCGGCTAAGGACAAAGACAGTTCCGTAATCGATCTTTTAGATTCGCCCTAGCCAGCCGCCCGCCGCTCATAAGATCCTTCAGTATCCGTAGGCGATCCCAAAGAATTAGACTTGGTCAGTTAAGAGAGCAACGACCAAAATTCATTGTTCGCGTAGTTTTTAGAAAGTAATTCATAAGATAAAAATCATTTTATAGATTTAATAATCCCAAACTCTCCAATTACAATAAATTTGGAATCATATTATTGAATAGTTTTTGAATTTCCCGGGCATCAGCTGTTGGCCGGGGAAATTTAACCGCACTAATTTCGACTAGGTGGCAACACCAAAACTTCCAACATGACATGGACATGGTTTCAAATCTTTTTAGGGGGCTAAGAAAAAGTCCCCAATTTTAAATTCTAAATCAGTCTAGTTGCGGAAAAAAGACAATCTTGTAGAACAAAATTCCTCTCTTAAATATTACATTTTTGAATCGTTTAAAAAAAACATTTTTGGTTATTACGTTTCCCAAAACACTATTATTTTTTATGAAGAACAAAATATTTATAAATGTTTACGTATTTTTAATAATAAAGGAAAGATACAAATAATTATGAATGTGAGTTCATTTTTCCCCTTCGTGGTGGTATTCATGTTTGGTTTCAGTGTATAAAGAGAAAGGCGTTTTGCTGGTGGAATGTCTTTTAATCCCCTCTAGCTACGTCCATTCATTCGCCTTCAGGTTCGCCTTGATCTCGTCAGTTTTTGTGTAAATTCTTCAGAAGAATGTCGAAGCCCACGTTGTACTACGCTCTTTTCAGTCCTCCAGCCAGGGCCTGCCTCCTTACGGCCAAACTGATTGGATTGGACCTTGAATTAAAGTAAGTAGTTATCCATTGCAGTAAAGTTTCTACGGCATCTTCTTCCAGGCCAGTGGATTTCTCCAAAAAAGAGCACCTGAGCGAGGAGTTCGTTAAGGTTTGAACATCTTGAACATCACCTTTTAAACCCATATTAATACCAAACACTTTTTAGTTAACTCCTCAGCACCAGGTCCCTGTTTTTGTGGACACTGATGGCGAGGTTTACGTGGACAGCCATGCCATTGTCTGCTTCATGGTGGGAAAGTACGCCGGAAACGATCGGCTTTATCCCAAGGACTTGAAAACCCGAGCCCACATCGATCATCGTCTGCACTACGAGAACGGAGTGCTCTTCCAGGTGGTGAAGGACATTGTGGCGCGGAATACCTACGGCGGAGAATCCGAGTTTAATGAGAGATCCATAACCCTCTGCCACAATGCCTACGGTGACTTGGAAAACTTCTTGAAAAATGGGAAATTTGTGGTTGGAGATGAACTCAGTGTGGCAGATGTTTCCATACACACCACCTTGGTGACCTTGGCGCTCCAAGTCCCAGTGGATGAACAAAAGTATCCTCGGGTCAGTGCCTGGGTGGAGCGAGTCAACCAGCTCTTGCCGGAGAACGAAGAGCTGAACCTCAAGGGCGCCCGAGCCTTGGACACCCGCATCCGGAGCTGCATGGCCGAGAACAAGGACAAGGGCCAATAAAGACCTATATTTAAGCTTGAATTATTGGTAGTTTATTGATATCATTCAAATCATAATTTGTTACGCTAATTGGCTTAAACTCTCGCTACTCTAGATTCTCGGGGGTCTTTTGATTTGGAAGTCCAGTGGTTGGGTGATTAGCGACCAACTAAAACAAATGCTGTTAACTCGCCACTAAACATTTATGTACAAAAAGAAGCGTTTTACTTTGATCCTTGGATGCACGGGACACTTAAACGAACTGACTACGGTATACAGATAGAGTGGGAATTAAGGGCTATATTAGTGTCATCGCTTTTGATTCCTGCGCCAATGGTGGCCTATCTCCTAGTTATTTACAAACAAAATTCTATCGATCACACTTATTTTGGTATCATATTTCCTCTAATCAAACGTTGTCCAGTTGGTCATGCCCTTGCCGGTGGTTAGATGCTGTTGCTTTTCCGTCGCCGAGGCATTCAGCGTGAACTGGTCCAGTCCGTACTTGCGGAGCAGCTCGAAGTCGTCGTCCGGCTTACCGGCGATGGTGTTGCGCTGGATCTGGATCTGTGGTGGAGCCATTGCGGGCAATGGAGGCGGTCGTCCTGTCACAGCGGCCACCGTGGCCATATGTTTTGGGGCGAAGTATGGATACAATGGATTGAGACCGCCGCCGCCTCCAGCTGTGCCAGTGGTCACCATGCTGCTATTGACGCCAGCGGGCAACGTGCTCGACTTCTTTCCGAATGCCTTGCCCAGGGGGGGTAGTGGCCGGGCGTTCTGGTTCAGGGGATCGAAGTCCTCCAGGTCGAAGCTGGTATTGGTGCTATCGTCCAGCGATATCAGGTCATTCATGCTGTCCTCCAGTGCCTGCTGTTGTTGCTGCTGCTGGTGCTGGTGCTGCTGTGGGGTGGGCGGGTAAAGGTTGGGTTGTTAGAAAGCTCAAGGCGATTGGTTATTGGATTTTGCATTGCAATGTTAAATAATCTTGAAAGATACAACTTTTTAGCGAAAACAAGCATCTAAATACGGGTGATGACTACAAATGAGTGTGGAATTAAATGGAGTTACATGAGGGCTACTATGTAAAATAATAATGAGACTTCTATTCTAATAATGTAACATGTCTACTGTACAGTGAGTAGAAAATAAAAGATCTAAGAAGCTAAGTTAAATACAACTCCAGAAATGGAGAATTCAAGATGAATCTATAGCCCACTAGAAAACAAAAATATATAGTAGTTTCCCCCGATTCTCAATGAATATATATACTGGGCACTAAGGGAAAACTGGTTCTGATTAAGCATGGAGAGCCTGCGGATGAGTGTTAGTGTGCATTCGACTGGGAGACCACAACCAGGATGGGTTCTTTAATTAATTAACTTCGCAGCTGGTGCAGGTGTACCTCTCTCTTGGTCCGCGGCGTGGGCACGGGCGGATCGGAGACATTTAGGTGGGAGAATGTGGATGCCGCCGTCACAAACGAGGCTCCCGACGAGCTGGACGACATCGCCGAGGACGAGGATGCATTGGAGTGGCGGACAGAACCATTTCCCGTGGTCTCGTCCTGCCAGCAGTTACGTTCCAGCTTGCTGATCTCTGCACTGATGGCAGCGGCAGTGGCAGCCACAACGGCATTGGAGCTGCACTGTTTCCGCGGTGGAATCGGTGGTGACTGCATGTCCGGTGGACTATCGAAGCTGTTGGAATCGGCGGTGGGCAGAGCCTGGCGCGGCCGGGTGGGTGTGGATGTGTGTCGCGGCGGTTTCGTCTCCACATTAGGATGCGAGGCGTTTGGCGAGTACGGGTGGTTGTAGTAGGAAGCGGGTGCAGCCTGTGGCGGCGGCGGTCTGGCCGGTGGTGCTCCTCCCCGCCTGTGTTCTGAGCTTGGCTTAAGCTGCGTGGGCCAATGGCAATGTTGGTGGGAAATGGGTTGGATGGGTGCAAGTGTGATACGAGTATGTCGTTGTGTTTCGGTGAGCAGAGTGTATGATGTGTGGCGGTGGTTGTGGTGGTGGTGGGCATGAGACATGAGACGGGCGATCGGTCGATGGCGACATTCAGTTGGACACACACACGACACGACACAGATACGGAAACAAAACAAGAAGAGCATGAAAACAAACATAACTAGACAGCACATCGAGATGAGTGAACATCGAGTGATAAACGGGTCGAGTTAGCTTGCGGCAAGCAGGTGAGCTGGAGACTGCTACTGGAGCTACTGGAGCTCCTGCAACCGCTTCTCGTACGCCCGCACCAAGCTACTTACACTGCGGTCCACGGCCGGCGTCTTGAACAGCGGATGGTTCTGCAGCTCCTGCGACAGGTTCATCTCCGACGATGAGCAGAGCGAGCTCGCCGAGCTAACAGCAGAAGACGCACTGAGATGATGACCGTAAGAAGCACCAGCCACCGAGCCGTACGCATAGCCGTTCGGCTGAATGTGACTGCTCGAGCTAGACATGGCCAGCGGTACGGGGCCGCGTCGCTGGAACTCTCTCGAGTCCCTGCCTCCGGAGCTGGTGCTTCCATTCGTGGAGACGCCGCTGCCAAGCCCATCAAGCCGCTTGCTCATCACCGGCGAACTGGGCGCCGAATGGTGGGTGGCTCCTATGGCCTTGCCACCGCGTACGTAGCCACCGTCCGGTCGATCCGAGTGGTTGGGTGATCCCAGGCCAAAGTGGAAGTGTGTGCCTCCGAACTGATTCCCGTTTTCGCGCAGCTTTGTCTTCAGACCCTTGTACGCGGTTTTCATTCCCCGAGAGCCCTCCTTAACCTAAATGATAGAAAAAGTAATCAGATTAGGAGGATTATTTCCAGAAGCTGGACAAAAAAGGTTTTGGGGGGAACAGGAATCTTGGGAGTCAAGGGTCAACCACTCACCGATTTGACGGCAGACTTATAAGCCGGATTAGTCTGCACGGAAGATCAGATCGAAGTAGAAAGCACAGAGAGGAGCGGCGAGTGTGAGATGAGCAGTCCAAGCGGCATATGGAAAAGAGACGCACAAGATACGGGCGAGATACGGATTGAATGAGATGTACAGAGCGACCAGTGGGTTATTTAAGCTACAGCTAGCTACACTTAATTGCTACGATGACAATGCTGATACGGATACGGTAATGATAGTGGGCTAATGGGAGTCGCATGGGCGATGGAGCGTGGCGGGTCGAGGCGGCGATTTGGATCTGCGATGTCACGATTTGGAACTACAGGAACGGACTCAGGATACCTAGTGGTGTTAATGGGTTAGTCCAGAATGAAGACTACGTGATGGCGGGTTAATAAAGTATATCTGCAGTTGGATTGTTAGAAATTGGCAATGGATTTCTACCCAAGACTTGAATCTTTTCTCGATTTCTTTAACAACTAAGAACCAGAACAACAAATAAAGTTAATGCCTTTGAGACAGTCTTCTTTTTTTAATTAAATAATTAAAATTTTGGACAAAACATTAGGAGCACCAATTGTTTAGAGTTTTAGTTCTTGCCAACGTGAATTCAGTGCAGATATTAGTTAGGACGTTAATCACTCGGTTTGCATACAAATAAAAATCATTGGAACTAACATTGACGAAAGAGATGTGTGGGAAGTTACTGTCTACGCGTTAAGATATAGGTATTTGGATTTGGTTTGGTGGTATTGGCATAGTTGGCAGTCTAATAATAGTTCTTAGCATACACTCGCGACAAACTGCGCTTGCCCATTAACTGTGGAATAGATCAAATCAAATCAGATGATAAAATATAAGGTGGGGTATAGGTAATCCAGTAATAGTTCGGTTAGCAGGTCTGCCCATGGATGGCGATTGGTGTTAACTAATGACAAGCCCCTCATTCCGGTCCAGACAACAGTGTGGAATGGTAGGTAGGTAGGTGGTGGTTATGGCATCGTGAGGATGACACTAACAGCAGTGGCGCGATGGCAGTGACAGCTCCTCGACTGGGGCTTACCTTGTCCTTGAGGCTCTTCATCAAGGCGTAGTTGCGACCCCGTTTCTTCTTCTCCGCGTATCGTACTGTCTCCAGTTCGAACTCGTCGGAGAAGCCGAGGCCGCTGTTGAGCATCTTGAGGCGATCGTCGATGAACTGCGCGAATATCTGCAGCTCCATCATTTTGGCAAGGAACGGGCGCAGGTGCGCTGGCCGAGATTCGATGAACTTTTTTGGATTAAAGGTTTTGCTTGTTTCATGATATTCGACAGCGTCCCGATACCCGCCAATCAGCTGCACCAGGGCGTTAAGGAAGATCTTCGAGACGCCGTCGCCTTGATGGTCCTGCTTGTTGTTCAACTGTTTCTTCATCTGCGACACAATCTCCGATGGCAGGCTGTGAACATCATCAAAGGGGCTCTCCAGTATTTCATTATCACAGTTCAGGATCACAACTTCGCCGAGTTCTTCCGGAGAAACCTTAAAATCGATTTAAAATATTATTAAAAGTCTTTAAACTCGTATTCTTTCCTTACGGCTTCTAGCACTGGCTTTGGCACACCAATCAGATATGGCATCGGAGCACCCAGGTAGTCTTTGAACTCCCAGGGTAGCACCGGTATGAATATATGCTGCCAGACCATGGGATAGAGGAATGCGTTCGCCGCCTGGATGCACGCGGAGAGTCGATCTAGGTGGCGCGAGGTGAAGACGATGCGTCGCTCGGCGAGCATTGCGGCGAACACTTCTATCATCTCCTTGGGTTTCACGAAGCTGTAATACATATTCAGGTTGTTCTGTTGAAGAGATAATAGTTAGAACTCTGATTCTTTTAGATATTTAAGTTTAAGCTTACATTTTTTAAAATATTGGGTAACTGGAACTGTTGCGGTCGAACGAATTCAAATTGCTGTTAAAAAAAGGGACAGTTTACTTAAAAATTTCATATTTAAAACCACAATAACTTACATTTTGTCCGCCATTGTAGAAGACCTTTAAGCTGCCACCCGACTCTGGCACACCTTGGTTGTAGGCCTCGGATAGGAAGGCCCGGAATTCGCTGGGATTGCTCCGCTTGAGGTCTGAGAGAACCTGAAGCAGCTGCAGGAAGGTGTCGTGCCAGGGCAGGTAGGTGATCAGCACCATGGCCGTCTTCGTCTTGGGAACGTGAATGCAGAAGCCGAAGCGCCATTTCGAGTCGCCGGTGGTGTGGACAAAGGAATATTTTAGCACCTCGGTGCTGTTGATGAAACAGATCATATAATTTTATTGGATTATATATTATGTGAGAGATATGCATGAGTAATTGTTCAAGTTTGGAAAGTACAAGGCCTTAAGGCCTTGAAGTTTCATAAAATATATAGTGGGTTTAAAGTCCATGAAGATGTTTCAAGCTTTTGATAATTCCTAAGCTACTTTTTAGTACTCGGAGCTCTAATACAGAAGCTCAAAGTCTAAGTGACGAAAGCAAGGCAATTAATCGGACTTTTGATTAATCTTTCCGCTTGGATCTATGGGGCTGAAAGAGACCTCTCTACTGATATACCCTTTTAAACTTTCTTCCTGTTCAACTTCCTTTAATAGCTGTCAGTTTTTCCTGCGTCGCATCATGCCACTGCCGCTGTATAATAAGTGTGTTGAAATCGCATTTAACAATTTAAATAAATCGCAATTTTGCAACATGAACGACAATGACGCAGCAGTATCATTACCCGGGCACGTTTCCCATTGTGCGACGCTTTTTGCATATTGCTCGACTTTGGCTCAGACCCAGACCCAGGCCAAAGTCTTTTTTCTCTTCGCACCGGGGTTACATAAAGTCGTTAGATCTAAGTGCCTTGGATCGTGTCATTATTCAATTTGATATGCAAAGTCAGGCTGCGAGGCAATCACAGCTCATACCGGGCATTGCTTTTGAGGGAGGGAAGTATTATGGACATGGGCTGGCTATCTGGGCATTGACTTGGACTTGACTTTCTTTATCGGAGCGCCTTCAAACGCCACCAGACACAAGGGGGTGTGTGTGTAAGTCGCAGTTTCAATATGAACAAGGCCGATAAGCTGCGGGTCAGACCATGGTTAGCTGGCAAACATAATCTGCAAAGCAAACTTTGAAAAACCACAGCCGCAAAAAATTTATTACTCGCCCCATGTTAGATTCCCCAATAGACTAATCATGCGATGAGTTGGAGGAGTGTAACACGGACCAGCTGCAAAGATAAGAGTGGTCGGGCCAGGCCAGATGACTAACCAGGTGGCGGGGAAGCCAATTGATACACTATAGTTGCTGGCGATCCAGGAAATACTGGGAGCGAACTGCTCCAAACAAAGCCCATTGAATAATAATACAGTTCGGTTCATTACGCGAACTCGCTGTGTAAACAAACACCGAAAGCGAAACGGCACAACAGGTTATTCGTTTCATGGACAAGCTATCTGCCGAGCAGATGGAAAGGGTGCGGAGTGGAGTGGCTGGGTCGAGTAGTTGTTTTTGATTTCGAGTGACTCATCCAACGGCGAAGTCCGTCTGACTATGTCTATGCCCGATCGCAGATCTTACGCAAATGCGGTCAGCGTCTGCGGCGGCTACATAGTATTATTTATAAAACCCACGCCCCTTCTGAGGCAACTGACCGGAAATGGAAGCAGAAAGGCATTGCATGGGATTAAAAACATGATACGTACAATGAGAGATCGCAGGGGTAGGCGAACGAGGGTATGCCGGTGAGCACCTCCTTGTCCCGGAATCCTTCGGGGAAGCTCTCCAGTATGACGCCGGCAGGAGCAGCAGGTCCTCCTCCTCTGTTATTTGTGCCCCTTTCCAGGCCCGGTGTGGGGGAGACCTCGCACCAGAACTCGAACAGCTTCTTCACATCGGTTCTGAAGGGCAAACGGAATGCATAGGGTCGTAAGCACGGTCAGTCGTGGGAGTAGAGGGTGCTCCAAAAGGCAGCAAGCTGGTTCAGCGGAGCGGAACGCCCCCAGCTGGCTTGGAATACTCACTTGATTCGCGATCCCATTTCAAGGCTTAGCACATTTTTCGGTCAGCGAGACGTGTGTTTTTATTTTTGTGTGTACTCTCAATTTGGGATGTTCGACGACGCACTGCCAAATACTGATTACGCTGACACAACACGGGCACCACCACCACCAGCACCACCACTTTCCTCCTATTTCTCTTTGTCGACTCAGTTGTGGATTCGCGACGTCACTGATTCATCTTCTGTTTTGGTGTTTTCTTTCGCGCTGGCTCGATCTCACTGCAGGGACCACTGATCACTTATTATCTAGCATTTTTGGCGGTGCAATAATTAATAATTCACTTGGAACCCGCAGTTTTATGCAAGCAAACAGAACAAAAACACTTTTCCAGCAAAATTCGCGCTTTTCAACCCTATAAAACGAGCGTTGCCATTTGTACTATAGAATTCTGGCAACACTGCCACTTTATTCACATTTTTTAACACTGAAAAAACGAAACGGCCGTTTTGGCCATTTTACCGCTAAAATTTGTTATTGTTTATATTTTGGTTGTGTGAAGTAGTCGGTTTGTGTTCCTGTCAATTTAAGTTTACCGCATTATCGTTTTGGTCCAAGGTTTTTTGCGCATAAAATGCACAACACTTTTAATGCGGTTACATAAGTGCGTGTGCTAAAACAGTTCGCCACCAAGAGTTCCTGTAGTTACACCTGCCTTGAGAAACTACACCAAGTAAGCGGGTCTATATTATAGATATATATATATATAGTTTCGATTCCGTCACACTTGGCACCACACTAAAGCCTGCATCCCACTGCCCACCCACCAATCAATAGCCCATCAACACACCATTCATTGATTTTGTGGCCTGCACGTGATGACGCCGAACGAAGCCAAGAACACCGGGGTCAACTGAACACTATAGATCCTCTGCTGCGGGTTGAGTTTCGATTTGTGTCACAGTACACCGTTACAGGCTTAGAATTCAATTGTCTAAATTTTGATTTATACTTTTACTCTACTTTTATCCTCTTTTTTAAGGTAAGCACCCAAATTACGGGAAGTAATGCCAGGCGGCGGCACAACCACTACTGTAGCACAATTAGCCAGCCCGCACACGCACCCAAAGAGTAGTCATTAGTCTATAAAAATGCTGGGCGCCCTTTTCCGTGTGCCGTCACCAAAGGTGGCCATCATTTACCGTGGCCTGCCCGAGATTCTAGGCACGGGTGCTGATGTCCGCAACTTGTCCGCCGGAAGAGGCGTCTGCCAGCAACAAAAACCACAACAACAATGTCACCAACGTCACCACCAAAACCTTAACGTCCTCATCCAAATCCACCGACCATCCCACCGACGTGAACTGCTGTGAGTGTGGCGATAAGCCAAAGCGCCAAAGTTAACGAATTGAGTGCCGCCTGAACCCGTCCGGGCGCGTGTGTTGTCTGCCTTCTGATACGGACGACCACTCGTCCAATCAGTCTTTATGTGCATACATTAGCCCGCCTGCGATTAGATACGCCTTCTTGTACTCTGTTAGTCCCTCGAATAGCCCCTTCCGACAGTACTTTCATTCATAGACCCGCTTTGAAAACTATTTTGCTGCGCCATAAACTGAATTTACGGTCTCGTTCGCTTGCTCCGCTCTTTCAGGTCTTGCTCCCAGACCCGGCCGGAGTGTTCCAAATTGTCAGTACGAAACCTGCACTCGGAGCCCGTCGCCATGTTCTACTCGATGTATGCTTACCTATCCAATCTACCGCGCCTCCATGTCCTGGGCATGGCGTTGGTCGCCTACGTAGTCTACTATCTGATCCAGGTGGTCAAGGTGAGTGTCAGACACGAGATTGCGTCACCTTTGGCGCATGACTAAGCAACAGCAACAGCTACTAAAAAAACTAATTACAGCGACCGATTATCGCCTGTTCGGACGGCCCGTTCAAACAGTACCTGATCCGTAAGGTGCCCACCCTGGAGAACAAGTACTGGCCCACCTTCTGGTGTGTGGAGAGTCGGGCGCAGACGGTAATGGCGAGCCTGCTGCGCTCGAAAAGTCTGCCGCACGTCAACTACCGCCGCGAGATCTTGCCCCTGAAGGACGGCGGCGAGGTGGCGCTTGACTGGATGGAGGAGGGCTGTGGCGAAAACGCACCCTGCATTCTCATTCTGCCAGGACTCACCGGCGAGTCCCAGGCGGAATACATTAAATGCCTCGTCTTTGCCGCCCAGCAAGCCGGCATGCGGGTTGTGGTTTTCAACAATCGTGGTCTCGGTGGCATTGAATTGAAGACGCCGCGCCTCTACTGCGCAGCCAACTGCGAGGACCTCTGTGAGGTTATCCACCATGTCCGTCGCACCCTGCCGCCCCAATGCAAGATGGGCGCCACGGGTATATCCATGGGTGGCCTAATTCTTGGCAACTATCTGGCGCGCAAGAGCGATGAAGCCAGGAACATCCTGTCAGCGGCCAAGATTATTTCTGTGCCTTGGGACGTCCACAAGGGTAGCGCCAGCATCGAAAAGCCGGTGATCAACAGTCTCCTGGGACGCCACTTGGCCGGAAGTCTTTGTCGGACATTGCGCAACCACCTGGACATCTACAGGGACATATATCAGGACTCGGACATCGATATTCAACGAATTTTACGCTGCAAGACCATTAAGGAGTTCGACGAGCTCTTCACCGCCAAGCAGTTCGGCTATGCCCATGTCAACGACTATTACTCGGACGCCACACTCCACAACAAATTGGACCACATCTCGGTGCCCCTGCTGTGCCTGAGCGCTGCAGACGATCCCTTCCAGCCGCTGGACGCCATCCCCATTAAGGCGGCCAACCAGTGTACTCATGTGGCGATTGTGATCACTGCGCGAGGCGGGCACATCGGTTTCCTTGAGGGCTGGTGGCCGTCAACCAAGGACCAGTACATGGGGCGTCTGTTCACGGAATACTTTACCAAGGCTCTCTTTGACGAGGATGGCGAGTTCCAGCACACTGCCAACAAGATGCACGAGCGCTTCTTGGCCAAGGAGACCGTTGCTCTCGCCTCGTCGTCGCCCCTGTTGCTGGACAAGAAGCTAGATGCCGGCCAGCTGGACCACAAGATGAAGCTAATGTGAAGGGTCGACATGGATACCTCTGCTCATATATTTTTGGTAGTTGTCCACTAGGATTTCCACATAAAATTTTATAGATATCCGCGTATGTATTCCGATAAGAATTCGGCGATAGAAGAAAGTAGATTTTCAAACGCATGTGATATGAAACGTTGATCAAAATCCAAAGTGTTGTTATATTTCTTAAGGCTGCGAACAGGGAACCAATTCGACAGTATGCGTAGTGGCTTAAATTATTCTTAGTACGTGACATTAGTGACATATCAAGTTAAAAAAGCGAAGAAGCTTTACGATTCCTAGCCTAGTCTAGCCGTGAATTCAAATACAATATATGACACAATGCAATAATCTTATATTTTTACAAGTTCCGTATATATTTACTAATAAAAATACAACGCTTAATAAACAAAAATAAAACACTTCCACTTCATTATATATGTAAAGTAGAGTTTGACAAGCGAGACGGTTGCAGGTATTCCACAAATCGATTTGATGGCTCCGCCGGGACCTATCCCATTATAACCAGTTCTTAAAGCTAAAATACCAAGTGCTCCTTGCCTAAATCGGCTTGTAGAGCAAGGTGGTCACATACTTCTTGCGGTAGCGGTGCGTAGCACTGAGCACCATCACACCGTCTTTGATGGACAAGGCGTACAAGTGGTTCAGCATCACATGATTGGGTTCCGGAAGCAATGTGGGCTCACACTTGTGGGAAGAAAACAAGAAAATTAGAGCTACAATCCAAAAGTACAAAGGAAATGGTAGCCATACCGAAAGCGGAGTGTCCTTGTTGAGGATGACCTGCAGCAAATGGGGCGGAAGCACTGGTGGACCGGATACCTTCTCCCAGGGCTTCACCTGCGGCACCTCCTGCGAGTACTCCTTCTCGGCATAGTTGGTAACGTTCTCACTGTCCTTGGCCAGGGCCTGGAACACCTCAAAGTCCGATGCCCGCACCGACACCAAGTTATTCTTCTGTCCCTCGTCATTCTCTACGCTTTTCTGTAATTGTAATAAAAATATTAATTTCTTTCTTTGAAATTATATCAATGAAAAAGGGTGACGTCAGAAAGATTCCCTTTTTTAAATGAAAGGGTGGCACGGGCGTAAAATTTTCAGAAAACACACATGTATACGGGTGAGTATTCTTAAAGTTCTAAGAAAATGATTAAATACTAGCTCCCCAGCTGTTAATTGTTTGTAAACAGAAATCTGTTCCAGTATTTAAGCTAAAATTGGTTTTAAAAAGAAAATAATCTTGCATAAGAATTTCCCCACTTTTCTGTAGTTTCTGGCCTCTTGGCTTTTGTCATTTTCATTTGTTTTTATCAGCTACGCTGTCATAAAGTTCACTAATTGTTTTTCTAAACAGAAACTAGTCCAAGCCAGATGAGCATCGCTGAACCCAATTGAAATCCACTACTGATTACTGGGGTGACTTCGTTTTGTTTACGACGATTACACAACGGCCGCGAAAATCAGTAACTGCGTCATTCGGGCGCCCAAATCGTAAATATATAGGCTAAATTATATTGATTTTCCACTCAACTGACCAGCTTGGGATCGTGTTTCCATTCTCCGTCCACACAGAACTTGTACTGATGGTCGCCCTCGGGCAGATCGATGATGGTCACAAAATTACCATGGCTCCGGACCATCGAAATGGGCTTCCAGTTGGAGAAGGTACCAGATATAGTCACATTCTTGCCACCGCCATCCCATCGCAACACTGTGGGCAGGGCAGTCTTCTTGGGTTCGTCGTCGTCGCCGCTGCCAATGATGGATAAGTTGCCGGATCCCGCAGCAGCAGCAACCTGCTCCTCCTCCGTGCTGTCCATGATTAAGTGTTCGCCAGCTGTTGCCTCGACGCTATCAGCTGTGCGCCTGGTACCCGCTCCGGTTCCAGTGCCCGCGTAGTATGGGTCGTCGTCGTCTTGCAACGAGCCCTCGTTTAAGACTGCCGTGTGTTTCTTGTCGAACGAGAAAGCTTGGCCTCCCGCTCCGGCTCCGCCTAAAGCTGCTGCTGCCCCACCACCGCCGCCGCCCCCTCCAGCCCCACCACCAGCTGCAACCGAGTCGCGGAAATTTGCTGGAGAGCTCGGGGTGGAGAGGTCGGTCGACTTGTGGCGCTCTCTCATGTGCACTGTGGAGCTGCCCGCGTTGCCCATGTTTGCATGCAGTGCAGTTTTATTGCCGTTCTCTCTGGCTCCCTCACAGGTCACGGCCCCTTCTCAGGTGTTTTGGCACTTTGTTTTCCTCGACTAGTCTCGCTTCCGCGTTTTGCTGGCACCGCACTTTCTCAGCTTTCGGGTGTTCGTTCTCGGATAGCAATAGCAATATTTGGCATTTATTCGGCAGAAAACTGCATTATTCAATCGGTCGAACCGTAGAAAAATGGCTAATAATAAACAATTTGTACATATATACAGCAGTAATTCGCAGTTTTATTATTGGCGAGTAGCGTTATCGATAAGAATTGTGATGGCCTGCCAACCTGTTTTAGAATACACGTTAGAAATTGAGAAACATCGATGCATCAATGCAGGATTTTTAGCAAGTTCAAATAATATTTTAAGTTATTGAGTTCAGTTTTTAATTATTTTTTGTTTTTATTTTAAGAGAAACCTTTAAAGTCAGTAATTTAAAGTCAGCTAAAACATCGAAGTTTCTCCACCTCTAATACACGTCGCGTTAGGACCTTTCCCTGCAAAAGGATTTTATCGGACTTTTATCGAAAATACCATAAATTGCCCGCTCTTTTTGAATTTAAATCTTATCACTTATATAAAGTGTTTTATACACAAATCTCTAGCCATGGAAGTATTTTTAAATTGCTAACAATAGCCAGATTAACCAGATGTCTAACAGGGACATAGTAACCGAGAATTCTATTGAAATTCTCCTTAAAAGAACATTTTGTTGTCGCATAGACTCGAATAATGTGTATAGGCAAACATTACAACAGAGGAAAAGTCAGGGTCCAAAGTCCAAAGCAATCAACATGCATCGGAGCACAACAAAAACCGAAGATCGAGCGGGAGAGAAAGATAGAGAAACACGGAGGAGAATCGGTGGCAAGATAAAGAGCCAAGGGCGGAAGTTCGTTCACGAGGCTGGCTGTATGATGAACCAGGTAGAACGACCCTGGGCTCAGGTGCCAAAACAAATGCATCTGATTTAATGGTCTCTGAAGAAGAACCACGGATCAAAACAAACTAGAAAAACCGCCTCGGGAAGTCTACCACCAACACCAAGCCACCAGACGGCTTCCAGACGTTGGAAACACCCAAACAAAGGCACTCCAAACAAATACACACAAAAATACACCTAGACGAAAAGTTGTGCGTGACTTTAAAATATATTTCTTATTTTTATGGTATTTTTGAAATAATTAATTGACTTCTCACGTACAGTTCCGGTAATTCGTTTAAAATTCATGCTGTTTTCATTTTAAACAAAATATAATATACATATAATATGAACTTTTAATTGAACAGAAACTATTTTTATATTAAAAAGATAATAGATACAACTTGAGAACTGCAAGAGAGGGAATATATTTATCTTAAATAGATAAGTAATACTATTCATAATTTTTTTCTCTGTAGGAGAGCTCTTTGTATGGGTGCTGCGTGGCACCCACACACAGGCACTGCTGCTCACTAACACCACACCAGACGCCTTCGCATTTTAAAAATTGATTAAAACTAAACACACTTCGGCACCGATGCCAGGCCATGCCTTTTTTCAGTGCGATCAAAACGGTTGTGCAAAACGGTTCTCCTCCTCGCTCGGAAATTGTTCGATTTTGCTTCTGCTGCTGGAGTGCACTGAGAGAAGTTGGTGGAATTGTGTCAAATTAATTGGATTGAGTTTCCCGTTGAGAGTGCCGTGCTTTTCGCCAAGTCGCCATTTGGAAGTGATAATTTGCGGTAGGTCAGTATTACTGGCATGACCTCACTGCCTTATCTATCAGCCCTTTAGACTCTTAGAGTTTACAGTCGTGTGCCCTGGTCCTTGAGGGCCTTCCTCTCCTTATCATGCCACGTCCAACTAACCAACTAACTTACAAATCAACACATTTCCCATGGCTCCCGAGGGCGACGCGTGTTCGCTCGAATTAGCCAGCTACCTTTATCAGCTTAGCCAGTGAACTGTTTTGAACTGCTAATTGATAGTATGTATTTGGAAACACTCTATTATACCACTCCCATACTTAGTACGATCCTTAAACTGCGACGCATTTCCCCCACCTTACTTGCAATTTTATCAAAAACATGTTTAAACAGTCCGAGCATATCTAAAAACTCACCTACATGGACACCTGCATGGACAAAAGACACGACTATACATATACATTTTAAAGCAAACAACACCTCCAAGATGGCTACCCCACCTGGAGTAGATACAATAATAATAGCCTATACTATATAGCCTTATCAATAAGTGACTTGTTTTTCAAACTGCACCAAAAATTAATTCAATTTGGATCGAACGATAGCCAAAAAAAGAAAAAAGTTCAACACTTGGAAACAACTTGGCGATGTGGTGGGCACGAGCCCACCGAAAAAAACAAGATTTCAGTCAAAATAAATAAATTATTGTGTCTTTTATACTCGTATATTTTTAGCTTTATCAATTTCGGGCGTTTCTGTGGAGGCTCGACGACACATACACACACCAATCCAGCCAATCGGAGTGAAATCAGCATCGAGGGTCGCACCATGGATAGCGTAAAGTCGTTCTTCGCCGGATCCAGCAAAGACGCCAACATGGCCAACAACCAGCAGTCGAATGGTCTGGGCTCCGCCATAAGCAGTCGCTGGGGGCGCAGCTGGAGCACCAGCTCCCAGCAGGCCGATCCGGATCCCACCACCTCGAATTTCTCGGCCAGCAAGAGTGCCAATCCGTGTGATGCCAAGCGGAAGGACAGTGATAGTTACTTCTATATAATGTAAGTGGGTTTTGGGGGCTAAGTCTCAAGGGATATGGTTTCGAAATAGTTTCTAAAAAACCTCTAAAATCTCTAATCTTTGAAGAGTATTTATCTTTATCTTTGTGTTTCCCCCAAAACCATTATTTATTTCATTCTACTTGAAAGAAGTTTTATGATTTTGTTTACTTGGGTCTCTGAAATATTTCGATTATCTTCGAAGGTCTTATCAGTCCCCGTACATGGAAGGCCTAGAACACATAGGATTGGATGCATTTTCGACTGTTTGATAACAGAACAGTTCAATGGCTGCAATTATTGATTATATAGGGGGGCCAAGTGAATCTCAAACTTTTAATTAAAAAGTTTATAGACCGTAAATGAACGTTCTCCGGGCTGGGAAACCAGTTTGTGCGGTCATAGATTCGAGTGATCACCTTGAACGGCCGCGTTTTGAGCTTTGTTTTGTTTCTGGCTCAAAGTTCTGAGCCATTGTGGTCACAGATCTAGACTGTAAGTGCAAAACCAGTTGAGTGGCAGTCTCAGTTGCAAATAACCTGGTGCTCAGAGCGGATGAGAATATCCCGCGATTGGGGACAGCCCCGAAAATAACAAAGCTGGGCGTGGGCCTTGGTCAGGTCGTATAAAGTGCGTGATTCAGTGGAGCAGCTGGCCAGTAGCAGCTGGACATACTTTCCGAAAGCAGGCCGTAATATCCGTGTTCGCAAAAATAAAAACCAATAACCAATAACTGATGCAATTCGATCTTTTCGTTTCAGGTGGCGCGCTTGATGATTAAACTGGACGAGTGAGGATCTGGACAGAAGAGTGTCAGCATAGCCATTTCGTCAGATGTCTCGTTATCCAAATCTAGAGTGACCTGCAAAATATATATACATATATGTAATCCTATTAGGAACATCGGAGCGCTAGATGCAACAGTAGCCTTTTGCCTTGTTGCACAATCTCCATTAGCCGAGTCCGGTGTTTAGTGATATTAGTTATTTATTTAAGTTTATACACACAAGACATTCATTATCCACCACTTATTTGTGAGTACTGTCCGATCGACCACCCCGCATAATAATTTAACATACTTATATATGGACGCCATAACTATTTTTGGCATGATCTACTGGCTGATCTGCATGATATTGTTCGGGCCATTAATGTTCTTTGTCTCCGTTTATCTGCCGGAAGTCCCCGTACGATATGTGAAGAGTCTGAGGCAGCAGACCTGAGTGCCTTTTCATACTTTTTGACCGAAATATAGACGAGTCCGTGGTACATAGATTAAGACAATGATATTGATGTTCAATCGATCAACTTGTAATCAAATTTTACTCAAATATATATGCAGTTCTAAGACCAATGCATTTTAAATCGTGGGTAGCGAGCTGGGCTCATAAAATACTTGGTTTTGTTAATTCAAATAACTGGAAACATTTGCCAATTCCCATAAAAATAATTCCTTCAGTAATATTAAATTTTTGTAGATTTTTTTATTACTTATTTGATTCATTGAATACAAAGCTATCTGACTGAAAATGAAGTAATTTTTTAATAACGTGGCTTCGTTGGATTATTGCCTTTTTAATCCTTGGATATCCTGTCAAATGGACGCATGCGACACTTAAAGCCACACTCTTGAGCGACTGGGAGAACCAAACTATCAAATATCAATTAAATCACTGTTTTTTGTAGCTACCAGATAATGCAGGGCCTGACTATGTTTTATCCTTTATTTGTTAAATCACATGCCTATTTAATGTACCATTTGATATACTGCCAAAGGAATTAGTGCCTTATCTCATCTCTCCTTCGCCTCGAACTAAAATTTTGGCTTATGATTATAGATTATTTAATTAAAACAAAACGCTTGGGTTGGGGGTGATTTTGCAGAACAGTGAGGAGATTGCATTAGCTCGATAATTTAGGTGGACCACGACAAGAGCTGCTTCATGTCTGGATCATCTGGAATAAAATAAGACTATCAGTACTGATTAAACAAACATCGTGGCATTATTACTCACCATCGTCAGCAACTGTTGTCGTTGGCACCGCCTTCTTCTTCTCCTTGGCCTTCTCAGGCAAATCTTCTGTAGGTGCTTCTGGCAATGTTGGTGTCGGCTCGGGAATACCAATGATTTCCTTATCAAAGTTCTCCTGTTCGAGTTCGTCGAGTTCCCGCTCGAGGTCCTCGTCATCGAGATCTGCCCCGAAGGCCACAGGATTGGAAATGGCATCGGAGATTTCGCGGGCCACGTCCTGCTGTTCGGCAATATCGTCCATCATGTCGTGCACCTTGTCCACATCCCTGCAAGAATATCATTGATTAAGTAATGAGTTATTTCATTTGATTTTCGAATCTTACATATTCTGGTGGGCGCTCTTGAGGGCATCGGCGGCTCCCTTCATTGTGGTCAAGACGGCAGTGTTTGTGTTGGCGCTCTCCAGAGCCTCGCGCTGCATCTCAATGGTGGACAGCGTGCCGTCGATCTGTTGGAGCTGCTTCTCCAGGCGCTTCTTCTTTTTGAGGGCTTGCAGGGCCACTGAAAAGTGTCAAGACAGCAAATAAGTGGGAATTCAAATAATATCCTACTGATATTTGTTTATATTTGTGAGATGGCCAATTTTGCTAAGCGTGGATTCTAATTACTCTATGGCATGGCTAATGTTTGTTGTTTTTTGATACAAAAGGAATGTTTATATTACGTTCTTAGCGTTTGCGGACACGTCCAGGCATCGAATGGTATGCGGGTGAGAAGGGCGAAGAAATACAGATTGTTTTATTGAATAATCTATTGCTAGCAGTGGTGGTGGCGGCTGATTAATTGAAAGGCCTCAGCCGCAACAAAAAAATCAACAGTGAGTCATTTTTTCCAGACACTTGCCACACAAGCGTGCGACCGATTATCCGGTTATCAGGGAAATCCGGTGTCCTACACCCACTTACATACCTCGTTTGTTTTTGGATGCATTCTTGCGGGCTATGTTCAGCTCGTCCTCGATCTTGGCCTCGAGGAACTCCTGCTTCTTGATAAGCATGTTCTCAGTCTCTCGCAGCTTCTGTATCGCCTCGCCTGTCGTGGGGGCCACCTCCTTCTTGCCGCCAAACATCTTCCCGAAGAAACTCATCCTGGCTGTCTGCTTTGGTTCTCCTACGCTTCAGAAATCCTGTCCAGAAATTCCTTTTTCCAGCTATTGCGTTTTTTGCTGTCTGGCGAGCTGTTTTTGTTCAATAGGCGATGCGATGCGTCATCCGATAGCGATTGTTTCTTTTTATCGTCTTCTGGCAGTTTATTTTGGTATTTTTTTGGTATTTTCGGGCTGTCTAAAGCTGGCCACTCTGATTTGCAGACGCCGAACATAAATAAAAATATTGCAATTCTTTATTAATAATTCCTGGGCATCACCAGGACTCATAAATTTCGCTGGCGGCTACAGGACAACCCAAGGCAAAAGCTAGTTGATTCATTTCACCATGGCAAACCGCACAGTGAAGGAGGCGAAAAACGTGCACGGCACCAACCCGCAATACCTCATCGAGAAGATCATCCGGTCTCGCATCTACGATTCAAAGTACTGGAAGGAGCAATGCTTTGCTCTCACGGCAGAGCTGCTGGTGGACAAGGCCATGGAGCTTCGTTTTGTGGGCGGCGTCTACGGCGGTAACATCAAGCCCACTCAGTTCCTCTGCCTGACTCTGAAAATGCTGCAAATCCAGCCGGAAAAGGATATCGTTGTAGAGTTTATCAAGAACGAGGAGTTCAAGTACGTTCGCGCATTGGGCGCCTTTTACCTGAGACTCACGGGTGCCGCACTGGACTGCTATAAATACCTGGAGCCACTGTACATCGACAATCGGAAATTGCGGCGCCAGAATCGTGCCGGCCAGTTTGAAATTGTGTACATGGACGAGTACATAGACGAGCTGCTGCGCAATGATCGCGTGTGCGACATCATACTGCCGCGTATCCAGAAGCGTACTATTCTGGAAGAGAACAACGAGATTGAGCCGAAAGTCTCTGTCCTGGATGAAGATCTGGATGACGAACTGCCCAGCGACGAGGAGAAGGCTGAAGAAAAGGAGGCCAGTCGAGCGAAGGACAAGGACTCGTCATCAGTGAGGCGACCAAGAAGAGCTCGCTCAAAGTCCAGGTCACGGAGCAGGGATCGCGGAAACCGACCAGCCCAGAGCACCAACCGCTCCCGGGACTACTACGATGAGCTGGAGGAGTACGATCGGCAGCGTAATCGAGCCCGTAACCGAGAGCCCCAGTTCGAGGAGCATGATCGACGACAGGATCGAGACCGGGACCGCCAGGACAGGGACAGGATGCGAGAACGGGAGCGTGACCGTGAGCGCCAGGATAGAGACAGATACGGCGACAGGGATCGCCGGGAACGAGACCGAGAATGGGACCGAGAACGTGAACGGGATCGCGGCAGTCGGCACGACCAGCGGGAGCGGGATTCGCGGGGAGAACGCGAACGGCGCCGCTACTAAAATAAGTTTAAATAGTTTTAATAACTGACTAGTAAAAACTGCTAACAGAAATGAAATCTCTGGTATTTTAATGCGAGCCGAGTTGGCAGCACCCGTCGTAATCAATCGTAAACACAATCAGCTGTAGGCATTGTTGCTATTAGAAAGTTTTTATAAACATTGTGACGCAGAGGGAATATCTGAGAATTCACTCCGCTCTGTTCTGTTTCAGCCAGCGGTGTTCGTTTTAAAAAATATACTGCGCGATTCTGCCGGCACAGCAGCAGTTGAAACTGGAGCTTTAGTATCTCATTCCCCTTCGTCACGCTCGGAAGTCGTTTTTCATATTAACTGCGTTGCATTATTGAATGATTTGCTAAATCCACTATCAGCAAACCACTGAGACAGTCGAATCGTTAATTTCCGCCAGAGATATGCAGCGCGATGATACTGAGGCGTTGGTGGGCGAGGTAGAGGGCGGCCCGATGCAGGAGCCACGCAGTCTGAACCCCGCCGAGGTATCTTCGTCCAGCAATAAAGAGGCATCCCCGCCCCCGAGACATGATCATAGAAGCTACCGCTGGTTCATCCTCGAGCCCGCAGTTTTTCTCATCTTCTTCGCTAGATATCTAATTGGTACGTAATGGCGGAAGATTGCCTCAGTGGTGCTTAACTTAATGAAACTATCACTTTTTAGGGGCGGTTTACCAAAATCAGATCCTCTACCAGACCTGTGTCACCATCATGGAGTTCAATGCCACGGAATGCGAGCCGTTGCGGGGCATTGATCCTGGAACAGATGAGGTTAAAGTAAGTGAACAATACTTGTATTCCAAGGAAGTCTACACAGATGATAGTGCCTTGGAATTTTATATTTTCCTATATTTTTTGCATGTTTTATCTTTGTTGTGACGCTTTTTTGTGTGGTTTGTGGGGCGTACTGTGGAATTCTAGTTTGTAATTACAAAAGCTCATCTTTATACTTTTTATTTAAAGCTTTCGATTATAAGCTATGCATACTATAATATATTATAAAAGGCTTATACTTAAGAGGATGTAAATTATAAAATTCCCAACACAAAACACCTAGAATGCTTCTAAATCTTGACCTACAAGTTCACCCTCGAGCAGCCTGATTGAAGACAAAGTGTCGTCTCGGCAACAAAGCAAGTCAGATTAATCTAATTTAAGTCCCATTGTTTAGACTATAATGTAAGTGCTCAGAGATAATGAATTTGGAACAGCGTTCAAGGCTTATCGGCGTGCAAAATAGCAAAAAGGCAAAGTTTTTTATGACTAACTGTAATGGAGGTATCGAACTCCACTAGACCGTTTAAAATATATTTAATTTTAGCTTTCTGACACTGCGGAATGAATCATCCAATCGTTTATTGTTTATTCCAGAAAATTGAAGTTGTAGTACAAAAATATTCGGCGAATATTATGATGGCAACCTCCTTGTTGGAGAGCATAATCCCGGCATTTGTGAGCTTGTTCCTGGGTCCCTGGTCGGACAAGTTTGGGAGGCGGCCCGTCCTCCTAACTACCTTTACAGGTTAGTTGTCTATAAGTTATTGCAAGTCGTTTATAATAATTAAATATTATTTTAGGCTATCTTACAGGCGCCACCATACTAATTGTGATAACTTGGATAACGATGTCTAGAAACATCAGCCCTTGGTGGTTCCTGTTGTCTTCCGTTCCCTCGGTCTTGAGTGGCGGAACGTGTGCCTTGATCACAGGAATCTATTGCTACATATCTGATGTGACCAAGGAGGAGAAGAGCTTTAGGTAAACGAAAATAATTAATCATTGCGAAATATATTTATTATATATTTCTTGATCATTAGAATGGTCCTTAACGAGGCTTCTTTGTGCACGGGCATGATGGTGGGTAATGTGGCAAGTGGTTACATTTATGCCGCCACGAATGCCGTCACCTTATTCGTAATAGCTGGTTCCCTGATGGCTCTGGCTTTGGCGTTCGTCTACTTATTTGTTCCCGAGAGCTTAAATCCTGCCAATATTCACACAGGAGTATGTGTCTTGCTTCAAAATCTTTGTAGGGTATAACCCTAATTTTTATATAATTTTCTAGTCCCGAATCCGTGAATTCTTCCGCTTTGATTTGGTGAAGGATCTAGTCAACACTGCCATTAAAAGACGACCCAACTTCGATCGTGCCATTATCTGGCTGACAATGATTGCACTGACAATAGCTATATTCGATATGGGTGAGTTAAAATAAACCTCCATAGAATTATATCTCAGTTTATGTGTTTTTGCAGAGGGCGAGGGAACTGTCAACTACATGTTTATGCAGGAGAAGTTCAACTGGACCATCAAGGACTTCAGCCTTTTCAACGCCTCTCGCATAATCATCCAGATTGTGGGCAGTATCGTAGGCATGATTGTTCTCCGCCGCATCCTCAAAGTCTCAATTGTTAGCATGGCTATGCTGTCACTTGCCTGCTGTGTTTTGGAGAGTACAGTACGAGCTACTGCCGTTTATTGGCAGGAATTGTACCTGGGAATGACGTTGGGAATGATGCGCGGCGTCATGGGGCCGATGTGCCGCGCCATTCTGTCTCACGTTGCTCCCAGCACGGAAGTGGGTAAGTAGAATCTCGTTACGCGATGCATAGCATGATTAATTAATATATAATGTATATTTTAGGAAAAATATTCGCACTGACCACGTCTATGGAATCCGTGTCACCACTTGGAGCTGCTCCTCTGTACACTATTGTCTACAGAAAAACAGTGGAATTTTATCCCGGAGCTTTTAATTTTATCAGCGCAGCACTATACTTTGTGTGCTACATTCTCATTGCGTAAGTTTGCTTTACATCTGAAATTAGAATGATAACTGACGACCCTTATTTTCAGTGCGATTTTCGGCATCCAGAAATCTCTGACCAACACCAGCGTTTACCAGGCCATAGGCAGTTAACCATATCCGATACGATCGAATTAGATAAATGTATCTCATAGTTTGAATTCCGTCAGACCTCTCTCAACAAAAAGTTTTGTATACATCAGATTTGTGTTTGTATCCCCTGTATTTTGTACAAGTATTATATTAATTTTTATCTAAATGTGTGTATCTGTACCGATGTTTTGGCTATCTGACTGTGTTTTGCAGGTGCAGGCATTGTAAAGTTAGGAGAATATAACTAAAAGTATGCAGTGGGACAATAAACTGTAAATAGACAAATAAAATATGTTGTTTGTGTACACATGGGCCCAGATAAGCCGCCCAAGGGGTTGGGCACTCTGAGTTGGGGAGAGGCGTTTGGCGTGTGGCGATAGGGCGAAGCAAACGACTTGGTCTGTTCGAAATCGCTCGCTTTGTTTGTTTACGTCGCCAATTTCAGCTGTTCCCAGCGTTTAGTGTATCGCTAGAGTTCGGCCCGTTCGGAGGTCTCCCCCCATACATCATTTCCCCCACTTGGCTTGGTTCTACGATATACTTTGAGGCTGAATGAATTGCTAATTCCTTTGTCTAGCGATCGTTCAGCTGGATAAGTTACACGATAAGGCTTTGGTTGTAAGTTGAGCAGCATGTCACGACCAGATGAGGCGCCAATTATTGGCAGCGACGATGACGAGCCACTGGAAACCGGATTTGGGCCCCCGCCCTCGAATCAGACCTTTTTCAGCCGACTGAAGCCACGAACTCTGCTGTTGGAGCCCGCCGTATTTCTAGTTTTCTTCGGCAAATTTCTAGCAGGTGTTTACGATTAGCTTTCTCTTGCATTAGATACATATACTAACCCCTTGCCTCCTCCAGATGCTGTGTACCAGAATCAGATACTCTACCATACCTGCGTGACGATCATGAAATTCAATGCCACCGAGTGTGAGCCATTTCTCGGCACGGATCGTGCTTCCGACCAAGTTAAGGCAAGTTGAAAAGCTTTTCTATACTCTAGAATTCCAAAAATATTAGACATTTTTTCCAATATTAGTTTATAAATGTTTAGAAAGAAAAAAGAGCTAATGGTCGAGTCACTAACATGTCTATTATCAAGACCTTTGTTGAGAGGGTTCGTATTTTAAAATCCCCTGCATAAATAACAAAGGTTTAAGTTAAAATACAAACGTATTTATTCATTCCTCCTTCTGCTTATCAGTTGACCAAAACAAAAGAACACACGAATTGTTTATGACTAATTGGCGCAACTTATCACAAAAAAAAAGAAGGAATTATCGACCCAGTACACAAATTGGGAATAGATATTATGGGTTGAATGTGTCCAGATAGGAGAGTCACCCCACCCCCAAAATCGAATGAGTCACGGAAACGTGACGGATGTGTTTCTGGGTTATCAGTTAGCGAAAATCCCACAGTAATCACACCTTTTTATTTACAGAAGATCGAGGGCCAAGTTCAGGAATATGCTTCCACCATAACCATGATTAGTACTATGCTGGAGAGTGCGGTTCCCGCCATCGTAAGCCTGTTCCTGGGCCCCTGGTCCGATAAATTTGGCAGGAGACCCATCCTACTGTCCACCTACACAGGTATGTCTATATAACTTTAAAAAATTTAATATATTTCTATTTATTTCTATCTAGGTTACCTCGTAAGTGCAATTATAATGATAGTACTCACACAAATAGCAAGGGCCACTAGCATTAGTCCCTGGTGGTTCCTGCTCTCCTCCGTCCCAATGGTCTTCAGTGGCGGCACCTGTGCCCTGATCACCATTCTCTACTGCCATGTTTCCGATGTGGCCACCGAGGATAAGCGAGCCATGAGGTAAACAGGGCTATAATACATTTTATAATGTCTGGCCTTTATTAATTATTCAACTTTTTTAAAACGAATGTAGAATGGTGACCATGGAGGCTTGCTTGGGCCTAGGAATGCTAGCAGGCGGAGTAGCCAGTGGTTACATCTATTCCGCCATTGGAGCAGCAACCCTTTATATTCTCGTGGCTTCCATTATCTTTGTGGCTCTGGTCTACGTCTATTTTGTAAAGGAGAGTCTCAAGTCCGAAAATATTCAAACAGGGGTGAGATTAATTAGTGATTAATACATTGATTAAATAATATCTAATACCTCCTATTGTAGTCCCGCATCAGAGAGTTTTTCCGTCTGGATTTGGCAAAAGACCTCGTAAGGACTTGCATCCGAAAGCGAGAGAACTATGATCGGGCTATTATTGGAATGGTGATCATGTCTCTGGCCATGTGTGTCTTTGCCATGGGTGAGTATTCCTGATTATTTTAGACTTTAAACTATGAACTAACTTCTTCTTCCGGTTAACAGAGGGCGAGGCCACAGTAAACTACATGTTCATGAGAAAACAATTCGATTATACGGTTCAGGACTATAGTATTTTCAATTCCGCCCGCGTTGTAATCCAAATAGTGGGCAGCATCATTGCCATGATCCTGCTGCGTCGTTTGTTCCGCCTTTCCAATGTATCCATGACTCTCCTGGCCTTTGCCTGCTGTGTCCTCGAGGCCACGGTTCGGGCTACGGCCGTATACCGAAGTGAGATGTACTTGGCTCTAGTCGTGGGAATGATGCGGGGAGTCATGTCGCCGATGACCAAAGCCATTTTATCAAATGTGACACCAAGCTCGGAGTTGGGTAAGAATATTTAGACAATATTCTATTAAAAACTGACAAAATTGTATCCTTTTTTAGGTAAAGTTTTCTCTCTAACCACTTCATTGCAATCCATATCGCCCTTGGGGGCAGCTCCACTTTATATGGCCGTCTACAAGGCCACAGTGGAGGTGTATCCTGGCGTCTTCAACTTCATTAGCGTGGGACTCTACTCCATGTGCTATATCATGTCGGCGTAAGTACATATTTGGATAAAAAATAATCATTTTTAAAACTAAAATACCAAAACCTTGCAGAGCGGTCTTTGGAATTCAAAAATCAATGGTTGGCACTGGTGTGTACCAGGTTTTATAAACTTAATCTTAATCTTAAGTCATAAATATTCCATCACGAACAACTTTAATGTGTAATATATCGCTGGATAACAAAAATTGTAAATCGGTTGTAAGTATTATTGTAAATATTTGTAAATCAATTAGGCTTAAATGTGTAAAGAGTAGGTACGTCAATCCCAAAGTCTAAATTAGATTGTAATTAATACTGCCTAACCAAAGACAAATGTCTCATGTATTTACTTTTATTGTATATATGCGTAAATGAGTAAAAAGTTGCTGAAATCAAATTTGTTTCCACTTCTAGACGTTAATTGGGGTATTATGGTCATAATAGAGACTATTTGCGTAATTCTACTGCCGTCCAACCCGTTCTTGACATCCGAGATTGGTCGAACAAACAACGAATCCCAACGAGATTCTTTCAAAATGTGCCATCAAATAGTGCTCTAAAATTCTATCTGGTTGTTCTGGATCACTTGCAAATAAACAAAGTTCATTGACCCCGGCCTTCTTTCATCATAATAGCACAGTTTAATGATATTTTTCTGTTTGGTCACGCACCACTTGCGAAATACTCCCATTGGCAACTGCCTCAGGTATTCGCGAGGGACATTTATTATTCAATCGCCATGACCAGACTCAATAAGTAAAATATTGGACACTTCGACAGGTAGGGTTCGAACCATTAATGAAACCAACAAACAAACTTATAGACTGAAGATATAGCTTTTGCAGTGGTCTAACTCTTCGCACTCCTGTGATTTCGCGATTCTCCTAGATTTTATTGGAGGTCCCCCAGAAAAATATAGAAAACATCGATAAAAAATTTTGTTTTAAGATTTTGATAAAGATTTATGGAGAATCTTTCTAGAAATCGATAAAGGTATTTCGCTTGATGATCGGATTAAAATTGGCCACGATATAGCCTTCGCAGTGGCCACATTTCCATACTCCACGATTTCTCCACATTTTAAAGGGAGTCCCCTAGGAAAATTTGAAAAATAGGGATCCAAAATTTTGTTTTCAGATTTTGATGCAGATTTATGGAGAATCTTTCCAGCAATCGTTTGAGGTATTTCGCTGGACGATCGGATGAAAATTGGCCAAGATATAGCCTTCGCAGTGGCCACATTTCCATACTCCACGGTTTCCCCACATTCTAAAGGGAGTCCCCTAGGAAAATTTGAAAAATAGGGATCCAAAATTTTGTTTTCAGATTTTGATGCAGATTTATGGAGAATCTTTCCAGCAATCGTTTGAGGTATTTCGCTGGACGATCGGATGAAAATTGGCCAAGATATAGCCTTCGCAGTGGCCACATTTCCATACTCCACGGTTTCCCCACATTCTAAAGGGAGTCCCCTAGGAAAATTTGAAAAATAGGGATCCAAAATTTTGTTTTCAGATTTTGATGCAGATTTATGGAGAATCTTTCCAGCAATCGTTTGAGGTATTTCGCTGGACGATTGGATGAAAATTGGCCAAGATATAGCCTTCGCAGTGGCCACATTTCCATACTCCACGGTTTCCCCACATTCTAAAGGGAGTCCCCTAGGAAAATTTGAAAAATAGGGATCCAAAATTTTGTTTTCAGATTTTGATGCAGATTTATGGAGAATCTTTCCAGCAATCGTTTGAGGTATTTCGCTGGACGATTGGATGAAAATTGGCCAAGATATAGCCTTCGCAGTGGCCACATTTCCATACTCCACGGTTTCCCCACATTCTAAAGGGAGTCCCCTAGGAAAATTTGAAAAATAGGGATCCAAAATTTTGTTTTCAGATTTTGATGCAGATTTATGGAGAATCTTTCCAGCAATCGTTTGAGGTATTTCGCTGGACGATTGGATGAAAATTGGCCAAGATATAGCCTTCGCAGTGGCCACATTTCCATACTCCACGGTTTCCCCACATTCTAAAGGGAGTCCCCTAGGAAAATTTGAAAAATAGGGATCCAAAATTTTGTTTTCAGATTTTGATGCAGATTTATGGAGAATCTTTCCAGCAATCGTTTGAGGTATTTCGCTGGACGATCGGATGAAAATTGGCCAAGATATAGCCTTCGCAGTGGCCACATTTCCATACTCCACGGTTTCCCCACATTCTAAAGGGAGTCCCCTAGGAAAATTTGAAAAATAGGGATCCAAAATTTTGTTTTCAGATTTTGATGCAGATTTATGGAGAATCTTTCCAGCAATCGTTTGAGGTATTTCGCTGGACGATTGGATGAAAATTGGCCAAGATATAGCCTTCGCAGTGGCCACATTTCCATACTCCACGGTTTCCCCACATTCTAAAGGGAGTCCCCTAGGAAAATTTGAAAAATAGGGATCCAAAATTTTGTTTTCAGATTTTGATGCAGATTTATGGAGAATCTTTCCAGCAATCGTTTGAGGTATTTCGCTGGACGATTGGATGAAAATTGGCCAAGATATAGCCTTCGCAGTGGCCACATTTCCATACTCCACGGTTTCCCCACATTCTAAAGGGAGTCCCCTAGGAAAATTTGAAAAATAGGGATCCAAAATTTTGTTTTCAGATTTTGATGCAGATTTATGGAGAATCTTTCCAGCAATCGATAAAGGTATTTCGCTTGATGATCGGATTAAAATTGGCCACGATATAGCCTTCGCAGTGGCCACATTTCCATACTCCACGATTTCTCCACATTTTAAAGGGAGTCCCCTAGGAAAATTTGAAAAATAGGGATCCAAAATTTTGTTTTCAGATTTTGATGCAGATTTATGGAGAATCTTTCCAGCAATCGTTTGAGGTATTTCGCTGGACGATTGGATGAAAATTGGCCAAGATATAGCCTTCGCAGTGGCCACATTTCCATACTCCACGGTTTCCCCACATTCTAAAGGGAGTCCCCTAGGAAAATTTGAAAAATAGGGATCCAAAATTTTGTTTTCAGATTTTGATGCAGATTTATGGAGAATCTTTCCAGCAATCGTTTGAGGTATTTCGCTGGACGATTGGATGAAAATTGGCCAAGATATAGCCTTCGCAGTGGCCACATTTCCATACTCCACGGTTTCCCCACATTCTAAAGGGAGTCCCCTAGGAAAATTTGAAAAATAGGGATCCAAAATTTTGTTTTCAGATTTTGATGCAGATTTATGGAGAATCTTTCCAGCAATCGTTTGAGGTATTTCGCTGGACGATTGGATGAAAATTGGCCAAGATATAGCCTTCGCAGTGGCCACATTTCCATACTCCACGGTTTCCCCACATTCTAAAGGGAGTCCCCTAGGAAAATTTGAAAAATAGGGATCCAAAATTTTGTTTTCAGATTTTGATGCAGATTTATGGAGAATCTTTCCAGCAATCGTTTGAGGTATTTCGCTGGACGATTGGATGAAAATTGGCCAAGATATAGCCTTCGCAGTGGCCACATTTCCATACTCCACGGTTTCCCCACATTCTAAAGGGAGTCCCCTAGGAAAATTTGAAAAATAGGGATCCAAAATTTTGTTTTCAGATTTTGATGCAGATTTATGGAGAATCTTTCCAGCAATCGTTTGAGGTATTTCGCTGGACGATTGGATGAAAATTGGCCAAGATATAGCCTTCGCAGTGGCCACATTTCCATACTCCACGGTTTCCCCACATTCTAAAGGGAGTCCCCTAGGAAAATTTGAAAAATAGGGATCCAAAATTTTGTTTTCAGATTTTGATGCAGATTTATGGAGAATCTTTCCAGCAATCGTTTGAGGTATTTCGCTGGACGATTGGATGAAAATTGGCCAAGATATAGCCTTCGCAGTGGCCACATTTCCATACTCCACGGTTTCCCCACATTCTAAAGGGAGTCCCCTAGGAAAATTTGAAAAATAGGGATCCAAAATTTTGTTTCCAGATTGTGATGCAGATTTATGGAGAATCTTTCTAGAAATCGATAAAGGTGGTCCGCTTTAAAGGGGATCCCCTAGGAAAATTTGAAAAATAGGGATCAAAAATGTTGTCCCAAGATCTTGATGCAGACTTATGGAAAATCTTTCTAGAAATCTTTTAAGGTATTCCGCGCCCGGACCCGGTAAATACTAACAAAGATATAGACTTTGTAGGGGTACTAATTGAGTCCTTGAAGCTTACCTAACTCCCTTAATCTTTAGTTAATTCGTATAGTTCCATTTGGTGAAGAACTAAGTTCTATTTTAATATACAAACTTAACAATATCTTACGGCAGCTAACAAGAACTAGGCTTTTAAAATACGTATAAATAAACAAGTCAAAGACAATCGATTCATAACCAATGACTGGTGATCCGTAGCAGTCCGGAAGACTCGTTTTCTATAAATTCGCTCCGCTCGTAAACGATTTAAGCTTAGCTCCAGGCGATCACATGTTAATTTGGCCACTTTTTCGAATCCGTCTCACTTGAGAACCTTGGCGTAGTGCTGCTTGTGCCTGTACTTGATGCGCAAGACGCACCTGGTCGGCGAGGGGATGGGAATTAGGTGTGATCTCGTTTAATTAGCGCATTTGGGGCATTTGGAGAGGGGGCTTTCCTCGGCTTTCCCCCGAGGAACCAAAAGGTTCAAACTTACCCGATGAACACGAACGACAAGAGGTACAGGAACGAACTGACGAAGTTGAACAGACCCGGGTAGGTGGTAAGGGACCGTTTATATATAAAGGTGTACAGGGGGGCGGCGACTGTAATTAGCGGTAAAATGGTCAATAAATATAATTAAATGGCACTGGTACTGGCTCTGGCTCCACTCACCGAAAGGTGCGAACGACTGCAAAACATTTTTGATGGAAAAAATTTTACCTGCAAGAAAGAGTAAAGGGTTTCATTGCCATTTGTTACTTGCTTATAATAAAAAACAGCTGCTGGCTGTTACGTTCGTAAAGTAATACTCACCCAGATCCGAGGGCGGTACTATATTCGAAACAATTGTGCGACACATGGGTCCGGATATGGACCGGAAGACGCCCAGGGCCACGGAGAGGTACATATGCCAGGGCATGGTGGCGAAGCCCTTGGCAAGATTCTTAACAATCTCCGAAAAGAAGGCCAACAGGGCTAAAGTTACTACCGACAGTCGGAAAACCTGATAATGATAGAAATATATATCCTTTGAAGCACTTCTTCTACCCTTGCGAAGGACTCACCTTTCGGAGAATGAGGAACCCAATTAGGGCTCCAATCATGGGCACCAGATGGCTGACTGTCTCGAAGAAAGTGTAGTCCCGCACGGTCCAATGGAATTTTTCGCGAACAAACAAATACATGACGGTCATCACGCCATCTAATGTGATGTTCGAATAGGATTGACAAAATAATTAAACAATCGTGCTGCAGCCACTCACCGAAAACAAAAATGGACAGGAACATGGCCAGCGTGACGAGCCAGATGATGGCCCTGGCATTGTGCTCTCGCGGCTTGAAACAGGTGCTGATCATGTCCTTGATGTGAACGGTGCTGAACAGTCCGGCCTTTTCAACCCGCTCCTCCGCCTGCTTGCGCTGCTTCTCCTCCGCCTTCTGGGGCAGCCGCTCCACATACTTGGCCAGCAGATCCTCGTCGAAGCTCATCGCCGGCGTGGCCGGAGTGGGAAGCTCACAGGACACCGCACGGTTCTTCTCCAAGGGGCTGGGCTTCTGCGGCTGTTCGTCGCCCATGAAATTGGGCGGACAGTCGATGGCCACGCGATCCAGTTGCAGATCGCAGGCAGTTATTGGCACATCCTTCTCCTTGCCATCCTTGCCGCCATTGGCCAGCGCTGCGTTCTTGGCCTCCAGAGCCTGTCGGAAGTGCAGGCTCTCCGGAACAAAGAATATGATAAAGATCGTGGCAAAGGTCACTATACATCCGGATAATCCTATGGTGGCAGCCGACCCAGCCGCGGCATAAACGAAGCTGGAGAGCAAGGATCCGCTGGTCAGGCCTATGAAGAATAGTGACTCCATAAAGATCATGCGGTATGGCCGGGACTTGCAATCCGTAATATCCGAAATGAAGCAGAAGGCGGCCACCGAAAAGACGCAGTTGCCTCCGAGGAGAGAGTGGGGGACTGCCGCCAGGATGTACCACCAGGGATTGATGACATAATAGCTGGACAGTTCACAGATGGCAGCCATCATCAGAAACGACAATGAGAATCCTGCCAAAATTAGGAGAATCTTAATTTGAAGTTAAACATTCCAAGGTATTTAAAAGGTATGTCCGTAAAAGTTAACTGACCGAGAAACCATAAATTTAAAAAAACAGAAGTCTCACAAAAGGTAAAGTTTACACAATTGCATTGGAAATTACCCAACTTCATGGCTGTAAAATAATACCTATAGACATTAACTATTTCTAGTTATGTCAGAAGACTAAGCTTACCTATCATGGACACAGTTAGGAGAGGCTTTCGTCCATAGTGATCCGACCAGGATCCGATGAAAAGTCCACAGAACGCCGGAACGATGCTCTCCAGCAGAGTTCTGGTCAGAAAGAGATTAGCCACATAGGGCTGAACCTCCGTTTCAATGGCCTTTAAAAGGATAAAAGAAAAGTATTCAGGATCTATCCTCTTCGATAGAGAACCTTTTAAAACCCACATTTATTTCAGAACTGGCATTCTTCGAGTCCAACTGCTTGCAATCCGATTCGTTGTAGTGGAAAATCACGGTACACGTTTGATAGATGACTTGGTTGCGCTGGATAGTACCTGTCCGGAGAGTGGGTTAGTCCCTGGTTACGGTGGACTCCGATGGAGTGGGTCACAACTCACCCGAAAGTGTGTGCGAGAAGAGCAGCATGAAGACAACCGGTTCTACGTAAAACATATGAAATACTTTTTGCCATTGCAGATTTCGGAGCTTTTCCAGCGTAAACGCATTCGAGGCCTTCTCGACCATGTTCGCAGTGCTCGGTTATGGCCAAATTCTTGATTCCAATTCAATGTCTAACCGGCTTTTTGGGCGACCGTCGTCGGTCGGCGTCGTCTCTTGCGATCGAAGGCTGTGAGCGAGGTGGCCTTTTTATTGAGACATTGCAACACCTGTCACGTAACAACGATGGGAGAAAAGTCCACACTTCCGATCAGATCTATGGGCTACTAATGTATAATTCGAATATTATTCAAGCGATTTGATTGCGACGAGAAAACAATCACAACGACATCTAAAATCCAAACAACCCGATTCACGACGACGATCCACGATCCGGCTCGCAATTAGAGTTTCGTTCTCGAAATGAGCAGCTAGCGAAAAATCCGGGCTTTTATATAGAAAAATTGTATATCGAAAAGCAGTCGACAGTCATAGCGGCAGAGCCTCCAACAACTATGCAGTCGAGTCGAGCAGGTAGCCAGCCCAATACTGAGGGGGGAACAGTTGTTCTAGGGCCAAAAACAATAAGCTCGCATCGATTCAGGTGAAAATTCACCAGTGTATGTATTGGAAAATGTGTTGCAGGGAAACTGAAACCCGACTTTCTTCGCCCGCCTCCCATCTTCAAATAACAAAGATAAAAACAATAGATCTGGAGATGTTTTCTCAACAAGGCTTTACTTTTAATTAGCTCATTTCAGTTTTGATTTGAGATTATCACATTCAAAGCTATATATTTATTTTCTATTTATTATAAAATATTCAAAAACCTCAAGAGAGTGAACCTTTTCCATTACAATACTTTCAACTCAACAAACTATAGCTCAAAGTCTGGTGTTTATTTGTTTTCTTTTGCCACAAACTCGGAGAATGGCTTATTTTTGGATCGTGCAAATGAGTAGCACGAGCCAGACCCATGGGGAAAATGAAAAAAGGTTCAGATAGCACGTATATATTAGGCCCCCAAAAAAATCAGACATACATACATATATGTACATACTTCAATAAACTACAAATATTTCCATATAAAGTATGTAAGAATTAATGTTTACAACTTCACTAACAGAATCAAAAAATCTTAGATTTTTAATTCAACATTACATAATAAAGATTATCATATTTTTTTGTGTTAACTTTTTTTAATCATTTGAAAATTATTTTATATTAGTTTTAATTGGTCAAATGACAATTCATGCAACAGGGGTCTGATAGAATCCGAGTTAAATTCCAAAGGTTTCGTTCTGCTCTGTTGGGGCATTAAATTTGTGCGTAAATTGAGATTCATTTTTTGTTTAAAAGGCGCCCCGTCAAGCTTCCAGCCAAGGGTGTAAAAAACCTGGCGGCTAATTCAAAATTAGCAAGTGAAATTAGCATTTGTTTAAATCTGGAGTTAGCACCAATCATTGGTGATACACAGACGCATGCACATCCTTAATGTTTTTATAGATATTCCGCAAGATTTGTCAAGTGACTGCGCACACGCCTCGGCTTTGTCAGCAATATTGGCCCATATTCTTGTTAATGGGAAAATATTTCGATTTTAGTAATTAAGCTCCAGATGAGAGGGCTTTCCAATTCGCTGATCCAAAAATATGTATATATTTTTTCTATTTCTTAGGGCGCCAGAGAACGAGTATGCAAATTAGAAGTGAGGTATGGATGAGTGGCTTTAGCTTTCAGTGGACGGCGAGGCGAGGGAGTTCCCGGCACGGTACCATCTGTGTAATTGATATGCGAAAGTTGGCAATGACTGGCTGATTTTGGGGGTCTTCCATTCTGGTAGAAAATGGAATGGCTGATCACTTAAAAACCGGCTCATAGTACACTTGATTTTTCGACTTTTTATGCCAGACAATGCTGAAATGTAACTTTCATGTCATAATAGATTACCCAAATAGAAGTCAGTTACCTTACCACAACAAAATTATTTCTAGACCAAACAGACTGGCGCTCACAATATTAAAAATCCCCGGATCACTGTCCAGGGTGCGGGTATAGATGCCATAATAGAGACTAGACGATATGAGTGGGGAAAGTGTTTGCAAAACGCCAAGCAGGGCAAAGATTTTACCTTTACAGAGGAGAAAAAATCACAGAGTTGTGGAAAGAACAGAGAAACTTGTTGTCCAACTTGTACTTACCCCGCTCATCGGCTGGCAGCAGATTGGTGATCATTGTGCGACACATGGGATTCACCAGGGACTTGAACAAGCCCAGACCAATGGCCACATAGATCTGCCAACTGACCAGGGCGAAGGCTTTCATCAGGCTGCTGGTCGCGTGGCTGAGAATGGAGAGTAAGGCCAGCCAAAGTATCGTTGATTTGGTGCACTACGAATATCCACAAATCAGCAAAAGCATCTAGCTTTAATGGAGTATTTGAAAAAGCCCACCTTTCTCAAAGACCAGATGAAGATCACTCCGCCGGATCCAGCCACAGCTGGCACTAAAATGCTGACGGACTCGTATTCCGTAAACTGCTTCACGGACCAATGGAACTTGGCCCTCATAAACATGTAGAAAACCGAATTACTGCCATCTAATAAAATAAAACAGTAATATATTAACTATTTTTAGTCAATCTTAACTTTACCTGAAACAAAGGCTGTCAGTAGCAGAACCACCATTATAATTAGAACAATAGATCGGTTATTGTGCTCCCTTGGCTTCTGGCAGGTGCTCCACAAATCCTTCAGTAAGGAAACTAGTCCTCCTTGAGTAGATGAAGTGGTAGAGGTGCGATTTTCCGTGGGTAGGCTCTCTGGCAGAAGTGCAATCATAAGAAAAAGGGCCACAAAAATGGAAGCCGCGGAAATGCTGAAAACCATATAGGCATTGGTGGCTTCATAGACATATCCTGACGAAAAACTACCGAGAAGCAAGCCTACGTAGATGGCCAGTTCATAAGCAATCATCCTTTATAGATACAGAAAACAATTTATAATAGATTGAATCCTTTTGCGAATAATTTACCTGTAGGAACGTACTCTGCCCTCGGAGACATCGCCAATAAAGCAAACTGCTGCCACAGAGTAGGTGACACTGCTTCCCAAGAAGGAAAGGGGCACAATCGAAAGGACATACCACCAAGGACTCACTAACCCATGGTATTGTATAGCCATGTAAGCTATAACAGCGGAAATTAAGTACTGAATGCCATAACCTGTGAGAAGGATTAAATAAGATGAGTTTGGAGTTTCAGGACACAAGTTTTAAGGGTTTTTGGTTAACCCAACCTAGGAAGGAGCACATGAGCAGTGGCTTCCGTCCATATAGATCCGCCCAGGCTCCAGCAAAAAGGCCACAAAAGGCTGGAATAATACACTCCACCATTCGCATTACCAGAGTGACCCGAGCAGCATATGGCTGCACTTGCTCCTCAATTTTCTAAAACAATAATCAGAATTTAATTTATTTCTTTATTTGAAGAAATTGGGTTTCACCTTTGTCTCATTTGTGGGATTCTTGGTGCCCAATAACAAACACACACTATCCGGATAACGAAAACCAGCCGTGCAGCTTTGATAAATGATTTCATTTTTAAGAACAGTTGCTGGATTCCGGGGGAATCACCTGCAGTTAGAGATCATGTCCAGCTTAAATATTCTGATCAAACTTACACGAGAAGTTATAGGCAAAAAGCAGGATCAGAATCAAAGGCTCGAGAAGATAGATTCCCAATGGCTGTGAAATCGGCGTGGGTGGATCACCAGAAGATTCAATATTTGCTTTAATGGCTGGCGCGAAGGAGGCCAGGCTTCCTTCCACGGTGTCTAAACTGTTTGTGCTGCCTGACCCAGAATCCTGAAGCCCTGGGCGCCTTGCTTTGGCCACAAGCTTTTCGTGGGCATGCGGTTCCTCGTTCATCTCTGCCAACGGACTGACTATAAGATTTATTCATGCCTTGGACGAAAACGGAGGCAACTTCAGATAAAAGCGTGCTCTCTTTGAGGAATTTCCCTTCCTGATGTCATTTACATAAAGTATTCACTCCTTGAATGAACGCCAAGAACTGTCATTGTCAGAATTAAAAGATTGTTAGACTTTAGTTCCATGTTTATTCTTATAAATAGCATAATGTGTGAAACAAAACTTTAATATAAATTTTTATCTATTTTGATTTGTCAATATTGGGCACACACTGTATCTTAGTTGTGATCCCCGTACATGAGTCAACTTAGATTGCTCTTTCGCTCCAAGGGACTTTTTGTTGTTGAAACAACGTGCCTTATCTGAATAAAGACTTGAGTTGGGATTAAGCAATAGCATGCTCATTAATATGCATGTTGCGAAACGAATGGCAACTTAACGATTTTAATTGGTGATCAATTCATTTTATGAGGAGATAATTAATCAAAGTTTCTAAACTATAGTTACTTTTAAAAGTCATTCCTGAAAGTATTGGAGCGAAGTTTAAATGAGAAGGGGTTTCCCCGGTTCAAAAAAGGTTTGTAAGTGTGACCAGACTTTGAATGTTTTGGCAATATAAACTTTACATGCAAAAAATTGTTAATTAAAATAGGTTACAAATAAAGGAAGGATTTTAACGGATAATGTTTTCTTATTATATAGTTAAGATAATTAATTATAGCAACATAACAGCGCCCTATTTATTTTTAGTATTTTATGAGACCTTATCGATACTATCGATAAATAACGTATGCTCAATTTCCAGAGTGAGACCAGTTGGATCCGTTGACAGAAACGTCAGAAAACCAACACTATCCAAATTTAAAGCGTAGTTTGTCGTACAATCATCATGCGCGGACGCCCAGCTGCTGTTATTTCATATAATTAGTGAATTGGATATCGTGCGACAAATAGACAGACTGCAATTTGGATTTTGGCAAACAAATCAGAACGCAACCCGAGGAACAGTAGCGATTTCCACACACCACGTAACATGTGCACACCAATGCGTGCGTGCGTGTGAGTGAGTGTCAAAAAAAAAAATAAGAAAAAGAAAAACAGAAAAAATGACAGCAGAGACCAAAGCAACAAACGCAGAAGAAACTCAAACAACATAGTACATAGTATTGGCAGCCAGCTGTGCGAGGTCGTGGGCCCCCTCCCGAAAAAATCAACAAAATTTTGATAAAATTTTCTGTTTTCTACCGTTTCTGGCCGAGAACAGGATACCCAGCCGAAATCGTTCTCAAAATTTTTTTTGTTGACTTGTAACCAATTTTGGATTTTCGATTGAATCGAGCGTGTTATGAACATTCTAAAACCAGCCAAGCTCAAGTGCATCGTCTTAAACCAACTGCGTCACACTTGGACGTTTCTATTGTTCGTGGTTGATCTGCTGCAGTGTATTATCCGAGCGCCACAGCCCACCACCAATAACCAGGAGCCAGGACTTCAATTTTTCAACAATAACAATAACAACAACAACAACGACCTGATCATGGACCAGGACTTGCCGGAGGAGGGTTTGGGCCAACCCGGGGACCAGCCCCCACAACCACAACAACAGCAGCAGCAACAACAACAACAGCAGCAGCAGGAACAGCATATGCAGGTGGAGGCACAGGAGGTAGTACCATTTGATCCAAGGGACTTTGTGGCCAGAATTCATGCCATTGCTGGAGCAGCCGAACCAATGGACGCAGCCAGCGACATTGACGAGGAGGAGGAGGAAGATGACGAGGATGTGGATGTGGACTATGGCGATACCGATTCTGATTCGGAGTTTGAGGAAATGTACTCGGACGAGTCGACCAGCAGTGATGAGCTGGAGGAGCAGAAGCAGCTCTCCAAGCAGATTGATGTCTTCCTCACGTCCGGCCAGCATCCGTCAGAGCTGCAGGGACCGCTGCCGTCGAAGCCCCAATATGCCTTCCAACCGCTGCGCCTGGTCAAGTGCCAGTACAGAGATAAGCACTTCCCCGGAGGATTCCCGCTGGCGCGCAGTGGCCATCGTATAATTGCCTCCAACTCGCATCTGTACTCGCTGGGTGGCTACAATCCTCGCAGCGCCCTGGTTGCCTCACGTCGCGGACGCTGCCTGCTGTTCCAGGAGCTGTGGAGCTTCAACTTTGCCACCAGCACCTGGAAGCTAGAACTGAATGCGGACAATGCCAGCAACATGCCCGTGGAGCTGGCCTCCAATGCGTTGACCATTCACAATAATGTGCTGATTGTGAGTATCTCGTAGATACTATATCTGAATCTCGAAGAGCGGTCGTGGCGGGGCTGCTGGGGGGTGTTGGGTAGACGAAAATAGATGAGCGAGTTTCATTGTCTATTGTGTGGGGTGTGTGTGTGTGTGTGTGTTGGTGTTGGTGTGGTTGTAGTAGTGCTAGTGTTTGTAGGAAAGCGAAACCATCAATTGCAAGGAAAACTTGTTTTTCGCTGTGAAATTGAACGGTGAAATGAGGAGAGAAATCGGCCAGCTGATCGGATGCAGATCTTGAGAGTATGAGAGCATGAGAGTGTGGAGGTATTCTGGGCAATGAAAATGGCCAGGGCCAATGCCACGCCCTACTCTCCGCCCCAGAGGCCCCCCTCCTGCTCTGCCTCAACCTCAACCTCCGCCTCTGCGTTTTGTTTATGCATTCTAAACACTCGAAATGTCAACCCAAACAGCTGCCCATGGCCATTGCCGTTCGCTGTTCGCTGTCCGCCACCTCCCATGCTCCTGCTCCCACCTCCACCTCCACCTTCCAACCTTCTCGCCCATTTTCCCCACTCTGCGCATGCCGTGCAACCCTCGTTTTTCCGTCGCTGGTTACTACGCAGTTGTTGTTTATGCTGCTGCATGCAACAACTTGTTTTCCAGCTTTCCCCCTACCTTTTTTCTCTCTGACTCTCTCGCTCGCTCGCTCCCTCTCCCTAGCCTTGGTGGAAAACTCAAAACATTGGACTTAACCCACCCAGCTGAGTGCGCGCGCTTTTTCCGATTTTTCTGTTTTTGGGAGGCCCACCAAACGGGAGCTGTTGGTGGCTGGCATTTTATGCTGGCTGCAGTGCCCTTCCCTCAGTGCATTCCACAATTAGCTATAATTTGATGACGAATCATGCCCGATACCAAGTCAGATGTTGTATACATACACAGAGAACCACACTGGAGACACATGTTTCCGCTTATCTGGGCTGCAGTTCTCACTGCAGCCTCCTCTTCCTCCTCCTCTCTTTTCTCGTACGTCTTTGTCCAAACTACATCCCCATACCCATCCCATCCCCCTAGGCGATGATAAGCTGACGTTCAAGTATCTGCTAATTGAATGCATCGGCAGCAATGTCAGGGGCGTAGCTACGATGACCCGCTTAACCCCCACTGCCTACGAAAATGTAAATAAATTAACTTTTTATTCTATTCCAGTCACATGGCGGCACTGGCTATCCTTTTGGGGAATCCTGTTCCAACGACTGCTATGTCTACCGCACGGCTAGTGCTGGCGCGACTCCTGGCGTGGAACGCCTGAAGGTCACCGGCGATCTGCCCACGGCCCAGTACGGTCCGGGAATTGTGATCCACAAGCACTACCTGTACACGATTGGCGGCACCACAGGATTCGATTATACGTGTGATGTTTACCGCCTGGATCTGCGCACCCGCATCTGGGAGAATGTGTATATTAGCCGTCCGGAAATGCGTGACGACCCGGATGGTCGCTATCGCCACGAGGTCGTCTACGATGGCAAGCACATCTATGTGCTGGGCGGAGGTACCTCCCATTCGGTCTACGACCTGCAGCGCATTCCTGCTTATAATCTGGAAGCGAATTGCTGGGATTACTTTGACACTCAACCGGATCGCCGTGCTTTCGACTTGGATGACGGTAACCGGGGCTATCCCAGGCCACGCAAGTGCTTCTCCTGTGTCCAGCACCAGTCCTCCAATGGTGACATCGAGGCCTTCATCACAGGCGGCTTACAGGTGAGTTAAAAAACAAGAAATTAAAAGAAAAATCCACTAATAACAAATTTCTAGGGCGACTTTTCAACATACTTCTCGGACATCTGGAAGCTGAATCTGCGCACCAAGCAATGGTTCCGCATCGTAACCGCCAGCTTGCCTCGCCCACTCTACTTCCATTCTGCAGCTCACTCGGATAATGGGTGCATGTACGTTTTCGGGGGCATCGAGTACAATGACAAGGAGATGCGCCGTCGCAACGATCTCTACAAGATGTGGATGACGGTGCCGAAGTTAAGCGAGATGTGCTGGGATGCCATCACCTATTATAACGATAACCTCGATACGTACGACAGGAAGTCTCTGCTCGGATCGGGAATACCGAAGCGTTTTGTGGATCGTCTGCCGCCCCAAAGACGGCGTCGATTGGACAAAAATATGCCGGATCCATCGATGATGATTTCGCTTTATTCCAATCCAAAACGTGCCCGCTCCACAACGCATTAAGGGCCTGTGCTCCCACCTGGCACCCACCCCGATCCGAAACCGATCCCCAGATGACCCAGATAATAAAGCGAGAATCCGTGGCGGGGAGCGGTGCTTCCTCACCCCGAATCAGTTTGAGTTACAGAACTTTACGTTACTATTGTTTAAAAGTTTTGTTTCACATGAGCGCGCGCTGTGATTGAATACGAAGGACATTTATAGTTATACACATATGTAATTTGATATTTCGTAGACTCTCGAATACCCATGTATCTTGATATTTCGAAGACTAGCGAATGCACATACATAGTAGGACACGGAAAGAGCAGGAGCAGAAGCAGGAGAAGCAGACATGTTTAGCATGTAAATACGATTGTAATTAAGTTTAGCTAGCGGAACAACAGCCAGAGACAGGCCATATGTACGTATGTATTCTAAACTTCAGCTATCAGATCAGCCAGCCAGCGCACCCCACCCACCACACCACACACTTTCTTCCAGTTGCCACACCAACACCATCACCCACACCCACACCCACATCCTCAGCACCTCAAGCCTAACTTAATACTCGAAATAAAACACGGCTATGAAACTGTTCACCCTTCCTAACTATTATCCCCCAGAACACCTCACTTCCACACTCCCCCATTCAGACGACGAACCAATTATTGAAGGCTACACCAAACAATGTCATATAGAGGTATATGTATTTTTGTCAAGTGTACATATTACTTAGCGGTAGTAATATTTAATTATCATAAGACTCTCCATCTTAAATGCGATATCATGTACCAATGCAGTGCGTACGGTACTGCCGGATTATATTACCCAAGACTAAATTTGGTTGAATCTAAGTTAATAAATAAATTTTTAATGCAAATTGTTCCTCTTGTTCACTATTGATAGTTTGGATAGTGTTGTACCATTCCCGGGCTGGTACAGATCATCGCTTTTGGGGCGCAGTTTGCCTCCTCTACCGATGACCTAGATTCTACCGAAAGCCATAACTCTGGAAGGGATGGGGCTAGTGGGCTGGCTTGGCTGACTTGGCTGACTCATGCGCAATTTGCAGTCGCTGTGGCAAATTGCACCCTGCCTCTGCCATTATTTTCGGCCAACTGCGTAGAACCCAATGCCAAAGTACAGGTATTCGGGCGATGAAGCGTTTCAAATTCGTGCCTGGTCTGGTATGGTCTGGCCTGGCCTGGTGGTGGTGGTTGCAAACAGCAAAAAACTGTTGCTGACCCCGGGGAGCACTGATGCATCGGATAATGGCACTGAGAGTGAGCGCATATTGAGTTGAGGGAGGGTTGAAGTGCATTTTTGCTGCGTAATAGGTCCGTGACCTGGTTTTCCACGATGACGTCACATACAAGTACGCCTTAACATTTGCGACATGGAGTGGAGATAAAGATGAGAGCTCTGGAAAACCGGAAATAGTGGGTGGAAATCTAATGGATAAAAAATGGAATTATCTAAATTGCTTCTGAAAATATTAAATTAGAAAATGTCAACTGTTAGGCTACTTAATGTTTATATTAAAGATTCTTAGTTTTATATATTTAATTTCAGATTCATAGAAAAATATAAATATTAATCTAAATCTGTACATAAATCTTAAAAATAAAAAAGAAATCTTTGCCGAAACCCGGGATTGAACCGGGGACCTTTAGATCTTCAGTCTAACGCTCTCCCAACTGAGCTATTTCGGCAGTTGAAAATAGCTGCCTGATAATCCCCACTTATTGGGGGGTTCAAAAATCGTATAATACTATATATAATATTATACAGATTTTGACAATTTGTTGTTTGTTAAAAATAAACATGTGTTTTTTTAGTTTTTAGTTTTTAATTCTTAAAAAAGTACTTGGAAAACATGGATGAATTTTTGAAAGTTACGGGTGTGAAGGTTCAAAATTTGACGTTAAATTGGACCACAGACTTAGAATATAATATGCTAATTATGGCTTTTTTAATAATCAAGACGAAAAACAAAAAACCTACTTAGTGCAATAAATTATTTATTTTTAAACGATTTTTTGCTTTTTAAATATATTATACTTAATTTTGGTAATTTCCATTGGCTACTATGGACTCCCTTTATTGGAAACTGATATTCTTAAGTTCAAAGAGTGTACTTTAGATTTTAAAGCTTAGAATCAAACAAATAACCAAATTAAATTCAAATAAACGTCAGTTTTGGCGCCATAGGGTTGCCATTCGCCCCACATCGAGTTTTCCTTATCAGCTGATGATGGTGGCTCTGGGATTGTCAAAGGCGTAGTTGTTTTGTTATTTTTTATATTTTCCACCTTAAACTTATAATAAAATGCTGAAACCAAAGGCTCTAACTCAGGTTCTAAGCCAGGCCAACACCGGTGGCGTGGAAAACACTCTGTAAGTCATCGTAGTACCCCATTCAAGCACTGATACTAAGATTTTCCGACAACTCCCACAGGTTACTAAGCCAGGAGGGTGCTCTTCTGGCATACTCGGGCTATGGCGACAAGGATGCCCGGATCACGGCTGCCATAGCGAGTAACATATGGGCCGCCTACGAGAAGCATGGTCGGAACGCCTTTCGCGAGGATCGACTGACTTTCGTGCTGATTGACTGCGAAAATGGTCATGTGGCCATCACCCAGGTGAGAGGATCATTTGCTGGAGTAGCTACTGGCAGTACATTTTCTTCCCTATCCCTCAGGTGGCCAGTGTGTTGCTGTGCCTGTATGCCAAGCAGAACGTGGGACTGGGTCTGCTGAAACAGAAGGCCATGTCTCTGGCCGCCTATCTGGAGCGACCTCTGAAACAGATCTCGGCCTCGTAAAGATTACGGTTAGAATCTTAAGGAAGTTGGCGAACTGAATAAGCTAATAAGTGTAATGCATTAATAAGAAATTAAATATGTGACTAGTACTTCGGATAATCTTTATTTTCCATCTCCGAGGCATCTGTAAGCTACTGACATCTGGATTGAAGATTTAAACAAAAACTATGTCTTGAGCTACATATTTTATTAGCCTTTCGGGTAGAGGGAGGTCAGGTTTATTTCTCTGCAAGATTTGCTCCATAAGATACACAAAGTTGACGAGAAAATGGGATACAAAGTAATTTGTCTTAAATACTATATTGTTGGACTTCTGCTGGCTTATTCGATGGCGTACTGCTTCAGGGTGCGGTCCATGCTGGTGGAGGCGAGATACTGAGCATGCTTTCCAAATCGTACGCCCGTTGCCAGGGCTGTGTGGTCGTTGAAGACCTTCAGGTCCTGCCACTGCTTGCACTGGTAAACCCTGTGTAGAAAAATCAAAAATAATATGAGTATCTTGGCAACCAAATAAACAAAATCAGTAAAGGAATCTTTTTCCTTAAGTACTCTTCAAAATGCGAAGAAAAGTCTACCGTGAATATGAAAGTAATTATTTAATATTTAAACTAGAATGGTAGACCTAACTAACTCTATATTTTATAGATTTTGTGCGACCCAAGACCCATGTGGAACCAGAACCTCCCAAGCCAATCAACTTATCCATTGAGGACTTTAATGCGGTAGGAAGAGAGTTTTGTATTTAATCCTTTCTTGAATTAAAATTAAATCTTTCCTAAAGCGCGGTGAAATCGCCAATCCGCGTGCTCCCTGCGTGGTGACCACCATCGATCCCGATTATATTAAAGATGCCAGCCTCCAGAGATTGGCCAGAAAGTTTCGCATGAAAACGTAAGTCGCAGGAAATATTTAACGAATCTTCAAATCTATTGCCTTTCCAGAGACATCCTCCTGCTTCGAGACATCACTCGCAACCGCTTCATGTACTATGCCACCCAGGAACTATTCCTTGACAGAAAACGGGAAAAGGAACAGCAGGACCAGCTGTATGAGAAGGCGGAGGAGTTCCACAAGTTCGCCGAGGACTCATTGAAGAAAATGGAAGCGGAGGAGTTTAAGAAAATGCTGGAGGCCCAGGAGAAGCTGAAGAAACTCAAGGAGAGCAAGTTGGCCGAGGAGCTGAACGAGGTGAAGCTGGAGCATCAGCGTGTCCTGATGGAGGTGCAGGAAGTCTACGGCCGCTTCCAGTATTTGCTCAAGCTGATCAGCTACTTTGACGACACGGTGGAGGAGGATCAGACGGATGGGAGCGAGGGGGCAGACCACCTGGTCATGCCAAAGGAAATAGTGGCCATGGTGATAACTGAGAGAAATCCAGCTGGGATGGAGCAGGTGCGTCAAGTGCAGGAGTACATGGAGAAGGTGGTGCGGCCCTATCTGGCCAAGCGAAACCACCTCAACGCCGACATCTGGATTCGGGGCTACGAGCGCAATCGCCTGAAGGTTTCCAACTACAACAGGCGCTTCACGCAGCTGGCTATCCTGAACCACATCGTGGACATACTCCACAACAAGACCCAGAAGACCTATGACCGCCAGGTGACGGCCAATGTGTTTCTCAAGGACCCGGAGTTCCTGCGACGACGTGTGGCTGCCCTTCAAGATCGGGCCAAGGGACTACTGGATGACTTTGAGAACAAATACTGCAAGGAGTAATTTGGGAAGTCTGTTTATAAAATTTGTGATAATTTTATCCTTTCCCTTTCCAGCAAACTAAACATAAAGCTCAACAGCATTGTTCCAGTGATCCTCAAGCACATTCAAAACAAGGTCCAGCCGGAGCAGCAAAGGAAGGAAGCGGAACAACCGCCCAAACCACCGAAGCAGCCAACCAAGAAGTCCTCAAAGCAATGGCGCACGCTAGATGATGTCCAGGGTACACCGCCGCCACCAAAAGGTGTCTACGAAGATGAGCAGGACACTACTCTGGCCAAAGTGGAGAAGATTCAAGCTAATGTTCTGGTAAGTATGACTTAGTATTTTCTAGAGAAGATTTTATGAAATATGGTCCGCTACAGGAGCTCCTGGCTAAGCTAGACCGTGTTGAACCCAACGAGCTGCGCAGAGTGGAGGCTCAGGTTCGTCGCCGCATGGCAGCGGACAAGGAACTGTCCCGCCGTGCTCTGGTCAAGCAGAATCGTCTGAACAACTGGATGGAGCACTTCAAGAAGCACCATCGCTTGCAGGTGGAACAGCGACGTAAAAACAAAGTTTAAGTCTTAATTAATAAAGTTAAAAGTTAAAACACATCTCTCACCTGACATCGGTGCCAGCAATCGCCAAGTAGGTGCCGCTCTGGTCGAAGCACAGATCCTTGACTTCGTAGCCGTCGTCCAATTGGATTGTCTTGAAGTTCTTCAGCTTCCGCAGATCCCACAGCTTGACACAGGCATCATCCGCGGCCGTGGCCAGATAGTAACCGTTTTCCGAGAAGGAGATGGCCGAAATGGGACCAGTATGCCCGGGGAAGTTGGCCACGTTGCTCTGCTCCTTCAAATCCCAGATTTTTACTTGGGAATCCACAGTGCCGGTACCAAAAATCAAGCCGTCAGGATGGAATTGAGCCGTCGTTAGCCCGACCTCGGCTGTGTCGATTACTTTGGTGAGCAGGCGACCTGTACGGATGTCAGAGAAAGCCCAGTGCTTGTCCGAGGAGGTGGACAGCAAGTAGTCGCCCGTGGGGTGCAGTGACAGTCCTGTGACAGGACCTTCGTGGCAGCGCAGTAGCAGTTGCGTCTGCGAGGTAGGCACGTGCCAGATGCGAATGTTCATGTCGGGCGATCCCGTGATGACGGTGTCCTCGTTCGGATGGTAGATGACTTTGGTGATCTTCTTGGTGTGCCCCTTAAGGATGGCCACCACCTGCTCGGTGTCCTTGTTGAACACGGTGGCGTTCTTGTCGTTTCCGCCAGTCAGAATCTTGCTGTGATCCGCGCTATTGATGTCCAGAGCCAGGATGCCGGGAACCGAGGCCGAGTGCAGGCCGGGATGCGAGGCCGTTGTGAGGAAGCTCTTCACCTGGTCCGGCGTCACTAGGTCCTCGGGAACAGTACGTCCCCGTTTCTTTCGCTCCTGCGTCAGCACCGTAGCCTTGTCCTGCAGCTTCTGTATGACCTCGGCGCTCATGCCAGCCTGCTCCATGGGATGGGCAGCTGTACCGCCAGCCTCGGTAGCCAAAGCCGGTTGTGGAATTGCCGTCGGTGCACTGACAATACCGGCCTGGGGCTTCAGCGTGGCCAGGGCCTCGCGAGCAGCGGCCACCTCCTTGTTGAGACGCGCAATCACTCGGCAGGCGGCATCGTGTTGGTACAGGGCGTGAGACAGCTCCTGGCGCGTCGTCTGCAACTGCTGGCGTTGTGTGAACGAGTGTATCATCAGCGCATCCCACTCGTCCTGCATTGTTTTTAGAGTTGCCGGTATACTGGTGGCGCTTGGCGGCTTTGGCTTCACCACCGCCGGTGTCTTGATCTCAATCAGCTCCTCCACCTTAAGCTCTTTGCCGCTTATGGGGTCGCAGCCATTCTCTAGGAGATACTTCTCAATCACCCTCTTCTCGAAGACGGCTCCCGAATACGGAGACACCACGGGCGTCTCTGGGACTTCGTTTGTAACTGGATGGGAAAGAAGTGGTTTCGTAAGTAAGAATTGGTGAAAACATACATCACTACTTACGTGCGCAGACCAAAGCCATATCTGTTTGTGTTTCTGTCGTCTGGCGCGTATTTTGGTTAGTAATATAAATGTTTTACACGTTTTTCCCGAACCAAGCGCAAAATTGTCGGCAAACGTCTTCTTCTTCTGTGCAACTCACCGCGGTGGCAGCCACCAAAAATACTGCGAGAGTTTTGGTATTTTTTGTTGGTATTTCTTGGACTGGCACCTTCTGAAAATGGGATGGCAACCCTATCACGTTGGGCTCTGTTATTTAATTTACAATTTTTAGCTTAAGACCCCGATACTCGCCATTGGAAGCTTGCTGATATGCTGAAAAGCCTTGTAGGACGGCGGCTGGCTAGCCAGTTGCTTAAAGGATGTGCCGCACCAGTGCGACATGCATCAGAATCCGCTGGCCGGGTCAATCCTTTTGCCGGTTCGGAGGAGCCTCCAAAGAAGTTCGTCAATCCCTTTGGCCAGCCATCAACTGAGACGTTCACTGAACCGGTGGTAACCGAGTCCAAAGAGGAGCGGGAGAAGCGACTAAAGGTGCTCCAACTGGAGGCGGACATAGCCCATCAGGAGGGCCGACGAGTCCCGGCGCTGGAGTTTTTCCAGGACCATCACTGGGAGCACGTGCTGACACTGCCATCCAGGTCGGCACGCATCAAGTACTTCGCCTTTCTCTGGCAGATTGAAATGAAGAAGCAGTCGGAGCAGCGGAAGAAGGTCCTAAAGGCGGAGGAAACAGAGAGGAGAGTAGCCGAGATAAAGAAGGAGCGGGAGGAGAACACGCACATCATCTACGGGCTCGGGCATACTTCCATGTTCCTGCGCATCTACGACACTACCATTAATCACTGGCAGAACAATCGCCTCACCAGGGCCATGCAGTTCGCGCCCAAGATGGTATTGGACTGCTCCTACGACGAGCACATGAACAACCGGGAAGCCTCCTATGCTGCCAAGCAACTAATGTACTGCTTTGCGGAGAACCGACAGAATGATGAGCCATTTGACCTGCACTACTGCAATGCCCACATGGCGGGCAGGTGTATGCAGAATCTCAAGCGCTTCATCCCTCCCATGCTGAATCCAGAGTTTCCGATAAACATTCATGAAAAGTGCTTCACAGAGCTGTTTCCAAAGAAGAACTTAGTCTACCTTACACCCCACTGCCGCGAGGACTTGGTCACCTACGACCCCGATGACATCTACATAGTGGGAGCCATGGTAGATACGGTGAACAACGAGCCCCTGTCGCTGGCCAAGGCGAAGCGGATGGGTCTGCGCATGGCGCGATTGCCCCTGGACCGCTACCTGCAGTGGGGATCAGGCTCAGGGAAGTCGCTCACTCTCAACCAGATGATCAACATCATGCTGGACCTGAAGAAAACCAACGACTGGGACACGGCTTTGAAGCATGTGCCTCGCCGCAAAGTGGTTGAATGGGATGAGCAGCGGCGAAATGAAAAGGATCGGTGGGCTGTGGGTACGCGGGCTAGAAAGCTGAATGTGCGGATAGATCATCTTCTGGACTATGAGGAGGACCGTCGGAAGGTATCCTCCTTTGCCACACCAAAGAAGGTGCGACAACGTACCGAGGGAATGGAGTTTAAGCTGGACACCTGGGCCACCGGGAAACAGCAAAAAACACAAAGACAAAATTAACGTTACCTGTTTTATTCAATAAATTGAAAAATAATTTTGTTTTATTAGGAGCAGTATTCATTCTCTAGTCGAAGAAATTCTTCCAGATCGGGATCGTCAGAAGGAACTACACTGGTCTTAATATCGCTAGTATCCTCCGTCTTAACTGGGCTTTCCAATTCTTTTTCAGGCTCTTCCTTTTCCTTAACCGGGTTTACTAATACTTTGATTCTTTCTTCAAAAGCTTTGTTCTTCAATTTAGTCTTCCCCAGGTTGTTGGGATCCTTCTTCATTTGTTGTTCCAGATCCTTTTGCTTCCTCTTCATTTTTTCCAATTTTTCCATACTTGTTTCATAACGATCACCAAATTCGTCGATAGGAGTTTCTACTTCTTCGATTTTTCCCTCAGAAGCGATCTTCTGCTGAATATTTACGTGTTCTTTGTCTTCTTTATTTGGATTTAGTTTGGTGTCATCTTCTAGCTCATAATCCTCAGGAGGCTCCTCGCTGCAACACTTACATTTCTTCTCCTCGCAGGAACACTTATGGTTCTTCTTGTTTTCCTCCTCGCAGGAACACTTATCTTTATTCTTTTTTTTATCAGCCTTATCCTTCTCAGATAACTCTTCGTTATCTTCCTCCTCCTGATCCTCCTCATCCTTCATCTCCTCTTCAACCTCCTCCTCCTCATCAGCATCGTTGCCGTCATCCAAAAGAGGTTTCCTGTATCTGAGAACCTGGTTCTTGCTATTTATGGCATTATAATTGACAACCGGCTTGAGTCCTGACTCTTTCAAATACTTCTTGGCATCCGACTCGTAGTTCTTTACCATATCCTTGCGATTAACGGTCATTTGCATAGTTTCCAGGATGAACAGGCCCTGCGGCTTCAGAGTCCTTGTGAAGACCGACTTTTTCAGGAAGACATTGTAGTTGTAAGCCACGAAGATAATATCGAACATGCTGTTCCATTGCTCTTCGCCCGACTGCATCTGCGGGATTACCACTGATGACAAGTAGTGAACCGTGACACCAGGTACCTTGATCCAGGGACGATGGTAGCTGGCCGTGCTACTGATATCCTCTTCCTGCTGGTGGCTCAATAGCGGCGTCATCAGTAATTGAACAGATCCGTAGCGCCGGGATCGGGTGGCATCGTGCTCGTATGGCTCTTGGGTTTGCAGTTCGTGGAAGAATTCAAGGAGATTACGCTCGGTTATATCGGTGGCCCGGTAGTCGTTTTCCCCGTGCGCCGAGTGATGCATCCGCTCCTCGGCAGTGCGCAATCCGTAGCCACAAAAGGGACCCGTCTGGATGTCGCCCACATAGCCGCGATGCTTGAAGTCAGTGCCATTCTGGACCAATCCGGCGCAGAAGGTTTTGTTTGGCTTGCAGTGCTCGTACTCTGGAAATACGAAAGCCACGCCGGACTCCCGCCAGTAACGATACTCCTGCGAGCAGATCTGCTGGCCACCGCGATCCTTGAGAGTCATGTTCAAGTCCCAGTCGAAGACTCCGTTCCGGTGGTCGTAGCGAGTGCCCAAGAGAGCTCTTCCGCGCTGCTCCCAGTACTCTGTTATGTTGTAGATATGTCGGGGTACTGGTTGCCAGAAATTGAAGGCCATCGACAGGCCATCGCGCTCCCTGTACTTTAAGAACTGGATATTCAGTATGGGTGCCAGGCTCTGGAGTTCGTCTTCGTCTGCGACCATTTTCATGAAAGTGCGCCCTTTGGCAGCCATGTAGGAATTAGTGCTTGGACGGATCATGGTGTTCCCATACAGATCCATGTACAGATGCGCTTTGCTAACGAGATTGAAGGAGGAGGGATCCTCCAGGGCCACAGCCAAGAGCATCATGTGCCGGGCAACTATTTCGATGCTTCCCTCCACGATATAGATGTGGATGTCAGGCTTCATCCGATGCGTATACCGTTTGGCCAGAGTACGGATCACATGACGAGCATCGGTTTCCCCAAGGAGCAGAATGTTTAGTGTTTTTGGGGACGCTGGTCCATCTCCGCCACCTTTACTCTCATCTTCACCGTCGACGTCATTGATCCTGAAGGCCTTCAGGTATTCGTCGTACAAGTCCAAAGCCGAGCTGAGTCCCCAAAACATTTCCTCAGTCTATAGTAGTTAAGTGTTGTGCTTCCAGTGGCAGTTTCGTTTAAAATATAAATATTTCTCCCTTTTAGAGAGCTAAGTTTTGTCGGTTTTTATTTGATTGAAGTTAGTTGCCAGGACTACTTGTTGTCGTCATCGGCGTTGTCCTGGCAACGTCTTGCCCGCTCAGCTCATTTGCTTGCATCCGTTGCGGGGATTAGGGAACTGTGGCAGCCATAACGGAAATTGCTTTTCGATATCAGTGGCCTGCAACGGGCGCTGGACAAATGTCTCATCCTGCGCTGGTGTTTGCAAACTATCCTGCCAGCAGGAGGATGCTGGGAGGAGGTCTGGGAAGGCCAGGCGCGCTCTGGATAATGCATTATTCAGAGTTGGATGTTGGCTTTCAGCTGATTGGCAAGGAAAGGAGCAACTATATCGGGGATTGCTCTTGGATGCATAATTGTAAAATTTTAAAAAGAAACGGGGATGGCTCATGAGGGATTCAAAGATGCGTCCATCTCAAGGAGTGCTTATGAATTATAAGACATAGCTTTGCAATAATTTAATATTAAGGAGCTCCTAACCACTTTGTATTCGAGTAAAAAATTTGCTAATTTTTCAAAGTTTCTGGGCAAGATAAGCGATAATGCTTGTAGTTTCTGGAGTGATTTCTTTTTTATTGGTCGCTTGAGGCAGAATTGTTGGTCGGTGGAATTATTTCAGGGCCCGCGGCAAATAGCTCACTTAATCCAAACAAGAGACTTTGTCTGCGCAGTGCTGTTTAGTTTTTATATTCAGTAGCTCAGTTTTGTGTCTTTTTTTCCTCGTCTACTTGTCTAAGTTACTTTGGCTTGACAATGCCAGAAAGTTCCTAATACATGGTTAAGTCCTTGCCATAAAGTTTCCAGCCAGTTCGGGATGCCTTTCAAATGCTTCTCAGTTCTTCTCGTTATACGCTGCGTTTGCGTGATTTCATGATGATAGCCAGGCAACGAGACTGGGACCAGCAGCAGCATTTTTGGAATCTGTTCGGATGTGCCTAAGTGATGGCTTAAGCGACATAAACTGAGAGAAATTATACTACTTTAACTTAAATAAATAATACATAAATATTGTTTATAGTTAATATATAAAGAGGCTTTAGAGTGGAAAAATCTTTTCACGAAAAATTAGTAAGAGTCTATCGTACATTTATTTTTTTGCTGTGCATCTGGATACCAGGAGACGGGGACCTGCACATTAGAAGCATTTTGGGCTTTGTATTCGGCTGCAATTATGCCAACTCCGGGCACGAAAAATCCATTCAGGCGGGAAAGTATGATGAGGAGGCATTTCCCGGGGCCTTCGTCGTCAGCGTTAGCATTTCTCAGAATTTTCTTTCTTTTTTTTTTGGCTTTAGGCTTCTGGCCGGAGGCGAGTACGGACTGCTGCCATTAAATTTCTCCCACAAAAAAAACCCCCCACAAAAAAAAATCTTTCAAAGCTGATTCTTCGGCCTAAGTGGAGCATCCACTTGATTTGTCTGCGGTTCACTGGATTCAATTCATCAGAGGTCTGCCCTCTGCCTTTCCACGGCTTCCGTCTTTGCCCTTTTGGCCCCGGCCCCGGTCCCGGCCTCGGTTACTTTTCCCAATTTCTGTTTTTCGGGGCCGGGAACAAAAGTAATTAGAGAGCTAGGCTGGAAAAGGGTTGACCCAGGCTCAGTATTTTTTCATCAGCCAGACTGTGTAGAGCTCATTAAACAGCTGCTGCAGTTGTAAGCGAGTGAATCACAATCGATCAACGGATGAGATGTGTATGGGGGTAACCTTCCTTATTGTGGAACTGTGTCAATGGTTACGGACCTGACCCACACATCTATGCATGCTCTATATGGTATATAGTATGCCAGCAACCGCCCACTCTTATCGGGAGCATTCATTGTCGATGCTTTCCGCAAACTTTTCTCATTAGACAGTGCAAACAAAATGGCTGCGTCTGCGGTTTAGCCAACCACCACCCCAGACCATTCTAGACCATCCCAGACCACCCCAGACCATCCCAGACCACCTCAAACCACCCAAAAAACCACCCACTTATCCATCCGAGCTACTACTCCTACGGATGCCTCATGCTGATGTGGACGCTTTTGGCTTTTGTTTGACATTGGCTTGGCAAATGGTGTCATAATGGCCACAGAACTGCAAACAAACAATGCCAGTCGACAGCGGGACAGATGGGCCAAATAATGAAGAGTGGAGGCGTCGAAATCCTTGCATAATGAAACCAGGACGAAACTGAATTAATTGGTGCCGTCAACTCGGTGCATGTGTCTCCGGTCGAACCTTGACACTTTACCCCATTAATTATGATTTCTGGGAAAGAATTAAGGAAATGGGAAATATTACTATAGGTAGTAGAGTTCTAAGGACCTTTAACAGCAGCTTCCATCGTTAAAATTAAACCTCTTGAAGGCCTCTCCCCACATAGCCCCCCAGAAAAAGTCATTTAGTGGGTTTTGCTGTTTCTGCAATAAAGTTGAATTTAATTTCGTTTTAATAGACATAGACAGGGTGTACATTTAGCTGTTTATGCATTAAGTAACCATATCCGTATCCGGTTATACTTCCGTCTTAGCCTGTGCTATCCTTTCGTGCCGTGTCCTTATCCTGGCTTCCAGATGCATAGTTCCTCGGGAGATGCTCGTGGTTTTCAGCTACAGTGGTGGCGACTAAGTACACTACACTACATAGACATTAATTGCTTAGTTTAACAAAGTTTCACTTGTGGCATGCATTTTGAAATATCCAGTGTAGAAATATCATTTTTTTTGTATTTATTTTTTTGAGTGTATGTTTTTTTTTTAGGTTTTTCGTTCCAGGCAAGAACCTCTGATTGTCAGAAAGTTATTGAAATTACATCCGAGGGAAGTGCAAGCCCGCGTGACCCGAAAAAGTGCGTCCAGAAATGAGGTCCGGGTTATTATAATACTAATTCTACAGCGCAAGTGGATGGGACTTAGACGGGACCTTAATATATACACATTTTCTTAAGTATTAATTTTAGTTTTTTAGGTTTTTGTGTTTCATCTTTTGTGTCTTGTGTGCTAGTGTCAGTGTCTTGTTGTTTTAAGCATAGTTACGCTTTTAGCCCCTCAGAGAGTTGTGTATTTGCATTTCTCATCTCGAACTGATTCTAAGTTTGCATTTTTGTGTCAATACAATCAACATTTAATACACAAAACACTCTACAACAATAAAATTTCTAAATTGGCTCTCTCTCTCTTAACTCCTATAATTCCTACAAAGTCTGAGACGGTGGTTTATCAGATTTAACTAAGTTATGTTTTTTCTTTTTTTTGTCTTTGGTTTCTAGAAGGGAGATTCGGGTTTCTAAACTACACACAGAAATGGGCGAGATTACCCAGCAGCCAAGCTCGATATGGGTATATAGTGTATGGGAAATGGGTTTAATTGTTACGCTACGCCTTACTGCCCATTTATTGCTTGCCATTTTGGATAGATACTCCGTTTAATTGCTGGATTGCCTCAGGGCTTATCCTTTGTGGTATCCTCCTCCTCCTGAAGCGAAATGATCTGCATAAATCGACACAAAAATCCGGAATTTCATTTAAAATTGTTGCCATGTTGTTGCTTCAGAGTCTGAGAGTGTCTATGTGGATAGATATTGAGTGTTTTTGTGTGTTTGTGTCACTAGACCATGCCACATGACACCGAATTACTAAACTATATATACGTGGCTGGCATCTACATTTCGCATCTAGTTCTCTAAGAGAAATTGCCGAAAATAAATGTTTTGTACTTGCACGAGACACATCAAAACTGAAGCTAGCAGCCTGCTTAAGCACTAACTGGCTCTAATGGCTTGGCTAAAAAGGATACAAAGTTCTCATACCTGATTACTTACTTACTTGACTGCATCCTGGCTGCCTCTGGTTGGTGCACTTCTGGAGTCTGGTGGGTGGGTGGTAGGTCTCTCTCTCTGTGTTATTTATTTTGGTTATAAACATATATATATGTCGCTTTTATTCTAAGTAGTTGCATGTAGAATTTTCAAAAGTGTGTCTTGTCTTTCAGCATTTGCACTTGAGGTATGCCTGTATACATATTCGAAAGGTATTTATGTGTTTTTCTCTAATTGTAAGCCCTAACTGATAATATATGGTCTTAGCCCCACTGAAAGAAATCGTCGAATTCGTCTAGAAACGATACACAAGAATCAGATATTCAAATAGCTTGTCAAAGTTTGCCAGATTGGGAGTAAGTCAATTTAGGGGTGCCGTACTGTGATTACATTCTATATATTTTTTTGGAGAGTGCTCTTATTGAGGAAATACTGTGCTCCGAGACAGGAGATACAATCTATTATCATGCCAATCGATTGGGGAATCTATCAGATATTCGGTTTTAGGTTATTCTTTGTGATTATTGGTTAATATTTATTCATGTTGCTGTTGCCGCTGTTGCTGCTGTTGCTGCAGTTTCTGGTTGCAGTTGCAGTTGCATTGGTTTATGGGAGCAATGAGCTGCGGGAACTGGTTTTCGAACTGTGGGCGGTGGCTGTTGGTTGGTTGGTTGGTTGATTGATTTGGTAGTAGTTGTGGTGGATAATTGGAATGGAAAATGGGAACTTCATTTTCATTTCAAATTTCAATTAGCAGCAGAATCGGGGCCAAAAACAGCATGGCATTTGCCAATTCGACAACAACTTTAAAAACGGAACGAGTACTTAAATATACAAAAAGGATATAGGTACACATCGAGAGAGAGAGAGTTAAAAGAGAAATATATATATATAGGCAGATTTGAAAAAATACATATAAAGTTTATATGTTAAGAGAACGAAAGCAGGTAACATTTTACAATTTAGGCTCCAGTAACAGCTTGGCCCTTTATCCTTTTCGATGTCCTGTGAGAGCAAAACATGCCTGAACTTAGAATAGAGCTGGGAGAACGAGCTGCTTACCTCACTGGACTGGTGGTATACTGTATACCGACTCCTGATCCCTGACCTCGCGCCCCCGGGATGCTCACTGGCAGCCAATTGATTGCTTTTAATTCGCTCAATTCATTACCGAGCTGGACTGGAGCTGGACTTTTGTTTGCTTATCGAGTTAATCGCGCTGCAAATTTATTGATTGCAGTTTCGCCATTGCACTGGCCAATTGCTAGCCCGGACGGGATGAGCACTTTATTTTCATAATGCCTCCATTGGCGCGGAATCCATTAAAATGGAAACCGAGCGATGATGGCTCTCCAGGAACGCACCACAAACCGAAATGTAATTAAAAAATCACCAAACCTTCAAATTCCATTATACATTGAAATATTTTCCAACACATTTGAGACAATTTTCATATCATATTTTTGCATTTTTTTCTGGCAAAAGGAGTTTCTGTCAGTGCACTTACCTGGTTTCAGCTTCTCACGGACCATTTGACCAAAAATAATTGGCTATAAAATTCAACAAGCAAGTCAAATACAAATAAAAGGAAACTTTTCGGTAATTTATTAAAATAAATATTTTAAAGTTCACTATTGGCAAACGACTACGGAGCACGGCCATAACTACGGATAAGGAGTGGTGTGCCAGAAAGTGGAGAAAAAAAGTGGTTGGGTGGTGCAGGGTAGTGGTGGTAACCACAGGCGTGGTTGTGTGGCTGTCATTGGTCCTGCGAGTCAGAGAGGAGGTGTCCTGTCATTGGGCCACACAGTCATTGCAATTGACCGCCGCATCGGGATGTTGGCTGTTATTCGAGTGCGAAGTCGCGGACTCGGACTGGGAGGAGGATTTGCGGCGCAGGAGACGCCAGCGTCGCTGCCAGAAGCTCTTCGAGAAGGCACTGCCCTTCTTGGCCAGACTCTGTTCTCCGCCGGCCACCTCGATGTGGCCGAAGGAGGCGCGACTCGACTGCGGATGCAGGATGAGATCCGTGCACAGCTGGCGGACATTACGGCTGTCGTAGTTCTCCACCAGGATGATGGGCGTGGGTCGGATCCGGTGCTGGGGATCTGGAGGATGCAGCCGAATGTGCGGCTCCAGAGACTGGCAGTTACGCTGGCGGCGCCACAAGTGCGACTTTAGACTGGGCCAGTGGAGCAGCTGGCGCAGAGAGATCCGCTGCGGGGACTCCGGACTGGGAATGCCCACCAGCAGATCCTTCACCAGATCCGGCGGCAACACCCTATCCGTACTCTGTTCGATGGTATGTCTGTGGTCGTATCTGGTACCTGAGTCCTGGTCCTCGTTCGGGTCCCGGTGGGAGTGGTGGGGGGAGTTCTGTGGTGGTGTGCTCACATAGAACTTGGCGCGGGTGGTGCGCGACACCCGCAGGCTGTTCGTCTTCCATGCATCGTGCAGGGATCGGATTCCGGGCAAGCGTGCAAGGAGGTGGATATGGTCGTAGGAGGCGGACAACATACCTGCGCGCTCGTCCTGGTACTCGTCGTCGTCCGAGGACTCGAGTCGGTCCTCCACCAGCGAGGTTTGCCGCGAAAGACCCTTTTCGGGTTCAGGTTTCAAATTGCACAGTTGGCACGTTGCATATTGCACGTTGCATGTTGCATGTTGCAAATTGGTGTATAAGCAAACAGAGACGAAGCGAAAATGAAAAGAAAGAAGACGGAAATGAAACGAAAATAAAACAAAATGGTGAGCGCATCTACTACGACTTTCAAATCATTACGTCACTAGTGGCAACGAACACGAAAGCGAACTTCATCTAAGGTCCTTTCTCCACATCCTTTATCTCTCTCGGCTTAAAGAGAGAGAGAGCCAGAGAGCGAGCGAGAGTTGAGACGGAGAAGGTCCTTAAACTTACCGCATTGTGACGTCGTCGCGGCGGAGATCTCTTGTTCCAGAGCGCCTCCAGCTGGTCGAAGTGCTGGGATTGGGCCAGGGCCGCCTGCTCCGGACCCAGGTTGGCCTGCGAGGCTCCCGTCTTGGTCTCGGCTATCTTCGAGATCTCCTCCATGCTGGCCGAGACACTGAATCGTCGCTTCAGTCGCTCATCCACCTGGGCCATCATCACGGAGGAGGTCAGGTGGCCGTACTTCTTCTGCCAGGTGTACGTGTCCAGGGAGACCTCCTTCTTCAGCAGTCTCTTCATTTGCCTTTTGGGTCCTTGAGGACGTAGATCTGAAAAACACATTATGAGAGTATTATGAGAGAGAATAGTACGATTCCCATCGAAACCTACCCTCCACATCCTTGCTGGGACCCGAATACGTCGGCAGCTTAACATATTGCGCCGGAGTGTTGTGCAAGCAGATCACGGGAAGATTGTAGCTGTCCACCAGCTGGACCAGGACCCGAGATACCTCCAGGCTTATGTCGAAATGGGTGAAGGGCACATGCATTTGCAGGGAGGTCAGGGCCAGACCGCGCTTTGTTTCCCAAACAATCAGGGTCTTGTCATCGCTGCCCGAGACGGCCGTAGATCCTTTAAATTAAGAAACTAAATTAAGGACGTCATTAATTCTTGTTTTATCTTACCATCCGCTGACACCTTGACGCCAATAACCGGACCCAAATGCCCGGCTAGTGTGTGAACCTCTTCGCCGGTCAGCAGATCCCAGAGTATGAGATTCGTGTCCTTGGAGCCAGACAGGACCTGGGTCTTGTTGGTCACCGAGACGGCCACGCAGGTCACCGCATCGCTGTGGCCCACCAGGACCTGGCTGAGCTTGCCGCCCGTTGCCTGCCACACCTTTAGAGACATATCCCTGGATCCTGTGATGATGTGGGCACTATCCGCACTGATCTCGAAGCAGGTGATCTCGTCCGAGTGCGAGACGGAGTACTTCTCGTCCTCCTGGGTGAGGGACCAGATCTTGAGGGTGTTGTCCCCGTTGGTGGAGGCGGCAAAGCGCATGTTGTTGGTGACGGCCAGGGTTTTGTAGGGTCCTTGGATGGTCTGCAGCAGGTTGCCGGAATCGGCCATCCAAACCAGCAGCAGCGAGTCACGATCCGTGGAGATGACTCGCAGGGAATCCATCAGGACCACCACCTTCACCACCGGAGCGACATGTCCTTTGAACGTATTGCTGATCTCGCCCAAGGCCATGTTCCAGATGAGCACCAAGCGGTCCTCGGAGCCGGTGGCCAGGAACTCCCCGTTGGGAGCGAACTTCAGGCAGGACACGCCGGCCGTGTGGCCATCTAGGGTGCATTGGTACTCCGGCGTATTGATGCGCATCAGGTGGACACTCCGTCCGGAGGCGATGGCCATTTGCTGGGAGTCCCTGGACAAGTCGAAGCAGGTAATGGGCGGCAGGGTCGTCGAGGGCGACCTCTGTGCCTGGGCGTGCCTCTTCAGGCTGCGCTTCCTCTTCGGATGCCGCGAGTAGGGATTCAAGTAGAGCTCCTCGTTGCGGAACGAGTAGAAGGTAATCTTGTTGCCACCCACCGTGACCAGGAAGTCATCATTGTCCATGGCGTGGACGGCGGTCACGGGTCCGGGATTAGGCGGCATCGATCGCACCAGTTTCCCGGAGTGCATGTCGTAGATAAGGGCCCGGGTATCCTCGCAGCCCACCACACACCGCTGACTATCCTTGCCAATCGAAATGGTTCGAATCTATGGAAACACAATAGTCTTAAAGTTCAGGGATTTGGCCAAAAGGATTTCCGTTCGAGTCACCTTTGACTTGTGTCCTTTCAGAGTGTGCAGCTCCTTGCCAGTTGCCAGTGTGCGAACATAAAGGGCATTATCCTCGCACAATGCCAAAAGGAAGACCTGCAAAAAATGAGCATATTTTTTAATGGGTTTAAGGATTTGCTGGCTTTCTAATTCCCAATAATGACCAAATATCCCGGCAATGGAAACAATTTCCTGGCCAAAACCGTATCGTAATATTAATAAATTGCATTCCACCTCTGCCATTTCTGCCATTTCAATTGAAAGGTCAACGCCCACAGGAAGAGGGCACTCTGGGGCGTGGCTCAGGGACTCAGAGGCCGAAGGGATGCAGGCCAAGGTGTAAGAAAGTTGATTTCCTTTTGCCATTCCTGCCCTGGCTAAGAATCCTGCCCAAGGGGCCGCTACTCGGCACGAACTGGAGTCCTTCCTATATGTATTCATGGCTGTGTGAAATTACATTTCAATTTGTGGAAGGGAAATTCGTTGTTGGCGGCATCTCAGAATCGTCTCCCATCGAAACGACGACGATGTCCTTGTTATCGCGAAACAATTTTTCCGCCAGCTTATAGGCAATTTTTCTTCAATTTTCGCCAGCACTTTTGTTTAATGTGTGAAATTGTATTTTATTATTGTCGGTTGCGGTGGAGGACACATCAGCTGCAGGAGAGCTGCTGATTCGAAGGAGTCCACGAAGGACAACGGTAACTGAATGCCTCGTCTGGTCTATCTTCACATTTTGGTTCCTGGGCTCTTCACTTTTTTGTTTGAAATGGGAGACTTGGGGAACACTTGGCGAAAAATGTGTGGGCTTTTCATTTAAAATATTTATAAAATTTCTATAATAAGGTCCTTATATTTAATGCAGGAGGGAGTGGGAGTATGTAGGAAGCTTAAGACATTTTTAAGGATTTCCTAGAAGTGTACTGGCAGGCATGTGTTATTCGAGAAGTGCTCCTTGAGCCCGGAGCCTGGCCGTCGGCTCTAGTGGCAGCTGCCATGGCACACCTTGAATTACAGTGGGCTCTTCCTGTTGTCTGTCTAGTGTGGATTCGCTGAAGCGAGCCAGATAGATGAGGAGCAAGGACTTAAGAAGCACGAGCCGAGTGGAAGCACGCATCAATTGCCAGAGTCCTCCGATGAGACTCTCTCATCTGGGATGGCTAAGGGGGAGGACACAAAACACTGTTGCCATTGACAAAGGACGACAACAATAATAGAGAGGCGGGAGTTGGATGGCTGGGAGCTGGTGGGTCCCAGGATGTCGCTATCTTGATATTATTTTGCGTGCCAAATTGCTGCTAAGTATGCAATACTTATTGATAGAGGCAGGCACGGATCCTTGCACACACACACTAGCTCCCTCCCATGGCATGTAATAGCTTTTGGTTTTTTGTCAAGCTGATTGACAACAAAGGATTTGGCGCGTAATGCCCGTCCCCTAGCTCGGAATCACTTATTAGAATTTCGTCCTGGTGCGTCCTGGATTTCAATATCGCCATGCGCATCTATTGTGTGTTTATTTTGGCTTTAAAAACTGTGCCACTTCGAGCTGGAATCTTTCACTTTCCACTCTCCGTTTTTGCAGAACTGTCGGTGTTCATGTTCCCTTAAATTGCGCTTTTCTTTATTGGTTTAGTTGGCATGCTTCACTCAAGTGGAATATCCTTAAAGCATTCGCCTCCCCTTTTTCCCCCACACTTGCCTTCTTTTTTTATTATTTTTCTTATATTTTTTCTGTGTTTGTGAGTGAGTGTGGGTGTGTGTGGCACAAGAATTTCCTTTAAAGCTTTTTAGCCGAGCACGATGAGCTTGGGGAAATCCCCTAAAGGACTCAACTTTTGTCTTTGAGAGAAGTTTGTTTCGTTGTTTCGTTTGGAAAGCCAGACACCCACAAACAAGCCCAGCAACTGTGTGCGATGCACTTGCCACAAGGAACATTTTTTTTTAAATTTAATCCCTTTTTCCAAATGAATAATATAGGATAAGAAAATAGGATAAAAACTCACCGAATTCCAGGAAATGTCAATGCGAAGCACTGGACTCGACATGTGCATGGTATTCAGTAGGCTGAAGTTCTCCAGGTTCCAGACACAAATGCTCCTGTCGTGACTGCCCGAGATGAGGACATCACAGGCTCCGGCCACCAGGATGCCAGTCACAGGACCTCGATGGTAGGTTATGCGATGTCTCTGAAAAACAAAAATATTTGTTCCAATTTATTACCTTTGTCGGGGAAAGCGCCGTAACTTGGACAGGTGTTTTTATGATCAACAATACTAATCGAAGGTACATTAATTATTAATCATTTCGGAAGGCATGGGAATGGAAAGGACATTACATAGCGTTAGTTCCAACCGGATGGCGTGACACATGTGCCTTGGCCGTCACTTCCTGTTCCCTTTCTGTTTGGCTCTGTTTGCCTCCCACACCGTGCCACATTTTGTATGCATTAAGTTAATTACCACCTAGCATGCAAAGTTGCCGCCAAAAGCCATGCCGAGAAATGCCAAAACTTTGATAAATTGCCCTGCCCGGACTTAAAAAAAAAAAAAGAGAGCGACGACATGAAAGGAAGTGCCGGCATGACGCGGCGTATACGTAATATTGTAATTAATTCAATAACAGCTCGTAATTGCAGGTGTGTGATGGGGCCAGGGCGAGATGGAAACTGTGCCACATCCGGTCACAATGTGTGTGTGCCTGTGTGTGTGTAACATGTTGCAAGTAATGTCTTGATTCGCGGAAGTTTCTACTGCTTCTCAATTTTTATTTTATTTTTTTGGGGGCTTGCAGCAGCCGAGTCAGCGAAATTGACTTTAAAATATGCCCGAGGGCAACCAAGTGGCAATAAATCTAATTTCTATATGTGTGTCAGCAGGACGAAGACGCCAAGGATGGGGAAGAGAACAAGGACACGGTACATAAGCCTACAGTATAAGAAAATTCTAGACTTTTATTATTTATAGTATTCTTAAAGACTCTTTAAAGTCTTCTACTTTTGTCTTTGTTTGTTAGATTAAGTAAGAAAATAATTGTCAACTCTTTAGTGCTATTAGTGTGGCCTCTATAGTATTTAATATGCAAACATTGCGCATTGTGGGTAATCACAGTTTAATGTGCGAGTCTCTGAAATATCAACTTAGTGTGACTTGTAGCGGAGGACGGAAGCGGAAAAGTAGGACAGGGTTCCGGCAGGGACCTCCACATGCTCCCAGCCACGCTTCATTTGCCATCCATGAGACGCGAAAACAGCCGCGAAATGTGTGCGCCCTCCTGCCACCTCCTGGTCCCAAAAACCATCCTGCCCCCACACACTCAACCTCTCAGCCCCCTCTATGCTCTTATGCTAAAAGCCATGTTCAACAAGCAAGGCACACATGTCGGCCAGATGGCAGATGGCAACAACAAACCAAAACCCACAGAACCCCGACCATCTACCATCTACAGTCTACCGCCTAACCCATACCCGCGATGACCATGCCTCCTGTTTGATGAAAGTATTTGCCTGGGCAGTCTGGATGGCTGGGTGGGTGGGTGTCTGATAGGTTGGATGGATGGTAAATATTCGGGTTATTCGGGCTACGAGAAATTATGCAAATGCATTTTGGTCTGTTTGATCTGGTTTTGTGGCGGGGCTTTGCAATTAGCTTCCCCAAATGCACTTTTTCCCAAATGCTTCCCAAACGGAACTCTCAAAAGAATTTAACCAAATAAATGGATGAAATTAAAAGGTACTCGTTGAGGTATTTTTGGAAAGAATAAACTTAAATGGATTCTTAAATCTTACCAATTTTCCACTGGCCAGGTCCGTAATGGCAATTGTTGCATCCTCGCTGCTGCTTATGATGAGTGTGTTATTGACGCCAGCTGCCACGCCGGTAATGGGAGCTGTGTGGGCGCTGGAAAGGATCACGAAGGAGTCGAGAAGGAGGTTTAGATAAATTGTGCCAGCAGAGATTTACAAATTACGCTCAAGGCGGAGAGCGCAGAAAAAATGGGGATAATGAAGAGATGCGAGTGCCATACACCATAAAAAAAGAACAGTATTATTATTTTTTATCATTATTTTTTAGTTAAAAAAAAATTTCAAGTTTCTACCACTTTTAAGCTTTTAATAAACTTTTATCTTTAAAATGCTACTATTTTTTTTGGAAAGTGTACTCACTTAATGTGCCCCAGACGCTCGCGGAGTGAGACGTGCCACACGAGTACGCTGTTATCCTCGGAGCCGGTCAGCAGCAACTCCTGCTCCGGTTGCGGCGCCACCAGAAGGCACGTGACTGCCGCAGTATGTCCTTTACCGCAAATGGAAATGTTCCAAAGAGAGAGGGAGAGAGAAACAAAGCTCGATTAGCTGACTTAATGGCAGGACATTACATCTACCCGCCCCGCACAGCCCCGCACCTACCCTTGAACGTGTGCTCCAGCGAATTGCTCATAATGTGCCACTGTTGCACGTCGCCGGAGTTGGTGGCCAGGATGAGATGCTGCTTCGAGGGGGCCAGGCATACGTCTCGAATGACTCCCGTCCCGGTGACGGTCATGGTGCGGATCTGTGAGGGCAGCGGCACGGGCAGCCAGCCGGTGAGCGGGACGAGTAACGGTACCGCATACCCATCACACCAGGCGGTGGCCGAGCGGACCGTCATGCTCAGCAGGGAGTTGTCGTCGTCGTCGTGCTCGCCGATCGGACGCAGCCAGGATATCAGCTGGGAGCCCAGTTGCATGGGGTCTCGGGTGAGGACATCACTCGACTTCCTGATCGTGTAGTAGATCAGCTCGATGTCCCTGTCCAGGACATAGCAGCGGACGTGTTCGATCAAACAGCGTAAGTAGCTAATGGATACGGTTTGGACCTGGAAATGGGAAAAGGTAATGCCTTAATGACTGAAAAGTATCCAAATTATACCATTACAATAGCCAGCCCAATTTAAATACAATATTGATCCGTGGCAATCCTTAGAAATGTCCTTGAACAATGAACCCCCTTCAGAGAAGCTAATTAAATCTTGACACAAATGCCGAAATGTATATATTTGCAATTGATTAACAGGCATCCTTTGAGCCTTCAACTCGAATGTATATTTTGGGAATGTAAGTGACAACAAAGCCGAGTTAATTAAATTAAACGTCAGCCTTGTTTACTTCAAGACTGCTTATCTGGATGGTGGAACGGTAGAGTGCTGGCTCTTCTGTCTCGAAGATAAGAAAACAATCCTATTATTCGAAACTGCATTCGGGGAGCTTAAGTTTAATAGAACAACTTGACTTGACAGACTTCGAAATCTTAAAAGTCTTTGAAGCCAAATCGATTTTATGTTCTTATAACTGGATTGAACTGCTCTGCGTTAATTAGAAGCCAAATTATTCATATTTATATTATGTTTGTTGACCAATTTCCCACCGAAACGGCGGAGTCCTGTTTTGGCTATGAGGAATGCAAATATTGGCAGTAAAAAATTCATCAGAAAACTCATTTCGTTGAGGAATAAAATGGCAACAGTATTTTGTGCAATGTGGCAGCAGCAACAAAAACAACCGTTAATTCGATTGGCTCACACATACACGAGCACATACAAGCATAAAACATCCTCGGAGAGTCACAAAAATTTAATTGCATACTTTCCAGAGCAAAATAATGAGTTTGCCCGACTGCACGAACGAGCGAATGAAACAGAATGAAATGAAATTAAATGAGCTAGAGGAGAAAGGGAGATGGGCGGGTAGGGAGGTGTGGCTTGTCAGGATGGGATCCTGGCGAAAAACTAGCTACAAAAGCGTTGCATCGCTCGAAACAATTAGAGGAGCAAATGAATAGAATCGACAGCATTTCCAAATACACGAAACTGGCTCTAATTTGATTATCACTTTATACGTTTTATACGTCCACTAACAAGTTACTAAGCTCAATTTCAATTAAATATCTGTTTAAAAATAAATCAAGTTGTTGCACATCAATTAAGCCGGAAAATGGGCTAGCAGAGCTGCAAGCTAACACGCTTTAAATGTTTTTGTTTCAAAACTTTTGTGAAAACCTCAACATTTATTTGGATAATAAATATTTATGATAAACAAACGAGTGTTTCCAAGCACAACCCATGATAAATAATGGAATTATAATCAAGTTCTATGGCGAGCCAGCCAAACTTTGCCATTTCAACATTTTTGGCATGACTGCCAACGGAAAGCGGTTGTCAGTTTGATTTCCAAATTAGCCAGGCAATTAAGAGCGGCTCATGGCCGAAACTGATTGCATTTCCAGCTCGAAAATGAATTTAGCCGTCAGTCTGTCTCTGTTTCTGGTTCTGAAACTAACATAATTGGGAAATGGGTGAAGCCTTTGAGCCGGAAAACTTACCGCCGCCAGCAGGAAGTCAAAATTGCAGACAGCGATCTGCTTGAACCGGGTGGTGTCATCGGATCGCATCAGGTGATGCCAGCTCTCCTCCACATGCCGCATGCTGTAGCTGACGTCCGCGGCAATGGGATTGTAGAAGGTGGAGGTGTCGTCATTGTGGTGCGTGGATGAGGACTTGCGACCGGCCGAAGCCGCCGATACGGCCGACAGGGAGTCTTTCTCCCTCATGCTGATCACCGACTTGGTTTCACTGCACTTGGACTCGTTCTCCAGGGTGCTTTCGTCCTCGTCCTGCGGGAAGAACAAGTTGGCCAGTTCGCTGTGCAGGCTGCGCGTTCTTTGGGCATCCATGTAGCGCCGTTTGGCCACTGTGGCACAGTAGTTGTGGCGCCACTGGATCAGCACCTTGCCGGACATGATCTTGTCGTGTAGCAGGAGCAGTAGGTCTAGGGAGGAATAGTACACTCAAAATAAAACTTACTGAAGACTTCCTCTTCACACTCACCCATTTCCCGATGAATTTTCTTGAAAGTTGCAAAGCTGAAGTGCCCTGCCTTGGTTTCGATGAGCGTCTCCGGGTCGTCGGTTGGCATGTGCAGCTCCAGGAGCTCTGTCTCGGTGAGGCCATACTCGGAGCAGGTGATGTACGCCGCCAGACTGCCCACGGCCTGGCGTCCGTAGTGCCGTTCCAGCTGGTCGAACTGCTGCTCCACGTACAGGCTGAAGCTCACCTCTCCGGGAATGCATTGGGGAGGAATCTTGAGGCGGCTGGAGTAGTCGCCCCGATTAATGTCGAACTGGTATTCCCCGGACTTGAAGCGATCCCGCTGCATGGGCGTGAACTTGAGCTGCTCGACGGGCGTGGTGGAGCTGCAAATGATCTGGACGTTCCAGGGCAGGGACGTGGGCAGCCAGGAGAGAGCTGTCACAATGTCGCAGTCCAGCGGGTTGAGCAAATGCAGGTCGTCGATGAACAGGAAGAGCACGTCGTTGCCCATGTCCTCGATGCGCCGCAAGAGGTTCTGGAACCAGGTGTTGATATACAGCGGATCGAAGGAGGCATCCTTGGGCAGATATCCTTCCGGGATGTTGAAAATAATGGAGATCTGCTGGCACACCACTCGCAGGAGTTCCAGATTGTAGGCGGATCTCGGAGAGGCCTTGGCGAATCGGATCATCCGATGGACGCGTGTGGATGCCCCAAACCAGCTGCTAACCTGCCCGTACAGCTGGCTGATGATGGCACTCTTGCCACTGCCGTCCGATCCGCAAACAAAGTACGGAGCATGCCGGCTGCCGTTCCGGAAGTTGGCCATTAGATTCTGGCGGAGCTGTTGAGGCACTCGCGACTCCAGCAACGCGGCATTTTCGGTATGTTCCCGCAGGATGCGCAGGTGGGTGGCATGCTCGTGAAATATTTCCTGAAATTAAGGAAGATATTGGTGGAATGTTCATATCTTGTCTATATACATGATTTAATGATTTCTAGTTCAATTCTCCCAAACCAAGCCCATATTTTGGCCAATTCACGTCCAATCCTTGAGCGGAATACCTTAAATGATTTCCAATTCGATTCCCCATCAATCTGCATCAAAACCTTGGAACAAAATTTTCGATCCCTATTTTTCAATTTTTTCTGATGGGCCCCCTTGTGAAATCCAGGATTTCCACTTTTGGCCCAAACCAAGCCCATATCTTGGCCAATTCCCACTTGATCCTTGAGCGGAATACCTTAAACGATTTATAGTTCGATTCCCCGTCAATCTGCATCAAAACCTTGGAACAAAATTTTCGGTCCCTATTTTTCAATTTTTTCTGATGGACCCCCTTGTGAAATCCAGGATTTCCATTTTGGCCCCAAACGAAGCCCATATCTTGGCCAATTCCCGTCCAATCCTTGAGCGGAATACCTTAAACGATTTGTAGTTCGATTCCCCGTCAGTCTGCATCAAAACCTTGGAACAAAATTTTCGATCCCTATTTTTAAATTTTTTCTGATGGGCCCCCTTGTGAAATCCAGGATTTCCACTTTTGGCCCAAACCAAGCCCATATCTTGGCCAATTCCCACTTGATCCTTGAGCGGAATACCTTAAATGATTTCCAATTCGATTCCCCATCAATCTGCATCAAAACCTTGGAACAAAATTTTCGGTCCCTATTTTTCAATTTTTTCTGATGGACCCCCTTGTGAAATCCAGGATTTCCATTTTGGCCCCAAACGAAGCCCATATCTTGGCCAATTCCCGTCCAATCCTTGAGCGGAATACCTTAAACGATTTGTAGTTCGATTCCCCGTCAGTCTGCATCAAAACCTTGGAACAAAATTTTCGATCCCTATTTTTCAATTTTTTCTGATGGACCCCCTTGTGAAATCCAGGATTTCCATTTTGGCCAAAAACCAAGCCCAAACCTAGCTTGAGCTTAAACGATTTGTAGTTCGATTCCCCGTCAATCTGCATCAAAACCTGCCGACCAAATTTTCGATTGACCTTTTTCCCAAATGAGTTTTAATCATAGAGGAGTGAATCCCTAGAAATCTTTAATAACTCCAATAACCAATTGCAATTAAAACAAATAAAAGTTTCGCCTTTGATCCTGTCATCACTTAAGTGTGAAAAATGAATATTTAATTCGATGCCCAATAATCCAATGTCCAATTAGGTCGACTGTCTGCAAATTAATGTGTTCTGCGACTATAAATTACAAACGTATGTGCTTCGGACATTAAATTAAATTAATATTCATTCCAGTTGGGTTTTTTTTTTCGAAGGTTTTATGTATTGATTAAATCAGTTAAATGATAAATTAAGTGCTTAAAGAGCTGTACAAATTGTATTTAATATTAAAAGGACAATTAAAGTGACGTGACATGTCTAACAAGTTCTGCTTTAAAACAAGGTCATCAGCTGGTACATATTTATGCTATTTTTTGTCCTGCGGATTGTAATTATTTTTGATTGCACGCATATATCATATGTGTATGAAAATAATTTGCATAGAAATGTATTTTTTGAAGGTTTTTAACCAGTTCTTTGGTTCTTTTGCTTTGGTTTTGTCAGTAATTGGATTTGCCAGCCAACAAGCATCTGCCACCTGCCACCTGCCACCTGCCACCTGCCACCTGCCACCTGCCACCTGCCACCAGCTACCTTCTATCCTGCCAGTGGCAACCACATCTACACTTAATACTATGCCACCCCGGGTGTCACTTCCATCGGCCTCCTTCAGTCATTCATCTCGGACCAGATGCTGCTACTGTGTGTGACCTCTAAGAGCTCTTTGGCTTACAGCTCGGATATCAGGATGTCGGTATATCTGCCAGAAGGTAAATATATGTACAAGTGTACAACCAAACGCTACCGTCTTCTCCAGAAACAAGTCCACGTCATCATCGTCATCGTCAGCCCCATCACCGTCACCCATATCCATTCCCATTTTTATTCCCATTCCCATTCCCACTCCCTCCAAGTCTGAAAGTGAGTGAGTGGCATTCAGCGTGTTTGTCTCGTAACTTTGTTTACCTTTGCCGTTACCTTTGCCCACCTGCTGGGTTGCCCAGAGGTCGGGGGTTATATGTATATACTCTCCCTACATAGAAAGCATAATGTCCTAGTTCTGATAAAAATAAGTTTGAAAATGTCAAAGCCATGAGACTTCTTATCTTCTTGTTAAAGAGCTATATCTCATTTCTCTTCTAGAACTTTTTTGTTTGGCATTCATTCTTTGAGGCAATATTTATTTCCAGTGCACTCTTTACCTTGTCTGGTCGTGGCAGGTTCCCCACTAACAAGTACTCCTCCCTCAGTCCTTGACAGGACCTCAAGCCCTAACTAAGTCTGATTTCAATTCAGAATCTAGGTCTGAGTTCGCGACGAAGTCTCTCGTGTCACAGTGGCATGTAAGCCGCTTTTGGCTTTCCAGATCCCATTTGACAGCTTCTGCGTAATGCATTTTCTAATCTCGACTTGAGTGGAGGAGCCTTGAGAGCCAAATCGATATGGCCCGAAGCCTTTCGGCCACTTTCCCACACTTTAAGCTCCTTCAGAAGCCGCTTAATTAGCCGGCATTTGACTTGCTTTAATTTCATTTCACTCTGAAGTGCCGAAAGGTGCCGCACAAGGGTTGTGCACCTGCCGCAGGTGCAGCTTACTGGCAGCACATTTTGCATATTTCTCGGTTGCGGCAACGAATGCCACAACATTTTGTCAAAGCGAGGCGTCTGTGCTGGATTTACCTTGCAACATTTTTATCCACAAGAAGGGGAGAGTGGGGGAAGGAAAGGTGTAAGGGTACTAGCCTGGTCTGAATGCAGTTTACGTTGCTGCATCGTTAAGTGCAAACAAGGGACAGCCTGGGCGTGGCTGGGGCTACATTGTGCCCGAGTGTAAGTGTGTTAATATGTCAGAGGTGGTGTAGCGGGGGCTGCCCAGAAGTGGGGAGAAGAAATACAAAAGGTTGCACTTAAAAAAAATCAGTAATCCTCTTCGAGAAATCCTTAAAGAACATCACTCATACGCACTGTTGTCTAAAGGTTACACTCTTCCATTTAAAATATTTTTTTATTAAAATACTTTTCAGTGCACTACTAGGATTCGTTCGCTAATGGCAGCGACTAGTTCGCATTACGCCTCGTCCTTCGGCTGCGACCAAGCTGAAATGTTAAATGCTTTCAACAAAAGCCAACAAGGAGGCGAGGCCAAGTGCCGCCAAGTGAACTTATGCAACGCGGGGGCAGGGGCAGAGGCAGTATCAGAAAAGTGAAAAAAAAAACAACCGCAACTGGAACGGAAGCTGAGAAATGCAGAAACCTTGGGCTAAACGATTCCCTCAGCCATTTTGCCATTTTTTTTTAGGGGAAACTCGATTGCAATTGGTTTTTATTGCAGGAAATCGCTTTCAAACTCAATTTTGACAACTGTCATATGCAAAGCATACACATATTGGCGGCACATCCTCTTGAATTCCATAGTCCACTCAGGATATCAAGGATACGTGCAGGTTTTGGATTTTGTCGAAATCTGTTTCTGAGAATCTGAGAGAATCTGTAAAGAGGTTATTTGCATTTTCTGGCTTACACATTTTGTATTTTGTTTTGAAACTAAATAAAGTCAGTCTTAGAGGGCCTTAAATCCTGGCCAAGGACCTTCGCCAAGAAAACGTCAAACAAAGAAATAAAAGCCAACAAACGCAGAATCATAAATGCCTGTTTCCCTGCCTTTGACCGTGTGTCTCTTTGTAATTCTTGGAATTAATTTATGGCTCTTGGTCCATCCCATTTCCCCCTCAGGCCGAATAACAATCAGAATTGCTGTTGATTAAATAAGCGGTCAGTGGTTTTTGGGGTGGAGTGGAGTCAGAGCCACCCAGGTTAGAGGGGGAAATAATACATTTAATTTAATTCACGGCCCAGAGCACTTTGTAGGCTGTCTGCTGTGTTAATGGCTTCACCTCTTGGCCGACATTGTGGCTTACCTGCACAGTCTTTTTCCTCCCCTTGATTACGTCGGGATCATTGGTTATGTGGGCCTCGATTAGGAGGCGCAGTTTGTCGGTGACTTTGTTCTTGAACTTGCTCAAATACGACTCGTGGTCCTCATTATCCGGATCAATTGCCTCGCAGGCAGCACTGCCAGGTACTCTGTATCACAAATAATAATAATCTTAATTAAGCAATCTCAAATTAAAGCCAAATATTGGGATATACTTACACCAGAGTCGTGTGATTATCAGTGGATAGGTTCATGGTGAGCTCGTCCTTGATTTTTCGCAAACGTTCGCCGGCCTCTACATCCTTTTTGCTGCTCTGGGCAGCTCTTTCGCGAAAAACTGCCAGGATTTTCTCACTGGACAGGGCTGAGTGAAAAAGGACGAAAATTGTATGTCCTTCGAATATAATTCTCTATCGAAATCTCACTTACCCATGGCCTGCTTAACTTCCCTTTCAATCTGAGTGCGTCGCAGTTCCTGGATCCTTTGAACAAACTCCGCAGCGTGTCCTGCACTGGCCTGGACCATTGATTGAAAAACTCGCTCCAATAAATTTTGCATTTGCTGCGATTCATTTAGCCAAGAATCCGCGGGAAGCAGTCTACAAAACGAAACGAATTCCAAATTTCCATATTTATTCTGTCCCTTTTTGCAAATCCTTCGAAAGCCCATCTCTGCCCCAATATTTGCCCCAAAAGTTCAGCTCCAATTGAGTTGCCAAACAAAGCAAAAGTGGCACATGGATAATTTCAGCCAAACATCGAACAATGGAACGGAAATGGAACTTTGTCAAATATTGTGCAACTTTGTTCGCCAAACGCCGTCATAACTATTTCGGTTTCAGTTTGAATTTCGGATAACTTGGTCAACAATGGCGGACGAAACTATTCTAACAAATGGTAGCAAATTTTTATTTGACATTTGCATAGCTCTAACTTTTCCGGTATTTAAATTTTAGTGGGTTGAAAGGTCAGGCAATTTATTACACTCTGTCGACTAGCGATTCCTAAACATATATTTCAGATATCCTTACCGATAATCCTGCTTGAGCTGCTTTTTTCCTTCCGTGGCATCCTTTTCATACCATTTAACCAAGAGGGCTTCGAGATCCGCTGTTGTCTGAGGATCTGCCAGGATGGCGCTAAAGATGTCCTCGTCCAGGTGGGTTGGCAGAGGCAGACGACCGATGCCATCGCCCACAAGTGCCATAAAGAATACACTCTTTGTGTGGGCATGGCAGATGTCAATCTCATGGAGATAGTCATGAATCATATAGGGATCCCGCTCCAGCTGATTCACCTCCAGGCAGCCAGTGCCAAAGTGCATGTCAACGAATTCCAGCTGGGGTGGGATGAAAAGTTAGTAGAGATTCTTGGGAATACGATGCCCGATACCCACCTCGATTTGACGATCATCGTAGAGGGTCTGCAGCTCCGGGCCCACAAGCTCCAGGAGCATGCGGCGCTCCTGGTTGAACTCATGCTTCAGGCTGGCCACATAGATCTTGATGAGGAGCGGCTTGGGCAGCCGGGTGTGGGCGGAGGTGACGCCCCGCAGTGCATTCAGCACACTCTCGTCGATGGGCGCGGCCATTTCGAGTTTTTCCTTTCGCCCGGAAACTATTTGTTTTTGTGTTTGTGATTGAGTGTGCTATTTGTATTGGTATTGAGTATCTGTGTGAGTGTGTGGCGTGTGCGGGGAGATTGTGAATGTGAGTGGCTGTCGGTGTGGGTGTGGGTGTGTGCGCTGTGGATTGGCTTGTTTATTTAACTTGGCCAAAATCAAGCAGCATCGTCGCCCTCGTCGCGGTTATACCAGAATCAGCTCCAAGCAGCCCGCACTTTTGGCACATGTTCAAATCCACTAGATATTTGTGTGAATGTGCTTGTATCTGGATAGCTGGTATCTGGTATCTAGTATCTGGCGAATGTATCTGTGTATTCTATCTGTGGCCGCACTCGGTCGGCGGACCCGCACGGGTCCTGTGCATAGCGGTCCGAACCGAAAGTTTATCCTTCTCGATTCAACTGCGAATAAAAATTGAAAAGAGCAAAAATTGTATTTATGCGAGGGAAACTTTTTGCATAACCCCCAACGTAATAAAAAAGCCACCCACACGAGCCCAGCAAACTTTCATCCGATGATCGGGCGAGGGATAAGTCCCTACATACATATATACACAAAATACTATATAAAATCGGGGCAGGAGGAGCATATAAGTTGGACAAGTCAGCAAGTGTTAAAATTTGACTGAGTTGTTGATTGAAACATTTGGTGGGAAATGTTTCTGGCAAGTTGTGAAACAGAAACGGGGTGCAAAGTGGATTATTTTTAAGTTAAACCTGTCTATACTTTAAAGTCCTTCAAGGACAGAGTTCTATGAGTCCTGTCCAGCCACTAATAAAGACCCGTTCCCCTGCATCCTACACAGTCCTGTCTGTCAGTCCTGGCCGCCAAACAAAATCGATTGCCATTAATTCCGCTTCAATGAGTTGGTTAAATTGCTCGTTAGGACAACGGGCACAGGGTTCTTCTTTCGGTGGCATCCTTTGTGGCCACACACACACACATTGTAAGGTGCCAGGAGTGTCAATTTCCATCAGCCTTGCCTCATCCGCTCACGCACACCGACACGTGCTCGCCGTCAATCTGGGTTATCTCTTAAATATTTGATTTCTAACGAATTAAGCTTAATGAGCGCCTTGCCTCGCCTCGACTCGCCTCGTCAGGCCAGGCCAACACCGTTCTCAACGATGTGAAAATTATATGGCCCGAACAAGTGCTGACCACAGAGACTTAGGTAGAAGCGAAAAAGGTTAAGCCAGAACCAGGTGATGGCCCTTTTTAAATATTTACTTTGGTGAAAATTTAATCAGTTGCATGAAATTAACTTTAATGCTTTTATTACTCTTGAACTTTAAGGATTTAAATTCATTTTGTTAAATAGAAACTTTATAATTTCAGTATTTTTCGACCAATAACCTGGCTAAAGTCATGGCCATCATGTTGAACAGACAATTTACCTTGTCTGGGAACGATCATTATTGGCGATTAACCCCATTATTAGCCAATTTTCGACGTTTTGGGGCAACGTTTCGTCAAAACTGTCAAATAACAGAATGTCCTTTGGGGGGAAAATCGAAGTGGCATGGGTATTGGTTGGGGGGATAGGCGGTCGTATTAATGGCCGAAAGCAAACACAATTTCTCCTTGTGTTTGGCCCGCCTATTACTCTTCCATTGAGCTTCGCCTCCTCCGAGTCCTGAGTGTCAAATGGCTGCCATTAGGGGGCTGCCTCCCGAACGGGAAATGGCCGTGTGTGGGTCGGCCAGCTCGGTTGCATTGAATAAGAAATGTCCTGGCCCTCGATGCCATCGATATCCAGTTAAATATTAACCGAGCTCGAACCGAGCGACGGACAGGACCTTTCAACAATTGCTATTTGACTTTTTCAATTGCCGTAGAAGAAGGGAGGACAGAAGGATAATGATATTTCAGGAATAAGTGCAGCCCGTCATTCCACTTGCATATTAAATGGAATTGATGGCAAGAAAATGCTTCTGAAATTTTAATTGCATTGAAGGAGTGGGTTTATTGCTGGAAATATAAATAATTGGCCAGTTGAGGAACTAAAAAATTCTTTAAGAACTTTGGTTCGATTTTTTTCGACCTTTAATAATTGAGTAATACTTACGAATGCTTCGGAGAAGAACCACTTTCAGCCATTTAACCATATATTTCCATCACAATTCAATAAACGCCACATCTTGCTGTCAGGACCAACTGGATATTTCTATATATCCTGGCTGGGCTTATTAATGGAGCCAGGCTCGGTGGTCAAATAGCCCTAACCTTTGACCCACGATGATTTGCACAAACGAAATCCGAGTGGCCCGGCATCCTGGCATCCCGGCAAACCGAAATGGAAATAAAATATTGCCACTGAAGCTCCAGACATAAATAAATAAATAAATGATAATAAGCCAATGGCCGCAACAGGCCAAAGCAAAACGGAACAAACCAGGCCAGAAACCCGGCCGCAATGGGCCAGGAAGGATAAAGGCCCTGGGCGAATACAGGACGACAAACAACAACAACAACCGGGAGGCAAGAGGAGGCGGGCAGATGGAGTCACAAAATCGAGCCCACTCAGCAGATTTTTGTGAGGAACAAACATGGACCGTATGGAAGCATTAATAATAAATCCGATGCTGCACATTGTTCTTCTATACATACATATATAGCAGGTCTGTGTGTATGTGTGTGTGCGTGCAAGTATGTCATTGTGTGTGCTCGCTTAGCTGCTCATTTTTTGCATAAATATTTAAGTGAAAACAAAGAAACAACGTACGGAATTCTAGGCAGGCCAAAATTAGAACAGTCGCGTTTCATTTGCAAATGCCAACCCACCTCCATCTCCTCGGAGGCTCCTCCGAGCCACCCTTGCACATCCTCCGACGTTATTACCTGCATTTGTATGCCAAGGCGAAATGCTGCCGAAAAGTATGCCACACAACTTTCGCCGAGTCTCGTGCAACAGCAACGGAAATGGCGGAAGAAAGTGCGACAGAGCCGGCAAATATGCGAATGTGTTAGTGTTTCAGTTTCTGTTTCATTTCTTTTTTCGGCACAGCTGGGACTGCTTCGCTGCACAGTGGGCTTATAGTGCTTTTTGTGGCTTAAGTAGGAGGGATTTTCCAAGTGACAACTAGGCGGATGAGTTATATTTTTGTAGGAAATTGGTTTAATGGATTAATTTTAAGAAAATATATTTATAACAGACCACTAGGCGGATGAGTAATACTTTTTAAAGAAATAGTTTTGAAAATATTTATTTTTTGAATTTAAATTCAAGATAAAGACTATCTGTTGCTATAACCAGTGTGCCCAAAACTGTGGAATTGCTCATGACTCTCATTGAAATAAAAGTTTATGCCGCCATCAGGCCAGACGTGGCTTCTGGCTCCCGGCTCCTCCTGTCAGTCCCTCAGCCCCATCGGCTCCTTTGATAAATACAAAATGAGCTGCCATTTACCGAAAGTTTGCTTCCCATTTTCGCGCAGGACAATTGATTCGCTTGGTTTCTATGTTGTTTTTTCTGCCTATTTGTTTTTTTGGGGAAAAGAGGACCCATGCTGATACTGGTCCAGCGTGAAAATTGAACAATTTCGGGATCTAACTGGTGGCCCCAGCTACACGAAAATGGGCCCCAAATTGCCAACGTTCGATTGCGGACTGTTTCCTGTAATCAGCCACGTGCTCGGACGCATTAGGAAGTGAGAAAGCAATTTGCATTTGTACATAAAGAGAAATATATAGAGAGAAATATCACAAAATATATAATAAATATTTTTAAAGAAATATTTATAATCTCTCAAAAATCTCTTGGTATCTTTTGTAGTTAATAACATTTCATTCATTCTTTTGAAATGACCTTTTTTCTTTTTTTTAGCAAACATCCAAGCTTTGATTTATGAACCACACCATATCAATGGTGATGTCCTCGTGCATATCCAGGACTTAACAGATCCTTTTGCTCATCTCTCTGGAAGCTCTTGAGGGTGCAGTCGATGAAGTCAATTCTGTGGGACTTCGATGGCCCTTGACTCGTAACCCTTTTCAACCACGAATCCCTGCTGCTCGACGAGGCAGAACCAATTGTGTCCTTGCTTTGTGCTCCTTGCGCCTGAGGCTTTTAATTTTCAGCCCGTGTTCTTTGACAATTTTGTTCTCAGCTTTTCTGCTTACCTGAAGGTCATCGTCACATTGCCCACTTTTCAAAAGCAAAAGCCAGCATCCAGCAGCTGCTGCCAGGACATGCCAGGGCCCGCATTTTATTTATGCAGAGCAGGTAGCAATACTGGCGGAGAAAGGAGCCAAAGAAATGCAAAAACAATTCCAAGTGTGTCTTTCATTCGGAGCCCCCACTTGTCGCCTGTTTGTGTATTTTCTGTTTCTGTTTCTGAGTCGTTGTCTTTGTTTTTGAATCTAAAATCCTGCACCCTTTTTTTCCTCCATAAAGGATGTGGTATCAGTGCTGTCAAAATACAGTATTTAAATTGGCAAAGTCCTTAATTATGGCAGTTTATTTTTCAATTTTCTCATTTAATTTTTATGAAATAAATTCTTTGTTTATTTTGTGAATTTTTAATAACAGAGTTTTATTTATAGATTTTTTTATATATTAAACCCCCTGGAGATATGGCTTTTAGAGCTTATTTTTTAAATTTCATGAAATTCCACATGAAATCCTTTCGTTTATGGTCTACTGAGTGGCCGAAGAGGGTAACAAAATTGAATCGAAAATACTTTTATCCTTTGGAGGCGAAGCCTGGCCAGAAGCCCAGTGAATAGCCAAGTTGACAGCTCTAGCTGGTAACTGGTAAGCTGGGGGCTGGTGAGGGGGAAAAAAGTAAATAAGCTTGAACAGGCAGCTCACGCAATTCATGGCTGAATACATTGGGCGGGCGGAGGCAGAAATCTATGTTCGGGTAGCGAGTTCGGGCCTAAAACATGGAAAAACTTATGGAAAGTGCGGCATAAATCAGAAAACATGTCGACAGCAGTGGCAGCTCCGCCTCCATTCTGTTCTTCTTCTAGCTTATTCTTTGTCTGTCTGGCAACACACACACACAGCTACACTCTGACACACACACACACACACACACACACACACATGGTCGCATAAAGTTGTGCGCATTTCCGGTCGCTTGGCAAATTCGATTTCATGGCATTGTCACGTAAAATGCCCCCCAAATTTCATGTCAATGAATTTTCTTTTTTATGTCTGACTGTGTACAGTGCGTGTTGCAAGGTGATCTGACAGGATGTGGCTGGGAAAGGGGCAGGGAGAGTGTGCGTTAACTTATTGTAGTCTTAACATTTTCCTCAAATGGCTCTTTCTCTTCTTTCCTTGGGCCCATCCCCCCACCGCCTTTCAATTTTCGGGTAAAGTTGGCCCGGCCAGAGTCAACAATTTTGATTCTATTTACACATTATTATGGCAAGAATTTGGTCCTTCTGAGGAGGAAAGAGGGAAAGAGTTAGCTGGGATTGGGTAGCCTGGGATGATGGAGAGGGAGGTCCCCCGGCTTCTCGTATTTAATTATTTAAGGATTTACTTTTGCGTCGTTCAATCTTTTGTGTAAAGCCCGGGGAATTCACAATAAAGGTAATGGGGAGCAGTAGGAGCGGTGGCAGGTGTCAGGTGTCTCAGGTACTTTGAAGTGGGGGCTCCTGAATATTATTTAATGTTATTTGATTAGTAATTGGTTAAGAGACTACTTTCTTTCTTTATAAGAAAGGGTAATGGAGGTGGTCTGTTTTCTGTTAACAGCTTTAAACATAAAGTACTTGTATAAAAGTTGTCAGACTTCTTATTAAATGAATAGGCGTATTAGAAATTCCTCAGAGTTCTTGGAATTGAGAGTATAACATTGTATATTATATGTTTTGGAAGTATTTTTTAAAAGAAGTCTGCCATTCGTATGAAACGCGTAATTGTACAATGAATAAATATGATAAGCAGCTTTCAAGTTAATGATGCGTGCTACGGGAATGTGGGTTGTGTGTACATTCCCTTATATATCCCATGCCACATGCCACTCTGACCCCCCTTATCCGTACAGACCACCCACCCACCCACTCACCCACTTATCGGCACAAATCACAAATCATTTTCATGGCTGCACGTGTGTATGCGAGTGCGTGTATGTGCTCCAATTAGGCCACCAGCACGAAAATGCGAGCAAATTCAAAATTATTGATTGCCAAAGTTTATTTTTTGTTTCTCAAAATCAGCGACTGACACTGGAGTTCGTTTTCGAGGGGCTTAGGTATTTCAATTGTGGCTTTTTAAGCTGCGATGCAAAACTTTTCCCCGCCATTACCCCAACCACTTTCCGCACTTTCTCCACTTTTGTGTGAATGCTGTTGCTATTGAGACAACATTTTGCGCTTTTCATTAGCCAAATTAAGCTCAATCCGAAGTTTTCCGACGCCCAGGAAAATTTAATTTCCATTTCCAGTTAAACTCTTTTGTTTATTCCGTAAACTTCAGGGGGTTCAGATTTGTGAGGGTTAAGTTTAAGTGGAGAAGTAAACATTATTGTCTATTGCCAGATAAATTAAAATATAAAAAACTAAAAAGGCAGTGGCATTGAGATCAGTCTATAGCCATCAGAGACATTAAAATACTTCGATTTCAAAGAAGAGCATCTCCCTGAAGATTTATCGGAAGAGAAAAAGTCCTTCAGAATCTTTTCAGTGTGAAATGGATGGGATGTAGGACGCTGGAAGCCGTGGTGCATGCATCGAGTCTGACCTAAAATCCTGGCAACAACAACCCAACACTCCTCCTGCGGTCTCTACGGCCGTTTTGCACCAAATTGGTTTTACCGGAGGACTAACCCCAAGGCTTTCCCGGCTCGTTTGCGTTTCATTTTGTTGCATGTAGTGCTGTTTTTGAGCAGCAGCGTTGCTAGAGTTTGTGTTCTTGCCACAGTTCCTGTGGCTGGTGCACGCCAAGTGCCAACATTCATTAAACGGCCATAAACAAGTGGCGCAGATTGCGTTGAAAACAGCAACTAGAAAACGACAGCAGCCCGGGCCCGAATGGGTTTCCCGTCAAAACGCATGCAACAGTGTTTTTTCTCTTTTTTTTCATTATTTACGAGCCAGTTCTTCCATTATTTCCACTCCCGGCATGCCGACACGCAAAGCTAAAGGTTTATTTAAAAAAATACCACACTAGGTGCATAATTTTTACACCATTTTTGACTTTGAATAATTGCTTTTATGGGAGGGAATTTTTAAAACCGCTTAAATGAACCGCCCCCTTTAAATTCTGGGGGCTTACTTGCCCCTTGTACTGCCATCTTTATTTAAAGCGGATTATTGTCGTCCAAGTGAGCAAAACAGAAAATAACTCAAAACAGCATGACTAAGTCTGATTGGATCTATCGTAGCATTTAAAACCCAGCAATTGAAAGGAATTTTTAAAGGAATGGTAGTAGTAGTGGGTGGCTGGGTGTCTGTCTCCAACTTGGGAATGGGAATGGGAATGACTAATTCCGGGATGACAAGTTCTCATACTGCTTCCCCGACATCCGGTTGCCACCTTTAGTTCCCGTTTCACTCAACTTTCCGAGAATTGTGATTTTGGTGGATTTGGGTATTTTGTAGAAAAAATAAATGGAACGGAAAGGAAAATGGAATGTTTCTACAGATAAATGTGACACTTCTTTTGAGTTTAAGGTTGCAATGTAATAGATTGCTGGAGATGAAGGTTAAATTAATCAGAAAGAGGTAATATTTTAAGGGCTTCTTACATTAAGATAATGGATTTCATTAATAAATGGTTCTGTTGTTGTATATTTTGGATACATTTCAGGGTATTATGAATGCAGTACAACCATTTATGTTCATAGAGAACTTATAACTTATCGCTTATTCCAAGCTCTGTTTTCTAATCTGCAATCTATTTAGCTTCTATCTAATCCAAATTTAATTTATTATATCTTTTTAGGCACTTAATGTATGCTTTCATGCCTTAGCTTTTAATTTCTCATACATATGTAGCCTTATTTTCAAACCCTTTTTTTTTAATTTTTCTCATCCCCAGAGATTCCAAAGTTCGTTGTCTTATTTAATTAGTTGATTTTTTGTTATTTGTTTGAATTTTGTGTATTCGGTTCCAGCTGTGCCCAGCGCAGACTAGCCAGGGCGAGCGAATTTCATATTTAATTAAAATCGAGGCGCTCACCGACGCCCGCAAACAAACAGCCACACACCCACACACATGTAGACACACACACACACACACTGAAAGCCACAAAAACGTATGCATAATACAAGAGCATTTAAATAGGGGGTGGGGGGGCATGATATAGGGGGCGTGGCAAGGGGTATATGGGAGGCAGACGGTGGAAGGGTGGGTGGGTCGGTTGTTCGTCGTCTGGAAAATGGTAATAACAAAACGCTGTGCAAATATTTAAAATCTTTCGAATGCCGCTTTAATGAGCTTTTATTTTGATGGCGATAAGAGCAGTACACCCCCATACAAACACACTCATACCAGCACACACACAGACACCCATAAGTTGGTAACAAATGATGGCCAATTCGCATCGCTTTATGCCAAACAGATGCGCGAGAATAATAAATTGAAAATAATTATAAATTAAAAATAATATTTCGCCGGGCTAATTCAAAATAGAATTAAGGCGGCACTGGCAGCTGCCACGCCCTTGACATCTAGGCGAACGCCCACAGGCGTGGCATGACGAAAACATTCCACTGCCACGCCCACAAATCAGTCGCCCGTCCAGTGAGGATCACTGTGGGTTTATGTGTTTACAAGGCGAGCTGTCGGCATTTGTTAATAATTCTATTTCTATCAACTTCACAGCGCCTCCCCCCCTTCGGTGCTCTCTTGGCCAGCTGCTTTTCGCCGTTTTAGCCATTTTCCGCATATTTCCCTTTGTTTTCGCTGCCATAATTCATTTCTGGCCAAGAGAGAAAGCGGAAGAGAGCCAGCAAAAAAATTCCAGGACGAAAAAAAAAGGGAAAATATTTTGAAAAAAGGATGCGTGTCAGTGTAAGTGTGTGTGTGTTTGCTGGCCATCCTTATTAAGTGGTTCGAGTGCTGATTTATTGCACTTTACCGTCGCGCCAGTTATCCCGTCAGTTTCCCCCATAATCTGAAGGACAGGACACTCGCATATTGTCCTTCGCGAGCCATGGTTAAAGAGGACACACCCAAAAGGATACTCGTTTAAAGTTTTAAGCGCCCTCACTTTGCGTCGAAAGTGTGTGAGTTTCCAGATAAATGTTTTGCACGCGCATTACTCATACGCCAGGTTGGCTGTCTCTGTTCCGACCTTTCTAACTGAAAAGGGTCAGCAGGTCAGCAGAACAAAAAAAAGGGAATTAAAAACCAAACCGCACTTTAGCTAATTGAACAAGGCACAAAAAAGTTGTTGATTAATGTAAGCCACAATTGTACGGAGATAGCATTTGAAGGCCAAAAAAGTTGCCTTCATTATGGCGGTAATGCAGTTTTTATTCCACAGAGTTTTATTTGCATTTGATTATCTGAATAAAAAGTATTCAGAGCACTGGATCACTCCCACACTCACTGGAATAATTAAATCCTAATTAAGGTTTCTAAATAAACTCTTCTCACTCATATAACTCTTCGTTAATTTTCTCGAAATCGTATTCGTTTCTGGCAATTGGGCCAATTCACTTGAACTACATTTTTCATTCAAATCAGTATTCAGAAATGTTTACACAAAACACTCAAACTGGCCATTCACAGAACAAAAGAAAGGCCGGCCGGATGGCCATAAAAAAGGTGCCAAGTCTGGAGTCTGAAGTCTGCCAACCAGATTGGCAGTAAAATAGACTCGGCCAAGTCCGGAATATGATTCGACCCAAATTAATTTCCAATAGCTGGACGGGTCAAGTGCATACTGGCCATTCTATCCATAAACATTTTATAGTTTCGATAAATATAAAATTTTGAGAGCCATTAAATTTTGAGGTCGAGACATGCAAAGCGATACGCTTTCTGCAATTGTTTGCTGCTGTTCTTTGCAGTTCTCCGATCCGTTCCAGTATTTTATGCCTTTCAAATAATGTGAGTGTTGATATAAAAGATTTTGGATTTCTGGTCGAAGAATCGCGCGTGCAAATATAAACAATGTTTTATGTGTATTTACAGCTCAGCGGAAACAAAATTACGCATACGCCATAAATCAAATCAGAGGCATCAGAGGACTCCACTCCGGGCCTTAAATTAAATTCTCGCTCTGGTAACTGGCTGTCTAAATTGATTATCAGCGAGTAATTGCCCGCACAAATGCTTTAATCATGTTTTAATATGAGAAAATCAATTTCTGGCCAAAAAGAAACTCAACTCAGAGTCTTACGCTCGGCATAACTTCGTCCAGGAGAGACGTCCCAGAGACATTTTAATGCCATTTTCGGTTTGACTTTTATTTATTTAGCTTGATTGCTTCACTGGCAAAAATTCACCAGCAAGTAAACAAAAATGAAAGCAAAATTTATCTCTCTCAGTATTTGTTTTCACTCGCACATAGTCTGCCCAAAACGAAAGTCTTTTTATTACTATAAACAATGTATTCTTAGACTTGAAGTTTCCACTCTTTAACTTCGACATGGGGCCTCAACAGTGGTGGTTGCTTTCCAAATGAACTGGCGATTAATTATTTGCCAATTTACCCTTATCAACTTCTGGGCCAGGCCAGCTTCTAATTAGAGACGCCATGTGTATGACATCGGGAGGAGGTATCAGACACTAAACTCTTTATGAAAATGCCAAATAATGATGGAGAAACGAGAAAAATTTAATGTGTACGTAATGGGTAATTTTTTAATAAGCATTCAAGGCTTCTTGAAACACATTTTCCCAAGAATTCACCTGGCCCGCCTCTGTGCGTGTGTCGTAAACATTTTTATTGGCCATTTTCGACATGAGAAGCAATGAAAGGATATGCCGAGCCAGGTCGGAGTATGCTTTATGATGGCCGAAAGACAGAGGCCAGGGAGGCAGAGTGCCACAAAAAAAATGAAACATTTTCATTTCCATTTTCGTTCGCATTTTCATTCTCATTCCCAGTCTCATTTTCTTTTTTGTTGCTCGTTGTTTGCTGTTTGTTGTGTGTCATGGCCCATTCAATTATCTTAATATTACGCATACGCCGCATGGGCTGCCAAAAAGAATGTACATATATTGGTGGTAGTGGGGAGAATCCATATCGAGGGACCTCAGGGAAAACTAATTACCAAAAGGGCTAGTGGGAGTGCAAGTGGGTAGTTGAAAAATAAACACGAATCTTCAAGTTTTATGGCCAGAATGGCAGATTGGCTTACCTTTTCGTAAATTTGCAATCTCAGTCGGATATCCGTCATGCCAGTTCCACAATTTATTTCAACTGATTGATTCACGTTCTGTATTTCGCTTTTTGGTTTGAATCTTTAATTTAAACAATTTGTTTTCACTTTTTCATTTGCACTCTCCTTTGGCTCGGCTGGCTCTGGATTTAATAAACAGAATTTTGAGGACTCGACAAGGACACTGGTGTTTGAGTTTGGGTCTGGGCTTTAGTTTCGGGCATCTCTCATTTACATTTCATGCACATTTTAATTGCCAGCGGATACAGAAATACGTGGAAACTGCCACAGAATCCGGACTGGATTCTATACCAACTTTTTTTATGTTTTGTTCCAGACGGAAGCCAACTGTGAACAATGTAGAGGCTTCAGTTCCTGGGGCCTCGGACTCTGTTGTGGTCATTGCACTGAAAATTGGATTCTTTTTTTTTTGTCTTTGTTTTCTTTTAATTGAAAATTAGAGCGCAAGTGGGTGGGAGAAACAAGTTTCTGGACTGTCCGGCACAGAATTTGCATTTCTTCTTGCCGCCGTCGACGTCGTCGCTTTTTGATTATTAAACTTCAATTAGGCAAGTTTTTTCCAATTAAAATTCTGTGCGATGCACATTTTTTAAGGGTCTCTGGGGGGATTGGATGGAAAGTTTTGGAGTGGCGGGCTTAATTGCTTTCTGTTGCCCCATTTTCGCCAGACCCCCGACTGCATTGTTTCCCATATCAATCTCAGTCAGCCAAGTCAGTGGGCCAAATCAGTCAACAAACCCAGTCAGATAGTCGGTGGGGCAAAGATAAATGCAAAAAGGGTAGAATTCAAATAATCGGAAGAATGTCACACCTATCGAGGGCTGACTAAGGGCCTTAGAATTCCAGCCAGTTACCTAAAAATATATTAACCAGGCCCAGACTCCAACCCAGTACAAGTGCACTAGTGTGTATCTGTGTGTGGGGTATTTCATTTATTTACACTTCACTCGGCTGCTGCTCACTTGTTCGCGCCCGTTTTCAAAGTTCTCCTCTTCTTGTTCTAGCCAGAGACACTTCTTCTGGCCAAAACTGAATCGGATTTTGCAGTGCGCTGCGACTACCAACCAAACGCTATGAACTACGACGAGGAACTGAGCGAGGAAATTGGTCGGAAAAGCCGAAAGCTTTCGGCCCAGAAACAGAACGGAAAATGGAACACAATCTCTGGTAGGAGAGAGAGCAAGTTTGTGGCCGAAAAGGAGCACAAGCTCGCACTGTGTCGGGCTGTTGCTGCTGCTTTGTTTTCCTGGCTGCTGGCCCGTTCAAATAGCCAGCAGAAAGACACTTGTGGCTCAAAAGGCGGCCAAGAAGGCCCACCGTGTTGCCGGCAACATAAACAAATGTTGCTCTGGCAATTAATGATGTTGCCGGTTGCTGGTATGCATTTCGTTGCCGGCACTTTTTGTGGCAATTAATACCAAAAAGAGATGGGGAATGGCAAGCAACCTCTAACGTAAACAATTGTTTAGTTTCTGTAGGCCATCTGTTTTAGCCAAACTGTCGGCTGATAAGATAAACAACACCCACGACCGTTGTGTTGCTACCTCATGTTGCAACAACAAAAGCAAAACAGCAATCAACAACAGTGGCAGCCAAAACAAACACAAACATCTATAAATGGGTTTCTGTGCCAGTTTCAGCCCGATTCCTATTCGCCTATTCGGATTTGGATTCCGATTCGATTCTGTATCGGGGGAAGCCCGCCCGATATATTCCCGGGCAGCCACAGAACCGAAGCCGACGGATGCGGCGAGCTTTTTAGAGCCAGCGGCATTTGTTTCACTTCCACTCCGTTTCTTCCGCCGCAGTTTCCCATTCAGGTAGGAGGAAATCCCCATTAGCGGGGGTCCAACGGTTGTCCAAGGAAGTAAGGATGTTGGTTTGAAAGTTTAAGATAAATAGGCAATTATTTAAGGGATTATTAGACATTCAAGGAAGGGGTATAACTATCTACCTTCCTTTTTCTAGGACTTGAGTTCCTTCCACTTTTCAGCACAATGTTATAAGAAACAATTATTTAAATTAAAAACCTTAAACCATTACGATTTATTGAATATTTTCAACCAGCTAATTGAAAACTTTAAACTTCAAGCCCTAAACCTTTGATAATCTCCCAACTTTAATGTTAATACCCACTATAACTCCTACATTTTATGAGACTTGAATAATATATATCACTAGTTGCTTCAGCCCCCCCCAAAAAGGACCCAAAATCCGGCCCAGTCATTAAATTGGGCCTCTTAGATTTATGTGCCGCTAACGGATACACTTCATTAAAATACAGCACGGGACGGGACGGGACGGGACGGACTAACTTCAAGTGTAATTAAATAGTTAAAGTAATGAATGGCTGTTTTCGAGAGTTTGCATACACATCTACATAAAGGACTTTATTATCGTTGCACACGAGAAGCTGAAAACGGAGCCAACGAGGAGCAACGAACCTTGCCCAGGATGGGGGCCAGGATGGGGAACAGGATTTTTCGGTTCAGGTGTCGGGAGCTGCGTCCGATTAGTAAACCCGATTAGTTGGCCAACGGGTTGTCTGTGTTCAGTTTCGTCCTTTGGGCATTAGCATAAGCGTCCCCGCCAGGCTGGTGCCCCAAGGGGTCCTCGGGAAAAGGCTTCTCCTCGGCAGCCCCCCAGGGCAAATCAATTTCTATAGTTAATAAGCTGCTACTGCTCCTGCTGCTGCTGATGCTGATGCTGTTGCTGCCACATGCTGCGTGCTCTTTTCCAGCTGCAAGTGAGGCATGGTGGGGCATGGCAGGGAGGCTTGTCCCGCTGCCATTGTTTGTAATTAAATGGATGTGTTTGGGTGATGCGACTCCTGCGGCGCATTGTGTCATTACCCCGCCCCGACCCAGCCTTGGGCTTAGTGCATTAGCCCGCTGATGTTGCATAAATTAATTGATTTATCAAGTACGGAGCGAGGCTCTCCGCTGTGTCGAGTCTTAATTAGCATAACCTTTTCTGGTCTGGTGCCCTACTGGTGAGCACACTGCGTATACGCAATTAATACATATTTGCCTCGTTAATGGGAACTGCCACCCACGCCCATGTATAGCTCAACACACATCCTGGCAGAGGCACCCACCTGACACATTAGATAATGGGGCACACGTGGCTGCCTTCTTTCAAGGATTTATGGGAAAAGGGTCCAGTCGACTGGCAGTCCAGTTCGGTCCAGTACAGGCCAGTACATGCGGGCAGGGTCCGGCCCTGACCACCGCCACCTGGTTAACGACCCATAAATCTTAACATTCTCGCTCCGGCACATAAATTGCCCCAATTCAACGCAATAAAATGAAATGTCCAAGATAATGCATTTCCAACGAAAAATCAATTTCTTCGCCATGTTCAAAAATTGTTAGAAACATGAAAGCTGTTTAATTTTGAAAACATTCAACAATCAACCACCTTTCTCCTAAAATGGATGGGTGGGTGGAATCGAAACATTTATTTTAGTTTGGCCACAACACATTTTGGCCAGAGTGCAAACTGGTTAACTGACTGCTGGCAGCTGGCAGCTGGCGCCGTGGCTGCCGAAACTTTTCAACAAAATTCTAATTCTGCGGTTGCCAATTGAAATGCTTTTCGCATCGAATTGTTTCCAAAGTGCTAATGGGATTAAACAGATCCTGATGGGGATGATGACGAGCTCAGTGTGGGCTTTTGAGCTCTGAGCTCTTGAGTGATTCAGTTAATATGCAAATGATTGCCACTTTATGAGGATAATTGCTGAGGTTTACACTTCAAGTAGCTCCTGTATTCAGTTCGGAAAAGAGTATAAATTGCTTTTATTTCTTGTCTATAACAATTGTTTATTGATAGTTGATCCGCTTATAGCGAAAAACAATAAACTTTCAGGTTTCATATTTTGCCTCCCATATTTTTTACCTTTTTTGTTACATGTTTGGCCATAAAACAGTGATACAGCATCTCGGATAACTCTCTCCCTGCTCTGCCTGTCACTTTGATGATGCATTGAATGGCCCAAAGGATTCCACGTGGGAGTGGCAGTGGGAAAAGGGATGGGACTGGTATGGAAATCTGACTGGGGGTGGGCTGAGGCAGAAAACAGAAGCATACCACCTGTTTGGCTTACTGTGCTAATCCATCAATGGCAACAAGGCAGAAAGTGCCAACAGCAGCTCCGAGTGCTCCAGAGCCCAAAAGCAAACAAAAAAAGTAAAGCAAAAAATAAACCCAATAAAATTCCCAATGCTCGTGTTTAGAGAGAAAGTGGGGAGCATCGGCGGTACATGCCACCAGCTCCATTAAAATACATATTCGAAAAGCCCTAAAAATCCATTCATTCAGGTGGCTCGTAAAAGCGCGAATGGCCGCAAACCCATCCACCTAACCACCCACTCACCGTCCTGTTTCTCTGCAAGGACATGGGAAATGGCTCGCCATCATTCATCCATTCGGGGATGTATGTATGTAGATTTTTTCCGTACTCTATACCCTATAATATGTTCTTCGTTGTATTTATGCTCGTACTCGTATTTTTACAGTTCAATAAAGTTGAATAAATTGGCAGGCGCAGAGCGAAGCGACTTGCAAGTGGATTTCGCTGATAAGCGCAGAAGGACCAAACAAATTAAAGTCCTAAGCCTGGCAGGCATATCCCCAGGATGCAAAAAAGGAAGAGAACTTGGAGATATCTGACAGTGTCACCCAGCGGAAGGTCGAAAAAGAGCACCGTGTCGAAATGTCATTGATGGCGTATCCACCGAGGAGGCATCCTCTCGATGATGGCCAGAAAATAGGGAACTAGAAGCGAATGTCAAGGTCATCGAAGTTGATACTCTACCCCCGATTTGTGGCTTTGAAATGCGAGCCAGTCATGGCATTGAAACCTCAAATACTAGAGCTCATAAATCCAAATAATAACGAGTATTTTTGGTTACAATTGGAATTCATCTTGGCCATTAAAATCAAACACTTCCTATTGATGGCTGAGTAGAAAATTTGAATATGTTGAATGCCAGACAAATCAAAAGTATTCAGTTTGAATTTGAGGAATGTGATTTGATTGTCTCAACTCAACCGAAGCGGCACTTAATTTTCAGGGAGAAGGCCCACTCCTTGTTTCCTGCTCTTGCCCCTTGATGTTGCATGGGGCAGATTGTCATTGTCAGTCGTCGATGGCCCATTTGGGTTGGGTTTTCCATTCCTTTTTTTTGTTTGTGTCGGCGAGTCGGGGAGTGCCCTTCATTTGACTTGTCCGCCCGCATTTCACTTCATATCTACATATATCTAAATAATGGGATGTCACTTTTAATTTGAGCCTCGATTTATATGCCTAGTCCTTGGACTCTTGGAAATTTCAGAGTCGCACAAGTTTATTTCCGATAAAAATGAAACTGACAAAGCCGGGTCGTCCAGGACGTCTTAATTTCCATTGTGATTCCTTATCAGATTCGTGGGAGCTCACATACAAGCATACGCCTATACGAAAATCTCTATAGGATACACCCACGGTCATTCTTGGGGGATACGGCCAGTCATTCAAGGAGCAAGGACTCTTTTGTCTCGGCGCTTTAGAGGGGCGCAGCGAACAATTAGCTCGGCAGTGCCGCAATTTAATTGTTATAAATGCCAAGGCTGAATGCGAATTAAGTAATATTTATGGAAGGCTGTGAAAGGATAGCTGGGATACCCTTGGAAACTCAACCCACGCGTCGAAGGGATCATTAATAACACTGGATTTTGCACTCGAACAGCTGACTGCCGTCCTGTCCCGTGTGGGTGTCAGTATCCTTTCACCATACGTACGTGTGTATGTATATTTGTGCAAGTCCTGGCTATCCTATTACCATTAATCTCATGCACAGTTTGGCGCCTCAAGTGGAGCATCTGCCATCCAGGATATCCACGCTATCCAGGCTAGAGTCCTAGCTGTGATTTCAATTAAGCAGCCAGAAAAGGATGAAAAAAGAGGCCTCAAGTTATGAAGATAAATGTCACTCGTCAAGTGGCAATCAATTAGTTAATGCTTTCAGGGCTCCCTCTCAAAAGCCTCGCGGGAGTCCTGGCGACATAGTTTCTCCACCCCCCACCATCCAACGTCCTTTTCTATCCTCCAGCTAAACAAAGTTCCTTGTCAGTGCCTGTGTCTGAGTGAGTCGGAGCGTTCGTGTTTGTCACAGAAATTATTCAATTACCAAATTAAATTTAATGCCTTCTACTCGCTGTTCGCTACAAGGACGAACAGGACCAAAGCGAGTCCTGCTTTTGATCCCACTAAAAGCTTTAATAACTGTAAATTGCTTTCACAAATTTGTCTTCGAACGCGAGCTGGGCGAAAAGTTGCCACGGAAGGTGGGCTTCCCATGCTGGAGTGAGAGTGGGTGGCTTCGGAAAAGCGTTTTGTCTGTGGGGCAGAGGACGAGTACTTATTGCAAAGGACCTGCCCGCATACCTGGGCAAACATTTTTCCCATTTCGGTATCGCCTTCGCCCGTGACCAAATATTTAAAGGTATTCGACGTGAGTCGCACTCTGAGTTCGGAGTTCGCCGCTGCCAGTTCAAGTTCGAAAGCCACCGTTATCGACATTTTTTGGTCCTCACCTTTTGCTCCGCTGCATTCCAAATGAATGTCTCTATCCTCCTCCAGGACCCACTCTCCAGGAGAGTATCCCCCCAACCAAAACTCTGTCTCGCTCATCCACTTGACGCAGGGCATCAGAAATCCAATTATATTCACTTTGTGTACAAAAAGCCCGGGAAAGCGAATCCGTGAAAGGTGGCCCCGGGCCTGAGCCATTAACTAATACCGAAATCCGCTTAAAATTTTAATTTTTTTCACCTCTCCAAATAAAAGGGCTGTGGCCTGAGGGAATGATGAATCCTCTTAGTTAGTCACCTGTTCAGTGCGTGAATTTAATTTGTTTCTTCTCGATAAAATGTGTTTTTTTGTGCCGAAAATTTAAAATACAATTTAAGGTTATTTTTTTAAATACAATTTAAGGTTATTTTTTTAAATAAATCAGTAAGCTTTCGGCTTCCCTAGCAATTACTTAATTAAGGATACCTAATTAAAGATTAATTGGTATTGATAAATGGGGGTTTAATTATTGAATTCTTGTCATGTTCATAAATACCGGAGAAGCAAGGTAAATATTAATTATCTCAATTAAAATACATAATTACATATTCTGGCGGGCTTAATCGATATGTAGTCGATAGCTACCACGAAAGCATAGTTTCGATAGTTTTTTGAAAGCTTCGATCGTGCCACTGATCGGCAAGCTCTTCCACCATCTCTTTCTAACAAGAGAAAGTAAATACTTTTAGAAAACTTAAGCTTTTGAAAAGCTTTGATAACGCCACACAATCGAGTAGATTCTCTCGGAGTAGTTATTTCATTTTCACCTTCCAGCTGAGTCGGTTGTGTTTTTCGTGTAAAAAAGGTAAATATTTTGTTCTTGGCTTCCTGCTGGCTTGTCACACACATTTCTAATTAACCAATCTATTCTAGCTTTTTGGATAATGTCGGCCAAACCCGTCCTCTACTATGCGCCCCGCAGTCCTCCCTGCCGCGCCGTTCTGTTGACCGCCGCCGCCCTGGGCCTGGAGTTGGATCTACGGTGAGTGGGGGTCAAACCGGTCTCCCCCGGCTTTTGTGATTAACCTTATAGTGTACCGATGGGCTTCGCTGAACATTAACTACTGTTTTCTAGAGTTTTTTCTACTTTTTTATTTTTCATTTAATTTTTTCTGGTTTTTGGTGGAAAACATAGTTCTAAAAATAGTTTCCACTAAAAATTTCTATCAAAATATATTATTTTAGAGATATCAGCATACACTGATTACCATTTATCACTCACTTTAATGAAACTTGAGGCTGAAGTGTTATCATAATTGTGTCTTAATATAACTAAATTTATAAAAAATAAATAAATAAACTTATTATTTTTTTTATTCTAGCCCAGTTAACGTTAAAGCTGGAGACCACTTGTCGGCAGAGTTCTTGAAACTAAACCCACAGCACACTATTCCGGTGCTAGATGACAATGGCACCGTGGTCAGTGATTCCCACATCATCATCAGCTATCTGGCGGATAAATATGCACCTGCTGGTGATGACTCCTTGTATCCCAAGGACGCGGCGCAGCGTCGCCTGGTGGATGCCCGTTTGTACTACGATTGCGGCCACCTGTTCCCGCGCGTCCGCTTCATTGTGGAGCCTGTTATCTACTTTGGAGTCGGAGAGGTGCCAGCAGATCGTGTGGCCTACCTCCAGAGGGCCTATGACGGTCTGGAGCACTGTCTGGCCAATGGACCCTTCCTGACTGGCGACCAACTGACCATCGCGGATCTTAGCTGCATCGCATCAGTGTCCACGGCGGAGGCATTTGCTCCCATTGAGGCGGATAAGTTCCCCAAACTGGTGGAGTGGGTGAAGCGACTGCAGGCATTGCCCTACTATGCGAAGAACAACCAGGAGGGTCTCGACATGCTGGTGGATTTGGTCAAGGGACTGGTGGCCGAACGTCAACAAAGTTAATTCCAGGAGAGACGCGGCGGATGCATTTCCTTTCATGCATTTATTCATGGGTTTTTACATTCTTAAATAAATAAATACTTTGAGCTGTGGCTTAAATCGTTTGTTGTTTGCATTATAACCTAGTTTTGTTCATGGGGTACCGTCGGTCTACATCCTTCAAATGCTTAAAAATTTAATTTTGGCCCCGTTTTTCGCCAAAATTTTGGAAAAGGGCGTTCAAGGCTTTTCTCTTACTTTTTGGCGAATATCTTAACGGTTTATCAATCAGGGAACTATTCCACCCTGCCTGCTGGAGGAGGAGCACCCACCTGCCCCTGCTGGGGGAGGATCAACCAGCTGTCCATGCTGCCCCTGCTGGAGGTAAAGCACCCACCTGCCCCTGCTGGAGCAGGAGGAGAACCCACCACGCTTTGCTGCTGATGGATGAGGAGCACCCATCTGCTGTAGGGGGAGCCACCTACCCCAGCTGGAGACGGATCACAAACCTGCCTCTAATCGTGAAGGAACACCCACATGCCCCTAATCGATGAGAAGCACCCACCTGCCCCTGCTCGAGGAGAAGCAGTTAATCCCCAGTCTTACCAGTACCCACCACGCCCCGCTGCTGCTGCTGGATGAGGATCACCCACCTGCCCCTGAAGCACCCACCATGCCCTGCAGCTGCTGTTGATTGACGAGGATCACCCAGCTCCCCATGCTGCCCTTGCTAGAGGAGGGTCACCCATCTGCCCATGCTCGAGGAGGAGCACCCACCTGCCCTCCACCTGAGAAGCAGTTACATTTTTTTGTAATTTAAGTTTTTTTTTAATTTTTTTTATATATTTTTTTATTTTTTCTTTATATTTCAAAAATTGCGGGCAATATAATCGCAACCGATCTCGCTAGAGGTGGAAAACGATAGTCGGCGCCATCGGTTGCGAGCGATAGTTTTTCTCAAACTACCAAGTTCCCCACCTCTAGTTTTGGCTGAGCCTATATAAGGCAGAAATTCACAGCCCCTCAGTCACTTTCCCCTCGGCGGGGAACCCGGCCGGACTGGCCGGCGACCTGGCCGGCGACTGGAGGAGGCGACCTGGCCGGCGACTGGAGGAGGCGACCTGGACCTGGACCTGCCCGACGACCGGAGGAGGCGCACCCCCGTGCCCCTATTCTGGAGGAGGCGCACCCCCCTGCCATGACCTGGAGGAGCCGCACCCCCCTGCCCTGACCAGGAGGAGGCGACCCGGCTGCTGGAGGAGGCGCACCACCCTGCCCTTGCCCTGGAGGAGGCACACCACCCTGCCCCTGACCTGGAGGAGGTGCTCTACCCTGCGCCTGATCTGGAGGAGGCGACCCGGCTGCTGGAGGAGGCGCACCCCCGTGCCACTGATCTGGAGGAGGCGCACCACCCTGCCCCTGACCTGGAGGAGGCACACCACCCTGCCCCTGACCTGGAGGAGGTGCTCCACCCTGCGCCTGATCTGGAGCAGGCGACCCGGCTGCTGGAGGAGGCGCACCCCCGTGCCCCTGATTTGGAGGAGCCGCACCACCCTGCCCCGGACCTGGAGGAGGTGCTCCACCCTGCGCCTGATCTGGAGGAGGCGACCCGGCTGCTGGAGGAGGCGCACCCCCGTGCCCCTGATCTGAGGAGGCGCACCCCCGTGCCCCTGACCTGGAGGAGGTGCACCCTGCGCCTGATCTGGAGAAGGCGACCCGGCTGCTGGAGGAGGCGCACCCCCGTGCCACTGATCTGGAGGAGCCGCACCACCCTGCCCCGGACCTGGAGGAAGCGAACCCCCCTGCCCTGACCTGGAGGAGGCGACCCGGCTGCTGGAGGAGGCGCACCCCCGTGCCCCTGATTTGGAGGAGCCGCACCACCCTGCCCCGGACCTGGAGGAGGTGCACCCTGCGCCTGATCTGGAGAAGGCGACCCGGCTACTGGAGGAGGCGCACCCCCGTGCCCCTGATTTGGAGGAGCCGCACCACCCTGCCCCGGACCTGGAAGAGGTGCTCCACCCTGCGCCTGATCTGGAGGAGGCGACCCGGCTGCTGGAGGAGGCGCACCCCCGTGCCACTGATCTGGAGGAGGCGCACCACCCTGCCCCTGACCTGGAGGAGGCACACCACCCTGCCCCTGACCTGGAGGAGGTGCTCCACCCTGCGCCTGATCTGGAGCAGGCGACCCGGCTGCTGGAGGAGGCGCACCCCCGTGCCCCTGACCTGGAGGAGGCGCACCACCCTGCCCCTGACCTGGAGGAGGCACACCACCCTGCCCCTGACCTGGAGGAGCCGCACCACCCGGACCTGGAGGAAGCGCACCCCCCTGCCCTGACCAGGAGGAGGCGACCCGGCTGCTGGAGGAGGCGCACCACCCTGCCCCTGACCTGGAGGAGGCACACCACCCTGCCCCTGACCTGGAGGAGGTGCTCTACCCTGCGCCTGATCTGGAGGAGGCGACCCGGCTGCTGGAGGAGGCGCACCCCCGTGCCACTGATCTGGAGGAGCCGCACCACCCTGCCCCGGACCTGGAGGAAACGAACCCCCCTGCCCTGACCTGGAGGAGGCGACCCGGCTGCTGGAGGAGGCGTACCCCCGTGCTCCTGATCTGAGGAGGCGCACCCCCGTGCCCCTGACCTGGAGGAGGCACACCACCCTGCCCCTGACCTGGAGGAGCCGCACCCCCCTGCCCTGACCTGGAGGAGCCGCACCCCCCTGCCCAGACCTGGAGGAGGCGACCCGGCTGCTGGAGGAGGCGCACCCCCCTGCCCTGACCTGGAGGAAGCGACCCGGCTGCTGGAGGAGGCGCACCCCCGTGCCCCTGACCTGGAGGAGGCGTACCACCCTGCCCCTGACCTGGAGGAGTCACACCACCCTGCCCCGGACCTGGAGGAAGCGCACACCTCTGCCCTGACCTGGAGGAGGCGACCCGGCTGCTGGAGGAGGCGCACCCCCCTGCCCTGACCTGGAGGAAGCGACCCGGCTGCTGGAGGAGGCGCACCCCCGTGCCCCTGACCTGGAGGAGGCGTACCACCCTGCCCCTGACCTGGAGGAGGCACACCACCCTGCCCCTGACCTGGAGGAGGTGCTCTACCCTGCGCCTGATCTGGAGGAGGCGACCCGGCTGCTGGAGGAGGCGCACCCCCGTGCCACTGATCTGGAGGAGCCGCACCACCCTGCCCCGGACCTGGAGGAAACGAACCCCCCTGCCCTGACCTGGAGGAGGCGACCCGGCTGCTGGAGGAGGCGTACCCCCGTGCTCCTGATCTGAGGAGGCGCACCCCCGTGCCCCTGACCTGGAGGAGGCACACCACCCTGCCCCTGACCTGGAGGAGCCGCACCCCCCTGCCCTGACCTGGAGGAGCCGCACCCCCCTGCCCAGACCTGGAGGAGGCGACCCGGCTGCTGGAGGAGGCGCACCCCCCTGCCCTGACCTGGAGGAAGCGACCCGGCTGCTGGAGGAGGCGCACCCCCGTGCCCCTGACCTGGAGGAGGCACACCATCCTGCCCCTGACCTGGAGGAGCCGCACCACCCTGCCCCGGACCTGGAGGAGCCGCACCACCCTGCCCCGGACCTGGAGGAGGTGCACCCTGCGCCTGATCTGGAGAAGGCGACCCGGCTACTGGAGGAGGCGCACCCCCGTGCCCCTGATTTGGAGGAGCCGCACCACCCTGCCCCGGACCTGGAGGAGGTGCTCCACCCTGCGCCTGATCTGGAGGAGGCGACCCGGCTGCTGGAGGAGGCGCACCCCCGTGCCACTGATCTGGAGGAGGCGCACCACCCTGCCCCTGACCTGGAGGAGGCACACCACCCTGCCCCTGACCTGGAGGAGGTGCTCCACCCTGCGCCTGATCTGGAGCAGGCGACCCGGCTGCTGGAGGAGGCGCACCCCCGTGCCACTGATCTGGAGGAGCCGCACCACCCTGCCCCGGACCTGGAGGAGGTGCTCCACCCTGCGCCTGATCTGGAGGAGGCGACCCGGCTGCTGGAGGAGGCGCACCCCCGTGCCCCTGATCTGAGGAGGCGCACCCCCGTGCCCCTGACCTGGAGGAGGTGCACCCTGCGCCTGATCTGGAGAAGGCGACCCGGCTGCTGGAGGAGGCGCACCCCCGTGCCCCTGATTTGGAGGAGCCGCACCACCCTGCCCCGGACCTGGAGGAGGTGCTCCACCCTGCGCCTGATCTGGAGGAGGCGACCCGGCTGCTGGAGGAGGCGCACCCCCGTGCCCCTGACCTGGAGGAGGCGCACCACCCTGCCCCTGACCTGGAGGAGGCGCACCACCCTGGCCCGTGATCTGAGGAGGCACATCCCGCTGCCCCGGACCTGGAGGAGGTGACCCGGCTGCTGGAGGAGGCGCACCCCCGGTTCCCCTGATCTGGCGAAGGCACACCCCCCTGCCCCGGACAAGGTGACCCGGCTGCTTGAGGAGGCGCACCCCCGTGCCCCTGATCTGGAGGAGGCGACCTGGCCCTGGCCCTGTCCAGCGACTGGAGGAGGCGACCTGGCCCTGGCCGACGACTGGAGGAGGCGACCCCTCCTCCCCCCCAGCCACTGACCTGGAGGAGGCACACCACCCTGCTCCTGACCTGGAGGAGGCGCACCATACTGCCCCTGACCTGGAGGAGGCGCACCACCCTGCCCCTGACCTGGAGGAGGCGACCAGGCTGCTGATCTGACGAAGGCACACCACCCTGCCCCTGACCTGGAGGCGCACCACCCTGCCCTGGACCTGGAGGAGGCGACCAGGCTGCTGATCTGACGAAGGCACACCACCCTGCCCCTGACCTGGAGGAGGCGCACCACCCTGCCCCTGACCTCGCGGAGTCGACCCGGCTGCTGGAGGAGGCGCACCCCCGTGCCACTGATCTGGAGGAGGTGCTCCACCCTGCCCCTGACCTGGAGGAGGCCTGCTCCGGACCTGGAGGAAGTGCACCCCCCTGCCCTGACCTGGAGGAGGCGACCCGGCTGCTGGAGGAGGCGTACCCCCGTGCCCCTGATCTGAGGAGGCGCACCCCCGTGCCCCTGACCTGGAGGAGGCGCACCCCCGTGCCCCTGATCTGGAGAAGGCGACCCGGCTGCTGGAGGAGGCGTACCACCCTGCCCCTGATCTGGAGGAGCCGCACCACCCTGCCCCGGACTTGGAGGAAGCGCACCCCCCTGCCCTGACCTGGAGGAGGCGACCCGGCTGCTGGAGGAGGCGTACCACCCTGCCCCTGACCTGGAGGAGGCACACCACCCTGCCCCTGACCTGGAGGAGCCGCACCCCCCTGCCCTGACCTGGAGGAGCCGCACCCCCCGCCCTGACCTGGAGGAGGCGACCCGGCTGCTGGAGGAGGCGCACCCCCGTGCCCCCGATCTGGAGGAGCCGCACCACCCTGCCCCGGACCTGGAGGAAGCGCACCCCCTGCCCTGACCTGGAGGAGGCGTACCCCCGTGCCACTGACCTGGAGGAGGCACACCACCCTGCCCCTGACCTGGAGGAGCCGCACCCCCCGCCCTGACCTGGAGGAGGCGCACCCCCGTGCCCCCGATCTGGAGGAGCCGCACCACCCTGCCCCGGACCTGGAGGAAGCGCACCCCCTGCCCTGACCTGGAGGAGGCGACCCGGCTGCTGGAGGAGGCGTACCCCCGTGCTCCTGATCTGAGGAGGCGCACCCCCGTGCCCCTGACCTGGAGGAGGCGCACCACCGTGCCCCTGACCTGGAGGAGCCGCACCCCCCTGCCCTGACCTGGAGGAGGCGACCCGGCTGCTGGAGGAGGCGCACCCCCGTGCCCCTGATTTGGAGGAGCCGCACCACCCTGCCCCGGACCTGGAGGAGGTGACCTGGCTGCTGGAGGAGGCGCACCCCCGTGCCCCTGATCTGGAGGAGGCGCACCACCCTGCCCCTGACCTGGAGGAGGTGCTCCACCCTGCGCCTGATCTGGAGGAGGCGACCCGGCTACTGGAGGAGGCGTACCCCCGTGCCCCTGATCTGAGGAGGCGCACCACCCTGCCCCTTACCTGGAGGAGGCGCACCACCCTGCCCCTGACCTGGAGGAGGCGGACCCCCTGCCCTGACCCGGAGGAGGCGACCCGGCTGCTGGAGGAAGCACACCACCATGCCCCTGATCTGGAGGAGGCACGCCACCCTGCCCCTGACCTGGAGGAGGTGCTCCACCCTGCGCCTGATCTGGAGGAGGCGACCAGGCTGCTGATCTGACGAAGGGACACCACCCTGCCCCTGACCTGGAGGAGGCGCACCACCCTGCCCCTGACCTGGAGGAGGCACACCACCCTGCCCCTGACCTGGAGGAGGTGCTCTACCCTGCGCCTGATCTGGAGGAGGCGACCCGGCTGCTGGAGGAGGCGCACCCCCGTGCCACTGATCTGGAGGAGCCGCACCACCCTGCCCCGGACCTGGAGGAAGCGAACCCCCCTGCCCTGACCTGGAGGAGGCGACCCGGCTGCTGGAGGAGGCGTACCCCCGTGCTCCTGATCTGAGGAGGCGCACCCCTGTGCCCCTGACCTGGAGGAGCCGCACCCCCCTGCCCTGACCTGGAGGAGCCGCACCCCCCGCCCTGACCTGGAGGAGGCGACCCGGCTGCTGGAGGAGGCGCACCCCCGTGCCCTGACCTGGAGGAGGCGACCCGGCTGCTGGAGGAGGCGCACCCCCCTGCCCTGACCTGGAGGAAGCGACCCGGCCGCTGGAGGAGGCGCACCCCCGTGCCCCTGACCTGGAGGAGGCGTACCACCCTGCCCCTGACCTGGAGGAGTCACACCACCCTGCCCCGGACCTGGAGGAAGCGCACCCCCCTGCCCTGACCTGGAGGAGGCGACCCGGCTGCTGGAGGAGGCGTACCCCCCTGCCCTGACCTGGAGGAAGCGACCCGGCTGCTGCAGGAGGCGCACCCCCGTGCCCCTGACCTGGAGGAGGCGTACCACCCTGCCCCTGACCTGGAGGAGTCACACCACCCTGCCCCGGACCTGGAGGAAGCGCACCCTCCTGCCCTGACCTGGAGGAGGCGACCCGGCTGCTGGAGGAGGCACACCACCCTGCCCCTGACCTGGAGGAGCCGCACCCCCCTGCCCTGACCTGGAGGAGGCGACCCGGCTGCTGGAGGAGGCGCACCCCCGTGCCCCTGATTTGGAGGAGCCGCACCACCCTGCCCCGGACCTGGAGGAGGTGCTCCACCCTGCGCCTGATCTGGAGGAGGCGACCCGGCTGCTGGAGGAGGCGCACCCCCGTGGCCCTGATCTGGAGGAGGCGCACCACCCTGCCCCTGACCTGGAGGAGGTGCTCCACCCTGCGCCTGATCTGGAGGAGGCGACCCGGCTACTGGAGGAGGCGTACCCCCGTGCCCCTGATCTGAGGAGGCGCACCCCCGTGCCCCTGACCTGGAGGAAGGGCACCCCCTGCCCTGCCCTGGAGCAGGCGACCCGGCTGCTGGAGGAGGCGCACCCCCGTGCCCCTGATCTGGAGGAGGCGCACCCCCGTGCCCCTGACCTGGAGGAGGCGCACCCCCGTGCTCCTGACCTGGAGGAGGCACACCACCCTGCCCCTGACCTGGAGGAGCCGCACCCCCCTGCCCTGACCTGGAGGAGGCGACCCGGCTGCTGGAGGAGGCACACCACCCTGCCCCTGACCTGGAGGAGCCGCACCCCCCTGCCCTGACCTGGAGGAGGCGACCCGGCTGCTGGAGGAGGCGCACCCCCGTGCCCCTGATTTGGAGGAGCCGCACCACCCTGCCCCGGACCTGGAGGAGGTGCTCCACCCTGCGCCTGATCTGGAGGAGGCGACCCGGCTGCTGGAGGAGGCGCACCCCCGTGCCCCTGATCTGGAGGAGGCACGCCACCCTGCCCCTGACCTGGAGGAGGTGCACCCTGCGCCTGATCTGGAGAAGGCGACCCGGCTGCTGGAGGAGGCGCACCCCCGTGCCCCTGATCTGAGGAGGCGCACCCCCGTGCCCCTGACCTGGAGGAAGGGCACCCCCTGCCCTGCCCTGGAGCAGGCGACCCGGCTGCTGGAGGAGGCGCACCCCCGTGCCCCTGATCTGGAGGAGGCGCACCCCCGTGCCCCTGATCTGAAGGAGGCGCACCCCCGTGCCCCTGACCTGGAGGAGGCGCACCCCCGTGCCCCTGACCTGGAGGAGGCACACCATCCTGCCCCTGCCCTGGAGGAGGCGACCCGGCTGCTGGAAGAGGCGTACCCCCGTGCCCTGATCTGAGGAGGCGCACCCCCGTGCCCCTGACCTGGAGCAGGCGACCCGTGCCCCTGATCTGGAGGAGGCGCACCCCCGTGCCCCTGACCTGGAGGAGGCGCACCCCCGTGCCCCTGATCTGGAGGAGGCGCACCCCCGTGCCCCTGATCTGAAGGAGGCGCACCCCCGTGCCCCTGACCTGGAGGAGGCGCACCCCCGTGCCCCTGACCTGGAGGAGGCACACCATCCTGCCCCTGCCCTGGAGGAGGCGACCCGGCTGCTGGAAGAGGCGTACCCCCGTGCCCCTGATCTGAGGAGGCGCACCCCCGTGCCCCTGACCTGGAGGAGGCGCACCCCCGTGCCCCTGACCTGGAGGAGGCACACCACCCTGCCCCTGACCTGGAGGAGCCGCACCCCCCTGCCCTGACCTGGAGGAGGCGACCCGGCTGCTGAAGGAGGCGTACCCCCGTGCCCCTGATCTGAGGAGGCGCACCCCCGTGCCACTGACCTGGAGGAGGCACACCCCCGTGCCACTGACCTGGAGGAGGCACACCACCCTGCCCCTGACCTGGAGGAGCCGCACCCCCCGCCCTGACCTGGAGGAGGCGACCCGGCTGCTGGAGGAGGCGCACCCCCGTGCCCCTGATCTGGAGGAGGCGCACCACCCTGCCCCTGACCTGGAGGAGGCACACCACCCTGCCCCTGACCTGGAGGAGCCGCACCACCCGGACCTGGAGGAAGCGCACCCCCCTGCCCTGACTTGGAGGAGGCGACCCGGCTGCTGGAGGAGGCGCACCACCCTGCCCCTGACCTGGAGGAGGCACACCACCCTGCCCCTGACCTGGAGGAGGCACAACACCCTGCCCCTGACCTGGAGGAGGTGCTCTACCCTGCGCCTGATCTGGAGGAGGCGACCCGGCTGCTGGAGGAGGCGCACCCCCGTGCCACTGATCTGGAGGAGCCGCACCACCCTGCCCCGGCCTTGGAGGAAGCGCACCCCCCTGCCCTGACCTGGAGGAGGCGACCCGGCTGCTGGAGGAGGCGCACCCCCCTGCCCCTGACCTGGAGGAGCCGCACCCCCCTGCCCTGACCTGGAGGAGGCGACCCGGCTGCTGGAGGAGGCGCACCCCCGTGCCCCTGATTTGGAGGAGCCGCACCACCCTGCCCCGGACCTGGAGGAGGTGCTCCACCCTGCGCCTGATCTGGAGGAGGCGACCCGGCTGCTGGAGGAGGCGCACCCCCGTGGCCCTGATCTGGAGGAGGCGCACCACCCTGCCCCTGACCTGGAGGAGGTGCTCCACCCTGCGCCTGATCTGGAGGAGGCGACCCGGCTACTGGAGGAGGCGTACCCCCGTGCCCCTGATCTGAGGAGGCGCACCCCCGTGCCCCTGACCTGGAGGAAGGGCACCCCCTGCCCTGCCCTGGAGCAGGCGACCCGGCTGCTGGAGGAGGCGCACCCCCGTGCCCCTGATCTGGAGGAGGCGCACCCCCGTGCCCCTGACCTGGAGGAGGCGCACCCCCCTGCCCTGACCTGGAGGAGGCGACCCGGCTGCTGGAGGAGGCGTACCCCCCTGCCCTGACCTGGAGGAAGCGACCCGGCTGCTGCAGGAGGCGCACCCCCGTGCCCCTGACCTGGAGGAGGCGTACCACCCTGCCCCTGACCTGGAGGAGCCGCACCCCCCTGCCCTGACCTGGAGGAGGCGACCCGGCTGCTGGAGGAGGCGCACCACCCTGCCCCGGACCTGGAGGAAGCGCACCCCCCTGCCCTGACCTGGAGGAAGCGACCCGGCTGCTGCAGGAGGCGCACCCCCGTGCCCCTGACCTGGAGGAGGCGTACCACCCTGCCCCTGACCTGGAGGAGTCACACCACCCTGCCCCGGACCTGGAGGAAGCGCACCCTCCTGCCCTGACCTGGAGGAGGCGACCCGGCTGCTGGAGGAGGCACACCACCCTGCCCCTGACCTGGAGGAGCCGCACCCCCCTGCCCTGACCTGGAGGAGGCGACCCGGCTGCTGGAGGAGGCGCACCCCCGTGCCCCTGATTTGGAGGAGCCGCACCACCCTGCCCCGGACCTGGAGGAGGTGCTCCACCCTGCGCCTGATCTGGAGGAGGCGACCCGGCTGCTGGAGGAGGCGCACCCCCGTGGCCCTGATCTGGAGGAGGCGCACCACCCTGCCCCTGACCTGGAGGAGGTGCTCCACCCTGCGCCTGATCTGGAGGAGGCGACCCGGCTACTGGAGGAGGCGTACCCCCGTGCCCCTGATCTGAGGAGGCGCACCCCCGTGCCCCTGACCTGGAGGAAGGGCACCCCCTGCCCTGCCCTGGAGCAGGCGACCCGGCTGCTGGAGGAGGCGCACCCCCGTGCCCCTGATCTGGAGGAGGCGCACCCCCGTGCCCCTGACCTGGAGGAGGCGCACCCCCGTGCTCCTGACCTGGAGGAGGCACACCACCCTGCCCCTGACCTGGAGGAGCCGCACCCCCCTGCCCTGACCTGGAGGAGGCGACCCGGCTGCTGGAGGAGGCACACCACCCTGCCCCTGACCTGGAGGAGCCGCACCCCCCTGCCCTGACCTGGAGGAGGCGACCCGGCTGCTGGAGGAGGCGCACCCCCGTGCCCCTGATTTGGAGGAGCCGCACCACCCTGCCCCGGACCTGGAGGAGGTGCTCCACCCTGCGCCTGATCTGGAGGAGGCGACCCGGCTGCTGGAGGAGGCGCACCCCCGTGCCCCTGATCTGGAGGAGGCACGCCACCCTGCCCCTGACCTGGAGGAGGTGCACCCTGCGCCTGATCTGGAGAAGGCGACCCGGCTGCTGGAGGAGGCGCACCCCCGTGCCCCTGATCTGAGGAGGCGCACCCCCGTGCCCCTGACCTGGAGGAAGGGCACCCCCTGCCCTGCCCTGGAGCAGGCGACCCGGCTGCTGGAGGAGGCGCACCCCCGTGCCCCTGATCTGGAGGAGGCGCACCCCCGTGCCCCTGACCTGGAGGAGGCGCACCCCCCTGCCCTGACCTGGAGGAGGCGACCCGGCTGCTGGAGGAGGCGTACCCCCCTGCCCTGACCTGGAGGAAGCGACCCGGCTGCTGCAGGAGGCGCACCCCCGTGCCCCTGACCTGGAGGAGGCGTACCACCCTGCCCCTGACCTGGAGGAGCCGCACCCCCCTGCCCTGACCTGGAGGAGGCGACCCGGCTGCTGGAGGAGGCGCACCACCCTGCCCCGGACCTGGAGGAAGCGCACCCCCCTGCCCTGACCTGGAGGAGGCGACCCGGCTGCTGGAGGAGGCGTACCCCCCTGCCCTGACCTGGAGGAAGCGACCCGGCTGCTGCAGGAGGCGCACCCCCGTGCCCCTGACCTGGAGGAGGCGTACCACCCTGCCCCTGACCTGGAGGAGTCACACCACCCTGCCCCGGACCTGGAGGAAGCGCACCCTCCTGCCCTGACCTGGAGGAGGCGACCCGGCTGCTGGAGGAGGCACACCACCCTGCCCCTGACCTGGAGGAGCCGCACCCCCCTGCCCTGACCTGGAGGAGGCGACCCGGCTGCTGGAGGAGGCGCACCCCCGTGCCCCTGATTTGGAGGAGCCGCACCACCCTGCCCCGGACCTGGAGGAGGTGCTCCACCCTGCGCCTGATCTGGAGGAGGCGACCCGGCTGCTGGAGGAGGCGCACCCCCGTGGCCCTGATCTGGAGGAGGCGCACCACCCTGCCCCTGACCTGGAGGAGGTGCTCCACCCTGCGCCTGATCTGGAGGAGGCGACCCGGCTACTGGAGGAGGCGTACCCCCGTGCCCCTGATCTGAGGAGGCGCACCCCCGTGCCCCTGACCTGGAGGAAGGGCACCCCCTGCCCTGCCCTGGAGCAGGCGACCCGGCTGCTGGAGGAGGCGCACCCCCGTGCCCCTGATCTGGAGGAGGCGCACCCCCGTGCCCCTGACCTGGAGGAGGCGCACCCCCGTGCTCCTGACCTGGAGGAGGCACACCACCCTGCCCCTGACCTGGAGGAGCCGCACCCCCCTGCCCTGACCTGGAGGAGGCGACCCGGCTGCTGGAGGAGGCACACCACCCTGCCCCTGACCTGGAGGAGCCGCACCCCCCTGCCCTGACCTGGAGGAGGCGACCCGGCTGCTGGAGGAGGCGCACCCCCGTGCCCCTGATTTGGAGGAGCCGCACCACCCTGCCCCGGACCTGGAGGAGGTGCTCCACCCTGCGCCTGATCTGGAGGAGGCGACCCGGCTGCTGGAGGAGGCGCACCCCCGTGCCCCTGATCTGGAGGAGGCACGCCACCCTGCCCCTGACCTGGAGGAGGTGCACCCTGCGCCTGATCTGGAGAAGGCGACCCGGCTGCTGGAGGAGGCGCACCCCCGTGCCCCTGATCTGAGGAGGCGCACCCCCGTGCCCCTGACCTGGAGGAAGGGCACCCCCTGCCCTGCCCTGGAGCAGGCGACCCGGCTGCTGGAGGAGGCGCACCCCCGTGCCCCTGATCTGGAGGAGGCGCACCCCCGTGCCCCTGATCTGAAGGAGGCGCACCCCCGTGCCCCTGACCTGGAGGAGGCGCACCCCCGTGCCCCTGACCTGGAGGAGGCACACCATCCTGCCCCTGCCCTGGAGGAGGCGACCCGGCTGCTGGAAGAGGCGTACCCCCGTGCCCTGATCTGAGGAGGCGCACCCCCGTGCCCCTGACCTGGAGCAGGCGACCCGTGCCCCTGATCTGGAGGAGGCGCACCCCCGTGCCCCTGACCTGGAGGAGGCGCACCCCCGTGCCCCTGACCTGGAGGAGGCGACCCGGCTGCTGGAAGAGGCGTACCCCCGTGCCCCTGATCTGAGGAGGCGCACCCCCGTGCCCCTGACCTGGAGGAGGCGCACCCCCGTGCCCCTGACCTGGAGGAGGCACACCACCCTGCCCCTGACCTGGAGGAGCCGCACCCCCCTGCCCTGACCTGGAGGAGGCGACCCGGCTGCTGAAGGAGGCGTACCCCCGTGCCCCTGATCTGAGGAGGCGCACCCCCGTGCCACTGACCTGGAGGAGGCACACCCCCGTGCCACTGACCTGGAGGAGGCACACCACCCTGCCCCTGACCTGGAGGAGCCGCACCCCCCGCCCTGACCTGGAGGAGGCGACCCGGCTGCTGGAGGAGGCGCACCCCCGTGCCCCTGATCTGGAGGAGGCGCACCACCCTGCCCCTGACCTGGAGGAGGCACACCACCCTGCCCCTGACCTGGAGGAGCCGCACCACCCGGACCTGGAGGAAGCGCACCCCCCTGCCCTGACTTGGAGGAGGCGACCCGGCTGCTGGAGGAGGCGCACCACCCTGCCCCTGACCTGGAGGAGGCACACCACCCTGCCCCTGACCTGGAGGAGGCACAACACCCTGCCCCTGACCTGGAGGAGGTGCTCTACCCTGCGCCTGATCTGGAGGAGGCGACCCGGCTGCTGGAGGAGGCGCACCCCCGTGCCACTGATCTGGAGGAGCCGCACCACCCTGCCCCGGCCTTGGAGGAAGCGCACCCCCCTGCCCTGACCTGGAGGAGGCGACCCGGCTGCTGGAGGAGGCGCACCCCCCTGCCCCTGACCTGGAGGAGCCGCACCCCCCTGCCCTGACCTGGAGGAGGCGACCCGGCTGCTGGAGGAGGCGCACCCCCGTGCCCCTGATTTGGAGGAGCCGCACCACCCTGCCCCGGACCTGGAGGAGGTGCTCCACCCTGCGCCTGATCTGGAGGAGGCGACCCGGCTGCTGGAGGAGGCGCACCCCCGTGGCCCTGATCTGGAGGAGGCGCACCACCCTGCCCCTGACCTGGAGGAGGTGCTCCACCCTGCGCCTGATCTGGAGGAGGCGACCCGGCTACTGGAGGAGGCGTACCCCCGTGCCCCTGATCTGAGGAGGCGCACCCCCGTGCCCCTGACCTGGAGGAAGGGCACCCCCTGCCCTGCCCTGGAGCAGGCGACCCGGCTGCTGGAGGAGGCGCACCCCCGTGCCCCTGATCTGGAGGAGGCGCACCCCCGTGCCCCTGACCTGGAGGAGGCGCACCCCCGTGCTCCTGACCTGGAGGAGGCACACCACCCTGCCCCTGACCTGGAGGAGCCGCACCCCCCTGCCCTGACCTGGAGGAGGCGACCCGGCTGCTGGAGGAGGCACACCACCCTGCCCCTGACCTGGAGGAGCCGCACCCCCCTGCCCTGACCTGGAGGAGGCGACCCGGCTGCTGGAGGAGGCGCACCCCCGTGCCCCTGATTTGGAGGAGCCGCACCACCCTGCCCCGGACCTGGAGGAGGTGCTCCACCCTGCGCCTGATCTGGAGGAGGCGACCCGGCTGCTGGAGGAGGCGCACCCCCGTGCCCCTGATCTGGAGGAGGCACGCCACCCTGCCCCTGACCTGGAGGAGGTGCACCCTGCGCCTGATCTGGAGAAGGCGACCCGGCTGCTGGAGGAGGCGCACCCCCGTGCCCCTGATCTGAGGAGGCGCACCCCCGTGCCCCTGACCTGGAGGAAGGGCACCCCCTGCCCTGCCCTGGAGCAGGCGACCCGGCTGCTGGAGGAGGCGCACCCCCGTGCCCCTGATCTGGAGGAGGCGCACCCCCGTGCCCCTGATCTGAAGGAGGCGCACCCCCGTGCCCCTGACCTGGAGGAGGCGCACCCCCGTGCCCCTGACCTGGAGGAGGCACACCATCCTGCCCCTGCCCTGGAGGAGGCGACCCGGCTGCTGGAAGAGGCGTACCCCCGTGCCCTGATCTGAGGAGGCGCACCCCCGTGCCCCTGACCTGGAGCAGGCGACCCGTGCCCCTGATCTGGAGGAGGCGCACCCCCGTGCCCCTGACCTGGAGGAGGCGCACCCCCGTGCCCCTGACCTGGAGGAGGCGACCCGGCTGCTGGAAGAGGCGTACCCCCGTGCCCCTGATCTGAGGAGGCGCACCCCCGTGCCCCTGACCTGGAGGAGGCGCACCCCCGTGCCCCTGACCTGGAGGAGGCACACCACCCTGCCCCTGACCTGGAGGAGCCGCACCCCCCTGCCCTGACCTGGAGGAGGCGACCCGGCTGCTGAAGGAGGCGTACCCCCGTGCCCCTGATCTGAGGAGGCGCACCCCCGTGCCACTGACCTGGAGGAGGCACACCCCCGTGCCACTGACCTGGAGGAGGCACACCACCCTGCCCCTGACCTGGAGGAGCCGCACCCCCCGCCCTGACCTGGAGGAGGCGACCCGGCTGCTGGAGGAGGCGCACCCCCGTGCCCCTGATCTGGAGGAGGCGCACCACCCTGCCCCTGACCTGGAGGAGGCACACCACCCTGCCCCTGACCTGGAGGAGCCGCACCACCCGGACCTGGAGGAAGCGCACCCCCCTGCCCTGACTTGGAGGAGGCGACCCGGCTGCTGGAGGAGGCGCACCACCCTGCCCCTGACCTGGAGGAGGCACACCACCCTGCCCCTGACCTGGAGGAGGCACAACACCCTGCCCCTGACCTGGAGGAGGTGCTCTACCCTGCGCCTGATCTGGAGGAGGCGACCCGGCTGCTGGAGGAGGCGCACCCCCGTGCCACTGATCTGGAGGAGCCGCACCACCCTGCCCCGGCCTTGGAGGAAGCGCACCCCCCTGCCCTGACCTGGAGGAGGCGACCCGGCTGCTGGAGGAGGCGCACCCCCCTGCCCTGACCTGGAGGAAGCGACCCGGCTGCTGGAGGAGGCGCACCCCCGTGCCCCTGATTTGGAGGAGGCGCACCCCCGTGCCCCTGACCTGGAGGAGCCGCACCCCCCTGCCCTGACCTGGAGGAGCCGCACCCCCCTGCCCTGACCTGGAGGAGGCGACCCGGCTGCTGGAGGAGGCGCACCCCCGTGCCCCTGATCTGGAGGAGCCGCACCACCCTGCCCCGGACTTGGAGGAAGCGCACCCCCCTGCCCTGACCTGGAGGAGGCGACCCGGCTGCTGGAGGAGGCGCACCCCCGTGCCCCTGATCTGGAGGAGGCGCACCACCCTGCCCCTGACCTGGAGGAGGTGCTCCACCCTGCGCCTGATCTGGAGGAGGCGACCCGGCTACTGGAGGAGGCGTACCCCCGTGCCCCTGATCTGAGGAGGCGCACCACCCTACCCCGGACCTGGAGGAGGTGACCCGGCTGCTGGAGGAGGCGCACCCCCGTGCCCCTGACCTGGAGGAGGTGCTCCACCCTGCGCCTGATCTGGAGGAGGCGACCCGGCTACTGGAGGAGGCGTACCCCCGTGCCCCTGATCTGAGGAGGCGCACCACCCTGCCCCTGACCTGGAGGAGGCGCACCACCCTGCCCCTGACCTGGAGGAGGCGGACCCCCTGCCCTGACCCGGAGGAGGCGACCCGGCTGCTGGAGGAAGCACACCACCATGCCCCTGATCTGGAGGAGGCACGCCACCCTGCCCCTGACCTGGAGGAGGTGCTCCACCCTGCGCCTGATCTGGAGGAGGCGACCAGGCTGCTGATCTGACGAAGGGACACCACCCTGCCCCTGACCTGGAGGAGGCGCACCACCCTGCCCCTGACCTGGAGGAGGCGCACCACCCTGCCCCTGACCTGGAGGAGGCGCACCACCCTGCCCCTGACCTGGAGGAGGCGGACCCCCTGCCCTGACCCGGAGGAGGCGACCCGGCTGCTGGAGGAGGCACACCACCATGCCCCTGATCTGGAGGAGGCAATCCACCCTGCCCCTGACCTGGAGGAGGTGCTCCACCCTGCGCCTGATCTGGAGGAGGCGACCAGGCTGCTGATCTGACGAAGGGACACCACCCTGCCCCTGATCTGGAGGAGGCGCACCACCCTGCCCCTGACCTGGCGGAGGCGACCTGGCCCTGGCCCTGTCCAGCGACTGGAGGAGGCGACCTGGCCCTGGCCGACGACTGAAGGAGGCGACCCCTCCTCCCCCCCAGCCACTGACCTGGAGGAGGCACACCACCCTGCCCCTGACCTGGAGGAGGCGCACCATACTGCCCCTGACCTGGAGGAGGCGCACCATACTGCCCCTGACCTGGAGGAGGCGCACCATACTGCCCCTGACCTGGAGGAGGCGCACCATACTGCCCCTGACCTGGAGGAGGCGCACCACCCTGCCACTGACCTGGAGGAAGCGCAGCCCCCTGCCCCTGACCTGGAGGAGGTGACCCGGCTGCTGGAGGAGGCGCACCCCCGTGCCCCTGATCTGGAGGAGGCGCACCACCCTGCCCCTGACCTGGAGGAGGTGCTCCACCCTGCGCCTGATCTGGAGGAGGCGACCCGGCTACTGGAGGAGGCGTACCCCCGTGCCCCTGATCTGAGGAGGCGCACCACCCTGCCCCTGACCTGGAGGAGGCGCACCACCCTGCCCCTGACCTGGAGGAGGCACACCACCCTGCCCCTGACCTGGAGGAGGCACACCACCCTGCCCCTGACCAGGAGGAGGTGCTCCACCCTGCCCCTGACCTGGAGGAGGCACACCACCCTACCCCTGACCTGGAAGAGGTGCTCCACCCTGCGCCTGATCTGGAGGAGGCGACCCGGCTGCTGGAGGAGGCGTACCCCCGTGCCCCTGATCTGAGGAGGCGCACCCCCCTGCCCTGCCCTGGAGCAGACGACCCGGCTGCTGGAGGAGGCGCACCCCCCTGCCCTGCCCTGGAGCAGACGACCCGGCTGCTGGAGGAGGCGCACCCCCGTGCCCCTGATCTGGAGGAGGCGCACCCCCGTGCCCCTGATCTGGAGGAGGCGCACCACCCTGCCCCTGACCTGGAGGAGGCACACCACCCTGCGCCTGATCTGGAGGAGGCGACCCGGATGCTGGAGGAGGCGCACCCCCGTGCCACTGATCTGGAGGAGGCGCACCACCCTGCCCCTGACCTGGAGGAGGCACACCACCCTGCCCCTGACCTGGAGGAGGCACACCACCCTGCCCCTGACCTGGAGGAGGCGCACCCCCCTGCCCTGCCCTGGAGCAGACGACCCGGCTGCTGGAGGAGGCGCACCCCCCTGCCCTGCCCTGGAGCAGACGACCCGGCTGCTGGAGGAGGCGCACCCCCGTGCCCCTGATCTGGAGGAGGCGCACCACCCTGCCCCTGACCTGGAGGAGGCACACCACCCTGCGCCTGATCTGGAGGAGGCGACCCGGATGCTGGAGGAGGCGCACCCCCGTGCCACTGATCTGGAGGAGGCGCACCACCCTGCCCCTGACCTGGAGGAGGCACACCACCCTGCCCCTGACCTGGAGGAGGCACACCACCCTGCCCCTGACCAGGAGGAGGTGCTCCACCCTGCGCCTGATCTGGAGGAGGCGACCCGGCTGCTGGAGGAGGCGCACCCCCGTGCCCCTGATCTGGAGGAGGCGCACCCCCGTGCCCCTGATCTGAGGAGGCGCACCCCCCTGCCCTGCCCTGGAGCAGACGACCCGGCTGCTGGAGGAGGCGCACCCCCGTGCCCCTGATCTGGAGGAGGCGCACCCCCGTGCCCCTGATCTGGAGGAGGTGCTCCACCCTGCCCCTGACCTGGAGGAGGCCTGCTCCGGACCTGGAGGAAGTGCACCCCCCTGCCCTGACCTGGAGGAGGCGACCCGGCTGCTGGAGGAGGCGTACCCCCGTGCCCCTGATCTGAGGAGGCGCACCCCCGTGCCCCTGACCTGGAGGAGGCGCACCCCCGTGCCCCTGATCTGGAGAAGACGACCCGGCTGCTGGAGGAGGCGCACCCCCGTGCCCCTGATCTGGAGGAGGCGCACCCCCGTGCCCCTGATCTGGAGGAGGCGCACCACCCTGCCCCTGACCTGGAGGAGGCACACCACCCTGCGCCTGATCTGGCGGAGGCGACCCGGCTGCTGGAGGAGGCGCACCCCCGTGCCACTGATCTGGAGGAGGTGCTCCACCCTGCCCCTGACCTGGAGGAGGCCTGCTCCGGACCTGGAGGAAGTGCACCCCCCTGCCCTGACCTGGAGGAGGCGACCCGGCTGCTGGAGGAGGCGTACCCCCGTGCCCCTGATCTGAGGAGGCGCACCCCCGTGCCCCTGACCTGGAGGAGGCGCACCCCCGTGCCCCTGATCTGGAGAAGGCGACCCGGCTGCTGGAGGAGGCGTACCACCCTGCCCCTGATCTGGAGGAGCCGCACCACCCTGCCCCGGACTTGGAGGAAGCTCCTCAGATCAGGGGCACGGGGGTGCGCCTCCTCCAGCAGCCGGGTCGCCTCCTCCAGGTCAGGCGCAGGGTGGAGCACTTCCTCCAGGTCAGATGCAGGATGGTGCGCCTCCTCCAGATCAGTGGCACGGGGGTGCGCCTCCTCCAGCAGCCGGGTCGCCTCCTCCAGATCAGGCGCAGGGTAGAGCACCTCCTCCAGGTCAGGGGCAGGGTGGTGTGCCTCCTCCAGGTCAGGGGCAGGGTGGTGCGCCTCCTCCAGATCAGTGGCACGGGGGTGCGCCTCCTCCAGCATCCGGGTCGCCTCCTCCAGATCAGGCGCAGGGTGGTGTGCCTCCTCCAGGTCAGGGGCAGGGTGGTGCGCCTCCTCCAGATCAGGGGCACGGGGGTGCGCCTCCTCCAGATCAGGGGCACGGGGGTGCGCCTCCTCCAGCAGCCGGGTCGTCTGCTCCAGGGCAGGGCAGGGGGGTGCGCCTCCTCAGATCAGGGGCACGGGGGTACGCCTCCTCCAGCAGCCGGGTCGCCTCCTCCAGATCAGGCGCAGGGTGGAGCACCTCTTCCAGGTCAGGGGTAGGGTGGTGTGCCTCCTCCAGGTCAGGGGCAGGGTGGTGCGCCACCTCCAGCAGCCGGGTCACCTCCTCCAGGTCCGAGGCAGGGGGATGTGCCTCCTCAGATCAGGGGCACGGGTCGCCTGCTCCAGGGCAGGGCAGGGGGGTGCGCTTCCTCCAGGTCAGGGGCACGGGGGTGCGCCTCCTCAGATCAGGGGCACGGGGGTACGCCTCCTCCAGCAGCCGGGTCGCCTCCTCCAGCAGCCGGGTCGCCTCCTCCAGATCAGGCGCAGGGTGGAGCACCTCTTCCAGGTCAGGGGTAGGGTGGTGTGCCTCCTCCAGGTCAGGGGCAGGGTGGTGCGCCACCTCCAGCAGCCGGGTCACCTCCTCCAGGTCCGAGGCAGGGGGATGTGCCTCCTCAGATCAGGGGCACGGGGGTGCGCCTCCTCCAGCAGCCGGGTCACCTTCTCCAGGTCCGGGGCAGGGGGGTGTGCCTTCGCCAGATCAGGGGAACCGGGGGTGCGCCTCCTCCAGCAGCCGGGTCAGGGGCAGGGGGGTGCGGCTCCTCAGATCAGGGGCACGGGGGTACGCCTCCTCCAGCAGCCGGGTCGCCTCCTCCAGATCAGGCGCAGGGTGGAGCACCTCCTCCTGGTCAGGGGCAGGGTGGTGTGACTCCTCCAGTTCAGGGGCAGGGTGGTACGCCTCCTCCAGCAGCCGGGTCGCCTCCTCCAGCAGCCGGGTCGCCTCCTCCAGATCAGGCGCAGGGTGGAGCACCTCTTCCTGGTCAGGGGTAGGGTGGTGTGCCTCCTCCAGGTCAGGGGCAGGGTGGTGCGCCACCTCCAGCAGCCGGGTCACCTCCTCCAGGTCCGAGGCAGGGGGATGTGCCTCCTCAGATCAGGGGCACGGGGGTGCGCCTCCTCCAGCAGCCGGGTCACCTTCTCCAGGTCCGGGGCAGGGGGGTGTGCCTTCGCCAGATCAGGGGAACCGGGGGTGCGCCTCCTCCAGCAGCCGGGTCAGGGGCAGGGGGGTGCGGCTCCTCAGATCAGGGGCACGGGGGTACGCCTCCTCCAGCAGCCGGGTCGCCTCCTCCAGATCAGGCGCAGGGTGGAGCACCTCCTCCAGGTCAGGGGCAGGGTGGCGTGCCTCCTCCAGATCAGGGGCATGGTGGTGTGCCTCCTCCAGCAGCCGGGTCGCCTCCTCCGGGTCAGGGCAGGGGGTCCGCCTCCTCCAGGTCAGGGGCAGGGTGGTGCGCCTCCTCCAGGTCATGGGCAGGGGGGTGCGCCTCCTCCAGAATAGGAGCACGGGGGTGCGCCTCCTCCAGAATAGGGGCACGGGGGTGCGCCTCCTCCAGCAGCGGGGTCGCCTCCTCCGGTCGTCGGGCAGGTCCAGGTCCAGGTCGCCTCCTCCAGTCGTCGAGCAGGTCCAGGTCCAGGTCCAGGTCGCCTCCTCCAGTCGTCGGGCAGGTCCAGGTCCAGGTCGCCTCCTCCAGCAGCCGGGTCGCCTCCTCCAGCAGCCGGGTCGCCTCCTCCAGATCAGGCGCAGGGTGGAGCACCTCCTCCTGGTCAGGGGCAGGGTGGTGTGACTCCTCCAGGTCAGGGGCAGGGTGGTACGCCTCCTCCAGCAGCCGGGTCGCCTCCTCCAGGTCAGGGCAGGGGGGTTCGCTTCCTCCAGGTCCGGGGCAGGGTGGTGCGGCTTCTCCAGATCAGGGGCAGGGTGGTGTGCCTCCTCCAGGTCAGGGACACGAGGGTGCGCCTCCTCAGATCAGGGGCACGGGGGTGCGCCTCCTCCAGCAGCCGGGTCGCCTCCTCCAGGTCAGGCGCAGGGTGGAGCACCTCCTCCAGGTCAGATGCAGGGTGGTGCGCCTCCTCCAGATCAGTGGCACGGGGGTGCGCCTCCTCCAGCAGCCGGGTCGCCTCCTCCAGATCAGGCGCAGGGTAGAGCACCTCCTCCAGGTCAGGGGCAGGGTGGTGTGCCTCCTCCAGGTCAGGGGCAGGGTGGTGTGCCTCCTCCAGGTCAGGGGCAGGGTGGTGCGCCTCCTCCAGATCAGTGGCACGGGGGTGCGCCTCCTCCAGCATCCGGGTCGCCTCCTCCAGATCAGGCGCAGGGTGGTGTGCTTCCTCCAGGTCAGGGGCAGGGTGGTGCGCCTCCTCCAGATCAGGGGCACGGGGGTGCGCCTCCTCCAGATCAGGGGCACGGGGGTGCGCCTCCTCCAGCAGCCGGGTCGCCTCCTCCAGGTCAGGCGCAGGGTGGAGCACCTCCTCCAGGTCAGATGCAGGATGGTGCGCCTCCTCCAGATCAGTGGCACGGGGGTGCGCCTCCTCCAGCAGCCGGGTCGCCTCCTCCAGATCAGGCGCAGGGTAGAGCACCTCCTCCAGGTCAGGGGCAGGGTGGTGTGCCTCCTCCAGGTCAGGGGCAGGGTGGTGTGCCTCCTCCAGGTCAGGGGCAGGGTGGTGCGCCTCCTCCAGATCAGTGGCACGGGGGTGCGCCTCCTCCAGCATCCGGGTCGCCTCCTCCAGATCAGGCGCAGGGTGGTGTGCCTCCTCCAGGTCAGGGGCAGGGTGGTGCGCCTCCTCCAGATCAGGGGCACGGGGGTGCGCCTCCTCCAGATCAGGGGCACGGGGGTGCGCCTCCTCCAGCAGCCGGGTCGTCTGCTCCAGGGCAGGGCAGGGGGGTGCGCCTCCTCAGATCAGGGGCACGGGGGTACGCCTCCTCCAGCAGCCGGGTCGCCTCCTCCAGATCAGGCGCAGGGTGGAGCACCTCCTCCAGGTCAGGGGCAGGGTGGTGTGCCTCCTCCAGGTCAGGGGCAGGGTGGTGCGCCACCTCCAGCAGCCGGGTCACCTCCTCCAGGTCCGAGGCAGGGGGATGTGCCTCCTCAGATCAGGGGCACGGGTCGCCTGCTCCAGGGCAGGGCAGGGGGGTGCGCTTCCTCCAGGTCAGGGGCACGGGGGTGCGCCTCCTCAGATCAGGGGCACGGGGGTACGCCTCCTCCAGCAGCCGGGTCGCCTCCTCCAGCAGCCGGGTCGCCTCCTCCAGATCAGGCGCAGGGTGGAGCACCTCTTCCAGGTCAGGGGTAGGGTGGTGTGCCTCCTCCAGGTCAGGGGCAGGGTGGTGCGCCACCTCCAGCAGCCGGGTCACCTCCTCCAGGTCCGAGGCAGGGGGATGTGCCTCTTCAGATCAGGGGCACGGGGGTGCGCCTCCTCCAGCAGCCGGGTCACCTTCTCCAGGTCCGGGGCAGGGGGGTGTGCCTTCGCCAGATCAGGGGAACCGGGGGTGCGCCTCCTCCAGCAGCCGGGTCAGGGGCAGGGGGGTGCGGCTCCTCAGATCAGGGGCACGGGGGTACGCCTCCTCCAGCAGCCGGGTCGCCTCCTCCAGATCAGGCGCAGGGTGGAGCACCTCCTCCTGGTCAGGGGTAGGGTGGTGTGACTCCTCCAGGTCAGGGGCAGGGTGGTACGCCTCCTCCAGCAGCCGGGTCGCCTCCTCCAGCAGCCGGGTCGCCTCCTCCAGCAGCCGGGTCGCCTCCTCCAGATCAGGCGCAGGGTGGAGCACCTCTTCCTGGTCAGGGGTAGGGTGGTGTGCCTCCTCCAGGTCAGGGGCAGGGTGGTGCGCCACCTCCAGCAGCCGGGTCACCTCCTCCAGGTCCGAGGCAGGGGGATGTGCCTCCTCAGATCAGGGGCACGGGGGTGCGCCTCCTCCAGCAGCCGGGTCACCTCCTCCAGGTCCGAGGCAGGGGGATGTGCCTCCTCAGATCAGGGGCACGGGGGTGCGCCTCCTCCAGCAGCCGGGTCACCTTCTCCAGGTCCGGGGCAGGGGGGTGTGCCTTCGCCAGATCAGGGGAACCGGGGGTGCGCCTCCTCCAGCAGCCGGGTCAGGGGCAGGGGGGTGCGGCTCCTCAGATCAGGGGCACGGGGGTACGCCTCCTCCAGCAGCCGGGTCGCCTCCTCCAGATCAGGCGCAGGGTGGAGCACCTCCTCCAGGTCAGGGGCAGGGTGGCGTGCCTCCTCCAGATCAGGGGCATGGTGGTGTGCCTCCTCCAGCAGCCGGGTCGCCTCCTCCGGGTCAGGGCAGGGGGTCCGCCTCCTCCAGGTCAGGGGCAGGGTGGTGCGCCTCCTCCAGGTCAGGGGCAGGGGGGTGCGCCTCCTCCAGAATAGGGGCACGGGGGTGCGCCTCCTCCAGAATAGGGGCACGGGGGTGCGCCTCCTCCAGCAGCGGGGTCGCCTCCTCCGGTCGTCGGGCAGGTCCAGGTCCAGGTCGCCTCCTCCAGTCGTCGAGCAGGTCCAGGTCCAGGTCCAGGTCGCCTCCTCCAGTCGTCGGGCAGGTCCAGGTCCAGGTCGCCTCCTCCAGCAGCCGGGTCGCCTCCTCCAGATCAGGCGCAGGGTGGAGCACCTCCTCCTGGTCAGGGGCAGGGTGGTGTGACTCCTCCAGGTCAGGGGCAGGGTGGTACGCCTCCTCCAGCAGCCGGGTCGCCTCCTCCAGGTCAGGGCAGGGGGGTTCGCTTCCTCCAGGTCCGGGGCAGGGTGGTGCGGCTTCTCCAGATCAGGGGCAGGGTGGTGTGCCTCCTCCAGGTCAGGGACACGAGGGTGCGCCTCCTCAGATCAGGGGCACGGGGGTGCGCCTCCTCCAGCAGCCGGGTCGCCTCCTCCAGGTCAGGCGCAGGGTGGAGCACCTCCTCCAGGTCAGATGCAGGGTGGTGCGCCTCCTCCAGATCAGTGGCACGGGGGTGCGCCTCCTCCAGCAGCCGGGTCGCCTCCTCCAGATCAGGCGCAGGGTAGAGCACCTCCTCCAGGTCAGGGGCAGGGTGGTGTGCCTCCTCCAGGTCAGGGGCAGGGTGGTGTGCCTCCTCCAGGTCAGGGGCAGGGTGGTGCGCCTCCTCCAGATCAGTGGCACGGGGGTGCGCCTCCTCCAGCATCCGGGTCGCCTCCTCCAGATCAGGCGCAGGGTGGTGTGCTTCCTCCAGGTCAGGGGCAGGGTGGTGCGCCTCCTCCAGATCAGGGGCACGGGGGTGCGCCTCCTCCAGATCAGGGGCACGGGGGTGCGCCTCCTCCAGCAGCCGGGTCGCCTCCTCCAGATCAGGCGCAGGGTGGAGCACCTCTTCCAGGTCAGGGGTAGGGTGGTGTGCCTCCTCCAGGTCAGGGGCAGGGTGGTGCGCCACCTCCAGCAGCCGGGTCACCTCCTCCAGGTCCGAGGCAGGGGGATGTGCCTCCTCCAGATCATGGGCACGGGTCGCCTGCTCCAGGGCAGGGCAGGGGGGTGCGCTTCCTCCAGGTCAGGGGCACGGGGGTGCGCCTCCTCAGATCAGGGGCACGGGGGTACGCCTCCTCCAGCAGCCGGGTCGCCTCCTCCAGCAGCCGGGTCGCCTCCTCCAGATCAGGCGCAGGGTGGAGCACCTCTTCCAGGTCAGGGGTAGGGTGGTGTGCCTCCTCCAGGTCAGGGGCAGGGTGGTGCGCCACCTCCAGCAGCCGGGTCACCTCCTCCAGGTCCGAGGCAGGGGGATGTGCCTCTTCAGATCAGGGGCACGGGGGTGCGCCTCCTCCAGCAGCCGGGTCACCTTCTCCAGGTCCGGGGCAGGGGGGTGTGCCTTCGCCAGATCAGGGGAACCGGGGGTGCGCCTCCTCCAGCAGCCGGGTCAGGGGCAGGGGGGTGCGGCTCCTCAGATCAGGGGCACGGGGGTACGCCTCCTCCAGCAGCCGGGTCGCCTCCTCCAGATCAGGCGCAGGGTGGAGCACCTCCTCCTGGTCAGGGGTAGGGTGGTGTGACTCCTCCAGGTCAGGGGCAGGGTGGTACGCCTCCTCCAGCAGCCGGGTCGCCTCCTCCAGCAGCCGGGTCGCCTCCTCCAGCAGCCGGGTCGCCTCCTCCAGATCAGGCGCAGGGTGGAGCACCTCTTCCTGGTCAGGGGTAGGGTGGTGTGCCTCCTCCAGGTCAGGGGCAGGGTGGTGCGCCACCTCCAGCAGCCGGGTCACCTCCTCCAGGTCCGAGGCAGGGGGATGTGCCTCCTCAGATCAGGGGCACGGGGGTGCGCCTCCTCCAGCAGCCGGGTCACCTCCTCCAGGTCCGAGGCAGGGGGATGTGCCTCCTCAGATCAGGGGCACGGGGGTGCGCCTCCTCCAGCAGCCGGGTCACCTTCTCCAGGTCCGGGGCAGGGGGGTGTGCCTTCGCCAGATCAGGGGAACCGGGGGTGCGCCTCCTCCAGCAGCCGGGTCAGGGGCAGGGGGGTGCGGCTCCTCAGATCAGGGGCACGGGGGTACGCCTCCTCCAGCAGCCGGGTCGCCTCCTCCAGATCAGGCGCAGGGTGGAGCACCTCCTCCAGGTCAGGGGCAGGGTGGCGTGCCTCCTCCAGATCAGGGGCATGGTGGTGTGCCTCCTCCAGCAGCCGGGTCGCCTCCTCCGGGTCAGGGCAGGGGGTCCGCCTCCTCCAGGTCAGGGGCAGGGTGGTGCGCCTCCTCCAGGTCAGGGGCAGGGGGGTGCGCCTCCTCCAGAATAGGGGCACGGGGGTGCGCCTCCTCCAGAATAGGGGCACGGGGGTGCGCCTCCTCCAGCAGCGGGGTCGCCTCCTCCGGTCGTCGGGCAGGTCCAGGTCCAGGTCGCCTCCTCCAGTCGTCGAGCAGGTCCAGGTCCAGGTCCAGGTCGCCTCCTCCAGTCGTCGGGCAGGTCCAGGTCCAGGTCGCCTCCTCCAGCAGCCGGGTCGCCTCCTCCAGATCAGGCGCAGGGTGGAGCACCTCCTCCTGGTCAGGGGCAGGGTGGTGTGACTCCTCCAGGTCAGGGGCAGGGTGGTACGCCTCCTCCAGCAGCCGGGTCGCCTCCTCCAGGTCAGGGCAGGGGGGTTCGCTTCCTCCAGGTCCGGGGCAGGGTGGTGCGGCTTCTCCAGATCAGGGGCAGGGTGGTGTGCCTCCTCCAGGTCAGGGACACGAGGGTGCGCCTCCTCAGATCAGGGGCACGGGGGTGCGCCTCCTCCAGCAGCCGGGTCGCCTCCTCCAGGTCAGGCGCAGGGTGGAGCACCTCCTCCAGGTCAGATGCAGGGTGGTGCGCCTCCTCCAGATCAGTGGCACGGGGGTGCGCCTCCTCCAGCAGCCGGGTCGCCTCCTCCAGATCAGGCGCAGGGTAGAGCACCTCCTCCAGGTCAGGGGCAGGGTGGTGTGCCTCCTCCAGGTCAGGGGCAGGGTGGTGTGCCTCCTCCAGGTCAGGGGCAGGGTGGTGCGCCTCCTCCAGATCAGTGGCACGGGGGTGCGCCTCCTCCAGCATCCGGGTCGCCTCCTCCAGATCAGGCGCAGGGTGGTGTGCTTCCTCCAGGTCAGGGGCAGGGTGGTGCGCCTCCTCCAGATCAGGGGCACGGGGGTGCGCCTCCTCCAGATCAGGGGCACGGGGGTGCGCCTCCTCCAGCAGCCGGGTCGCCTCCTCCAGATCAGGCGCAGGGTGGAGCACCTCTTCCAGGTCAGGGGTAGGGTGGTGTGCCTCCTCCAGGTCAGGGGCAGGGTGGTGCGCCACCTCCAGCAGCCGGGTCACCTCCTCCAGGTCCGAGGCAGGGGGATGTGCCTCCTCCAGATCATGGGCACGGGTCGCCTGCTCCAGGGCAGGGCAGGGGGGTGCGCTTCCTCCAGGTCAGGGACACGAGGGTGCGCCTCCTCAGATCAGGGGCACGGGGGTGCGCCTCCTCCAGCAGCCGGGTCGCCTCCTCCAGGTCAGGCGCAGGGTGGAGCACCTCCTCCAGGTCAGATGCAGGGTGGTGCGCCTCCTCCAGATCAGTGGCACGGGGGTGCGCCTCCTCCAGCAGCCGGGTCGCCTCCTCCAGATCAGGCGCAGGGTAGAGCACCTCCTCCAGGTCAGGGGCAGGGTGGTGTGCCTCCTCCAGGTCAGGGGCAGGGTGGTGTGCCTCCTCCAGGTCAGGGGCAGGGTGGTGCGCCTCCTCCAGATCAGTGGCACGGGGGTGCGCCTCCTCCAGCATCCGGGTCGCCTCCTCCAGATCAGGCGCAGGGTGGTGTGCTTCCTCCAGGTCAGGGGCAGGGTGGTGCGCCTCCTCCAGATCAGGGGCACGGGGGTGCGCCTCCTCCAGATCAGGGGCACGGGGGTGCGCCTCCTCCAGATCAGGGGCACGGGGGTGCGCCTCCTCCAGCAGCCGGGTCGCCTCCTCCAGATCAGGCGCAGGGTGGAGCACCTCTTCCAGGTCAGGGGTAGGGTGGTGTGCCTCCTCCAGGTCAGGGGCAGGGTGGTGCGCCACCTCCAGCAGCCGGGTCACCTCCTCCAGGTCCGAGGCAGGGGGATGTGCCTCCTCCAGATCAGGGGCACGGGTCGCCTGCTCCAGGGCAGGGCAGGGGGGTGCGCTTCCTCCAGGTCAGGGGCACGGGGGTGCGCCTCCTCAGATCAGGGGCACGGGGGTACGCCTCCTCCAGCAGCCGGGTCGCCTCCTCCAGCAGCCGGGTCGCCTCCTCCAGCAGCCGGGTCGCCTCCTCCAGCAGCCGGGTCGCCTCCTCCAGATCAGGCGCAGGGTGGAGCACCTCCTCCAGGTCAGGGGCAGGGTGGTGTGCCTCCTCCAGGTCAGGTCAGGGGGGTTCGCTTCCTCCAGGTCCGGGGCAGGGTGGTGCGGCTTCTCCAGATCAGGGGCAGGGTGGTGTGCCTCCTCCAGGTCAGGGACACGAGGGTGCGGCTCCTCAGATCAGGGGCACGGGGGTGCGCCTCCTCCAGCAGCCGGGTCGCCTCCTCCAGGTCAGGCGCAGGGTGGAGCACCTCCTCCAGGTCAGATGCAGGGTGGTGCGCCTCCTCCAGATCAGTGGCACGGGGGTGCGCCTCCTCCAGCAGCCGGGTCGCCTCCTCCAGATCAGGCGCAGGGTAGAGCACCTCCTCCAGGTCAGGGGCAGGGTGGTGTGCCTCCTCCAGGTCAGGGGCAGGGTGGTGTGCCTCCTCCAGGTCAGGGGCAGGGTGGTGCGCCTCCTCCAGATCAGTGGCACGGGGGTGCGCCTCCTCCAGCATCCGGGTCGCCTCCTCCAGATCAGGCGCAGGGTGGTGTGCCTCCTCCAGGTCAGGGGCAGGGTGGTGCGCCTCCTCCAGATCAGGGGCACGGGGGTGCGCCTCCTCCAGATCAGGGGCACGGGGGTGCGCCTCCTCCAGCAGCCGGGTCGCCTGCTCCAGGGCAGGGCAGGGGGGTGCGCCTCCTCAGATCAGGGGCACGGGGGTACGCCTCCTCCAGCAGCCGGGTCGCCTCCTCCAGATCAGGCGCAGGGTGGAGCTCCTCTTCCAGGTCAGGGGTAGGGTGGTGTGCCTCCTCCAGGTCAGGGGCAGGGTGGTGCGCCACCTCCAGCAGCCGGGTCACCTCCTCCAGGTCCGAGGCAGGGGGATGTGCCGCCTCAGATCAGGGGCACGGGGGTGCGCCTCCTCCAGCAGCCGGGTCACCTTCTCCAGGTCCGGGGCAGGGGGGTGTGCCTTCGCCAGATCAGGGGAACCGGGGGTGCGCCTCCTCCAGCAGCCGGGTCAGGGGCAGGGGGGTGCGGCTCCTCAGATCAGGGGCACGGGGGTACGCCTCCTCCAGCAGCCGGGTCGCCTCCTCCAGATCAGGCGCAGGGTGGAGCACCTCCTCCAGGTCAGGGGCAGGGTGGCGTGCCTCCTCCAGATCAGGGGCATGGTGGTGTGCCTCCTCCAGCAGCCGGGTCGCCTCCTCCGGGTCAGGGCAGGGGGTCCGCCTCCTCCAGGTCAGGGGCAGGGGGGTGCGCCTCCTCCAGAATAGGGGCACGGGGGTGCGCCTCCTCCAGAATAGGGGCACGGGGGTGCGCCTCCTCCAGCAGCGGGGTCGCCTCCTCCGGTCGTCGGGCAGGTCCAGGTCCAGGTCGCCTCCTCCAGTCGTCGAGCAGGTCCAGGTCCAGGTCGCCTCCTCCAGTCGTCGGGCAGGTCCAGGTCCAGGTCGCCTCCTCCAGTCGTCGAGCAGGTCCAGGTCCAGGTCGCCTCCTCCAGTCGTCGGGCAGGTCCAGGTCCAGGTCGCCTCCTCCAGCAGCCGGGTCGCCTCCTCCAGCAGCCGGGTCGCCTCCTCCAGATCAGGCGCAGGGTGGAGCACCTCTTCCAGGTCAGGGGTAGGGTGGTGTGCCTCCTCCAGGTCAGGGGCAGGGTGGTGCGCCACCTCCCCTCCAGTCGTCGAGCAGGTCCAGGTCCAGGTCCAGGTCCAGGTCGCCTCCTCCAGTCGTCGGGCAGGTCCAGGTCCAGGTCGCCTCCTCCAGCAGCCGGGTCGCCTCCTCCAGATCAGGCGCAGGGTGGAGCACCTCTTCCAGGTCAGGGGTAGGGTGGTGTGCCTCCTCCAGGTCAGGGGCAGGGTGGTGCGCCACCTCCGAGGCAGGGGGATGTGCCTCCTCAGATCAGGGGCACGGGTCGCCTGCTCCAGGGCAGGGCAGGGGGGTGCGCTTCCTCCAGGTCAGGGGCACGGGGGTGCGCCTCCTCAGATCAGGGGCACGGGGGTGCGCCTCCTCCAGCAGCCGGGTCACCTTCTCCAGGTCCGGGGCAGGGGGGTGTGCCTTCGCCAGATCAGGGGAACCGGGGGTGCGCCTCCTCCAGCAGCCGGGTCAGGGGCAGGGGGGTGCGGCTCCTCAGATCAGGGGCACGGGGGTACGCCTCCTCCAGCAGCCGGGTCGCCTCCTCCAGATCAGGCGCAGGGTGGAGCACCTCCTCCTGGTCAGGGGCAGGGTGGTGTGACTCCTCCAGGTCAGGGGCAGGGTGGTACGCCTCCTCCAGCAGCCGGGTCGCCTCCTCCAGCAGCCGGGTCGCCTCCTCCAGATCAGGCGCAGGGTGGAGCACCTCTTCCTGGTCAGGGGTAGGGTGGTGTGCCTCCTCCAGGTCAGGGGCAGGGTGGTGCGCCACCTCCAGCAGCCGGGTCACCTCCTCCAGGTCCGAGGCAGGGGGATGTGCCGCCTCAGATCAGGGGCACGGGGGTGCGCCTCCTCCAGCAGCCGGGTCACCTTCTCCAGGTCCGGGGCAGGGGGGTGTGCCTTCGCCAGATCAGGGGAACCGGGGGTGCGCCTCCTCCAGCAGCCGGGTCAGGGGCAGGGGGGTGCGGCTCCTCAGATCAGGGGCACGGGGGTACGCCTCCTCCAGCAGCCGGGTCGCCTCCTCCAGATCAGGCGCAGGGTGGAGCACCTCCTCCAGGTCAGGGGCAGGGTGGCGTGCCTCCTCCAGATCAGGGGCATGGTGGTGTGCCTCCTCCAGCAGCCGGGTCGCCTCCTCCGGGTCAGGGCAGGGGGTCCGCCTCCTCCAGGTCAGGGGCAGGGGGGTGCGCCTCCTCCAGAATAGGGGCACGGGGGTGCGCCTCCTCCAGAATAGGGGCACGGGGGTGCGCCTCCTCCAGCAGCGGGGTCGCCTCCTCCGGTCGTCGGGCAGGTCCAGGTCCAGGTCGCCTCCTCCAGTCGTCGAGCAGGTCCAGGTCCAGGTCGCCTCCTCCAGTCGTCGGGCAGGTCCAGGTCCAGGTCGCCTCCTCCAGTCGTCGAGCAGGTCCAGGTCCAGGTCGCCTCCTCCAGTCGTCGGGCAGGTCCAGGTCCAGGTCGCCTCCTCCAGCAGCCGGGTCGCCTCCTCCAGCAGCCGGGTCGCCTCCTCCAGATCAGGCGCAGGGTGGAGCACCTCTTCCAGGTCAGGGGTAGGGTGGTGTGCCTCCTCCAGGTCAGGGGCAGGGTGGTGCGCCACCTCCCCTCCAGTCGTCGAGCAGGTCCAGGTCCAGGTCCAGGTCCAGGTCGCCTCCTCCAGTCGTCGGGCAGGTCCAGGTCCAGGTCGCCTCCTCCAGCAGCCGGGTCGCCTCCTCCAGATCAGGCGCAGGGTGGAGCACCTCTTCCAGGTCAGGGGTAGGGTGGTGTGCCTCCTCCAGGTCAGGGGCAGGGTGGTGCGCCACCTCCGAGGCAGGGGGATGTGCCTCCTCAGATCAGGGGCACGGGTCGCCTGCTCCAGGGCAGGGCAGGGGGGTGCGCTTCCTCCAGGTCAGGGGCACGGGGGTGCGCCTCCTCAGATCAGGGGCACGGGGGTGCGCCTCCTCCAGCAGCCGGGTCACCTTCTCCAGGTCCGGGGCAGGGGGGTGTGCCTTCGCCAGATCAGGGGAACCGGGGGTGCGCCTCCTCCAGCAGCCGGGTCAGGGGCAGGGGGGTGCGGCTCCTCAGATCAGGGGCACGGGGGTACGCCTCCTCCAGCAGCCGGGTCGCCTCCTCCAGATCAGGCGCAGGGTGGAGCACCTCCTCCTGGTCAGGGGCAGGGTGGTGTGACTCCTCCAGGTCAGGGGCAGGGTGGTACGCCTCCTCCAGCAGCCGGGTCGCCTCCTCCAGCAGCCGGGTCGCCTCCTCCAGCAGCCGGGTCGCCTCCTCCAGATCAGGCGCAGGGTGGAGCACCTCTTCCTGGTCAGGGGTAGGGTGGTGTGCCTCCTCCAGGTCAGGGGCAGGGTGGTGCGCCACCTCCAGCAGCCGGGTCACCTCCTCCAGGTCCGAGGCAGGGGGATGTGCCTCCTCAGATCAGGGGCTCGGGGGTGCGCCTCCTCCAGCAGCCGGGTCACCTTCTCCAGGTCCGGGGCAGGGGGGTGTGCCTTCGCCAGATCAGGGGAACCGGGGGTGCGCCTCCTCCAGCAGCCGGGTCAGGGGCAGGGGGGTGAGCCTCCTCAGATCAGGGGCACGGGGGTACGCCTCCTCCAGCAGCCGGGTCGCCTCCTCCAGATCAGGCGCAGGGTGGAGCACCTCCTCCAGGTCAGGGGCAGGGTGGCGTGCCTCCTCCAGATCAGGGGCATGGTGGTGTGCCTCCTCCAGCAGCCGGGTCGCCTCCTCCGGGTCAGGGCAGGGGGTCCGCCTCCTCCAGGTCAGGGGCAGGGTGGTGCGCCTCCTCCAGGTCAGGGGCAGGGTGGTGCGCCTCCTCCAGGTCAGGGGCAGGGTGGTGCGCCTCCTCCAGGTCAGGGGCAGGGTGGTGTCCCTTCGTCAGATCAGCAGCCTGGTCGCCTCCTCCAGATCAGGCGCAGGGTGGAGCACCTCCTCCAGGTCAGGGGCAGGGTGGCGTGCCTCCTCCAGATCAGGGGCATGGTGGTGTGCCTCCTCCAGCAGCCGGGTCGCCTCCTCCGGGTCAGGGCAGGGGGTCCGCCTCCTCCAGGTCAGGGGCAGGGTGGTGCGCCTCCTCCAGGTCAGGGGCAGGGGGGTGCGCCTCCTCCAGAATAGGGGCACGGGGGTGCGCCTCCTCCAGAATAGGGGCACGGGGGTGCGCCTCCTCCAGCAGCGGGGTCGCCTCCTCCGGTCGTCGGGCAGGTCCAGGTCCAGGTCGCCTCCTCCAGTCGTCGAGCAGGTCCAGGTCCAGGTCCAGGTCGCCTCCTCCAGTCGTCGGGCAGGTCCAGGTCCAGGTCGCCTCCTCCAGCAGCCGGGTCGCCTCCTCCAGATCAGGCGCAGGGTGGAGCACCTCCTCCTGGTCAGGGGCAGGGTGGTGTGACTCCTCCAGGTCAGGGGCAGGGTGGTACGCCTCCTCCAGCAGCCGGGTCGCCTCCTCCAGGTCAGGGCAGGGGGGTTCGCTTCCTCCAGGTCCGGGGCAGGGTGGTGCGGCTTCTCCAGATCAGGGGCAGGGTGGTGTGCCTCCTCCAGGTCAGGGACACGAGGGTGCGCCTCCTCAGATCAGGGGCACGGGGGTGCGCCTCCTCCAGCAGCCGGGTCGCCTCCTCCAGGTCAGGCGCAGGGTGGAGCACCTCCTCCAGGTCAGATGCAGGGTGGTGCGCCTCCTCCAGATCAGTGGCACGGGGGTGCGCCTCCTCCAGCAGCCGGGTCGCCTCCTCCAGATCAGGCGCAGGGTAGAGCACCTCCTCCAGGTCAGGGGCAGGGTGGTGTGCCTCCTCCAGGTCAGGGGCAGGGTGGTGTGCCTCCTCCAGGTCAGGGGCAGGGTGGTGTGCCTCCTCCAGGTCAGGGGCAGGGTGGTGCGCCTCCTCCAGATCAGTGGCACGGGGGTGCGCCTCCTCCAGCATCCGGGTCGCCTCCTCCAGATCAGGCGCAGGGTGGTGTGCTTCCTCCAGGTCAGGGGCAGGGTGGTGCGCCTCCTCCAGATCAGGGGCACGGGGGTGCGCCTCCTCCAGATCAGGGGCACGGGGGTGCGCCTCCTCCAGCAGCCGGGTCGCCTCCTCCAGATCAGGCGCAGGGTGGAGCACCTCTTCCAGGTCAGGGGTAGGGTGGTGTGCCTCCTCCAGGTCAGGGGCAGGGTGGTGCGCCACCTCCAGCAGCCGGGTCACCTCCTCCAGGTCCGAGGCAGGGGGATGTGCCTCCTCCAGATCAGGGGCACGGGTCGCCTGCTCCAGGGCAGGGCAGGAGGGTGCGCTTCCTCCAGGTCAGGGGCACGGGGGTGCGCCTCCTCAGATCAGGGGCACGGGGGTACGCCTCCTCCAGCAGCCGGGTCGCCTCCTCCAGCAGCCGGGTCGCCTCCTCCAGATAAGGCGCAGGGTGGAGCACCTCCTCCAGGTCAGGGGCAGGGTGGTGTGCCTCCTCCTGGTCAGGGGCAGGGTGGTGTGACTCCTCCAGGTCAGGTCAGGGGGGTTCGCCTCCTCCAGGTCAGGGGCAGGGTGGTGCGCCTCCTCCAGGTCAGGGGCAGGGTGGTGCGCCTCCTCCAGGTCAGGGGCAGGGTGGTGTCCCTTCGTCAGATCAGCAGCCTGGTCGCCTCCTCCAGATCAGGCGCAGGGTGGAGCACCTCCTCCAGGTCAGGGGCAGGGTGGCGTGCCTCCTCCAGCAGCCGGGTCGCCTCCTCCGGGTCAGGGCAGGGGGTCCGCCTCCTCCAGGTCAGGGGCAGGGTGGTGCGCCTCCTCCAGGTCAGGGGCAGGGGGGTGCGCCTCCTCCAGAATAGGGGCACGGGGGTGCGCCTCCTCCAGAATAGGGGCACGGGGGTGCGCCTCCTCCAGAATAGGGGCACGGGGGTGCGCCTCCTCCAGAATAGGGGCACGGGGGTGCGCCTCCTCCAGCAGCGGGGTCGCCTCCTCCGGTCGTCGGGCAGGTCCAGGTCCAGGTCGCCTCCTCCAGTCGTCGAGCAGGTCCAGGTCCAGGTCGCCTCCTCCAGTCGTCGAGCAGGTCCAGGTCCAGGTCCAGGTCGCCTCCTCCAGTCGTCGGGCAGGTCCAGGTCCAGGTCCAGGTCCAGGTCCAGGTCCAGGTCCAGGTCCAGGGCCAGGTCGCCGGCCAGGTCGCCGGCCAGGTCGCCGGCCAGGTCGCCGGCCAGGTCGCCGGCCAGGTCGCCGGCCAGGTCGCCGGCCAGGTCGCCGGCCAGGTCGCCGGCCAGGTCGCCGGCCAGGTCGCCGGCCAGGTCGCCGGCCAGGTCGCCGGCCAGGTCGCCGGCCAGGTCGCCGGCCAGGTCGCCGGCCAGGTCGCCGGCCAGGTCGCCGGCCAGGTCGCCGGCCAGGTCGCCGGCCAGGTCGCCGGCCAGGTCGCCGGCCAGGTCGCCGGCCAGGTCGCCGGCCAGGTCGCCGGCCAGGTCGCCGGCCAGGTCGCCGGCCAGGTCGCCGGCCAGGTCGCCGGCCAGGTCGCCGGCCAGGTCGCCGGCCAGGTCGCCGGCCAGGTCGCCGGCCAGGTCGCCGGCCAGTCCGGCCGGTTTCCCCGCCGAGGGGAAAGTGACTGAGGGGCTGTGAATTTCTGCCTTATATAGGCTCAGCCAAAACTAGAGGTGGGGAACTTGGTAGTTTGAGAAAAACTATCGCTCGCAACCGATGGCGCCGACTATCGTTTTCCACCTCTAGCGATGATCGGTTGCGATTATATTGCCCGCAATTTTTGAAATATAAAAAAAAAAATAAAAAAATATATAAAAAAAATTAAAAAAAAACTTAAATTACAAAAAAATGTAACTGCTTCTCAGGTGGGGGACAGATGGGTGCTCCTCCTCGAGCTGGGGCTGGTTTGTGCTCCTCCTCGAGCATGGCAGGTGGGTGCCCCTCCTCCAGCAAGGGCAGCATGGGGAGCTGGGTGATCCTCGTCAATCAGCAGCAGCTGCAGGGCCTGGTGGGTGCTTCAGGGGCAGGTGGGTGATCGTCATCCAGCAGCAGCAGCGGGGCGTGGTGGGTGCTGGTAAGACTGGTGATTGTCTGCTTCTCCTCGAGCAGTGGCAGGGTGGTGCTCCTCCTCCAACAGCAGCAGAAGGGCGTGGCGGGTGATCCTCATCCAGCACCAGCAAGGGGTGGGAGCATCTGGATGGGGATCAGCATCAAAGGATCCTTATAATTTTTTAAATTTAGTTTTTCCTCATATTTGGTCAAAATTCATGATGAAAAATTGATGAAACTCATATGAGACTCATTGACTCATATTGATGACTCATATGCCAGGTTTTGATAACAATGATTCTACTCGAAGATCTAAGATCGGGAATGTATAAAATTTCAATATCAGACAAGTATTGGCTAAGATGTGACAAAAAAAGTCTTAGAATATGCATACAAAATGGAATCAACTATGATAAGGTGCCGGTTGAACAAAATGAGAAACTATGTACACTTTTTAGTCGATATTTTATCGATATTATAACCGATTTTTTTTTAAAAGAAGCATTCATTATGAATGAACTTCGTCAGTTTCTAAAGAAAACAATCCATTGCTCAGTTTTGTAAAATTAGCCTATCGATATTTCAATTAAAACTTCGCCCTCCTAGATAAGGATATGTTTTATAACTTAATCTCTTTTTGTGATGTGATTTTTTGCGACCTGATCCCGGAGAATAATCAATCAATGCAGTGGGCGTAATAAAAACATGAGTTTGATTAGACAGCATCCGAGGACGATGAATCAAAAGGCAAACAGCAAACAATAGTAGAAGATGTGACTCGAAAGGGGGGGTGGCATGGGGAATAAGCAGGGGGAAAGGACAACAACAGGACCAACCGACAGCGACAGTTATGTGCAGCTGTTCTAAAAGTAATGGCAAAACTTTTTTTATGCGAAAAATCAAGAGAAAAAGGGGGCTGAGTGGTGGGTGGCGGGAAATGAAAGCCGGGAGCGAGTAGTAACCGGTAACGAGTAACCTGAACTTGCTCATGGACTCCTCCGACTTTTGTGTGAAATACAAGCCAGAAAGTTTTCTTTAGGGGGGTTCGCCTGTCGGCCATTGTTGTTGTTTGCTTAGCTTTTCCATGGCTGTTGTCTTGTTCTTTTTTCAAGTTGTTGTTGCTTGTTGCTTGTTGCTGTTTGCTGTTTGTTTGTTGTTTGTTGTTGGTGTAGTGCTACCGTTATTGATTACAAGCTGTAAGTGATCGCATTTATAGTTGTTAAAGCTCCTTTGGCTTGTTGCGGCCAAACTCTTGGCTCAGACTTTGACTTTGGCCACTTAAATGGGAATTGTCCGACAACTAGGAGAAGGGGGTTTGAGCGTCCTGGCTAGTAAATGCCAAGGCCATTCCCCAAATCGTTGGGGATTCATCTTTTGTTTCGACTCTATGCTCATCATTCCAATTTAATAAAGACTTTTCTTTTTTTTACATCTTTGTTGCTTAAAGAAGACTGGTCACACTTTAAGTGGGGATTCCATTTTATTGTCGTAACTGATTCCTCTCTTGTTTTGTAAATGCATTACGTCACTTCCCTTTCCACTCAAGTCCTGCAGTCATAGTCGATCGAAAGTGTTGGCATCACACTGGCCAGGATACAGCCAGCTGCCACGAGGACCCATCAGCCCCAGGGTGGCACTCAATTTCGATTAAAGTGCAACACTGCGCGACAAAAGTTTCGCCACAGAAGCCGTACGGATCAACTCCCGGAACTACATTTTTTGGCCACATTTTCGTCATTGTGCTCTTTTGGGGTTTTATTCTCTCTTATTTTTTCCAAAAGCCATTAACTGGGCCGAGTGCGAGAAAGGTCGTGAAGCCCTTTTCCTCTGTTTCCTTATATTTAGCTTAAATTTTTTCCTGCCCTTGTCCTGTGTGTGGGTGTGTGTGTGTGTGTGTGTGTCTGGGGATTAAAATTTAATGCCGCAAAAGGAAAGTGGGCAGCCGGAACGCGTGCCAGGAGCAACGTAAGGTAGGGAGCTAAGTAAAGCCAGTAGCTGGGTAGATGGGTGGCCAAAACTGTAGCCTACTCATGATTAATGATGCCTTTTGGCCGCTCGCAGTACCTTCGCCCATTTCCGGTTCGTTTAAAGTTGAAACGTCGCTCGGCCATCTGTTTGTGGCCGCAGTGCCAGCCGGGTACGGGTCGGTGGTCCATTGTTTGCTCTGCGGTTGCGGTTTGTTTAACAATGAAATTAACTTCTTACTAAGCCAAGGTCCGATCCGGCCCCAAAACGCCCCCAACAGAATTCAATATTTCCATGTAATTTCGCATTTCTGAACCGGCCATGAGCCAGGATAATTAAACTAATTGGAATACACGTTTATTGTGTGCAAATCGCAATCTGTCCACGTTTTCTCCAGTCCACTCCTATACCCAAAATACCAATAACAAGGCCAATCAGCGTTAACGATTTGGAAGTCCGATATATAATTATGACATTCTGGAATTCTGGTTTCCAATCAGAACAATCAAGGATTCTGCATTGGAGTGGGTAACAACCACTGGCCCTCGTCTCCTTCGACATGATTCTGCTCTTGAAAGGACAAAGGGACGACTTCGCATGGGGAATTCATGTCGCCACTCAATGGCCGGACCTGAAGCGTTAAGGGGGTGCACAGAGGGAAAAGTTTGGTAATTTGTTGGTTGATGTTCCTGGGAATTGCTTTTCTTGTGGGCCTAATCGATGATTATCTAATTAAAAGGATTTTGATTCAACAGTTATGAGCCCTGAAAACATTTACAAGTTTAAGATGTTTACTTTACAGACTTTCTTTGTAGGATTATACCACAATTTGTGTTACAGTGTATCGGTAAACATGACCCGCACTCCATGTTCGTGGTCCTGGCTTTCATTTGCAATTCGATGTGAAGCCCGACACTTGCTTTCAACAATCCTTGCGACAAGGACATGCACGATAAAATCGCATAATACCGAACGATGTCAATTGAGGCCATTTAAACAGAGCCTGTGGGCGGGACTGGAGGCGTGGTCCGGGCTAATCACCGGGCAATAAGCCTAAATCTGTTTTGAAAAACTAACCTGACTGCCCTCGGGAGAGCTCTTGTGCCAGTACAATGAAAGTCGATTATCCTGCTCAACTGTTCGTTTGTCTGTTCGAATGTCCTGCGCTCAGGATGTCTGTCAGTCGGTCAGCCTGCCAGCCTGCCAGCCTGCTTGCCTGCCTGGCTGGCTTCTGATAAACGGCTGCTGCTCAAAACTTCTGGCCATTGTGCCGAGGAGGCTTGCAATTTAAACGAGGTCATTGCAAACGCAGCCTCCTGCATCCTGGCCAGGACTCGCCTCTGCCTCCGCCTCCGCCCCGCTCCCGTTCCCGTTCCGATTCGATGCATGTTGATTAAGTGCTTGTGCCATGAGAATGCCGACTGCTGACAGCAGCAACATTTGCATTTGCATAATTGGATATGTATGAGCGGAGCAACTTGATCTGTAAATGCAGGCTCTCGGTCCGAGAGAGCAGGGGCGAACGTTGACATGTCACTGCACTTTCATTTAATCAATAATGGGCAGTGGGGAGAACAGTGCTATCATAGGCATAGGTTCGAGAATGATTCCCGAAGAATAAGTTCGCAAGGACACTGCTTCCGCCCTCCCAGTGACCTAGTATATCGGCCAGATACTGTGCCAGGGCCATCTCATTTTGAATGCCAACTAATTAATTGGACAGGAATGTGTTAAAAGTGTACTTTTTCGGCGACAAGCTGTTGCAAGTGTAATTAGCCCTGAATAATGGAGCCCGATGCCAAGTGTCAGTTTCAGGGCCGAAGTGCCTTTTCTTGCACAATTACCAGGAATTACCCGGGAATGTTTCGGCTCAGCTTGAGACTCAACTGCCGGAGAAGGAAAAACTTAGACGGAATGAATAGGGAAACCCCCTGTTCTCGCATGGCGGCAATTATAGACAATAAATTTGTTGACACTAAGTGCTCGACAAACTTTTCCAATTAGGGGCAACAACAAACGAATTATTGCCCCGCAGGCGACGGGTGTGGGTGGTGAGGAGCCATGGAGCGAGGTGTCAGAATACAAGGAAACCAGACATTGGAAATGAAGGCTGGCGGGCTGGCTGGCTGGCTGGCTGACTTGCAAATGAATTCATTCAGCCATATGACTCCGGCCATGTCCGGGCCTGATTACAGGGCCCTGGCAGCCTAAGCCCTTGGCTTTCACGCCGTTTTCACGCATCCGCCTCATTGCGCACTGCCTGGAATTTTGCCTGCCACATTGCTACATTGCTCCATAGCTTCACGCCACAGCGCCACCTCGGCTCCTTGTCCTGGAAATCTGCTTAAACCAATTAACTTTCATTTTGCCGCCACAACACGACCACAAATTTCAGCCCGACAGCTTCATTTACGATTTGATTCGTGTGTGTTTATAGTGTTTGCCCAAGATCTAGGTGCGGGTGACTGTGTTCTGATTGCCAGGACTTGGTGCCAGGACCTGCATAGGTGCAAGGACCATGACTGGCTGCAGTGCCAGGATGTGTCCTGAATTTTGCATACGATTTGGGGTAAAAGGGCTACACAGAAAATAAAATATCTGCAGAATTCAATACAATAATGTATGGGTTTTGAATACTTTTAGATTTAAATATTTAATTTTCTAACTAACAATTTTTGAATGCCTTGAAAGTTAAAATGAACAATTTTTTTAAGTGCACTGCTGCTCCAGATTTTTGGTTTTTCGTTTGAACAACACCAGGAGCAAACTGGCAGCTTCCAGCTTTCAAATGCATCCTCCAGGACTCACAGGGCCACCTGCAACCCATATTTCTCCCCGGCTACCCGCACGGCTGGACACACAAAGCTTTTGTAATTGCCTGACTCAGGGCCCACATGACGTATATGTACGTGTTTTGCATATTTGATTCTCAACCCCATCATTTCTCACAACGATTCTCCATTTTCCATTTCCCTATCGCCTTCTGTTTGTTTTTGCAATTTTCGGGCTCCTTTGTGTGATTGGTTTGGGGGTCCTTGGGGGGGGCCACAAGGACTTAAAATTTCGACTGGGGGCGGGTATAAAGGACCTACTTTAATTATGAGCATTATGTCCATTCCCCAACAAAAAAATGAAAAGAACAACTTGTATGCTTAACTTTTGGGCTCAAGGACTGGCGGCGCTTCTTAATAACTTGGCAACAAAGCATTTTGACGCTCCTGAATTATAAACCGGGATTTAATTATCTCTTAGACTTTATTTAAAAAGTTTACCTCCGCCCTGGCCCCGGCTGATGAATTTCATTCACTTGTGATACGAAATTAATTTTTGGGGTCTAGTTTATTCTCACGTTGTCTAATACACTGTTGTCTCGAGGACTCTTCCACAATTTACCTTCCCTGTCACGTGCCTCTGTTGAGGAAAATGAACTCACTTTTGTTGTGAACCGCAGCAGCAGCAGCAGTAGCAGGAACTGGAACGGGAAATGGAAATGGATAATGGGGGGTGGCCGGAATGAATTCGCATTTAACTTTGTCTAATCCTCGTTAGCATTAATTTAGCCAGTCCAGGCATGCCGACAGCGGGCTGAAGGAAGGATTTCGTTTCGTTTTCGACAAAAGGCTCAGGACGATGTTTGTAAATGGAGGGCCTGCATATGCATGAGCCAGATTCGTATTACTATGGGGCTATTGTTGGCCGCTCTCGTTCTTATTGTTGGGAGCCTTGACAGGTGTCCTTTGTGCGTGGATATGTGCGTGTGGGTGCGTGGGTGTGTGTAAAGTTATTAAAACCATTGAAAATGTTTGCTTTGGTCTCGGATCCCAATCCCTATTTTCCCCCATTGATATCCTACGTGCAGTCATGTGTGCGGGCGTGTAATTTGCATAACTACATGCTCCTCCGATCCCAATCCTGGCATTGTGCCTGGGACATGAATAGGTGTTCAACCGATTCCCATCCCCCCAAAAACCCATCGATAGTCCCCCGTAAATATACATACAAAATAACATAACCGTTGCAAATTAGTCCACAATGGCAGGTGTAAGCCAGGACAGGAGTCAATTCAACCGGGTTGGTATTGTTATCGAGGTCCTGGTGCTTATTAGAATCGGATAATCGTTTCGATGTCAGGACCAGCTGACTCAGCTCGTGTGTCCTGTCGTTTGCATAAAGACCTCTGTTGTCCTGGTGATAAGCCAGTCTGCTTACAAATTGTTGTATTAGTTACAAATATTCCTATATTGTCCTGCATTACTTAACTACCTTTTAATTGCAAATATATCCTTGTTGTATTTACTATTTGGAATTATCACTCATACGACATGTTGTCCGACTGAATATCTTCGTTTCAAATACATCCCCTTTGGCAACATCTAGTTAACTGCATTTATGCCACTCCCCTGGAGAAATACTGAAGTAAAGGTGAAGGACAAGTCCTGTTTTTATGGCATGTGAGGGGGTTGAGTGTGTCCTTTTAGGGTGACGTAAAATAATGGTTTTATTTTTAATACCCCATGCAGTGAAGCCTGGACCGAGACAATGTTGGCTGAAATGTTATGGGAAAACGTGTCAGTGACCAAGGTTGAACGAAAACCACTGCCGGTGGCTACTTGCAACCTGTTGCCAGGATTCGGGTCAGAGTCAAAAGCAGGTGCACAGTTGGTGGCCTTTTCTGACAGATCCTGTTTTTTTTGTTCTCTGAACAGAAGCCCAGCCCACAGCCGGATATGAAGAATTGGTTTTGTGGTCTTCCAGTCAAATGCACTTCCAAATGGCTGGACAAAATATCTTCTGTTATTTGTTGTTTCTGGAGCGGAGCCCACAAGGTAGAATGGAAATTCATTAATACCCTTCGGTGGGCCAGCAAAACTAATTTCGTTCGGCATCAAATGCGAATGCCTTTCTTGTGGCTTTTGTGGTCCCTTTTGTCGATTGCCCTTTTCCGGATATGGCCTCCGAACGTGTCTAAAATTGGATCCACCTTCTATTTATTCGACACTCTGCTGCCAAATGCCTTGTTTTCACTGCATAAAAAGCACATTCGTAATTTGTTGCTGGGAATTTGGTTTTGGGGTCTGTTTTTTTTTGGTCCGCAGATTTCTGGTTCGCCTGCATGTTTCATTCACTGCGACTCTCGCGGGCGAAATATACTTGCATAATTTATGCGAAATCAGCGACGTGGCTGAAACAACAAGCCACAATCCTGGGAGGCAGCCAGGAACACCATCTGGGTGGAGGTGGAGGGAGGTAGCTGGGAGCGAGCACTTTATTTACCAGTCGGTGGCACGTAAAATGCTTTATCCCCGATTCATTGTCACCGAAAAGATGCTTTATCGCTGCCAGACTACAAATTCCGGCGCAGCTAAAAATATTAACGCTTGAATCTCATACCTGTCTATTTTCAGGGATTTTCAGGGGGAGAGTGATGTTTTGTGGAAAATAAAAGGTGTGGCGGTAAAGTGGGAAAAAAGGTGGAAATGTAATTTTCCTAAAACGACTCATATGATATACGACTGATGGATATTACTCTCTTAGATAGCTTTAAATGTGATTAAATATCCTTTTAGTCCTTTGAATTAAGAGTCTTGAGAGTTTCTCTGAGTGTATCGGAGCAGTAGGTAAAAAAGGAAATACCTGACAGTGCTGGTTCCAAGCTGGCTGCCATATTACTGCCCCAAATTTATCTTCTGGGCAGGAGGAAAACTTTGTCTTTAGTCATTCAATCCAGCCAGGATACGCGGAGGATGCTTTTTTTTGGGGGGATTATGGGTAATCACCTTGGCGAGGAGATGACGAGGACGTCGAGCAAGAACAAGAGACGGAAGAGCACTCTAAGGACAAAAACCAAGAAGAAGACGCATTTGTTTTTATCACACTTTTTACTTTGTGTAGATGTATGTGGGTGTGTGTGCTTTTCATTCAGTTTTTTTGTTGTTGTTATCTTCTGCGGGCCCCTCTCGCCATTCAATGTTTATTTTTGCATAATTTTCTAAGCGCCGTGCCTCAGTTTTAGGACATTTTCATTTACCGTCTGGCGTTGCCGTGCAAATTTGTTTACCTTCGTGCGTGCGCAAGTTTCTTCCGATTATGCGAAAGTTGAATTTTTCATTGCATACGCTTAGGCGTCGCGTGTCAATGGCAAAAAGACAACAGCAGCAAGGACACCCGGACGACATTTCATTTGGCGGAAAATTCAATTCAACCCACAACAGAATCAGGCCTAGCGTTTATATTATATTAAATTGTATTATTTTCTTTACCGAAGATGCCGGGTGGGTGGTGGAGTCTCATTTTCTCGTCCTGCCCACGGGCCGGCCAAGATGTTTACTTTACTGTATTTTCTGAAAACTTGCCCCCGGCTATGCCTTTGCTTGTTGTTGTAGTAGTTATTGTTGTGGTTGTATCCTGGCCGGTTTCTTGTCAGCGTGCCAGGCAAATGAGTTTACGAGCGTAGGGCATCAAAAACAGAAAAAAAGCAAGGCAGTGGCAGGAGCTGGGGCAGGCCAAGGGAATGGGAAAAAATCGGGAAAACGAAAGGAAAACTAACTTTGTGCACATCTTACTTAGATACAGGGCCTCCTTGTTTTCCCTCGTGCTACCTCGTGTTCAACCCTCTTCTGCCTTGTTGTGTTTAGCTGTCTCCCCCCCCTTTTTTGGAATCTTAAAAAGGATACTCTACACTGGCCCATAGAAACTCCAAACGGAAACTTTTATTACTCAAACTGCCCCAATTTAAATTTTTGAATAAGTTGCAAAAAAAGGGGGAAACAGTTGGGGGTAAAAGCTTTTAGTGAATTGAATTTTGTAGTGTTTATAACTTCGCTCATAAATTTTCGGTCCAGAATAAATTTTGAATTGCACGCTTAACACAATTTTCGAGGGCCAAGGATGTAAACTTTTAAATGAGTAAGTTAGTGTAGTTTCCGATTCGGTTCTCACAAGCATCCTTGTTCGTCCTATCTTTAATGTGTTCGTGTTTGCTGGCTGGGCTTGTGAAAGCAAATTTCAAACATAATGAGGGTCAAACAATATTTGTGATTTGGTTTTTTTTCTTGTGTTGTTTTGGAGGGAAACAAGACGGGCTTTTGTTCCTCCTGTTACCATTGTTTTTCCAGCATTTTTTTCTGGCCACGAAATAATATTACGAGTTTTTTGTGTTCGAGGCTAACGCGTTTAACCTTTTCGGAGTCAGAGGGTGTTCTTTTAATATTCCTGTCGGATATGACGGTGTTTTCATTTTCATTTCTCGTTTTGTTGTATCAACATGTAATTTCAGATTAGAAAGGTTAAAGAAAAGGTTATTAGGTTATTTTGGATGGTATGATTTGATTTTAAACATTAATTGGCTTTCTAGTACGTTTTATATACAGTATTGGATCAGATGTTCCTGTATATACCTAACTCTTATGAATATAATTGATTGACAAATTAACTTGTTAACAGTTCCTTTTTTTTAAATTTTAGTATTATGTCAGTTATAGTCCGAAACATAACTCTTTAGAATATTCAATCATTTTAAAAACCGCGCGCTATCTCTTCTTATATCGATAGCATCGATAAGTTGGCGCCACCATGGCGCCCTCTGTTGTTGAGAAAATAAGGGCTGCCGTTCCGTTAAACAGAGTTGAATAACTTTAACGGAAATTTAAAATAAACCCACAACATTTGAAAATATCAAATGTTTTTCTATAATATTAATAGAAAAATCACCCCTAGAAGCAAAAAGTTGTAAAATATATTAATATTTAATAGTTCCCGGCCACTTTTCTCAGTCTGGACCTCTCCCTTTCTCTCTCAACCACCACCGACAGGACAACAGCAGGAGCAGCGGCATTCGGGGAGCTTTCAACCCCCGAAAAGGGGCGTATGGCCACGTGCTCCTGGAGCTTTTGGCCTCCTTTCACAGGCGGCAATCAATGAAAGTGAAGCTTTGCCCAAATTAAACCCGCTCGCACTGCCAGCCCGAAAAATTTCCATGCACTCCCAACGACGGCTGGCGAGTGTCCTGCGTCAGTGCCTTTCGGTTGGGGTTGTAGTGGTAGTGGTTGGGCATGGCGATGGTGGTGCGATGGCGTGGCGGAAACCCACCACTTTTAAAAGCTTCGAGCGGCGCCAAACGATTCACATTTCAGATTCAGATTCAGTTTACAACGGAAAGCACAAATCAACGGTCGTGAAAATCGAGCAAAGCTCCGTGCGAAAATCGCAGAAATTCGTTGAACGAAATTGATTTCAGACGTGTGTTGGTGCATTTCGCTGAACGCAATCGTATAACCAGTATTAAATAAATAAAATAACAAAGCATTCGCATAGCAAGTTCCTGAAGGATATTCCCAGAAATAAGATTAAAAGAAAAAAACCGCGCGTGTGTCTACGATTTTTGAGAGTGTGTGTGAAAAATCCGCCCTTAACAGCAGCCAGGAATTCCGAATCCCGAAGCTAAGCCAAGTCAAACTTTGGTACGGAACCAACAGCCAGGCGAAACTTTTCGCTTGACGTGTCCTGCCCACTCACACACACACACACACACACACAGATACACAAAGGACATCCACTTCCTCTCTTATCCTGAATCTCTCTCTCCGTCTCTCTTGGTCTATCTTTTCTGTCTTATATGTGGGGGGGATACACGTGGAATTTCTACTCAAAAAAAAATATATATATAGATGAACCCCGAACACAGTTCTATGCAAATTTGAATTGTTTCGTGCCCTATAGCTCCACTGTAAATATGCATTTTTGTGCATTCTATTCGAAAGAGCCACAAAATGCGAGAATCCATCAGTGCCAGCCAAATCGCGAACTTTGCACGTTGACATTACGGCTAGGGAAGGTGTATGGGGAAAAAAACCTGGGAAAACCAAATCAGATGTTTGGCAATCTTCCACACATCAGATGATTAATCACTTGACGGCCCAGACACTGTAAACAACAATTTTTAATTGCATTTTTCCGAAAACAAAGTTTCTATTTCGTGGGAACTGGACCAGCCTTGCCTCCAAAGACCCTGAGATCCTGTGGCGTTGTTGAAAATTGCATTGGGGCTGGCAATGGCATTGGCTAAGGGGGATGAATTTTTTTTGTTGTTTTCGTGGCCGAAAGAAAGCTCCACCCTCCGACCAACCTGCCAGCCCTAATCCTCAACAGGCCCAAAGTTGATGCTGTGCCAAAAAACACAGAAAAGCACAAGAAATTGAACTTTGGCTTGTCTGATTGCATTTCCCTGTCCCTTCCTCTCTCTCTCTAGAGTGAGAGCGAAAGTTGGGTATATATATGGGGTGTAGTTGGGGTATATAGTCCTATATATGGCACTGGTTATTTGGCAGTCGAGTGCACACGTCCTCAGGGGTTTTGGCCAAACGAATGTTGATGAAAAATTAATGCTGTTTGGGTTTTTGGGTTTAATTTGGGTTTAAATATTGATTGTTTTTGACAAAAGAATTTAAAAATAAAATGAATATTTAAACACCCTTTACTGTTTTTAGAGTTTTTATGCTTTTAAGTCTTTAAGAATTATAGTTCTACAAGTTATACCTTTATTTATGGAGAGTCTGCCACCTCTGATCCGATACACTCCTCAAAATTCCCATAAAATGTGACAACGACAGTCCATCAATGATTATTTTTTTACTTGACTCCACAAATCGAAAATGTGCAAAACCATTAGCTTGCAATTCCCTCCCCAAGCCGAGCTTCAATATCTATTAATGTCGTTTGGAAATTTTCCACAGCACAGCCCCGCCGGCACCGTCAGACATCAGCTGCGTTTATTTACATAATATTATTGTGAAAACAAACCTTCCTGCCACCAAGGTTAGAGGCGCGTAAACAATCTGGCCCAGGGCGGGTGGATCTGGGAGGGGGGCCAGCTGGCAGGCCAACTAACACCAAAAATAAACTTTAGAGGAGCGAGTCCATTTTCCATTTCCCACTTTCCATTGCCCGTTGTCAGCTAAAGTGCTTGCAAACACGCCGATCTTAACAATCGATTTCCAGGAAGACCTCCTACCTCATCCCACCTCCCAGTGCTATGCGGCATCAAGGTCATGCGGAAGCGAAAGTCAGTCGGAAAATGGAAGAAGAACAAGTTCAGATTTTCGACTTGGCGCCAAACCTGGCCAAAACAATTACTCAGAGGACCTCCAAGAGCAGCCAAGTGCAAAAAGGCGAAAATAACATGCACAATTATAGTCTATAGCTCGTAGTGCACTTCGAGTGGTTCCAAAAATAGAAACATTTATGGCATTATTGGTTGGTATTTGAAAATTTCAAGAGCAAAGTGAGCAAAGTGCGATTCGCACTGAATTCCGCGTTTGGCGGATCGCTTTTTGCAAACAAAAGCCAATAAAATGTGCAAAATCGATTGCATAAACAGAGCGTATTTCATTGGCAATCAAATTGCATGATTTATGCAGAATAGGAACAGCCAGTTGGGCCACTATCCAGCGCCTATCCAATCCCCCACCTTGCACCTTTACCCGCTTATAAGGCGGTTCTTATCGATTCAGCCTGCAACACGCCATGTCATCGAATTGGCCTTCCTCCCTCTCTATCGCTTCTTATATCCCTGTCTCTCTTTGGTCTATTTCTAGGGCACTTTAACTCAAAATAGTATAGTCTTTAAATTCCATTCCCTTTAACCTTTGAGCTGAAAAAGGGATGAACTTGTTTTTGTTCCGAATATCATTTTAGCTACGACGCAAAAAGGCTTTGTCCTTTTTTTTTTGGCAATGGGTGTGTGTGTGTGTGTCAGGACATTAAGCTTTTGTACCTGAATAAGTCATTGTGTGTGTGTTTGTTATTTTGCCAGCCTGGTGGTACATTTCCATTCATTTAAATTCTGAATTCAGACCGGAAATTTTCTCCCTGGCAGCTCCCTGGCTGTGGTATTATATAATTCCATGGATCTTTAGTGATTACATCCTGGCGGGATGTCAGGGGCAATCAGTTGCCATCAATCTTGACCGCGTGCACCCATCATTGAGTAATTTCCTGCGGCAATGATTTAAGCCTTGTGTTCCAGTCCACTTTGTATGGTCTAAGTGGGCTAAACCGTTCCAATGACAGGGCCACGGTCGTCCGTGTCCTGGCCCTCAAGCTTTATTTAGAAACGCCGGTTGGTTGCCTCGTCTGTGTCTGGGGGTGGGTGGATGTGGGTGGATGTTGGCTGGAACTGCGACGCAGAAAGCAACAGCACTGCGAGTGTGGCAATCACAGGACTTTAATATTTTCACACACAGCTTTACGTAACAGCAAATGGATTGTGCAATCAGGCCAGGCCAGGACATCGCGAAAGGTCTGGGATGAAGTCACAGTTCTGTCAGGGATTATTTGCCCCCAGGGAACTAGTGACAATCTTGTATCGCTTGTATTATTGCAGCTGTAGGCTATAGTTTTCGATCTCTAAATGGATAAATATTTACAAGCTGGCAGGGAGTGGGTGGTAGCTTTGGGTGGCAGGGCTTTTGGGAATAAGAGGCAGCCATCAAAAGACGTCATAGCGCATTACGTATACGCAAAATCAAGAAGTATAGACCAAGAATATATATATGGCATTAGTAGGTGTTGGTGTATACCCTACCCCCCCTAGGCGCATCAATGAAGCGGCAGGACGCCAAAAGCTGTTCTAAGCTTTTCGGGAGAGTTGGCTCTCATTTTGTGGTGAATTGCTGCTTCTTGCCACACAGCTGCTGCCCCAAACAACACACCCACGCTAAGGCCGTCTCTCTCTACTAGGGTATCCCTCTCTCTTTCGCTCCACATCCTCTGGCTGTAATTTACGACGTCAGCAACAGAGGCCGAGACGAGCCTCCAAGTAAATAGGCAGCCTACCACCCACTACCCAACACCCACCACCCACCACCACCCACAGCACCTATTTCCTATTTTTTTTTTGGTTGCTCTTTCAATTTGCAACGACCTTCTGTGGCAGTCAACAGTAATTTTTGGGTCTCCTACACTCTACACCTACACCTACACCGAGCAACAAGGTTCAGGAAGTCACGTTCCATGGGTGGGTTTGGTGGGTTGGTTCAGTGACTCGCAAACAGTCCTCAGAGGTTTTAGTTTCTAATTAACCTCTGACCCCCAGCCAGCTGCCTGAGAAATTGCGTATTTGTTTTTTGGCAAGCTTCTCCCCCAAATTCCTAATGAATTATGCAGCAAAAAGAGCAAAACACATCAGGGACATATGAAAAATTTGCATAGCAATCGAATTACGGAAAAACGGCATAGAAAGCGTGGGTGCTCCATGGAAAAGTTTCCATTTAGTCGGCAGAGAGGATCCGCCTAATGGCAAACAATTAGGGACCAAATTGAGTTACCAGCCACTACATGGCGGCTCAAGGACATCATGGTGCCCCACCACAAGACAACATTCCACACAAATGGGCAAACAACCAGACACACACACGAACAGGACACACTAACATGAAACACAAAAAGGATACTCTCGAGGAGTATCGATCAAACTATGGCGGGGGGTCGAGTACGAGTTTAATAATCGACTGCTCCACTTTTTGCAGAAGGCAAGCACGGACACTCCGCCGGGGCACTCCGCACGTTGATGGCTGCCACGAAAATCATCGATGCACCGCGCAACGGCCACGAGATGGCGCCACTGAACACACGGGCCCGGGGCGATGGCACCCACGGAGTGACCATCGTCCTTACCGCCCCGCAGCGCAACTCCGTCCAGTCGGTGGACATACCGGGCGGTGAGCCGGAACGGGCCGCCTGGAGCGGCAAGATGCAGTTCTTCCTCAGCATTATCGGCTATTCGGTGGGCCTGGGCAATATCTGGAGATTTCCGTACCTGTGCCAGCAGAATGGCGGCGGTGAGTATTCCCGGGGGACTAAAATAGATCCTATTATCATCCAACTATTGGGTGTCTTTTGGGCTTAAAGAAACAATCGACTTGGCATATCTAGTATCCATCACGTCTTGGGTTTACAAATTTCGAATGAACTGAAGCTCATTACGAATTTCAGAGCTTGTTAAGTCATTCCGCATAACATCGAATTAATAAGCAATTACGTACAGTTCTCGGCCAATGGAATTTTACGCCGATTCTCGGATTACCTGGGTCCCGGGTCCCGGGCCCCAAAAACGCCAACTGTTGCAGAATTTTTCAATCAATGTCTGCGGGCCGGCAGTGCCATTGCACGCGTCACCTGAGCGATAACGTCTAAATGGGCAGGTCCCACCCTCTCCTCCGGAGTATAGCCCTCGAGTGCCACCGCTTTTGTCATATCCAATATCAGTAGTTGGCCAACGAACTGCAGCTAATCAAGTGCACAAGCTCTGACAATAACATTATGAGATTTAATGTGAACTAATTGCACGGCTTTCGACAGCGGAAGGGCTCAATTGGTGGCCTTGTCCGGGGCATGGACATGGGTGGGGGGTGCCTGATGTGGGGGGCAACACACCTCGTGGCAAGCACGCACATTTCTAATGACATTGCAGCCCCGCCCGGGTTTTAATTCAATTACAATTACAATTGGCAGAATGACCAACCATCTAAAGCCCAAATACACTTGAAATAACAAACTACATAGTTACTTAAGCGGATGATTCCGGGCCTGGCCAGAAATGCAAATTTTTGTTGGCCATTTTTCAATCGATTTTATGTCAAGTCATCTCAATCAAATGGGCTTTAAACTGAAAAAAGGGGTTAGAAGAGAGGTTCAAAGATTATTATTTGAATCTATTATTTTTTATAGAAAAGTTAAGGGATAATAATAGCTTTATTAAGTTTATTATTTATGATTAAAATATTTCTTATATAATATAAATATTTTTTTAAACATATTCTTTTAGTGTAAACTGTTTCTTAATGGCATTCCCTCTTACAGGTGCGTTTCTGATACCCTTCATGATTATGCTGATACTGGAGGGCATACCCCTCTTCCTCATCGAGCTGGGCATCGGCCAGAGAATGCGACTGGGCGCCCTGGGGGTCTGGAACACCATCCACCCCTGGCTGGGCGGCATCGGCATCTCCTCGTGCATTGTGACGCTCTTTGTGGCCCTCTACTACAACGTGATCATCACGTGGGTGTTCTTCTACCTCTTCAATAGTTTTCGGGTGAGTTGGTCCTCAAAATTTCCCTCAAAAGAGTATTTTAAATATTTAAATATAATTATCCTTGCAGTATCCTTTGCCATGGTCTTCTTGCCCCACCAACGGCACCGGATTCGAGCTGGAGGAGTGCGCCAAGTCCTCGGAGACGACGTACTTCTGGTATCGAACCACCTTGGATGCGGCTCCCTCGATGGACGAGCCCGGCGGCCTGAAGTGGTGGATTGTCCTCTGCCTGCTTCTCTCCTGGACCATTGTCTTCTTCATCGTGATGAAGGGCATCCAGAGCTCCGGCAAGGTGGTCTACTTCACCTCCCTGTTCCCCTACATCGTGTTGACCATCTTCTTCATACGGGGCATAACCCTCCGAGGAGCGGGAGCCGGGCTGATGCACATGTACACGCCGAAGGTGGAGAAGCTGCTGGAGCCGACAGTCTGGCTGGATGCAGCCACCCAGGTGTTTTATTCCTTCGGCCTGGCCTTTGGCTCCCTGATTGCCTTCGGCAGCTACAACACGCCCAAGAACAACTGTGTGAGGGACGTGCTCCTGGTCTCCGTCTGCAATGCCATTACGGCCATCTACGCCAGTGTGGTCATCTTTGCCATTCTCGGCTTCAAGGCCACCGTCAATGTGGATCGTTGTGTGGACAGGTGAGTGTGCTTCCGTACATATTCTAGTATCTATGGGGATGCGTAGTACGCTTCAATGGCCGCTGTCCAGTTGTAACCGGCCCAAGACTGGGCCCGAGCCGGGCCAGTGTATAATCAATGAGCTCTGGCATTCATCAATAATGTATCGTATGGGGCCGTGGGTGTATTCTGTCCATTGATACTTGAATCGATATGGAATCGCGGTCGTGTCTTTCAATTTGCATCAATTAACGGTGCACAATTGCTCTTGAACTGTCGGGTTTGAACCGATTTGAGTCGGACTAGATTGATTGTTTCCCCATCTTCTTGTCCCATTCTCCTCCAGCAATACGGAGATCCTGGTGAAGAACAATCTGCTGGAAGTGAATGCCACACGGCTGGTCTACGACCAAACAATAGCCAAGTATAACACCACGGAAATGGCCAAGTTCCATCTGAGCGAATGTAGTTTAAGCCATGAATTAGACAATGTAAGTATAACTTTTAAGATGATGGCCTCAAAGATATAATCCTTAAATCCCAATCCTAACAGGCTGCTGAGGGCACTGGCCTGGCCTTCATCGTGTTCACCCAAGCCATTGTGGAACTGCCAGGAGCTCCGTTCTGGGCCGTCCTCTTCTTCACCATGCTGCTATCGCTGGGACTGGGATCACAGATCGGCATCCTGGAGGGCATGCTCTGCACCCTCTTCGACATAGACATTATCAAGCGGGTTAAGAAACAGCATGTCACTGGCGTGGTATGTCTCTTCTGCTTTATTGTCGGTTTCATCTTCTGCACAGGTGCCGGGGAGTACTGGCTCAAGATGTTCGACTCGTTTGCCGGCACCATTGGCCTGGTGGTGGTGGCCCTCATGGAGATGATAGCCGTAATCTTTATCTACGGACATGAGCGGTGAGTCTAGGTTTCTTTAACAATCTATTAAGCAAGACACTAAAAACTTGGCCTTTAGCTTCACTGAGGACATCTACCAGATGACTGGCTACAGACCAGGTCTCTACTGGCAGCTTACTTGGCGGTACATTGGCCCTGTGATCATGGTCTGCATTCTGGTCTCTTCCGTGGTCTTTATGGTCATCAGGAATCCCACATACGGAGCTTGGAATGCTGATTTGGTAAGCTATCTTTTATAAAATAGTACCATCAGTTTCTAATGAGAACTCTTAACAGGGTATGATCGAGCAAAAGGACTATCCCAACTGGGTGATGATCGTTGCCATCTCGATGATCCTGGCCGGGGTCCTGCCCATGCCCATTGTGTTCCTCATGCGCAGCTTCCAGTGCCTCAAGGTGGACCTGGACATACACCAGGGCTCGATCCGCCGCAACGAGACAACCGCCTCCACCAAGGAGATGATCGACAATGACGACGATGTAAGTTATAGGATCTGCAGTGTCCTACCACCACATTCGATTCAGACTCGACTTGAGCTTTCTTTGTCTCATTCGTTGTGTTGTTAGACTAAGATTATTGCCAAGCTCTCTATCTATTTGGTCTATTCGTGTGACTAATTGTGTCTTTCTCTCACCTAACGATACATTCCTCACTCTTGCGCTTGTTTTTTCCTATCTGACAATGCTTACATCCAATTACTGACTACATAATACTCTATTAATACTACAAATCACGCCCATTGTCGTTCAGAACATGAGTCCGGATATGCCACCGCAGAACTCACTCGCGGCGACACGCTTCACAATCGGAGACTTTGAAGTAAGTTGTGCCTCGTCCTCGTCCCTAAAAACCATAAACCAAAAAGGAATCCTCCTCCTCATCTGCACATTTTCTGAGAACATAACCGATGCTAATCACACAATTCTCTGCTCTTCTTTCCTCTGCTCCCCCGTGTCCACTTTCATTGGTCAATGTTTAGAATTAGAACTAACCGAAATCGAAACCGAAACCGAACCGAATCGAAACCCTGGATACCCTGAAACTAACCAGTGCAGCGCCCAAGTTTCAACAGCCATCAATCAGATAAAGTCTAGGATAACATCAAATAGTAGAACACACACACATGCCACAAACAACAACAAACATCACACAACAAACACTGGAACATTCAGATTATAATACCCAAGATACACCTCAGAATCGGACTAAGGACTGTGCTAAGTTGCACGCCACATCTCAAGTAGAAACCAAGTGCTCATGCCGCAGATACCAAGCTACCAAGCAATATCTCGTACTCAATACCACTAAGAACTAATCAACGCACAGCAATTTCTCGTAGTTAGCAACCAAACAACACAAGTGCTATTTTAACCAAAAAACTGAAACTGACACCAGGAATACTTACGGCCATAACAATTAGTTACAATGGTTAAGTTTTAGGCTCAAAAGACTAGCAGAAAATCGCTTGGTTCGTAGGGCAGGAGTTGAATAGTGTTAGGGGCGTCGAATTGGCTGCTGGGCGTGGCTCTAACTGCAGGTAAAGTAACACTCCAAAAGCCAAAATCAAGTCTTAAACATTTCGTTACATTTCGTTTGTTGGTTACTTTTGATTGTTCATTGTTTTGATGTTTTTTCGTAAGTTTCTTTCCAATCTTTATTATCTAACGGGCCGACCCTGTAATGTATAGATACATGTATCTGTATCTGGTAGATTTTAAGTTACCCTCCTCCGTAGAATACATTGTATGTCTACAGTATGCTTAAGTTTTACACTAGATTTTGTTTCAGTGCTGCTTTGGGGGCCAGAGCGCCATCTGGTGGTCACTTTTTACTGCCAGAGCTTTCGCTTGTGTAGAATATCAAGTATACGCAACGTGGTGTCAGCTCATTTGATTTATGTATCATAATTTTGTACACTGTGCTCTTGATTTCCTAGAGGACCCAGCGTTGGTCGCCCAAATTGTTTGTTTTGCTGCCCCAACTGTTTGTAACCGTCACTGTTTTTTCGTATCCCTTTCCGCATCGCAATCAGGACGACGACGAGGACGATGAGAACGACTTCAGCGGCCCAGCGTTGGGCGGCCATGTGAAGACCCAGAGCGATTTCTCCGACGACGAGGAGGAGGACAAGCCGATGACCATGCGAATGATGATGATGCGTCCGACCACCACCACCAAGACATCGAACGTGCTAAATGTGCCAACAAGCAGAAAGCCCAACTACAAGAAGGACGCGTACGATGTGTAGACAAGCCACAAAGCCCACTCCAATAGGTACAGATACAGCTACAGCTACAGCAGGAGACAGATACAGATACAGATACAAGATACAGGTAATGGTCCAGGTGCGAACCGAATCGAAAAATGGCAAGTAAAATATTAACTCAACCGAAATGTGAAGAGAGACGAGTGGGAGGAGGAGAATGTATGCCGAGCTGAGCGCAAACATTTATAAATATTTACGATAAGTATTTTAAAATAATTTAAAGCTAAGTCTAAGAGAACTACCAAGATAAAACCCAAGGAGCTAATTGAATTCAAGTTCGAGTAACTAAAAATTGTTAAACCGTATTTTTAACACAGAAACTGAACTTAAGCCCAATCTAAACGCAAAACTAAACTAAATTTAAAGCAAAAACTATGTACGAGTACAATGGAAAAGATAACAAATATGTGGAAGTCTATTAACTAAAAACGGGTTGCTAAAGTTTAAATTTAAATTCGATTATGTAGCATTTAGTTGGAATGTTTTAAGCTTTACAATTAGAAATTCGAGCACACAAAGTCCAAGTATTTCCGAGTCCCAAGCGCTCCTTAAGTCCCAGTCCCAGTCCCACCCACATTCCTATCCCATTCCAATCTCCATTCCCATCCCTTCGACTTACCATCCCCTACAAAATAAAATAAAATACTTGAATGGCAAAAACGCTTCTTAGTCGACTTTTAGCCAGCGCATTTCCAACGAGTTAAACTCAACATTTAGTTTTAGTAGAGACCTGCCGTTATTATGTTTATTTTTATTTTTGACTTCAAGTACTTGCCCGACCTATAAATATGTAGAAACAGAGTTACACACTTTACTATTAATTCAGAGAGGTTAAGCGCGTTGAGACACAATATATTGTATTAACACTTCGAGTTCTAGTTGAGTTGAACAAAATACCTATACTTACTATACTGATTAGAAAATGAGATACATGGAATGTGTGATATTCTAAATAATATCCTCAAGTTCTAGGCGTTAAGGCACTCATCTTACCCTCCCAAGCCCTAAGCTCCAATCTCCCACCTCCATCCCTCTATTACTATTAAATCAGGCACTCAATTTTCTATTTCCCCCGAAACACTCAAGAGTATTTTCCTAAACTGACAGAACTAAGCAAATGAAAACAAAAACCAAGAAACCAAGAAAAAGTAAAAGAAAAATAAACTGCTGTGAATAGTGTTAGTGGTTGTAAAGTTCTATCGAAGAAGAGAAAACCATAAAAACCATAAAGTCTAATATTTAACTAGTTCTTAAGCAGCACTCCATCGTTAAGTTGAATTTGATCCGTCACTGAGAACTCTAAAACATATTTCCAATTCGGTTTCTTCAAAATGGTTTTCTAATTTTTCAAAAATAAAAACAAAAGCAAAATGAAAAGGCAAAGACATACAGCTAAATCAAAACACATGGAATTTCAAAGTACTCAAAGTCAATGCAATGGATGGACGGCATAACGTTGAAGACAATAAGACAATTATAGAAATATACTTATGATATGGCCCGTCGAGTTTAGTGAAGAATTTGTAGTAGTCACCGTGGCAGACGTGGCAGTTTTCCCCGCTAGCCGTACAGGAATTTAAAAGCCATTTTTTATTGGGAGATTTATATACTTTTTGTCAGGAACATTTACAGAGTATAAGGTCTCCTCCACCAATCAGTTGAACCTCGTGTCCCTCCACATCCATTTAATAAATCAAATCCTCGCAAAATGCAACCGAAAACCAAAAACCAATAAACCAAAAACCAAATACAAAACATAGTACCAAATGCCTAAGTGTATAGTTTACTTGTTTACCGACACTATATATACGAGCATAAACCTATATATATATATGAAAAGTATATATATACAGTACCGTACCTACATATTAATCTATATACCTAGCTCTATTATAACTATTGTACATCAATTATTGTCGTAGTGCTAGAGCCCCCAAGGACTCGTGTAAATTTGAATGTATTAAAATCGAAAAACAAACAAAAAAACACTGCAAAGAGATGAATACTTATATGGAAATTAAATATATCGTACGCAAGAAATTATTACTAATAAAGATATTTCAAGATTAGTGCGTTAAGTTGAAGAAGAGCAAAGTGAAAGTGTTGTTATTGGGGAGGCATCACTGTACTGGCTGGCACGTTTCAGAATCTGAGTCTGGCCAGATGGACGATCTGCGTTTATTGGATTTTGATAGACGACAGTGGTGGTTTGGCCCCCGGTCTCAGAAGCACCTTGGACCGGGAGCTAAGAATTCCCGATTACCTTATCGGCGAGGGGAAAGTTTCATTTCGATTTCACTTGTTTTTGTTTTATTCCTCTTTATTTGTTTTGGTTTGGCAGCATTCTCGTTTTATTAGAAATGCCAGGGAGTTCTTCCTGTGCAATTGCACCAAAGGGTGGGTGTCTGTGGGGGCGGTGGGTGGCGTTCTGCGGCCGACCTTGGCAGCTATTTCGGCTTGCCGTTTTATTGCAAAGAAGCATCGTAAATGGCATTGGTCTATAAATATGTTAACTCGGGTAAAACGATAATTCTCGATTGGTAGCCAGATGTCGATAATGCCACTTGCTTCCCATTTCTCTGAGTGTATCTCCGCTCTGACGTAATGGAGCAGACGTTGCAAAAGAGACCGGCATACCTGCTAGACAGGTCTGCACTCCTTTTCGGGGGCGTGTCCCGGCTCTTCTGCTGCATTCCCGAACGCGACACAAAGTAGTATGCAGTAGGCGGCACGTAGCAGGCAGCCGGCAGCCAGCAGCAAGTGCAACAAAGTCGGCTCTTATCTTATCAGCACGAGAGCCAAACATGCGACCATATGCTTCAGCCGTGAGAATCGAAACGGATCGGTTCCGAACGGAATGGATCGGTTCAGAGCGACAGAGCAGACCGGCAGAGACACCAACGAAAAAGAAACAATATCATGTACAATATGTTACTTGAGCGCAGCACTTGCCGCAGAGTGTCAGTTTGGCTCGATGTGCCAGAGCAGCAACAAGTGCTCCGCTGTATCCCCGTATCTGTATCTTTTTTTATATCTCCATCTGCATTTGCAACCGAAACTGCAAAACGAAAACGAAACTGTAACTCAAGTTGCAACTGAAACCGAGACCCATAACTTAAGCTGAAGCGCAGCAAGTGCACTCTGGAGACTTCCACAGGCCCTGGGACACGGGAAGAAGTGCATTTCCTTTCGCTAAATAAATTTAAATTAAGTCCGGCAATTTCATCAAATTAACAGCGGACCAAACGAATCGAAACGGGACGCTATAAATTGATTAAGGCGGAGATAAAATTGCATCCGAGCCAAGGGTATTAGCGTCCGAGAGCCACAACCACAGCCACAGTCAAAGCCAAAGCGAAAGCGAAAGCGAAAGCAGCCGCAAAGTGACAGAATGCTGCTCAAAGGCGCGCAGCTGCTGCGATGCGGGTAAGTCTAATGGCTCTAATGCCGACCGGAGCACCGGAGCACCAGAGGGGCCATTGAGTGGGCGGTTAATCGCCCATTAAGCTGGGGGGGTGTGGGTGTCCATTTATTAGATTGCCCACCCGGACCGTAGGTTGGCCAAAAAAGTTGTGTCAATCATCTGCTAATCTCTGTATTAACAAAAATAGTCTTTATTCGAAATCTCTTTTCGAAAGCCATCTATCTAATCCCTCCGATTAGAGGCCAAGCGGCTCTTATCAAATGTGTTATGGTTTGGCACCAGACTTGAATTGTTTTTAATTTATGTTCTTAGTCTTCTAATTACATTTAAATAGTCTTCTTGACTTTATGGAAGGTCTGACCATGACAGCCCAGTAACATTGTGTGGTTTACTCGCATTTCAAGCTTAAGGTTGATAAGACTTAGTTTCATTAAACAAACTATTAAATAACCTGCCTCAACGAAGGGTTGTAAGTCGTGAATCATGCCTCACTTTACGATGGAAAAATCCACTCCCCTCCAGCTGGGTGGCGTTCATTCATATTATTGTAATGAACAACACTGATTATACGACAAGAACCACTATCAATGTTAATGTCATCTGTGGCAGAAAGATCATTGCACTTTGTGCTCTCGACGTCAGACGGGGCTATTATAATACATAATATATATTTTCAAAATAAGTCATGAAAATATTCGTAATCTTTCAATTGTTTGTTAGTCTTTGCCTCTTAAATCAAGCGAACAAATTCAAGAAATAATAAATATACACTTAAAATAAAAAGCAATAAAGTAATGTTCTAAGTATTTCTGGAATATAGAACCTCTACCTTTAGGGAGCCGCCTTTCTTCCTCACCCTTTGTTAATGGTTGCCTACTTTGCGGCGTCGTTCGTTCACCTTAAGCCATAGAACTACTTTTTTCCGCCCATGCCTAGAGGTATGCAACACTCCACCCCCAGATACTCTGTTCAATGAAAAGCTTTCGGTTTGGCGCCTTCTCTTTGTTAATTTTTTTATCAGCCGCCAGCCCCCACGCTTTTTATTATTTTTGTAGTTTTGTTTTGACTCGATTTCTTTGTACTGGGTGCGAGTGTGTGTATCTGTGTGGGAGTATCTGTGTGTGGGGGATCGCTGGCAAGTTGTTCGACTGGCTCTGCCTCTTTTTTTAGTATTTGTTTTGTCTTAATACGTATAGAAGCAAAATAAAAACAAAGCGCTGCATGTATGGGTTTTTTTTGAGGCCGCTTAGCAACAAGCGATTTGAAATCTTTGTCCGCCTGTTGACTGTTTTTGTTTTGGCTTCTGTTTTTATGGCCAAGTCAGCAGAGTGGCGTGTTTTGGAGACTTCTCTTCAAAGGTTCCCATAGCAGGTCCTGCCTGGCAATTGTTAGGATGCATTTTGATTGAGGTATCCGTCAGATACTGACTACTGCACCGACGACTGGGTGAAGTGCCATTGGCGATAACCTTTAGACACTGCGACGGCAATGACAGAGGCAACGACATCGAATCCCCAACCACAGCAGTAACAACAAAAATATTATTGTTGACGCGACGAGTCTGAATCTATTTTTCAGGCCGAGCCCCTCTGCAAAAAAAAAAACACAAAAAATTCGCTATTCACAACAAGAAATACGAGAAAGAAATCAAAACAATTTCTTAAATATAAAATAATTACAAAATCACGCGCTTTTTGAACTGTTTGCATAAAAATACATGGCCCACAGTCATGGCTTACTTCCTATCAGTTAATGGTTTGTTTACCACATAGGTATATCGAGAATTCGCAGAAACTTCTGGCCGGCAGAGATAAGATTTGTTTCTATATACGATATAATGACGACTGGCTTCCCATGCTCCCAGTATCTGAATCATAACCATCGTCCCATTGATTAAATCAGCGGTATTCAAGCGTCAACAAACTTCAATTACCATAGCACAGCTTTTTGTTTTGGGCTGTAATTCATGGAATAAACCAGAAACAGAACAGACCTCCATTCAAACGAACCATTACCTTATACACAATATTCATTTAAATATATGTACGTTGGCGGAACAGTTTAATCTACGAGTTCTGAAAGCGTGGCCAGTCTAGGATCCGCTTATCAGTGGGTAAACAATATACGAAATTAGTTGGACTTTGATATGCGGTAATGAGCTCTCCTACAACAGCATTCGTAATTTTATTTTATAAACTATAGTGCAGGCCCAGACTGGGTCCAATAATTTCCAGTTGCGACCGGGTTTTCTGGTTTCATTTCTGCGCAATTTAATGCCACGGAAACAAAGGTGATTTTCTGAAAGATGGAAACCAGGAAAGCCCTGTTAGTCACACATGAATAATTGCTTTGTTATATTTGGGGTTTTTTCTTTAATAAATTAATAGTTTTCGAAGAATTTGTTTATGGGAATTGATGAGACTACTAATTTTGTTTAGATGACGTCCTCTATAATCTATAATCTGTAGTAAACAGATAATGCAGTTTTCCTGTAAATATTATTAAACGTCATGACTACATTGTAAGCCGTAAAAAAGTAAAGTAATATTCCACAAATCTTTCTTAAACGTAGTCTATATCTCTTGGTTCAAGTCCCCATCCTATCCATCCAATCTTGTGACCATTAAACCCTTGACTGAGTCCTCCAGTTGATAAGCTCCTCCATTGATTGTGGCTGCCCTTCGCCGTCTCTTTTTTTGACTTTTCATTCTTTTAATAAATCTAAGGCTACGAAGGGCCAAGGCTAATGAACCCTACAAGTATTTTTATGATGATGGAACCAGTTTCGTTTATTTCATCAGACTGCAAGTACAGTTTTCTGTTTTGGGGAAGGAATATCTTCTGGATCAGCTGACTGCCCCATGACTGTTGCCATGCCTGGTGTTTTTTGGGGAGAAGGAAACATTCCGTATTCATACTATTTATAAAAAGATGTGTTATTTTCCATATAAAAAATAGCACACACATTAAAAGATACACGAGTTCTGTGAAAATTCTACGTATTTAACGCGTCGTTTTTGCAATAAAAATACAAATAAATATGTAGAGAACAACATTGTTGAGGGGGACTATAAGAATTTTTAATACACTTTTTAGGGGCTACTTAATGTAAATAGTATAGTATAAATTTGGTTCATGTAATTGCCATATAAACCTAGAAAATGTATGACATAAGATCTCATGGTTTAAGACTTTGTAGTCATATAGCCAAGATACTTCTCGTTAGGGTATTCTTTGGCATCCGAGTCTGGGGAAACGGTCAACATCCGTGGCGTCATGTGGCCCAAAGTGGATGCTGCGGCGGGGAGTAGAGTAGTTGCCATTTGAAAAGGCCGGGGGGACACCCATTTCTGGCACCCATTTCCAAGCGAAACCGCCTCGGCGTTATCTCCCAAAATAGAATCTAAATACGCAGCCAGTTCGGTTTCCAATTGAGGCGCGTGGCCCTAATCAAAGACCCAGTCCAAAAAAACTGAATGCTGGGACAAATCCACGAGTGCTGTACAAATAATTAGCCGCCGGGGTGTCAACACCAGCGATATGCCAGGGCAGTTCAACTCGGACGAAAGCAGTTTGCATATACATACATCATGTTTACAGTCAACCGGGTTATCAGTGCCGTAAATAAAGTCTTTGACTATTTAACTAGCATTCCTATGGGCCAATAACTATCATAAATGAGCAAATAAAGTTCTAATACCCAAAATCCCAGATAAAAGCCAGACGCCTCGCCGCAAAGACCACAAAAGGCACAAAAGCCGGTTGGATCCAGTTAATATGATTGAATTAAATTTTAATTCTCATTCAATTTGCGGCTTAATTGGCCATCTCATCTCAGCCCGAAAGCAGGAGTCTCTGCGTTTTTGGCATAACCGAGGCATTGAGAGATGTCGCCGGTTTATCATTCACCTCACACGCCCCAAACATGCAGACGGCTTATGTTAATATAAACCAGGCCAGATTACTCCTCTATATACATGCATATATTATATATATCGTATATATGTGGAGAGCGTGTGGCGGTGAAAACTGCGCAGTTCCAAAAATTATAAAAGCTACATTAATTTCGGTTCGTCTGGCCCCAGACACTCTAGTGACGTCACAAATGGGGCAACCCTGAGGCGCATGTAAACGATAAGTTATACTATTTAATAGTGGGGTCTGGTCTGGACTTTGGACTGTGTAAGCAGCTGTCTGGCATGTGTCTCTCTGACCCAGAGAGTTATCACAACCAGAACACTAAAGGGTCTACCGGAAGCGGCGAGTATCTCGCAGATACCAGTGTATACCTGCAACTGCTGCCGCTGCTCTTATCTGCAGAATGTGAAGACCAAAAACCAAAACAGAGAGCAACAGCCACTGCAAGATGATGAAAGATTGCATCATAAATCCGCGGACCGGCTTCTAACGAAAGTGACGTGGGTTGGCGGCACAGTATCTCTACATTAAAAAAAAGTATCTCTCAGTAAGCCAGCGCCGAAGGTTGGAAACTACAGCCCCCCGCAGCCCCTCTAGATACTTTGCAATTTACGCTGAGCAAGTTTCTCGAGTTTGGAGTGGAGCTCTTTTTAAAAAAACAAAAAATAAAACTAGACCGATCAGACGAACAGCTGATCAGCCAGTTTGGTTTTCTATATATATATTTTTTTCTGTTTGTATTTCTGTATTTTTATTTTTTATCTGGCCTTTTCCACAAGAGGTGTGTGCCCCGCGCCTTAGAATTTCAAATTCACGTTACGAGGTCTGCCAAGCGAAGTACAGTTGTGCTCGAGTCGGTTAGTCAGGTGTGTGGTTGGCCAAACCGAACCGAAAAGGTCTTCAGGTAGTCTCTACTATCTGCAGGATAAGGCAAACCGAATCCTTGTACCTGGCATTAAATACTATTACAGAGGTTCCTTAAAGATTCCTTAGACAGTCACTTGATGTATTATTTCTATTTGTTTTACTAATTTTAATATTAAATTTTTAACATTTTACTTTTCAGTTTACTTTCCAGACCCCAGAGCCACAATTTCCGGCTACTATGCCGCTCGCTTTCCGTCCATTACGGCGATGCCAAGACCCTCACCCCGGCCGTCAGGAAGTACTTGGAGCAGTGCGTGGATCTCTGCCAGCCGGATAAGATACACATCTGCGATGGCACGGTGGGCGAGAGCAAAATGCTGCAGTGCCTCATGCTGAAGCAGGGCACCATTGTGCCCCTGCCCAAGTACCACAATTGCTGGCTGGCGCGCACCAATCCGGCGGATGTGGCCCGTGTCGAGTCGCGAACGTTCATTTGTACGGAACGGAAGGAGCAGGCGATTCCCGTGACGGAGAAGGCCACGCCCAGTGCCCTGGGAAACTGGATATCGGAGGGGGATCTGAAAAAGGCCATTGACGAGCGATTCCCAGGATGCATGAAGGGCCGTACTATGTATGTTATTCCTTTTAGCATGGGTCCCGTGGGATCCCCGCTCTCCAAAGTAGGAATCGAGGTCACCGACTCACCGTATGTCGTGGAGTCCATGAAGGTTATGACCCGGGCTGGCACCCAGGTCCTGGATCACCTACAGGCCGGCGACGGGCAGTTCGTGAAGTGCCTGCACTCGGTGGGAACTCCCCCGTCCGGAGTCCACGCCCAACCCTCCTGGCCCTGCGATCCTGAGAGGACCATTGTCCTGCACAAGCCCTCCGACAATGAGATCGTGTCCTACGGCTCGGGCTACGGAGGCAACTCCTTGCTGGGCAAGAAGTGCTTCGCCCTGCGGATCGGCAGCACCATCGCCAAGCGGGAGGGCTGGCTGGCCGAGCACATGGTCATCCTGGGCATCACCAATCCCAAGGGCAAGAAGATCTACCTTACCGCCGCCTTCCCCTCGGCCTGCGGTAAGACCAACCTGGCCATGATGAAGCCCAGCCTGCCGGGCTACAAGGTGGAGTGTGTGGGCGACGACATCGCCTGGATGAAGTTCGACTCCCAGGGAGTCCTGCGTGCCATCAACCCGGAGTTCGGCTTCTTCGGCGTGGCCCCGGGCACTTCAAAGGCCACCAATCCCGTTGCCATGGACACGATCTTCCGCAACACCATCTTCACCAACGTGGCCTCCACCTCGGACGGGGGAGTGTACTGGGAGGGCATGGGGGATGCGAATGTGAAGGATGTCACCGTCACAGACTGGTTGGGAAAGCTCTGGTCCAAGGAGTCGGGCAGAAATGCCGCCCATGCGAACTCCAGATTCTGCACACCCGCTTCCCAGTGTCCTATCATTGATCCCGCCTGGGAGGATCCGGCCGGAGTGCCCATCTCGGGCATGATCTTCGGAGGACGTCGTCCGGCTGGTGTGCCCCTAGTCTTCGAGGCCAGGGACTGGACTCACGGGGTCTTCATCGGTGCCGCCATGAGAAGTGAGGCCACCGCTGCCGCGGAGCACAAGGGCAAGGTCATCATGCACGATCCCTTTGCGATGAGGCCGTTCTTCGGCTACAACTTTGGGGACTACCTCAGCCACTGGCTGAGCATGGAGAAGCGCGGCAAGGTGCCCAAGATCTTCCACGTCAACTGGTTCCGTAAGAGCGAGGATGGTCAGTTCCTCTGGCCCGGATTTGGCGAGAACTCACGTGTGCTGGACTGGATCTTCCGGCGGGTAGAGGGCGAGAAATGCTACGAGGAGTCGGCTATCGGACGACTGCCTTCCAAGGACTCCCTGAATCTGGCCGGTCTGGATGAGAAAATCGATCTCGAGCAGCTCTTCTCGCTGCCCAAGGACTTCTGGGCGCAGGAGGCCCGTGAGATCGAGAAGTACTTCAAGGAGCAGGTGGGCCAACATCTGCCCCGGGAGGTGGCCGATCAGTTGGAGGTGCTGAAGGCGCGTGTGGCCGACATGTGATTTGTGTTCCATTGTGTTCCATAGGTTACTCCCTAATCTTAGACCTAATTGCGTAAAATAAACCGAAAACGAAAGCGAGATTTTTATTGCTGAACTTGACTGGCAGTTCCATTTCTTATTTTTTGTGGCATTGGGTTTGGTGTTTGGAACCGAAATTTGGGGCGGGGCTCTAGGGGCGTGGCCTGGTGGCGGCTTATCAGTGACCGGAGGCCCGTCCGCAATTGGCGTAAACAAGTGTATAAATCCATAATGCCGTTTAACCTGAGTTATCAGCCGATCGGCCAGGCCGGGCGACGAAAAACAAGCAAATAAAATCTTAAAATAAGCCAAGAAACTTTGGTTTCTTATTTTTTGGGGGTTCTGGGAGGTCGGGTTGCCAGGGCCTGATTGGAAAAAATAGAGGCATGCGGTGTGATCTACACCAAGATGGAGCCACAACTGATTAGCCCTAAAAGAAACAAAGGAATTGGCCTTTCTTCTCCTCCTTTCTGAGAAGAAAGCCCCCCGAAGAAGTGAAAAGTTTTCCCTCTGGAAATTTTCCTGGTTCCGGGTTGGTTCTATATTTAGCGGAGAGCTCAGAGGCTCGTCCGTTTGATAACCCAGAATCGAATCCCAAACAGATCACATATTGATTATGCATATATATTCTCATCTGCCCGATCGACTGTCTATTGACGTAAATCCCGAATAAGTTCAACTCATCGAAATGCGCCTCAGTGGTGGGCCAGGGAGGTGGGAACCAGTCCCAGGCCGAGTCCGATTCCGAGTCCGAGTCTGGGTCCAGAGCCATTAAGCGCCGATGATGAAGATTATCAGGCCCAACTAGAAAAACAAGTCCATAGTTTATAAATAAACCAACCGAAAAAACGGGGCGACGCGTGTAGACTTTAATTTGCAATTGGCGACTGGATGGGGGAGGGGATTGCCTTACGGGAGGGACAGCAGAGAGCAGAGCACTGAAAGGACTCGGGGATGGCCAAGGACCACAGGTTGGCCAGGTTGCTGCAAGGCCACTAGGGTGTCGCCAGTTCCCTCTGGGTCTAGGCTAAGTGAATGGCAAGAAGGCCACTTGATTTTAACGGTTACAGAAAACGGCTAATGGCACTGGGAGAAATAATGTAGGATATATGAATATTTTGAGGGGAAAGTCTATATCTTATCGACTTGATTGAATTCGATAATTGTGATAAAATATAAAAGAGGCTATATATAATTTTATGTGGTATTTCTTTCACAAATTTTATCTGAAAATCGATAAAAATACTATAGATAATGCTATCATATCACTTATAAGGAAGGACGGTCTAGAATTTATAAAATTTAGATCTGGAAGAACTGCAACTGGAAGAAAGGGTCCAAAGTCGCACCACAACAGCACCTTCATTTCTCCTTCCTCAGAGAAGACACATGACAACCGTATGGGTCTATTCTTGGCGACCATCCCCCAGTGGCTGAAGAGACACATGACTGGCCTCCAAGACCTTGGCCATGGCCAATTAAAAAGAGGCGCCCGAATCTTTATACGAAATTTTCCGTCATTGATTCTGCAAATAAGCGAAAGTTTTTGCCATTTGGCCGAGAGCCAACTATTGAAAGTGAGAGCCATGTGATGTCCTCCCATCGATCGGTGGGCGTAGGAGGGCGCGTGTCCACCTTGCCCCATCACACCACTAGAAGTATGTTGGGTGCAGTGTCTGCTGCATTCACTGCAGACTAGTCCAGAATGTACTCAGCTGCAAGGAGAAGAAAGCAACTGCTGTTGCCCCAGCTGTCCATGAACTGGTTTCTATTTTCGTCCGCCACGCTCGCCTCCATTAAATCATAAACAAAATTGTTGTTAATTATATTAACAACGGGGAAAAGTGGCAAAAAAACAGAAAACACACAGAAAATAGAAAAATGCTAGTGTACCAGGGTATCAAAAATAACAACAAACCGACAATGCCTTATCACAAATGCGATGCGATTGAAACGCACTAGAAACTGCTCTCGAAAATAAAAACTCGCTGTTGCCATGTGGGGGATATGTGTATGTGGGCCCCCGTGGAGGCCCCACCACTCCGATCGAGTGCCTCCGGCTGGGTGAAAAACCAAAACAATCGGCGAGCCTCCGCCGGCAGCCAATCAGCTCGTCCGAGACCTGACCCTCTCGCTCGTGGCTGATATGGCCGGCGATCGTAGGCCAGCCGAGCGGGTAGTCCGGACCCGAATCGAAGCCGATCGGGGGACTTGTTCTAGTCATATCGATGCCGCGACGGCGGGTATAAAAGACCGCCAGCCGGGGCTGTTGGGCATCAGATACTCCTGGTCAGAGTAAATGGAAAGATCAAGTGAAAAGCCATATTTCAGTGGTCTGAAAATCGAGCTGATATTTGACAAGAAACTGTGGAAGAACATATGAACCCAACACTGCACACTCTGCCATCGAATTGTGATAATTAACCATTGTGATAACCGAATTAAGCCAAAAGTGCCAACAACTCTTTCACGAGTCGCGTATTTAGATTCCAAATAACACAAGTTTTGAGAGAAATCCATTAAAAACAAACTCAAAATGCCTGAGCTCATCGAACAAAGCAAAATTATGTAAGTAAACTATATTATTTTCGATGCTTCTATTGTTCTGAAATTAAAGTGCACCCTGCCATCCTGCCATCCTCTGGCATCCTGAAATTTTAATGATGTTTCGGAAAACCCATTCACCCATCTTGGAAAGTTAATTAAATTGCAATTTCCTCCCCTCTCTCTGTTGTAGCTCCGCCAATGCCTGCGGTCTGCCCCAGCTGCACAAGCTGCGCCAGGACAATTGCGGTCTCTACAGCCACATCCGTGGCATCCCCATCTCCTACGGCGATGTGGAATCCCTCACCGCCGGCGTGCGCAGCTTCGTGGAGGAGGGCATCGCCCTGTGCCAGCCCGACCAGGTCCACATCTGCGACGGCAGCGAGCAGGAGAACAAGATGCTCATCAAGAGCCTCCTCGAGATGGGAACCATTGTCCCGCTGCCCAAGTACGAGAACTGCTGGCTGGCCCGCACCAATCCCGCCGATGTGGCCCGCGTCGAGTCCAAGACCTTCATCTGCACCGACCGCAAGGAGGTGACCATTCCCACTCCCCTCGACGGCGTCAAGGGTACCCTGGGCAACTGGATCTCGCCCAAGGACATGGAGGTGGCGGTGCAGCAGCGCTTCCCCGGCTGCATGAAGGGGCGCACCATGTACGTGGTGCCCTTCAGCATGGGCCCAGTGGGCTCCCCGCTCTCCAAGATCGGTATTGAGCTCACCGACTCCGCCTACGTGGTGACCTCCATGAGGATCATGACCCGCATGGGTGCCGCCGTCCTGCGCCAGCTGGCCAAGAAGGAGGAGTTCGTCCGGGCTCTGCACTCCGTGGGCGCCCCAGCCAATGGCGTGGTGGAGATGCCCTCCTGGCCCTGCGATCCCGAGAGGACCATCATCCTGCACAAGCCCGCCGAGAACCTGATTGTTTCCTATGGCTCTGGCTACGGAGGCAATTCCCTGCTGGGAAAGAAGTGCTTCGCCCTGAGAATCGGCAGCACCATTGCCAAGCGCGAGGGCTGGCTGGCGGAGCACATGCTCATCCTGGGCATCACGGATCCGAAGGGAGAGAAGAAGTACATCACCGCTGCCTTCCCCTCGGCCTGTGGCAAGACAAACCTGGCCATGTTGAACCCCTCCCTGGCCAACTACAAGGTGGAGTGTGTCGGCGACGATATCGCCTGGATGAAGTTTGACTCCCAGGGAGTCCTCCGCGCTATCAACCCGGAGAATGGCTTCTTTGGCGTTGCCCCTGGCACCTCCATGGAGACCAATCCCATTGCCATGAACACTGTCTTCAAGAACACCATCTTCACCAACGTGGCCTCCACCTCGGACGGCGGTGTATTCTGGGAGGGCATGGAGAGCAGCCTGGCTCCCAATGTCCAGATCACCGACTGGCTGGGCAAGCCCTGGACCAAGGACTCCGGCAAGCCGGCTGCCCATCCAAACTCCCGCTTCTGCACCCCCGCCGCTCAGTGCCCCATCATTGATGGCGCCTGGGAGGATCCGGCCGGAGTTCCCATCTCTGCCATGCTTTTCGGCGGACGTCGCCCCGCTGGTGTGCCCCTGATCTACGAGGCCAGGGACTGGACCCACGGTGTCTTTATCGGTGCCGCCATGAGGAGCGAGGCCACCGCCGCCGCGGAGCACAAGGGCAAGGTCATCATGCACGATCCCTTCGCCATGAGGCCATTCTTCGGCTACAACTTCGGCGACTATGTGGCCCACTGGCTGAGCATGGAGAAGCGGGGCAAGGTGCCCAAGATCTTCCACGTCAACTGGTTCCGCAAGAGCACCGAGGGCAAGTTCATGTGGCCCGGATATGGTGAAAACTCCCGCGTGCTGGAGTGGATCCTGCACAGGATCAACGGAGAGAAGTGCTACGTGGACTCGGCCATTGGACACATTCCGGCGGAAGGTGCTCTCAACCTGAGCGGCATGAAGGAGGAGATCGATGTGAAGCAGTTGTTCTCGCTGCCCAAGGACTTCTGGTCCCAGGAGGTGAAGGACATTCGCACTTACTTCGAATCCCAGGTGGGCGCCGATCTTCCCACTGCCATCTACCAGCAGCTGGAGGATCTCTCCGCCCGCGTTGCCAGCCTCTAAGAAGGAGGATCCACCCTGCAACATCTTTACCCGCCATGCACCCGTGCATCCACTCCCAAGAACATGTTATCCTGGCGTCTATATCCTGTCAACCCATATCCCTTAGTCGTTTCTCTAGAATTTAAGACAAAGACTTCCAGACTATTTATTATGTAAGCAGTTGTAAGATTAGTTCCTAAGCAGAGATTATCCAACAAACAAAACTAAACAAAAATATAAAAAACAAAGATTTTATAGTCCATAAAATATTAATTTTTTATTTATTATTTAAAGATGGAGTGGGGGATACAGAGGCTAGAGGTTTTCTTGAAGAAGTATCCCTTGAAACTCAAGGCCATAATGATTATCTTTCAATTAACACAATAATTGGCAGTTTAAATTAAGATTGCTAATTAATTATTATTATTAATGAATATTTCTGTGGTTGGCAGTGCCATCTTATCTTATTTGTTAGTAATAAAGTTGACTAACAAATCTTAATTAAAGTAAACTAATAAATAAATAATTCACAAGCTCACTAGAAATATTTAAAACAAAAACATAAATCTTTAAGTACCCACTGGCTGTACAATTTCCTTAAAAGCCAGCCATACCGGGAATCTATTCTCCTTTATATATTAGAAGTCATAAAACATAAAAACCTGTGAGTGGATTCGCAAATCATCACATGGCGCGAGCCGCATCCTTGGCGGCAATATCAACAGTCGTTGCATGTGGCAGCTTTTGGCCAAATTGGCTCCGTTTTCCAGTCGCGCGCTGGAAGAGTGCGAGGAAAGCTCCGGGAGAGTGGAGCTTTTCCGACGGAGGAGCCGGGAAAACCAGAAACACCTTTTGGGGAAGACCACAGTTCAGCTCGAGCAGCCGCCGCCGCAGCTTCGTCCGGGCGGACAGTTCGACGGAAAAGCGTGGCAGTTGCAAAGCGGAAACGGAAGTGCAGAGCAACTGTTGCTCATCGTTGTGCGTTCGTGTTTGTGTCTGTGTCTGTGTCGGTTTCGGTTTCAATTTCGATTTCGTAAGGTGTGCGTGGGCGAGTGTGTGTGTGGTAGCTGGGTCGGTGTTTGTTTTTTGTGGCATTGTTGGTGTTGGACAATTAGCAAAGTTGCTATAACAGACCGCATTATCCAACAAATTTGATGAAAATGGCAAACATTAAACTCTAATGCGGCGCGCGGAGTAAAAGTGAGTTGGTCTTCATATTTCAAAACGGTATGTTTGTGTGTGTGTGCTGTGGGGGTGTCTTGGTGTCTTGGTGTTCTGGCACTTTGTAAGCTGCGATTTGACATGTTGATTTATGCGCTGCTCTGCCTCAAACTCCCACTCTGACTCTGCCCCCTGAACTCTATGGTCTTTCCTCCCCCAGTGGGGATTACCCGTGTCCTTTTCACTGTCGCCATCTCCTTTGCGCTGCTGCGGCACTTGTTGCGCCCTCACAGGACATTCACTTAATTGCTAATCCTCGCGCCCAGACGCGTCTAATTACACGTAAGTTTGCGCCGTTCCTGTCTATTTCAAAAGGTCTCCTCTCACTTTTATGCCCACCCGCCGGCCATTTAAAGTGCAAATTGGCAGGAAACTAGGCTGGGAGGTCGGAGCTCTGAGCTCTGAGCTCGGAGTTCGGAGGCCACTTAATATGCCATCAACATGAGATTTGCACAAATGGCGCCCTGCCTCAGGAATTATGTGTTGCAATAAAATCGATGCCTAGAGGGGAGTGAAGTGGCAAGACTGAGAGCCTGAAAGCCTCAAGTGGCGGCTAATGACCAACTGGCGACGTGACTTTGGCCGGATTTGTAATTTGCCAACTGACCAGGCCAACTGACCAGTCCAGAAACATTCCTACTTGTCTGTGAGAGTAAATACCAACACAGAGACGTATAGCCACCCATCACCCACTACTCCCCCCTTTTTTCTCCTTGATCTTAAGTGTTTTATGGACTTTTCTTGTTTGTGTTCTCGCACTATGTTGTATATCCACTCGAGTTTATTTTTACAACACAGACACAGGACACACACACACATCTATACACACAGGAAGAATATATTTATGGGGGTGTGGGTGTTAAGTATGCGTTTAACGGGTGCGGACTTGTAATTAAGCAAAGTTTACAAAAAGGGTTGTCCGAGCGGCCCATGAACTCCCGCCACTTAATGACGGTTCTGTGCAGGAAGAGTCATTAGTCCTGGGCCCCTCCAATTATGGCAGGAAAAGAAAGCCTGGCCGAAAGGAGAGAGAAAGCACAAAGAAGGTGCCAACTGAGTTATGCAAATGCAACTAGGTCCTTTCTCACTCTTCCATTTAAGGCCACAGGCCATCAGAAAGAAGGAATTCCCATCCATAATTCAATCCATACTGATTGATTGGTCGCCTCCAGATATATGGAGGTTTATAATTCAAAAATCTGTATCAATTATTATCTTACACGGGCTTACCTTTCTGCTGCTTCATACATATACTTTTTATTTGAAAATCCCAAAGCGTGGCCCGAGGACCTTACCCTAATACAATAAGCTGACTAAAGTCCCCAGGACCCCGATTCGATGGCCTTTATGCATACAAAATTCCATCTAATAAAAATAATAATAAAAGAAGTCGAAGCGGACCAAACTACTGGGTATTTGAGAAAAAAAAAAATAATAAAGAAACAAGAAAGGAAACCAATCGAATCGAAAGGAAAGAAACGACTCAATGTGGGCGGACAGAATATTTCTATTGATTTGTTGTCTGCAGATTTTTTGCAAAAGCCCGTGAAGGGACAGGTGAGCCCTGGACTCCGAGGCACTTCCATCAACATTTTGTTATCATATTCCCCGATACCAATCCCCCGGATACGTTGCGGTGGCAACTCACCATTATATTACGTGAAAATGCAAAATAAAAACCAAAAAAAAAAAAATAAAAATAAAACAAAAAAGGAATATCAAATCCGAAAAGGTAGCGGGAAAACAACAAGTTGCCAAACACTTGAATCAATCATTCGAATAATTGATGCCTTGTAAGTGGTATTTAGCCTGAGAGTTCTTTGGGGGCTTAAAGTGCAAACTTTTAATTCCAGGAACTTTCGACGGAGGGAGTTTCTGCCACAGAAACAAACACTGGCAAGGACTTTTAGTTGAAACCGATTATAAAAGTTGAAAAGATTCTTAAATGAAAGACAAGTAAAGTCTTTTTTAGCAACTTGCAACTTATTAAAAACTATTGCTAGTTAGTCAGAGTCACTAAACAGACCCACTCCTGTATTAAACAGGGCAGCCAACAGGTAGAAGAGCAGGTGAGCTGCGGCCGTTATTCCGCACTATTTGTTTTCCCATATGGACACGTACTCACGCACCACCGTCTCTTCCCCGTGTGTGAGTGTAATTTCAGAGTGTGTGTGTGTGGGTGGGTGCGTGGTTGTGTCTATTTGTGCACAGGATAGATAATAATGGCCTGCAGGTCAGACGTGAGCTGGCCGTGGAGAGTGGCAATTTGAAGCAAACACGTGTCCATGGCAAACACCATGCAACCTCTCCACTGGCAAGGGGGCAACATGCCAGGCCACTTGCAACAAACGCCATTGGGGAGTTGGCAAATGTATCGTAAAACTAGAGTGCATCCTTGCAACCTTGCGTCGGGGCATCCTGTTTTCGATTGCATGGAAAATCACTTGGCCGTCGAGAGGAAATGGCCGACACTTGCTCTCTGTATCTCTCGGCCATCATAATCGAAGGCGCCGGAATGTAGGCAACAGAACGCTTCGAGGAAACAAACTTTAATAGCTGTAAGCCAAATTCGGACCACGGCAACCCAGAGCTCTGAGCTCGAAGCTGGCAAATCCCATTAGAGAACTTTGTTGCCCCGGCAAGCGGATTGTTTGGGGCACAAACTTTTGCATAAGTTGCCACCAGTGTTGGGTGTTGACAGTTAGCGCGGGGTGTTGAGTGGGCGATGGCGGAATGGGGCGGTTACTGGCCGATAACAGGGGCCATCCACTTACCCACAAGACCGACGCAACAATAATTGCCTGGCCAAATAGAGCGCTTTCCCCGGCGCCCTGGTCTCTGGGCCAAAAGTCAAGGAAATGACTTGCGGCCAACGACGGCGCCATCACCACCGCCCCTTTTGTGGTCAATCTGTGGGCGGTACCGGGCACGGCCTGGCCTTTATGATGCCCGGTTTCTATTGCCAGCTTTTCATTATTTTGATTAAATACAGATAAAGTCATAAATTATGTTTACTTTGTGCCCATTTAGGCAAGGTTCCGAACGGTCAGGGGCGCACTTTGTATCATCTTTTTGTGTGTATTTGTTGCCGTAATGTGATGTGAGTGTGTGTGTGTGTGTGTGCTGGCGGGTATATGTGCGGGATGAGTAATGGCCCATGATATTTACACATGAGTTGGCCATCAGCGGAACGTTAACATCGCATCTGCCCCCCATCTTGTAATTTTGATAAATGCACAGTGAAAATATTCAAGAATTTTGCGTACCAACTGCATGAAATAAGCAAATAATTCCAAGTATTTCGTATTAAAATATATATTCCATTATATCCTAGGCAGGCCCTGCAATGGCCCAACAACAGCGCAGCTGGGACGAAGGAGCTGCCGGCGCAGGATCCTACGGTCATCAGCAGTCCTCCCATCACAAAATCCAGACTCGGGCTGCCAGCAATCCCCTGCCCTGCAAAGGCGCCACTCCCAAGCTGCCCAGGTGAGCTCGAGCCATAGTTTTAATTTAAACTTTACTTTAATATAGACTTTAGGCCCTATGCCACTCAATCGTCGGGCGGCTATAATTACGGAGGATACGATACGCCGCGGAGCCCCAAGATCACGACCACCTTCGCCAACGACAGCTGCGAAGAGGAAAGCAGTTCCACCCCGAGCTCCTACTACCAGACACCCTCCTCCGGGTCCATTGACGACTCCGGCTCCTTGCTCAGCGGTCGCACCACCGCCCGAAGTCCCAAGTCCCCGTGCCAATTCGTCTTCGATGCAGTGAGTCCGAGCCACGGCCGGAAGTTCGAGTACTACGAGCCCATTTCTCCCGACGACGGGGCTCTGTATTACGACCCTCCCACCTCGCCCCGGCGGCAGGGCTCCAAGAAGCTATGCCGGGCCAAGGCGCCACTGGATCCAGTGCCCCAGCTGACCACCACCGGGGTGGGCGAGAGTGTGGCGGTGGCCATGGCCATGGGGAGTGGCAGCTACTCGAAAAATGGCCAAAACAAGCGGCAGAGGGATGAGTGGGAGTTGCCAGTTATCAGCAAGATCGAGGCTCGTAATCTGAGTGCCATGGCGGGATCAGGGACTGGGTCTGGCAACTACTACGGCCTTAAGCGGGACTCTTGCGTGACGGACTGCACCCAGTTGTCCATGGAATCGGGGGAGACCGGTACCCAGCACACAACCAGTACCCTGGTGACCCACACCACCACCAGTTTCAGCTTCACAGAGCCCGAGATGGACGCGGACCAGATGCAGGGAAGACCCCAGTCCCAGTCGCATCGCCAGCGCAGGCATGCCATCAACATCACCTCCAATCCCGGCTACCAGGTGCTCCACAGCTCTCACTCCACTCTGGATCGCACCTGCTCGGACAGTGTGGTGTCGCTGCGCTACCGCAAGTCCACCAGTGACCTTACCCAGGAGGCGGATCACGAGCTCAGCGGCTGTAAGCCTCCTGCCAAGCCAAAGAGGGACCCCCACGTGGAGCACAAGCCGCGGCGCAGGGGCAGCTCCAAGGGCGGTCTTGCCTACCTGGCCAGCCGGCGCAGCTCCAGGGAATCCATGAAGAGCGCCTGCTCCAATGCCTCTATTGTGTCTAACGATGATGTGGGTCCTCTGGCCTTCCAGAGCTCAAATCGCGGACGACAGCGCAGGACGTCGAACTTTCTTGAGTTGCCAGGTGGGTTTTAAAGATAGTTCTAGATTCCTGCACCTACTAAGATCCTTATTAGTTCCCGACCATGTGCGTCCGCGTGTGTGCTCCCTGCCGGAGAGGCCGTACAATCCCCGAGCCAGTGATGACCTTTACCGCCTGCGGCACTTCTCCATCAGCAAGGGCAACGTCGTCAACTGCGGGGATTCGATTATATCCCGTCGATCTCGCAGCAACACCAGTGTGAATTCCACCAACAGCCGGGCCAGCGAGCGATCCCCTTTCGAAGGAAGTTGTTGCGGAGCAGGTTACGCGAATGTGGACTCGCTGCCCGCCTCGCCGGATGATTCGGAGAACCTGGAGCCACCGCCGCCGGCCAGATACCGGGTGGTGATGCTGGGCGATGCCGGAGTGGGCAAGACGGCGCTCGTGAATCAGTTCATGACCTCGGAATACATGCACACCTACGATGCCAGTTTGGGTAAGTTTCATAGTCCAAAGTTCCGTGTGGACCCAAGAATCCCAACGGAGCGCAGTAAGTACTGCCGTATAACCCCTAGCTGGAACCTATGTGTGTGCCCGAAAACCCCTAGATTCCCAGCTGCCACTTGGGTCTTTAGAGTTTAATTCTGATCTGAGTTTTAGACGACGAGTTTGGCGAGAAGACGGTGAGCGTGCTTCTGGACGACGAGGAGTCCGATATGGTATTTATCGATCATCCCAGCGTCGAGATGAGTGTGGAGAACTCGCTGTCCACCTATGAGCCGCATGGCTGCGTCGTTGTCTTCTCGGTGGTGGATCGCGGCTCTTTCCGGGTGGCCGAGGAAATCATCAATTATTTGTGGCAGGAGAACTACACGAAGGACAAGGCCGTCATCCTAGTCGGCAACAAGGCGGATCTGGCTCGTGCCCGGCTTATCACGTCGCAGGGTAAGTCCGGCTACTTAATTATGATGGCTTGATTTCATTTCAGTCTCCATATCCTCCTCCGCAAACTTTATTTTCCTCCCCAGAGGGCAAAGCCCTGGCCGCCTCACGCGATGCCAAATTTATTGAGACGTCCAGCGGCATACAGCACAATGTCGATGAGCTGCTGGTGGGGATATTGAAGCAGGTGAGTTGCCCAGGTGTCCAGGTGGCAGAGTCGGGGCTGCGGCTAATGCGGTAAGGTGCGAAACACACGCAACCCACGGTGCATGGCCGAAATGTGCAGGAAGTGGAGTTAAACGGATATGCCCAGACGGTGTGGTTGGTAACCAGTGTTGGCCGAATGTGGGCTGGATTCATGAAGCCAGAAAAATAGTAGTCAGGAGAGTCCTTTTCTATAGGAAAACGTGTTTTTTGAACTTGATTATTTTTGATTTTTAATTAATATTCATTATTTCATCTACCTTCATTCATTATTTCATTTTTTGATACAAATTCTTTTTGTAATTGACTATTTTTAGCCACATTTTGAATCCTTCAGATTGCTAGACTGCTAGACCGCCAACATTGGTTGCCATGGCTCGGCATGGGTTGGTTTCTGGCCTGGGTGAGGCCTGCTTCCGGATCGAGTCACTAATTAATGAAAATTGTGCGAACGGAAACCCGGTCAGGCTAACCAGATTAGTCGTCTGGCCTCCTCCATTCCCTTCCTCCAGAGCTACCACTTTCAGTTTCTTGACCCGTTTCCACCATTTTTCCATTTAACCGAATCAGATGCGGCTGAAGGAGAAGCGGGAGAAGAAGGCCACCGCCTCCAAGATGAAGACCTCCCGCACCCACATATCCCTGCACCTGGCCAAGGAGCTGCTCCAGAAGATATGCCTCAGCGACATATCCAAGTCGAAGAGCTGCGAAAACCTCCATGTCCTGTAAAGATGTTATCCCGACGATGAAAATATCCGAAAACCAATCACATATGCTGAGACATCTTTCGACACGGCATTCCAGTGCGAAATTTGCTAAAAACGATGCCACAATCCTGTGTATATTGTGTACAAAAAAAAGAGAATTTTATCAAAAGCCAGGCTGCCAGGCGGAATATTCCAAATGCCATTCAGATTAGCCCGAAAAATAAACCAAGAGCGGTTCGGTTCGGCTCCTTTGTTTGGGCTCCGTTTATTAAAAGTTTAATGCCGGGTCGCCGAGGCTGGCCTCCTTTTTTATTCACATTTTTCTTTTTTTTTTGTTGATGCTGTTAAATTTAACAAGTCATCGGCTGTGGTCAGGCCTCCAGAATCGGCGATAATCCACTTGTTTATGACGGATGTTATGGATCGTGGTGGCTTATCAGGGCCAGACGCTCCTCCATTTGAATGCCGAAGGCCGGACTGATAATCCCCGCGATCCGATTCCCATCCCGATTCAGATTCCGCCACAGATTTCTGGCATTCTGGCATTTTTATGACCCAGGCACGCGTGTGCAGCCTCCAGCCTCCAGCATCCAGGCCACAAATCACAAAATATATAACTTATTTTTACTTTTTAGATATATATGGTATAAGTATTTAGATGTGTACTTGCGTATTTATGTGTTCCACGGCGAAATAACTTCAATTCCAATAATGTGCTGTCAATTGAACTTAGAGACGCTTAAGGAGCAGTCCCCAGGCGGCGACAAAAGAAACTTTATAGATGTTGATTTTTGTGTAAATGAACGAGGGTGTAAAAAAAACATAAAGATATACTATACAATATATTATACACTTGCGACCTAAATAAGTAAGATTACTGTGTATGTTAGGATATATGCTGGAATATATATATATTTATTTAACGCTCCACCTGCTTTGCAAAAGAAATTCTTCCAATTGACGAAATAACTCATATCGGAATGACTGTTTAATGTTGACTGTTGTTAGTCTAAGCCAAGGATAAAACTACCATTTAATCAAAGTATTTAACTATATATACATATACATATATTGAATCAGAATCCTAACGATAACGATATATATTATATATTTATGCATGTACTTGTGTGGAACTTCTAACACTTCTGAACTCATACGCTTATATTTGAAAAATATCTTTACAAAATGCGAGGGCAAGCGCAAAAACAAACGAAATGAAAAATACAAAAAAAAAATAAGAGTAAAAATATAAAAACTAAACTAAAACTAAATAAAACTCCAACTATTTTCATACGCAAACTTACACATTAGAGGAGAGGAAATGCTAGAATTCCGAATGAAACTGACGGATTGTCGAGGAGGCTCTCCAGGACGAGGAGCCAGCCAGGGAGGGCTAGGCCAGTATGTGCACTCATGTTTGCTTTACCATTTCCCTCTTTAAAGCCGCCGTCGAGTGCACTCTATCATTTTTAACATTTAACCAAACAAAACAGAAAAGTTTCTCCACGCCGGAAACTTTTAATTTGCATCGCCAGCAAAATGGCAAAATGGCAAGGGAATTCGCAGCATTTCCATCAGGGCTATGGCCGTGGCAGTGGCAGTGGCAGTGGCAATCCGCGACAAGGTCGAGGCTTTAATTCGATTTCCCAATCAAATCACTGGCAAGCTCAAACCTCAAACTTGATTTCCAAAATCGAATTACAACCTATCGAATTAAAAAGCTATCAATGCCCACCGAATTTATTGTGTATTAATGTAAACATAAAAACAAATAAGAAAGAACAAACCGTAGTGGAATATCGATTTGAATAATAATTGTTTCCTAATGAGATTTTACTGCAGAATTAACTGGCTTAAAGCGTACCTGTGTCGAGTTATCCAAGCGAATACAATATATAGTATATATATATTATATGTATATGTAAAGATCGATGTATATTTTTCCAAGCTAAGCGGTAGAGGCAAAGAAAACACTCTAATCCACAATTGTATACAATTTGGCAGCCTTTGTGCCTGTCACTGGGACATGAAGCTGCAGAAAAAGCAAATTAATTAGAGTACACAGAGATAAAATCCTATTTCCTTTGTTTTCGATGTTTGTATAACTGCTATCTTTTCCAAAAACCCTGAGATCTCAAACCGATAAAATAAAGGACAAGGACAGTGTGTAACTGGGTAACAAACTTGCTTATTTTTCTGGGGGTCAGGGGTCAGGGCTCACGATTCACGGTTCAATCTCTTGCAGCTTGTTGCGGATAAACTTGCGGCAACACCCACAACTTTCCGCTATTCGCAACTCATGCCTCAGCTGTTGCGCACTTGCGGTTCATTTTGGGGGCAACCAAGGAGAGGCGAAGACGGCCAGGAGCCAGGACGTAGCAATGTGTTAAGTGCCTGTTGTCAATCGCACCCGAAAACTTCGCCGTAAAGTGAACTTCCAGGGAACACTTCCACGGGTCTGCGAATCAATCAGGCGTTGGTTTTCCGTAATTAACTTACCCGGAGAGTCAGCCGATGAGACTGAAAAGTTGACAATCCGGCTCTGATTGATGGCCAGAGTTGTGCAAAGATTTACGGAGCACCATGTAGCCGCCATAGCAACCTCAAATCGGTCGTATATATATATATATATACGTTTATACATATTTATGTATTTTTTCGTTGGCAACGTTAAGAGAAAAACTTTGATGGCTCAGCAGCAGCAGGGGTCTCATAATTTTAATGAGCTTATTTTATTATATTTAACGCACCAAGGAGTCGCTACAGCCACTGCCACAGTCACTCCCTTTGCTCCTGGCACCGCCTTCAGTTTATCCTGAAATCGCTTGGTCTTTGTTGAGATTGTTCTGGCCTGTACCTTCCCCAGCCCAGCTCAGTGGCCAAATCAAACTAATTCCAAGTTCAATAAACAAGCGCAAATGAATATCCCGCCCCGGAGCCATTCCTTAATCAGCATCCTCGAATCCTCCACGGCGGTGTAAATTCTCATAAAAAAATATACAAACTGCGGAGCAGTGGCATTGAATCGCCGAGGTGGAAGTCATTCAAGGATCCCAGGACCTTCTCGTGCTCTTTTCGCCAGCCAGCCAGCCAGCCAGTCGTAATCATAATCGAGTCGCTGGAGACTCAACGAAAATCGATTAAAAGCTTAAGTCGGTAGATTTTCCAAGGAACTGGATGTGATTAACATTAAGCCAATTAGGCGCCGGAGCAGGTATGAAGCATTAAGTGTACCTGGGGACTTACACTCAGTCTCCTCTGTTGGTCAGTTGTTGTCGCACCGATTCCCTCTCGAATTTCACATCGATTTGCTATGACATATGGAAAATAAAGGTATTCTCCTCTTCCGAAAGGATTATTCCCATCCCATGCCCCCTCCCAGCAAAAAGGGATCATAAAAGATGCCAAAGCATACATCATTTTTTTCCTCCTTGGGCTCAAAAGCTGTTGGCCATCTGCACGCGTGTTTATGTGTGTTTGGGCCTAGTTGATAGGGCCAGGACTCGGGGAAAAAATACCGAAAGAATATAGCTACTCAGACACACAGGCAAACAAACATCCAGGTATTCGGGCGGCTCGAAGATGAAGAAATATTCGCGCCGGCAGCCAACACTCTCGGGGGATTCATAACCAAATAAGCCGAATTTTTTTAGAGCATACTTTTCAGCGCGCCATGGCGCCTGGCTCCGAATCCTTGCTTTGACGGCGAATCCCGCAGGCAGGACAGGCAGGCGGTGACGAAACTGAAATTTACGAAAATGAAACTTTAAGCAATGTGGAAAATGAAATTTAAATAACGATTTATTGCCTTTGAAGTATGATTGTTTGCACGAAGGGACAAGAGCAAAGGCAAACAATGGGCTGATGGAGGTGGCATGGACTTAGGGATACCCTTTATATGGCATTAGGTCTCTGCATTTTTTTGAAGCTGTGTAACATTAATTGGATTGAAGCTCTATATTTTGCTTCCATTACTTTTTATTGTCTTTAAATTTTAGATCTATAATCCATTGCCTTCATACTAAGTTTCTTAAGTTTCATAATAGTTTCCAGAATTAATTTCCAAAGTAAAAAAGGTAAAAAAAACTTTTCGAAACTTACTGTGCAATGGGCAGCTCCAATCCTCAAATCCATTCAATTTGAATGAAACCGTAAACAGCAAAGTAAATAAAGTATGAGTGCCCTTTAGGAAAGGCTATAGTTTGGCCGGGAATCTAAAGGAGGATGGGCGCATTTGGTGTTTTTTGTGCCGCGAGGATAACAGGACCGTTTCACGTCCATCGAGTGCCCAGCCCCATAAGCGTAATGAAGAGCGGATTGAACGGATAGGAAGGTCTGCGGCTGGCAGTCTCCCACCCCTCGTCGTCTATTCCGTCCGTGTTCACCTGTCCGTGTGGCAGGGTTATCAGAATCAGAGCCTAGCCAGAGCCAGTTGGCAAGGTCGGTCCTGGCTGTCTCAGAGGCTCTTGTTCGGGTTTCCAGTTCCTGCTCCATTCTCATGTGTTTTCTCCTTTTTTACCCTCCATTTTCTTCGACGCTGTCGCTGTCAATTCATCGCATTGGCATGAAATTGCTTTTTGCAACAGCAACAAGTTGCCGTAAAGGTACTACACCTTACTATACTATACCATACTATACCTCTACACACATAGGTCTATATATAAAGAGGGTGAAGCCGGGTAAAGGGGGTGCACTGTAGGGGCTTACAAAAGGAAATGAGAAAAGGTTCACGTTGGCTTCCAGTGGCTTGTTTGTTTGTTTGCCTGCTGATGTTTGTGGGCCTGGATCCCGTGTCGTGGGTCCTGGGTCCTGGGTACTGGCTGCTGGCTGCTGGCTCCTGGATATTCTCGCTAAATTTGCATGGCAGTCGAGGAAACAGGAAGTTGTTCGTTCGGAGATGGGTATTGTTTATTTCCGAAAAGCAGGCAGCAACGGCGGGTGCCCGCAAAAAGTCACCCAAAACGAACCGAAAATGCCCAAACATTGAACAGAGCAGGACGGGGGAGTGGCACTCGCGGCATGTAAATTACAAGCGGAATTTCGATTGCAGCCCACGACGACCTTCGACCAGGAGGAGGCGGTTTTTATTTTATTTTTTGGGCGGTGGGGGAGGCGTAGAATAATGTTCGAGGAGACGGAATTAAATGCGAAATGTGAAAGGACCACGACAAAATAATCTCTCAAATGTAAGAAAATTGTTTGGCGGGCAGCGGGGGATCCTTGCTCGTATTTTGCTTTTCGGTTTTCTTCCTTTTCTGCTCCTGCTAAATGCCAAAATGGCAATTTGCTAAAGTTTTCCCCAGAAGAAGACGAGCAGGAGAAGGCGGCGGCAAGGACAGTGGCATCAGATGGGGTGTCGGAACGGGAGGGTCAAGGGGGTTGATGCCATTTTTGGTGAGGTTTGAGGTTTGGTGAGGTTTGAGGGACATAAAAGTCAAAGCTTGTCTGTTACATTCTCTATCTGCTCGTACACTTTTCAAATTTGCGCCCTCGGTCTCTATGCTCCTAAATCAACAAGTTTACTCCGAACACGAATTCTATTTTAATTGGGGGGCAAGTCAGGGAATAGAAAAAAGATAGGTAAACAAATGAAACCCATTAGCTTATTAATAATAAAAGTCGGGATAAATTTATAAGGAAATATTTGCTCAGGTTCTAATTGGTTAGGAAAGTGGAGAGGTTTCTCTTTTTTAGAATAAAGGATCCAAAGAATTATCTTTAAAATCTCCTGAAATAAAACACTATTTGAAAGTGAGCTATCTGACAATCGGACATCTAAAGACATTATATAAATTAAATACTAGAACCTCTAAGACTTTCTCTCTCTGTATCTAACTCGGGCCTGCTCGCTGTAGTTGCTCAAGCTCAACTGCTCAGCATCCTGGCACTTGTTGAGCGTTTTGCAAACGAATACCAACAAAAACGTGTCAAAGAAATTGAAATTCACAGTGTGTGTTTTTCGTTTTGAGTGTGTGCGGGTGCGGGTGGGGGTGTTTTGGTTTTAGGATAGCAGGTGGTAGGATGGCAAGATGGCAGGATGGCTGGATGCCAGGATGGCAGGTGAGCCCAGTGAGCTCCATGCTGTCAGTGAAACACTGAAGGGCAACCTTTATGCCAATGGGGGCAGAAACTCGACTGTGGCAGCTACATAATGCAGTCAGCGCACGATTGGCAAAATGCTCGGGGATCCTGCAACTCCCTCTGTCCTTGCAGAATGGCCAGAGGGCTCACTGGGGATGATTTGAGGGGGAGGGGGGAAACTGGTAGTGTTTGGCTACGCCCCAGACTGGCTGGTGACCTTGCCCCCATGCCGTCAAATAGTCTGTGAACCCGAGTGGTCTCTGCCACCTACGCATCCTGTCCGGTGCCATAAAGTGCATGCAACTCTGTTGCAACCGACACGGCACTACACCAAGGACGGCTCCTAACCGCCAGAGTTTGACCACAAGTTTGAGGTCCTTTGAAATTATCGCTTAATTTCGACTTGACCAGGGACGTTAATAAGTTGAAACTTGTGTGTAGTCGCCAGGGAAATGGTCAGTGGTTCATTTGGCTCATGAATTATGCAAATGAAAATGTACGTGGACTCTTCAATTTTGATTTTTTTTCCGTCCGCATTTTTATTCCGGACTGCCGGACGACGCACACACAATATTGACACTGGCGGTGTACGGATATGTGGGTCGGCGCTTGCATTTCATTTTCCACCAGATTACGTTGACTGACGCCCACCGTGTAACGGACAGATGGACACACGGACACACGGACACACGGACAGAAGGAATGCCAGACGGATGGCGACTGATTTCCGTCATTGTTCAATGATGGCGGCACCCCAGGGGAATAGATTAACGTTTGCATAATCAGTTGAACGGCAACTGCACGGCTATTTTCCGCAATTCAGTTCCGTAACAGTGCTGGACCCGGACCCGTCCCCGGCCGCGGTCCCGGAAAAAAAGGATTACGCGGGGGAATACTGAAGGCTCTGCAATGTATAATATTCCCTCACTTTCCATCAACGTCCCCGAATGGGTGAATTTTCGGTTCGACGCCGCTCAATGAATAAATGAGACATAATACACTAGAGTTAATGGCATTTCCATTTAAATAAACTGACATCACTGCAAAGGCGACATTTTTGAGAGATTAAATAAAAATAATGATTGAAATTGGGGCTTAAGAGTTGAAACTCTGACAGCTAACTATATTAATTGTCAAAAATAAAAACTGCAACCCAATCATGCCAAAAGAACAACACTTTAAGAAAACTTTATTCACTAGTTTGTTGAATATTTTGGAACTTTCATTACTATATTCTAAATAAAATCAATTTATTCCCATTTTCTTTCATAACTGCATACTTTTCAGCTCAAATATTTTCTATTTTTAGTTGCATACTTCAGAGCCTCTTAAGTATAACAGTATAACAGAAATGCCATAAAATAAAGCTCCTAAAACTTTCAAAACACATCCTAAAAGCTTTTTTTTATCCTGACAAAAGGATAACTTAGTTCAGACATGAACCAAGGGTCCTTAAAATGAAGTATTCGAGTAATACTCTGAAACTCTTGCCATCCTCTCGAAACTCTTGACTTTAATTGATTATAAATTTTATTAAAATGACTCTAAATATAAAACAGTCGACTAATTGTATCTAATATTAGCATTGCATAAGAAGTGTGCTCTTTAAAATATTTACAGTACATATTACAAAGGAATTGTGTTTATGGCGTGATCCGAACTGGCTCCAAACTCTAGGAAAAATGGGCATATCATCTACTTGTTAAAGTTCTCGATCTGCTGGAGCACCCAGCTCCTGGAGGCCGACTGGCAGACGATGACTCCGGGACGGGACTGTTGGCTGACAAAATCCTTGGGCGGCTTTGGGGCGATTTCCGGAGCAGGACGTGGCCCGAGAGGTGGAGGCGGAGGAGGACTGCTGGGTCGTCGCAGGTGCAGGTCATACTCCCCGGACCGCTTGTCGTTGTCATCGCTGTAGATGGCCGAGTCCCGGAAATCGTTCTCCAGACTGTCCTCCACCTGCTGCTCATACTCAAAAGTTCCTCCCGTGGAGGAGGAGGATGATTTCTCCCCGTTGGACTTCTGCTTCCTTTGGTGCTCGCACATGCTGTCGCTGGAAGAAGAAGTCAGCGAGAAGAATGAGTCCCGCTCGGAATGAGCTGACAGGACCCCCAGGACACCAAATAGGGCCTTGGGATCAGCATAATCCACGTGGGCCATCCGCTCGCCCAAAGCCTCGCTTCCCTGGCGATGCAAAACGCTCTGCCGGCACATTTCGCTCACATCGGAAACTCTGCGCTCCGGTGGACGGTTGGATCGACCAAAGGACATGTCCAAGGACTTCAGAGCTCGCGGCAGCAGAGAGCTCTCCGACCCGGTAACTAGACTCTTTCCCGATCCCTCCAGGGACATGTTGATCACAGTGCTCTGGCTGTCTCGTTTCAGAGTCGAACCAGATCCAGTGGAGGAAGTGGATGTGCCGGAGGAGCTGCAACTATCCCGCTGCACTGCGTCCTCGCCTACACGCTGGAGAACTCCCTCCGGAGAGTACACCAAGGTTACGTAGTCCGACTCCGGCCTGGGGGCAGTGGGCGTGGTCTTCGATCGTTTCTTCAGCAACTGGGAGGACTTGGCACGTCCAAGGACTGGCGAGAACTTGTAAGGGACATGGACATTACGCAGCAGAGTCTCATAGATGGGTTCATCCTGCACAGAGTCCACGGAGTCCTCGACTCTTCGGTTGGCCTGGTCATCCGATTCCAGGGGCGGTGGAGATCTTGAAGGCGGTCTCGGAGGGGGAACAAATGCTGGCGGCCGACTCAGGTCCTGCACAGGACTCACAGGACTTTCGCGCCTCTTTTGCGTCTTATTGTATATCCTTTCGAACTCCTTGTTATTCTTAAGCAAGTCCAGGACTATTTGGGCATCCCTTTTCGACTTCTCGGCAGGCGAAAGCAGCTCCGTCTCCGGATCCTGTTCACCAAACTCAGTCCTGGGCACATCATCCAGGGTAGAGGCCTCCTGGGCCAGTTCCACTTCCTCTTCTGGGCGGAGTTCCTCCGTGGACTCGGTTATCTTGAGCACCGTGGAGCTGCTGCTGTCGAACTCACTGAGATCCATGTAGAACTTGGAGAGGCTCTTGGTGTTGGTGCTGCTCCGCTGCTTCTTGATGGTGGCTATCCTCTTGGGCATCGTCTTGTGGTTGTACTGCTTCACCTCGAAGAAGCCCTTGCCCTTGGTCTTGCGCTCGCTGAGATCGGGCTTGCTGCCGCGCAAGGAGGCGGCACTGTCCTCGTCCTGCTCCTCCTCGTCCAGACTGAAGCCTCCGATGCGGGGCACTGACTTGCTGCGCTCCTTGAGCGCCTTGTAGCTGAAGACCGGCGAGTGCGACTTGGCACTGCGACTGCGCTGGTCCCGCAGGATACAGGCACAGCCGTCCTGATCCGTCTTGGCCCCAGAATCGCACTTGCATGGACTCTTCACCGGTGACTTGGACTCCTCCTTGATGCCAGGATCTCGCTTCCGATATCTCATGGCAGCCGCCAGCTTCTGCAGCGCCGTGTCATCCAAACTATTGTTCCTGGCCAGTGGTTTTGTGGGCTTGGCCTGCGGGGAGTCCTCCTCCGCCGTTTCCAGGGACTCGTTGAAGCTGTCAAATGAGCTGGAATTGGTCACCGTCTTCCGCTTGAACTTGGAGTTGCGCTGGCGGATCTCACTCCGCCGACAGGCATTTCGGCGTTCCAAGTACGTTGGCGTGGAGTTGCTGCCCGAGTGGAGACTCCACTTCCAGGTGCTGCGATCAGGCGTGCGATCTGCGTTTAAGGATAACAAATTAGTGAAACTAGTACTTGATCCTTGAGGGATGGGATGATAAGCGGATGGGTGAGCTGGAGGAGGTGGACTATATCAAAACACCAGTGAGAATGCATTCTAAGTTTACCAGAAAACAGCAGCACATGCAGTCGGTTGTTAGTTCGTTACTTTTTTTTTGGGTGAGATTGGTTTACTGTACGAGTACAATGTGGATTAGGATGCATGCACAAACATAGAGCCCCACCCCAGGATTAGTTCAGGCCAATTAAAGCTAACAAACCAAATACGATTCTGGCAATACTTACTAGGCTCTCCGGTTACCAGAGTTACATTTACGAATACTACGATTACGATTAGGATGTTTAACAATTAGGATGTCTACAGCCCTTTTTTGATTATTATTATTCTGTCCGATTGATTTGTATTTTATATTATAATAATAATTGTTTTTGGTTTGTAAATAGATCGGTTTCAGTCTCTGGGTGTGGGGTTTTAGCCTTAGAACGCCTTAAACACTAGGTTTTTCGTTTCTTGGTTTTGGGGAGTTTAGTTTTAGAATGCATCACTGGTAGTACTACAACTACAATTCCCATTTTCTTTCATAACTGCATACTTTTCAGCTCAAATATTTTCTATTTTTAGTTGCATACTTCAGAGCCTCTTAAGTATAACAGTATAACAGAAATGCCATAAAATAAAGCTCCTAAAACTTTCAAAACACATCCTAAAAGCTTTTTTTTATCCTGACAAAAGGATAACTTAGTTCAGACATGAACCAAGGGTCCTTAAAATGAAGTATTCGAGTAATACTCTGAAACTCTTGCCATCCTCTCGAAACTCTTGACTTTAATTGATTATAAATTTTATTAAAATGACTCTAAATATAAAACAGTCGACTAATTGTATCTAATATTAGCATTGCATAAGAAGTGTGCTCTTTAAAATATTTACAGTACATATTACAAAGGAATTGTGTTTATGGCGTGATCCGAACTGGCTCCAAACTCTAGGAAAAATGGGCATATCATCTACTTGTTAAAGTTCTCGATCTGCTGGAGCACCCAGCTCCTGGAGGCCGACTGGCAGACGATGACTCCGGGACGGGACTGTTGGCTGACAAAATCCTTGGGCGGCTTTGGGGCGATTTCCGGAGCAGGACGTGGCCCGAGAGGTGGAGGCGGAGGAGGACTGCTGGGTCGTCGCAGGTGCAGGTCATACTCCCCGGACCGCTTGTCGTTGTCATCGCTGTAGATGGCCGAGTCCCGGAAATCGTTCTCCAGACTGTCCTCCACCTGCTGCTCATACTCAAAAGTTCCTCCCGTGGAGGAGGAGGATGATTTCTCCCCGTTGGACTTCTGCTTCCTTTGGTGCTCGCACATGCTGTCGCTGGAAGAAGAAGTCAGCGAGAAGAATGAGTCCCGCTCGGAATGAGCTGACAGGACCCCCAGGACACCAAATAGGGCCTTGGGATCAGCATAATCCACGTGGGCCATCCGCTCGCCCAAAGCCTCGCTTCCCTGGCGATGCAAAACGCTCTGCCGGCACATTTCGCTCACATCGGAAACTCTGCGCTCCGGTGGACGGTTGGATCGACCAAAGGACATGTCCAAGGACTTCAGAGCTCGCGGCAGCAGAGAGCTCTCCGACCCGGTAACTAGACTCTTTCCCGATCCCTCCAGGGACATGTTGATCACAGTGCTCTGGCTGTCTCGTTTCAGAGTCGAACCAGATCCAGTGGAGGAAGTGGATGTGCCGGAGGAGCTGCAACTATCCCGCTGCACTGCGTCCTCGCCTACACGCTGGAGAACTCCCTCCGGAGAGTACACCAAGGTTACGTAGTCCGACTCCGGCCTGGGGGCAGTGGGCGTGGTCTTCGATCGTTTCTTCAGCAACTGGGAGGACTTGGCACGTCCAAGGACTGGCGAGAACTTGTAAGGGACATGGACATTACGCAGCAGAGTCTCATAGATGGGTTCATCCTGCACAGAGTCCACGGAGTCCTCGACTCTTCGGTTGGCCTGGTCATCCGATTCCAGGGGCGGTGGAGATCTTGAAGGCGGTCTCGGAGGGGGAACAAATGCTGGCGGCCGACTCAGGTCCTGCACAGGACTCACAGGACTTTCGCGCCTCTTTTGCGTCTTATTGTATATCCTTTCGAACTCCTTGTTATTCTTAAGCAAGTCCAGGACTATTTGGGCATCCCTTTTCGACTTCTCGGCAGGCGAAAGCAGCTCCGTCTCCGGATCCTGTTCACCAAACTCAGTCCTGGGCACATCATCCAGGGTAGAGGCCTCCTGGGCCAGTTCCACTTCCTCTTCTGGGCGGAGTTCCTCCGTGGACTCGGTTATCTTGAGCACCGTGGAGCTGCTGCTGTCGAACTCACTGAGATCCATGTAGAACTTGGAGAGGCTCTTGGTGTTGGTGCTGCTCCGCTGCTTCTTGATGGTGGCTATCCTCTTGGGCATCGTCTTGTGGTTGTACTGCTTCACCTCGAAGAAGCCCTTGCCCTTGGTCTTGCGCTCGCTGAGATCGGGCTTGCTGCCGCGCAAGGAGGCGGCACTGTCCTCGTCCTGCTCCTCCTCGTCCAGACTGAAGCCTCCGATGCGGGGCACTGACTTGCTGCGCTCCTTGAGCGCCTTGTAGCTGAAGACCGGCGAGTGCGACTTGGCACTGCGACTGCGCTGGTCCCGCAGGATACAGGCACAGCCGTCCTGATCCGTCTTGGCCCCAGAATCGCACTTGCATGGACTCTTCACCGGTGACTTGGACTCCTCCTTGATGCCAGGATCTCGCTTCCGATATCTCATGGCAGCCGCCAGCTTCTGCAGCGCCGTGTCATCCAAACTATTGTTCCTGGCCAGTGGTTTTGTGGGCTTGGCCTGCGGGGAGTCCTCCTCCGCCGTTTCCAGGGACTCGTTGAAGCTGTCAAATGAGCTGGAATTGGTCACCGTCTTCCGCTTGAACTTGGAGTTGCGCTGGCGGATCTCACTCCGCCGACAGGCATTTCGGCGTTCCAAGTACGTTGGCGTGGAGTTGCTGCCCGAGTGGAGACTCCACTTCCAGGTGCTGCGATCAGGCGTGCGATCTGCGTTTAAGGATAACAAATTAGTGAAACTAGTACTTGATCCTTGAGGGATGGGATGATAAGCGGATGGGTGAGCTGGAGGAGGTGGACTATATCAAAACACCAGTGAGAATGCATTCTAAGTTTACCAGAAAACAGCAGCACATGCAGTCGGTTGTTAGTTCGTTACTTTTTTTTTGGGTGAGATTGGTTTACTGTACGAGTACAATGTGGATTAGGATGCATGCACAAACATAGAGCCCCACCCCAGGATTAGTTCAGGCCAATTAAAGCTAACAAACCAAATACGATTCTGGCAATACTTACTAGGCTCTCCGGTTACCAGAGTTACATTTACGAATACTACGATTACGATTAGGATGTTTAACAATTAGGATGTCTACAGCCCTTTTTTGATTATTATTATTCTGTCCGATTGATTTGTATTTTATATTATAATAATAATTGTTTTTGGTTTGTAAATAGATCGGTTTCAGTCTCTGGGTGTGGGGTTTTAGCCTTAGAACGCCTTAAACACTAGGTTTTTCGTTTCTTGGTTTTGGGGAGTTTAGTTTTAGAATGCATCACTGGTAGTACTACAACGGTAAACATATAGCATATATCGTAGAGTAGAGTTAGATAATTCGACAGCTTTCAACATTTAGATTCAATTAGTACTAAGTAGGACACCACTAAGCACATGGAGGGGATCGGGATCGGGATTAGAGTGGCCTCAAAACAAAGTAGAGTTTTTGAGGAAAAAACACTTAACGATCAATGGATGCCAGGGGGTTTTGCAATTAAAATGCGCCTACATCGAGGGACCGGAGTAATAAATCAACCTCCTTCGGCGAGGCGTCGACAGATGTGGCACGATTTTGGCGAAAGGCTAGCAAAGTCGCGGCTGCCACTCGGTTATGTCACTTGGTCGCAGCTGGAGCGTGCGAATCATAAGTGCACTGGGAGAAAAGATGCAGATGGCCTCAAAGATGGAGTCCTTGAACAGGTTGTTAGTAAGGAGGGACACTTGGATAAGAAACTACGTGGAGGCTAAAAATGTGTGTCTTGGAACTCTTTTAAATGGTATGTTAGTTACAATCCCTTTCTGCCAGTGTGACTTTCCTTCTGTCTAGGCTTAGTAGACAGGCATTACCCAACTATAACAAGTACCCGCATGTGCATAACTCCAAGTACTTCATCATCATCTCGTGCAGTCCCCAATCCAAATCGTTAAGTGTTTTTTGGCCACATGACAAAGACGGCAAAAAACGAAAACAAGAAACGCCTGGGGCCCTAGAGCCTGGGCCACTAGACGCAGACTGTCTTGGCCAAGTGGGGAGTAGTGCTCACCTTCCTCGTTGCCCAGCTGAAAGACCAGCTCCTTGGCGCGAAGTGGAATGTCTAGCTTCTCCAGCATGACACCTTTGATGTGCTGCGTCCAGACGCGCTTCTGGTCACGATTCCTGGCCGTCAGCTTGATTTGGTGTCGCGGCTCATCGAATGGGATGACGTAGAAGCTAGTCGGCTCCCCGGGCAAGTGTTCGCTCAGCATCAGATTGTTTTGCTGCACAGATTCGGGAAATCAGAAATTAAGGATAACACCAAGAGCCAGCCGTACTCACCGAAATATAAGTCTTGAACTGCAGGCGTCCGTCCTCCTTCTGCTTGGTGATGATCAGCATGGTGGCGAACAGAAGCACCAGGCGCGGCTTGTTGTGCTGCTCCATGAGGAGGCCCTCCTGGCGGAGTTCACCCAGAACAGTGAGCTCTGAAACAAGGATTTTAAAAATATATGGTTATTATTTAAAGTCATTAAGAAATCGTATATGGTCCCTGAACTTCCTAATTCATATCTCGGCCAATTTTCATCGGATCCTTAAGCGGAATACCTTAAAAGATTTTTAGAAGATTCCTCCGTAAATCTGCATCCAAATCTAGGAACAAAATTTTTCATCGCTTTTTTTCAAAATTTTCTGTTGGACTCCCTATGAATCATGGAAATGGGAACTATGACCCCTTGTGAAGACTATATTTTTGACAATTTACATCTTATCTTAAAGCGGAATACCTTAAAAGATTTGTAGATGAATTCTTCGCAAATCTGCATCAAAATCTAGGAACACAATTTTTTATCGATTTTTTTCAAAATTTCCTGATGAACCCCCTATGAGTCCTGGGATATCATGGAAATGGCAACTATGACCCTTGTGAAGGCTATATCTTTCAGAATTTACATCCGATCTTAAAGATCCGATCGGAATACCTTAAACAATTTGCAGATCAATTTACTATCAAACATAATTAAAATCCTGAAAGAAAATTTCCTAAGAGTTTCATTTCATTATTTCCTTATGAACATTTCCCAGGAAAATAATAGCAATTTCTCTTTTCAAGAGTCTTAAATACTACCCACCTGGTCCCAGCCAGCCGTCGAGAATGCCGGACAGCTCCTTGACGCGACTCTGCTGCTCCTGCTTGCGCTTCACCTGGTCGATGTTGTGCGCCACCTGGCGCATTATGGCATAGGCCTCGGCCACCTCCTTGACGTCGCAGTGCTTGCGGAGGCTCTATATCAAAATAAATAAAAAGGGCAACCGTCAGTATGTCAGCTCACCCACTCTCCCACTCTGCCACTTTCCCACCAACCCACTCCAAGAAAAAACTTACGTCGAGCAACAGATGGTACTTGAGGATGCGCTGCACCGGCTTGAGCAGATAGGAGCCGAGGGGCAGCCGGTGCTGGAGGTGCTTCTGGGTGGAGGCCAGCAGGGAGTAGGTGTGCGTGGCCTGAAGCAGCTTGGTCAGCAGCGAGATGGCTTCCGGGTAGCTTGTGCTGCAATGCCAAAACATAAATATAAAAATAAGAAAACAAACTGGAGGATTTATGACATGTGCTTTAGGTCTTCATCATGGGAAGGCATTTGAATTTCAAATTGGGGGCCAGTAGGAGGACTCTCAATGGCCGACGATGGGCATGATATATGCCGCGTGTCATTTGGGGGCGACAAATCAAACCGCATCCATCGGCGGAGCCCCGTCTCCCAAATTGGCATCGTGGCCAGGTAAACGTCAGTGTTTAAAGTGGAACATGCCGTGCCTGGACTGCAAAAAGGAAAAAATCTCCAATCTCTGGTGTTGTTTCGTGTCATGCTGCTAGCCAACTAACTATCGAGATTGGTTTTTCCTAGTTTTTTCCCCCATTTTTTTTTTTTTTTGGGTTGCCGTAACCGTTCTTGGCCCGATCCCCAGGCATAGCAACAAAGTATCAAAGATGAAGCCAGACACGCTAAAATAGCGATGGCCAGAGTGGAGATTTAAGCCAGAAGTCAGGCAACCAGGTCAGGGAATGGCTGTTCTTGAGGAAGTACTCTGATAATTTTAAACACATTTTTAAAGTCCATTTACTACAATAATGACTAAATGTTTTCCATGATAAGACTTGGTATTTCCGAGTATTCCCATTAAAGATAAACCCTCAGATAAGATTGCAGGTTTTTTGATTTTGGGGGATTCCTTGCCCGCTTTTTACGCACCAATAGGTTGTATACACATCAAATCCCTCGCACAGGTCTATGAAGCACCTGGCGATCCTGCCCGGATCCATTCCAGAGTTGACCAGACGCTGCAGCAGGACGGAGTTGAATTCGTAAATCTCTTCAATGTTGGCGAAGAGTATTTGCAATTCGTCGACGCGCAAGCAGGCCCGTTCCTTCCAGTCCAGCAGGTAGCTAAAGAGAGACATTCTTATTGAAGAGATCATCTTTATAAATAGAAAGGACACTCACCCCTTGATGACCTGACCCAGATCCTCCACAAAACTGCGCTCCGAGTCGACTATTTCCAGGCAGGCTCGCTCCAGGACACTCATCGCCGGCGGATGATGCGCATGGTGGGAGTCTCCGAGATCATTCTCACTCTCCGCCAGGCTCTCCACACTGGCCAGATACGAGGTGGCTGTCAGTTTGCCGTTCAGCAACTGGTCTGATCCGGAACTCGAGCTTGAGGAAGTGGAGCAAATGGAGGAGGAGGACAAGGGTCTGCTGTTGAGTCGAGCCAGTTCACTCAAGCGGGCGGCGAACTTCGGCTTGATGTCCGTGAGCCGGTCCAGGCTTTCCGCCGATAGCTTGTTGGCCTCCTCCAGCTCGGCCAGTTGCTCGGCAGTTGGCAGCTTTATGGGCACTCCGCCGCCCAAGGTGCTGGCCTTGGCACCCAGACTCTTGGTGCGGGCATAGGTCAGCAGTGGAGAGCTGAGTATGGTGGAGGCACTGGCGGCGGAGGAGCTCCTGACAAGGGGCTTGCTGATCAGCGGCTTGTTGATGGCCTCGATCAGCTCGGCACTGGGCTCATCCATAGCTTCCAGGTCGGCCAGAGTTAACCTCCCGATGTGCTGGGCCACCAGGTCAAAGTTAATGGCGTCCACCGTCTCCACGGGACTCAGGGGCTCACTGCAAACGAACTCTTTGGGCTTGACCGGAGTGGCAGGAGTGACGGGAGTAGCTGGAGTGGCAGGAGTTCTTGGAGTAGCTGGAGTTCTGGCCGTTCCAGGCGTTCCTGGAGTTCCCGGAGTGGCTGGCAGAGCCTGCTGCAACTGCACACTGGTGGCCGCCAGCTGCTCCATTTCGATCAGCTTGATGCTTTGCTGGGAATCGTACCTGGGCAAAGTCAACTTCCTCTGTGCCGCGAACGGATGCCCATCGAAGTGGAAGGGTGTTCCCGGAACGGACTTGTTTGTCGGCGTGCGATCCTCGTCCTGGGCTTTCAGCTTCTCCGCGGCCTGAAAGTTCAGGGAATGCAGATACTCGTTGCTGGAGTCGAAGGTGGCCACCAGCTCGCTGCCCGACTGAGTGGACAGCTTGTTGGTGATCTTCGACAGCGGTATGTGGGAGAGCTTCAGCTTGGGGGTCGCCGGAGTTGTCCCAGATGGGGAGTTGGTTTTTATATACCGTCCTTGGGTGGGACTCTTGGGAGGAAGCTGCTGCTGGAATGCCTCTTTGGAAACCGCCTCCACAGGCTGCACGTCCGAGTGGGTGATTATGCGATGGACATTGGGCGATAGGATGCGGATGTTGCTGCCACGCCGGCTGCCACCCGATGCGAGGCTGCTGCTGCTGCCGTGGAGATATTGCTGCTGCTCCTGGCGCGTGGACTGACTGCGTTGCACCACCAGGCGACTCAGTTGCGCCCCATCCGGTTCGTCCCGCAGGCCAGCTACCACCGGTGGCAGTTGTCCACCTCCGGCAAGATTGTAGCTCTGGTCATCGCTGGTGGCGACACTGGAGCCGCTGCACGTGGAGCTGTTGCTGTTGCTCCTCTTTGGCGTGGAGCTACCGCTGCTGGAAGCCTTCGATTCGTGTGCTGCTCCTGCTGCTGCTGAAGAGGCTGTTCCCCCCGCTGAGAGGCTGCTCGTCAAAGTGTCGTAGATGCCCAGGAGCGAAGGGGCTAGCTCTGTGGTGCTGCCTGCAATTACAAAGAAAATTAAGAACAATTAGACTTCAGAAATACCACTTTAAGGGTCTAAATGTTAGACTCTATTTAAAAGCTTCCAGTTCCAATAAAACTCATAATGATTATGTCATCTTCCCAGGAAATTCTGGCTCAGGAAATCGAAACAAGCTTCATCACCAATTGATGACTAATTTCGGCGATAATTTAAGCCTGAATTATGCTGAGCTGGAGGATCGGATCGGATCGGAGGATCGCGTGGCCTGTGGGCGGAGTCTAATGCCCGGAGCCCTCGAAACCAAAACGATCCGACCCCGAACCCCAAGCGCAAGCAAGCCCATTCGAGGTGCTGCTTTGTTGATGGCTGGACAACACACACATGGTCGTAATCCGGCGATATTTGCCATAATTTTGTTGCATAAAATGATTTATACCGGGGCACACAACCGGGGCCAGGAGACGCTGATGTATTGAGTTGTTTAGCCCCAGGATGCATGTGAATGGCCAACGAGCCGCAGTCAGAACGTGGCCATCACTCAGGCGAGTGTGTGTTCTTCTGGCTATGGAGCCAGGCTGGAGTTGGAGTTGGAGTCTGGCCTGGTCTGCTGCATAAATAAGTAGGTTGCTGCTGTTCGCCTGCCTGGCGGCCTGACATGTGAATTGATATGCCAACGCAACATGGCAAAACCGCAAGCCAACAACGAGCAACATGCAGCAGGCCAACAGGCCAGCAGCAACATCGGCAACAGCAACAGCAACAGCAACACCAAAGTCCAACGAGCAACTTGCAACAGAAAAAGAGTCGAGGCAGCAAGCACATCGACCTGAGTCAACGGCAATTGGCATGAGCATTCCAAAGCTTGCTCATCATTTCTCACAAACGGTTCAATTAATCAAAAGTTGCCCACAACTGCGGATTTAATAACATTATCGGAGCACACACAGAGCCAGATATACAATGTAGTACGTATAGAGAGGTAGACTTGATCTATAAATTATAGATCGTGTCAGTCAATAGTCAATAGTGCAAGCGAGCAATTTTAATGATGGGGGTTCTGGTCTTATACAGCACCGAAAAAAATAAATATATTTTTTCCACACAATATTTATTTATTTATTTTTGTCATAGGAGTATAAGTAATCCCCCTTCTATTTCCGGTTCTGGGTAATTTTCTGTTTAAGCCCAAGATCGTAAACTCTAAAAATAAAGAAGGAGACAAAGAGGGAAATCATTTGCATTTTGCAACGAGTCACTGCCGCTTCGAGTCTTTCTTTTCCGACTTCATTAAGGCCATGGCTTATGTGATTATCTCTTAGCACATTTGGCTAACAACCTAACAGCCCATACATCTCACTTCCCGCAGGAGCCGAGGCTGGGCAAATCAGGCAATTAACTTTTTAAGACAAAACTGCGGCCCACGTCGCAGCTACCGGGCGGATGGCTCGAATTGGCCAAGCTGGTTTCCAGCTATTTAGATTTTTTTGTTTTTTTGCTTAGCCAGATTCAGGCATTAGCATACTACCACCGATGCATCCTCAAATGCAACAGAAGCCGACGGGGCACTTTTTCCTCTAATTGCAAATGGTGTCAATGTGACTCGGGGGCTTCTCCCGACGCTTCCTCCCAGTAGGCAGGAGACTGGCTGAAGGCTGTGAGTGCCACATGCAACATGTTGGGCAACATTTTGCCAAAGCCACGAACAACAATTAGTTGGCATGAGTGGTGTGTGTGTGCCACGCCCACTGCGCCGTCAGACCGCCGCTGTGCCGGCTGTCTTTTTGTCTTTTTTTCGGGGAGACTGACGACAAGTCGTAAACATGATTTGTACATTTAATTTTCCATCATTCTGTCTGATTATTTTGCGTGGGCAGCTGGCGGAGAAGTAGACACAGATGCGGACGCAGAGATACATCCAGTGGCCAATAGATGCAAACTGGCAGATACTTTGCCATCCTGCCGGCCTGACCCAGTTAGACACCAAAGCGTTTTGCTTAATTGCCAGCCCGTGGGCCGCGCCGACAGGTTCTCCGCTTGGGGTTCCAGCACTTTGTTTCTAAAAGAAAATCATTTGAATCTCCCAATAGTCGTATCTTAAAGGCTTTACCATTCTAACCCATTTATTTCTCTAGCTGGAAAAGATGTTAAGTGCAATCACTGCCACTTGCCAGAAAGCATTTAATTAAAAGCCAACAGCTGTGGTCGTTCCAAAACTATTTACGGCATAATTCCAGCCCCGATCTCTGTGGAGGGAAAATCTTGTCTTGGCCAGCTTGGGGAGCTTATCTCGGACCAGCGATCGCGGCGGCAACAAATTCTGGCCTGTCGCCGTGTCAGGCCGGGAAACAATGCAAAGTAAGCTCACTGTCATTTTGCAATTTGCAACTGGAGTAGATGGCCGGGGCGCCCCACCTCCACCTCCACATCCACCAGCTCTACCACCACCCCCATCCAGCATAGCTGAAAGGGTGTCAGGGCCAGAAATCGAGAAGGAGACCGCGGCTCAGAGGTTGAAGCCTCGTCTGGTTTCATTTTCCAAATCCAAATCCCTTTAATGCCCCGGCGACAAAGTGTCTTATGGCAGACAGCCAGCCGACCAGACTACCAGACTGCCAACCTACCAGGTATGGTCGTAACTTTTTTTAGCAGCGGCTTCAGGTGTCCGCTCCCCACATGGACGTGCAACGTCCTAAAGCCGGCAATTTATGGCCGATCTGACACAATTTCATAAGGCCCCAAAGGCTTCGGCTGAAGATTACGCGATTGTGGCTAAAAATAGCCACACAGATAGTAGATAGCAGCCGGCGAGCAAAGGTCATTTGGCCGGAGATGCAGCTGCTGCTCCTGTTGGCCAAAAAGCCAGGCCGGGCCTCAACAAAAAAGCGTTGACTGATTTACAAGCCAAGTGCAAGTCGCTCAATTGCGACATTGAATTATGCGATCCGAAGCGAAGTGATTCGGCAAGGGAAAGTGCTCTGTCAGCGGTTCCAATCCGGAGTTGGAATCGAAATCGAAATCGACAGTGGCACACTGGGTAGGGTTTACTTTATTATATGTTTATGGTATAAAGATAAAAAAAATGTATAAACTATAAAAATTAAAAGCCATACAGGACCATAAAGATTACTTTTTAGAAACAGTAGTATTCATACCCGGTACTTGTGGAGTTATTGTTTGAGGAAATAATATAGTAACCTATAGTTTATACACCATTAAGAGGCTTTTAAAGCATCATCCATCAAAGCCACACCTCTAACCTTTAACTCTACAATAAAAATTCTTGACTTTCAAGCTGCTGTTTATAAGAAGTAGCTGCCAAGAAGAACAGTAGTCAGTCTTACTACCTGTTTGATTAAATTTGAAACACTGCTTAGCCAACAACCCAGTGTGCGGCATTCAAATGTTACACCTCGGGATGGTCGATTGGATGGCATTTTATTTTATTTATGCACGGCGTGGCCAGCTGTTGAGAGTATTAAATTAATGCGCTTAGTCGCCATCATCGATGGTCGATGTCGATGTCTTGTGGGATGTCTTATGGGATGCCTTGTGCCCCCAAGTTGCACGGCCTGTCGTCTGGCAATTGATATTTCAATCGGCATTTCATTTTGTCTGGCGCCATGGCTTAGTCTGCGGTTTAGTTAAGGGAGCTGCTGCTGGTCGATGGTAAATGGTAAATGGTAGGTGGCTCTTTCGGTTTTCTTATCAACCAGCCAACATATACGTGTCTCGGCTTATGGGCACGCATTTTGCAACTTCCAATTAAAAAGTTATTCAATGCTGAACGGTGAATGCCGAACGACTTAAAAACACATTTAAGCCGATAAGACTTCGACCTGAAACACGGCCACTTAACCCAAACGATATTGCCGCAAACAGAAGCCAAAAACTGGAACTACGAGAAACGGAAATGCAATTCGCACATGTGTTTCGAAATTACAAAGGAAATAGTCTCCTAAAAAGCACAGAAATCGATAAAGTATTGGAATTTCTAACCGACTCGCCACTTTAAACAGAACTCCACTTAAATACCACTCATAAAAATTGTGAGAAGCATAAATCAAACACTTAGGTCTGGGATTGCAGCTAATGTTCGTTAAGATCCATTGATAATTTCCTAAGGATTAAAGACCATTTCCGCTTTCGAGAGCAGAGCCTCCACAAATAGGCTGGAAATTCTTCTGAAATTGAGCGAATCTTGCAGACGCATAAGCATAAAAATTCCACGAGAATCTCGCTCCCTCGCGGCGTCTAGAAGATTTGGGTTTTATTTTTAGCCATCATCCATTGGACCATGGGACTGGGAGGCACTTAAACCGACTGCTGCTGCTGCTGCTCATCCAGGCCAACGCAATGGCAAATAGCACGGCAACTTTTGCTTTTAGTTGGTTTTTAGTCTCGAACCCCGTGTACCCCCATGCCCTCTGCAGGTTCCAGCGAAAAGTGAAATCCTTTTAAAGCGGCTGCAAACAAAAAATCTAGGAAAATGTCGCCGCCAAAAAGTTATAAATCTTGTTCATATTTACACGTGAAGCCCAGAGCCAGACTCTGCCACACTCCCGGCCAGGCGCTGGGGAGCTGGGAAGCCATAAATGTCACACACTCTTCGGCCGACAGGCTAGAAAACTGGCAACCAGCCGGGCAGCCAGGCAGGCTTGGCATATTAGTTTTCCTCGGTGCAAGCGGCAAAGGCAAAACGTGCTAAATTCCATGGGGCAGACATCCATTAAACAGCCGCAGTCGCAGCAGCGGCCGTGCCACAAAAAAAAATTAAAACATGCCACGGCTGAAAAGTGCTAAAATCTCATAAAACATTGCCTGACTGCTGATTCTAAATTAACTTTGGCTTCTCCGGCCAAACAGTGGGCTGTAGAAGCCCGGGATTGAGCTCAGAATTTAGGACAGGAGGTCTAGATAGCACTCCTAAGCAAGAGCTTATTGTTCATCACAAGTATCATTATAAATTTTTAATATTTTTCAAGTTATTGTACAATATTTTAAGCCCCCTAAGCACTGTACCTGACAGGCGACACTTAACTGGAGGAGGGCTTTCTGAAGCAGACTTGGAGTGGAGTAGAAGAATATTTGAGTGGAGCGGCCCAAGTTGTTGCACTTTGCACTTCAGCCCCAGAAGTGGAGTCGGAGGAGGGCGGTACCCTTTGGAAAAAAGCTTGAAACGGCCTGAAACAGAAATAAAAATGCCTGAAACACTGCCAGCTCGTGCATTTTCAATGGCCTTCCTTGACTTTGACATGACGAACTGCGTGACTGTGGCATTTCGGAGCTACAACCTACAGCCTGCCGGCGAGGATCATTCGGCCATAAACACCGACCCCGAGACACCGTCATCTCAGTGATGAATGGCAGCTGCAAATGCGAGATGCATACATATAAAAACGAGTGTGAACAAATTTTGTTGGCCACTAAATATAGACGGAAAATCGCAGGCTTCACTAATCTGGCAGGAGGGCATTGGCCGATGGCGGTGCCAAATATGGAGGCTCGCGAAAATGCAAACATGGCCATGACCAGTTCAAGGGCTGGGTGAAATTGCTTACCCTCGACTGCCCAAACTGGTAACCAGAAACTTGAAACCCGATTGAGATATCAATTTAAAGAAAGCGAAAGAGTGAAAGAGGTGAAAGAGTGGGTGTGGAAGTGACTTACATAAGCCCTCCTGGCCATCGTATTTAATTAGCGTCCGTAAACGGAAAATATTCATTTGTGGAAAGTGTTTAAAAGACAGGGCCGCGGAACGCTAATCGCTGTGGACATGCAACATTATGGCTGTGGTTTGTGTGCGGTTTTCGCTTTCGAAATCAATTTCCAATTTTCTCATATCTCATATCGCACACGCAGCATCGGCTCTGAAGAGCTGAAGCCAAAAAGCCGAAAAGCTTAAATGCGGCCAGGAAATGTCAGTCAGGGCTTAGGCTTTTTCTCGCTTCTCTAGAGCTCTAGAGCTCTATAGCTCTGGAGCTCTGGAGCCCACTGCCTGATTGATTAATGTGGAGCACACGATTGCATAAGGTTGTGCAGTTGCAGTCTCGAGCTCCAAAATCTCCCATCTACGTGGGAGACGCACAGAGACACTGGTAACCCAGTCAATCCGGCCATCAGTCAGTCAGTCAGTCAATCAGTCAGTCCCCCTGACTGGGGGAGTTTCGGAGTGGGAGTGGGATCATGCATTGAGATGGAGACAGACCCCCGTCTGTCTGACTCTGGTTTGAAGGCCAAGACACCACACACCACTCTGGGGTGTGGGACCACTCGAAGTGTTGACTCCAGATAGCAGCTGGACTGCTGGACTGCCGGACAGTTGGACAACTGGAATGGGCTTCTTGGTAATGGCTTACCGCTAATGAGCTCCATAAACAAGCCGCGCCGCGTATCGCTTGGATAAATTTGCATTCGGCTCTGGCCACGATATCTCTGTTAACAATGTTAACAAGTTCTGCGGGTTCTGTCTGTATGACAAGTCAATCTGATACATCCGCGGGGTCACTGAAGGTCACCTCTTCTTCTGATATACTTATGAAGTACAGCCTTCAAAGGCTTTAACCTTGTCGGTAAGTGCATCGTCCATCGACCATCGACCATCGCTTGATGGAGAATAGGCCGCAAAATGATGCAACTTCCCAGGGCTGGTCGAGTCAAATCACCAAATAAGAGAAGCCCCTATTTAGCAAGGCCACATTTTGTGGAATGCGGCGCAGAGAGCTGGCTCTCAGAGCTCTGTGCCACATCGGTGTGCCGCTCAAGGCAATGGACCACATGCCACATGCCGCAGCTAGATCCAAGATCCAATGTCAATGCTTTTGAAAGGCATCAATTAGTGGTCAATGCTCTTGAACTAGCCTGGCTTTCAGAGATTTTCCAGCGAAAATATGCTGCAGGCGTGGGGTGCATCCACTCCGGCATGGACTATGGCGGAGGTTGGTCCATCGAGTATGTTGCTTGGAGAACGCGTTTGAGGCCATCGACTGGCCCGGCTAGCTAGCTAACTGACTGGCCTGACTGTCATCCAGTTGAGACCACCAACGTGGCAGCTGTTCGGCCAGAGCCGTAATTGGCAAGTGGGAAAACTCGCAGAGCGGCCATAAAAAGCAGGTCAGGTAAAACAATCAAATTATGGCCACTACTTTAATTGTAAAACTTTGCAGTCCCCATTTGCCATTCGAGTTGGCATTAAAATTTCACTACCACTTCAAAGCCAGGGTTCTCTGTCCTGTTCGGTTCAGTAATTTAGAGCTAGACCGTGTCCAGTACCCGAAGAACCCGGATCACTCTCCTCCTTCTCCCGGCAAACATATGTTAATGAACCGCAGCCAGACAACGATGGCGTGATGAAAGACAGGAAAAGGCGAGCAACAATTTAGCGCTTTAATTTGATGGCCACGAGGAGCAGTAGGACCTGGTCCTAGTGCAAATTCTATCAACAGCTCAGGCCTTAGATGGCCACACTAGATGTGCCAGCTGAAAGTGCGCTGGGTAAGCAATTTATTTTAATTACTTGCCCAGCCCGGCCTGGAATGGAACAGCCTGTCCTGGACTAGGCCTTAATGCTCGGTCGGTCGGTCGGTCGGATGGCTATCCGAAAAAAGCGCTAAAAACCCTAACAAGAGAAATCAATTTTCGCTAGCCCTGCTCTGGCCAGCATCCAGCAAGGCTGCTTCCTTTCGACACAAATGGAGAGCGTTGAACTCTTGGGCTGGGCCTTCGGGGGTCTTAATTTGAATTGACTTCCGTCAACAAAGAGCCACAGTGCCCCGGGCAGGCCGTTCGGCTCAAGATTCTAATTGCAACATGTTGCAAAGTAAGTGCGGACACTTGCAATTAATAAGAATTGCTGCTGCAGCAGCAACAGCAACAGCAACGGCAACAGCAGCAGCAGCAGCATCAGCAACACAGCTCACAAGGAGCCCATAAAAGTGCCAGAGCTCTGGGCCTCATCTTTGAATGTTTTTTACTCTTTGGCTTTAAACTCACACAGTAAAATGTTTTTCTAAATATTATTTAACAAAAAACTTACCATTAAGGGTTTGAAAGATTAAATTTTAAATAGATATTGCAACAGAAAATGACATTTTTGTGGCAAAGCAACTGAAACTGTCTAGTATTTTTCTGAGTGATTCACAAAGTTCTTGGTTTTGAGGTACGGGTTCCTCCTCCTTGGTCTTGGTCTTCGCGGTTCTCGATTCTTGGATCTTGGGTCCGCTGATATTGCCAAAGGGCCCGAGTGGAGTCGGTTTAAGGAATGCGGCGTAACGCCAGCAACATTTCACGCTTAATTATAGACGCCAAGCGCTAGGAATTTTTCATAAGGCCCGACCGAGCAGCCAAAAGAGGGGCTATTGGGAGGCATTTCCTATTGCCATCATCTAATGCCACGGCTGGTGGAAGAGCTTTCCACGTTTATTTATGTGTGGGCCGTTGTTTTGTAATTTAATAAGCAATGCAAAAAAATACAATAAAAAAAAATCAGAAGGGGCGCGACAAGAAAGTGCAACTCGAACTAGTCGATCGGGTAGACACTCTGCGATATTCTAACCAGTTGGCAGATGAATTATTTAATGCTGGTACGGTACCAGGTGAGTGTAGACTGGGCTGCCTTCTTCGGCTTTGGTTAATAGCTGTGCGGCTATAACCCACCCACGCGTCCTGGCCCGGCCTGGCCAGAAACAAGAAAAAAGAGAGACGGGCACACGCGCCGCTGACGCCTCCGATGACGATCGGCGCCAAACTGCGCAGAAAGAAACTGCTGACTCAGAGGTCCCAGCTTGGCCCGTCCTGGGGACTCGGTGGAATGCAGAATGTTTCATATGCAATTAATTATTGGTTGCACATGCGCACACGGCCGGCAACATTCAGCTGCCCGCAGCATGATGCGGCAACACGATGGCTAAAAATAACTCGCCAGACCTTTGACACTGCGCCCCGGGCTCTGCCTCTCTCCACTGCATTGTGACTAATTAGTGGCTCCATGTAGTGTCCTCTACACGGAAATGTGCCAGAGGAGGCAGGGGCAGGCATACTGACATTGCCACACATTCGAGCAAATTAAAACACGCCACACATTCATCAAGCTCAATTGACTGAAGCCACAAAGACTCTATTATCGAGTTGGCGTAAATCAGAAAAGATTATTCTAAACGGTTTGTAATACTTGACATGCAATGGAGTATCTATCCCCCAAACTCCACTCATTTTTGGGTCAAGTTTATTGTCAAAGTCTTGGCCAAAGTCGTTCTCCCCTGGCTGGCTCTCTAATTAAGTGCCCGCCCATGATATTAATTTATGGTAATTTAATACTTTATTGTCAGAAGAGGAGTGCTACACAAATAGAAGATTTATTCCGTCTGCACCAGAAGATGCCCCAAGAAGATGAAACAAATTGCTGGCAATTTCTAGAGGAGACAGGGGGCTGCAGGCTGGAAACGATGCCCCACAATCTGGAGAAGATCTTTTCAATAATTTGCGCCAATTAGAAGTATATTCAGGGAAGCATTGAAGTGAGTTTCGGATGCCTCCATTCTTCTGTATTTGTGCAATCTGCCAGAGATCAAGAATATCAACATCGGACTTCGAGAATAAGCATTCGGCCCGATGGACTATCCATCTTTAAATAGATCCGTGGGCGCAACAACAGAGTAGGGGAACAGCCACCCCCCACTTCATTCTTTTGGGGGCAACATGATGTTGAAATTTTGATTGCGACATTCCTTCGAACGGACGGACAAATTGTGCCACGGCAGTGGCAGTCTTTGTTGGGCAGGGACTTGGGATTTTGGGGAGTTTGTGCATTTGATTTACGGCAAATGGCCATGTTGACATGCCGCGCAGCTTTCCGCTTCTCATGTGGCGTGTGCTGACCTGGAAAAGGCAGAAGAAAGAACCCAACTGAAGCCCCAGCTGGCTTCTAATTAAATTCTTTTCGTGTGCCTGCCTGCAACACGCCACATCATTATCGTCGATTTCGATTTGAGACGCCTGGGCCCCGGGTTATGCTAATTTAATCGTGCCGAGATGCAACCTGGGGCCTCACCTGGGCTCTGCCTATTTTGGCCAACCAAATGGCAAGGTCATACTGCAAGAAATTGGTAATAAAATTAGTCTAATATTTATGAAATATTTTATGACATTTTCTCCATAAATATATAACAATAATAATAAACTTTAAGCCAAAAATCACACCACTAACACTTTGAAATAATCTTCCAATTTCTGGCACCCAATTTTTTCCGTGTTCCCAATTTTTTTAGAGGCTACCACGGAGCATGTTGCACCTGCAGCTATCGGATCGTGATCGTTAGTGGGCGTGGCTGGCAAATGGGCGCAATAACAACAACTAATGACTAAATTTCACATGCCGAAAACAAAGTTTTTTAGGAAGCAAATGTTAATTAAATTTAATCACGTTTCGCCGCGACAAAAACAATGCAGAGACAGTGACTGCAACACTGCGGCACTGCAGCCCCTCAGCGACAGCCGTTGCCAGTTCAAAGGTTAAGTGAGTGCGCCAAAAGTGGCCGCATTCGGCTGCAGGCGACACACCCCACAAAAGTCGCTAAAAAATGAAAAAAGAAAAACTATGCTGCGGAAAGGAAAAACGGGCGTATCAACAACGCATCAGCAAATGCAACATTAGATGCTGCTATTGCTATTGGTATTGCAATTGCCGGGGCAGGTTGCATTTCGTCGCTTGTGGCATAAACGCCAATTATGTGCAACATATGCATGTCTGTGGAGAGCAAAGCGTGGCATGTTTGGCAATTTTTCATTTCCTGCAATGGCCGAAACAAAACTCGAACCTGCCGCCGGCTGTCCCTGCTGCTCCCCCGAAAAAAGGCCAAAAAAAACACAAAAAAATCGCTGCGGCAGTTGCTGTTGCAAGTGGTTGGTTGCTGGTTGCTGGTGGCCAGAGATGCCAGTGCATCGATAAGGCGCCAAATGTGCAACAGCCATGAACCAGGTAGCCACGAGGATAAAAAAAGTGTATAAATTGTAGGAAGGCCTTGGCGGGAGCAGGCACTGCCTTGCCCGTTTCTTCACATTAGAATGACGCCAGCCAAGCTGCAACATCGCTGTGGCAGCAACCACAGCAATTGTCATTTTTCATGAACGAGTCTGCGAGTGCGGCATGCAAATTGCCGTAAATTGAATTTGTCTGATTACGTTTGCGCCGCGGTCCGGTAATCGATTGTCTTGGGAGTAGAGTCCCGTCCAGGCTCCACCTCCTCCTCCTCCTCCTGAGCCTATCCTGCTGCTTCAATATTTGCCTTTTCGCAGGACTCCAACGGCTAGCTAGGCCAGGAAAAAATGAAAAATTGTGCCAGCCAGGCGGCAGATAAATGATTGCACTCGAATTGCATTTCGATGATTGCGAAATTGGCGAGGAGTTGGATGCCAATGCAGAACGCACCGCAGTGCAAATTATGTGCTGCATGTGGCAGGGAAGCCAGGCAGATGCCAGGCTCCACCTAATGGAGATTATAGAGTGCGAAATGCTAAAAAAAAAGTACAAGGCATTGCAAAGTGGGAACCATAGGGAGAACAGCAGGAACCGGATCGGCGAATGTAAGTTCAATATTGACACAGAAATTATTTATCAGCGTTTTCCAGGGAATGGGAAGGTGGTGTTTAGAACCGACTGCCTCTAATGACAGTCAGTGGAGTTCTTGGGAGTGTAGAATGGGTCTCAGGCCCCAGAAGCCTGCCAGGTTGCCGAAAAAACGGATCCAACGGATGTTTATCGGATCGCTGTCACAACAAACACTGTATCGATTACTCTCGCCAGACACTTTGATTTTCGTTCACACGGCTCCCTCGCCAGGAATGATGCAGTGGCCTTATGATATCGAGTGAGTCACCCAGTCCAGGCCGTAAATTCTTTCGCTTCCTGGACGGGGAGGGAGAGACAGCGGAGTAGGAAGCTGTCAAAAGTCTGGAGCCCGGTTCAGCGATCTGCAGTCTGCAGTCTGCAATCTGCAATCTGCGATGTGTTGCGAACAAAAGCGCAGCTGTTTCATCGCTGCTGTTGTTCTGATTCTCCCCCAGTCTGCTTCCAGGCCTCAGTCAGCGATCAGCAATGCGGCAAACAGGAAACATGTGCCTGCCACGCCCACACCTGCCACCCCCAACCCTCGGAACTGTAAATGAAAACCTTTTTTTTGTTGATCAGTTCGAGCTTTTCCTTTCACGAAATGCGTTCGCCAGAGTCAGAGCGAGAGCGAGAGCCAGAGCCAGAGCCATTAACATAAAAATAAATTTCGCTTTTGCTTTTGTTGGCCATATCGCAGCTACCAAATCGGCGAAAAACGAAATGAAGTTGTAAGCATAGCATCGGCGGCCGTTTTGGCCATTTTCGTGTTACGTGGCCCGGGACAGGCCGGCAAGGCCCGGAAAAAAATGCAGAAGAAAAAGATCGAAACGCAATAAATTTACCAAACGCGCTCAACAATTAGAAACCAAGCGACCAACTTGCAATGGCAACTTGCAATATTGCAACTGCAACTGCAAGCTGCAACAGCATCGAGGAGGCCTGCGCATGCGCGTCGATAATTTCTTGTTATCGACGCGCCATGATCACGTAAATTATGTCCAAAACTGAAAATAAAATCACTCGCCATGGAGGAAAAACTGAAAAAGTACAAAAAAATACACAAAATACACCAACGACATGCCATGCGGCGGTAACTCTCGTATTGGAATCCGAAGCGAGATATGCATTTTGGGCATTCGAGAGCTGCCTATAAAATTTGTTTTTATGTTGATTTTCTATGTTTGTTGTTGTTGTTATTGTTAGCTGTTAGCTGTTGGATGTTGGCTGTTTGTTGTTGTTGTTGCCTTTACCGCTTGATTAATTTTTGTGCGTTTGGCAACACCGAAATACTTTTAAAGCCTCATTTTCTCAGCGTATATCGGTGTATCTCGGTGTGTGTTTGATTTCTTTTACTTTTTTTTTCATTTTTTTGATTAAGTAAAATCAATTTTGGTAGCTCAGCGATTTCTAATTAATTGCCATTGGCCTATGGGAGATTGGTTTCTCTGGCATTAAGGATTTCGTTTCGTATTGGGATTGAAATTCCACAAAACGCCATAAACTCTCGGCTGATAAGTCGCTTTTTAAAGCTTTTAATAATTTTAGCCACGAATGTGGAGGGTTATTTTTAGAATGGCTGTGATTCATGAATTTTTTAGCTTGGCCAACGCCCGCCTAATTAAGATAAATACAGAGATGCAATCTGGAGAGCTGGTGGCTGGTGGCTGGTGGCTGGTCTGATGTTGCTGCTGTCATGTCATTGTCGCTTGAGAGAACGTGTGGAAATGTTGCAACTGCAGCAAGCAACTGCATTTCAGTTAACACGTTGCCAAACCGTACCAACGGTTGTTAACTGGGTACACACACTCCACTTACACTCCTTTTTAGCCGGCAGGTTGCAAGTTGCAAGTTGCAACAACAAATTGCAGACGACACCGAAGGAACTGAAGGAGAATGAAGCCAACGCCTCCTTCGAGGCATAAACAACACTAGCGCCACCTACGTGCGGCATTCGGGTGGTGTATGGGTGTTTTGGTGTCCAGAGATGCCTATCGCCCTTGCCCCTGGCCCTGTTTTGTTTCCCTGCCTCCGCTTCTTGGCCAACTTGGCTGGCAACTTGGCTTTTCAGCTTAATGCCTGACACTGCCTACGGGGCTGCCGGGTCTTCAATTCAATGTTGCAGTTGCTCCTACTTGTGTTGCTGCTGCTGTTGTTGCAGTTGCTGTTTCTGTTGGTGTTGCTGCATCGGAAGTCAGTAAACTTTCAGGGTTATTATTATGCCAGGCTTGTGGGCCTGCTGTTCAACTGTCAATTCTGATCCAGGCTGAGAATTTCAATTGCCAAAATAAAGCTGTTTTTTCTGGTAGTGCCACCAGCTGTTTACAGCCACTTCTACTTCGGGCTAGAAAACAAAAAACAAACATGAAACCCACTCCCTGATTCTCAACTGGAAACAGTAAATATTTTTATTTAAATGGCCAAGTATACTGAAAGAAAACAGGGGTGATTTCAAGTATTTGTTTAGGAAGCACACCCCAAGAAGAAGGAAGTGAAAAATATCATATCTTTTTTAAGATTATGATGAGTTTTGTGTTTATCTTTCAGAACTCTTTTATTTCTTATAAGAAGTTAGCTAATTATCATATTTTAAAAACACATTCTTCCCAAAATATCGCAAGACTTGTTTGTGTTTTTAATCCAAACCCAAAATAACTCAAATGAATATTTATATTCCAAGAAATAAACACTTTATATGCTAATGACTTGAATATATATATTTCCGATTTGCAATACTTTTCTTCCAGTCTTCCATCAGTGGGACAGACTTTTCCGGTAATTTCCCTAAAAATTCCGCCATCATGGGCAGGGGCTTTCCCAGCGGAAAAGGGCCGGGTCTCTGGGCTGGGCCGGGAAATTGGTCACGCTTTGGCCCACATTGCAGGTAGTAGTGGGAATGGCGAGAACCCCTTATCGCATCGGGGTCATCGCTAGCGAGAGTTCACTGTAGCTCAACTAGCCGCTGGAGCGTTGAACTTCTTTTGTCTTCCATTCCAAATCCACTGGCCATTGGCCATTATCTCCGGGTCGCTTTTGCGTCTTAACCGCTCACTTTTTGGCTTCGTCCGATAAGCAAATTGCGAATAGTTCACACCCTGCCACGGCATGGCATGGACAGATAGATAGATGGCAGATAGTGACCCGAAATCGAGGGTGACTGATTAATTAACCGCCATAGATATGGGCTAATCAATGACTATAACGGTATCTGCGGCAAGCAAATATCTAGTTGGCGAAATCGCACACCACCTATGCGGTCTCAGCTCTCGACAATATCTCTATTTCTGTTCTATGTTTCGCATCCGTACTTGGACCCAATATCGGATTACCATTTAAGAGACAGTCATTGACTTTTGTTTATTAATTTAGGAGGCGGTCTTTGTTAATCCGTTTCATCCGCCGCCTCAATAGTGGATAGATTTATATCTCTATCTTTGTGGGGGGTTTCAGTTACAGTATCTGTATCTGGCAGATGCGGGCGCATCAGTTTTTTTCTCAGTTTTTTTGGAGGGTGGACAGTGACATATATTCGATTGTAGAGTGCATTGCACTCTTTGGAATTCCCGGCAACAATGTTGCCAAGTATCCACTCCACTCCACTCCACTCACCTGGTTGGGGGGTAGTTACTTGATATCCAGATACAGGGCTTATCCACTCTTGGTGGGTAGCCTCTTAACCCGCTTCCACGCTCTGGTAATCCAATAAAGACCAATAAAGACGGGAAATAGTTCAAGTGGAAGTCTGATTACGAGGCCCAGCAGCGGTTTCTGTTGCAGTTGCAGTTGATAACAAGTCGCTGCTGCCGCTGCTGCTGTTGGATTTTATGGCATGCAATTATTGCCCCGAGATACCGAGATACATATATGTATCTCTATAAAGAATATAAAATGCGGCACAAGCACATAAACACTGCTCTGTCAGAGGCTAATAAATGCACATTTAAGTTCCTCCACTCAAGTGGAAAATTTTTCATTTATTTATGATTTAAACTTTGAACTCGAGGCTCTTGGATTTTCTTTTCTTAAATATGTATTTTTTTTTAAGAGCTTACTTCACTTTTGTTATCGGCAATTGGAAATGCATTGACCTCGTTTCTGGCCTCTATTTTTTTTTTGGTAGCTTGTTTCGAAGGCAACTTTGTTGCCAAACACACTGTAAACATTTTCTGGTGCCAGCGGGGGAGGGACAGTCTCGGTTGTTGGTTGTGGTGGGGGGCAGAAGCTACACCAACAATTGGTGCACAACGGAAGCAGTGGCAGTACACCCATATGCTGTTCAGAAACAATTTAAATGCATCGTTGCACACACCGTATGATTTTCACTTCACTTCCATTCCATTTTTCTGTTTTTTTTTTCTCTGTTGTTTAAACAAAAAAGTAGCAACGGTCAGCTGCACGATTTCTGAATATTTATGTAAAATTTTTTCGAATTTTATTTGTTGTTTTTTGAGCGATGTGCACCGGTCAACGTGAGTCTGAAAACTGAAAACCAAAAACTGAAAACCCGAAGCCGAACCCGAAACCCAAATCAAAATGTAACAGTCACCAGAGCGAGAGGGGGAGCAGCTCAGGGAAAGAGATGGCTGGCCGGAGAGAGTGGGAAGGGAGCGGGGAGAGAGCCGTGGAGTGCCCATGCGCGTGGGCGCGGCTGGGCTCGGTTCGTCTTAGGGGGTGACTACTGCCTGTGCATCTGTAATGTTTGCTGGCGGCCCTGCTGCTGCTGCCCTGCACTTGTGCGCCGCGGCGTATCTCACAGATGCGCGTATCTGCCGGATGCATTGTGTGGGCTCATTATCTCGTATCTCAAGGGTTGAACTGCAGCCTCAAACTGGGGTAATAGGCGCATTCAGACTGCAATTGAAGTCCAAATGGGACTGAGTCGAGTCTTTTGATTTACGAGTATTGACAGCCGCCGCTGCTCCCCCGGAGAAAGTGTTTCTCTCCCCCCCAACTTCTCTCCCCTCATATGGAGTGGAATAAATAGACCAGAATACAATAATCGACAAAATGCATTTAAATTAAAGTCTAAGAACACAAGTCACCCCAAAAGAATGAGCATTTAAGACACATCTTTTTCCTCTGTGCTTTTTCCGAATCCGAGTTTATTCAACTCTTGAGGGGTAGAGCCAAAAAAAAAGCCAGAAGGGTGGGATTTCCCTGCCATTCTGGGGGGGATGCTGGGACCGGCGAAAACTGTTGCGTGCTTTCCCGGACTTTCCCGAACCGGAGAAATTGGCGCACTCGTGCACTGGGACAACAAAAACGTATTAATGTTGGAGAGGGCGTTGGTTGGAGAGGGCCTGGGTCTGCCCCTCGAAGGTGTGCCGGTGCCGTTGCCGGTCTGCATGCCATGCAGCTCTTGTCGAGGGTGACTTTATCCGCACAATTGAAACGAAAACCCAGCTCTGACACGCAATCTGCGAGGGTGAACTCTGTCGTTGCAATCTGTTTAATTGAGGTGTTTAGCTTGGTGAATAATTAAAACAGCAGAAATAAAACCCCCCCTACTATTAGCAGTCAGACAAAGGTCAAAATAATAAATTAGACACGCGTCCAAGTGGCTTTGAAATGAAGAGTTTTGAATGTCAGGGATGATGGATCTACATATATGGAAGATATGGATATTTTCTAGGTTTATCTTCATTTTCTATTCCATCTATAGATCTGACAAACATATCTTAGAGAACAACTGAAGCATGTTTGTAGAAACCCTTCAGAAAGAATATTTCTTTCAGTTATCCTCCCCGAAAGACTTCTCAAATTCTTCGCTTTCAGCTCGAATTTCAGTCTGTCATCACTGGACTGGACTGGAGTACCCGGAGTTGTATTACCATTAGGGCAAAACAAATGTGTCTGGAACACATTCCGTGACCAGGCACATGTCATTAGCCAGGCCAGCCAAAACAAATTACTGCTGGCACTACGCACTAAAATTCCACGAGGAGGAACTGCTGCCTGGTTAGGAACTGTGTCAGCGCGACTGGGAAACCTGGTAGTAAACAGAGAGCAATAAAGCCTTATTATGCCACCTTAACAGGCATATGGGCCAAAGTGTCACCTACACAGGCAAAAAATATATATATATAGTTGGAGTGGAGAGTGGTGGCTACTAGATACAGTGGCCACTGGACACGCAGATCGTCGCTTGCGTAAGAGCGGGCAGTGGGCTCGCAGAGTAATGCGACAGGCGTTAAATGCGCCGGCAATCGATTTGATTTGCAGTCGCGATGCGAATTTAATTGAAATGAAAAATAGTCTCCCGGGTGGGCGTGGACCGGTGGCCATGGGCGTCTGTGGAGGCTGAGGCGACTGAGGCGGCTGAGGCGACTGAGGCGGCTGAGGCGGCCGAGGACCCAAGACCAGACCGAGTGGCAGCTGTAAGGAAGTCAGTCGGTCGGTCGGCAAATGTAAAATGCAAATGCCTTGCCGTCCCACGCGAAATTATGAAAAATTATGAACACTATTCCTCGAGTTTTCCTTTTTTTGAAAGTGGGAAAAAGGCTATGATGGCTCTGAGAGATGGAGGCTGGACTGAGGCGGAGAAAGATGTGGAGGAGAAGCTGGACAAAAGTCCATTTCACGCTGCCTAATGAAGCAAATTATAAGTGGCCACTGACCAGTGACCACCGACTAGTGACCGGTCGGACATTTGCGGAAACACACATGTGAGTTTTGTCATTTTAATAATCGCGTTGCGTCTGCTCATTGTTGTATAATTTGTAACTGAAGCCCCCCGGGAGCTCCCGTGGAGGGAATGGTATTTGGGAATGGTAATATGATACTTTCTTCGGCGGGTCTGTTTTGAATTTCTGCTTATTACCGAATATTTTCGCCGTAAAGACAAAAGATGAGAAGATTGTCAAGTCTTGTTCGCAGGTCGGTAATTTAACTCTCTCTCTACCCGGTCGGACTCTGTGATTAAATGAAGATCATGATGATGTATTTCATAATGGGATGGTGTTGCATGTCTGGGGCATGCGTCACACTTGCCAGACAAAGAACTCGGCGATCAGTCATTTGGGGAGAGATGTGTTGCATAACAAGAACTCATCTTTTGAGAAGGATTTTCTTCTGAGTCAAGTGAGTCGTGTGGGTCTGGTGAGTTATTGGGAAAATCAGTGACTTAAGACGGAAGCTTTCCACACCATCCGTATCTGGAAGGTGTTTGGTATCTCCTAAGTGGATTATCTCCGAGACTGTCACTGTCTCACGGCTTTTACTTTTTGACTCACTTTAATGGGCCTCAGCTGCCCCGACTTCTTCAACTTTGATTTCTTCTCGAGCCTCTTTGTGTGGCGGAGGGTAACCCTTTTAACATTCCATTTATTTTTACTGCCTTTTGTGGACCTAAGCTACTTTCGTTCTTGAGCTGGAGTGCTGGGGTCTTAGTTTCCCTTTTCAATAAGCCACCCAGGCGACCGAAGCTCCTCCACTTGACCGTGATTTGTTCTGGGGCTCTTCATGTGCCATAAATGAGTGGTCGGGAATTAAGTTATTGGAGGTAGGTACCATTTTTGGGCATGTCTTCTGATTCTTTTGTTCCACCCCGGCCCCACCAGACGCCACACACACACTCTGCCACATTAATCACTGCCCCTCGGAGCGTCCTGATGGCTTCCTGCACCAACTCTGGCTCCTCTGCATGTGATTTCATTAATTTCACATTCCGATGCACAACGGCGAAAAACAGAATTCCATGCCATATTATACGAGTGGGGGGATGGATGGCTTCGCTATATGGCCTCCTCCCTCGACTCCGCTCCACCTACGAGGAAGTGCAAAGTGTTGAACATGTGCAGCGTCCCGGCACTTGCATTTTATTCATTTTATTCATTTCACATTTATGCAGCTCACTGCTTCTTTCGCATTTTATTTATGGCTCTGTGCGCTTTGATCAATCAATTCAGCTCCGGGGCCTGGTACCCTCTACCCGGGCCCAGCCATGAAATATTTTAATTGAATGATCAGAATCGGGCGGCGGTGTGGCGGCCCCCGGGGGGAGTGAGATCGTTGCGATCGAATTAGCAGCGGATGGATATGCCATCCGTAGAAGTAGGCACTGCAACAGTGCAGCTTCCAGCATCCAATCCACTCGAGCTTAATTGCATGGAGCAAATATCAAATATGAAAATCAATCGACGCCACTGAGGCGCCAGTTTCAATTTCGATTCCCTCCATCCAAGTCGGACGACCGACCGCCTGACCCAAAAACGCCGTCAAGCTCGTCGCCAACGCGCCAAATTGGGCATCCCGAACGACAGATTCGAAAATCTCCAAAACCCCAACCGAAAAAAAACAAAAAAGAAGGCGACAACAGACCAAAGTCTACCCGCAAAGGCAAATATAAAATATTTGCTTATTATTTATATTTGAGATTTATTCGCCGAGAGGCAAACACACGCAGCATCTGCCCGACGATCTGCGACTTGAATCCCAAGTCCGGACTCCGGACACAGCTGCGACTTTTGGAGGCTGTTAGAGGTGGAAAAGCTACAGGGAATCTTGAGAACGATAGTATTGGGGCTCACAAAAATATTTCAGATACCTTTAAATATTATTTATCAGTTCGAAAGAACAGATTGTACAGAAGCGAAAGAGTTCTTTCAAAATAAAAACTTTCCCAAAGCAAGCCACCAAAATGAAAGGTTCTGATAAACTATAGTACCTCTACTAAAAAACCTCTATTTTATGATTAATCAAATAGTAATTTTAATGGAAAAAAGCAAAAAGACAATCTTTTTACAAAACAACACTTAAGTTTTAGTTTAGTTGAAAAAAAGTATTGAAAACTTTTCCACTTTTACAAGATTTTTAAAATACCTTTCTAGTCTTCATAGTCTTTCAAAGAGTAATTATTTTTGTATTATTTTTATAATGAAATTAAGTAAAATTTTATCTTAATATTCTTACAAATCCAATTAAAAGCAAATAGAAATCTAAAACAATAAAGCTTTCAAAGAACTCCAAAAACATCTCATAAATGTCTCGAAAACTTTCAATTTCACCCCGCCATTGGCAGCTTGAAAATCTATTTAAAGTTTCTAATTTCCAGGCAAGCCCCTTGAATTATAAAATATTCAAAATTTTCACGCTGCCATCTTTGGCTCTTGGAGCATGTCACCATCACCTTGTCGCCTCTGCCTGGCTAAGTCGGTCGCACATGTCGTCGTTGCCATTTTAGGATTTGTGGCCAAAAAAAAAATTTAAGAAAAAATAAAGTGGAAATAAAAATAATACAAATGTGTATGGAGACTATATGCAACATGGCTTGCTTATTTTTGGACAGTCGGTAGAAAGTGCCGCCGGCGGCAGTGGCGTCGTCGTCTGAGGCAACAACAAATCACAGTGCCACAGAGTGCCGCTCAGTTGCAGCTCATTATTTTAACGGTTTGTTTGGAGCCGTTTCAGTTTCTGTTTCTTGTTGGCCGCTTTCGGTTTTCCTCCTTTTGCATATCCAATCCCGCCATTAGCGCTGACAAGGCAGAACCACAAAAGAAGTCCACCAGCCAGTCCGCTGGTCCGCCCGAAAGTGAGCGCCCCAGCTGTCGCCAATTTCCGCATTCAGAGGAGGCGACGCTTCCACTGCCTTTCCCTTTCTGCCTTTCAGCCTTACAGCCTTATGGCCTTCTGTCTTCTGCCCAGCCCCCTCAATCTCATGGAGAATTCTCTGACCCCGACATCGCTTTCATTCATTCATTCGACAAGCAACACCAAATGGCATTCAGCAACTTGCAACATGTTGCGAAAACGGCAAAAGGCATTTATTTTTTTCTGTTTTTTTTTTTGGCATGTTGCCGGCGCTTTTAATTGACAAACAAATTACAGGCTGCCTGGTCGTTTGTTGTGGCTGTTTGTCTTTGACCAAAAAGCATACCCAAGCCCAGAGCCAGAGCCAGGCCAGAGTCGGATCGGATCCAGAGCCCCACCCCTGCAACGGATGACATGTGAGACCAGCGAGGAATGACTAATTGCCCGGCGTAATGGTCAAGCAGGCCGGCCCAGGTCCAGCACGGTGGTCAGCCAATCAATGAGAAACTTTTATTAGAGGCTCTGTCGAGGATTGAACAAAAACTGCCCACTGTGCACCATGGTCGGTGCTGCAGTTCGTCAAGCCATTCACACAAGATTTAGCTCCATCGCCGCGGGACATGGAAGGCGATTGGGACTCGGATTGGGGGGAATGAGTTAACTTTGAAGCAGGAGACACTTATGTGATGAATTTGCCGCCAAGGCGCCGCCGCCACTGAAGCCTGGGTGGTCACATGGCGGCGGGGCTCCTGCGGCTTAAATGTTTCCACAAAAAGACAGAAAAAATAAAACGGAAAACCTCGTTTCCATTCGCTGAGATCTGAGCTCTGGGCGAACGACTAAATTATTCATTGCAGGATTTATGCTGCCGGCGGCCAAAATCACTTTCGCTCATGCTCTTGCTCTTGGTCTTAAGTTGCGAGATCAGACCTGGTCGACGCGACACGCCCACCGCCATGCCACACACACCTCCTCGGAGGTTCAGAGCTCAAGCAAACATTTGCCACAATTAATGCACATGACGCCGCTTAAACTTTGACTTGACAAATGGAGTCGGTGGCCCGCCACCACCCCCAGGAATGTGCCCACTCTGAGAGCCCTCCGACAGGCACTGGCAGAAACAGGGTCTTCATAAATAGACTTTAAATGAAGTAGTCCAGTAACTTTTCTACTTTATTTCGAAGAGTGTCTTGGAACTCATTTCGCAAATCCTGGGACCTGCCATCATCAACATTTGTTAGCCGGCGTAGTCTGGTAGATGACGCCTCTGTTGCCATTGTTGTCTGAAGAATCAGAAGGAGCTGGAGATGGAGATGGAGCTGTAGCTGGAGCAGGAGTGGAGTGGCTGGGCAGGCTGGGATGAGGGGAACGCCCACCTGGGCTGCCGTTTAATGGCCCAGGCTAGGCACAGCTCCAAGCTGTCATCGTCTGGCATCTGCATCTCGGGCTGGTCCGGGCTCTGGGTTTTTTTTCTGGGCCTGGCCAGAAGCACGCGCCAGGCTGCATTGTCTGACTGACAAGGTGAGTGTTGCCAGGCTCGCGGGTAGGTGGAGGGGAAAGATAGCCTTTATTGTTATTGAAAAGCAGAAAAGCAACAAAAACACAAAAGAAGGCAACAACTTAACCGATCGCGAAAAGGTCGAGGACGTGCAGCTGGCCATTCAGGTCTTACTTTCGCCACAATGCTCTGCATTTTTGGCCGAAAACTATCTGTATTTTAAATTAAAACATATTCCCTTAACAAAGTCTTTCAAATAAATCGATTGCCGAGCTTTCTACTGGCCCATGACGCCAAACAATTGTATAAGTTCGGCCGATAGCCCCTTAGTTATGACCTGGAATTATGTGAGATTATGATTTTGGACCGCACATATACATTTTGGGGTCTATCGCAGCGGGTGATCGCCTCCCGGCTGCCGAAACCGCAACAAATCGCGACGAAACTTAACCCCCATTATAATCAGGGGCTGCCCATTTGCCACAGTCACCCACAAAAGGCGACGACTTCCTCATTGCCGCAGAAAACGCAGCCTGCAGAAAGGCACAGAGCTGGAAGCGAATCAGAGTTGCATAAGCCACCCTGGTGGGAGGCGGGTGGTCGGTATGGTCGGTTGGTTAAACAGAGTTTAGCATTAATTTGTATGCAAAAAAAAGCAAGGTATTTCCCGATCCGAATTCAGAGTTATGAATGAAAACCGATGCGATACAGAAATAGAAATTGCCTCGCAAGCGGAGCAAATGAAAGAGCGGCCTCTTTGAGGGCAGAAGACAGTAAGATCCGGGGACGGATCGGATTGTGGGTGATCGCTGTCTGGGGAGGCATTGCAATTGTCTGCGGCTAAAATGAAAGGCATGAGTGCCTGGCAAATGATAGACAGCCGACTGACTAACTGACTGCCTGCCTCCCTGCCTGCCTGGCTGACAGACTGACTCTACAAAACTCCATCTGCAATATGCAACTGCAATATGCAACGCCAACAACATGCAACGGAAGCGCAAAAATAGCAACAAATGCCGGCGTTTACTGAAAAACCTTTGGCTCGCCATAATTTGTTGAACTTTCAGCGGCGGCGTTTGACTTATTGCCTACTGATTCGCAGTCAAATCAGCAGTCCGGAGTGCAGTCCGATGTGTGTGGGTGCTGGGCACATAAACAAATTGCAATTTAGTGCAATTTACTTCACACAGGATGCCCCATGCCAAGCGCCAGCTGTGGCACGAAGAGAAAGTGAATGTTGCCTACGTTTGACAGGTTCATTTGACGCACACCACCGATGGCAGTGCCCCCCGTGCGAAGGCCCACAGATGCTCCCCCAAAAATCACTTTGAATCTCTAAAAAGATCACTCATTTTCACCACTTCAGACTCAAGAGCCCTACTTCCTAGGGAGAACTCCAAAAACAACTCAGCCCCGATTAGAAAGCAGGCTAAGCTTTTTTCAGAAGTTGGGGCAGTTTTTACCATAACCCCATAACAATACACAAGTTACGATAATGGAAAGCTAGGTCAGGTAAAAACAATTGAGGGAAAAATGTTTCAAAAGGTATAGATTTTTTCTTTACAACTGAAAAATATTGTGTGCATACATGACCTATATCTTTAACAATTTTCCTTCGATCTTTAAGCGGAATACCTTAAACGATTTGTGGATCGATTCTCCATAAATCTGCATCAAAATCTGAGAACAAAATAATTTTTAGATTTTTCATCAAATTTTTTAGGCGTCCCCTTCAAAATGTGGAAAATGCATGGAGACCCCAATATGACCCACTGCGAAGGCTATATCTTGGCTAATTCCCATCCGATCCCTGAGCGGAATACCTTAAACGAATTGTGGATCGATTCTCCATAAATCTGCATCAAAATCTGAGAACAAAATATTTTTTAGATTTTTCATCAAATTTTCTAGGGGGTCCCCTTCAAAATGTGGAAAATGCATGGAGACTCCAATATGACCCACTGCGAAGGCTATATCTTGGCCAATTCCCATCCGATCCCTGAGCGGAATACCTTAAACGAATTGTGGATCGATTCTCCATAAATCTGCATCAAAATCTGAGAACAAAATATTTTTTAGATTTTTCATCAAATTTTTTAGGGGTCCCCTTCAAAATGTGGAAAATGCATGGAGACCCCAATATGACCCACTGCGAAGGCTATATCTTGGCTAATTCCCATCCGATCCCTGAGCGGAATACCTTAAACGAATTGTGGATCGATTCTCCATAAATCTGCATCAAAATCTGAGAACAAAATATTTTTTAGATTTTTCATCAAATTTTCTAGGGGGTCCCCTTCAAAATGTGGAAAATGTATGGAGACCCCAATATGACCCACTGCGAAGGCTATATCTTGGCCAATTCCCATCCGATCGCTGAGCGGAATACCTTAAAAGAATTGTGGATCGATTCTCCATAAATCTGCATCAAAATCTGAGAACAAAATATTTTTTAGATTTTTCATCAAATTTTCTAGGGGGTCCCCTTCAAAATGTGGAAAATGCATGGAGACTCCAATATGACCCACTGCGAAGGCTATATCTTGGCCAATTCCCATCCGATCCCTGAGCGGAATACCTTAAACGAATTGTGGATCGATTCTCCATAAATCTGCATCAAAATCTGAGAACAAAATAATTTTTAGATTTTTCATCAAATTTTTTAGGGGTCCCCTTCAAAATGTGGAAAATGCATGGAGACTCCAATATGACCCACTGCGATTGCTATATCTTGGCCAATTCCCATCCGATCCCTGAGCGGAATGCCTTAAACGAATTGTGGATCGATTCTCCATAAATCTGCATCAAAATCTGAGAACAAAATATTTTTTAGATTTTTCATCAAATTTTTTAGGGGTCCCCTTCAAAATGTGGAAAATGTAATGAGACCCCAATATGACCCACTGCGAAGGCTATATCTTGGCCAATTCCCATCCGATCCCTGAGCGGAATGCCTTAAACGAATTGTGGATCGATTCTCCATAAATCTGCATCAAAATCTGAAAACAAAATATTTTTTAAATTTTTCTTAAAATTGTTGTAAATGGGAGGGACAATGTGGCCCACTGCGATGTCTATATCTTTGTTAAAAGTCGTCTGATGCTTGGGTGGAATATCTCCAATGATAGTTTCATTTGTTCTTAATCTATTTATTCAAGTTAAAAAAAACGAAGGCAAATTTCCTTAATGATTAAGTATAACAACTTCCCAAGCATGGGAAAATGAAAGCGCGCACTATTATGGCGGTTTTAGCATCTCTAATTGCAGGCAGAAATCGGGTCAGTCGGCAGGCCCGTAGATAAATCATGCCACTTGCTGTTGCCTGCCTGCCACTCGAATTTGCAACATCAATTGCTAAATGGCCAACGCCCGTTGCTGCACCGGCTGATTTCCGCCTTGGGCCAGGCCGACTGCATTTTAACCCAATTAGAGAACAGGTTGGCACCTCCGCACGCGCCGAATTCAATTTCGCGCCACCGAACCGAAAATAAATGGAGCAGATCTTACAGATCTTATCACTACCAGCACATCATCTTGTCACAAAAAATCCAAATATAATAAATAAATAAAAAGGCGAGGGCGCCCGCTTCGGGAAAGTCATGCTGCCATGCCTGCCACATGTTGCAACTGGCAAGGGAAAAGCGCATTTAATTAACCCGATCTCTCTGTGGGCAGGGCCATAAATTATTGAACGCGAGTGGAAAGCGCGCATCGATAATGGTGACACATATCAATAAAGTTATCCCACATGCAGATCGGATCGGATCGGATTGGATTGGAACGGATTGGTATGGATTAGGTTGTTCGTCGCCCTGCGGGCAAGGGGGCTCTCCACGCCTCTCCATCGTCCGCCCCGGGTGGCGCCACTTGTCGCCGGCAAGTGGGTCAGTGGTGCTTTGTGGTGATTTGTAGTCTGCTTACCTGCAAAGAAAAGAAAAAAGCCAAGAAACGAGTGAGAAAAAGCAATTAAGCAGCTGGCTCATAGAAAAGACTTGGCTCTCGATGATTTTGCCAAAACTGAACAGAAAAAAAAAAACTTGAAAGACTCCATAGATATAGGGGTTTATTAGAGGCAGATAGTAACCCGCCCAGAACTTGATCATCGCTTCGTGAAAGCCAATTAAAGTCTGATCCTGATATCATATCATCCCGAAAACCAAAACAATTAAAATTCAAAACTTAAACGTTTTACGGCCTATTAAAGTTACACAAAATTAAAATTTTATGGTTCGTGCACAGAAATTAACATAATATCTCTGCCAGTCGAATGAAAAAATTCAACACATGAAATATAGTATAATTTTTATGTGGTTCGGCTCTCTCGGCATCTGTTGAATTTAATTGCTTCATTTGCGCCTTGGGTCTCGTGCGAGGAAACAGCACTTCTTGATGTGTTTTGCCACACTTTTGGATTTGGCCGGATAGTAGTTGTTTCTCCCCATCTCATATGCACTCATAAATTATGCATTTCAATGCAAATGCCAGACTAACTAATTGGTTTATATAACTCACTACCCCTCCCTTTTGCATTTATGGCCATAAAAAAGAGCAGAGTAAGAAACAATAACAGTAATGGCGTAATGACAACTGCACGACATTGACAAATAAAAGGAAAGCATGCACTTGGTCCAAAAAAAAAGCGGCATTACGCATACGCCACGTTGGTATACGTTGGTATTACGCAAATGAGAAAAGGTTAAATATAAAGAGCCATCTCGGTGTTTGCTTTACCCTAATTAGGGCTGCACCTTGCCCCGCAATTAGAGGCGATAATTAGCCAAGTGGCAAGTCACTCACTCACCAAACACGTCTTCAAATCCCCGATCTCCGATAAGAAAGCCCCCCAAGCCATTTATGTTTTTTATGATCTTCGTGTGATCGGCCTGCTAATTCCGCACGAATAAATTCGATTTGATTTGATTTGATTCCGTGCTGCTTGTTGGCTTGTTTAAGTTTGATTTGTGTGGAAGTGATTGGCCAAAAGGTGCCGACAGACCACTGACTGCTGAGTTATGTCTTCTCGCCCGGCGTTTGTGGCGTTGGTTTGGACTTCATTTGTGCCAGTTTGGTTTTCATTTCCATGTCCAGCAAACGCAAATGAATTTATGAGCATTACGTGCGATCGCCTCTTTAAGGCGCTCCACTTGATTTCTGCAATTTTCAGCAAATTTCCATAAATAATACAATACCCCCCAAATTGCATTTCTGGAATCTAAAGAATTTCTCAAAATGTTCAAGGCGAGTGGAAATTTGACTTCGCCCAGCTGGATACCGAATTAATGGCCGACAACTCTTCGAAATAATGAATTCAAATGGCTCTTGTAAATCAAAATATCTATCGTTTTTTGGCCAAGACGGTTCGAAAGTGTGATTCTGGGGAGATAAGACTCGGAGGTACAAGACCTATTGGGTCCGCGGGACCAACAACAAAGTCTCTAAATGGGTTAAGCCATGGTCAGATTTATATGCTGGCCATAAAATAGAGGAGAAAAATGTGTACCTCAACCGAGATGCCACGGACTTAGCCTTAGCCGGCCATTAAATCGAAATTCGAGCTTTTGTTAAGGCACCTGACTTGAGAGGCGTAACCGTAGTCTTTTCTTGATCGTTTTTAGTTTGTTGTTGTCTGTTTTCTGGGGGAGGTCATAAAACCTGGCCAGTGCCACCAAATAAGAGTGTGCAGCGAGCCGAATAGAGATAAACCTCCGCCGGCGAGGCAAACTCAGCGAGTGGGTGTTGCCTCATGCCCCAAGCTTCCACAGCCATGGTCGACGTGCAAAAAAAAATATACCGAAAAGCTGATCTTGCCACAGAGCGGGGCACCACGCATGCGCGCCTTGTTTAGTGGCCTACGTGTTATCACGACCAGGTCTTTCACTTTTTCCACATTTTTCTCTCGCATGTCCGCACAATTTGTAGCCACTAGCCAGGATCGCAGGCCGGCTCTCCGGTAATCGTTCAATAATCGCAACGAAATAAAATCTTTCCGCCAGCGAACTTGAGAAGCAGTTCAAATTTCAACAATGTGTGCGCCGGTGTAACCTTAGACTCGGTCGGGCCATCATTAAAATCATACGCCACGTTGGCCATTGCCACTCTCAGTCAGTCAGGCAGTCAGTTAGCCAACCTAAATAATGTTGTTAAATACAAATTCATTTAAATTACAAAACGTCAGCGACAAACAAATTACTACCGAAGGTGAAGGTTAAGGTTTTGAACACGGAAAGAAAACTTTTGACTTAAATTTGTGTATTTTGATTACTTTTATTGCTTTTGAATCAAATGTAATTTATTTTCGGTGTACAATCCGGCCTACTAATGAGTATGGAAACACAATATCCATTGTTTCCTCTTCGTGGCGTGTTTAGCCGAAAGCCAAACTATAGTGTATGGCCCTCTAATGGTCACGCTTCTTGCGATTTTAAAATGAGGAGCGTTAATTTCCCGGGCAAATACGCGATAATATTGGGAAACTGGTGCACAGGTCATGGGCCCCGGATTCGACGCAGATGATGTGTGTTGGAATTAATTAGAGCGGCTGGCCACAAAGCAAACTAATAAATTCCAAATCATTTTGTATGTGTGTGGGGCGATCGGGCCAAGTTGCTGTGACCCGGCCCCCTGAACAAGCAACTCTTTGTAATTTTTGACATGATATGCCGCACAGATTGTGGAGGAAATTAATAAGAGGAGAGAACGAGCCGAAGTCGAAGTCGAAGTCTAACCGAGGCATGATCATGATGATCATTGTTGAGTGCCTGCTGGTTGGCTGGAGAACAAGTTGCCGGACTACAGGCCATAGACTAAAGACCCCAGGCTGAAGACTCCAAGACTGCAGACTATGGGATTGTAGACTTCAGACTGTAGACTGTAGACCGTAGACTACGACAACGAGTTTTTCCGATTTTCATGCACCAGGCGCAATCAGTGCTCATGATCTGTACATTAGCGTCGTGTGTTGATCACGCAGATTGCCCAAACACACTCGCATATCAACAAACTGTTGACTGATATGCCTGGCCAGGTTTATAGCCAGTTATGGCCTAGTCGAGCCGGGCCGGGCCTGGCCGGGAAAACTGGCCCGGCAAAAGACATCGATTTTGGGCATAAATCTAGCAGACGCCTTTATGCAAATTCGGCACTTTCTGGCGAGAATCACCTTTATAGAGTCATCGCCGTTATGCAAACACCGTTTTCAGTTACTTTTAATTCAAAAATTATGCAGATTCACGGCTACAGGTGGGAGGGAGTGATAGGGGCGTGGTCTTACCAGAAAACAGGTAACTCCTGATAGGAAAAATGGGAAGATAAATGCAAGTGATCTATTGCTAATCAATTTGATAACTAAACTATGGCTGAGTTATGGCCATAATCAGTTACTAAATACTGATATTTTTGGCTATTGAACTCCGCTTTAGATTCTTATGTAAGCCAGCTTTGTATTTGGCCAAGAAACAAAGCCCGCGTTCTCGCTTCTCATTGTTTGCTTTTCGCGGCTGCTCACGTTTTTCTCTTCGGCGGGTTTTGTTTTTTAATTTTGCTGAACTTATAAGCCAAACAAAGCGGCAAAAAATAAATAAAAAATATGTAAGAAACCTGTTGAACAACATATTTTCTGTGTTTTGTTTTCAGTTCACAGAATTTTGCATTTGTTCGTTGGCTTTGAGAGAAAAATAAACACAATTCTAACGCAATTTATTTTGGTTTGACTTGAGGTTTCTTGGCTTTTTCGATTTTTGTTGCCAAACAGCTGTGTTTGTCCATGTTTGGTTAAAAGTAAACAATTTTATGAATATTTTAACAATGTCTCAGATATTTGCATTGTCCAATTGGCAGTTCGACAAGTGAGACACCTGAGAACCCTCTGAGTTTCTGAATGGAAATTTTTCTCCACCTAAATATCTATAATTGAAATTATAATTTTTTTCTTGTTTTTATTATTTTACATATATGCATTTTTAACAGCACACACGCCCAGACTCGGTGAGATACATATTTTTGAAAAAACAGAGTCTCAATGTAAAGCAGTCGCTGACATCCGAAGGTTGTCGGCTCGAAAACTCCATTACAAGTGCTTGGTTCGAAAAATGTGTAAAATGTGAATACAGCTCGTCTCAGAACTGTAAGTCACTTCGGAGCTTCAATGCCATAGATCAATGTCATCTTTAATTGGACGAAGAAAATAATTAAACGTATCAATGTAAGTGATTTAAATTTTTGCTTAGGAATTACCTGCTGAAGTCTATGACTTCCATTGTATGGAAATTGAGTAGAGCGCCAGTGATTTCCGGAAATTCATTTATTCGCTGGCAGCCTTAGAAATAATCACCTTTTCTGTTACACTTTTCACCTAATAAATATTTTACTATTTTGCTGGCTATTTTAAGCTTTTATTTACGAATATCGAAAGATCCAAGCACCTGAAATGGTCTATTTGCTTTTTTAGTGCGCATTTTATGACGAGCCATAAAAAATGGATGGCATGAGTCATTGGGAACAGAAAATGGCGTTGTTCTGCGATTTATAGAAAGTGTTTGGCAACTCACTAATGATAGCAAATACTAGGCAGTCCTGACCTTGAGTCCCAGTTTTGGGCCAGCCCCTGCTGTTGGCCAAGAAAGTTGGCCAGCAGCTCCCGCTGCTTTTTCGTATTTGGCATTTGCAATGACCCAATTCCATAGGTCGACTGGCCAGCATGGGGGATAATTAATCAACGAAATAGAGCTTCAGTTTCACTTGTCAGGAGGCAAATATATTTGAGATTAAATGAGCCATTGTATCCCCACTACAGGCGTTTAAATTGAAATCTTATCGGGAGCCATAAAGATAATTGTATTGACAATACTTAGTACCATCATCGGACCAATAACCATTCAATATTAATGTAAATCGTGGCTGGAAGTGAACCATTATGTCAGTATTCGTTCGAAGAAAGCGAAAGTGTGTCAGTGATCGGTGGGATGTGGGGACAGATGCAAAGCATGCATCCGAGCGTGAAAGATTCTCTCCCACCACTGCACCACTACACCACAACGGCGCATGCGTGCCTGCTCAGTGAAATGGAATGAAAAGAGAGAGAGTGCGATGACTTTCACTAGAAAATGAAATCCCCAACTGATAACACAACTGTTCCCAGGTCTCCCACCCAACGCCATCACAGTCGAAGCTGTCGAAGTGACTCACGATCGGCTATTACTGTTCCCATACACACGTAGATATATCCGAGATATATGGTACTTTTTCAGCCAGGTTCTAAGCGGCTTAAGTGCATGTCAGTGTAGAGATTGGCCCCGCCCACTCCGCCCCGGCACAGTGGGCGTAAATTGCCAAAGCAAATGGCATTCTGAGCAAGGAAGTTGTAAATCTGCTGCCAAATAGAATTGTGAGCGGGATGGCTGCCAGCTGAAGGAGCGTTCATTAAAGCCAAACTTCCACTACAACGTAAAAAAATCCCACTTATGACAGGCAATCAGAACTAAATACCCTTCCTGGCCATAGTTATTTTCTGTTTTATTTCAATATTTAAGTGTTAATAATAACTCATAAACCAAGTTGTGACAGAGTTTAATGGATCATTATATGATTCCCATAAGCACCAGAGAAGATCTTCAAACAAGTTCTAGCTTTTTACGATCGTATCTTACTACTGGATTTAATCAATAATCGTAAAATTCGTATTCCCGGAATTGGCGTTTAATTTTCAAACAACCCATATCGGTTAGAGTATATACGACTAGACACTCCATTGAGAAAAAGCTTTCGGGACGTGCGTGCACAATACTCGGGTTTTACGACCTTCTGCAACGCCCACAACAGCCCCGACAGCAGCCCCGTGCACTGAGAGAAATGCAATTAGAGAACCGTCTACTCAAGTGGTGCTGAGAGCCTTCCACAGACGTCAGCAGACGTCAGACAAACGCCGACTGGCGGCCCACACACAGATCACTTCAGGTCTGGTTCTGGGATATGCCTTCAACTTCCACTTCCACTCCATAACTGAAGTCTGGCCAGGAGTCTGAGGGCAATTAGAGGGGGCACCTTATGGCCAAAGTGCAGACACCACTACATAGCAACTTTAAAGCCAAAACTTTGTAGAAATTTTAAATATTCTCAGTAGGCTTAATCAGTTTCCGACAGGCGGAGATGGATGAGGTAATGCCGCCTGGTTAATGAACTCGGCCCGATTACGAAACTTATTTCTTGACTTCTTGGTTAATTTAATAAGCACTCTCAATTGGCTTAATTAAGACCTTTCTGCCCTTCGGCGGCGGAAGTGGAGCAGTGCAGAACTGACCTCTTAACATTCGGGTATTTCAATTGGGAGTCACATACCAGAAGACTATATCAGCCAAGACTATAAGACCCCCTGGCCTTGTCGGCTCTATCAGAAAGTCAATAAATGCCGTAGTTTGCGGCGGAATCTTATCAACTCCTTGGTCACGGTGTCGATATCTATTAGTATTTGTTGAATAAACAAAAGATGAAAGCCAAACAGGGCCCAAACAGCCCAGCCAAATAAATGTCACATGGAAAGGTGAGGAGGCAACCGCAGGTCCCAAAAAGGTTTCCTCAGATCACAATCAATAACAATATCGAATGAACTGCAGTCTGGCAGCCTGACTCCCGTGGTGTCTGTGGTTATCCAGCGTCTTATTTGGTTATGAAAGGTAATTCAAAGACTTGACCTGTCTTTGGGCCCTCCTCCTCCTCTCTGGGCCTCTCTGGCCATGCACTTGTGTCCACACACAAAATTTCTACTTCATCTGTGGGGGTTTTTTATGTTTATTTGTCTGCCAGCCGCCTGGAAATCGAAGGGGTAAGAGTCGAAAACAAACAAATAGCATAAAGTGGGAAGGCAAAGAGTGACATTTGATAGTGCACGCGGTCAACTGGTGGCGATACCTTTCGGCGGGTTCTATTTATAGGTCGATGCAATCGGTAATGCCCTGGACATGAGCCTCCGATGCAGTCACGTTTGGATGTTAACCATCCAAATGTCAGCCACTTGCACAAGCTCAGCCACTTTTTATCGCTCCCCCCCCGGTCCGTGTTTACAAATTACTAAGTCTAAGCCGCTCCAGGGAGATCCAGGGAGAGAACAAACCCTTTATGGGCTCGTTAGCACACAATCTCCTAACATGATTCACTGGAGCGAGTGCCACATCATGCCCACTCGACGCAATTGGAACAACAAAGGCTGGAATCCGGGGTTCCGTAATCAGTTGTACAAGGCGCTATTATGGATGTTGGAAACATATTTAAAAACTACATCGATAAGGCAGCTATACTTGATGATTTTTTTAACAAAAAACTAACTTAATTGGTTAATTGGATGAAAGATCTCCATGGATATTGAGATACAGAGCTCAAATAGCTTGGGGTCTGGGACCTGGGGGGGCTGTGTTATCTAACACCCACTGCTAATACTAGTAATAAAGAAAGTCAACAGAGAAAAAAAACACACAACGACACGCTCTGGCGGTCAAACAAAAGTTATGACTAATGCACTAATTGAATGAAAGCTCCGAGGGAGAAAAGGAAAGCAAGCGACTGCAGCTTGGACGATCGACGACTCTGGAGACGATTAAGGCAAATCGGCGTTACACTTTAAGTGGGTCAGCAAACGGCGGTGCCAGCACCACCACCAGCACCACCACCCAAAAACATAAATTGCAAATCTCAAGACAGACCTTCCTTCGCCACACTTGTATGGTAATGTGGGTCAAAAGCCCGAAATTATGTATTATCATTAAATTTCATTACAACCGACTTTTCGACCGCTTAAATAATGTTGAAAAAAATGTGATTCGGAGCTTGGAGCTCCGAGCGGAATGCAAAAACAAAAGCGAACCCGTTACACCGCAATTCACGCAATTCGCAACCACTCAGTGGGTTGGTGGCTTTATACATTTATTTTTTGGTTGTTTCTGTTTTTGTTTTCTGTACAGTTATGGCAACGAAATGGAACCACCGCTGGAGCCACTGCGACTGCAATCCGCGAGTGTTTCGGCCCAAAAGCAGCCAAAGCAATCCCAAGAAAGCCAACTTGATGATGGTCGCGGATGGTTCTTGCACGCATGTCCATATTGGGGGTTCTTGGTAGAGAATGCGTAGAGTCTTCGGGGCAGAGAAAACTTTCAAGTTTAAGATTCAGGAATAAGGAGATTAAGGTCTCAATAAAATATATATTTAAAAGAAAATTAATCACTACAGTTGGTTATTTCTTCGTTCTAAATACTTTATTTCCTTTCTAATCCTTCAAAAGCTAACCCCTTTTAAGTAATATATTTCTCTCAGTGCTTCTGAGTCATGGAATTTCTGCACGAAGGAGTTCAGTGATCCCGCCCGCTTACCAAAAAAGTCCTCCCATCGCTCCGAGGTGTCCGAATCGGATTCTATGTCCATCTTGGTCGTCTTCTCCTTCACTTGATTTACGGGGTATTCTTGTTTGGTTTTGGTTCCAAGCTCCTGGCTCCTGGCTCCTGGCTCCCGGCTCTTAACTGCCGGCTTCTGGATCCTCCTTGGCTTTTGGCTAAATTTAGACAACAAGTTCAGATCGCTACTTTTATCGCAACTGCTGCGGCTGCTGCATTAGATATAGATATTGTATCTCAAACGCCTAGCCTGGCCTAGCCGGGACAGAATGACTTCACCCAGCCGGAGAGCAGGGCGGAAAGGCAAAGCTCAATCAATGACCAGACGATAAGATAAACGCTCGAATTTAACTTGAAACGAATACACCACTGGAACTGGCACTGGAACTGTGTGCGATTTTTCTTTTCCGTTTATTGCCCGATTCAGGTTGCTGTTGTATTTATTCGCTTTATTCCACTCTATATATTCACTAGCCACCGCCGATATCTTATCGCGGCCGGTGAAGCTCCAAGGCAGAGCAAATATCCAGGTGCGGCGACATTACAGCTGTTGCTGGTCTGTGAATTCGAACGAAAAAAGATCGCAAAGCTGCACTGCTCAGCTCTGGCGATGACTAAACCGGCTCGCGAACTTGTATCTCAGAGATTGTTTTTGTGTTTGGTGCTTAGAACGGAAAAAATTTGTTTAGAGGGAATTTTGAGATCAAATCCCTATACACCTACGCTTGCTACACACGCGGAAAATGCCTCAGGTTGGCCGCCGATTCGCCGCTGATCGCCGTTGATTGAATTAAATTGATGATGGCCTGGCCTCTTCACTTGTTGCGAAATGAAAACAAAAAGCCCACAAATTGCAGATACAAGTATCTAGATAGGCGGCGGGCGGCGCGCTTCGCTGATTTTCCAGTTTCTCCCGTGCAAATCACCTTCGCACCGTTACTTCTAATTGCGGCAAATAAAACACTCTCGACTCGTCTCACATACACTTGGGTATATCTATCGAATATACAGTGGATCTATATGCATTTATTATTTCTCTAAACACGCCACGGGACTCGGGGGCGAAATGCACGCACACTCTCACTCGCTGGGGGAGCCGCTTGCTCCATTGCCAGCCCCAAGAAGTACACAAACCGAATGAATTTTGGATGAACTTGGAGATACTTTCGGAGCCAACAATACTTGGGTATCGTAAGACGTTGCTCCAACTTGTTGGGAGCCAACATTGATCGTTGTTGGATCTCCATGGGTCCCCACTTGGGGCCGACAGGTTTGAAGGCAACACATTGTAGACGGGTTGCAACTAGCAGTCGTTGCGACACGATCGACAACACCACCAAGTGGAGATGATGATCCACAGAAAGTATATCTGAACTGTGAACCAGAGGGGAGTTGGAATTTTTTATCCAATAGGCTTAGTTAGTACTTACCCAAGACCAAGATCACCCCCAACACCAGGTGGACTGGATTCGCAGTTTCCAAAAAGAGTACCGCAAGCGATGCAATTAAGAGCACAGTGGAGAATATTCCAATCACGAAGGATAAAAATATGGTCCAGCAGACATCCTTGAAGGTGAAAGGGATATTATAGGTAGATTAATCCAGATAGCAGGGCTAAACTCACCAGCATGACGCCAATGAGTAACAGGGCCATGCTCAGTCCGTGAACCAAGGAGGTGGCCATTGCAAATATCACAAGCGCAAGCTTTATTTTCGTCTGGAGGACCAAGTGGAAAAGGGCTAGGGCGAAAAGGACGATGCTAAATATCATCCCCGAAATCCCGATAGCGACGCACCCGATGTAGAGTGACAAGAAACCACAACATACGTTGAGACACATTGTCTTTAAATTATTTGGTGATTTCCAATTAAAATTCCAACATTTTTTACAAAAAATTTATATTTATGTTGAAGTTTTCTACAAGGATTGCTTACATTATTATATTTTTAATGCGCGCTCCTTCGACACATTAAATAAAATACCTATAATAACTTATAATTATTTCAAATTCGGCGCCAACTCCAACTCACCACAGTCAGCTGGTGTGGTGAAACCCACACCTGAATTTTAGGGCTGCGATATGTCTATTAAGGCACAGAACCATCTGAATCCAAAAGAATCCAAATGGATCTTCCGCCTCCGGAGAAACGCGCCAGAAAATCCTACAGCCTGGAGGATAACGATGAGATAATGGGAATTCGCGCCATCCTGTCGGATGAGTTTGAACTGGACATACCGCTTATCCAGGCGCACAGTTGCCAACTGGAAACGAAACAGCAACTGCAGGCTGTTATCCAGGAGCTCTCCCAGAAGCTACCATACTTCCAACACCTAAAACGGGTTCAGGATCGCGATGTCCTCATCTGTCCCAGCTCGGAGATCGATGCCTCAGAGACCCTGGAGCAGCACCTGCAGCGCTTCGCCTTCTCGGAGCACGTGCTCCGGGCACTGTGCCAGGGAAACAAAGTGGTAAAGGTACCTCAACGGATGCCCCGCCTCCGCGTGCAATACGAAAAAACCCAGCAGCACTGGCCCTGCAAGTTCCACCCGAATCACTACTCGGAATCCCTTCGGAATGGCACAAACTTCACAGCCAGTCAGCGCATCTTTCACAAACGCATGGCCCAGCTGCTGGTTAAGCTATCCAGAGATCAGAATGCCGGCCGACCGGTGGGCATCTGTGTAGACCCGCGAACTTCCAGCCTAGTAGCCATAGCCGGATCTGGCGAGGCACAGAGCCCACATGAGCACTGCAGCATGATTCTCGTTGATTTTGTGGCACGTAGTCAGCATGGCGGAGCGATGGAAACAAATCTAAGCTTTGCCGAAGACCTAACCGACAGCGAAGCCATTCTAAGCGGCCTGCCTAAGAGCTACTACGATTATCTGACGAAGAACGAGGACTATAAGGACCTGCGTTTCGGTGCAGAGAAATCCAGGCGAAACGAAAAGGTGGAGGATGTTCAAGGAGATGACAATCTGGCCAAGTTCGGGCCATATCTCTGCACTGGCTACGATGTTTACCTCCTCCAAGAGCCCTGTCTGATGTGCTCAATGGCTTTGGTTCACAGCAGAGCGAAAAGGGTCTTCTTCCTGCGGCCGTCCGACAACGGAGCTCTAGCCACCCGCTTCCAGCTGCACTCTGTAAAGGAGCTCAACCACCACTTCGAGGTGTTCCAGTTTACCACAAACGAGGACGACTTGACGTAACAGTTAACAAACCTTGATTTTAATGCACTCGTTTAGAATAAAGACGACTTATAAAATATTTTCTATTTTGGGCGAAGACCTGGCTGTTCCCTGCCGGGTGGGCGAAGAAATCAGGCCCAGAAGATGACAGTCTGCTTCCAGAATGGTTATGTCTTTAGAGGAGCCCAGGAACTTGGTTGACAGCTCCAGGTCCTTTACGCGCAACCGAACGCGGGCGCCTTTGACGTAGTCGCTGGAAGGGAAGGAGGATTATAAAAGTAAGAACAGAATGGGAATCTTATGAACCTTACCTGCCGTTCCTAGAGGGACGACTGCAGACACAGTGGAACTTCCAGCCAAAATCAATGTAAAGGTCATCCCCCACAACATGGAAGATCTTGCCACTCACTACCTTTCCTTCTGCGCTGCCCAGCTGAGATGGATTCCAGAAAGTTATTACATAAACAAAGTGAATACTTCAGCTTAACTTACATCCACAAACTTCGAATTGCGCAGGAGGGAGGCGAACGTCTGATTATCCTCCGGCGGTAGCTCCGGTGTGGCAGGAGCAGTGTACTTGTCAAAGGCACGAGCAAATCCTCCCTTGCTGCTCTCAGCCGGGTTTCCTACAGAAACTTCCTCCACCGGCGCGACAGTTTTTCCTTCCTCCCCACTTAGCAGCCGGATTGGCAACGGATTCCTTCGCCGGCTGGTGGCAGAAACCGCCTGTAGCGCTGTTCGGCTCAGTTTGTGCAGCATGGACATGGTTTTAATTTAAAAATCCTCACAATAACCGGAGCAAATGACCATTCAGGGGAAACAGTGTTCTAAAACACCAATAAAGAAGAAGAAAACATATGTTGGAAAATATCTTCAAAACAATTGTCTTTTAAAAAACAGTTATAAGATTTAATAAGAGTTATATTTATTTATGTTTTTAGTCAATTTATAACCTACATATTTTAATATTTATACGTTTATATTTTCATTTTAAAAAGATAAGCAGGAGACCCCCTTTAAAAGTGTTGAACAGCGTGTCGCGGAAATGTTGGAAAACCATATGAGGGTCTCCCGGCATTTATTTTGATATTACGAAATCGCGTGTTTTAGACAAATTTTCAATAATTTAGCAAAATGATCCAGCAGCAGCGCCAGCGCATCGAATCCGCAGTGACGGAGATGATTGACGACATGGACAAGACGCATCTCCGCAAAATGCAGGTAGGTTCCATTCACCATAAGAGAAATCCATCTACATCTTCCCAATTGCAGAATGAGATGCACTTGTGCGCGGCCAAGTGCTGCCAGGATGGAACCTCTAGCGTGGACAGCGTCCAGCGGTGTGTGGATCGCTGCTCCGCGCCCATGACACGGGCCCAAAACTACGTGCAGCACGAACTGGGCGAATTCCAAGGAAGACTGCAGCGTTGCGTCATGGTAAGTGCCCGTTTCATCAACACATTCATAGTTATCTTCCAGAAAAAGTACTAATTCAAGCAACGTAATTCCAGCAATGCAATGACGACGTTAAAGTGAAAATGCCGGCCAACCCCAACGAGGACCAAATAGCCAAATACACCGACCAGTTCGAACGTTGTGCCATCCAGTGTGTGGACAAGCACGTGGGCCTCATTCCCAGCATGATGAAGACGATGAAACAAGTGCTATCAAAGGGACCCGACGGCATCCCTCAAGTCTAAGCCAATGGAATTTACCAGCTTTTAATTGTTGATCCTATATTTAATTGTCGGGCAATATAGTGTTTACAATCTTCCGAATCATGTTACATTTTCCTATCACATTTAAGAATAACAAAAAATATACAAACATTGTACACCGAAAGCTGTCAAGGTGAAATCTTGGTTGTTTAGTTCGAAATTGTTAAATTTCTGTTATCGAAATGGTGGAACAACAGAAAAAACGCCTCGAGAATGCTATTAGCGACATGATCGAGGACATGTACCGCAGTCACTTGCGCCGAATGCAGGTAAGTGTAATGGTCATCAGCCTCCGGATTGGTTCTAATATGCGAGGTGATCCTAAAGTCAAGAATGCATGTTTGCGCCGCCCGCTGCTGCGACGACGAGCGAGGGACACTGGAGAGCGTTCAAAACTGCATCGAGAAGTGTGCTGCCCCATTGATGGATGCCCAGGACTATCTGCAGCACGAGCTGGGACAGTTTCAAAATCGTCTCCAGAACTGCGTCAGGGTAGGAGATCCTTTTTAAGAGTATTTTTAAATTAATTCTAAAGTTGTTATATATATTTTAGAAGTTTCAGGGCAAATTAAGCTTATCCTTTAGTGAAGAAACCCTTAAAACCAATTAATATATTAAGCTTACCTTAGTCTTAAAATAAAACACTTACCAAAATCTTAATTAATACCATATTTGCTCCACAGGATTGCAATTCCGACGCCAGGTCCAGCTTGCCCAATAATCCCAATGACCGAGACATGTCCCGGTCCCAGCACTTGTTTGAGAACTGCACGGGCAACTGCGTGGATAAGTACATCAATCTGATTCCCGGTTTGCTCAAGTCGATCAAGCAGACCTTGGATCGAGGTGCTCCCAGGCGATCTCGCAGCATGGGAATGGACGTGGAATCATAGCCGGTACTATTTGGAATCCTGAGAACAAACACTTCCCCACTTTCCCACACCCGGATGCAATGAATACGCCACTCGAGGAGTTGTCAATGATAAACTTATGTATTTAATATTTTTGGTACACAACTACAACTAAAGATACAGCAAAAGGAAGCTGGGACTGCTTATCGAAGGGGCTTATCAACGCAACCTTTAGTGGTTACGTGGCGCTCCTATCGATCGCCGTGTTCCGATTTTCCATCTCCCGGTACCGCTTAGGCCCTAGCACTTTAAATATCTAATAATAAAGATTCTTAGCAATATGCAACAATAATTGTATTTGGGGATCTGGCTTCTGGCTTCTGGCCAATGCGCTCTGGCTACTTCGAGGATCTACTGCTCGTCGAGCTTCGTCCTTACACCATACTTGCTCCAGAAGGTGACCTTGGCAGTGCTTTTCTTCAAGTTGTCCTGGAACACCGAGCAGGTGTCGAAGGGAGGACAGTAGAGGTGCAGGGAGACGGAGGTATCCGAGTGACTGGGGTTCTCCACGCGATGAAGGCCGAGGTTATCTGATGGAATAGTAAATGTTAGTGGTAAGCCCCCTTTGGTAATTTCTAATCTCCTCACCATTAATGTAAGCCACATCGTTGACGGCGATCGGGGTCTCACCGATCTCCACCAGTTCACGGCTATCAATTTCGCCATCGGGATGATGGGTACGAGCAGTGGTCCTGCCGGGTCTATTGGGGTACTCATAGCGCTTCTCGCGCAGATCTCCCTTCAGCATCTTCATGAAGCAATGGGAGTCGGCATGGTCGTGCACCGACGAGCCGTGACCTTCGCCCCAGCACAGGATCAAGAGGTTGAACTTTCCATTGCCAGCATCCACCAGGTTGCGGGTGTAGCTATAACGATCGAACTTGGCGTACTTGCGCCACTCCCGCTCGTTGGACTTGTAGGAGAGCATCAGGTGATTGACCATCTCAATATTCACGTAGTTGGACTCGAACTCGCGATGCAGGGCAGCAATCAGGTCCGGAAGGGTCTCCACCACTGGGCCGTACTTGAGGGGCTTCTCCAGCGCCTGGTAGTAGTTGGTGGCCTGACGCAGGTACTTCTCCTGGTCGACCTGCTCTATCTCCGAATCGATCTTGGACAGGGCCATTTTGGGCTTGCTCTGATTAACCTGGAAGTGGGAGGTGGTGCATCAGTCTAAGTGGAAAACTACCGCCTATAGAGATCATTTCTCAAATTGATTTAGATGAATTACGTTCTATGATCGATGCTAGCTGATTGTTGATAGCTGATGGCTGATATATTATATGTTTCCGATTGGATTCTGTATTAAAATGAATATTGAATTTGATTCTGGAAATCAGGCACACGCGCTCCACCACGGATCGAAAACTCAACTGAACTGACACCCCGGTTTCTGGAGATCTTGCTCCCCTGGTCCAGCTATATAATCTACACGGATCATACGTAAATCCATGGGACAAGTCAAAAACAATAACAAAAAAACACCAGAAGCCGACGCCAGTGATTATCGCTATCAATTCAAGTGGGAGATTTGCCCATTTAAACGCACATATATAAAATAAAGCTCGAATGTTGCCAGGAGGGGTTCAACAGATGCGCCTGAAATTCTGGTCCAGAGGTTAATGGCGTTCTAATGGGCTTCCATCGCGAATAAAAAACAAATTTTTGATTATCAGCCCGTGCCCAAATATTTTTTTGATAGGGGCTAGCTGGTTTGGTTTGCCTGGATCTAGCTGCTGACGCATTCCAAGATCTCAAAAACCCAAGATCTCAGAACGGTGGTTTTTTTCTTAAACAAAACATACGGGTCCTGTGGGGTTTTACCATCAAAATAGAAACACCATCTTATCATAATTTACCATGTTTTCCTTGGTTTGTAAACACATTCAAATTCTGCCATCAAAATGCAAACTTTCTCCCCCAACGAGGTCAAAGTTGGCTAAATTAGCGTTCAAAGCAGCAATTAAAGATTCAGATACTTTTGTTAAGAAGAAAAGTGAAAATTCATTGCCTACTTTCAGGTAAGAGATTCAGATTCTTTTTAATTTCTGAATATTTGTCATTTAACAAAAGCCCTTAAAGTGTCTGTCACTTCTTTGTGTTTCAGGAGATGCATTAATGACTAATTCAAATGACCTAACTTTCTCCTTTTACAAATTTTTATTAAAAACAAAGGATTAAGATTCTTTTGTTGGGGTTTCTGGCTTAAAATTCTTTCATTGTTGAGAAGCTGTCTTAAAAATGACATTTTCCAAAGCCTCTAAAAACTAGTTGCATAATTTAAAGTGGAAACTAACTTTGGTTAAACACTTTCCATGTCGACTGCAATTACAACAAGGCTATAACTTTTTTACTGGCCCTGCAATTAACCATTTTCACCCTGGCTGCCACATACCACATCTGAAAATTCATAGTTCGGCAATGGCCAAAAAGCATAAACTGAAACTGCCAGCTTGGCAGCAACTTTCGCAACAAGTTAAGGCCAATGGCAAAGTCAAAGCTAAAAAAATAAAACTCTGCGGATCACCCATTTGCGTCAATATGAAATAAGCAAACAGTTTGAAAAAGAAAATTGTCTGAAACTGACAGCCGAAGGCAATTTTCAAAGCCAGACGGAGGAGTTCGTTAAACTAGAGATTGGAATTTTCAAATTATGGAATCAGGAAAAGTGCACAGAAAGAAATATATTCCAGTCTCAAAAATAATTTTCAAATAAGATGATTTCTAAACATTTCAAGTTTCCAGACTTTTCTTAAAAAAAACATAAATAAAACTAGTCCCTACTTCTTCTTTTGAAGTCATAGCCCTTAAGGATTCAGGACTTACCATTTTTTTTTAAATATTTTATGCACACTATTTTATTAATAAGAACTGAATAATTTTGTTGGATTTAAAAAAAATTCACTTTTTAAAAATGACTTTCTGTTTCAGGACTTCAACTTGCACTTTTTAGAGACTTTGAACGAGGATAGCTGCCACTTGGATGCGCGCCACTTAGTTTGTGTGCTGGTTTGGATATCTTTCACCAATTTATGGAGATCTTGGCCAGCAAAGGCCCCTTTCGGCTCAAAACGCAATTCGAGTGACAAAAATCGACGCCGGCAGAGGCATCGCGGCTCGAATGGCATTTTGAGCGCTTTTCGTCGCAGCGAGACGAGATCCAAGCCGTTTCACTCGACCAGGTCGATTCCACTCGACGGTGTTTTTGTTTACCCAGTTGGCCAGAAATTTATGCTACTCCGATCCGATCCGATCCGAAAAGATCCGAGGTTGAGCGGCCAGATATTTCCCCCTCCCGACCCAACTATTAATTATGGAGTCGTGCCGTTTTTTGCTGGTCTTCTTTCTTATTTGCATTTTTTGGTATTGTCTTGGCCAAGAGAAATGGCCGAGAGCCTTTGTGGCGGCTCTGGACTGTGGCATTCTTGGCTCCAAATGTGCCCTGGGGTCATCTGATGAAATGCCTTTCGAAATGTTTGCTTCAATTGTATGTCAAGTGCCGCTTGCCAATATTTGTTTAACTCGAACTATTTGGCCCAGAGCTATTCAGAGGTAGATTTTAAGTAAATACAAGTGTTATATTGGGTTGAAAACATATAAGGATAATGGCTCCATTATATCACATATTCGTAGAAGTAACAGAAAGATCTGGTCTGCTGTTTTTTACCCCCATTTTTAGGCATTCCGATCAATAGATTAGCATACCCCATCAGCTCGTGGCTTTCTAGCCAAGTTTATTCACCTTTGAACTATTCTTTTGGCATAGCCACTATGTAAAAAATTTGCATATTCCGAAAGAAGCTCAACACCAGCAGATTCATCTTGATTTCTGCGTATTTGGTTGCCTTGAGAATGCAGCTAATAACAATTTCATTGACCGTTAAAAACTCAAACAAATATTTGTCAACCGCAAAAGCTGGGAATTCTCAGATCACAAATAATAGAATAATATTTTTGCGTTTCGATGATAGGTTCTTATCAGTAGGAAAGCGCGTTCTTATACTATATACAGTTCAAAGGCCAATAGGCTGCGACTTGTAAATTGACGGAAATATGTTTTTCAGCTTTTATTAATTGTTTCTATTTGAATCACCGAATAAATCTTTCGATTGAGAACTATTTTAGTAACACATAGTTGAAATATATTCAGAAAATGCTCACTTTTTACTTAACGACTAGAAAATTGCATTAAAATTCACACAAATTTTTGGTATAGGGCCTACATTAAAGGCAATAGACTCTAAATGCATATAAATTCCAGTTTAAAATTGCAATGTGGAATCACTAGACCTCCATAAGCTATTGTAAAATAAATGGAAATAGTGTTTATGGAGTTTCAATCCTCATCCTCCTCCGACATATCAAATTCATCATCATCAAAGTCAATTATCTGAAAAAAAGTATTTGAAATTGGTTATAAAATGATTTATAAAGTAGAAGTAATGCCCCACCTCGCTATTTAACCTTGTGAACTCTGAGATCCCGGTCAAATCCTCCAGATACTTGGCTGTTTCGAATGTTTTAAAGAGGAAGGAGTGCCCGTCACTTCTAAAGGCATCCAACACGGGCTGAAAATAAAAATTAATTAATAATACAATTAAGAAAGATGTTATAGCAGGTCCAACCTTAGAACAGGCTATGCACTGAGCAAACTTCTGGGTGGCCGGGAGAATGTTCTCATAGTTGCACAGCATTCCCCGGACGGAGTGAGGCAGAATACCCAACAGACCCTCCGGCACCTTGCCGTCCGCCTCCTCTGGTTTCCCACTCTGGGCGTAGTAGGCCGGTGCCTGGTCCCGGAGCGGATGCTGGAGCAGGGCCACCAGTAGCTCCACGGCGTAGCTAGCGGCGATGTTCGATACTCCGGGTCGTGTCACGGTGCATTGCTGGTCCAACGTGCGATCTTTGAGCGACTAAAAAGAGATAGAATATAGATGGTACGTAAGCTTGGGCTCCGGTGCAGTGGAAAGAGCAAAAGCTCCGGCTCGAAGCTTTCCCGTGTCAACAAACGAGGCAAACACAGATGACGTCTCCAGGCGAGAACAAAATAAACAGCGGAGCTAATACACCAAATACAAAGTTGAGTAATGTTCGCGGTTCTATCGGTTACTTGAGTTACTTGTGTTTTGCCGCCACCGCTCCCACCTCCACACGCTGATTAGATAAAGTTCCGGGGTGGAGTGGAGTACCGGAGAACCTCGGACTCTCCCGTGGGCCCTACTATAAATGATTTTCGGTCAGTGGGAAGCCGATAGTGTGATCGGTTGGAAGTGGTAACGTGAAAATCAAGGAAACATGCTAACGGAATACGCAGGCAATCTCTCCCATCCACTGGAGTTCGGACATGTACTGGAGATTGTGGCCAAGACGATCGACGGAGCAGCCAGGTAAGAAGTGTTCCTGATTCGGATTTGGATTCCTGTTCCATTTTCACACCTTTTATGTGACTAATTACTTGTCAGCCTGGATTTCTTATCGGGCCGTGACTAATGCTCTAATGCTCCTACAACTTTGTTTTCAAGGTTCCACATCAACCTGTGCTCGGCGAAGACCTCGGTGAATCCCGATGCAGACATCGGGCTCCGGTTCTCCTGTTACTTCCGCAACGATGTAATCGTTAGGAATGCGAAAGTGAACGGTTCCTGGGGTGAGGAGGAGACCCAGGTGATGGACAACATTACGCTGCCGAATCCCATCGTCAGTGGAGAATTCTTCATGGTGTACATCCTGGCCTGCGAGGACTGCTTCCACATCTCCATAAATAGCAGAGAATTCTGCAAGTTCAGGTACAGGATGCCATTGGGGGCCATCCGGGCATTGGAGATTCGCGACCAGATTCAGGTCATTAAGCAGGTGGATCATCGCACAGTGTTCCCGAATCCCTGGCCCGCCATCCACGCTTCTGATTACTTCAAAGCCTTCAGCAACGACGTCCCGATCCTGTTTAGTCCTGGCCATGTGCTCGTTATCACCGCCCGTTGTTTTGAAAACAAAAAGGGCCAGTTCATCATCAAGTTCATGGACTCGGACACCAAGCGCGAGGAGCTGCACTTCAGCGTGCGGTTCGACGAAAAGGTTGTGGTGAGGAACTCCATGGACAGGAACTTCCAGTAAGTAAGATTGAGAAATATCTGACGACTAGCCTAAATCACTTTTATCTTTCAAGGTTTGGCACTGAGGAGCGCCATGGGGGCTTTCCCTTCGTGTTCAACCAACAGTTCAAGCTGGCTCTGGCCTTCACGGAACGAGAAGTCCTTACCGCCGTGGACGGCTACAATTTCTTCAGCTTCGCCTGGCGTACGCCAAATGCCATGACCAACCTTGTGGGCTTCAAGGTGACTAGCATCAATGGCCTAGTGGTCCAGATAACCGGCGTGGATCATCTGCAAACGGGTGACCCCACCTGTTCCGCCTTTGAGAAGTATTCCCGCCATGACTACGAATGCGTCTAACAACAAGTGATCTTAACTAATAGTCTGAAAATCTTTGAATAAATGTGCTAATCCCTAACACTATGGCTAGTTGATCTTACGTTTCCGGGGGCCGTGACATCGTTGCAGAAGTAGCAGCCCAACTGACTGCCTCGAATGCACTTGAGTCCTTCAATCTCCTGTCCACCATCTCCTGAATCATCGCGGGTGCTTCCATGTCGCATGACCAGGTAGCTATCGAAGCCCAGGGCCGCATTAATCACCACCTGAAAGATATATATTAGTTCGTTTTCTATTTATAAACAAACCCACCTTTTTGAAAGCAGCTCCGAGTAGCGTGGGAAGCCAGCGACTCTCGCGCGAATCCGTAAGTAGAAACACGACGTCATGATCCCGCACTGCCTTTTCAATGAGATTCAAATGCTCCTCCGTTTGAGCACGCAACGAGTCTCCAATTGTGTGACCCGGCATGGGTATCTCCAGAACATGTCCCACAGTTTCAGCGCTTGGATTTATCTCCCGAAGCCTTTCTGCTGCAGTCGTGGCTTTCATCCTATTGCCAGCAACCGCATCAGCGTGGGTATACAGATTCTGTCGCACTGGATTCGAAAATCCTACCTTGCCATTGTCCATCAAAGTTATGTGCTTAAAGCCCCATGACTGAAATTTGAAAAGTGATTAGAATATGAATGGTTCGACGTTTTTAAGCTGACCAGAAGATTTCGCGCCACAGCACACCCCAAGGTACCAGCTCCAAAGAGCAGGCACTTAGTTTGCGAGATGATTTCCAGGTTGAGGTCAGGTACCAGACGCCACTTCATCAGCTTGAGGTTGAGGTTCACAGAGTTTTCAGCCAGTCTAGGGGAAAAAAAAAAATTCCCCATCAAACCACTAGATAAAAATATAAATATCAAACAATGCATCTACGTAACTGACGTAGGTCACCGATAATGGCTATCAATTAAGTAGCTTGAGCGAAGAGCTTACTTTGCCGGATCCATGCTGTCCCTCATGCAGACCATTCTGGGACCCATTTTTCCATTCTTATTTGCCTCCCAGCCCACGAACTTGAGCTCCATGGTGTCCGCCAGATCGCAGCCCTCTGTCTGGATCACCTCCCAGATGCGGCTGTCGTCCACTTGCATTTTCTGATTGAAACGCAGGCCCAGAAACCTAAGCTTCTTGCCGACAAAAGTGGGGCTACAAGAGAAATCGATTCAGTGGGTTGCGTTGCATTTGTTTGTTCCATTTACTAACCAATGATTGAGTAACCAAGCAGCATAATTCCTCATCAACCAGGCTGGATGGTCGTACTCGCTGGGATCAGCGAAGCCAAAGTAATAGTGCTCCACATCTTTTTCATCCAAACTATTTAATTGCCGGGCTTCACAAACATTTTCCTTCTCGTTCACATAGAGGATAAAGAAGGCTTGCGACTCAGCGGGCAGGGCCTTCAAAGCCTGTGTGTATTTTTGGCTGTTGGGGACATCCCGCAGCTTTTGGACCCCACCCTGGAGCTTCAAGGTGGGCGTGAGAGGGCAGGGAAAGGCAAACCAGTAGTAGTAGCTGTGGCACTTTAAATCAGCAAAGGAGAGAACAAAGAAGCGGGCCAGCAGACTCGGATCCCCCAGCACCCGGCCACTGCGCATATCAGCTACGAGTTCCTTGCCCTCATCCGCGAGCAGCGCCACCTTGTCCAGGGCCTTGAACTCTTCTATGGTGTTTTTATTGTAAATAGTTCCGACGGCTGCATGGCTGAATTTTGGTGGCTGTGCGGATCTGAAATGCGGGTAGATTATTGATTTCAAAAGGTGACAAATATTTGAAAGGAATAAACCTATTGTAGGCTGTGTAGTCCACCTCCAAGAGGCATCCAGAGGCGTTGCGATTCGTGTAGTGTCCACTGATGGAGCGCTTAGTATCCGACAGACGATCATGGTCGAGTTTCACTTCCGCCAGTTTGTGCCAGAATGTGGGTGACACGAAGGATTCCCATGGTGCAAACTGCAGAATAGTCTCCTCTTGCAGACTCATCTTTTGGGGCGTTGTTTACGTTTCGGAAGTTGGTCGGAAAATAAATAAACAAAGAATTCGATGGCGATAGGCAGGTGGAGAGCTTTTATCGACCCTACAGTTGAACTTTCCTATATAAGTAAACTTTCTTATACAATAAATTCTTAAATCATTTTAATTTTTAAAAAATAGATAGTCGTTAAAGAATATAAGACATTATTCACTTAAAAACATCTATATTTTATCCCCTTTTCATTATTTCGAAAGTTTACTGTACTTTCTTTGGTTAGGGATTTCCGCCATGGCGTGGAACGGTCTCACTGAAACGCCCTCTGCTGGCGAAGATTGAGTCAAAACATTGGAGGAAAAAAAACAGAATAGGACGTCATGGACCTGCAGCAGTTGGAGGAGGAGGCCCGCCAGGCGGCCTTAAAGGACATTCAGAACATGCTGCAGCGACCCGGGCAACTGGAGAAGGTGGAGCAGTACCGACACCGCATTGCCCGCAAGAAGGCCTCCGTAGAGGCGCTCCTCAAGACCGGGATGCAAAACCAACTGGATGGCGTAAGGGTGGGCCTTAAGCAACTGGAGACCTGTATGCAGGATGTCAAGGAGGTGCGAAAAAGGATGGGCGAGGTGGAACGCCTCCTCCAGGGGGTACCAGAAGTGTACGATGCCCTCGAGGTGGTGAGGGAGGAGAACACGAAGCACTCGCAGTACGCCACCGCTATGGAGAACCTGAAGCACATCTTCAACGTGGACGCGAGTGTGCAGAAGACGATGGCCCTGATCGAGGACGATAAGCTGCTCAACGCCCATCAGTGCCTCGCCGATCTGGAGAACTCACGGGATGATCTCCTATACGAGCTGCACAAGCAACCAAAGCAACACGCCTCCGACAAGATCACCCTGAAGCGTCACTTCGAAAAGGTTGACACCGTCTCCCAAGAGCTCGAGAAGAAGCTGCGCCTGATCATCAGTCGCACGCTGAACACCTTGCGCAAAAAGCCAACAATTATAGTCACTGCGTTGAGGATCATAGAGCGCGAGGAGAAGAATGACCAGTTCGCGCTGCAACAGCAAAAGGTCACAGGGTTTCTGCCACCTGGCAGGCCGAAAGCCTGGAGAAAAATGATAATGGGAGTGCTGCAACAGTCGGTGGTCACTAGGATCGAGGGCTCAAAGCTGGAGGAGCGAGCAGACAACAAGATGTGGCTGGTGCGAGACCTAGAGATCCTGCGCCAGATTATCCTAGAGGATCTTCGCGTGGTCAAGTCCCTCTGTGTTCCCTGCTTCCCGCCGCACTATGACATATTCGGAGAGTACGTCAAGTTCTATCATGAGGGTTTGTCCAGCTACGTGAGTATGATTCTCTGCTTGCGATTAGTCGATCTCCAACCCAACCTCTTCCTTTTAGCTGGACAACATTGTGCGATCTGGGCTGGAGGGCAATGAATACGTTTCTATGCTAGCCTGGGTTACGCACACATACCCGGGTGTGGAGCTGATGGCCCACCCCGATCTCAACGTGGATGTGCACAAGCTTATTGGGCCTCTGCTTCGACCGGAGCACCTGAAGGCACTGGAGGACGAATACCTGCAGAACATGCAGCGAAACTTCCAGGAATGGATGACCAAGGCCGCGGAGACGGAAAAGCAGGAATGGTTCTCTGAGATGGTACCGGATCAAGACGAACACTACTACCACACCTCGGCGCCGGTGATCATTTTCCAGATGATAGACCAGCACTTGCAGGTTACGAACACCATCCACCAAGAACTTACGTTCAAGGCGCTGGTGATGAGCATTCAACAGGTGGAAATCTTTGGCCAGACGTATCTGAAGAACGTCATTGAGCTGAAGGAGCACCACTTCCGTAACAGGGATCAGATAAAGTACTTCACGCACTACATCATCACCATCGTGAACAACAGCCAGCAAATGGTGGAACTGGCGCAGCAGATGAAGCAGCTCTACTGGCCCAAGTCGCGCACGGAGCACTATGAGGACTTTGAACGGCTCCTGGGTACGTTCCAAAGGATACGAGCACACGCCGCCAGCTATCTTCTGGAGGAGGCCTTCCTGGACATGGAGTGCCATTTCAACGACCTTTTCACAGCCAAGTGGTTGGCTAGCAACATCGCTGTGGATACCATCTGTGTGACTTTGGAGGACTACTTCCAGGACTACAATCACCTGCGGCCGAACAACTTTGAGATGGTGATCAACGAGGCACAGAAGCTGCTGGCCAAGCGCTACATCCGAGCACTGCTTTCTAAGCGGCTCTCAAAACCGCGCACCGAGATTGAGGCCATCACCCGGAAGATAAAGGCAGAGGCCAAGCGGTTCAAGCTCTTCTTCGAGAAAATAGCTCCTAAGATATCCCTCAGCGATTCTCCTCTTGACCTCATATCTACTCTCTCTGCTCTGCTCAGCTCAGACATTGAATTGTTGGTCCTGGACTTGCACACGTTGCTCGGCAGTTATCCTTCCCTCAACGAAGACCATCTGGTGCGACTGTTCTACGTCCGCAACGACGTAAAGGCGGCTGAGGTTCGGGAAAAGGTGCAGGATGCGATGAAGTCCAAGAAGGCCATGGTCAGCATTGCCAAGCAGGACTGTATCTTTAAAGAAATCGTATTCAACGACAAATTGTGGTAGACTGCCAACCCCTCCTGTGTAGTCCCCAATCCCTGTCGCCTTCCGGAGAACTCCCTTTGTTCAGTATCGTGCCTACTCTTAAGTTGGAATTGTAACATACATCAGATCAGATCAGAAAATAACTAATTATACATAACTATTATTATAAACGGAATAATCGATTATTAAAGTATCAAATTATATTAAAACTTAATCACACTTTGTATTTATTTGTGGCCAGTTTAAAAGTGGCGCCTTCGCTAGTTTTGAAAAATAGTGTATCTCATGGTAACACTGGAGAGAAACAGTGTGACCCCCTCCCAGCTGACTCTAACAGGTGACCGTTCCGGGATTCTGGGCGTATATATATTCTCAATCCATCCCTCCACGTGTCAGTTGCTTACCATCCGCGTCCCAAAATGAGCTTCAAACCCCAGCCCAGCGGCTTCGCCACCAAGTCTATTCACGCCGGCCAGAGCCCTGAGCAGTGGAAGAGTGCGTCGGTGATTCCACAGATTTCCCTCAGCACCACCTTCAAACAGGATGCGCCTGGAGAGCACAGGGGCTTCGAGTACTCCAGGAGTGGCAATCCCACAAGGAATGTGCTGGAAACTTGCTTCGCTGCCTTGGACAATGCCAAGTACGGACTCACCTTTTCGTCAGGATTGGGAGCGACCACCGCAGTGCTGACTATGTTGAGCAGCGGCGATCACATAATCGTCGGCGATGATGTCTACGGAGGCACCAACCGCTTGATCCGCCAGGTCGCTGGCCGCCTGGGAATCCAAGCCACCTTCGTGGATCCCACCAACTTGCAGCTCATCAAGGACTCCATCAAGCCCGAGACCAAGCTCGTGTGGGTGGAGTCCCCCACCAATCCTCTCATCAAGGTCGCCGACATCGAGGCGGTCGCGAAACTTGTTCATGGTGTCCGGAAAGACCTGATCCTGGCGGTGGACAATACCTTCCTGACCTCATACTTCCAGCGGCCCCTGGAGCTGGGAGCGGATTTAGTCTGCTACTCGATGACCAAGTACATGAACGGCCACACCGACGTGGTGATGGGTGGAATCACCATGAACTCCGAGGAGCTGTACAAGAGCCTTAAGTTCCTGCAGAACGCCGTCGGCATTGTGCCCTCTCCCTTTGATTGCTACCAGGTGAACAGAAGTCTGAAGACCCTGTCGCTGCGCATGGAGCAGCACCAGAAGAACGCTCTGAAGGTAGCCCAGTTTCTGGAGAAGCATCCGTTCGTGGAGAAGGTTCTCCACCCCGGCCTGCCATCCCACCCCCAGCACCAGATCGCCCTGAAGCAGACCTACGGCTACAGCGGCGTGTTCTCCTTCTACATCAAGGGTGAACTGAAGCACTCTACCGCGTTCCTGAAGGCTATTAAGGTGTTCACTCTGGCTGAGAGCTTGGGCGGATACGAGAGTCTTGCTGAGCTTCCTTCTGTCATGACTCACGCCTCTGTTCCGGCTGAAGACAGGAAGACCTTGGGCATCACCGATGGCTTGATCCGTCTCTCAGTCGGTCTCGAGGACGCCGATGATCTAATCAAGGATCTAGAGCAGGCCCTCGCAGTCGCCGCAAAGGCCTAATCACCTCAGTTTATATGTTATCTTACATGATGAGATTTTTTAGATCGGTTATCATGATTTTGTATATTAACCCACCCAATAAAAGTGTATTTTGTCTCAAATATTGAAAAACAGGTCGTACAAAGTGTTTTCTGTTAAGGTTATTTATTTCCTTTTCGAATCAGTGTTCCCCACTTTGTTATCTTTAAGAAAAACTACAAAACAATAGGATTATCAAGAAGTCCATGGCAGATATCAAGTAAAGGGTGTACTACTTCCAGAAAACTTAGTATTATCAAGAACTCTAAAGCAGATATCAAATTATGGGTGTAGTTCCAGAAATCTGTTGCAGTAAAGTCTTATTTATAAACATTGATAAGTTGTATTGGTGGAAGGTATCAAGAGCTGTAGAAGATCTCATTTAAAAGCGTGTTCCGAACAAGAGGCTACACTGATATTCATAACACCTCCTTGACCCCCCATGGCTATAATCTTTAAATTAGAAAAATAATGTTTTCAGGTCAGCCAAAAACAATGAATCAGCGCTTTTGGGTTTTGGCTTCATCTCTCCTAATAAATCGGATGATTTGAGCTTTTCGTTAGCCATTTCAGATTCTTCTAAACGAATAATTGTATTAACAGAACCTTATCAGAAAGTATTGATCTTATCTAATCAGTATAAGGCCTATAACTTTGCTAACTCATTGCTTCCATATGGTGCTCTAGTCGCAGGTTCTCATGAAAGAAAGTCTTCTAAAAAGAAAATGCCAATGAAAGTAAATGAAAATTGTGTTTTATTTAACAATTCCCGTTACTTTTCCGAAAGAATGTAATTGAGTAAAATTAAGCTTTAACATTACACGTACGCTATCCAAAACCATACCATTTGACAGATATACATACTATTGTGAAGTGCATACATAGTATTTGATGTACAACAAGATGTAATAAGCAACTGCGCTATCCAACATTCATAATTTTGCCTTTTATGCATGTATCCTTAAAAAATGCTCTCAATTGCTTAAAGTAAACAGTAGTTCGTGTGCAATGCTCGTCCTTAGTACTTGTAACGATAAATAGCAACCCCGGCCACACCAATTAGAATCGAGCCCATCAGATAACCTAGCAGCTTCAGCTTTGAATTGTCCACGAGAGGCTGTTTTTGTCTGGTGGCAGTCTTTTGCTCCATTTTCTTGGCCTGGCCCAGCATCTTCTGGTACATCTCCTTTTCGTTGTGTTCCTCGCGGCGAGCCTTAATAAAGAGTCTGGCCAAGTCCGACTGGACAGACCGATTGTCGGGTTCCAGAGTGGCCACTTTCTGCAACAGCTTAATGGCACCCTGGGTGTCAGCCTTGCCTTCTAATATCTGAAATGGACATTTGATAAGCTATCTTATTCATTTGAAAGGATAACTCTTAACACGTACCCTCCCCTTACGATACAAGGCCTTTGAATTGTTCGGCTGGCATCGCAGGACGTGCTCAACGGACTCCAGGGCGGCATCGTAGGCGGCAATTTTGATTTGGGTCATGGCCAAGTTGTTGTAGACAATCAATCGATCCTCCAGCAAAATCTGGGTATCGCTGTTCGATAGCTATTCAGAAAAATTATCAGTTTGTTTGCAAAACATGTGCAGATGTGTATAAGGACCCACCTCGAGATCTTCATGGTCAAAGTCAGCATCCGGATCGCCGTCCCGCGTGTCCAAATAGTCCAAAGCACGTTTGTAGAGGTAAATGGCGGTGTTGTACTGCAAGCGCTTATAGTAGAAGTTGGCGCGTTCTTTCTTTCGTGTCCTGAAAAATAAATTCCTTAGTAGTTTCGCATATTAAAGAAAACTCCTCAAAAAGTACCCGTAGTTACGGCGAATTTCAAACGCTTTGAGGTCTGCAAAGTCTTCGGTTTTGGTATCCACGAGTTCTACTTCGTAGGTAAGCTGCAAACCAGAGTAAATTAGAAACGAATTCCATAATATGAATAGCATTTACATACCTTTGCATCTTGGGGAATGGTATATTCAGATTCGTTATCTTTTTTCAGACCAAGGTTGCCGTAACCGAACCGGGGATCCACGATGATCTGAGCCACCTCGCCGACCTGCAGCATGGGAAGCACCATGTCCACTCCCTGGGCAACTTCATAGTCCCCTACGTGACACTGGAAGCCCAATCCTTCATCCACAACCTTGCCGTTGTTCAACTTGCCGGTGAAATTGATGGTGACCAGATCTCCGCGGAGAGCGGTAGGTGCATCCTTGGGCGCCTTTTTGAGGGTACGTTTTATCAGCTGCTTGTTGCCTAGAATGTCCGAGTCGCTTTCAGATTCCTCCTCCTCCTTCGCAGGGTCCTTATCAGCCGCTATCTCTGAAGGTGTCACCCCATCTCCGGCAGCAGCTTCTGCAGCCACCTTACGTATGTCCTTCGTGTCTTCGGCGTTGGTCAGGTCCTCAAACGAGCTGCTGCTAGACTTCTCCGTATCCATATTAACCTGCGGGTGGGCGAAATTACGATTTACATTGAAACTCGAACTCGGAACAAAGGGCATGTGCAAATAGAGGCTAGGATGCCCAGTTACCGGGTGAAAATGCAGATGCACGATAGACTTACGGCAGTATCCTAATGTGTTCGCGGCTTTTAGCAACAAAAAAGGCGAGATTTCCAAAGTAAAATACGATAAAAGTTACAGGAAAATGAAAAGATATTGTACGATTGCTTTTGGCATTTCACCTAGAGATGTGCAACTTGGCCCGATCAGATGGTCGCTGTGACTGGCAACTATTGTTTGAAACCCAACTGCTGATGATAAGACGGAAGTAAAAATTTATAAAAATAGTAATTTCGCATAAAATAGTTATAAATTTTTACATTCCTAACTATAAATTAAATTTTAGAAATGTGAAAATGAAATTACCGATAAACAATTGAACGCTAACGGCCTACTAGAAATGTGACCGTTATAGTGTGCTAGTGTGACCATCTGCTTGGAGAAAACGAAATTGAAATTGAATTCAAATTGTGGTTCATTTTTGATTCAACGAATGCCTCGAGCGGTTGTGGTTTAATGGTCGGGTCGGGCGCGATTCGAGATTCGAGTTTCCGAGATAAGCCGCTAACGAAAAGAACTCCACCGCATACAACGATGTAAACAAAGAGATTGGCTATTAAAATAGCTGCACAGCGAGTGCACTTTACACATATTACAAATTATATATAAAAAACCTGATTGTATGTGCACAAAGTGAAATCAGCTGGACAACAAGAGTATTTTGCAATTATCTTGGCTTATTTTATGCCCATTTTTGTTGTTTTCTGTGAAATTAACACTATTTTTATTGGCAGTGATTGGTGCTACCAAAAGTGTTACCTGGAAGCATATCTGCAGGCTTTACTAATTTGTATTCTGTTTTTCACTAAAAATAATGAAAGAAATCTGCTGGAGAACATTTATTTTATTCATTAAAAGTGTTAAAAATTAGAATATACAAAAATAAACTATAAAATATAAACCATAAATGCAAATAAACTCTTTTTCTGATAGTCCTAGTTTTTTTAAATTCAAATACCGCCAAACTAGAACTTTTAGTATTATTTTTGACTTTCAAGTTTAAAAAACATTCAAGTCCAGTTTCAAATCAAAACATTAACTTTCCCCTTGGGTTTAACTATTAATATTCATAAGTTTTTCGTGCTGTTTAAACATAAATGGAAAAACAACTTCCTACTTGTCTTGAACTTGATACGCTCGAGCAAACATAACTACTATTGTAACTACTATTTTCGAACATAAATAGAGTAATGCACCCGCACCCGCTAACTCCATGACACAATTGATGCATTTAAGCCAGAGTTTCCTCGATTTTCGCTTTTACTCTCTGTATTTAATATTTTTTTGCAATTCGCAATCATTTTTGTGTGTGCGGTTCGTGCGGAGCAACCTGTTCGAAACTGCAGTTTGGTGTTGGCTTTTCTTTTACGTAACCTGGTGGCCGGGCCGAGCCGGGCCGGGCACGAGCCAAATCCAAAAATAAATAACCAACGCCAACAACCCAGTTTGTGGTTTTCACTTCTTGGCCAGTCATTACGTCCAGGTCCCATTCCATCGATCCGATCCGCAAGCCGGTCGGTCGGTAGGCAGCACGATTTCATTATCGCACACTTCCCATTCGGAATACCAATAGCCGCCGCCGATTACTTTGAGGAAATTTGAATTTGAAGCCACAGTTCGTTGGCCAAGTGAACCCAGAAGTCGCTCTGTGCATTTACAAAGTAGTGGTTTAAGTTCAATGAAATAATTCTGATTACTAATTCTGACCAGTGAGTGATATAATCGCGGGACTGTGCTAATTCTGCCACCCAGAAGCCCAGAGCTTTATAATATTCCGAATTGGGAGTGAATTGGAAGACAAACAATTATGTGCAAACAAAAGTCGATCGCTTCAACTGTTTGGCTAGTGTCCGGAGCTCTATGGCTGACACTGGCCGTGGAGACGAATGCCTACGGATTTGGACGTTGCCCGAATTATCCGTCGATGCCAAAGTTCAATATGAGTCGGGTAAGGAAGTGGTCTGACCTTTGAGAACTTAAATAATTAAAATGAGAGTGTTGTGAGTACATCCGAATGTTAGTTAGGTATTTGGTGAAACCCAAAATCCGCACATATTCGCCATCATCCTAAACGTGTCACCTTTCCGATTAATTAGCACAAGGTGGCGGCCGAAGACGAAGATTGTGCATGAGATGAACTTGAACCAATTTAAGGCCACCGATTCCGATCCGTCGTGTAAAGTGCAAACCAGTTTTACAGAAGGAGACGAGAGCCACAATGGGTTTTATGGCCTGTCCGATGGTAAACAAGCCACTTAATTCAAAAAGAAGTAAATCAACCAGTACCGAGGCTTAGACGCAGAGGTATTCCAAGGACAATAGAGCTAACAACAGTCAGGCATTCCTTAATTAGAAGTCAGAAAGGAAGGAAGAATTAGTCATCCCCTCTAGAATCTATCACTACTATTCCATAGAGCTTTTCGAACTTACCGAAGTCACACTGTAATTTACACGCTGACTAATGGCCATAGACCAGAAAATTGGCTCAATCACTTTAGCTTGAATTAAATTGATTGAACCTTGTTTTGCATAAATGATAATGCACCATAATTGCCCCAAATAGAGGCAGGCGGAGATCGGTGGCTCCAGCTACATATGCCTGCCCTCCACTCACTCAGCCGCATATCTCATCCAATTGAGTTGTTGACAGGCGTGAATTAATCTATGTGACATCGTCCCCGCCCCCCATCCGACCAGTAGTGACCCGGGGCAAAGACCTCGGCTCTCGAATCTCGACTCTCTGGTCGGTAGCACTCCCAGACAGGTAATTAAATCCGCTGCTGCGGCGCCCTGCGACTTTGAACTGCACGACGAAGATGAAGAGCTGCCAAAAAGGTGCCACTTTTCTTAATGGCCATAAGAAACCAGTTTCGAAAAAATGTTTATGTTTTACGCATTGTTAACAGACAGGGAGAGTATGGCATTAGTAACCCACATAGCTATTTCTTTGGCAATAAAATCGGGGACTACATAGTCCGACTGGACTTGTCCCATTGCCAGATGGTTCTAGTTCCCTCTCATGCACCGGATGTTCGATAAAAAATAGTTATAACTAAGTTTTGAACAAACATTTGGCCATTAACTATTAACATTTTATTGTGTTTTCAAGAGACTAAATTAGTGATTCACGATCTTGTTCACTTTCACCTGTATTTGCTTGAATCCAGTTGCAAAAATATCAATATTTGCTAGACTTGTTATTTGTTCAATTTCTTCGTACAATTTCACAAAGAAATAAAGTTTCCTAAAAGTAAAAATATTAGAGTATCAGTTAATAACTTTACCCCATTATCTTTAAGGTTCTTGGCCACTGGTACGAGGTGGAGCGTTCTTTCTACCTGCCGGAGATCGCCTCCGGATGCACCACTTTCCAGTTCGAGCCATACAACAAGGCGGAACAGTCCAAGTTTGCGAATTTTAAGCTGGCCGTGGCCATCAAGAACATTAATCGTATGTGAGTAGCACATAACTAAGGAGATCTAAGGATATATCACTAATTTGAAATACATTTTAGAACTGGTAATCCCAATGTGAACATAGGCTATGCCACTCCCGAAAATAGTCGGTCCTCCATCATGGATTTCAAGGTATATAAGAACACCATTCTATTTCATATATATTTTATTAAATATTTTATATTCCTAGTTCACCACCCGTTTTCCGGATGTTATTGCCCGTTTGCTGCCAGGATCTGGAAAGTACCAGGTACTCTACACGGACTATGACAACTTTGCCATTCTGTGGTCCTGCGGCAGTATCGGATCACTGGGCCACTCCGATCAGATCTGGATCCTGGGACGTGATCGGGACTTTGAGGTGGACATCCGTTCGAAGGTCTACGATGTCCTGAAGCGACTGTCCTTAGATCCGGACAGGCTAATTATAAGCAAAAACAAAAACTGCCCGGAGGCACTATGAAAGAGAGTGTCCAGCTCATCCACCATCTAATTATTATAGTATATTTAAGTTCATTCGGTTAAGGAACAAATTCCATTGGATGCCTAATCATGTAGGCTGCTGTGATATCGAGGAGTGTGAATCGGCGGAGAGAAGAGAAAAATACAAATAAAATAACGCAAATATAGAACCAAATGGGAATAACTCGATCGCGGAATCATCCGAACGGTAGAGATCAATTAACGTAAGAGTCCTAATTGGGTTGCCAGAACTACGAGCCAGTCATCCCGAGTCAGTCGTTATTGGAGAACGCAGGAACAAGGTTCTGACTGGAAATGTCCCGAATTTGGATTGTACTCTTCCTTGGAGTGGTCTTGGCCCTTTGGCAAGAGACAGAGGCGAGAGGAGGTGGCGGTGGAGGAGGAGGACACGGTGGTGGCGGCCATGCTGGAGGTTTTGGCGGCGGAGGTCGCGGAGGAGGATTTGGCGGCAGAGGAGGTGGCTTTGGCGGCAGAGGAGGTGGCTTTGGCGGCAGAGGAGGAGGTTTTGGCAGAGGTCCTGGCTTTGGAGGCGGTCCCCGAGGAGGAGGTTTCCGAGGAGGACCACCACCCGGTGGCTTCAGAGGTCCACGTCCTTACGGGGGATATCGCTACGGTGGATACGGTGGAGGATTCGTTGGAGGCTATGCCGGCTACGCTGGAGTGTATCCTGTGCCAGTGCCCTATCCCTACCCGGCGGGCTACAACCGCTGCTATAGCTACTACTACAGTGCATACTACCCCTGCTGATGTTGTACGATTATGGATGGTTTATTATACAAATTACATTCAACACTTTTTAGTTACAAAGATTATGTAAAGTTACCCAGAAATTCGGGCGGTAGACAGTTCTCTAAATATTCGATATTTCATATTCCTTATTGTTTTGATGGTCTCCGGTATCTGTGAGAGTGTGGTTCCTGTGTCGAAGTCCCACCCAGCACCAGCGATCTGCGGAGTGCTTCGATGGCAGTGCTTAAGTCTAATCGAGAATAGAACCCATTAAAATGCAATCTACACATGCGTATGTATATGGATAATGGATAAACTTAAACTACGGACTAGATATGAGTACGGAACGTGAGCTGGATGCGTTCGTTGTGGCAGACTAATCAACTGGTGGCTAGTGACCGAGTGGTGGCCGAGATCGGAGGGCATCGAGTATACCAAAGTAGGAAATAAAATATTGCTTGGAAGCAGCCAATCGAAGACTTAGTTAAAGATATGGAGCGTCGGTCTAATCTTAATCACAATCCGTTCCGCCCTCCGATCTCGTCGAGTGCAAGTAATTCAAATCAATTGCATTGGTTAGTTTTAAAAAAAGAGTGACTCGGATTACAATCCATGGTCAGCTCCAAGCAGCAGGGAGATCCTTTCCCTTTACATTTCAGAAAAAAATAAATAAATCAGTATACCCCTTAGAATAAAAAAGTTTAAAATCATAATCTCCGTTGCTTAGAGCCCCCCATGGATCACATCCTCTCTAGCTTGATTCCACGGAAGACGTCGGTCACTCATTCCGTTTCTATCAGCATCGGTTCAATGTCCCCGGCAATCTCCTACAGCATCGCCTTGCACTCACTCTCGGCAATGCTGTGCTGGATGCAGTGATTAATTTCTGCAAAGCCGGGCCGTTCGCTGGGCTTCCGGTTCCAGCAGCGGCGCATCAGGGCATAGACTGAGAGCGGCGTGTTGTCCGGACAACCGAGTACGTTGCCCTCCTTGATGTATTTGATGACCTCCTCGTGGGTCAGCCCAAAGTACGGCTGCAGGGCAAAGGAGAATATCTCCCAAAGGCAAATGCCATAGGCCCACACATCCGATTCCAGGGAGAACTTGTTGTACAGGATGCTCTCCAGGGGCATCCAACGGATCGGGATGAAGTCGTTCTCGTCGCCTTTGTAGTAGTCCTGCAGATAGATCTTGTGCGACAGCCCAAAGTCAGCTATCTTCACGGTCATAAGCTCGTTGATTAGACAATTCCTGGTGGCCAAATCCCGGTGGACGAATTTGCGCTCCGAAAGGTAGAGCATTCCGGCGGCAATATTGGCGGACATCTGGAGAAGATGCAGCTCGTTCAGCTGCAGGCGATCGCGTACCGGAGCCTGGTGAGTATTAAAGGGAGAGCAGGCACGCAGGAACTCACTGAGATCGCCGGGAGCCATGTATTCAAACAGGAGGCACATAGGCCTGCCCAGAGCACAGACTCCCAGTAGCTTTACGATGTTGGGGTGATCGAACTCGGCCAGCAGACAGGCCTCCCGCTCAAAGTCCATCTGCATCTGGTCGCTGGCATCATCCTTAAGCATTTTCACGGCCACCAGGAGCTCTTCCTGGCCGGGCACTAGCCCAGGAGCTCTTGCCTGGAACACGCGACCAAATGCACCTTGTCCTAGGGATCTTACGTACACGATATCCCCTCTTGGGTATTCCAGCTTCTCCAGACGGGCATTTGGCTTGCTTCCCTTGGTATCCACACTGGCAGTGGTCACTGTTGTGAGGGCCACACAATTGCTGTGCACCGTGGCCGTGCTGCGAATGGTGCCCCACTTTCCCAAGGTGTTCGTGTTGACGTTGCCTCCCAAAGTTTCGCGACTGGTATTTAGATTTCCGCCACACTCGCCTCCGCCCCGCATGGAGACATTGCAGTCTGCCGGTGTGGCTCCAGGTGGCTGGGAGTAGTCCTTGTGTTTAGACAGCTTGTAGACCAGAAGAATCATCAGATGTAGAGCCACAATGGCCACAAAGCCAATGCCCGCCAGCAAGAAAATCATCGATGGCGTGAAGAACTTTTCCATTTTGATTGGTGTGCTCACATCCCCGGCATTAGGATCCACATAGTCGGCTGGAAGATAGAAACTGGACAATAAAATCATGGTTTAAAGAGTCATCAGAGTTTACTCACGGCACATGGGTATGTCGCAGTGTTGCCAGCGTACGGATTCATCCACGGTGTAGCACCAAGGCTGTGGTTCCTCACCGCCTGCGTTGCGGCAATAGTTTTCGCCCTCCAGGAGCTGATGGAAGACCAAAGGTGGCTGGATGTGCTTGTGCGGATTCTGGGTGTCCCAGCGCTGACAGGGTATACCAGATTTGGTCACGTTGGCAGTACCCATATAGAAACGTCCATTGCCATTGCGGCAGTCATCTAAACATAATGAGATTGAATTAGAAAGTGGAGAAGACTTCGAAGATATTGGACATACAACTAATTTCCGACTGCTTGAGCTCGGTGAGGCCGATGTAGGAGCAGTTGGGTCTTCGCATGGAGGCATTGTAGTGCGGAAGGGACGAGCAGTTCGGCAGCCGGAAATGGCCACGACTCTTGATGAACATATTCCGCTCCTTCTTCTCCTCGATGAGCACCCAATCGTTGTAGCAGAACTGCAGATGAGTGGCCTGGCAGTCCTCGAAGCAGAGTGGCGCCTTCACGGCCCTGCCTGCTTCCAGGTGGCAGTTGGGAAACGCATAGGCGCACAGCATTTTCTGAGAGAGATTAGGAAAGTTAATTAAAGAATCCGCTTAATGTATGCTTCAATGTTGTTAACCCACCTCGGCAGCTTCCCGGCATAAGCCCGAAAGATCAGAAATCAGTTCATCCCAGAGAGCGGTGGTCACTTGCTCATTTTTCCAGCCGCCCGTAGGATCGTCCAAGCTATACCACACCTGTCCAGTTATGTACTGCTTGCACACCTTGCCGTTGTAGGGGGCACAGTAGCCGTTCTCCTCGCGCGGCTCCCGCTCCTTTTCCCGGTCGTGGTGTCGCTGGTGGTGGCGCCGGGTCACAGGCTCCTCGATGGCGTTCATGGAGCTTGCGTGCGTGGCACTGGTAAACAGAAGCACGCACATCCCCAGGGCAGCAAAATTCTGCCATCTCCTTTCCCCAGAAGCCTGAAACACCCGCCCCACCCACTGCCCGGCCGCCATGGCTGTGTTTTCTGTATATACTCTTGTTTTTCCCCCCATTGGCAGTGATTCTAAACGAAATCTTCACAGGTATCCACAAATACTTTCATTTCACGGATGTTAATTGTGATTTCTTAACTTAAACTGTAATTTAAGGCTCAAAAAGTGTCCTAAATATGTCGGCAGATTTTGTTTATTTTCGCGCTCGCTACCCGACGACGCCTTTTCACCGAATACCTCATAAAAGCTGATACAATGGGAGATGGCAGTTCGCCTCCCGTATGTCTCCCTTAGGGGTGGTTTTGGTTTCCTGTCCGGTAGCAAGGACAGGGTTGTTTAGTGCGCGGCAAACTCTGAGAGTCGTTTATTATGATTGCAACTACATGGCCAAAATAATGTTAGTTTCACTCGCCAGCCGCCTTCTTGCGCTTGGCCTCCTCCTTCTTGCGCTGCTTCTCCTCTGCCTTCCTTTTCTTTAGGAGCTCCGGGTCATCTCCGACATCAAAGTCCTGCTGTTCCTCTTCTTTCTTTTCCTCCTCCTCGGGAATTTCTTCAAGACCCTGGAATTAAATAGCTATACACCCAAGGACCAAATCGGAAGAGGACTACAGGAAAAATCTAAAACCACTCGAGAGACTTTCACTTCCGCACTATACGTTTCATTTATTCACTTTTGCACTTAAGCTTAATCGAAAAATGTACTTAATTCAACCTATTTCTTCTCATCCGGTATGGCATCCAGACCCTGCAATTAAATTTTCGAAATTCGAAATAAGGATCGGTCCTTAAGGCTTTAAAGATGGACATGCAAGGATTGGATGTTGAAATGAGAAAGCCATTGAACATGCAAAGCAAGGATTGGATGAAGGATTGAAGGAACACACAATGAAGTACTCAACATATTAAAAAATAGTTTAAAATTATTAGTCACAAAACATGTAATAATTAGAATGATTCTGATTTGGAAAATATAAAGATTAGTTTTCAAAACTTAGATAATCTTTTTGAAAATAACAAAATGCCTTTGAAAAATTATGACAAATGATCGAACACAGTACGATACAATATTCAAACCAAATCCCTCCAAAATGATATAGTCAATAAACCAAATTAAAAAACAATATTTCCGGACATGCAATCGAAATGGAAATAACGTGAAGAATTTGGTATAACACCCGGCACCATCAAAAACACCACAAAACGATCAAATGAGGGGAAAATGCAGAGAACCAGGTCGAACTAAACCACTTACGTTCATCTGATAGGGATTGTTGGTCAATCGGAAATCGCGCTGGTACATCACACGGGAGAAGCGCTCGTCCATGTTGCGACGGAAGGCCTGCGGAGCAAAAAGAATATATCAGAAGACGTGTAAAGTGTTGGGGAGTTCGAGGAACTCCATTCTATTGGTGTTTAAATAAATAATGCTTAGTCAAATCCGAAATGTCCACAAGCATCTGTGGTTATATAAGAATTCGGAGCTGCTCCGATGGAAGGCGACGACGAGACTCACATTGCCGATAGCGAGCTTATCCAGGCCGTACATGGCGTATATGGGCACCGAGAGGAGCGTGGTGATGATCACGGCACCAGGTAGGATTTCGAACCACATCTTGTCCGGGAAAATAAGTGTCTTGTTGTTTTTTCGACAAGTGACAAACGGATAACGAAAAAATCAGCTGTTCGCCGTTGACAGTCACCTCGAATCGTAGCTGTTGCCGATAGTTCGTCCGTGCCTAGAGATGTGCATGTCACGTCACATTTATTATACTTCTAAACTAAATTTGGAATATTTCTATATGTTTTCTATAATATATTTAGTTACTCCGTAAATTATTCTTAGTTAGCATTTAGGAAAGAAATGGTAAAAGGTCATTGCGGCCTCCCTAAGATTATCCAGATTTAGGAGACTTTTATGCGATATTTATCCGGTATTTTCACCTGAATTCATCAGTCAGGTCTCGGTCCCACTGGTTCCTCAATCGAACGGCAACCGAAGAAAGTTCTGAGTGCAACAACAAGAAAACAGCGGAGAGCAGGAGTAGAATGGCCACTAGCGGTATTGTCGAGTCATTTCCCACGGGTGCATTGGTCCCAAAAGCGGAGACCCGTGTCCTGAACTTCCTGCAAAAGTACCCAGAGTACGATGGCCGCGACGTCACAATTGCCATTTTTGATTCCGGTGTGGATCCTCGAGCTACCGGATTGGAGGTGAGTTGGCAGTTTTTGCTTTTCGGCAAAGTGTTAACTGCACATTGGCTAACTGCACTTGTGTGTGCCCGCAGACGCTATGTGACGGGAAGACCGTAAAGGTGATCGAGCGCTACGACTGCTCCGGATGCGGAGATGTGGACATGAAGAAGAAGGTGACGCCGGATGAGAAGGGCTGCCTGAAGGGCCTGTCTGGCAACACGCTCAAATTAAGCCCGGAGCTCCTGGCACTGAACACCGATCCTGATAAATCGGTACGGGTGGGCCTGAAAAGCTTCAGTGATCTGGTCCCTTCCAAGGTCCGGAGCAATATCTTAGCTCAGGCCAAGCTAAAACACTGGGATAAGCCGCATAAGACGGCCACGGCGAATGTGAGCCGTAAGATAGTCGAATTTGAGTCACAAAACCCAGGTGAGTCCTAAAGATCCTTCTAAACACACGTAATCTCATGCCTCCGGCCTTCAGGTGAAGCCTCCAAACTTCCCTGGGACAAGAAAATAGTTAAGGATAACTTGGACTTTGAGCTGGAGATGCTCAACGGCTACGAGAAGATGTACAACGAAATCAAGACATCCTACGACTGCGTGCTCTTCCCCACGACCGAGGGCTGGCTGGCCATCATCGACACCACGGAGCAGGGTAACCTGGAGCAGGCTCTCCGCATCGGCGAGTACAGTGTGACACACGAAACCCGCAACGTGGATGACTTCCTGTCGATTTCGGTCAATGTGCACGATGAGGGGAACGTCTTGGAAATTGTTGGCATGTGTTCTCCCCACGGCACCCACGTCTCCTCCATAGCCAGCGGTAACCATAGCTCCAGAGATGTGGACGGGGTGGCACCCAACGCCAAGATCGTGTCAATGACCATTGGCGACGGTCGGCTGGGATCGATGGAAACTGGAACCGCCTTGGTCCGGGCCATGACCAAGGTAATGGAGCTGTGCCGCGAGGGACGCCGCATCGATGTGATTAACATGAGCTATGGCGAGCACGCCAACTGGTCGAATTCCGGGTAAGTTGGTTTCAAATTGCCAAGATGTATGGTAAACAAAGCTAATCCCCAAGCTACATTCTAGTGTATCGGATGAAACGCGTCGCAGAAAAAAGAAGATGAGTGCGTCGAGGTAATGGCGTATCCACAAATATCCACCAACTCACACACTCTAATTCTCTTGTCTCTGACCGACACGTTCCATTGCGCCTTACACGATCTCCACACTTGTCCTGATAACAGATCATAACATCATATACCTAATCTTATAATTGTTTGGTTTGCAGCCGCATCGGAGAGCTGATGAACGAGGTGGTGAACAAGTACGGCGTGGTGTGGGTGGCCTCCGCCGGCAACCATGGACCGGCTCTCAGCACTGTGGGAACACCGCCGGACATCAGCCAACCCAGTCTGATTGGAGTGGGTGCCTATGTGTCGCCCCAAATGATGGTGGCAGAGTATGCGATGCGTGAGAAGCTGCCCGGCAACGTGTACACCTGGACGTCTCGCGATCCCTGCATCGATGGCGGTCAAGGTGTGACAGTATGCGCTCCGGGCGGAGCCATCGCCTCCGTGCCACAGTTCACCATGAGCAAGTCGCAGCTGATGAACGGCACTAGCATGGCCGCACCTCATGTAGCCGGTGCTGTGGCACTGCTGATCTCGGGACTGAAGCAGCAGAACATTCAGTATTCGCCGTATAGTATTAAGCGTGCGATCAGCGTCACTGCCATGAAAATGGGCGATGTGGATCCCTTCGCTCAAGGGCACGGACTTCTCAATGTGGAAAAGGCCTTTGAACACTTAATGGAGCACAAGGAGTCCAGTGACAACATGCTAAGGTGTGTAATCCGAAATTCTATTCACAAAACATAATCATAAATGGGATACTTTCCCCATCAGATTCTCAGTTCGCGTTGGCAACAACGCAGCCAAGGGTATCCATTTGCGTTCGGGTGTCCAGAAGAACTTCATCGACTACAATGTAAACATCGAGCCAGTCTTCTTCAACGACAAAGAGACGGGTAAGGTGCCTCTCGTTTTACGTTATAGGTCATCCAAATCATTTCTCGCCTACTCTCAGATCCCAAAGACAAGTTCAACTTCAATGTGCGATTGAATCTCATACCCTCGGCCCCGTGGGTGCAGTGCGGAGCCTTCTTGGATCTTAGCTACGGCACACGCGCCATTGTGGTGCGCGTCGACCCCACGGGCCTCCAGCCCGGAGTACATAGCGCAGTGTAAGATCATACTCTTGCCCCCAATCACTGCACTTTCTGATCCGTATTTTTCTACCACTGTGTAGGGTACGTGCTTACGATACCGAATGCGTGCAAAAGGGTGCTCTCTTTGATATTCCGGTGACCGTGGTGCAGCCTCACGTTCTGGAATCCGATCAGAATACTCCTGTCTTTGAGCCATCCTCCACCAGGGGAGACAAAAGTGTGGAGTTCCAGCCCAACACCATCCAGAGAGATTTTATTCTTGTACCGGAGAAGGCTACTTGGGCGGGTAAGTGGTTATTGGTCTGGACTTTCAAGTCCATAGTTTTTTAATAGTCTTTCGTGTTGACAGAGCTGCACATGCGCATCACCGACCCGAATCGTGGCAAGGATGTTGGAAAGTTCTTCGTCCACACCAACCAACTGCTGCCCAAGCAGTCCTGTCGTAAACTGGAGACCATGAAAATCGTGGCAGTGGGATCTGAGCAAGAAGCCACCTTGGCTTTCAAAGTTAAGGTAGGAAAGAATACTTCTATAACCTTGCATCTTCTGATAACATTTCTTTGCAGTCTGGCAAGATTCTGGAGCTCTGTATAGCCAAGTATTGGTCCAACTATGGCCAGAGCCATCTGAAGTACAGCCTGGTGTTCCGTGGAGTGCAAGCCCAGAATCCCAATGCCTGTAAGTATTTCTCTTAGAAATTGATGTAGTTTCTATAACATCTTCTGCTTCGCAGACGTTATGCACGCCGGCCGGGGCATCCATAAACTGGAAGTGGAGGCTTTGGTTTCGGAGGACGTACAGCCGCAGTTGCAGCTCAAAAATGCCGCGGTTGTGCTGAAGCCAACTGAAGCCAAGGTCTCGCCCCTAAGCGCCACACGTGATGTAATTCCGGACGGGCGCCAGGTGTACCAGAACTTGCTGGTCTACAACCTGTCCGTGACCAAACCTGCTGAGGTGGCTCTTTATGCTCCCATCTTTAATGACCTTCTGTACGAGTCCGAGTTTGAGTCCCAAATGTGGATGCTCTTTGACGCTAACAAGGCCTTGGTGGCCACCGGCGATGCTCACTCGCAAACGTTCTACACAAAACTGGAAAAAGGAGACTACACCATCCGTCTCCAGGTCCGCCACGAGAAGCGCGAGCTGCTGGATAAGATTGCAGAGACCAACCTGGTGGCTGCTTTCAAAATGTCTAACGTCTTGTCCCTGGACTTTTACGAGAACTACAACCAGTGTGTTGTGGGCGGCCGCAAGTTCGTTTCGGCCACACTGCGTGGCTCTACACGGGTGCTGTACATCGCCCCCATTACCCAGGAGCGTCTAGGAAAAGCTAACCTGCCGCCACAGTGCGCCTGGCTGAATGGAAACTTGATCTTCCCGCAGGACGAGGCTGGACGTCGTGTCGCCCTGCATCCTTTCAACTATATTCTCAACCCCGCGGAGAAAAAGACGAACACAAATGGCTCCGGCAATGGATCCAGCAATGCAGCAAGCACTGCTGCAGCCGCTGCCGCTGCTACTGCCACTGCGGCTAAACCCAAGGCTCCGGCAACTCCTCCGGCAGCCACCTCGGTAGGCAATCCAGCTGCCGGCGATGGAGTCAACGTTCAGAGTGATGCGCCAGTGGAGAACGGAGGATGTCCAGCTTCTCCCAAGAAGGGCAAGTCCAATGCCGACGATTATGCCGAAAGCTTGCGCGATTTCCAGTGCTCGTACATCAACAAGTGCGGTAGGTTTAGGATTATGTCGGAAAGTGTAAGGCTGCCTCTAACCTTTATTTGTTTCAGAGCTGGAAATGGCTGAAAAGATATACGGCGAGGTGGTTGCCGCTCACCCCAAGCACCTGCAAGCGCACCTGCTGCTCATCCAGAATATCGAGTCGTCGCAGTTGAAAGCTCAACTGCCGTTGACCTTTGCCAACGCCCAAAATTCCATTACCCAGGATGCGGGCGAGGGTGCCGAGAAGCAAAAGGAGGACCAGAAGAAGGTCTACAATGCCCTGGAGCGCATCATCAAGTTGGCCGACAAAGTGATCGATGAGACGGATTCCGACGGCCTGCTCGCGTACTACGGCTTGAAGAATGATACTCGACCGGATGCAGCCAAGATTAAGACGTAGGTGGAGATGTGGGTTGAAGGTTTCCTTTTTAATTCGAGTCTCTTTCTGTATCCTTTAGAGCCATGGACAAGCAGAAGAACAATCTCATCGAGGCTTTGACCAAGAAGGGCATCGCCGTAGCCAAGCGTGCCGTGGTGGACGATGCCGTCAAGGAGCGCCTGTCAGAAATAAATAATATTTATACAGAGGTCATCAAGTTCGTGGACGCCACCGACTCGAAGGCCATACAGTTCGCCCTGTGGCACGCCTACGCCCACGGGCACTACGGTCGTATGTACAAGTATGTTGTGAAGCTGTTCGATGAGAAGCGTTCCCGAGAGCATTTCGAAGAACTGGCGGCCATCAATGGCGCCCAGGGTTATGAGCACATCCGGACGGTCATTAACCGCATGATTGTCACCTCGTACCCCAGTAGCTTCCGTTTGTTTTAAACTCAAAACGTTCAAGCGAACATTAGCCACAATAATTATTCACGATTTCATGCGAAGATTGTTTTTTATATCTAACGTAATCCAATATGTATATGAATAAAAGCTATTAACTAAACGGAACTAATCTGATTAGTCATAATAATTAGCCGGCACGTAATTATTTAATGGGTAAGATTATCGTAGAATTTATAAGAGGTGAATAACGTATTTGAATATTTGAATTCTATACTCACCATAGCAATATACTCCCCCCCTACTTGATAATTTTCCAACACTGGTCTAACCTGCCGTTGGTATTACTAGCCCTTCAACTTATGGTCATACTAATTGCAGCAAAAAAACAAAAAACAATGCAGACGCACACGCGAGAGTAAAATGGGTAAGTTTGACAGAAAAAATGCAGATAATCGGCGAAAAAGTATCCTGTTATCAGGCCCACAAATGCGGCTAGGAAGTGTCAAGTGAAAAATCGAGGAAAATCAACCGGAAACTGGTTTTCTTCTGCAACGTAGTTTCGTTGTGCGATTGTGTGTGCCTGGGTGTGTGTGTGTGAGTGTGTGTGCGTGTATGTATTGGCCGATCGATTTTATTTTGCATATTCAAGGACAAGCGTAGTCCTGCGGGAAAGTACACACGGTGCTGCTCTCAAGCGGTGCTCCCAAATGGAGCGGCACCCAAAATCACTGCTGCACCCTCGATACCGTTAGTTTTCCGGCCATCCGGCGATGAGTCAAATCGCAAAATCCCCAGATCCCGGGACCCGGGTGCGGGCCTTTATCAGCCCCGCAATCTGTTTGCCTGCATTTGTTGCTCATCCAATCCCATCCCCGCCAGGCGTAGCAGCAGAAGCAGCAGCCCCTACGCCTGCACCTCCGTCTTGTGTCGCAACTCCCCCGAGGGGACAAACAATGGCCCCTGGATGTTGGTTGAATGACAAATGCGGGCGCAGCAGAAGCATCAACAGCACGGCAATAAGAGGAATTCTGTGTCAATGTGCTCACGTACAGGCACACCGCTAGCCAGGAGAATAGTCCTACGCCTCGGTCTCTTTGTTTTTATTATTAATCAACTGGCTAATCGCTGGAATTGTAAACATTTGCCGATTTGCCGACATTCCAATTGGCTCTGGTTTCTCTTAAACAAACAATTGTCCGAAAAGCAAACAATTTTTTTTTTGTACTTTCTGGGTCTCAACTAACAGAAATAATCAGCTTAAATGTGATAACTTTTATAAACAATAAAATATGATTAGTAATTAACTCGGAAAGTTCTATTAACTCCACCGCAGTTGTGGAACTTTTACGTATTCAAGAGCCGCTGCGATAAAGGAGATGTGTGTTTTTTAAATAATTTTCGGGGGTAGAATGAATGGAATCGAATTGGAAGATCTCGGGGGGCAGTGCGTTGGCGGATCGATCGTTAAGGAAGTTATTTATTGCCTAGTGCTAGGGTATTCCCCCCTTTTTAGCTCTCCGGCCGCTCTCCGGCAATGGAAACATCAAAGATAAGGGCCCTGGGATTTGTTGCCTTTGGTGTTGTGTGGTCGTTTATCGTTTATGTACCCGAAGATCTTAATGTGTTTATTTTTATATATTCTCTTCCCTCTCCAGAGTGTCCACAAATTGATTTATACGAATTCCTCACTGAGTCCGAGCTGCAGCAGTACTACAATGCCGTCAAGTGAGTGACCCAGAAAGCGGAAGCGACTCCCACACAACCCAACTAACCACTGAACTCTTGCCCCCTCTTCTTTTTGCCCCACCTGCCACACTTTTCTCTAATTTCCCCCCACATGCCGTATGCCGTATGCCGCATGCCCACAGAAATGAATTGAAAATAACGAACGCGGCCCAGTTCAAATATGCGGCGGATGAGGATTTGCGTTTTATTGGGCTCTCGCGACCGGAAATCCGGAGGCTGCGCAAGTTCTACGAGAAGCACTTCCCCCACAGCTACCTCAGCAAGATCAAGCGTCTGCTGCAGGCGCCCGCCACGATAGTGAAGCGCGAGGAGACCCCAGGCGCTGCCCAAGTGTCCCAAGATGGTAGTACCGTCGCCAGCTCCTCGATGGCAGCCAAAAACGGAGCCAGTTCTCCGGGCAAGGTGCCCAACAACAAGCACATCATCCCGGCGGACTCGATAAGCGTCAACAAGCAGCTGGGCACCGGGGAGTTCGGTATTGTGCAGCAGGGCGTCTGGACCAATGGCAGCGAAAGGGTGAGTCTGTAAACGATCCTCTTGAGCTTTCAATGCAATCACCACTAATTGCCTCCGATAATTTTCAGATCCAAGTGGCCATTAAATGCCTGTGCCGAGAGCGGATGCAATCGAATCCGATGGAGTTCCTCAAGGAGGCGGCCATTATGCATTCCATCGAGCACGAGAACATCGTCAGACTTTACGGCGTTGTCCTGGCCACGGACTCCCTGATGCTGGTCACCGAACTGGCCCATCTCCGGTCGCTGCTCGAGTGCCTCAAGGACTCCGGTCTGCGGGTCAGTTTTCTCACCATACCCACGCTCTGCGAGTTTGCTCTGCAGATATGCAATGGCATGCGCTATCTGGAGCAGAAGCGCCTGATCCATCGGGATCTGGCTGCCAGGAATATTCTCGTATTCAGCAAGGACAAGGTCAAGATATCGGACTTTGGACTGTCGCGCGCCCTGGGCGTGGGCAAGGACTACTACAAGACTAATTTCAATGTGAACCTAAAGCTGCCGATCGCCTGGTGTGCCCCCGAGTGCATCAACTACCTGCGCTTCACCAACGCCTCGGATGTGTGGGCCTACGGTGTCTGCCTGTGGGAGATGTTCTCGTACGGCTTCCAGCCGTGGGCCGCGCTCACTGGTCTGCAGATTCTGGAAGCCATTGACTCGCCCAACTATCAGCGACTAGAGCAGCCCGACTGCTGTCCGAGTGAGTACTATACGCTGATGATGAAGTGCTGGCAGGACGATGCCGCCAAGCGTCCGCGGTTCGGTGAGATTTACGAACAGCTGCCAGACATGAAGCCGGAGCAGCTGAAGGCGGTGGTCAACTGTGCGGAGCCGAAGAAGGACCATCTGTTGTATCGCCAGGGTGACATCATCACCGTTCTGGACAGGAATACAGGAACGCCCTTCTGGAAGGGAGTGCTGAGCACCGGAAAAACGGGATACTTCAACCCCTCGAACACTGTGGCCTTCCTGGAGGGCCTACCGAGCTCTAGCCGGGACTCCTTTAGCCGCGCAAGCGATCACCGGATCAGCAAGCGCAAACTGCGTACGGAGATGATTTCCAAGCCGCAGAACGACTTCAAGCATACCGGCCATGTGGGCATCGACGGAGCCACTTTCGGTGACATCGCTTTCCTGGGCAGTTCGCAAAATGTAAGTAGCTTACTTCTCCTGGTTTTGAGCTCCTATTGATTGTATTATTCCTCCCTGCAGTACAATCACGTTCCCAAGCAAATCGTAACGCCCTACAAGCCTTCGGAGGATATTGAACAGACACCTCTTCTGCTGCCCCCGACGCCAACCAGCCCGGATTCATTGCAGACGGCCAGCGGATACTTCCCGGAGGGTGCCAGCAGCACCACCTCCATGAACCCCACATTCATTCCATCCGCTGAGCACACGCCCAAGCTGATAGCCACCAATGGACAGAGCTCCTTTGATTTCGCCACCGGAACTGGATCTACCAATCCGTTTTTCCTCAACCGCAGCGACGACGAGCAGTTGGAGTTTGCTCTGCAGAACAACAACTATGGTGGGGACGGCAAGAGCCTTAATTCTGGCGAAGCGGGCTGGCGTCCCAACTCTCGGACTGTGGGCGATGACCTGCACGAGTACCACGAGATTTCGGACGACGAGATGGCGGCCGATAAGCTGGACTTTGGACCATCTCTTCTGGACGAGATCAACTCAATGTTTGGATCGATTAGCGGAGCGTCGGGCAGCCAGCCCAAATCACCAGGTTTCGACCATGTCAACAGCAAAAACGAGTTTGCGGAGATGTCCGCCAAACTGGGCCAGAAGAGCGGGGACACGAATGGAAACAAGCATGGGCACGGGTTGCTGCCAACCTTGTCGAAGAAAAAGACATCAGGAACGGTGAAACCCATTTCCGTTAAGGACGAGAAGATTCTCAACCATGCCATCGAAATTGCCAACGAGATAAGCTCCAGGTAAGTTGAGACTTTAGGGGTAATGACACAAGCTTGCCCATAATTTTCATTTCTTGGCCCATATCTTGGCCAATTCCCACCCGATCTTTGAGCGGAATACCTTAAACGTTTTGTAGTTCAATTCCTCGTCAATCTGCATCAACACCTGGAAACAAAATTTTCGATCCGTATTTTTCAAAATTTTCTGATGTGAAATCCAGGATTTCCATTTTGGCCCCAATCCAAGCCCATATTTTGGCCAATTTTTACCCGATCCTTGTAAAATCTTTTTATCGTAGATTATGGCGCAGGATTTGTGGCACTGCCAAAACTTTGTAGGACTCTTGATTCACTCTATAATTTATAATTGTAAATAATTAGATTAATAATATTATAATTACATTATAATTCCGTTTCAGATCTATGATCGACCTGGTTTCTGATCAAACGCCTGCTACCCACAGTCCCAAGCGCAAATTCAGCTTTCGATTTCCGCATTTAAGCAATAGTGCTGACAAGTCTGGATCCCTTGGAGGTGGAGGAGCCTCCGGATCTGCCCTGACACCCACCCACGGCAATGCCTCGCCCTTTTCCAAAAAGAAGAACTTCACCGAGGAGCTGCAGAGCATTCCGGATATACAGGTGAGAAGTAGGAGGGTTTTAAATAGGACTAGTATTCCACTAGAGCTAGACCATAAAGATCCTGATGATTGCGACCTGACACACGATCTAATCTCCGAGTTTTGTCTACACTCTGCTCTTTCTACTCCCCCACATATCATTGCCCGTTTCATTTCCCCTTTTGGTTTGTGTTTGGCATTTTGTTTTGGTTGTTTTCTCGTTTGCTCCTCTACATTACCAATCCGTGTAGCGTTTCCGCTCCCTGAGCGAGATCAAGAACAGCACGGATCTGCGAGTGCCCATCTTCGACAAGGAGAGCTCCGACTTTCTGTTCGAGAAGTCGCGCGAAATCCTAAGCAGGCCTCTGAACCTGGAACGGGAGGAGAGTCAGAAAACCAAAAGCATCGACGACAACATCATGGACATTGAGAACACTCTGAAGGCGCTCAACCTGGACTTTATGCACACCTACACGGAGCTGGACAAGAGCGACTCCAACGACACCATCCTCAACGATCAGCTGCCGCAGCTGATGAGTCTGGACGATGGGATCAGCAGTGCCACGGGCAGTTTGAAGTCCGCGGTCTACAGTTACAGCAACGGAGTGCAGACCATGTTCGATTTCAATGCGGCCACCAGTCATTTGGACAAACACCTCCAGTATATGCACAACCAGGCCCAGCTGACAGCTGCAGCCTCGGCATCGGCGGATCCCAAGCCGCTGGAGGACAAGCGTTCTAGTACGCCGGACACGGGCTTCGCCTCGCGGGACACCAATATCTCACTGTCGCGCCGGAGCAGCCAGAAGTCCAGCTACAGTCCACAAGAGAGCTTCCATTTCCCGCTGAAGGGCGAGGCTCTGTTCAGCGCTCCACCCGTGGTTATGTCCGGTGGATACACCAGTCTCAAGGATGAGCTCGGCTACGAGAGATTCGGCAACGGGGCCACCAAGCAGATGCTGGCCAGTGCCTCGCCGATCAAGTCGGGCACTTCCGGCTCCATGTACTTGGGCTCCAAGGGATATCGCCAGCGATCGACCTCCTTCAACGAGACCTTCCACCCGATTTCGCCCGTGCTGTCGGAGCCGCCACAGCGGGAGCGGGGAGTTATCCAGCGACAGGTGCGACTGGAGCATCAGCCACCACTGCCACGTCGCTCTGCGTCCTACAAGCCCCGCTCGATCAGGGCCCGCACCCTCAGGCGGCTAAGTTATAATCCCATGACCCTGGACTCCAGCTCCTCCAGCGGCGAGGAGCCGGTGAAACCAAGTCTTGCCCGCTCCGAGTGTGACATCCGGACTAGGGTGACGAACAGCTCGAATACTTCTCTGGGCAGACGGCGCAGGGCGGGACTGAATCGTCAGGTTCAGTCGGCCTGTCACGACGAACGCGAGGCCATCATCTCCCCTCGCCAGATTTACGGCTCCAACTCGAGCATCAAGTCCGCACCACACTACAATCTTGGCCAGCGACGCAGCTTCCATCGGGGCGGCGCTGGGATGGGAGTCGGTGGCTACGAGCACTTCCAGTACGAGGATCGCATCTACGACTTTGGAGGCCGTGGTCCGGGCAATAACTACAATGTAGGACATGCCAGCTATCTGAGCTCCGGGCAGAAAACGAATTACATTCTCAATGGCTCGGAGTTGCCAGGATCAGGGTCGGGATCCTCCTCGGCTGCCTCTTCGGCCGTGCAGGCCACCTACAGGCCCGGAGCAGGAGCCGGCCTGCAACGACCAATGAGCGGAGGTGCTGCTCTGCACGAGTTCGACATCAGTCGGCTGACCGGAAAGAGTCCCACATCCAGTCACTTTGTGGGCAGTTCGCCGGAGGAACTGAAGCAGCGCCAGCTCTCGGCAGGATCGCTGCTGACCAAGCCGCAGCGACCCACGGAGTTCCATTGGCCGGAGAAGATCCACGCCTCGGCGGTGAAGCAGCACGAGATGCACTGGCGACAGATGCAACATCAACATCAGCAGCACTCCGCCACCACGATCATAGGCATCACGGGAGCGGGTAGTGTTGCAGCAGTGGCGGGGGTGAGGAGGTCCAGCGACAGCTCCTCCTCGTCGAGCACGGAGAGCGGCGATGAGTTCCAGTTCCGACGCGAGTTTGTGGCCCCGCGGATCCCGCCCAGCCCGGCTCCATAACTAAGGAAAATGCTGAAATACGTTCTCAATTTACTGTTCGGCAATGTGTTGTCGGATTAAGCGGCGGCCATGGAGGAGTGACTAGGAATTGGATGCGGAACGACTTGGAGGCTCCTCGCGGAGCTGGGCGGTGCTGTGTTTGTGCCAGTGTCTGTGTTTGTGTGTGCGAGTGTGTGTTAGGAAGGGTTGAGGGAGATGGATGGCGAGGATGGCGGGTCGAAGAGTAAATTGTAGAAGTATTTACAGCGAATAGGATATATATTTTTTGTATTTGCATTTTTTGGTAACGAGATGAGAGTGTGCCTTATAGGAAAACACCGAAGACCTCTCAGAACAGATAATAATGATGTGCCTGCTCCGGCAGCACAGCTTCCAACCCATTGAATCATCTCCAGCCCCACAGCTCCATCGCATCATCAATCATCAGCTCAAAGTCCCTCTGAATAGCTCTCTAGAATCTGCATAGATCTCTTTTTCAAAAACGATCTCTAAAAATACTCAACTCCGTAGACTAATAACCAGCAATAGAATCTTCAAATTTTCACCACAAAATCTAATATAATCTTTAGAGATATAGAACAAAATAATGAATGGCTTCCAAATGGAATAGAAAAAGTTCAACAAATTTTTTTTGTATTAAAAACAAGATCCCAACAAGAGCAAGAGCACACAGTTAATTATTGGGGGGATCCAACTAGACAGGGTAGCGTATTACCTATTGCCGGAGAGAGTGCTCCAACTTTTAGGCTCCACGGCGGTAGTTTTAAGTCACACACAGACACGGTGAAACAACATCAACCAGACAGACATACACACACCCAATATAAACTACACACACACACAACTGTTGACAATCCTCAGAACTTGTCCACACATCAGATCGGAAGACATCCGTCGGATCAGGAATCCCGAACATATGCAAACGGATTATGTGCCATATCCTGACGCGTGCATTTTTTAAGAAACCAAAAAAGTTAAAGTGAAACTAGGAATTAAAAGTAAAAACTCACAAAGGAGATAAACCCGATAACCGATTTAAACGATAACAAAACCAAAAGAAGCATTTAAGCTATCGAACCCTAGAAGTATCTATAAGATTGGAGGCGATCGAGTCGAGTACTGGCCTAAACTAACCAAAAAAACGAGTAAAAATTACTTCAATTGAACATTTTTGATAACCTCACTAAGAATATATATTATATGGAATACTTACTAAAAGATTTTCACATTCTATGCATTTATGAATAAACTCGAATTGAAAATATGATATACAGATTATATATACACCTACTTAAACCTAATTCTAAATCGAAATCGAAATCAACCTAAATATATTTATACAAACTATGGAGTAATGTAAGCATTACGATGATATTCTAAACTATGCGTTCGAAGCGTTTCAACCCAGAGAACATAAAACTAAACGAAAACCAAAATTTACTCGAGATTATACACAAAAAGAAGCCCCTATATTAATGAACAAAAAACGAACCTAAACCTAAACTTAATACCTAAAAATTAATTCTTAACTAAAGTAATTAAAAACCAGAGAAGAGTTTGCATTCCAAGAACCAAACATGTTAATTGGTAATCAAAAAAAAACAAAGAAAATGTTGTGCATATTTAAAGGGATTTAATAAAGGAAAACTAATTCTGAATTTCAATTTTGGGAGTTATTTTTATTCCTAAAACAATGTATAACTTTATCTTAAAACCATTTACCTTAGACCCTTAGTTATTTTTCTTTGCCATCATTTTCATTTTTGTTATCATTTCGTTCCCCTTCCCCGACAGTCGCTGATAGGAAAGGAGGGACTCGAGGCCTACAACAGCCTCATCGAGAGGAAGACCCTACTGGACATCGGACCAAGTCCGGCTGCCACTCTGCTTCGCCATCTGGACACGGATGAGTTCGACCTGCAGAGTCTGCACCAGTCGCAGCGACCAATGACCCTGCCCACCCGAGGAGCTGCCCAGAGAGTGCGCAAGGCGGAGTTTTCGGCCACTTTGGGGCGCCACCACGACGACACCGTCAACGCCAACGCCAACTCGCCATCCCTGGAGGCTTGCGAGAGTCCCAGCTACATGGTTCACGGCAGTTACAAGTTCCCCGAGCCGGAGAAGCAACCGGAACAGCCACCGGAGCCGGAGTCGTCGAATCCCATTCCCTTGCCTCCACGAGAGGGCAAGAAGCAGGTGAAGACCAGCACCAAGCGGCACGTGCGAAAGTATCCACTGATTATTCCGGCCAACGGGGTGCAGCGAACCCTCAGCAAGCTGGCGGACTTTGGCGATGATTCCGGAAAAACCACCGACGTATCCACCAGCTCCCCAACCCAGCAGCTTCAGAAAAGTCGCTCCATCGAGGTGGTAGCGGCTGTCCGGCCCAGCAGCATGAGGCGCCCGGTGCGTCCGTCCGATCGGGAGTACGAGAACATGCCGTCTGTGGGTGGAGAACCCAGTCACACCTACCAGAATCTGGACAAGCTCACCCCGGCCGACGCAGCTGGTCTCACGGACACCGCTTCACTGCAGTTTGAATCCATCCTGGAGTCGGATTCCAGTAAGGAGGGGATCCTGCAATCGCCCGACGTCACAGATGGCTTCTACAACTTCTCCATCCAGAAGGAGCACTACAACAAGAGCAAGGAGGCGGATCAGATACCCGACGACGAGCTGCGCAACTTGGACATTGAAAGCAGCCGGAAGACAGCCACACCGGTCAGCACCTGCAGTGCCGTGGAGTCCGAGGACACCCAGCCTCCGGCAGAAGTGGCTCCGGATGCGGCAAGTCGACGGTACTCCAGTGCCGATAACGAGCTGTCGGGGAATGCGCTGTTCAAAAAGGTCCGAGCGTCCGTTAACATGGCCATGAGTAGGAACTCCATTGGAGGTGAGACCAGCTTAGTTAGCCAGCCAGTAGGAGGGGCTTCCGCCAAGCCCCAGACCGAAGCTGAGTACTTTGCAGCCACAGCAGCGCGGCTGGCGGACTCCAACTCGGTGAGCTGCGAGGATCTCTTGGAGTTCTCCGACAAGAAGCCCAAGGGATGCGAACGCGGCGTCGACTCGGATGAAGTACGCATCATGGTGAAAGTACTGGGCAAGGATGTGAGTATACTGATTCTAAGAAATGTAAGTAAAGGACTAACCAGCTCCTTCTTCCACAGAGCACTCCGACTCGCTGCCTGGGAGCCCTGGAGTTCATCAACTGGGACGTCCACAAGTCCATCAAGTTGATCAAGCTGCAGAATCTGGTCAGCGAGGCGAATCTCAGTCTGGCCGACTCCTTTGCGGCACTGCAGCAGCACGAATGGGATCTGCACACGACGGCCCACAAACTCAATGGCCTTAAACTTTAATACTCCCCCGCGAACCCGAAACCCCAAACCGTTTGTATTTCGTATCTTAAGTCACCTGTCACCTGGAAATTTCGTTCCGAACGACCGACGTTGCCTTAACCTCATAACTATCGTTTCAAAACACATACACTAAGCGAAAAATCGTTAGCTCTAAGGACTAATTTGTAACTCAATCCTATGCAATCACTGCTCCTCATTCGGATCGATCGAATCTCAGCATGTACTTATCGAAGCATGCTGGCCCGCCAGCCAGTTACCAGCATCAAAATACACATTTATACGCATTTACGGATATTTTCAATAAATTATAAACAATTTTATAAAATCGAACTCTGCCATGCTTTAAATTACACGATTATTTATTTAAAATATTCCCTAATTGTTAGTACCTAGATCGCTAATTACATAAATATTGTACACAATGAACCGGAACAGTAGTGGTAACAACACAAAACACTCAGTGGATAGTGGATATTAGACAGCTTTCCGACGACCCCGCGCTCTATCCGCTGACCCGGAAAGGGATGTGGAGGCGACGGCGGCCCGGGTCACCCGCTTGGGAGTGGACACCTGGAGCTGGCCGCCACTGAGATTCATCTCGAGCGACATCCGCTTCCGGGTCATGCACATTGTGTTGATTCTTTGGGCTCGGGCCGCATTCCGGGTGGTCACTTTCGGAGAAGCCTTGGGAGTGCTGCTGCTGGGCATGGTTCTCACAGAACCTAAATTCGTGTTGACTGGCTGCTTGGATTTGGATCTTGGCTTAGGCACGGGCGGCTGTGATTGTTCCTCGGTTTCCGCCTCACTGTCCGACTCCGACTCTGACTCCGTTGCGGGTGCCTTGGAGCGGCTGGGCGGGACTCGGTTCTCCTTTACCGATGAGGTGCTGTCCGTTGGACTGTTCGTGTTGTCGACCAATCCCTGTCGGCGAGAGCTCCTTTCGTCCAGGCGCTGTTGCTTGCGCAGGGGGGAGTTGCGAGGAGAGGAGGTTGGCGACCCAGTGGCCTGGAAGGATCGAGACTGGTGATCGCTACTCGTTCGCCGGAGTATTCTTTTCCGGCCATTCCTCATGGGCGTCTCCAGATGCAGAACTTTCCGCTAATGAGAACAAAATCAAACGAAACAAAAAAAAATGGCGTTTAAAACAAATGACAGAGAAAACCCAAAGGATGCGGGAGGATCTAAGCTAGTGCATCATTACAAATAAAAGACTTAAAGGAAACAACGTATTGGATTTCAGTTTTGGAAACATTGTTGATTGTTAATGTAGATTGCAACTTTAAGCTTAAACTAAACAAAGTGTGCTTGTCCTTTTCAATGAGTTGGATTTGTTGGTGCTTGAATCCTTTTGGAGAGTAATCTACAGCTGCAAGCGCATGCGCAAATTACTCACTTTGCTGGGGGCGGTTGCAGTTGTCAGGGAAGTGGATGCTCCCTGGCCTTTCCGGTTTCGCAGCGTTCGCAGTCGCACGTGGCTGGCATTCGGAGCATTGGTTGCATTCGGAGAGGCAGCGGCTGGCGAAGCGTCAATCACCTCCGAATCGTTCGACTTTAAATGAAAAAAAGTTAATTTCCATGATATTTTTAGAGTATTATTATAACTTCTTACCTCTTCTGCTCTTACAGGACTCTCAGGTACTACTTCGGCTTCTGAGTCTTGACTCTCCAGAGTCTTTTCGGGTGTCTTCGAGGACCTGGCCATGGCCCTCTCCAGACGCCGCTGCATTTGCGGCCGGCGGAGGTTCCTCTTGGACGTCTGCACCGCCTGCGCTTCTGGAGTCTTCTCCTTTTCGGCCTCTGCTTCGGACTCTTTTTCAGGATCTGGGGTCTGCGGTCCCAAAATAGCCTCCACCTCCGAGTGGCTGGCGGCCAAGGAGCGTCGCAGATAACGTATTCCAACAATGTTATCTTGGCCAAAGGTGGTAATGATGGGCTCAGCGGCGGGCGTTGTGGTTTCGGCAGCTGCTAGTGCTGCTGGTGTGGCTTCCTTGGCTGTTTCCTCGCTCTCTTGCGTCGTTGAGTCCTTATTGGAGTTTGTCAGGGTTGCTTCGGTTGAAGATTCTTCGAGATTGGGATCAGCTGGTGCTGCTGCAGCTGAAGCTGGGGTAGGAGCCGGAGCCGGAGCCACAGATTCAGATTGTAAAGTGGTAACCGTTGCCGTGTCGCATTCGTCATCACTCTCGCCGTCCTCCGGATTCTTGCGGGCAGGCGGATTAAAGCTACCATTGACCATGAGCTTGAAGTTCTCAAAGTTCTTGGTCATTCGTGGCTCCAAATCGTTCTAAAAGGATAAAGCTTAAATGTAAACAGAAGTTCTCCAGGACAATGGATTAAGAACACTTACTGCGATCAGCTTATCCGCCATCTCGAGCATTTCACTCTTAATATCCGGTCCGTTGAACACATTCACCTTCAGATTGGTCAGTTCTTTGGACAGAAGACGGCACATCTCTTTCCGCTCCGTGAAGTAGTTGTTTATGTAGTGGAGGAAGCTCAGCGCAATCTTATTGTGGATATTCGTCTGCGGGGAACTCGATTCCTGCAGTGTCAGGTCGATGAAGAACTTGGTTACATGGTCCGGCTGGACACTATTCAGTGGCGAGTCGAAGCTGCAGTTCATGATCAGCCATAAGGTGTTAAGCAGGCAAGGCTGCAGTAGGTTCTGTTGCTTGCGGGCCACCAGCTGCTCAAAGAACATGCCCAGCACCTGGCTGATGATAGGCTCCGTATTCGGGTTGAAGTAGCGCTTTAGAAGCAGTTCAAGAACTTCCGGACGATCGTCCAGGTGCCCGCGGAGCACCAGCCGGCAGAGGCCTCTCGCTATGGCCACACCCACGCCCTTGTTCTGCACCCTCTCCATGTAGTGGCACATGACAACAATAATATCGGTGGTCTGTTCGTTTGTTTGGGATGTGCTTCCATCGTCGTCGTCATCGTAGAGGTCTATGTTGTACAGCTGGCGCCGCTTGGACTTGGACAAGTGGCTGGTATTGCCGCCGGCGTTCCCCTGGTTGAACTCGCTGAAGTAGTCCAAGCCATGGTGGTCCAACATTTCCAGCATGCAGTTGGCCGCCGTCTCGCACAGTCGCACCACATTGTTGTTGCAGAACTGCTCCACCACAACCTCGAAGACCTCCTTGGCGTAGGCCTCGTAAAACATGCTGTAGCTCGTTCCGCACTTGATGGCCCACTCGAAGATGTCCACTTCGGTGGAGTGCAAGTAGCGGCAGATGAAGTCCTTGTACAGCTTGCAGATGCTCGGAGTGAGGGTGGTGACATGCGGAGAGGCCACCATGTAATACGAAACGTATAGTCCCTTCAGGACGCGCTCCTGTTTGGAGAGCTTGGGACGGGCTGGCATTTCAAGGCCGCCATGCCGCTCAAGCAGTGGACGTATCAGCTCCGTGTAGTCCTCCGTGGCGATCGCCTTCTCTTCGGTTACCGTCTGAGCTCGGATGTACTCTTTCTGACGCACGAATGTGTCCTCCTGTTCCTCCAGCTCCAGGATTCTAACCTTCAGAGCCGTAATCGTCATTTTGAGCGGCGTGTCCAAGTCGTCCAGCAACTTATTGATCAGATTTCGGTCGTGTACAAGCTCGTTCTGCTTGGTGTTGAGTTCGCACAGGTCGTAGATGATCTCAATGAAGAACTGCATCCTATCGTTCATGTCGGTCTCGAGCTGTTCCATACAGCGGACCAGCACTCCCACAATTTTGTGGTCCAGAAGACAGTCTTTCAGCAGCGTGTGGACCAGTTTTCGCAGATTCCCACGCCCAATTTCATCGCCCAGATCGTAGGACTGCAATATCTCCACCAAAGAGAGCAGCATGTTCTGGAATTCTACTTGGGCGAACTTGTCCATGTCGGGTTTTTGAAACTGGCAGAATCTGCAAAAAAAGAAGAATTAGAATTAGAAGAAGTTCAGGGAATAAAATGTCAAATCCAAGCCTTACTTTTCAACGTAAGTGCAGAAAACACTCAGTTCCGGCAACACTGGATCCGTTTCCTGCGGCACGGTTTCTAGATAGTCGCTAAGGCACTGCCAGTATAGGAGCATCTCCACGTTGAGAGCTTCGTGGGGAATGCAACGATGCAGTTCGCAGTCGTCGCTCAATGGAAGAAGGGAAACTAGCTGATCAACGTCCGTCTGCTCGAAGATAACCCGCAGCATCTGCTTGGCTACGCGGCGGAAGCGAAGCAGCTCCTCCTCATTGGAGTCCAGCTTTAGCGCAGCCGTCAAGTGGATGTAGTTCTGTTGGTACGACTCGATCCAGGCCTTTAGCATAAAGTTAATCACCGTTTTTCGCACGTTGGCCGAGCTCTCGTTCAGGCCCTGCTCCAAAAGGGTCAGCCGCTGCGCCACTTTGTAGGAGCGCACCGGATAGTTACACATGTTGAGGTAGGTGTGTCGACGCACCTTCTCGTCCACATCCCACAGACGCTGTAGAATATAGGGCACGGTAATGTAGTTCCGTCCCATGCACGTTATGATGCACTGGCGCACACTGGGCGACGGATCGGCGGACAGATGGTACACATAGGCACACACTACCGGATCGCTGGGGTTGTCCGGAATTTGGAGACGCTGCATGGCCAGCACGGCTTGTTTTCGCACACTTGGCGACACATCCTTAACGCGGTCCAGCATTACATCAAGAATTTCGTCGCACTGCGTGTCGTCCAGAGCGGCATTGGGCCCCAATACCTTCAGGATGAGATTCACGAAGTAGCACATGCGATAGCGGATGTACGGATTGCCGGACCAGGTCTGTTCGCAGGAAAAATGAAATTAGTGCCCCGAAAAGTAGGCTAGGTACAGTAGCTACTCACAGTGAGGAGCCAGTGGAAGGTCTCCGGCAGCAGTGGGTGTGTGAGCTCCGATGCGAAGCTGGAAACAAAGGCGGCGCAAAAGTTGAGAGCTCGGTTGGCGTTCTCGTTGTTCTCCTCCGCCTCGAGGACCGCTTTCAGAACATCAATGAAGGAGATTAGGAACGCATCATGTCCCATCTGAAAAGTCGAAGTCCGGTTATTCCCAATTGAGCGTATTGAGGAGGAGACGCCTCAATACTTACCTTTGTGTACAGTTGCTGCATCTCCTTCACGTATCTCTGGTGCATCGACTCCTTGTGCTCGGCATGTCGCATTAGCGCATACATGGCCTGCTGAGACCCATCTATGGCGGTCTGGTTGTGATCCTGGCCTGACACCTCATTTTCCTTTTCCGCGGCGGCAGCAACTTTCTTTGATTTCTTGGTAGGCGCCTGACGCTTCTTGGGCGCTGCTGGAGCTGCTGGCTCCGCCGTCTCTTTCTCCTTCGCCTTCCTGGTTGCCCGGGGCATTTTTGGGGGGATTTTTTTCAATGATCAATGCGATCAGGGCCCTAAATTCGATTTGTGTTTATCCGGATATGGTGTACAGCTATATTTTTTAACTAGCGTCGCGTTATTGCTCTTTCCTCTTTCCACCCCGTTCGCTTGTTAAATTCAAACACGCGTTAGGCAAATTTAGTACGTTGCCTGCGATCGATAACGATATCACCCGCTTGCTTATCGATTTGGCCGTTAAGATTTGAATTGATTTGAGGATCAACTGTTACTTTATTTTTATTTTATTTTCACTAATTAGCTTACAATTTTCAAGCATTAAATATCTTAGTATTATTTTTTTATTATTAATTTAGTATTTCAGCGTTTTGAGCTGATCATTGAAAAAGTGCAGTTAGCATTTTTTAAAAAGGGGTGGGTTTTGAAATCTCAGTACCTGGAGTACAGTCAACTGGCAATTAGAAAATATGTTTGTTTTAAAAGATAACTCTGCCTAGGGTTGAATCTCGGATTCGTTATCTTACTAAATATTTTCCTTATTTATAGTTTAAAACTATGGTAAATTTAGAGACACATGTACTGCTTCTATGCTAAGAAAGAATTATAATTTATAAACTGAAACCTTTCTTAAATTTAAAAATAGCAACTTTTGTAAAAGCAATAGTTGTCTATCAAACATGTTCATTTACTTCTAAGTCAAATTTATCTTTATCCGAAAAAAACCCACTAAGCGATCATGTCTCGTATTTCTAAACGGGTTTACGAGGCCCGATCCGCCTATCCGGATCGGACCAAGTCCGAGGAAAAATCCTTCACAGAGCTGAATGTGCCGATCAAGAAATTGGAAACGGCCCTCCTGCTGCTTAGCTCCGAGGAGGAGTGCGTCCTGCTCACTGTCTTCAGCCACATCACTGACTTTGCCCGCCGGCAGGATGTGAATGTCCTGGAGCTGAGGGCTCATCGCTTGCTGGAGCTGTTGCTCGAAAAAGAATTATTCATCAATGCTACGAACACGATGATCCGTAGGTTTGCCTTGTATCTTCTGACCGCTTTGCTGGACAACACGGAGATGGCCACCTACGAGCCGGAACAGGCCAGACAGATCCTCGAACTGGCCTGCAGATTTTATTTAAATGAGTCGGATGACTTCTGTATCGAGTACTTGACATATATTTTAAATGTGTGCCTGAGAGATCCCCAGATGGCGCACGATACTGTGGATGCCACGGAGTTCCTGGAGAAGTTTAAGCGGGTTTTTGTGAACTCTGAAAATCCAGATACGGTTTACAATTCCATCGAGGTCCTGCATAAACTGCTCTTGGTCCAAACCGCCGAGCAGATGTTGGAATTTACCACACAGCCGGACTTCCCCGTGGATCGGATCATATGCGAGGTGACCAACGAGTTTCCGGAGATTCGAAAGGCTGCTCTGAAAGCGTTGAAAACGCTTCTGACGGATACGGGAGATGACAGTGTATTCGAGTCACTGCAACGCTGCTTCTCTGTGTTGGATCAACTGGTGAAGGCCTTTTGCAATAATCCTCAGGGTACCGATGCCTCCGACCTGGTCGATGTCCTGGCAACGGCATTGCGTTCCGAGAAGATGACCAAGCTGTTCTTTGAGCAGAATCTGTTTGACTTGGTGGTGGAACAGGTGCGCACCCAGATGGATATCCTGCCGTTGGAACTGCGTTGTAGTCTCATCGCGATCTTTGCGGAAACGGCTCAGTACGAGCAATTCCTGGCAAGGATGCATAAGGCGGAGATCACTGAGATGTTCCTCCAATGTCTTATGCAAAATAAGCCGGCACCGGCGGCCTTCGTGATTCAGGGCCTTAGTCGTATGTCTCCTTATCCGGAGGCACTGCGTCGCATCGTTGCCGAATACGAAATGGGAGCAATCCGGAAACTGGTGTCCATTCTCCTCTCGCCCGAGGTGCCCATCAAGACGCGGGAACAGGCTGCAGATTTCGTGGCCCGTTTGTTGGTGGGCGCCTTCCGAGATACAGCTGCCGAACTAAAGGAACAGGACGTGGCTGTCGTACTCACCGCTGTCCTGGCTCAGGGCTTGCCTGCCCTGTCCATCGACTTGATTCTCTCGCTTCTGACCATTATAGAGACCTTGGCCCAGAACGAGGAGTATCGCACCCTTCTGGGTGATTACCGATCCCTGTCCGAACAACTGGCTCAGTTGCTGATGGTGAGTTTTGTTTTTAACTGAGGGATGTCCTTGAAGGTGATGCTCTTCCCTCAGCGCTCCTACGCTCACTCCATCCTGGTGAACAATATTTTCCGCTGCCTGTGCACTTTGATTGACGAGGAGCCAGTACGGGAGATCCTTCTGGACAACTTTATTGTCTCATCCATCAAGAGAGCCCTCAAATCGTTGTCCAATTTGGTCAAGACCGCAGTTACCAACTTTATCCTGCAAACCACTCGGTTTAATGAGTTTATTGATGCCTACATCGACAGGGGAATCCTGGAAGTGTAAGCTAGTCCTTTTTAGTATCCTTAGGCTTCCTTACTCTATATCCTGTTGATCACAGCCTGATGGAGTACCAGAAGCACGCCTTCTGCGTTTCCACTTGGGGTCCTGCCATCGAGAGCATTCTGTCCAAGTGCCCCACCATGAAGTTCTGCATCCGAAATTGTCTCACCTTCACTGACATTACAGCTGGCAAGGATTTCTATGTTTCCCGCAAGAAGTTTGAGGACTACCGCGCCTTCCAAGAGATCCTGCGCAGCGATTGCTCACCTTTGGATGCTGTCTTGGTGGTTAACTTCGATCGTCCTGTTGCAGATAGCAACGATGTGGTCGACGTCCCACTGCGATGTCTGAGTACAATCTCGGATGCTCCGGGTGATCAGGCCTGGCAATACTGCAAACGTCCTGGTGATCCCAACTTACCAGAGTATTTGGAGGCACTGAATCAGACAATGGGGGTAAGTATTCAGGTTTTTTAGACTCTTCTTTGGATATAGTTCTTTTCTGTTTAATCCCCTACCAGGTTCATGGTCTGGTGGAAAATCCGGAGCGTATTCGTCGCTCCATCGACTTTGAGAACGTGGCCAAGCGAAGCAAGCTGGTCGCCCAGGCGGTGGCCGCAGTGATGAACGAAAATCTCAAGATCCTTGACCTCAACTCCACGGAGGAGTGCTCTCGCCATGCAGTCCATTGCCATTTGCTGGATCTGCGCCATGTCTACCACACAAACTTTATTCCCATTGGAATGGTTCGCAGTGGCTGTCAGTTCGAGCGGGCGATCCTTTTCAAGGCCATGGCCGATCAGATCGGTCTGCCCTGCACCCTGCAGCGCAGTGTCGACGGCAGGATGCTGTACAACGAGGTGCCCCTGCCCCTGGAACAGGATCGTGATGTGCACTGCGACAAGAAGACTCTGAAGTTCATGCCCTGGCGCATGCTGAGGCCCACCCATGTGGTGGATCTAATGTACAATGTGGGTGATCTGTATCCCATGCAGAGTCGTCAAGCACTGCAGTATCTACGCCTCTACTGATGCCGATGAATCTATTATTCATAATATTCCGTTTTGGTTTTCAAAATTTAACTGTCCTTTTGTCCTTAAAAATACCAACTATAGATAGTTTCCTAAAAGATATTTGATTTTTTGATCAGAGATGTGATGCAAAATTAAGCGATTATATAAAAAATGTAATGAAGTCATTATTAAATGTTTTAAAAATTATAATGATAAGATTTAAAAAAATCCCAAAACAAATCTCATCGTTTTTTAATCCCAAAAATGTATCGAAAACCACTGCGCATGTCCTTGCTTTCTGGCTTCAGTTCTGACATTCGCATATCTGACAGATGCTCGTTGGGGCAGAGGTATGTGGGGCACGTAAACAAGAAATTGGGGCCGAGGAGCAGACTCCATTCCAACCACAGTAGATTAGCCAAAGAATCGGACGGATAGGTCAGCAGCAGGATGCTCCGGCCATTCTTTACGCTGCTCTACTTCCTGCTGACCAGTTCGTCCATTGTTTTCACGGCCTGCGTCAACAATGGTGAGTAGATGGAGTACGCCAGAGCTCTTCAGTCCGACCTTGGAGTGGAAAAATCAATATTGTTCTGTTCCAGTTACGGGTACCAGTTCGCCAGGACCAGGGCCGAGCACTTCGCTGACCAGCGGGCACATCCACCGCACCGCAGCGGCCATCGAGCGGGTGAACCGATTGTGGTGCTATGCTTGCCACACGATGAACGACGGGGAGGCGTGTGTGGATGTGGCAGTTCGCAATGACACGGCTCTGATGAAGAAGTGCCACGGCGAGGAGTTTATATGCATGGTAGGTATTGGGGAGTCCTGTATAATAAGAACCCTTCGATATAACCATTTTCCGTCCAGGTCAAGCGCTTTTCGTACACCACCAGCACCGAGAACTCCACCAGTTCGCCCAAGATGTGGTCCCTGGACCGTCGCTGTGCCGCCAACTGTGAGCCCGGCTGTATTATCATTGGCGAAAGGACCAAACTATATGCCTGTACATCCTGCTGCGAGGAGTCCTTCTGCAATACGGGACGAGGGGCTGCCTCGGGCATCTTCCATCGGGAGGATACGGGTATCGGAACACGACTCTTTTGGCTGGCTGCCCCCTTTCTGGTCAACATGTCCTTGGTCCTGTACAAACGGCATGCCGGCCATGTACTCCTCAAGCTGCAATAGTCCCCCAGGACTCACAACACTGAATTTATGGGCACTCAAGCTCCCGAAGAGGCTCACATCAATGCCAAACTCAATGCCAAATCCTAGTTAATTTTAGATCTAACGTATATCTTCTGTAATGTAGATAGAAGGATGTTACCGTGTGATAATAAAAACTGGTCTCGTCTTTTCTGAGAGCTCACACTCGACATGCTCGAATGTATATATATTTTTCATATTCTCAGCTCTCTGGAACCTTAAAAATATTAGATTATTCTTTAATTTACACATTTTTTGAGAAATAATATGTATACTTATGATTATAGAATTTGTCTCAATTTTGGTTTGCTTAAAATATAGATTTAAGATAAAACAACCTAGAATTGTTTCATTATTTTATTTTAATATAAATTAAATTAACTAGAAAGAGTCGTTATTTTATTTTTAAAAAGTAACGGGTAATAATTCCATATAAGGAATATATAAAAAACATAAATGAGACGTCATCCTTTATAATTTATATATTAGAACAATAAAAACTAAGAAATTGTTAAATATCATATGCATTTTTAATTTTACATGTTTTTGGATTAAATCTCTGAAGCTCGAGATTACTTTACTTATAGTTTGCACTTCAATTCATTTCAAAATAAATATTATTTTTAAGCTTCATTGGTTATCGAAACCAACAAATTCTTAAATTAAAACCAAAGGGAAAATATGGCTTCGACCTATTATTTTAATAGCATTAATAAGGGCTGCTATGTTATTCAATTATAAACAATTTCATCTTACTAGCTTATGGAATAAATCAAATTACCAAACATCCTGCCTAATTGGCGATCGAATGCAACATCTTCCTCAGCCGGGCTTATCCTTTTGTAAACTATATCCTTTTGTTGGGATAATAGAATAATTTAATCCCAACATTAGGGATTCGTGTTGAAACCTCCAGAGGCCGTGCGGCGTGTTCTATGTTAGATGCTGGGCAAACATGGGGGTCCTGCATGCATGCATTAAACCGTTCATTTGGTCCTGTGAATTGCATCTCGCATCCGTTTCCTCGTTCGGAGCTTCCTCTGTCTGCATCCGCATTAGGCTCGCAAATGTCCGGCGGTTGGGTGGGCCCTTCTGGGCAGACATGAATTATTTATTGGACAAGCAGGTCGTCGCCGCATCGGTGGAGGAGTATTCATAAGCAGAAGTGGGGGCCGGGGCGGATCCGGCAGACCGGGCAGCTCTTATCCGGCCTTGGATGGTCCGCCCATCCCGTCTAATGGAGTTGCCATTAAAAACAGATACTAACATGAGACATGCTGCATCCGTGTTTCTGTGCTTGGGCCTCTTGTTTGTTCTTCTTTTTGGTCCCGGAATGCACCACGCCCCCTCATTTGGGACACACACATATAATACACAAGGAGCTTCGTTAACGCCCTCGAATCCTACAGGATATGCAGTGGAAAAAAAATCTATAGACTATAGAAACAATAATATGGAAGACTGGAAAGATAATCCTTAAAACCTAATGAAAATGTTGAAATTTATCCATAGATTTTTGAACAGTGCACGTGGAAGTGTCCTGGCCCAGTTTGATGCCCCTGGAGGGACATTTTGCTGGGCCAAATTGCTGGCCTGGCTCTTGCAGATGAACTTCTGGCGCCTAGACTCCCTACATCTTGGCTAATAAAGCCGAGACAAATCTCTTCATTTCGGCTTAATTTTCTTAGCAAATTTACATAAATGACCGAGGGGAGAACGGTGGCCAGGATGTTGTGGATAGTCGGATAGGGTTCAGCCGTCTGGCCATCCATCATGGGTCTCGCCGTGGGTGTTGGTATGGGTGGCGGCGGATGGGGCTCTCCATCCCCATCCCGTTTCTCTTTAAGGAGTGAGGCGCCTTGCTTTTTGTTGCTTTGTGTGTGGCCTCCCTGTAGTCGGCGTTTATTTTTGCGGCTTTCATGTCGTAAATCTTCATCAGACGGCAAATTACGTGGTTTCCATCGTACCATGCTCCATGCTCCAGGTCTCCTCCTACGGCATCCTTTTGGCATTTCGGGGGCACTTTTCGAAATGTGGCGGAACGTATCCGGGCAAACAATAAAGTGACCGCAATGTGAAGCCCCAAACTCCTGTTTATGGACAGAAAGGACAGAGAAAAAAAAACAATAAGCGGTGACAAAAAGCCAAACAGGATGCGCATAAAAACAGCAACAACAATGGCCAACCGAGGCTCGCGAGGCTAGACAACAACAACAAATAATTGTAGCGGGCAAACAGGATGAGGCCCTGGCATTGACAACAGTTCCATTTATGAAAAATAATATCAGCGGCAATATGCAAAATTTATTATTATATTTGCGTTGAGCCGCAAAAATGCGACGGATTTCGAAGCCTCGAATCCAAAAAACTTTATGCGGCCATCATGAGTGAAAAGTGCTGAATAAAGGGAATTGGTTATACACTTTGCGGGTATATTTTACCACAATTCCACAATGTATCGAGAGTACTATAAATTCAATATAAATTCTTGTAAGCTATAATATGTATTTAACGATTTTGGGGGAAAAATATGGGCAACATGGCGTATGCTTGATATTTCGTATGAGTAATATTCTTAAATATAATATTTGTTACAAGACTTTGCTTAAGTATACATTTTTATTAATATTCCTGTTTTTTTAATAAAAGTAAAGAAAGAATAGTTTCACAGTGACTTCTCAAAATCACTGGCACTTGAAGTGTACCCCCCACGGATGTCGTGACTGTCGTGATTCCCCGCTGCCATTATTGCTATGTTCCCGTTATACATTCATTATTATGTATTGCCACTTTGGCATTGGCACAGTGTTCCGCCTTGTTTGCATTGTTTGCTTTGTGATTGCACCCGACACTGTGCCATCTCCTGGTCTGTCTCTCCTCTTCTCCTCGACAGTTCTTTATATTTATTTTATTTTATTTTATTTTATTTGATTCACCGCTTTACAGTTTCCCGTTTTTATTTGCCACCATTCTGTGCGCTCGTTAGCGATTTTTGTTGTTCTTTTGCTGATATTGTTATTGTTGTTGTTTTTGTTGTTGTTATTGTTATTGTTGCTGTTGCTGCCACTGATGCTGCTTTGTCGCGCCAAGTCCACAAAGAAATTTCAATTAAAATGCAACAATGCCGCACTCCATCATCGCGGCAAAAGCGACGCGCCAAGCTGACAAACCGCGACACATTCTCCCCCGGCTCCTCCGGCCATAGATCCTCCTCGTTGTGTCCGGATTCGTCCTGCTGGCACTCCTCCGATTTCCCTTCGAAATTTTTGGCATCCAACGCCAAGCTGCACGTCTCGCCAATGGCTGGCAAATGACTTTTCATTGCCCAAAACTTTTCAAAGGAGAGAGAGAGAGAGTTGCAAAGGATTCTTGGCAATATTTGCAATTCCATCATAATGAGATGAAGAAAATAAATTGAAAGCAAGTAGAGTTGCAATAATAATAACACTAAAATTTAAGGGAAGCTAAGAGACTTAAATATAAGTCCTTTCAGTTCCCTTCATTTACAGTTCCTCCTTATATTTTATTTTCCTTTAAAGCTCCAGCGGGTGATAAATCCTTGTCCCCTCATAACAGGATGCACATGCAGAACAGAACAGAGACGAAAAACATGGTACCTCGAGGAGGCATCTGGCCAGGCCAGGAGCAACAGACACTGACAAGAGAACCGAAGCCCCCTACTCTACTCCCATTGGCCTTGTAGTCCCTCCTTTCGCCTTCGACAAAAAAGAAACCCCACTTTCCGCTGGAGGAGAGCCCTTGCAACGACTGTGTAATTAAAACTTTGAGTAACAGCCACGAAAACTACAATTGACTGACTGCCTGACATCCTCGGGGCATTGTTGGGTTCGAAGGGGCGTGCGCCAAGGATTCGGGCGGTCTGAGTGGGTGAGTTGGCAGTGAGTGGGTGGTGACCTAAGCTGTCAGTTTGGCGCCACTTTGGGTGCGAAGAGTTTTCTTTTTTTTTTAATAAACTTTCACCAAGCTGCTGGCAGCAGCTCATCCCTTATTGGATTTGCAGCTTTCACTGTGTGAGCGATGTTGATGGAAGCAGAACGAAAGGCAAGCTATTGAATACACATAGAAAAATAAATAATAATTATAATAATATATATAATAAGATATATAGATATATATAAGATATATATAAAATAAGAAAATAATTAAGTTATATAGAAAACATACCTAAGAGAATCAAGCAGAAATTTAATTTATTTATTTGAGATTTAAATTTTGAGAAAAACTTTATAGTTTTCAATAATAAATTTTATAAAATGATCTACTCCTTTAGTTCACTTTTAAAACCTATAATCAACTCTTTTCTTCCAGTGTAGAATATCAAGCAATAGTGCAAAGTAAGAGAGTCCTTTTTTGTGCCATTAAAAGCTTGCTCTGCTTTTGCGATTTGCGTAAACGATTTTGATAGATTTTGATGGGATTTTGGTTTCGGTTTCGAGTTTTGAGAGCCCCCACTAAACTCCTAGGCTTAGTCCCTTTGCGCCCGACAGGATACTGGCTTTAATTCCTGTCATTTTCACCAGCTGCAGGACATGGAAACGCACTAAGCGCAAATTAGAGACAGGACTTGGGGGCTATTCTGTTGCCTTTTGTGAATAAAATTGATTTTTTCGTGTCCTTTCTTTTGTCAGCTTTACGGTAATTTGCACTCACACACATACACACATCCTCACAGACTCTGACACACACACATACACTTGAATGCACACACAAAATGTTGCTGTGTTCCCGTTTAATGCTTTACATGAATTTGCATATTAATCTTGGGTTTCTTTCTGCCCATCCCCTTTCTCAACTTTCTTTTCTCTGCCCTTTTCCGCCTTTCTTTCATCTGGCTGGCTTTGCTCCTCCGCCAGTCCTCCATCCTCCATCCTCCACCTCTTCCACCCTTCCAAAATTACATGGAACTACATATTTTGGTTTGTCACCTCGGCATTACGGCACGTAAAATGTAATCAGCTGTGTGTCCTGGTCCTGGTCTCTCTCTCTGTGTGTGTCTGTGAGGGCAAAGCTTTTGGGGGAATCCCCCTGAATCCTTCTCCCCTGACCCCCGGTAACCCCTTTGCGGACCCATCCCCCCCAACCGTATGCAAATGAAGGCTCCACGTTGCTGCCAGCTGCTCTCAAGGCGACTTAACGCCTGCTTAATGAACATAAATTAGTCAGGTGTCGCACCATGGTGTCCTTTCCCAAGCTCCTGGGGCTTTTCCAGGGTGGTGGACTATGGGGGCGTGGCACAGCATGCGTTTATATTTCAATTTTGTCGCTTGTAACTTCCGGTTCCCGCGGGATTTCAATTTTCCGAAAGTCTTTAATCAAGGTCGCCGCTTGACTCCCGTGACTCTGTTATCCTTGTGCGGTTGAGATTTATCCTTAAAGGATTTCAATTTAAATCCTTTTTGAAGTGCGAACTAAAATTCTATCCTACTAATCATTAAATAGAAATTGAATCCAAGAACTAAGTGGATCAGAGCTATCGATTTCGTGCCAATTAATATTTGAATGATGCAATTCATTTGCAGTGAATCGTGATTTTAATTGCACTGAGCGTCCCATCGACGGCAGTCTAATTGACGTTTTAATGGAGAGCCCGTCAAACACTCGGTCGGTGGAATAGTCGGTCGATGGAGAGCATTTTGACCCAGTTATGGCCCAGCAGCAGCCACTTTTATGGGAAACCCTTGTCTTCAATTACTGTTTGCTAATCATGGCCCTCGATTGCGCCATTACAGTTGACAGTGGGCATTAAGTACAGAACCACTATCCACTAGGCCAGCCATTAGAGCCAACTGCTGTTGGCCACAAACGGAGGTGGGGGGAGTAGGCTTCCTGGCTAGTCCCGCCGGGCACAAAAACTATCGAGCAATGTCCGTACCGGAGCCAGCTTCCGCCACTTCCGATTGTCTCCTCTGCGGCTGACGGGAAACAATCAATAGTGGGTAGCTTCCGCCGCAGTTTTTCCTTCCCGCCGGGATATGGAAATGGCAATGGCAAGTTTAAGGCTGAAAAGTAACAAAAAAAAGTAGCTGCAAGTCGTGGGTAATTTGTCAACCTTTGAACAATAACATCCATTATGGAAAGCTACATAATTTCCTTAAGACCATCCCCTCCGGAGGTCTCCAGCACACAAATGTAAGTAATGTGCTTTAATCAAAAGGAACAACAATGGTAAATCCATTAAGGGAGTACGTGCCGGGAGCTGGGAGCTTCAACTGGGGAGCAGTCTCCCCTTTTTATCCTAGCTATCCTTCCTCCATGCTCCCTGCCAGGAAGGGACTGACTTTTGGCCATGCTGAGCGCGTCGTTTGCAGGCTGATTTACAAATTTCTTTAATGGGGCGACAACAACATTTTTAATTAGCACCTGTCCTTCTGCTGTCGATGCTCCTGCCGACGCTAGGTTAGCCTGCCATTTGTCGATCCGGTAATCTCCATAAAACAGGAGGACACGCCGCAAGCTCCATGGAAATTAATTTCCCAGCCCTTTCAGCCCTGACTTCGTAATTTCCGTTTTCTTGGCTAAACCGCCCACGCACTTTGACAACTTTCAACGTAATGATGCCATTCAGATGCGTTGCACGATGCTTCCGCCCCGCCCAGCACCGCGCTTGGCTCCTCCCTAACCCCTTTCATGTTGGCCCTTGTCGCTCTGATTCCTCTTTGGGTCTCCCAGCTGATTCAATATACTAATGCCTTTGCTTTGCAGCACATGGCGCATCCGCCCCGTGGCGCCACCCTCTCGTGTTGTTGGTGCTGCAATAATATTTTGCAAGTGTTTCTAAACAAGCACAAAGTCATGTTTCAACAGCTGTAGTCTGGTTTCAGTTCGCTGCTGTTTTTATTGTTATGTTCCACTATCTCCCCCCTCTAGAAGGATCTGCCGCCCGTAGTCCTTCTTTTTTAGAGGACTCCCTTTCATCCCCATTGTTACTGGCATTTTGCTAAACTTTCGCTGCACATTAAAGCAATTTGGCCGGCGTTTATAGACTGATTTAATAGAATAACAGGGAGAGGGTGGCTCCACACCCAAATGAGATATTTCCACACAAGTGCACAGGACGTGGCAGAGTGTGGGTGTGGGTGGGTGTCTGTGTGAGTATCTGTGTGCACTTGGATATAATTGTTTGACTAAATGAGTGCGTTTGCCTCAGACCAGACTCCCCTCAGCCTCTGGTCCTCTTGTTTGTGCCCCAAAATTGCGCTACAGTTCGCTTAACGCTCACACATATGGCCAGAGCAGATGGGGGCAGGAGCAGAGGAGGCTATGCCATGGGGGCCATTCAATTGGTAGAACAGAAACGGAACAACAATAATTATGGCAAGCACCCTCAGACCCCAACCGCATCTTCAGCTCCACTCCAATTTCGGGTTGTAGAGAATCAGAGAGACAGAGAGAGATAATCAGAGAGACAGAGAGAGAAGAGCGAATTCATTTAATTCCCTGTCGCCTGCTTCGATGCGTTCGTCCTTCGTCCTGGCACCAGATAGAGCCAAATGGATATGACTCTTGGCACTGAGAGCCGCCAGATAACCCTGTAAGGAGTGGATGAGTAGCCCCCTTCCCAGGGCCAGGCTGTTCCCGTAATGAGGATGAAATTGAAGTCTAAACAAACAGCAATCGCTGGGCAAACAGCGCCAGGATACGGAGATCAGGATGCTTTAAGCTGAGCACATAAAATCCCCTCCAGTCGCCATGGAAATTGAATATTTAATTATGCGTCGATGGAAATTGCGTTAGAACTTGGTGACGAAAATGGCAAAGTCATCATGGCGAGTGGATGGGGGAGGGCGCCTAGAAAAAATCCTGTCTAAGGGTCTAAGGAATGTTTACAAGGACAACAATTGAAGAGGCTGCTAAATAATTTATTCCAATTTGGCAGAGATTCCCGCCACACCAAGAAGTTAACTTGGCTCGAAAGAAATGCTAATGTTCTCTCTGGAGGTAGCGGCACGAGGGATTCTCTGAAGACGACCCAAATATGAGGTTCTAAGTATCCCGATGATGGCTGAAATAATTTTCAGTTCACTTCGATGGCCACCTCAGGGAGTTGGGTGCATTTTGGGGCAGAGTGGTTGTGGTTAGTGGTTAGTTTGGATTAAGTTTTCTAATTTTCGCCCAAGGGGTGCTCGCTGGATTGGAAACAAAAACAAAGATAATCGAGTCGGGCAGACTGTCTGTGTCTGCCTCATCGGAGCACCTTCCGCTTATCTCACAGGTAGCCCTCCTCCTTCCGTCCTCCACTCACCTGCCGCACTCCAAGGACTCCCAGCACCTGGCTCTCCAGGCAGTGGGTTTGTGTGTCGCCTTCACCTTCACCCGCACTCTAGACTGAACACACCACTTTCCTCCTCCACCTGCAGCTTGCCACCTGCCACATGGAGTACGTGAGCGACACACGAAGCTACCTTCCCCATTCGGCAACCCACCCAGACATCCTTGAGGGCCAGGGGCGAGGAAAGCCGCATATTTATGAATGGCTCTTGTTTCGAGTTTAACGCACTACGGGAGCTTTATCAGCTCGTAAATATAAATTAGAATTTAATTTTTATCGTCGAGGAAAGGCGGCTGGCAGCCTTTGGCAGGAGGGAAGGTCCTTTGGGCCTGGGGAGCAATGGAGGACAAATTAGAGGTAGTCCGGGCAACTCGGAAAGCAGAGTCCGCTTCAAGGGGACTCCCATTACCAATCCAATCTCCATTTCCATTTGCGCCTGCCACGTGTCCCAATATATCAAAGGCTTTGATTCAAATGTGGATCCCAATCTCATCCCCCGGAATCCTCTGCCATCTGGAACGCCCCCCTGGGACTGGGGATAGTGGGTATTCGACGGGATAGTTACCTGGGTCAGTTGCGAGGACGCGTAGTAGGATATCCTCGAGGGGCAGATCGACTCTGGTTTCGAGTAAATCGTCTCGGCGGCCTGGTCGTGGTTCATGGGCAGCAGGGCGGTGGCATAGGGTGTGGGCGTGGGCGAGCTCCTGAAACCTGTGAGGGCGGGGTTAGAGGTCGTCCAGGCGGGGTGTCACGAAATTAACTTACGGTCGAATATGCTGCAGGACTTCTTGCTCTCCGACGGGTATTTGTTGAGGCTGGCGATGGTGGCATAGGATCCTGTGGCGCTCGGCGGCCTGCCCAGCGGATCCAGGCGGATGAACACGTTCTGGTGGCTGCCGTAGGCCGCGGTGGTGAAGCTGGTGCTGGAAGGGAAGAAGCAAACCAAACCAAGGTGTTAATGGGCAAATGGAGGGGGTAGAGTCCCCGGGATAACCTACTGGAGCGAGTCCTGGCGGAGCTGCTTGCGCGCCTTCACGTACATCATGCTGGCCACCAGGCCGACGGCCAACACCAGTCCCAGGGCACAGGCGGCGGCACTCAGGAGGGCGGGGCCCTGGGAGGGGGCGTGAGCGGGGGCGGGCGACTGATTGGGCTCAGGTGAGATGCCTGCGAATGGAACATGGTCGGATGAGTGATGGATTGCTGGCCAGGACGAGGCATTGAGACCCACCTTTCGCACAGATCTTGTTGCGCTTGAAGTGGAGCCGGGTGTCGTTGAAGCGCGGGGGTCCCCGCACCACCATGTTGACGTTGACGGGCAGCTGGAGGGTGGCGTTGCCCGTGCAGGGCAGGTACACCAGGAAGGACTCGATCTCCTGCGGCACCAGGCCCTTGTGCGGGATGCTCAGAGTGGGCGTGCCCAGGGCCTCCTGGTCGGTGTTGTACTCGATGCTGATGGAGTAGGGCAGCTGTAAGGATAGCAAGTGGTTAATATGAGTACCTGAGTCCTGGGCGGTCCTGGTGCAGTCTCCTTACCGGGTAGGCGATGAGACTCTGCCAGGAGAACTCCAGCTCGTGGATGTCCGCGGGCACGGGGACGGTGAAGTGCATCGCGTATGTGTTGATGGCTCCCTCGTGCACGTAGAAGAGGTCCGCCTCGAGTCCTGCGGCGATAAGCGAGAAGGATATGAGACTAGGGCGACTGCGGATGCACTGCAGACGTAAAGCGAAAGTTTCCCGCAAATTGCAGGGCCCTCCCCCTCCATTAGAGCCTGGATCTCCCGCTGCTGAGCAAACTTTGTGCATTTGCTGTTTGCTCTCCCCTCGAGCGTCCGCCCTTATCCTTTTTCCACCATTAAGCGGAAATTGATTTTCTCTCTAGCCCCTAGCGGAGGGGAGGGGGTGGTCTGTGAGGTGACAATGCTGGTAGGTAAACAAAACCCAAGACACAATAATAATCGAAATCGAATCCGTCACCGGCAGGCGACGTTGCAGGGAGTGTCTCGGAGTGGCCCAAAAAAGGAGTGGAGTGGAGGGGAGAAATGAGGAGCGACAGGAGTCCTGGGAGAGGATACATTAAAAGGTGTCAACTGCGATGCCTCGTCATCGACGGGAATCCGATTCCACAGCTCCCCGGAGTTAAAAAGTCCTGATCTCTTTCAGGCTCCCCGCCCACAGGCATTGAAAGACGAGCTGCTTGAGTTAAAACGACGTGAAATTAAATTTCTTCATCCGCCATTATTGTTGCTCTTCCTATTTCTATTCAGGACTCGGGACTCAGGTCGCAGGATTCTATCCCCCTCGTCAGTGGGGTGCATTATTTACTCCACGGGATCAGGCCGAGCTAGCTATTCTACCAGGAGGGGAGTGGGTGTTGGAGTGGAAGCTTACTTCCTTCAAGTTTGAGACTCCGCCGGATGTTGAATGTAGCAATTCCGCTTCCGGCGGACTCAAAGGGGGGTGACTGGAGGCAGGGGGCAGGGAGCAGGGGGAGTGAGCCTGCATTTAGGATAGAACAAAGCACTCGCTCGCTGCTTAAAACAATTTTAAATCCAATTACAGAACAAGAAACAGCATTTTTCGTTGGCTTTCATCCCGCCTAGGTTGAGGTTGAGGCTTCATTTCCATCTCGAGATGCTACAGTTTTCCATTTTCTATACTCCGTTTTCCTGATGCCGTTTCGGTTTCGTTTTCGAGTCCCAAATTGCTTTGCCCCCCGCCGAGTTCCCAACCTGGCTCCCAGAGTGGGCCAAGTGCACCACTTTCCCCTGCCACTGCCTTGGCCTTTGAGTTTGGCTGGATTTTTTGAGGAAGCGGGAAAACACTAACATAACCCCAGAGTGCCGCCCATCAGATATGCACAAACACAGAAAAAGGACATCGTTTGAACCCTTCTCTGACATGTCCTGTGACAAGGGAAAGTGCGGGGATGCGTCAGGAGGGGGACATTTGAATAAGTGACTGCACTTGTGACAACCTCAATTAATTCAGTCCTGATTTAGGGATGTCCTGGTGCTCTGCTCCCCGAGTCCTTGTAATGTCTGCCACATGAATTGGCCTCTTTGGGGCACAATCCCAAACTGCACTTTGAACAGCATCAATTGGCACTGCCACCTTCCACTCAAGCTCATCCTCTTCCAGATAGCTTCAAACTCCTCCTCGGGTATCCTTTTCCCTCCTCCCTCCCCCCGTGAGTGTCAAACTTTGCTCGTCTTTCATATCACGGTGGCGCGAAACTTTGCCTGGGAAACTTTTGTCGCGCTTCTGCCTGCCACTCCCCTCTCTCTGTTCCGGGGAGTTCCTGGTAGTTCCTTCCTCCCCCTTTGCGGGATGAGCTGCCACACTCCGCAATAATGTCCTCCTCTGTGCCCTCTCCGCCCTCCCCAGCCTTAATTATAATACCTGCGATTGCGATTGTCTGAATGACTCCAGAACACACGTGACGCTGCAACCGCAGCTCAGATTTATGGAGAGGTGGTGAGGGGTGAAGGGGTCAAATCAGGATGAGAGTTCAGGGAGAAGGTATCAGGGAGAGATGGGGGGAGGGGAAGACTGGCAGGAATTGGCTGACTCCGGAGAATCTCGGATCCGCGCTCATCTCTGGCAATGCCAACAAAGAGGAGACACCATTTGCATAAAAGATTAAGAGGATAATTAGTGTCATTAGTTGGGAGACTGCATCCTGCCCTCGCCCTAATTACCTCTCCCCCCTGGCAGGATCTCCGGGGAGTGCAATCTCACCTCGCGATGATTAAAGGAGTTCCCCGGCAGTTCCTGCTAATTGTCCTATGAATCAGAGATGAGAATTGCTCGCTCGATTGGCACAGTTTCTGATTTCCTCCTCCCCTCCCCTGGCATCCTGATTCCCGGGCCGTCAGGATACAAATTCCTTCTGCCAAAACACCCTTCGAAGGGAAAACATATCGACCGAATGACGGAGGGGGGGAGTTTATTAATGTGGGGATTTTCGGGCTGTTTTCTATTCATTAAAAATAATTTTCTTTTGCATTAATTTTCATTTGCAGGGAAATTTCTCAGACCACCGCAGAAGGTTGAGGTCCACCCTGAGATGGGATGCATGGGCGGAGGGGAAAGCTGGTCCGAAGGGGGCAGGGCGAGGGATCGGGTGGCTGAGAAAAAGTGTGCACATCAAAGCAAAAGCAAAAAGTTGTTGAAATTGCATTTTTACGCACCCTTGAACAGGAAAGTCTTCAGCAGGAAAGGGGCGGGGTAAGTGGGATTGAGGGGTGGAGCGGACCAGGGGAGGGGGAGGTGGGTGGCAGTGGCGGTGTCGGTGGCAACGAGGGAAAATTGCCCGTTGCTGGGACGACACACCGAAATTGAACTCAGAGGCGGAAAATCTTCAACAAAAGCGTAGAAAATATTTAATTTTAATGTTGTCGCCACTTCATGGAAGGATCAAGGGGAGGAGGGGTGAAAAGGAAGCCAAAGTTCAAGGATTCTGCAATTGGAAAATAAACAATAAACAACGAGAAAGCCAGGAACTTTGTTTACAGATCCTCAGAAGGACGTGGAAGCCAAATAAAGTGCAACGAATTGCTGGCGGAACTCACATTTCCATGTGGGGAGTGCAACAAAGAGGTCCTGAATCTGGGACTGACTCGTGCAACTGTGAGCAGCCTTCCACATGAACAGATTCCCATGGAAATGGGGGTCAGGGGATGAAAATCATGCACTGGAATGTGTTCCGAGGGTGGAGGGTCAGCTTGTTTGATTTTGCGCTGCTTGTTAATTTTCAAATCGAAACAAATTCGAGGGTGGCAGCCATCGCTAGCTGGGAGGGATTGTGGGGGAGGGCAGGTCGCCCAGGGTGTTAACTGGTCGTTAAAAACATAACGAGCTGCCAGGGGGAGGAGATGCCAGGGAGATTCCGAGGCATCCTGCAAAGAAATCACAGCCAAGCGGGCGAAGGAGACTGCGAGGAGCAGCAACAAAGTGGAAAATGCTTTTGAAATGTCGCTAATGAAATCCGATTTCCATTGGCCCGAGGAGGTTCCACTGGGGATGCGAGGACGGGTTGTTGTCCAGGAGATGGCCCACTCTGGCCATTGATCCCTAATGCAATTGGAAATGCGTCAAAGGAGCCAGAGATGGGGAGAATCCTCCGATTAAGTGCAGCTCATTCATCCATCATTCCCGCGTCCCATTGAGAGGATTATTTTTACGCCATCAACTAATTGAAGTGTCCTGATTCGGCGGGAAGCCAGGAGGTAGGCCTGCATAATGAGGTGGAGGCATTTATGCTCCAATTATTGCCAAGTGGCGGAAAGGCTGTGACCAGCTAAGTAACGGCGGAGAACTAGGCCAGCTCCTGCCTCCAAGCCACTCCCGCCACTCCATATTTTGGAGCTTTCGAGTTCCCCATTCGGAGGCATATTCCCCGATCCATTAATCAAGACGAGGACGAGGACGAAGAACAGGAAAATCGCGAGCCAAACGACAGGCACGAGGCCATTCCGCCTTGGCACGTCCATGAAATCCATGTAACTCCCATCCGAGGCACTCCAGAAGGGGGACCTGGCCTTGGGTCGATCTGGAGCCGGCGCCATCAATAACAAGAATTCGCGTGGAGCAACAAACGGAAAAACAAGAAAACAAACAAGGCGGCAGGAAGAGGAAGGGGGTTGTAAAGGAAGTTGGAAGGACGAAGAACGCAGGACTCAGGACAAGGAGGAGGAGGTGAAAGCTACTTGCAGCTGTCAGCAAGGTGAGGGCGTCTATTTCAGGCCCAGAACGGAAATCGATTTGTGTGCGATTTGTTTTGGTTTCGCTCAGCTAACTATTCTTATTCCTTCCCCCGCCTCAGATCCTTGCTCCCTCGTCCTGGGCCCCTCCCACCCCGCTATTAATGGTCAACTATAATTTCGTGGCCATTAATGACTGTGACATGGTCTGCGACTTCGGGGATTGTTTGTGTTTTCGTGTTCAGGGATCAATGAATTCGTCCTGTCGCACTTCGGCCCGCAACTATTAATCATGCGAGTAGATCCTGGCTCCTGGAGGGGGAGTGTCAGCCCCGAATCGAAGTTTCATTAGTGGATTAGGAAATGAGACTGGAACTGGACTCACCCATCAGTTTCATCACCTCGTGGTGGCTGATGAAAATGTTCAGATAGCCGCTGACGGAGGGCGTCCGCCAAGTAGACATGGCCAGGAAGAGGAGCCACAGAGGCAGTGACGGCGGTGCCGGGGGTACAGAGTGACCCATGGCGGGTGGCGGTTTGAGGATGGCCTAGTGGGTGCTGTGCGGGGTTAATAAATTGTCAGAGCATGTGTCGCCGCAAGTGGCGAACATTTCCACAGCTCCACTTCGTCCTGTTGCCAGTTATCCTGTGCCACTGCCAATCTCAATGTGTGGCCATTGATGCGTCGCCTTCAAGTTGACTCTTTCAGGAGGCAGACCTCCCCCTGTTGCAGATTTGAATTCTGGCGACGGTTGTTTCTGCCACAAACAGAGGCACAGATCCCAAACTCACAGAGAAGCGTTAAAATCAAATTCCGACTGGTAACTGGTAACTGCTCACTGTTCCGGCTTCAAAGGACGGAGGTCTGTGTGCTGAATTTGGGAACTTTCAGCCTCTGTTTCCGCCGGCTGTCCTGGCAGTCCTGGTCGTCCTGGCTCTCCTTTTTCCGCTTGCCACTCTGTGGCAGCCCAACTTTGCAGTTTTGTTTTGCTGCGGTTGCTTCTGGAGTTGCTACATGTCCGAATTCGGCCCAGACTGAGCTAAGTTGGCTTTTATTGGCTGAGCTCCTGTCAACTGGCCCGGCACTCCTCCTCTCCCAATATCCTTTCGTGTCCGGTACGTTGTTGTGTGGCTATCGCCTGTCACTTTGTGCAGGTCTCTCCTGCTGGCTCTCTTCCGTCCGGCTTCCTCCGTTAAAGTGCAGATCCTGTTGAGTGGAAAGTGGTTCGGCTTAGTGAAAATTGGTAAAAAAGATGCGTGAAGGAGCAAGGAATCCCCAACCACCAAGGATCTGGGGTGCTTGTGTGGTTCAGTGGTGCAAACAATTTGGAAAAGCTAAATAAAAGTTTCCCCATGCAAGAGTAATTAGAAAGTTGCAAAAAGATTAACAGCCTAGCAGGATTAAAGGGATGTCCTCCCACCTTTCTGGAGGTGATGTTGTCAGTCACTGGGGGTGGTGGAGTGGTGGGTGGACTGGGTGGTGGTGGTGGCCTAATAAATTTGAGGTAATATTTATGTGTTTGTTTGGCATAAATTATGAACTGGAAAAGGGAACAACTTCTGGCTTTCGAAATGTTTGTGGTTCAAGTGGTTCACCTCCACATGTATTGTTTGGGTTGTATGTTTATTCAGCTGCTGCTCCACCCTCCATTCCCGAGTCCTGTTATCCTCCTGTTATCCTTGCTGGTTGCGTGGGCAGGTTACCCGAAAAGAATGCCAACTGCAGTCGTAGGCATGGCAATGGAGAACCGGGACAGTCGAGTGCCCCCGAAATGAAATTGTTGCCAAGAAGCGGCCAAAGCTGGCAAACTCATTCCCCACTTTGGTCTCTTAACTTCTCGCTCCTCCATTCCCAGTTTGCAATAAAAATCGAAATCAGAAAAGTTTTTTGCCTCCAATTTTCAGTCTTCTGGCCTTGAGCATTTCGGGAATTTTAAAGTTTTAAGGAGGGAAGATAGTTTTCTAGCGAGAATCCCTCGCTTAACCAGGGAATGCTGCGGTCTTTTTAATTAAACTTATCCGAGCCGCGGAATGGTAAGAGCCACTTGATTAAGACCCAGATAGGCATTAGTATCCGGATCAGCTCCATCATCATCACCTCCAACGTCGTGGCTTTCAAAGGGAGCTTCCCAGGATGACAACTGTTGACTTGGCCCTCGAATCCTTCGGAAAACGAAGTCATTCAGCGAGTGCATCAATAATTCAAAAGACAAATAAGCGAATGGGAGTGTGTGTGTTTGGGTTTTCAGGCAGGGGAGTCCTGTAACTGATTTAAATGGAGCAGCAGACAAACAGCCGGCAGGGCGCACTTACAGATATGTAAAGGCATGAAGGAAGCCAGGACTTCATCCGTCATGCCTTCCAGTCATCATCGTAGTCGATAACATATTAACTACATCAACTCAATCATAATCAGGGGAGGAAGCGGGCTAAAAAATTGAAGAAAGTTCTGACGGAAAAGAAGCATTTTCCGCTTAGTCACATGCATCATCTGTCAGTCAGCCACGCCCCCCAAGGAAACCACCCCCAGAGCCAGAGCCCCAAACTCCTTCAGAAAGTGACAAATTGAGCATTTGCCATTGTCTCGGGAACCCAATGATGTTGATGAGATGAACTGAAGATGAGCCATGAATGGAGTTGGTCTGGGGCTGGGGAGTTGGGGGAAAACTTTTCAATTACTCGCCAGGAGTAATGACTGAAGGAGGAGTTTGGAGACGGAGTAATGAATAATAATCTGTCTCCAACCCAATGGCATTCCGTCATTATGGGAGGTCCTTGGAGAGGCACGTTTCCTTGCTTTTCCTTGGACAAACTGAAAGTTGGAGCAATATTTACTCAGCCCTTTCCAGATTCACTTGGCTTACTCGTTCTCTTGCAATTAAAAGGACATCGATGGGTTGTCCTCAGGCTTCCTCGACCTCCTAGACCTACGGCTCCTTCCACTTTCAATTACCAAGTGGCTTTCGTTTCTAATTGAATCGTGAGCTTGCCTCGATTTCGGTTCATACTTTATTCCACCTCGGCACTCTATTTTGTTTGCTTTTAGTTTCCTTGCCGGGCAGCAAAGGGCGTTACAAAGTTCATGAACTTTGACTGGACTAATGTTTATTTTGAGTGATTCAATGTGATTCCCATTACCAGCTTTGCTTCGAGGAATATATACTGTGAAGAGGGAACTATCTAATCAACACCCTTGCAAGTGAATAATCCGAATCGAATAGCTATAACCAACTAATTAAAAAAGAAAATGAAGGTATTCTATCTATTGTTTTTTTTATAAAGCAGTCATAGTATTTAGTATGATATGGAATATTCTGCAGATTTTTGTTATATTTCCATATCGGGTCAAAATCTAAACTTTTGACTCATTTTTAGTGAATATTTTAACTATTTCGCAACTGATCTTGAAACGGAATACCATTTATGAATTGGAATTCTAATCCCCTCTGATCTACATCAAAATATTTCAAAAATTAAGACAAAAAAATTTCGGCCCATTTTTGGTCAAAATCATGATGTTACCCCTTTGAAAATTTTCGAAAAATATGTCAAATTTTTTTTGCCAGAGTTTGATTGAGAATTATAGTACTCAAAGATCTAAGATCGGGAAGGTATGAAATTCGCCAATCTGTCAAAAATGAACGGAGTTATGGCTACTGGAAGTTGAACTTTTTTCAAAAAGGATGCTTTAAATCATTAATTATATTTTGATCATAATGTGGACTGTTTAGAATATTTTCCCTCCTCTTAATGGTTAATGTAAAGCTTAAACTCTATTATTTAAATAACGATTATTTTGAATTCAAAGCTCTTAAAAAAATGATTATAGAATTAAGGATCAGCTGCATCATCACGCATTGGGTGTGCTGCTTCATCCTGTAAAATCCTGTGATACCCGCGAGCTAATCCTGATCAAGAATATATACCCTTTAAACGGGTATAACAATCAACTTATCTGCTGAATAAGCTTTTTGCCACGAAAACAACGAACACGTAACAAAAATTAATTGCCTGTAGAAATTAGCTGGTAAAATAGAAAAATATCCAACCCTCCATTCCTCCATCCTCACTCCATTGGACGCGAGAATTTGCAATCATTTTCCATTTACAAGGACAACAAAAGCAAAATGCCGCTCGTTATTTTTAATCAGCTATCAAAATTTATTGCTGAAAATTTGTCTGGCCAATGGGCAGGTGTTGTTTGTTGTTTTGTTGCCGTTTTGGGCCATGGCTAGAAGCATTTTCCATTACAAACTTGCATTGCAGGTTCATTATACTGTGTTGGCGTGAAATATTTTACGCGAATTTAATAAACTCGGGGAATTGTGCCGTCACATTAAAGCTAATGGCAAATATTTTGTTTGGGCTCAGGCCAGATATTCGGAATTGTTTGGAGATTGTGTCAGGGACTGAATATTTAATATGGCAGCTATTCATTTTTTTGTTGTGATTATATCGGAAATGTGGGTGGGAGTACTCTCCCAGGCCATAATCATTGATTTATGGGCATTGAAATAAACTATTTTTCTATGCACTGATGGTAAAAAAGTGTCAAGAGATTGCTGCCTTTATTTTTTGGAATATAAATATCCCATTTTCTTGACTCCTTGACTCCGCCTGGCTCCCCTGAGAACCTTGACTAATCTTTGCATATTTCTCAAGCGCAAAATCATAGCATACATCTAAGGGCCTGACATAATTCAAGTGCTTGGCAATGTCCTTCATTCATTGTTGTTGTTTGTTGTTGTACCATTGTTATTGTTGTTGTTGCTGCTTATGAGCCAAAAGCACTTAGTGGCCATTCAATCAACGAGCCACTAAGCGAAGAAAGTGGATCCGACGATCTGATGGACGAAAGGTCGCCGCTAAAAAGTGTTCGAGCGGAACATCAAATTTGCATAATATTCTTTTATGGCTTACGTTTTGTGGTTGAGAAACTCGAGCTTCGATGGGGGGAGTGCCACAAGGGAGCAAGGGGGGAAGTGCCACAGAGGAAAAGGGCGTCTGTTTGAGGGTTCGTTGCTTGGCATTTATTGAGTGGCTCTTAATCCCCGGCATATTTCAATTAGTGTCAACTTTTTGATTTTATGTAAACACAACCAGAGCCGCAACACAAAGTCCTGCTCCCCTCTCCTTCCGCCATTTTGCTTTTGCTCTAATCAGAGCACACACACACACACACTAAAACATACAAACACTCAAATATGTACGGTATACACATGAGTGTTGGTCACGCAAGGCTGCGGTTGGGACAACTATCGTTATCCTGGCCCACACTGCGTATGAGTGTTTTCTAGAATTTAAGAACTTTTACAAGGCTTACCTTTAAAGGATATTGTTTGGGAATGGAATATAGGAAATTTAAGGAAGTCCTTGCTAAAAATATAAGAAAGTGAAAGAGTAGGAAAGGGACATCCTCTTAAGCCATCTTTAAAATAACTTAGATGTTACGAAACTACAAAACAGAATCCAAGGCAAGTGTTTAGGTGCCTGAACAAACTGGGAAACCAATCCCTTGGCTGTCCCTCAATAGACAACTATTGCATTATGGAGAGTAAATATTTGTTTAGTTACCCGGGTTGCCCAGAAGGATGCTGAGGAGAACCCTTTGGCAATCAACTGGAAACTGCTGACAAGCTATGTGGGGACAACATCTCGCTGGCATACCATATCCAAAAAGGTGTTTCATTACAGAAAGTAAACGACATGGCATCGGGTTGATACAACAAGGGTCACACCTGCCCAGGATACCCTCTGGCATGTTCAGCATTTTTGCCTTGGCCCTAAAGGACACGGAAACACGGATGTTGTCAAAGGTCCGGAAGCCAAGCCCTTCTCCGAACATCTGAACAAGCCCCTGTCTGTCTTCCGACTGTCGTTTGTTTACATAACACAGAGTCTAAAGTCCGAAACCGAATCCGAATCCTGTGTGTGGGCACATGCGCATTGTCCTTTCCGCCTGCAACTGTTGCTTCCTTTTTTGCTGTGGGTCGGTTGGTGTGTGTGTTGATTGCACTGGCAACTGACACTAATCCAATCTACTCGAATCAGCCATGGAACAGGGGATTCCCAGTGTTCAGTATTCAGTGTCCTGTCCAGTTGCAATTGCATCCACTAATTGCAGGCGGTGCACAAGGGCGACGCCAATAGATTTAATTTGCAGTCAGACGAATTGCACAACTTGATCACAACAATTGCCGGCAGTTAAATCGCAAAGGGGAATGGGGATTACAGGATGTAGGATAGCCGGATTGCAGGATACTTTCCCCGATGCTGGAAATTCAATTACACTTGGCAGCGAAACTGTCAGCGAAAGTAATAAAAAGTTATCGAAGCAAAACAGTTCACGAATCCTTTAAAATGTAATGAAATTTTAAGGGTTTTTTCGCGGCACGTGACTCCTGGAGAGTCATCAACGCAATTGCCTGTGATAAAGCTTCGATTCTCCGGGGGGAGAGTGGTGGTGGAATATTCAGGATAATCAGCAGGATGAACACCGACTGATAAGGACCACAAATGCCCCCGACGTGAACATATCAGCGTAGCAAACACGACAACTTTCACAATTCACCCGGATTTATACTCGCTGGGAAGGTTAAGCCACACAACCCCCAATGCAGCAACCAGAAGAAAAGGATTCAACAGGATGTGGCGGACAATAAGTAGAAGTGGAAACACGAGTGGAAAGCACTAAATAGTGGCAAGGATAAGCACGGGAAAAGCTACTGCTGCACACAACAGAGTGCCAAAGTTCTCGCCAAACCTCTTAGGGGAGGTCCTGCCAGGGATAAGGATAATAATGGAAAACTAGGAACAAATATGCGTTGATCTTTGGAAATAAAATGATGGGCCAGAAGTCCCCTAAATGGGCAAGGGACCAAAAAGGGAAGGACTACTGGCCTGGTCAAAAGTTGCAAAACGGCGAACAAATTGCCGCATGAAAGTAATCCCGACATCTTGCAGATTGTTGCACCATCATAAAAAATCCCCTTTTTTCAGACACACTAACGGCATAAAGGCGCCAGGATCAGAATATAAGGAAGCACTTTGCGACTCAGGCAGACATTGTTGCCAAGACATTGTACGATTTTTGCATTATTCGCACTGGAAATGGTCAGCCCTGAACATCCCCCTTTTGTGGCCCGAGTGCAACTGCAGTCCTTGGACTGCCTGTCAAATCAAATATCCTTGGAGCAATCTAAACATAAGAGATGCGCAAGGATGCGCCCCATTCTTCATTTCCGCTCTGATTGTTGAAGGAAGTGTTGCACTTTTTTTTGATTGCTTTGGATTTCACAAAGAATCCTCGAATGATATAAGTAGTACACATTTGTTAAGGGATAATATTATTTTAAAATAAAATAAAGGATTTTTTATTAAAAAACTTTTTTAAGTATTCTTTTAATATTTATGGCTATAGTCCTCCTTCTTCTTTTATAGATGCTTCCACCGGCCATTGAATTCTGCCAGAATTTTCCTGCCCAATAGCCAGGCATCTTGGGCCGATTGTCCTGTCAACTGAAGTTGTTGGGTACGAGTGGGTGGGCGCCAATTTCGGACGCACATGCTGCCCAGGTTAAAAAGCTCTGGCTTCTTCTCCCTTTCTGGCTCCATATCTGGCTCCTTCTTTGGTTTTTTCTGTGGTTCCTTCTCCAGCTCCATCACCAGCTTCTTCTCCAGATCCATATCGTTCTCCTTGTCCTTCTCATCCACAAAAGAAACTTCTAGTTTGATATTGTTAATACCCTCACGAGCCCTAATCTCGTAGGGATTGGGCTGGACACCGGGGCGATACAGGACTAGGTACCGATTGCTAGACACCGTCTGCTGCCCCGAGTAGTACCTCGGCAAGCAGAGCATCTCCCTGGCTAGCTGCTCCACTATGGCCTCCTGCAGGCGCGTCATGGGATTGAAGTCGAGGAACCTTCGAGTGCTGTCCAAGAAGCGGCGCAATCGCCGGGTAATCAAGTCGGCGAACCTAATATGTCGCTTGATCTCCACCTCAGGCAGTATCTCCGGCTGGTCCGGACTAATTTTCATCTGCATGGCACAGACCAGCTGGCGGAGAGTCCTCCTTGGATGCAATAGGTCCTCCTTACCGTCCCGCCTGATCAGGGGCGGCACAAAATGGTAGTTGTGCTCGAACTGGATCCGACGCACAAGTCTCTCTGGTGTCACCACATTCGACGGCTCAGCAGGAGCACCTGGGAGTAGATGAGATTCAGGTCACTGTCAATCCCTAGAATACTCTAAGAGTAGCTCTACATCTAAACGTACCCGGCTTTGACTTTTCCGTAACACTATTCAAGTCACTCATTATTGAGAACTCTGCTCTTCCGTCTAATCGAAACTTTTCACAAATTCTTCTCGTAAACCCTATCTAGTGGCAACTTCTCTCTCAATGTCAAAGATGGAGCCGGAGAAAGTTTAGGTAACCCTGTTCCCGAAGGGTGTCAATCCAGAAGAAAGTGTTGCAAAAGCAGGCATGTTGTTAGCTTTGTAGAGAATAGTGTTCTGTAAACCAATTTCGGAGCAGTCAGGATATTATTATGGGCCAGTAAAACTAAAATCAAAGTTTCGGCTCTGACTTTTCAGTTCAGGAAATTGCTGGTCGACTGCCACGCAGAACAGTGCCTTTGGGGGTGACGGAAGTGACGGGAAACTTTTACGGCCAGAAGCAGGCTCTGCGATGGTCCCGGACAGCAGCCAGGCAGTAGCTCGGATGCCGTTTAAAGGGGATAAGCTGAGCAGATCCTTGCATAGCAAAACTGCCAAAATCAGGCCAAACTTTTTCGGTGAAAGCTTTTATTGCTCTTGGCCAATAGTATGTGTCTCCGATTTTGGCCAAGGGATTAGGGCTGCAAAGCGGGTGGTGGGGATTAAAGGAGAAAGTGCGTAAAAGGACAACTCCCCCCAAGGAGTTGCCCCGAACGAAATGAACCATGACGCTTTGTTGTTCTTTGATTTAGTTTTATGAGTCTGCATCGGATGTAATTGAATTATGCAAGTTGGCGCCGCCGGCCGACGGCAAACGACTTTATTAGCATTCGATCGTAAACCTATGGGAAGGGATGTAAAATAGGATGATGACACGGTTGTTGGCGAACTGCAGGATACAGGGATACAGGATACAGACTAGCTCCGACAAGGTTTCGCTTTTTAGCAGTGATATTTGAATTTCAGATGATTCCGCACAACTCGCGATGAAATGAGTCGGAAAATATGTGGATGAGTCGGTTGATAAGGGATACAGGATACTCGATGCTGGATGCTCCACCACCAAGCGAGGACATCCACATCCACATCCCCTGATAAGCAGCCCATGAATGCGAAATGCGATGGCAACAGGATGGAATCCATAATGAAATGACAATTTGCAGGCGGACACAAAGCGCTGCTCGGCATAATTGACACCAGTGGATGTCCTGGATGCAAAAAGGAGCAACCAGAACTGGAAACAAGGGTTTGCTCTCAGGTCAACCCCCCAGAGATCCTGGCAAAGGAAAGAAATCGATTTGTCAACTGCCTCAGAGCATTTGCAGCGGGTTCTGTTTCAATATTCTGTGCCAATAATTAATATGTGAGTCGCCATGGTGCCAGGATAACTCGGCCGAGGGCTGGAAGGATGGCCATTCGTCATTCCGGAGAGAGTATGGAGTGCAGGGGCTTCCGATTACAGTTTCATGAGCTGTCAGAGGTAGGAGGGTGCAGTTGGGAAGGAATCCCGATCCCGATTTTATTTCCGAATCGAGACCCATACAAACAAATTGAAATCAAAGCGTTCAAAGTGCCTGGTAATCGGAGGAGAGGAGAGAGTCCTCGCAGAGAGCTGTTTGTGTCCTGTCGAGTCGGTTCGAGATGTGTTCGACAAGGACTAAGCCGTGTCACAGGATACTCAGCAAGTGGAGCTGGAAGGGAAAGTGATGGCGAAACTCACGCATCGCCAGGCAGTCCTGGAATTGCTGTATCAACAGGATCCTGCCGAAGGGTCGACTACGGAGCCACTAACATGCGAGTTCGGTTAGTCATTGATTGCTGCAGTCATCGTCGAGGAACAATGCACTTAACCAGGCCCCCAGGACACCCCGACCTCACTCCCCTTGCCTCGTCCTGCCGCCCCGCAAACTTATCCGCCACGTAGGAAAGTTGCCTAAAAACGCTCACGTCTCAGGCACGTGACCAAAATGTTTGGCCATAAACAAGGAAAATATGAAAATGAAGAGACCCACTCGGCAATATGGAGGAAATGGGAAACTCGGAGGAGGCAGGACCTCAGCAGGAAGTTGGAAGTCGGTATTCGGTAATCGGGCTGATATATTTATCCTGACAGAAACTTTGCACGAAGTCTCTTCAAAAATTCATCAGGAACTTCACCTGAGTTGGGTTTCTAGCTCGCGTTCTAGGGCGGCACCACGCCCCCCTAATCCTTTGTTCCAGCGGGTGTGGACATTAACCCCAATTGGCCAAATGGCTCATTAGGTCAGTGGGGGAGTACTCCGCTCCTTCTGAAGTGGACGTGGAAATGGAAAAGTGGAAAGAAAGTCAAGCGAGTTGCACTGCTGCGTGGTCAGTTATAATTAGGGACATTCGGCTGTGGAGCTTTACGACGAGGCGATTAACCGAAAGGATACAAACAGGATACAGTGGACATTGCGAGGCAGAGACCAAGGCCAAGGCTAAGCCTATTGGCAGTGGCCACCCACCCCCTGGGAGGCCATTCAATATTATTAATTGACTGGATCCTTGCCCGCCAGGACTCGTAAACATATCCGTTACAGCCGTCGTCCAATTGGAAAGTGGCCAGAGTCATGTCCTGGATGTTTGCTTAGGAGCAGTTAGGGGAGCGGCCCTGGATGAGCATAATGCCAATGAAAAGTGTATCCTCCGGAGAAGGAGTTGATTAATTGGCCATAAACCAGGCGATTATCATTCCCATTCCAAGGGATGGGGCACCAAAAACTAGACACCTCCCCCTTCCGAATCTCGAGTGCGAGGATTAGGCAGGATGTTGCTCGATGTTCCACTGTGCCTCTGGACTGGGTGATTGCCACTTGTCGCTCGAAGGGGGACCATTTCTGGTTCTGGTGGTCTCGGTCTCGAATTCCGTTCCCATTTCCATCCGTCCTGGCAACGTTTACCGTTATGATTGCAGGCCCAACTTGCTTGCTTCAGCTGGTGATTTTCCCTTGAAGTTGCCCCGCAATCAAGAGGATGCGAGGGGCAAGAGGCGGAGGCGGAGCACTGGAGGAGGAGGGTCGCCGGGCTGTAATTGCTTAATTTGATTACGTGCCGCCGTAAAAAGCAGAACAGGAAATTTGCCAACACACACAAGCTCCGTGCCGGGTAATGAAGTTAGGATGGATGCATGGACGAGTGGATGGATGGATGGATTGGGCCTGGGAGTTGGAGTGGGTGGGGGGTGGATAGGTAAATTGGGGAAAGTACAACCCCAACCGCAGCCGGGAAACCTCCCCCAGCCGGAGTGAAACCGGAGCGACTTTAAACTTTATCGCAGCTGCCGAACAACTTAATTCATGTTTCGGCTGAATCCTTCGCCGCCTTCGCCCGAATGTCGCAGGCCATTTGAAACAAACAACAAACAAGGACCTAGGTGGCGCAATAATGGAGGCACAATGGCGTCAAAGGATCGAAATGGGAAATGGCTGAGGGTAAATGGGAAACTGTTCGCTCCGTGCGATAATTAGAAGCGCCCAGTGCACGCTCAATTAGAAGCTTGTAAGCTTGTTCCCCAGTGGGTGGCAGGGGGTGGTGCACTTGCCATTACATGGCCACTCCATCCACCCACAGGCACTCTCCTGCCCCTGTTCCTGCTCCTGCTCCGTGTTACTCCTGCAGACACGCGATGATCCGGAGCGGAGCTGCCAGAAGTTGGTATTAGGTGGGTGGTGGGGGGCGGTGGGCCAGAGTGGGTGGTGGGGCAGGCTCGAATGTCTTAATTAACTGTTAGCTGCACTCTGCGAAATCAACAGGCCATAAACGAGGACAGGAGGGGAGGGTGGAGTTATGGCCCGAAGTCTGCCTCTAAATAATGTCGAGGACGTCGTGCCTCATATTTATGATTCGCAATTATTCTACAACGTGTGGCGGCAAATCTCCGCTCCGCCCCGCCTCCCCCTTGAAATCGCAAGGGTATAGGGTTCCGCAAAGGGGTTAAAGGGCGAGGGGAAGTCCCTTATCTGATTGCAGGATACACGAGGAGTGCATAAATGTGAACACGTCGCCAGTGCCAGCCCGGAGAAATAATTCCCTTTGCCAGACGCAGACGAAAGTGTTTGCCAGACAAAAATACGGCGATGGCAGGGAGGGGGGCGAGAATAGAAAAAGCCGGGGCAGGAGCGGGTTAGGTGGATTTACATGTCACTGGGCCATAAAAGGAGTTTATGTCTGACATGAGCCGAAAACAATTTGCATATATTTCAGAGCAGGATAACGACTTTATTTGGGATACATTCGAGGGGGGAGGCCCGCACTCGGCTCGTCCGGCTTTGTCATTCTCCGGGGAGCATTGCGTAAGCGGCTTCCACTAAAGGCCACATTAAATTGGCCCAGAATGCTGGCCACTTACTTGGCTGTACTCCGTGGCTCTGGCTCCGGGCTTCCTGCCTGCCTGCCCACGTGGAAGGCAATCCATTTACGGGACTGCTCCGTCTTCCTTGCGCTGACTGACGCCATATTTTCTGCTACATTTCGCGGGGGTGTCCGGGGGCACCAGGCATAGCATGTGTTGGATGTAGTTGGTGTGGAACTGCTGACAGAGATGCATGTGGCATGCCACACCGAGCAGCAGCAGCAGCGACAGAGAGTGCAGCTTGGGAAATGGCCTGGAATTAGTCAGATGCGAGCTTGAGTTACCTTTGGATTCTATCCGGTGGTATGAGGAGAAGCAGAAAAGAGATCCTGCGACTGGAAATGAGCTTGCTTCTAATCTGATTCCCGCCGACAATGAGCCTTCAAAGTGGCCAATCAAAGTGGAATCGGGCCGAGAGCCCAAAAGTGAGTGGCCAAAGGCAGACGTGCCACTAAGTGTTGCACTTGAAGAGTCAGGAAGTTGAAAGGAAAGTGAACTTGAAGTTGAGATTTGGATGAAAAATGTTTAAAAAGCAAGCTAGTCAGAGAGAGGTGTTTTGGAAAAAACATTTAAGTGAGTAGTTTTTTCATAACATTTCTCCAAGTGCATCGGCTGATGACTGCCACTGCTTTTTAGCCTGGCTAGCTCGGTATTTAGGGCCCAACTTTGGCCATTACTGGACCCACTTAGAAGGGGGCCTGGCCAACACTAGCATTTCGCAACACTGCCATTCTAATAAACTTGAAACTTTTCTGGTTTTTTTCCATCTTGCCCAAGTGCAGTGGCAAAAAATGTTCGAAAGAGGGACAGGGGCAAGAAAAAATGGTTGGAAAAACTTGTTCATTGCCTTGCTGCACTCGTAATCCCCGCCATTGAAAGTTGCGGCTGCATGAGCAGCAAAATGGCGCCCAGCGGCGTGGCGCCAAATGAATTGCATTTTGTTGGAGAACAATTTGAAAACCATTCTGGAACCCCAGCCTCAGACCCCATCCCAGACCCAGACCCAGAACCAGACCTAGTACCAGAACGGGCAGACGCTACGCGAGCACTTTTATTCACTGTCAAACGGAATTTAACTGAGTTCCAGTTTTCAGTTGCCAGTTTCCAGTTCCTGGCATTGAAATTAATTTAACATTTTTTTTTCCGCACAATTTTTTTCTTTTCAACTTGGCCTGGCTTGAATCAGTTAAACTAATTTGGCGGCGCCATCGCCATAATTCCCGCTCACAGGGCATTTTTAATCCATTTGGATATGGAAACGAGCCTCGAAAGCAAGTTGGATGGCACTATCGGGTTAATAGTCGATGATGAGCCACTCGGAATCGTGGCAACTGCGACTGGCAGCTGATATCCATGGAATCGAGTTGGGGCATCCACTAGATACACATGCCGATAGAGAGATTCAGATGCAGATACCAGGAATGGAGATGGCGGCTGGCAAACACCTTCGATTCGGGTCCAGGGCTCTTCAAATCCTGGCTGATTGTGTTGTTAATACGAACGATGGTGTTGCCACGGCAACCAGTCCTCCAGAAGCAGGACCCAGGACCCAGGACCCAGCCTGGTAGGTGGGGCAGGAAAAACAATTTTGCAATTGGCATGTCGAAAATCAAGATGCACTCAGGCATGTGGAACGTAGCAGAGTGGCACGGCTCACTGCATCCGCCGCCCCTTTGAAGAGATGCAAGTTTCTGGCAGAAGTGACGGTGGAGGCAGAGGCAGTTGAGGATGATATCCTTTCCAAAATTTCGATGGCATGGCAACGGCAAACAGCAAACGAGAAATTATGAGAGCAACATTCATAGTCAGAGTATCAGTTTTGGGAGGATGTCTTACTGGGAGGAGGAGTTCAGTGCCCGTTTCCAACTGACTGCAACTGGAAATGTTCGGCTTTAGGTGGCTTTATCTTTAAAGCAAAACACTCGCACTTGATTAAGGTCAATGGCAGCAGTTAATGAAACTTTTCAGCTTGCCGCACAAACACAGGCAGGCCACAAAGAGCCGAAATTAATTTCATGGCTCAAAAAACACGAATCGAAAATAATTGTTGTTTCGGAAAAATCCAAAAATCCGGCAACAAAACGACAATAAGCCAAATTTTTTGAGAACCGCAAGACCAGAAAATATTTGGCAACCAGCCAACTGGAGGGGAAGTGTGAAAAAAAGGCAAAAGGACAATGACAATGAACCCCTGGGAAGGACTCGGGACTATAACAAATGTAGTGGCAATGAATTGGAGTGGTGGGTTTGCTTCACGATGGACTCGAATCCACAAAACCACAATTTGTACAAACACGCAACTCAAGCCAGAGCCAGAGCCTGATCCAAAGCCAAAGCCAAATCCCAAACCAAGGCTAAAGGAAAGTAAACAGGCCGCCTATGAAATCAAAGACAATTGGCAAACTTCTGGAAACTTGCTTGATTGGTCAATTGTCCCCACTTTGAGCCGGACATGCAATTAAAGTTTGCGGTCCCCCGGCCAGTTAGCCACTTCAAAGGACCTGTCTCCTTCGCACTGCAGTTTCTAGCCACTTTTAATTGAGGTATATAAGTTTTAGGACTTCCACGACTGAACTGAGTGCCTCCTGCGGATGGCTCCGTTTCCCATTTCGCATGTAAATACATGTGCGAATGCAATCACCTGGCCAGGTGTGTGTGGGTGGGGTGGGGATTTCACGGCAAATCGCTTTGGCGCCATCAAAGCCACCAGAAGCCATAATGGAACACAAACCGATACCACTGGGGGGGTGAGGAGCTACCTGGAGCTGAAAGGATGCCTTTCCGCCGCATTATGTTCGCGCATTGATCTCAAATTGAATGTGAATCGCGGCGAGTACGTATCAGTAACTCCATCTGAATCACAAACTGAATCTGAATGATTTTGAGTCTCATTCTGATTCTGATGAGGCCTGTGGGAACTGGCCAGGTGCGGGGCTTTTGAAAGGATGCTGTCAGGTGGGAAACAGAGTTGCTTAAACCATTTCAGATACTTACAAGTCATTGAAAAATAAATAATAAGCCTATATTTTCCTCCAAGTATAACAAATTATTGGGCCTATGATACTTATATAAAATGGTTCTTAATTTAATAAACGTTTTCACTAATTTTAATAGATTTTAAAAACCATGTCATGCTTGGCTTGCCATCCCTAAAGGCTTAATTAAATGATAAATCCATGTAATTTACTGGTAATCACATTGTAATTGTGATTCAAATTTAGACATTGAATTACCAAAAATAGTTTATTGAGGTACGCTTTACCGCGAAGTTTTACTAGCGGGTTTTCCTAAATATATTAATATTCTATTACATGGCCAAGGAGGAAAAAATACATACAAATATTTTGAAAATTTCTAAAAGGTTACAGACGAACGAAGGGATATAAGCCATTTCACCAAGCCACACAATGAGACTGTGGATGGCTGTGAATTTGTGAAAAATCCAAAGTGTAGTCTTATTACAAAATATTATTATGAGTTTTTAAGAATCTCCCATTCTTCTTCGATACTTCAAAGCTTTAAAAGTATCAAAGTCAACTATGAGCATGACCTGATTGTGGAAAAAATAACAAAATCTATGATAAATTATTGGGTCACGAAGATGTTACCTTTCCCGGATGGAGACTGTATGCTGCAAATGAATTGAAGTGCTTATAGAGTCCTTCGAGCAGTAACTTTAAGTTTTTTTCTTTGGCTTCATAGACTGACTATTTTAGGGTAAAATACAACATTATTATGCAGTCAACCATAGAAAATCGGATATTCTTCTTTAACAAAAGTATATATATCAATTGTGTCATTAAAATTAATTTTTTATTAAAATAAAATAAAAAAAAAATATTGAAATGGTTCCTTTGCACCTTTATGGGTATGATGAGTTAGTTAGTTAGTTATCCACCACCATACGATGAAGACTTGGCTACGGTTACTTCGAATTTTATTATATTTTTTATGTATCGCCAATGAGGTATGAGTTGTTTTGTTCTATTTCTTAAATAAATTATTTATTAATTTAAGGTAATGCCTGCCTACGTAAAGCTTAAAAACGTTGTTTGTAACTCATTGGATAAAGACTTTACCGACTTTGAATATTGCTTTATAAAGCAGGAGAAATTCGTAAAGAGGACCTCTAGATACCTGTCCTTAAAGGTCAATATCTTCCAACTTCCACTCTCCAATTTCACGGTAAAGATGTTATAATTCCAGTATATAGAACTCCAGTTATTACATTTTAGTTTAATACGGGATTTTACAAAAAAATGAATGGGTTCAAGCCCTTCCTTTATAATGTCACCATAGACGGCTGCAAGTTCTTAAAAAATCCATGTAGCAGTCCACAGACCAAATACTTTTATGATTTTTACAAAGATTTCTCGAACATGAATCACTCGTGCCCTTACAACGTAAGTTAATTCTTCGTCAAAAGCTTATATATTTTGAAATCATAACATTTTTAGCATGATCTAGTTGTGGAAAATATGACAGAATATTCAATTAATCATCGTCTAACCAAGATAGTGCCCTTCCCGGAAGGAGACTATATGCTGCAGCTGCTTTATGCGGCCTATGGGGTCAATCGTGCAATCGTTAAAATATACATATCCTTGGTTTTATAATTGGAATTGCCGTTCTATACTCCTTATATAGTATTTTTTATATTATGTTAGGTTAATAAAGCAAGAATGGGGATGGGTATGAACTTATTCCTACGGAAACTCTCGTCACACTCCCATTTCAATTTGCATGCATTTTTTAGCCTACTCCACAGTAGTCTCCCACTAACAAACACCCCCCAGAAAAGGTCCTTAAGGGAGGGAGGCTGTTACCCAGTTTCCCCGTTGACTGCTGATGACTTCATATGCCTTTCCCCAAAAGTTGTTTTCGTGTAACGACTCCCTTGAAGGACTCCCTCTGCCCCGTCGGCTGCTGTCCCTGCCACAGACTTTTATGACATTGAAGCACATTAAATTTAACAGCTTATCAAAGCAGTTGACACTTGCCTCAGAGTCCCCCAGACTCCCTGACCCCCCTTGTCATACCAATAAGGACATTTACATTTTGGTTAACTGTAAATTGGCTTTGTTGTGTGTGAGGGGGTGTGTGTGGGTGTGGGTGTTGTGTGAGCCAAAAGTTTTTGAAGCTCATTGAGCGCGTTAATTGATTTTCGCGCCAAACAAAAGGCAAAGTTTCAAAAGGACATGGACACACGTCGGGTGTGAATAGTGAATTGTTGTTGGCAGAGGGCAGGAGGCACAGACAGGAGGCAGGAGGCAGGAGCAGCCGGCAGGAGTGGCTTCCATGAAACAAAAGGCAGTTAGGGAGCCGCCGCAGGAACAGGAACAGGAACTGACGGCGGCACAGGACAAAGTCGGGCCAGGAACCAAAGCCCTATGGCTGAAGCCGGAGCTAAAAGGCCAATTGTTGGCGGTGGCGATGCCACAACTCAAAAAAAATACAACAAAAAAATACGAAAAAACAACAGAAAACATTCTATAAAGGAAAAAGGACCAAACCGAAAACCAAACTGAAACTGAAACAAACTCCGAACAGCCGATATGTATGCTATATGTTTGTATTTCAGCTTGAAGCCTTAAAAAAAAATATGCCAACAAGGGTGTGCGGTTGCCAGGACCTCGTCCTGGAGGGGGTGGCAATGGGGGTGGGGGGCAGAAAAGTGAAGCAATTTACGAAATGACATTATTTGAACGCAAGGCATAAAGAAAGCGACGACGACGGAAAAAATTACCCCAACAACTAAAATAGACAGGGAATCCCCTTTCGCCCACTCCCCCGTTCACTCCTCTCATCCTGTTAGTTTATGCAGTATTGTCCTTGTTGTCACTGCCATTGTCCTTGTTGTTATTGTTCCATGTACATATATATTTTGGTCTCAAATTCTTTTCTTTTTTTTTTTTAAGGAATAAACGTGTTGCAACTTTACATATTTTTACAAGGGGGCGAAAACTATCCTGTTTTTTTGCTTTTTTTGTTGGTTCCTCCTTTCCCAGGGAAAACATTTTGCGGGGAGTAACGAAAAAATACAAAAAAAAAAGGAGAGAAGAGGAGTTCAGGTCAATTGCAGGCGATTCTTTGAATTTTTTTTACTTACTTCCGCTTGGAGCACCCCGCCTGGGGGTGGCTGGGGCTGCACTCAGTGCACGAAATGATAATAAAAACGAAATAAATTTTATGCAGCGGAACGAAGCACAGGGGCTGGGGGCTGTGGAATGACTAACAAAATACATGAACATTTAAGGATACAGCGAACGCATAAAATAAATGAAGTGCATGCAATAACACACCCCCACACAGCCATACACACACTGTATGGGCAAAGTAAATGCCATAAAAGTCCTTGTGCAACCCATGACTCAGCCGGGTTTAAGCCCTATAAATGAATATCGATTGGTGGCCGAAAAAAAATGAGTTCTATTTTTTTTGCCATCAGTTCAAATCATGTCCTGGAATCTGTACCCTCAATCTACATATTTCGATATTTGGCAACATTTTTGGCCCACAATTCGGGCTTTTAATTAAAAGGCTGACATTCCCGTCTACACCACCTGCCTCCTTAAAATCCCGAATAACTTATTTCTGCTCTTCCAGCAAACTTCTATCTATCTATTCCCATCAGCATATCCTTTGGCCTGGACGGGCAGCAATCAACGCCAGTAAGCCCTTGTGTGGGAAGCCAATTCGGTCAATATTTACCTGCTATGATTTTAAAATGTTATAGTCATTTTCTGTGATATGTATTTTGGTCGAGTGCTGCATGTGCAGCGTCAGTCTGTGGCAAATTGTGTTTGCTGTGTCGAGAGTGTAAAAACAAATAGAAGAGTCCCAGGGACCCTAAAATGCACTTACAATAAAATCAACATTGTATTTCAGCATGCCTGTGATTCCTAATGATAATAACAAACGAGGGAAACTATTTTAAGGGAAGTTTTGAACTTGAATTAAATACTCCACAAGTTTTTGGAGATTATAAAATTGGATGGAAAATAAGATCGATAGGAAATCTAGTATAATCTTAAAAGAATAGTATAGTTTAGTCTATATAGTCTCTACTTTTTCTTATTAGTCTCTCTTATATTTGTGGAAAATTGGAAAAAGGAAACCCCTTTTCCAGAACACTTTGGAAATACTTTGCATAGCAAAGCAAACAAAATTCTGCATGTTGAACATATTGAACACAAAGTAAAATGGTTCAAATTTGCAGCACAGAGGAGGGGTAATGTGGCGATGTTGCAAGTGGCATGGTCAATGCAATTGTAGCCAGCAAGCCAATGCCAATGACAGATGCAATTATGCAAATGCACACATGTGTGTGTGTGTGTGTGTGTGTGGGTGAGTATCTGTGTGTGCATCCTTGGTTGTGTGCGAAAGCAACAATGCATAATGAATGCTCCTCGATGCGTGGGTGTTCGTGTCATGTTGAATATGGACACACAAAAGGTTGCCACTGCTCAGTGATGCATGCAATTGCAACTGCAACTCGATTGGCAATGGCAATGGCAACGACCATGCCTCTACAGACTCTCACAATCGCCCCCCCTCCTGCTACATGCAACCTTTGATTTATCAAATGAAATTGTTAATTTCACAAGCAATGCCAATTTATGTGGCATAAGAGGGTGGGGGCCAGGGGAAAATGCTGTACGACCACAAAAATTGCATCAGGATCGACAATAATTGACTCGACATTGAGGAAGTTTCCTTGTGGCCGCAGTTAATTCAGTTTCAGTTTCAATTTCCATCCTACTGTTTCGATTTTCAATTAAGGGAATTTGGTTTTTCGAATTTCCATAGATCCATTCCCCCATGCTCTCTGCCAAATTTTCGCTTTCTGTTCGCAATCTAGTTTCCCGCTCGTAAAAAAATGAATTTCAATTAAAATCACTGGCAATCGCAATTAATTGATTTCCATTTAAATTTTAATTTAAATCAATTGCCTTGCACTGACAAAATCAGGTCTGCAGCCTCCAACCCACACAATTATAGTCATATATTGTTGTTAATTCTCACGTACTGCCAGGCATTTGTTTCGTTTGCGGTCAGAATGGGTTTCTGGGGGGCGTCTAGTGGGTGGTCCATGGCACTGCCCCTTTCGGGTGGCTCTGCAGAGATCAATGTCTGACGCAAATCCATTTACCATAGCTCGTTTGATGGCTGCTTTAATTGGCTTTGATTCCAAAATAACAAGTGCATTTAATGCTTGTACATGGCCGGATACATGAGAGAGGGCCCGAATTGAGATTGGCCTGAAAATTCAATGAATTCGTAGGCAGTGCCACTCCTAGTGGCAATAATACAGCATATATTGTAGACATGTATCATCAAAAAGCCAAATAATTACTCATTAAGTTTTATTGATTTGTTTCAAACCATCACTCACACATGAAAATGACTTTTGCGCGAAATCCCTTAAAAGATTTGCAGTTAGATCTACATCACAACTTTGGACCACAATTTTCCATCAATATTTTGACGATTTTTGTGAGGGATCCCTTTCAAAATTCTGGATACTCCATTATGGCCCACTATGATGTCTATACCACTATCAATTTACATCCGATCTTTGAGCGGAATACCTTAAACGATTTCTAGTTCGATTTCCCGCGAATCTGCATCAATACCTTGGAACAAAATTTTCGATCACCATTTTTCAAATTTTTCTGATGGGGGACCCCTTGTAAAATCCAGGATTTCCACTTTGGCCCCAATCCGAGCCCATATCTTGGCCAATTCCCATTCGATCCTTGAGCGGAATACCTTAAACGATTTCTAGTTCGATTCCCCGTCAATCTGCATCAAAACCTTGGAACAAAATTTTCAATCCTCATTTTTCAAATTTTTCCGATGGACCCTCTTGTGAAATCCAGGATTACCACTTTGGCCCCAAACCGAGCCCATATCCTGGCCAATTCCCATCCGATCCTTGAGCGGAATACCTTAAACGATTTCTAGTTGGATTCCCCGCCAAACTGCATCAAAAACTTGGAACCAAATTTTCGATCCCCATTTTTCACATTTTTCTGATGGACCCCCTTGTGAAATCCAGGATTTCCATTTTGGCCCCAAACTAAGCCCTTTACGATGTCCATATCTCTGTCAATTTACATCCGATTCTTGATCAGGATACCTTGAAAGATTTGTAGTTAGATTCCCCATAAATTCAAATTTAAATCTTAATAACATTTTTTTGATGGAGGTTTTTTGATGGATTTTATCAACTTGTCACTAACCAGAAACGCTTCCCCTCCTTTAGTCATTTTCCCCACAAGTACAGTTGTCCTCAAAGGCCCGTCACCGTCCAATAGTCCACTCGATGGCGCTAAGCGAGAGTCCTTGAAATGGGGAAATTGTCACCCGGGTCTGATGGGCTGACATGTGAGTGCTTGGAGTGGTGAGGTGGGGGTTGCTATCGTTTCCCCCACCCAGTTCAGTCCATGTCGTAATCAAGTCAAAGCCAGACTCTTGCACAACGCGAGTGTGTGTGGGTGGGATGGGATAGGGGTCCTGTCCGCCCCCAACCGCTTCCGGTGGCCGTTTTCTGTTTTTTGGTGTGACAAGCCACATTTCAGCCGCAGAGTCTTTTGTTTGACGAGAAATTCAATTAACGCACGCACCGGTCTGGGTACGATGGTGAACATTTTTGGGGCTGCGAACGGGGCTTGGGGACGAAGAGCCAATTTACAGTTAACCAAAATTTAAATGGCTTTCGAGGGATGCCCCCCAGAATTCACACCCTGCCTGGTTCCCGGTTTCTGGTTCCTGGTTCCTGGGGCTGGGGAGCTCTTTGATAAGTTATAAAATTTAATGCGCCATCACGGTCGTAAAATCTGCGAGACGACAGCCGCGACAGCAACAACTCAATGCCAGAGACACAATATAGAGTCATAAAACGGAAGGAAGTGAAAAGAACAGTGTAGGGAGGGGAGGGGAGGATCCCCTTTGGGAGGTAGGGGGTACTTTTCGGATCCGGAAAGGATAAACAAGAGAAATATGTATGAAATACGAGGAGTTCGCTAAAGCTGAGAGAATATTTGGAATTCCATCGGCATACGCCGCACCGTCTGTCCGGTATTTTCCGCAGGTGTTTTCCCATCCCCTCGAATACCCCGGCGGCAGATTTAAATTATACGGATGCCATGCCCCCCTGGGTATAAATTTCCCATTTTCCCTTGGCCCCCTACCAACATTTTTTTGCGGTGTTGGAGTGGCGAGAATTTTAACCAAAAGCCAATTGGCCAAGATAAGATGTAATGTCCTTTTATGGCCCAGTTCGCTAGTGGCACCGCACATGGTGGTGTCGCCGCTGGTTATCTGCAAGAGTTACGAGTCACAGGATACTGGCCAAAAGGACACTGGTTGCTGGCCACTGGACACTGGTCGCAGGACACTGGACCCTGGACACTAGACACTGGACACTGGAGTCAACGACACCCGGCTGCACTTGGGCTTGCATGAGAGCTGCAGTTTAATGGCTGCCGCATGATTTAGCAGAAAAGCCAGGACACCCTGTCACGCAGACAAACTCCAGACAGGATTGCCAAATAGGGAGGCAATAGGGGGGAGCAAGTCCTTGCTCGAATTCAAGTGCTCGTCCCAGCAGGCAGCTGCTTCTTTCCCACGTGCATCATTCGAGTTGCCGCAATTTACATTCAATTTTAGATCAATACACAAGCATAATGGCAATGCCACCCCCGCCCAAGTACGCCCATTCACCCCGACATACCCTTAGCCCCTCAGCACCACCACCCCGTCGAATTTTCTGCACCACCCACAGCAGCAATGAGTGGGTGGCGTTTCGGTATCATTTTTATTGCTTCTTGTGGCGGAGGTAAAGCGATTTGGTAACATTCGATGTGGTGGCAACAGTGCTGGCAAATTGGCTATATTTAGGTCTTAAAAATGTGTAAAAAATATTGAAGATTATTTAAGGTTTATAGAATATTAGGAGAATATTATATTACTCTTTAATTGACTGTTTAAAGTTATGTATTAGAGGGTTTCAAGCCATCAAAATCTTACTATCATCCAAATAATTACCACAAAGTAGCTCTATTTTTAATATAGAATAAAAGTATCTAGTTTTCCTTCGTGGAGTTTTCCATATAAATGAAAATAAAATATTATTAAAAGGAAAATTTTTTTTGTTAAGTTTTCTTCCGCCATTGTGGCACTGTGGCGAGGAAAGGAGTCGCCTCACTTTGGTGGCTTTTTTCCTGGCGTGCTGATTTCTCAGGTGGTCGCTTTCGCACATGTATTTACATTCACAATGCCGGGAAGCAGGCGACAGAACAGAGTCCTGGCAGAACAAGGACTCTGCCATGACTTTGCCGTTGCCGGCGGGCTGTTCCCCTTGGGCTTTGCCCCCGGAACATTGTGCCAGAGCGACTTCATCCTTCATGTTCGTGCCCATGTCCTTGGACTAACATTACTTGCATCTTTGATTGTGGTCTAAGGCGAGGCAGTAAGGCAGCAAGATGGCAAGGCGGCACTCCTCGAAAGTTGTTGAACAATTAAAACTACAAGTATTCGAACTGCAGTCTGACGAGCCAAGAGAGCACTCCACATCCTTGGGGGATTGGCCATCTCACATGGGCGTTCCTCGAGTGTCCGAGTGGAGCGGCAGAAACTTTAATTGCATGTCCGGCTGGCAAGTGCGGACAATTGGCCATTGGCAGTGCAATTTGGCAAAAGTTTGTCAGTTAGCCAGTTAGCCAGTCTGCCAGCTAGCTAAGCGCCCAGAGATGACAACTTAATCTCCATAGAGCCATGTTTTATTTCAGAAACTTTGACAGCTCCGAGTGGCTTTTATTTGAATCTATCGGAGGTCCTTAAACTGTCGCAAAATAAAATGGAGCACAAGGCCTAGGATCAAGAATACAATCAAATAAATATAAATTTCAGTTGCCAGTATTTTATATTTTTTTTTGGCATTTAATTTAACAGAGTGCACACAAATTTGAAATAATCCGTGATCCTTTTTTTGTCTTTTGGGCTGGCCATCAATCCTGCTTGATGTTGGGAATTTTTAATAGTCCTGTGAATGCCAGAGAAGCAAGAGAAATCAGATTTATGGGGATTTCATTCTCATTAGTTTTTATTAGTTTGCTTCTCCTTTGTTCCACGAGGAACTGACCATCACTCTGGCACTTAACATATTATCCTAATTCGTTTCATTGCTGACATCTCTTTATCGTGTGATTCATTTTGGTTTGTCTTTTCCTTTGCCCCCCATCTCTGTCCTTGTCCTTGTCTTCGTCCTTTCTGGCCCACTTTATCTCAAGTTTATCTCAATTCGAAGGCGGGCAGAAGGAGGGCAGAAAGAAGGAATCCTCCTTGGTTTTTGGAGCACTTGGCATGCACTCCTTAAGCACACTAATCGCTTTGTCTGGACTGGCCCGGCTTCTCCTTGACTTGTTCTCCCGTGCCTGCGGGCCATTTTCGCAAAATCCTTAGTCACTCTAAGGCCAGCACGCCCACGCCCTCGTCCACCAAGACCAAGACATTCTTGTCAGAGTCTGTGTGGAAATTTGCCAGCTCATCATTTGTTCAGGGCGCTGTGTAATTAAAGGCGCTCCAAAAACCCAACCACAAACCGGCGGGCGGGGGAGCTGTTGCTGCTGAGTGAGTTGCCATTCCTGGTACACTGCCTTTTCATGTTGATTATGCTAATTCCAAGTCGAAGCTTGGAGTATGAACACGAAAACCAGTGAACACGACCGCCACCACCTCGAAAACTGAACTGAAACTGAAGTGAAGCGAACCGAACCGGATCTCCGGCACAAAGGACTCGTCGTCTTTGGCGCTCTACTTCCGTCGCATTTCCTGCCGCAGGCTACAGCGGCTAGAGAGACGACTCCCACTGGATGATGACGATGACTAGGGCCAGCTAAGACCGTCCAAGTCTATCCAAAATGGGTAGGAGCAGTCGTACCGCTTTGTCTGGCAATCTTAATGAAAAAAAACGCTGCATAATCTTGGCCAGCTTTTGCTCCCTTTTGGCGTAATTAAAGCCGGGGCCAAATGGATGCCTTTCAGTGTGGCTCGGGTTATGCTGTAACACTTCACAGCTCCGGCCATTAACTCCACACTTCGATGGCTAAGCACAAAGCGGAGAAGGACACGGAGCAGGATATGGTGCGGGAGCAAGTTGTAGAGGTGAACTCTGTCCAAAAAGGCGACTCTGAAATATGCGCAGCTGACAGTTTTGAAAAATGAAAGCTCATGCTGGGCCAAGGAGGGCAGGGCTGGCAGGGGGCGTAGGTGGCTTCAAGTGGGCGTGGCTCTAGCCAAGCCAAGCCAAGCCATAAAGAAGCGGAAGCGTTCGGCTCGTGCGAATATTGCAAATGTGGCGGAAAATATGGCGTCAGTCAAAAGTCAGCGCAGCGCGTTTAATGCCCGCGACAGCAAATAAATTGCATTTCCACTGCAGCAGCCAGGATATAAAAATATAAGAAAAAAAAGTAGTCGAATAAAATAAAAAATAAAGCAAGTCTGAAATGGAAGTCAAGCCGAAGAGAAAGGAATGCAGTCGAGAGAAAGGAAATTCGCACAAAAGTAATGGGAAATGTGAAAAGCAATTTCAATCCAGTGCCACCACCCGCCGAGCAGTCGACGCGGCGAAAGGTGCGAAAAGCGTTTGGGAACAGGTCCTGGGAGTCCTGGGAGCAGGACCGGCTCCATGTCCTGCTCCTGGCAGCCACCCCTGTCACTGGCATCCCTTTAAAGACACGTTAGCGCTTTTCCAGTCGGCAAGCGCTTAATTACCATTCCCTCGCCGGCTCCAGCTCCTACTCCTGCTCCAGCTCCGTTCCATTTGGCCACGTTGGGGTATCTGAGGGTATCCTAAATTAAGTTGTTATCCAGTGGAAAAATATGCAAATTGTTTTTGGCTCATGTCAGACATAAACTTTTTATGGCTCAGTGACATGTAATGGTGGCTCCCTCGCCTGATCCTAATCCCCTCCATCCCTTCGCAAGTCCTGCCGCCCCCTCCCTCATTTGTCTGGCAAACACTTTCGACTACCGCCCACCTCCACCGACCTCCGACCCGCGAAAATGGAATAAAATGCCAGGAAGCCCAAAAACAACTCAAATTCATTCGACTCCCTTTTATTTTCTGCGTGAGTGTGTGTTGGCGCTGGCGACGTGTTCACATTTATGCACTCCTCGTGTATCCTGCAATCAGATAAGGGGCTTCCCCTAGCCCTTTAACCCCTTTGCGGAACCCTATACCCTTGCAATTTCAAGGGGGAGGCGGGGCGGAGCGGAGATTTGCCGCCACACGTTATAGAATAATTGCGAATCATAAATATGAGGCACGACGTCCTCGACATTATTTAGAGGCAGAATTCGGGCCATAACTCCACCCTCCCCTCCTGTCCTCGTTTATGGCCTGTTGATTTCGCAGAGTGCAGCTAACAGTTAATTAAGACATTCGAGCCTGCCCCACCACCCACCACCCACTCTGGCCCACCGCCCTCCCACCACCCACCTAATACCAACTTCTGGCAGCTCCGCTCCGGATCATCGCGTGTCTGCAGGAGCAACACGGAGCAGGAACAGAGGCAGGAGAGTGCCAGTGGGTGGATGGAGTGGCCATGTTATGGCAAGTGCACCACCCCCTGCCACCCACTGGGGAACAAGCTTACAAGCTTCTAATTGAGCGTGCACTGGGCGCTTCTAATTATCGCACGGAGCGAACAGTTTCCCATTTACCCTCAACCATTTCCCATTTCGATCCTTTGACGCCATTGTGCCTCCATTCCTGCGCCACCTAGGTCCTTGTTTGTTGTTTGTTGCAAATGGCCTGCGACATTCGGGCGAAGGCGGCGAAGGATTCAGCCGAAACATGAATTAAGTTGTTCGGCAGCTGCGATAAAGTTTAAAGTCGCTCCGGTTTCACTCCGGCTGGGGGAGGTTTCCAGGCTGCGGTTGGGGTTGTACTTTCCCCAATTTACCTATCCACCCCCCACCCACTCCAACTCCCAGGCCCGATCCATCCATCCAATCGTCCATGCATCCATCCTAACTTCATTACCCGGCACGGAGCTTGTGTGTGTTGGCAAATTTCCTGTTCTGCTTTTTACGGCGGCACGTAATCAAATTAAGCAATTACAGCCCGGCGTCCCTCCTCCTCCAGTGCTCCGCCTCCGCCTCCGCCTCCGCCTCCTGCCCCTCGCATCCTCTTGATTGGGGGGCAACTTCAAGGGAAAATCACCAGCTGAAGCGAGCAAGTTGGGCCTGCAATCATAACGGTAAACGTTGCCAGGACGGATGGAAATGGGAACGGAATTCGAGACCGAGACCACCAGAACCAGAAATGGTCCCCCTTCGAGCGACAAGTGGCAATCACCCAGTCCAGAGGCACAGTGGAACATCGAGCAACATCCTGCCTAATCCTCGCACTCGAGATTCGGAAGGGGGAGGTATCTAGTTTTTGGTGCCCCATCCCTTGGAATTGGAATGATAATCGCCTGGTTTATGGCCAATTAATCAACTCCTTCTCCCAAGGATACACTTTTCATTGGCATTATGCTCATCCAGGGCCGCTCCCCTAACTGCTCTTAAGCAAACATCCAGGACATGACTCTGGCCACTTTCCAATTGGACGACGGCTGTAACGGATATGTTTACGAGTCCTGGCGGGCAAGGATCCAGTCAATTAATAATATTGAATGGCCTCCCAGGGGGTGGGTGGCCACTGACAATAGGCTTAGCCTTGGCCTTGGTCTCTTCCTCGCAATGTCCACTGTATCCTGTTTGTATCCTTTCGCTTAATCGCCTCGTCGTAAAGCTCCACAGCCGAATGTCCCTAATTATAACTGACCACGCAGCAGTGCAACTCGCTTGACTTTCTTTCCACTTTTCCGTTTCCATTTCCACTTCAGAAGGAGCGGAGTACTCCCCCACTGACCTAATGAGCCATTTGGCCAATTGGGGTTAATGTCCACACCCGCTGGAACAAAGGATTAAGGGGGCGTGGTGCCGACCTAGAACGAGAGCTAGAACCCAACTCAGGTGAAGTTCTTGATGAATTTTTGAAGAGACTTCGTGCAAAGTTTCTGTCAGGATAAATATATCAGCCCGATTACCGAATACCGACTGCCAACTTCCTGCTGAGGTCCTGCCTCCTCCGAGTTTCCCATTTCCTCCATATTGCCGAGTGGGTCTCTTCATTTTCATATTTTCCTTGTTTATGGCCAAACATTTTGGTCACGTGCCTGGGACGTGAGCGTTTTTAGGCAACTTTCCTACGTGGCGGATAAGTTTGCGGGGCGGCAGGACGAGGCAAGGGGAGTGAGGTCGGGGTGTCCTGGGGGCCTGGTTAAGTGCATTGTTCCTCGACGATGACTGCAGCAATCAATGACTAACCGAACTCGCATGTTAGAGGCTCAGTAGTCGACCCTTCGGCAGGATTCTGTTGATACAGCAATTCCAGGACTGCCTGGCGATGCGTGAGTTTCGCCATCACTTTCCCTTCCAGCTCCACTTGCTGAGTATCCTGTGACACGGCTTAGTCCTTGTCGAACACATCTCGAACCGACTCGACAGGACACAAACAGCTCTCTGCAAGGACTCTCTCCTCTCCTCCGATTACCAGGCACTTTGAACGCTTTGATTTCAATTTGTTTGTTTGGGTCTCGATTCGGAAATAAAATCGGGATCGGCATTCCTTCCCAACTGCACCCTCCTACCTCTGACAGCTCATGAAACTGTAATCGGAAGCCCCTGCACTCCATACTCTCTCCGGAATGACGAATGGACATCCTTCCAGCCCTCCGTCGAGTTATCCTGGCACCATGGCGACTCACATATTAATTATTGGCACAGAATATTGAAACAGAACCCGCTGCAAATGCTCTGAGGCAGTTGACAAATCGATTTCTTTCCCTTGCCAGGATCTCTGGGGGGTTGACCTGAGAGCAAACCCTTGTTTCCAGTTCGGGTTCCGATGCTCCTTTTTGCATCCAGGATATCCACTGGTGTCAATTAGGCCGAGCAGCGCTTTGTGTCCGCCTGCAAATTGTCATTTCATTATGGATTCCATCCTGTTGCCATCGCATTTCGCATTCATGGGCGGCTTATCAGGGGATGTGGATGTGGATGTCCTCGCTTGGTGGCGGAGCATCCAGCATCCAGCATCGAGTATCCTTTATCCTGTATCCCTTATCAACCGACTCATCCACATATTTTCCGACTCATTTCATCGCGAGTTGTGCGGAATCATCTGAAATTCAAATATCACTGCTAAAAAGCGAAACCTTGTCGGAGCTAGTCTGTATCCTGTATCCGTGTATCCTGGAGTTTGCCAACAACCGTGTCATCATCCTATTTTACATCCCTTCCCATAGGTTTACGATCGAATGCTAATAAAGTCGTCTGCCGTCGGCCGGCGGCGCCAACTTGCATAATTCAATTACATCCGATGCAGACTCATAAAACTAAATCAAAGGAAAACAAAGCGTCACGCTTCATTTACTTTAGTACAGCTCCTCGGCGGGGGCTTTCTTCGGCTCGGTCTTGGTCCTGGGCCACCCTGTCGCCCTGCTTCCCCGTGTTTGCCGCCCCAGCATCATCCGAATATACTCCAAATCCGATGTGGAGACACATCCAGCTGGCTAAGGGCAATAAAAGCATTCGCCGAGCCAAGCTATCCTTTGGCATTGCCAACATTCCGCCCCCTCCGATGGCATCCTGCGGGTCTGCTTATCCGCTTTGGCCAACAACCAACTCGTGGCTGACAGGACGACTCCAGACTATGCAGACTCCAGACTCCAGACCCCAGACTGAGCAGACTGCTGGCCATGAAAGTTTCCCGTCACTTCCGACACCCCCGAGGCAAAGTCACCAATGCTTTGCATGGGAAGCGGCAAACAATTTGCTCGACTGAAAGTTGGCTGCGACTTTGATTCCAGTTTGGACCATCCGCCACGCCGCCACTCCGTCATCCGCCCAGCCGTTAGCCCGGCCATAATAATATCGCAGAATGTGATTGTCGTGACTGATTGCACTGGGGCTACGAAACTTGGCAGCAGTTTCTTGCAGTGCACTTAACTTTATTGCTCAACACAGTATCGTATATATGTTTGCTCTGACTTGGTCCTGTGGCCGTTGGCGGATTTGAGTTAGTGGCATGGAATTGGGCATAAAGTGTTGGCGCATTATTATCTTTCGGACTTCATAACTTCTGGCCATAAAGTTGTGATTGGGACCGGGCAGAGTGCCAAGTTGTCTTTCGCGAAATAACATTTGCCTCGCCAATTGCAAGGATTGCAGGCAGTGATCCTTGTTCCTCGTAATTATTTTCACATTTATCGAGCTAATTAACAGAACGGAAAATACGTGATCCAATTGGCGGAAAACGGAAGGCGGAAGTCGGAGAGGAATGGCATCAAAACGAAAAGTATTTAAACGGAAAATACCGATGGCACACAAAAGGATTCTGCAGGAAGTAATGAAGGAAGTGTTCAAATGGCATCGACAGCCTTCGAGGAAATGAAATGCGGGCAGAGAAAGGAGCCAAAGGACTTTGATGTTTGACAGGCATTCTCCTTTTCTGCAGGACTGCAGTTTCTTGCATTTCAGATACTCAAAGATGGGGAAATAAATGGCAGGGGCGGTGGTCGCTACTGGTCATTTTTGGGTGCGAAAGAGAAACTCTTGGCCAGTACAATGTCTTGGCAGCAACTGTCTGGCCAACTCACAAAGTGCTTCCTTATACTCTGATCCTGGCGCCTTTTGCAGTCTGATGGAGAGGGGGGAAGATTTTATGATGGCGCAACAATCTGCAGGCTGTCAGGATTACTTTCATGCGGCAATTTGTTGGCACTACTCGCCAGACCCAGAGCTCTCCGGTTCGCGCCAGGACTCGCCAGGACTGCCGTCTCCCATTCCTAGTCACGTGCCCATTTTGTTTACATGCCGCATTAAAGGGGATTCCATTCCGTTTAGTTTTCCTCCGACTCAGTTTCGTTTTATTTCGATTTGATTCTATTTTCTGTTTGCTCTCCCACTTCTGGCCCGGTCTAAACCGAGCCACAGATCAACGCATATTTGTTCTTACTTTTCCATTATTATCCTTATCCCATCCTCTTTATTTTATGTGTGTGTTTTTTTCACTCCAGGAACAGGATTTCCCAAACAGGGTTGGTGTGAACTTTGGCACTCGGCTGTTGCAGCTCTTTTTCTACGCTTTATCCTTGCAACTATTTAGTGCTCGTTTCCACTTCCATTTACTGTTCTCCACTGTTGTGGCTGCTTATTGTGCTCTATATCCTGGCATATCCTTGGCACTGCCATTTGTTGCATCGAGGGTTGACTGGCTTAACCTTTTCCTTTCACACTGCAGCCTTTATTTTTTTTTTTTCGCCTTTCATTACTCGAGAAGGATAAATCTTGATGGGAAATGGAAGGGGGTGCTTGTAAGGATATGGGGATGTGTTTTTGCTTCGCTGATAAGTGCTCGGCTGGGGGATTAGTGTGGTCTCTTATCAGGCGATTTTGGCTTCGTTCACCTTCCCACCGCCCCGGCCAGGAATCCCAACATTATCGCTGGCAATTTACTTGCTGGCAACTTAATGGTGCGCCCCATGTGGCACGTGTTTCACGTGCAAACAGCTTTGCAATCGTTCGACGAGATTGTAGACACTTTTTTTGGGGAAAACATCAACCCCGTTTCGGACTGGCTGACTGGCCGACTGGTCTGGTTAGCCATCAAAATTTCAATTATTCTACAAAGACCTTGTTGTGATTTGTAATTGGTTTTCTTGTCGCCTTCAATGGCGAGTCCCTTGCCTTAATTAAAAGTCCAAACAGCAGAAAGAGCCTAAAAAGTTGCCACTTTTTTATTTGCCTTCCTTGGGGGCATTCTGTTTTCCGCCTTTTTTGTATTTTTTCGTAATGAGGCATTCTCCGATCTAATGGCGAACTAATCAACCTTTTTTAATTGAATTCCTGTAGCTGATGCTGTCGTGCCCAGCGCACGGGGGACAAATCAACGAAAGTTATTTCATTAAAAAATTTTAATTGACATTCGTTCTTCCAGCAAATTAAGCTTTGTGTCGTAAAAATGTTGGCCAAAACGACAGAGACAGAGAGAGAGAGAGAGAGTAGCAGAAGTTTTGGCCAGGCCATCTGTCAACCAGACAGGACCTGTCCCAGGACCTATTTCTACCCTCTTCGCTGCCAAATGAATCAAGTTGACAGACCTCATATATATTTCTATTTCAGTTTCTTATATATTTTTTTTCCTGCAGACTTTGCTTTTCGCTTTTTATAGATATTTTGATGTAATTACTGCGACAAGTTGCCCAATTTGCTTAGTTCGGAGTTCGTTTTATTTAATTAGTTTGGAGATTGTTTGCCCCGGCTGCTCCTGATTCTTCTGCCGACAGGAAATTGCTACGTTACGTCGGCTTTTGAGTGACAAATTGAATTTTCTGTGACAAAAATGGGGCTACTTGTCAAAGGCCGAGCCTTCGACAAATCCTTAAAACTTACCAACACACAGACACTAAAGCTATAAGAGGATGGTATTGCCACAAAAACTCATCATGGGGTGCTGCACGACACTCCCATTAAGCTCTGCACTCCTTTCGTGCCACATGCCCCAATTGCAACCAGTAGCCCTCTTGAGGGTATTTAGTATTCTGCCCCAATTATCCAATGACAGAGTTGCTAAAAGGTAACTGGAAAATGGAACTAGTTCGGCAAAGGGTTATAGAGGAAGGATATTAAATATTTTACATTATAGGATGGGCTTAAAATTTAATAAGGATTTAAGTCACTTACTATATATGATTTATTTCTTTGTGTTTTCTTTTATTTCTAAGGTCTATAGCTCTTTATTTGTAGGTATTCTTTACCCTAAAACCCTTTTTTAAATTTTCAAAAAAAATAGAACTAGTTCTACTTGAAATCCTTTCAGGAAAACTAAAAATGTCCAACACGACATCAAGTGCAATCATAAATAAGCGTTGCAACAGAAGCCACTGCCACAGTGGCAACAATACGAACACCAAGCCAGGTTTATCGCTAGCCATTTGCAAAAAAAAAATGCGCAACAGTTGCATGTGGCAGGCAGTCAAAACAACAACAACAACAGCAGCAACACAAAACAAACAATTGTCCTTTCGTCAGCCCCCTAAAAACCAGAAAAAAATATGGAAAAGAGAACCCACTACCGGCATTTTGGCCAAAACATCGTAGAACGAATGGCATGCGCATGTGCCCACAGCAGAGCCGAGTCCTTGCTCGTGGCCAGGACTCCGAAGGACTTTGATTTCTGTGATTCAGTCGCTCGCCACTTTTCGAAGGACACGGTCGTTGTCGTCGGAATCGGAGGACTTCCAACCGTCGGAAGGATATTCGTTATCCAGTCACTGTGGGTGTATGAGTTCGTCGTCAGTTTCGCCCGAAAAGGAAATTCGCGAAATTCTCCGTCCATGTCCTCGTTGACAAAAAAAAAAAAAAAAACAGCAACAACAACGATCTGAGTTGCAACCAAACCGCAAAACCGAATCATTAATAAAGAAAAGCCCAGCCGTCGACATTATTGTTTCGCGGTCCCCGTCTCCGCACGTTGACAGGCTTTAATGGGGCATTAAGTGCTCCAACCATACAGTGTCCGTCATACATGCATGTATGCTAAACCAAACAGTGCACAAATTGAAAACCAAAGAAATCACCCAAACACACACACAGAGAACACCCTCAGTCCTGTGTTCAATTGGGCCGCTAAAAGGATTAAGCCACCGGATCAGGCCGAGTCGTGTCGTCCTGACAGGCGTAAAGCTGATTGCCAGCCGGATGATATAAAAGTAAGCATTTAATGTGTTTTGCTTGGCCAAAACGATTTCAACACCCGCTTGAACCCGTCACAACCCGTCAGGATTGCACCCATTTCAAACTCTCGACCGGAACTAAATAAATAATTTCCTCTGTGCCACACGGTTTTTTTTCCTTTCGTCCTTTTTTAGTTTTTTTTTTTTCTTTTTTTTTTTTGTGGAGCTATTTTTTGTGTGCTTTTATGGGTGTCACATTGCGTGACTGTGGCAACTTTCGGAGGTGGACTGACACTAATTGCAATGTGTGAGAATAAGGACCTTCTCTGCTTGGGGCGCCAAAAAGTAGGCAATAAAATAGCAATGCAAACAGTACAGGGAAAAAAATGTTCTTTGAAAATTTAATTTATGGATAAGGTGTGAAAGATAAAAGTGTTTTTTTGGGAAGAGCTTATCCTGAGTCCTTATGATATAATAAAAATCGAATACTCCTATAAAAGTTAGCAAAGATTTTCCAAGAAGTTCTCTATTATTTTGTAACTTTCCGAGAATACCATATATTGTCAATAAAATATTTAAATTTTCCCTTTAAAGAGTCAAGCCATTGAGTTCTCTTTAAATTTCCTTGTCTATTTGCAAAAATCAACATATTTTGCATATTTTTTATGTGCTTGAATAATAAAATCACAACAGCATAGAAAATGTACAAGCCTTTCCGCAAATATTGTACAACAATCACTTGACATTTGGCATACTTTCTGGCTTTTAAAATGCAAATAAATTTCAGAGACAAAAGAAACTTCCATGAAGTTTTCTAGCAAGTGGCAGAATGGGATTTCCATTTTATATTTCGCCTGCATTAGGTCAATTGAGAAAAATAAGCTGGAAAATGCAAATCTAACGTTGCGCTTGGGCAATTCTGAATGGGAGGGCGGTAGATGTTGGATGGGGCCTGGTGGGCGGGGCACTTAGCACCACCCCAAGGAAACCCAACTTCCAGGACTCAGGACCCAGTCCCCCCGAAAATCCCTGTATTCCACTCAGTGCACGCCAACGCCTCGACACGACAGGCTCAAGTCCACGTTGATTGAATGCCTAAGTGCCCCCAAACAAAAAGCAACAAAAGCAACCAAAGGCGGCACAAAGTGAAACTAAAAGTTGGCCCTAAGTGTGCTCTACAGTTTGCTTGTGTTTTGGCCTGGTTTTTATGGCTCAGACTCTGATTAGGGGTCTTTGGGAGAAAAATATGCATAGATTAGGCACGCTTTTAGCGCTCAATTGCGGCCACTCGGCTTGATGTTTCAATTAGGGGCATAAAACTTAAAAAGGAAAAAAAAAATGGATAAATGGAAAAAGGAAAGCCAACGGGCCAGCTGTCCTGGCCCAGATAGCCGGGGCTAAGATGTCGTTCCACTGCCAGATTTACGCTTTCACTCGTTGCGAGGGAAAATATCATTTTAATAACCGAAATGACAGCCATAAATCAATGATTATTGCCCATTGTTTGGGCTCGTCCTTCGTCAGTCGTGGGGCTTTAAAATTGTGGGCGGAGGACGAGGACCGAAGCTGTCGTTGAGATACTTTTACGGCACTTCTGCCGTGGCAGTGTGGCAGAGATAAAAGTCCTCCTCCAGCTACCGTCCTGGGTCTTTGGTCCTTGGCTCCTGTGTGTGTCGTCGCTTAGCTCCGATTCTGTCACTTGGCCCTATAAATTTACGCCACATAATATTGAAAATTCCCATCAGACAACCGCACGGTGTTGAGTTAAACTCGTAAAACGTAATTGAGGTTGTATTTCATGTTAAATGGCGGCTAGCCTAGGCCAGGCCAGGTCTGGTGGTCCTCTGGATCTGGATCTGGATCAACTGGCTGTGGAAATGTGAGCTGGTCATTATGGGGTTATTTACTAGGCCGGCACTGCAGAGGAGCTGGCTTGTTATTTCATTTTGGGCTTGTCAAGGGGTTAAGGATGTATGCCTGTGGGTAGTAACTCCTACAGGTCTTTAGTTGGTTGCCCAGCTCTGTGGGGCTTTACGATGAAAAGTAGAACTAACAAAAGCACAGCTAACTCATTAAATTAAAATATTCTAGGAAACCAAACAAATGAACAAACTTTTCATTTTGGAATGTGGGAATTCTTTTAAAATTTTAATGAAAAACATTTTCAAACCTTTATAATCCATGAAAATAAAAACCAAATTAAACCACTTTCAAAATCAGTACATAAAGTAGGAAAGTTGGACTTCCTTTTCCGATTATAAACCAAAAATAAATGTTCCATAAACCCCAAATATAAAAACCTTTAAGCCCCTTTTTCAAATGAGCTGAAAATTATAAAATGTTTCGATAAAAACATCAATTACTATCCCTACTTTATGAGAACAATATAATTGCGAAAGTAATTTCCAAACGCTGCGTAATTAGAAAATCCCACATTAAGTGGAAACTGTCATCAGCCGAAATCGCACAAATTGTGAATTTAATTGCCTTGGCCGACTGGACTATAATGTCGGTATAGAAACGACCCAATTCGGCCACGAACATGAGCATGAATGTCTTTCATTAGGGCCTCATGGCATATAATTTCGGAACAAAATCCATTTAGGACACATGTAGACCCGGTGCCCAAAATCGTTTGCTCAGTGAAGCGCAATAACAAAATGCTACAAAATAGAAACAAATCGAGCAGGGTCCACCCTTATCCCCCCAATACCTCCCCTTGATCCCGCAGTAATGTAAATTAATTGCCAGCACAAATTAGCCAGTCCGACGAACATTTTGGACATTAGGCCCTTTTGGATTTTTGTTGGCCAGAAAAGTATGGGTCAGATCGGGACGAATACGAAGCCCCAATTGTTGTTACAACAATTTCGCCAAACAATTTCGCATTAAATGTTCATACAAACAATGACCAGGTAGGTATTGGCCAGGGAAGTCAGGTGGTATATGTGTTTACCTCGTTACTTTTAATCAGTTATCAAAATTTATGGCCAACAATTTGTCTGGTCAGCGGCGAACATTTCGCATTGTTTTCGGAGGACGACGGACGAGGGAGTCCATTTTCCGTACGGAGTCCATTGTCAAATATTTACGTCAATTTAATGAGGTTCGCTCTCGGCGGCGCGAATGTTTATCCGTCTGCCAAATAAAATCGAATCCCGCCCGGAATGCACTTGCCAAATAAGGTCTAATTTGAATTTCAAATATTGGTTTTGGATTATGGAGAATTTCCATTTATTCTAAAGGTTAAAATGTATAGAGAAATTGTTTATAAATTGAATATTTTTAAGCTAAAATATATATATATTATATCGAAAATTAAGCTTACATTTATGATAGAAGGTTCCTGAATATCTTAATCTCAACTCCATCATACAATCTCTAATATTATTTCTAAATTTATCTTGAAGATTTTGCACCATCTAGTCTGTTTAAAATTACTTCTATAATTGTCTACAATTTTTCCCAGTGACTAAAACATTTAAATGTAATGAGGCTAGCCTTCAGCCGATTGCAATTGGATATATCTCCCATTGGGTCTCAAAAAACTATTCGCATTTTGTGCGCAACCGAACACCAGCCCGTGGGCTAAACTAAATTTGAGTTTCAGTTTACTTCAATGCGAAATTTGTTTTTCTGTTTTCTGTTTTCTGTTTTCTGTTTGTTTCTGTTACTGTTTTTGCTTTTTGTTTAGCCAAAATAGATTCCATCAGAGTTTTAATAGTCAAGGCGATGGATATCCTAGTAGGGCCCAAAAACATTTCGCTTGTTTATCCTGAGATGGATGAGAAGTAGAACTTTGGGTGTGGCGGGCAGGGGTATCCCCATCTTGGTTGCTACTCTTGGAGGCCCCGAGGCTGTTGGCCCAGAACAAGCAACAACAAATGGGATTGGGGGTGGAGTGCCGAGTGCCGGATAGACCGGATAGGCAGGGCATTTAGGGTTCGAGAGGAACCGTGGAACTGGAAACGCTAAGCAAACACCGAGCCGCAGTCAAATGGAGAAGGAGCAATCGCTGGAAATAAAATATTAACTCAGCCCCCCGACTCCAGGCTAGCGATTCAATTAGAAACGAAAGCCATTTTATAATTGAAACGGGCCGGGAAGGAGCCTCCGGGGCCTCTTCTCCAACTTCCTTGAAAGTCCTTTCAAATTGTGTTTCCTGGAGGCAGTAGGGGGGAAGTAAATAATACACATCGATAAATATGAACAGGAAAAAATTGAACAGGCAGTGGGAAGATAATGATTATTCATTACGAGTCCTAGAAGTAATTGAAAAGTTTTCTTCCGCCATCGAGCCATCATCTTTTTCTCTCAGAAACACTGGAAAATGTTCAATTTGTCACTTTTATGAGGGGTTTGAGGATTTTTTTTGGGGGATGGGGACTTGGAGACGTGCCAGACTGACAGATGATGCGTCTGACTAAGCGGAAAATTCGAGGGGAACTTGACTTCCCTCGACAATTTTCATTGATTATGATTGAGGCGATGTAGTTAGTGTATTCTAGGACATTCCACCAAGTATTTCTGAAAGTGCTGCTGGTGCTCCATTTAAATCAGTTGCAGGACTCCCCTTTCAGGAAACCCAAACACACACACTCCCATTCGCTTATTTGTCTTTTGAATTATTAATGCATTCGCTGAATGACTTCGTTTTCCGAAGGATTCATGGGCCAAGTCAAGAGTTGTCGTTCTGGGAAGCTCCCTTTGAAAGCCACGATGTTGGAGGTGATGATGATGGAGCTGATCCGGATACTGATGCCTATCTGGGCCTTAATCAAGTGGCTCTTACCATTCCTCGGCTCGGATAAGTTTAATTAAAAAGACCGCAGCATTCCCTGGTTAAGCGCGGGATTCTCGCTAGAAAACTATCTTCCCTCCTTAAACTTTAAAATTCCCGAAATGCTCAAGGCCAGGAGGGAGAAACTAAAAATTGGAGGCAAAAAACTTTTCTGATTTCGATTTTTATTGCAAACTGGGAATGGAGGAGCGAGAAGTTAAGAGACCAAAGTGGGGAATGAGTTTGCCAGCTTTGGCCGCTTCTTGGCAACAATTTCATTTCGGGGGCACTCGACTGTCCCGGTTCTCCATTGCCATGCCTACGACTGCAGTTGGCATTCCTTTCGGGTAACCTGCACACGCTTCCACCAAGGATAACAGGAGGACAACAGGACTCGGGAATGGAGGGTGGAGCAGCAGCTGAATAAACATACAACCCAAACAATACATGTGGAGGTGAACCACTTGAACCACAAACATTTCGAAAGCCAGAAGTTGTTCCCTTTTCCAGTTCATAATTTATGCCAAACAAACACATAAATATTACCTCAAATTTATTAGGCCACCACCACCACCCAGTCCACCCACCACTCCACCACCCCCAGTGACTGACAACATCACCTCCAGAAAGGTGGGAGGACATCCCTTTAATCCTGCTAGGCTGTTAATCTTTTTGCAACTTTCTAATTACTCTTGCATGGGGAAACTTTTATTTAGCTTTTCCAAATTGTTTGCACCACTGAACCACACAAGCACCCCAGATCCTTGGTGGTTGGGGATTCCTTGCTCCTTCACGCATATTTTTTACCAATTTTCACTAAACCGAACCATTTTCTACTCAACAGGATCTGCACTTTAACGGAGGAAGCCGGACGGAAGAGAGCCAGCAGGAGAGACCTGCACAAAGTGACAGGCGATAGCCACACAACAAGGTACCGGACACGAAAGGATATTGGGAGAGGAGGACAGCCGGGCCAGTTGACAGGAGCTCAGCCAATAAAAGCCAACTTAGCTCAGTCTGGACCAAATTCGGACATGTAGCAACTCCAGAAGCAACCGCAGCAAAACAAAACTGCAAAGTTGGGCTGCCACAGAGTGGCAAGCGGAAAAAGGAGAGCCAGGACGACCAGGACTGCCAGGACAGCCGGCGGAAGCAGAGGCTGAAAGTTCCCAAATTCAGCAGACAGACCTCCGCCCTTTGAAGCCGGAACAGTGAGCAGTTACCAGTTACCAGTCGGAATTTGATTTTAACGCTTCTCTGTGAGTTTGGGGTCTGTGCCTCTGTTTGTGGCAGAAACAACCGTCGCCAGAATTCAAATCTGCAACAGGGGGAAGTCTGCCGCCCTGAAAGAGTCAACTTGAAGGCGACGCATCAATGGCCACACATTGAGATTGGCAGTGGCACAGGATAACTGGCAACAGGACGAAGTGGAGCTGTGGAAATGTTCGCCACTTGCGGCGACACATGCTCTGACAATTTATTAACCCCGCACAGCACCCACTAGGCCATCCTCAAACCGCCACCCGCCATGGGTCACTCTGTACCCCCAGCACCGCCGTCACTGCCTCTGTGGCTCCTCTTCCTGACCATTTCCACTTGGCGGACGCCCTCCGTCAGCGGCTATCTGAACATTTTCATCAGCCACCACGAGGTGATGAAACTGATGGGTGAGTCCAGTTCCAGTCTCATTTCCTAATCCACTAATGAAACTTCGATTCGGGGCTGACACTCCCCCTCCAGGAGCCAGGATCTACTCGCATGATTAATAGTTGCGGGCCGAAGTGCGACAGGACGAATTCATTGATCCCTGAACACGAAAACACAAACAATCCCCGAAGTCGCAGACCATGTCACAGTCATTAATGGCCACGAAATTATAGTTGACCATTAATAGCGGGGTGGGAGGGGCCCAGGAGGAGGGAGCAAGGATCTAAGGCGGGGGAAGGAATAAGAATAGTTAGCTGAGCGAAACCAAAACAAATCGCACACAAATCGATTTCCGTTCTGGGCCTGAAATAGACGCCCTCACCTTGCTGACAGCTGCAAGTAGCTTTCACCTCCTCCTCCTTGTCCTGAGTCCTGCGTTCTTCGTCCTTCCAACTTCCTTTACAACCCCCTTCCTCTTCCTGCCGCCTTGTTTGTTTTCTTGTTTTTCCGTTTGTTGCTCCACGCGAATTCTTGTTATTGATGGCGCCGGCTCCAGATCGAGCCAAGGCCAGGTCCCCCTTCTGGAGTGCCTCGGATGGGAGTTACATGGATTTCATGGACGTGCCAAGGCGGAATGGCCTCGTGCCTGTCGTTTGGCTCGCGATTTTCCTGCTCTTCGTCCTCGTCCTCGTCTTGATTAATGGATCGGGGAATATGCCTCCGAATGAGGAACTCGAAAGCTCCAAAATATGGAGTGGCGGGAGTTGCTTGGAGGCAGGAGCTGGCCTAGTTCTCCGTCGTTACTTAGCTGGTCACAGCCTTTCCGCCACTTGGCAATAATTGGAGCATAAACGCCTCCACCTCATTATGCAGGCCTACCTCCTGGCTTCCTGGTTGCCGAATCAGGACACTTCAATTAGTTGATGGCGTAAAAATAATCCTCTCAATGGGACGCGGGAATGATGGATGAATGAGCTGCGCTTAATCGGAGGATTCTCCCCATCTCTGGCTCCTTTGACGCATTTCCAATTGCATTAGGGATCAATGGCCAGAGTGGGCCATCTCCTGGACAACAACCCGTCCTCGCATCCCAGTGGAACCTCCTCGGGCCAATGCAAAACGGATTTCATTAGCGACATTTCAAAAGCATTTCCACTTTGTTGCTGCTCCTCGCAGTCTCCTTCGCCCGCTTGGCTGTGATTTCTTTTCAGGATGCCTCGGAATCGCCCTGGCATCTCCTCCCCCTGGCAGCTCGTTATGTTTTTTAACGACCAGTTAACACCCTGGGCGACCTGCCCTCCCCCTCAATCCCACCCAGCTAGCGATGGCTGCCACCCTCGAATTTGTTTCGATTTGAAAATTAACAAGCAGCGCGAAATCAAACAAGCTGACCCTCCACCCTCGCAACACATTCCAGTGCATGATTTTCATCCCCTGACCCCCATTTCCATGGGAATCTGTTCATGTGGAAGGCTGCTCACAGTTGCACGAGTCAGTCCCAGATTCAGGACCTCTTTGTTGCACTCCCCACATGGAAATGTGAGTTCCGCCAGCAATTCGTTGCACTTTATTTGGCTTCCACGTCCTTCTGAGGATCTGTAAACAAAGTTCCTGGCTTTCTCGTTGTTTATTGTTTATTTTCCAATTGCAGAATCCTTGAACTTTGGCTTCCTTTTCACCCCTCCTCCCCTTGATCCTTCCATGAAGTGGCGACAACATTAAAATTAAATATTTTCTACGCTTTTGTTGAAGATTTTCCGCCTCTGAGTTCAATTTCGGTGTGTCGTCCCAGCAACGGGCAATTTTCCCTCGTTGCCACCGACACCGCCACTGCCACCCACCTCCCCCTCCCCTGGTCCGCTCCACCCCTCAATCCCACTTACCCCGCCCCTTTCCTGCTGAAGACTTTCCTGTTCAAGGGTGCGTAAAAATGCAATTTCAACAACTTTTTGCTTTTGCTTTGATGTGCACACTTTTTCTCAGCCACCCGATCCCTCGCCCTGCCCCCTTCGGACCAGCTTTCCCCTCCGCCCATGCATCCCATCTCAGGGTGGACCTCAACCTTCTGCGGTGGTCTGAGAAATTTCCCTGCAAATGAAAATTAATGCAAAAGAAAATTATTTTTAATGAATAGAAAACAGCCCGAAAATCCCCACATTAATAAACTCCCCCCCTCCGTCATTCGGTCGATATGTTTTCCCTTCGAAGGGTGTTTTGGCAGAAGGAATTTGTATCCTGACGGCCCGGGAATCAGGATGCCAGGGGAGGGGAGGAGGAAATCAGAAACTGTGCCAATCGAGCGAGCAATTCTCATCTCTGATTCATAGGACAATTAGCAGGAACTGCCGGGGAACTCCTTTAATCATCGCGAGGTGAGATTGCACTCCCCGGAGATCCTGCCAGGGGGGAGAGGTAATTAGGGCGAGGGCAGGATGCAGTCTCCCAACTAATGACACTAATTATCCTCTTAATCTTTTATGCAAATGGTGTCTCCTCTTTGTTGGCATTGCCAGAGATGAGCGCGGATCCGAGATTCTCCGGAGTCAGCCAATTCCTGCCAGTCTTCCCCTCCCCCCATCTCTCCCTGATACCTTCTCCCTGAACTCTCATCCTGATTTGACCCCTTCACCCCTCACCACCTCTCCATAAATCTGAGCTGCGGTTGCAGCGTCACGTGTGTTCTGGAGTCATTCAGACAATCGCAATCGCAGGTATTATAATTAAGGCTGGGGAGGGCGGAGAAGGCACAGAGGAGGACATTATTGCGGAGTGTGGCAGCTCATCCAGCAGAGGGGGAGGAAGGAACTACCAGGAACTCCCCGGAACAGATAGAGGGGAGTGGCAGGCAGAAGCGCGACAAAAGTTTCCCAGGCAAAGTTTCGCGCCACCGTGATATGAAAGACGAGCAAAGTTTGACACTCACGGGGGGAGGGAGGAGGGAAAAGGATACCCGAGGAGGAGTGGAAGAGGATGAGCTTGAGTGGAAGGTGGCAGTGCCAATTGATGCTGTTCAAAGTGCAGTTTGGGATTGTGCCCCAAAGAGGCCAATTCATGTGGCAGACATTACAAGGACTCGGGGAGCAGGGTGCTAGGACATCCCCAAATCAGGACTGAATTAATTGAGGTTGTCACAAGTGCAGTCACTTATTCAAATGTCCCCCTCTTGACGCATCCCCGCACTTTCCCTTGTCACAGGACGTCAGAGAAGGGTTCAAACGATGTCCTTTTTCTGTGTTTGTGCATATCTGATGGGCGGCACTCTGGGGTTATGTTTGTGTTTTCCCGCTTCCTCAAAAAATCCAGCCAAACTCAAAGGCAAAGGCAGAGGAAGGGGAAAGTGGTGCACTTGGCCCACTCTGGGAGCCAGGTTGGGAACTCGGCGGGGGGCAAAGCAATTTGGGACTCGAAAACGAAACCGAAACGGCATCAGGAAAACGGAGTATAGAAAATGGAAAACTGTAGCATCTCGAGATGGAAATGAAGCCTCAACCTCAACCTAGCCGGGATGAAAGCCAACGAAAAATGCTCTTTCTTGTTCTGTAATTGGATTTAAAATTGTTTTAAGCAGCGAGCGAGTGCTTTGTTCTATCCTAAATGCAGGCTCACTCCCCCTGCTCCCTGCCCCCTGCCTCCAGTCACCCCCCTTTGAGTCCGCCGGAAGCGGAATTGCTACATTCAACATCCGGCGGAGTCTCAAACTTGAAGGAAGTAAGCTTCCACTCCAATACCCACTCCCCTCCTGGCAGAATAGCTAGCTCGGCCTGATCCCGTGGAGTAAATAATGCACCCCACTGACGAGGCGGATAGAATCCTGCGACCTGAGTCCCGAGTCCTGAATAGAAATAGGAAGAGCAACAATAAAGGCGGATGAAGAAATTTAATTTCACGTCGTTTTAACTCAAGCAGCTCGTCTTTCAATGCCTGTGGGCGGGGAGCCTGAAAGAGATCAGGACTTTTTAACTCCGGGGAGCTGTGGAATCGGATTCCCGTCGATGACGAGGCATCGCAGTTGACACCTTTTAATGTATCCTCTCCCAGGACTCCTGTCGCTCCTCATTTCTCCCCTCCACTCCACTCCTTTTTTGGGCCACTCCGAGACACTCCCTGCACCGTCGCCTGCCGGTGACGGATTCGATTTCGATTATTATTGTGTCTTGGGTTTTGTTTACCCACCAGCATTGTCACCTCACAGACCACCCCCTCCCCTCCGCTAGGGGCTAGAGAGAAAATCAATTTCCGCTTAATGGTGGAAAAAGGATAAGGGCGGACGCTCGAGGGGAGAGCAAACAGCAAATGCACAAAGTTTGCTCAGCAGCGGGAGCTCCTGGCTCTAATGGAGGAGGAGGGCCCTGCAATTTGCGGGAAACTTTCGCTTTACGTCTGCAGTGCATCCGCAGTCGCCCTAGTCTCATATCCTTCTCGCTTATCGCCGCAGGACTCGAGGCGGACCTCTTCTACGTGCACGAGGGAGCCATCAACACATACGCGATGCACTTCACCGTCCCCGTGCCCGCGGACATCCACGAATTGGAGTTCTCCTGGCAGAGTCTCATCGCCTACCCGGTAAGGAGACTGCACCAGGACCGCCCAGGACTCAGGTACTCATATTAACCACTTGCCATCCTTACAGCTACCCTACTCCATCAGCATCGAGTACAACACCGACCAGGAGGCCTTGGGCACGCCCACGCTGAGCATCCCGCACAAGGGCCTGGTGCCGCAGGAGATCGAGTCCTTCCTGGTGTACCTGCCCTGCACGGGCAACGCCACCCTCCAGCTGCCCGTCAACGTCAACATGGTGGTGCGGGGACCCCCGCGCTTCAACGACACCCGGCTCCACTTCAAGCGCAACAAGATCTGTGCGAAAGGTGGGTCTCAATGCCTCGTCCTGGCCAGCAATCCATCACTCATCCGACCATGTTCCATTCGCAGGCATCTCACCTGAGCCCAATCAGTCGCCCGCCCCCGCTCACGCCCCCTCCCAGGGCCCCGCCCTCCTGAGTGCCGCCGCCTGTGCCCTGGGACTGGTGTTGGCCGTCGGCCTGGTGGCCAGCATGATGTACGTGAAGGCGCGCAAGCAGCTCCGCCAGGACTCGCTCCAGTAGGTTATCCCGGGGACTCTACCCCCTCCATTTGCCTATTAACACCTTGGTTTGGTTTGCTTCTTCCCTTCCAGCACCAGCTTCACTACCGCGGCCTACGGCAGCCACCAGAATGTGTTCATCCGCCTGGATCCGCTGGGCAGGCCGCCGAGCGCCACAGGATCCTATGCCACCATCGCCAGCCTCAACAAATACCCGTCGGAGAGCAAGAAGTCCTGCAGCATATTCGACCGTAAGTTAATTTCGTGGCACCCCGCCTGGACGACCTCTAACCCCGCCCTCACAGGTTTCAGGAGCTCGCCCACGCCCACACCCTATGCCACCGCCCTGCTGCCCATGAACCACGACCAGGCCGCCGAGACGATTTACTCGAAACCAGAGTCGATCTGTCCCTCGAGGATTTCCTACTACGCCTCCTCGCAACTGACTCAGGTAACTATCCCGTCCAACACCCACTATCCCCAGTCCCAGGGCGGCGTTCCAGATGGCAGAGGATTCCGGGGGATGAGATTGGGATCCACATTTGAATCAAAGCCTTTGATATATTGGGACACGTGGCAGGCGCAAATGGAAATGGAGATGGGATTGGTAATGGGAGTCCCCTTGAAGCGGACTCTGCTTTCCGAGTTGCCCGGACTACCTCTAATTTGTCCTCCATTGCTCCCCAGGCCCAAAGGACCTCCTCTCCTGCCAAAGGCTGCCAGCCGCCTTTCCTCGGCGATAAAAATTAAATTCTAATTTATATTTACGAGCTGATAAAGCTCCCGTAGTGCGTTAAACTCGAAACAAGAGCCATTCATAAATATGCGGCTTTCCTCGCCCCTGGCCCTCAAGGATGTCTGGGTGGGTTGCCGAAGTGGGAAGGTAGCTTCGTGTGTCGCTCACGTACTTCATGTGGCAGGTGGCAAGCTGCAGGTGGAGGAGGAAAGTGGAGTGTTCAGTCTAGAGTGCGGGTGAAGGTGAAGGCGACACACAAACCCACTGCCTGGAGAGCCAGGTGCTGGGAGTCCTTGGGGTGCGGCAGGTGAGTGGAGGACCGAAGGAGGAGGGCTACCTGTGAGATAAGGAAGGTGAACCGCCGAAGCAGACACAGACAGTCTGCCCGACTCGGTTATCTTTGTTTTTGTTTCCAATCCAGCGAGCACCCCTTGGGCGAAAATTAGAAAACTTAATCCAAACTAACCACTAACCACAACCACTCTGCCCCAAAATGCACCCAACTCCCTGAGGTGGCCATCGAAGTGAACTGAAAATTATTTCAGCCATCATCGGGATACTTAGAACCTCATATTTGGGTCGTCTTCAGAGAATCCCTCGTGCCGCTCCCTCCGGGGAGAACATTAGCATTTCTTTCGAGCCAAGTTAACTTCTTGGTGTGGCGGGAATCTCTGCCAAATTGGAATAAATTATTTAGCAGCCTCTTCAATTGTTGTCCTTGTAAACATTCCTTAGACCCTTAGACAGGATTTTTTCTAGGCGCCCTCCCCCATCCAGTCGCCATGATGACTTTGCCATTTTCGTCACCAAGTTCTAACGCAATTTCCATCGACGCATAATTAAATATTCAATTTCCATGGAGACTGGAGGGGATTTGATGTGCTCAGCTTAAAGCATCCTGATCTCCGTATCCTGGCGCTGTTTGCCCAGCGATTGCTGTTTGTTTAGACTTCAATTTCATCCTCATTATGGGAACAGCCTGGCCCTGGGAAGGGGGCTACTCATCCACTCCTTACAGGGTTATCTGGCGGCTCTCAGTGCCAAGAGTCATATCCATTTGGCTCTATCTGGTGCCAGGACGAAGGACGAACGCATCGAAGCAGGCGACAGGGAATTAAATGAATTCGCTCTTCCCTCTCTGTCTCTCTGATTATCTCTCTCTGTCCCACTGATTCTCTACAACCCGAAATTGGAGTGGAGCTGAAGATGCGGTTGGGGTCTGAGGGTGCTTGCCATAATTATTGTTGTACCGTTTCTGTTCTACCAATTGAATGGCCCCCATGGCATAGCCTCCTCTGCTCCTGCCCCCATCTGCTCTGGCCATATGTGTGAGCGTTAAGCGAACTGTAGCGCAATTTTGGGGCACAAACAAGAGGACCAGAGGCTGAGGGGAGTCTGGTCTGAGGCAAACGCACTCATTTAGTCAAACAATTATATCCAAGTGCACACAGATACTCACACAGACTCCCACCCCCACCCACACTCTGCCAGGTCCTGTGCACTTGTGTGGAAATATCTCATTTGGGTGTGGAGCCACCCTCTCCCTGTTATTCTATTAAATCAGTCTATAAACGCCGGCCAAATTGCTTTAATGTGCAGCGAAAGTTTAGCAAAATGCCAGTAACAATGGGGATGAAAGGGAGTCCTCTAAAAAAGAAGGACTACGGGCGGCAGATCCTTCTAGAGGGGGGAGATAGTGGAACATAACAATAAAAACAGCAGCGAACTGAAACCAGACTACAGCTGTTGAAACATGACTTTGTGCTTGTTTAGAAACACTTGCAAAATATTATTGCAGCCTTGTATAATGGGGGAGGCAGAGGCAGAGGCGGTTGGGGTGGCGCCACGGAGCGGATGCGCTATGTGCTGCAAAGCGAGACCCCAGCAGAGGCATTAGTATATTGGATCTGGGCGAGGAATCAGAGCGAGAGGAGCCTAGAAAAAGTAATGGGTTAGGGCGGAGCCTTCAGGCAACGTGTCCTGCCTTCAAATGGCATAATTTACCTGAAAACTCCTTGAAGAGAAGCATGGGGAAATTAATTTCCGCGTCGCCGTGTTTTATGGCGATTACCGGATCGACAAATGGCAGACAAAGCACGAACAGGTGCTAATTAAAATCGCTGTTGTCGCCCCATTAAAGAAATTTGTAAATCAACTTGTAAACGGGGACCATAAAGGGGAGTCTCTGCCATCTATCCACTCCCCAAACTTTAAGTTTTGGGGAGCAGCACGTACAGCATTAATGGATTTGCCCGCACTTGTACCTTTTGATTAAAAGACATTATTTACATTTGCCGCACAGCTCCCCAGAAAAGAGGGCTGAAGACACTTAATAGATGGCGCACGGTATGTGACCAGCCAGGTGGTGATTTCAAGGGTTAAAGCCAAAGGTTTGTCGCCAAAGGTTGACAAATTACCAGGCCGTTAGTCGATATATTTTTTCCCAACCTCTCCTCCACCGAAGGAGTCCCGGCATCCTTTCTGTTGGACAAACTGCGGAGGATGCTTTTGTCTGGCATTACACTATATTGATTGCTTCCTGTCAGCCGCAGGAGAGACAAAAACGGAAGTGCCGGATGTTTCTTTGTTCCGATTTTTCCTTTCATTCATTTTTTTTTACCCTTTCCACACTTTCTACTGGTACCTCCACGAGCTAGAAAACAAGATTTATCCATTAAAGTGGTTGGTATATCAAGCCATGTATTTTAATTGACAATTTACTAGCATTTCTTGAAAATCAACAACGTTTATAAATTCCAATCAAACGGCCACTCTCAGTATGTTAATTTATTAAAGCTCAGGAGGGGTTGGGGGCGGAGGCGGAGGCGGAGGAGGATGGTTAGTCAGTGGGCGTGGCTGGAACACGCAATGGCTAATTGAAAGGCAATTATGCGTGATTAAGTGCGTGTAAGCGGTGACTTTGGTTAAGTATACGCCACCTTTAATTAGGACCACAGCCATCGAGTTTATGCCCCAAAATCGTTCTGTGTTCCGTTTACCCGCTTTTCAATTATGCATTAGCGGCGAAATACAACGCTTATCAAAAGGCCAGAACGCCAAAAAGGCTAACGAGGCCAATACTCTCATCAAAATGCCATGCATCAAAGGCAGTCAGAGGACGGCCAGAGAATCGATCAGGCATAAATCAAACGAAATTCAAATTAGTTGCCCCCAAAAGCAAATTAGAAGGCAGACACACAGGCACTGGCCCAGGAACTGGAACTGGAACAGAGTTTGTCCTGCCAGTCCTGGCCCCGGAAATGCCAAAATAATGAGACTTCAGTTACTTCTGCCCAAAAAAACCCGAAAAAAAGTTGAAACAAAGGCCAAGGCAAAAAGTCAAACTTGGTAGAAGGGGCTTTTCAGGCTTTCCAGCTTTGATTAAAGGCAGAAAACTCGTTGGCAGGTAAATTGAAATATAATTGAGACCCAGGTACCTGCGATTCTGCGAAAATTTCTGGCAGTCTGGCTCGGTTCGGTTCACTGCCAAGGCTTATTAGCACAAGGTGACGGGTCGTATGCGTGATATGTTGAAGCCGTTTTCACATTGTCTGGTCAGAAGGAGAGGGAAGGGAGGGTGTGGCAGTGACAAGCGGGGTGGCAAACTATGTATTCCATATTTGCAACTGCAACAGCATCAGCAATTTGCATAGTTTCATTTTATGTCAACAAATTTTAGGGCACAGTGGATCATATAATATAAAAAAGGGTTAAAAAATAATCATAGAAATTAAACAAATTAAATAAATTACATTTTTAATATAAATTTTCATATATTTAACTCTTTTGTTGAAAACATAAAATGAGATGAGCCAAGTATTTGATTTAATTCTTTAAAAAAATTCCTTTTTCCACCCAAAGCTAACTCTTTTCGAACATATGTATATCCTTAACTTTTTAACATTTTTTATTTAGAACCATAATTATTAATTACTCTTCAACCAATTTTTAATTTTTTTAATCAATTTAAAACATATTTAAAACACAACCAAGACCACAACTCTTATTTTTCTTGACTGTTTTCCCAACTAACCTCTTCCGCAAAAATTTTGTTAGAGGTTAGCCCCCGAAAAAGTTGCAGTGGTTGGGACTTCATTAAAATATTTTCCAGCCCCCCTGGCCCACTGTACCTCTGTGTGTGTAGCTGTGAGTGTCTGTTCGGAAAACTGTGGGAAATTTTCATACTGTTGATGCTGCTGTGTTGCTGCTCTTTCGAGGGAAAAGTTTGACTGCACTTTGGTTTTCCAGCAAGTGACGTGCTGACGGGCGTCGTCCTGGCAAAATTGTCATCAAGCGTTTTTAATTACAAGCCAGGCAATGCGCTCCCAAAAATGGGCGTGGCAAGGGCAGGAGGTAGTGGGCGGTTGGCTGTTGCTGTGGGTGGGGTCTTGTGGCTGTTGTTCCTGCGGGCAGCCATAGAGCTGCAAGTGACATAAGCAAATCAGACGCCTGTCAAGTTTGTGAGGGTGCATGGTGTCGGTGTGTGTGTGTTGTGTGTGTGTGTGTATTGTATTTTAGTGTTTGTGCTTACGTCATTTGCAGGACAATCCACCCAAAAGCCACCGCCTTCACCCCCCACCTCCTGCTGTTGTCATTAGAAATGTCACAACAAAGCAGAAACAGCTGCAGCAGCTGACTACACACGCTTGTCCTGTATCCTTGACACCCAGACTGCTCTGGGTTTGGAAATTCTGTTGGAAATTCAAAGCCCGAAAAGCATCGAAGCACTCATCCTCGCACTAGAGCCTGCCACCTATTCAGTATCATGGCAATGGCCCCGAAATGTACCATTTGATCTGCGATTCGAGTGGGCCGAAATAACCAGCAGCAATTGGTAGCAATTTTATTTTTTTTTTTTGGTATAGGGGGTCCTCTTTTCGAATGTCCTGGTGGAAATGAAAAGCCAAGCAATAATGTCTATCCGTTTGACATTCGCATTTAATAGTATGCCTGCCATCTGACCCAAAAAATCCAGTTGAAATGAACATTTTCATTTGCCATCTCGGGATGGAACGCTCTCATAAAAATCAGTTGAAAGCATATCCTTTGATGGAGAACAAATATTGCCTCAATATCGTTTTAATTTTACAATCATTTCTCGGTTATTGGCTTCCTCGAGCACACAGAACCAAAAATGAGAATCAAGAGAATCAGGAATTTGATTTAATTCAGCAATTGATTGGAATTTATACGACTTAAGACCTAAGAGAGCGGAAATAACTTCAAGATGTCGGAGACTTTATCTAAATTGAGTTATTGAACAATTTTTGTTTCAGACTGGACTCTGAAGTGTTTTGTGAGTTTATGTGATTATTTGATTGCTTGACTCGATAAGTTGTCATAGAAATATTTCCTTTTCTATCCTTTTTTTAATAAAGTCATAAAAAGCAAGCCAAGCATATCCTTAAGCGATTAATGTTAAACCGATTAAATGAATTCTAATTACACTTGAGAGCGTTGCTCATTAACACAGTCGGGAATTTGCTTTTTTGTTCGCGATTTAAACTTTGGAAAACAAAGAGGATCCGCCATGTAACCAGACAGAAGGACCCAGGTCCTAGGACCTGTTTGTAGCGAGCACACAAAGCAAGAGAGCGGGTCAGTGACAATGGGGATTTATGGCTCAGTGAGGATAGTAGAACGCCCCACCAATCGCAATCCCTGGACAACCGCAGGACTTGTCCCCCTTTGCTTGAGGGTTTTCGCAGGACAGCTTTGATGATGGAGTGCGATATTGTTGCGTTTTAATTGAATTTTCTTTTGTGAAGGCAGCAACAGCAACAGCAACATCCAGAGCAACAGTAACAACAGTGGCAGCACGACAAATACAATAAAGGACAAACAGCAGGAATCACAAACGGGATGCCGCAGGAACAGGGCTTCACTTCTCCCCTTCACAAAAGTGGCAATGAAGGCAATAATGAAATGAAATTCACTAACAAAAGGCAGCCAACTATTGTTTTTATTGCCTTTTGTCGTTGGCCGTGTCGTTGTCGCTGTTGCTGTTGCTGTCGGTGTTGCGAATATGTAGCTGCAATTGTGCCACGGATTCCCAGGATCTCTGTAGACCAGAGCCAAATAATATAATTCCCCGCATATTGCCAACGGTGGCTTTTAATAAAAAGCACCGCCATCCACCTGCTGCTGATGGAGATTTAGTGTCCAGGGGACAAAATCCAGGGCGAAAACCACTTGAACTCCATGGTCGCAGGTCGCAGTTATGCAGATTTTCTTTTTTTGGTTGAAATAAAGACTTTTTTCTTGTGTTTATTAGACTGAATATTCTTGTATTTTTGGGGGGCTTTCTTTTTCTGGCAACTGTTTCATGTTTTATGAGAATAAATGTGCTGCGTAGGCGTAGGAATTCTGGCGGGAGTCTGGGGTAGGGATTTTCCGGCAGGACTTTCTGGCTATCTGCTGCCATTGCAGACTCTGTTTACACAAGACGAGTTCGCAATTTCCTACAGCTGAGACCGATTTCCCCACCGAGTTCCTCCAATCCTAGTCCCCACCCACCCCCTTTGGGCAAACATAATGCTCTGCGAATTAAAGCTTTTTTGCCAGCCAATAAATTATTCATACTGGAAGACAACTGCGAAATGAGGGGGAGGGTGGGCCAGGGCGACTGGCGAGGATAAAATTATAACTCAAGTCTTTGGAGGCAACACCAAGTGAGGCAACATCAAGTGCCTTCGAGCGGAAACGGAACTCAATTCATTAAAATGAATGAACGGAGAAAGTAGCAAGGGGCATGGGGCAGGGAGTGAAAGTAGTAGCAGGAGCAACCGACTGCATGACTAACGGTAAACGGATGCAAGTTGAAAGATGCAAATCCGGCAACTGAAATTGCTGTTTCAGTTGCCTCAGCCATCGTTGCCATCGTTGCCATTTTACCATTTTGGCCTTTTGGGGCCTTCACATCGTAGTTGGCCCAAATTAGATGGGGCACGGAAATATGGAAATTTATACAGTTTCAAGTGTCCTGGCAGTGAGCTGGTTATTTAAGCGGAAAAACCCCCATTTCGGAAGGCACTGAAGGGTGTTAATCTTGATTGCTATATTACCCGATATTTATCTGATTCTGTCCCTGAGCCCCAAAAATGAACATCAATTATGTGTTTGATTTTACGTATTAATTTTCAATTAACCTACTTCCGGCCTTATTTATGTTTAATGCATTTATAATTTGGTTTGTATTGTTTCGAAACAAAACCTGGTTATTGAAGCTGAATATTTATATAATTGTATATTTAAAGCTTATTAAAATAGTAGGCTTTATTTTAAATCTGATTTTTGAACCGTTTATCTATTATTTGACTATATTTTGCTACAAAATGGCTCATTAAAATGACAATTTTATAAACTAAATCACACCTTTCCTATCCTTTTAGGCCTGCAGTCTGTCGACCCCAAAAAGCAGTCGTGGCAACGGCACAGCCACTATTGGCAGTGGAACTTTAAGCCTCTTTGGCGGCATCACTGGAAGCACCATAACTGTTGGCAGCCACGGGGAGAAGACCAAGGAGCGCCTCCGACGAATCCCCAGCGTCCAGCCAGGAGCACTCAGCTACGAGGAACTGGTCAAGGAGGGAACCTTTGGCCGCATCTATGCCGGCAAACTGGGCGAGTCCTGTGATGCCCTGGTTAAGACGGTGGTCGATGGGGCATCGCTCACCCAAGTGGCCTGCCTGCTGCAGGACGCCTCACTCCTGATTGGGGTTAGCCACCAGCATATCCTGGCGCCACTTCTGGCCAACACAGAACTGCCAGGTCCGCCAGAGATTGCTTACCCCTATCCGTCCAAGGGAAATTTAAAAATGTAAGTTAAATTCCAAAGCCATCAACGTTATAATCTAAAGAAGAACCTAGATATAGAAAACAATAATCACAACTTATTAAAAATATTATTTATTTCTTTTTCAGTTATCTGCAAAAGTCGCGGGAATCAAGCACCGCCCTAAGTACCCGGCAGTTGGTTGAATTTGGTCTCCACATTACCAAAGGACTGTCCTACCTACACTCCCTGGGAATCGTTCACAAGGACATTGCCACACGCAATTGCTAGTGAGTTTTTCTTTAAACATTTATTAACGTTTAAGGTATTCCGCTTAAGGATGAGATGGGAATTGGCCAAGATATGGGCTCGGTTTGGGGCCAAAGTGGAAATCCTGGATTTTACATGGGGTCCCATCAGAAAAATTTGAAAAATGGGGATCGAAAATTTTGTTCCCAGGTTTTGATGCATGTTGAAGCGGAATCGAACTAGAAATCGTTTAAGGTATTCCGCTCAAGGATCGGATGGGAATTGGCCAAGATATGGGCTCGGTTTGGGGCCAAAGTGGAAATCCTGGATTTTCCAAGGGGTCCCATCAGAAAAATTTGAAAAATGGGGATCGAAAATTTTGTTCCCAGTTTTTAATGCAGATTGAAGCGGAATCAAACTAGAAATCGTTTAAGGTATTCCGCTCCAGGATCGGATGGGAATTGGCCAAGATATGGGCTCGGTTTAGGGCCAAAGTGGAAATATTCTTAATATTATATTTGTTTAAAAATCCACTATGTATTTCCCCTTTACAGTCTGGACGAGGAGGCATACGTGAAGATCTGCGATGGAGCCCTGTCGCGGGATCTATTTCCGGATGATTACGACTGCCTGGGGGACAACGAGAACCGGCCTCTGAAGTGGCTCTCCCTGGAATCGCTGCAGAAGCGGGTCTACGCCACCCAGGGAGATGTGTGGGCGCTGGGAGTGACCTATTGGGAGCTGGTCACACTGGCCCAGATGCCCCACGAGGAAGTAGACATATTCGAGCTTACTAATTACTTGGCCGCTGGCTTCCGGCTAGAGCAGCCAGTCAATTGTCCAGATGAATTGTAAGTTTGAAACATAAAAAATTTAAAAAGAACTTGTTTATAGTGATGTACCCAACCAATAGCTTCACCGTTATGAATTGCTGCTGGCACAGTGAAGCCAAACAAAGACCGACACCCTCGCAATTGCTTTCGTATCTGCAGGACTTTCATGCGGACCTGGGGATGTATATCTAAGTGAGAGAGGGCCTGGACTGACAAGGATATAAATGCAAGGACGAGGGCAGCGAAGCCCAAGATAAATTAATTGAAACTTTTGCATTTTAAATGTGAGATTAAATGTGAATTTACCTGTTAGAGTTCAGCGCAAAAAGCTAATTGAAATAAAAGCCATCTAACTTCAGATACGTAAGCAACACACACAGATACACAACAAAAACACACACACACAGTACACGCACAAAAACTGCCATCAAAAATAAACGAGATGTAAATACATAAATAATGAAAGCAAAGGTCACAGGGCGTATGATTGATGCGTATGAGTGATATGCACAAGAATTCGACTAGAGTGGTTAAGGTCCACCCCAAAACAACCACTTCAAACTGCAAGCCCCAAACCAAACTACGGCTGGTAGTTATCAATTTTCAACCCGATGATATGACGCAGATGGGTTCAATTTACGATAAAACTGAGCATTTAAGTAGCTAGCAATTGAATAACAGACACTGTCAAGGATATGGCACACACATTCACACCAAAACTCACACCTAAGATACATAACATACACAACCACAACCATAAATGATAAATGAATGTGAAATTATTGATGTGCATATTTTATTGAATGTGTGTATATTGTGTAAGCAAACAGGACGACGAAGGAGTCAAGGATTGAAAATGCCTGGAAATAGTTGTAGTAGCTGAGGAGAGGCGGGGTAAATGGCGACAACAGGATGCAGAATCTTTTGTTCTCAAATGTTGTCCTCGATTGTTACGAAAGCGATATATTTATTTACCTTGATTATTATTATGATTATTATTATAACTATTGCGTATTGAGATAAGGGAGGAAGTTCAAAACAGAATCTGAATCAGGTGAAAATGAAAAACAAAAACAAGTATAACAGCAAATGTTAAATGAATAAACACTCTTAAGAAACACTTACATAACATTCACAAACACTTCCCAGTAGAGTCCCAGTAGTCCTGCTAAATAATTCCGTTGCTCAATTATAGCCATTTCTCATTAAATATGCAACAACAAGAACAGAGACACAGCTGGTGTTTTTCTCCCAGTGCATCGACACTTATCTAGCTGTCACTTAAGCCTCCCAAAAATCTGAACTGAAGTCCCCAGCCTAAGATATCCTTGTTATTTGTTTATGCCTTTTAGTTGAATTAGTCAAAGAATTGTTCTGTTTTCGTTTTCCCCCATGAGGTACTACTATGTGGGGGTGCGTATATTCATTTGCATTTTCGATTTTGTTAGCCAAGCCAGGGCTGGCAACTGAAAGTTGTACAGCTCCCAACCAAAATACAGCCCAAAAATCATTCCAACGCCCACAACAATTACTAGAAAAATGGCAAAACTTAAACGTAGTTTAAATGTTCTGTGTAATAATAGGAAATAAAGAAATAAGTACAGTCAAGCACCGAAATAACTAAAAAATGAAATAGAAATAATAGTTCCAGCCGCTTATTCGTCTAGTTATTTAAGCTCTCTCTATCTCTCTCTTACTCAATTTGATTTTTAATTCTTAAGCTTTGCACTTCGACTATGAAAACGTTACTATGGCTATTAAAAAAAGAAATACAAAAATTTTACAGCCAACTATCACCGAATAAATGCTGATTTAAGAAATACAACTATATACTAGTATATGTCCCAATAAAATGGCTGCCAGGCAGCACAAACACAAACACAGACACACAAACACACACACACACATACACAGTTATCCTGTGAAAGCAAACAAATTTCAAAATGGATAATAAAGCTAACGAGAAAAGGAGCTGCTAAATCAAAGGAGCAGCTCCTCTACTAAAAACTGAATGTGTTTCATGTTCTATATATGTATGAATAGATATATATGGGTATTTATTTATATGTGTATGTGAGTGTATGTCTATGACTATAACGTATATTTTGTCGTCAAATTGAAAACTAACTGTAAACTATAAACTTTAAACTGTAAACGCTATTAAAAAAACAAGCCAAGAGATGTAAACTTGAAGGATACCAAAAACAAACCAACCAAAGTGTAAAGCCCTCAAGGAAAATGGCTATAACACCCACACACACACACACCAACACTCTCTCACTGAAAGCCACAAAGCATAACAAATTGTCATTCACTCCGACATATGTCTCATTCTCTAAACTCCATATAGATGTATCTCTGTATCTGTCTTACTTTTAGATATACTCTAGCGTATGATTGTATGTGTATACAAAAAACCAGCAAACCAACAAAAACCAAAAAAAAAACAAAAACTAAACAAAAATACGAAACTAATGCGTATTCGAAAAAAAGAGGAATAACTGCTAAGGACACACAGACACCCAAACACACACACACCCTCTCACACACTCAGCACCCACTCACCTCACACCCTCACAGAAACCTTAAGAACACCCCCACCTTCCCACCTCTCTCCCCTTCTGCCTATCGAAATGCTATTAAAATGATGGAAGTGGGCGTGGCAGTGGCACTAAGACAAACCTAAGAAGCAGAACCAGGCAACTGAAAAACAGAAATTCAATTTTTGTGAAGAGGCAAGAGACACGATAAAGAGAAAAACAAAGAACAAAAAACAAAAAACAAAAACAGAAACAGAGTAAATAAATTAAATGTTCCTTTTGAATCATAAACTAAAACTACAAGCTGAGCAATCTCAGTGCTTTATTAATCACTTGGTGGTTGGGGGGGATTTCAGGGTTTCCGGTATTTCACAGGACGACAGAAGCAACCAGGCACCTCGGGCTTCGAGGTCCTGCCGTTTTTTTTTTTTTGGCCAGACCATCAGCCATGCAAGGACACGTTCGCACACAACAGGAGCGGTTTAAAATCAAGAAAAGGATATGGGCGCTGCTTTGAAATATTTCTATTTTATAAATTGAAAAAAAAGGGAAAAATATATATTTAAACGTTTTTTTGTTATTGGTAAAGGATAGCTTTAAAAATAAGTTAGTTATGAAAAAAACCTAAAAAGGAAATTAACTTATAAGCCTAAGATCTTAAACTAAAGTTTTAAATATTAATTAAATATTAATTTGGATAAATATTATCCATAACCTTTTTAATAAAAGGATTAAAGCCTTGTTTGAATAAGGTATTTTTTTTTGAGGACATATTTTATGGTGTTTGAAAAGGTCCTGGACCGAGGTCCTTTGGCTTCAGTCAAACATATTTGCCGTGCGTGTCAAAAACTGAGCGATGCGAATTTGCTGACCCCTCGGCTACTCCCTCTCCAAAGGATACGTTTTTTGCAGTTCTAATTACAAAACTGAAGGGATTTGAAGAGGATATAGAATGGAAAATACCCTGTAGATGACTAAAATATAATATTAGTAATAGTTGACACAGTATGTCCTTCTATAAGCTTCTATTATAAAGTTTAAAATAAAACAAACTTTTTTGAATGAAATATCAAATTATGTTCGTGTTGATATGCCCTAAAAAAAGTTGTGATTACCCCTCGGTATTACCAATCTGTTTTTGCCTTCGTCCTCGAAGCTGTCAGTGGACATTCGCTTTTTCAGCCGTTCCCTCATAACGACAAAACTTTGAGTGGCAGGCCCCGAGACTAGATCTGAAAGTTGAAAGGGGAAAAAGCCGCGTTATAGGTTTTTGCTTCTGAAACACAATAAAAACCAAAAAAACGAGAAAATCTGAAAACAAAACAAAGTAAATGGAAAAATCCGGATCCGGGGTTTGAGTTTGCCGTGAAACAACATGGAAGGCAGAACCGGAAGAAGGAGGAAATCGAGGGAATGGGTCTCCAGCGGAAGTCTCCAACGCGCTTACCTCAACAGGTGGTACGAGGGACAAAAGGGAATTTAGGTGGGGAAACTGGAGCGGTTAAGTGGTGGGTGAGGTTGTCCATTCCATTGGATTAAGTTTTGTAATTAGCCAAGTCTGATTGAATTGGAAATCATGTTTGGGAATTAATGAGCAATTAGATGACGCATTATGATTGTCTATTTGATTCAAATTGTGGCTGATGTGTGGAGATAAGCCTGAGAAGGGTTAAGTACAAAGGGGTTGCATGTCCTTATATACATAAAAGGATAGTTAAAGAAATCAAAAATTTAAGATACGAATTTGAAATAATATTTTAAGCCATTTTTCAAACCTTTAAATATATTTAATCCTTAAAACTTCCATCATAATTATCTGAATTTTGTCGTCAAGTGCCTTTTTTAATTGATAAACGTGAAATTAATATGGGTTTGGAGTTTTCGTTTTAGGCCAAACAGTTTGGCAGGCATAAATCAGAATTTCTGATTGAGTTTATCGTTGCATTTTGCCATTTTAATCTATTTAGCATTTAATTGGCAGCCAGAGGTCCTATATTCCGACCATAATAGCCATGAAATATGCAAAACGCTTTTTAAATCATTTAAACGGCTTTATTATTTATAAATTATGATGATTTGTGGCACTATGACTCTGAGCCATATCGATTTCCGTCCCGGCAACGCCACTAAACCAATTAAATATGAGTAAACACATCAAACGGCTTCTGTGGCAATTGATCGAAATTTGAGATTATAAAATAGCATATATGGTTTATACATATATATATTTTTATATCCTGTGGTTTTGTACAATCCACTCTCTCACTTTTTATGACCAATACAACTTTCAACTCAATCGGTTTTAATTGTTTATGCAGTTCGCGTTTGCCTGGAATGTTAAACAAATTGCGGTGTTGCGGACATATTGCATTTTTATCTGGTGTGTATATTATATGCAGTTCACCCACTGCATCGTGGCTGATGTGTTTTTTACCGCTTTTAATTAAAATGATGTACAAACTTACAGTATATACAGACTATATATATATATTTCATGGAGAACCGCAGAACTCGAAACCGCAAAATAAATAGATTCCACCATGAAACGGCGGAAAAAAGCTCCAAAAACTGTTGCGATTATGTTTACGGGGACTTGGGGTTCTACCGGTTGGATTGTTATTACAGTTTCCAGTTATCGTAGTGGATTTTCCATTTGATTAAACGTAAATATTGTACGGAAAACAATGCCAAAAACTACTTGCCAATTGTCGGAGGAAAAGTTAATAAATTTCGACAAGGGCCAAGTACCAGAGATTCGATTTAACCGAGCTGCTTTCTGTTTACTGTTTTGTTGCTTGTTTACTTGGGGAGTTGCATTAATTAAATTTTTACACCCGACTGCTCCGCTCTGCTTTGGTCTATGGTCTGTTCTGGTAGAGCAATAAACCACTAAAATAATTCAACTTGATAGACAGCAAAACCAACAATTAAACACTGCGTTTGGCGCCCTTAGATCGAATCTAGAGTCGTGTCTGCCAAAAACCCAAAAACACTGGCCCAAAACAGCAACTTATCGCCAAACAATACCAGACAGCTGCAGCTGCAGTTTTTGGCCATTTGGTTAAATAATTTGGTGGGTGAGTGGTAATGGCCAGTACTGCCAATCAGGGAGAACAAAAATCAAGCTAAAAGTGGCTAGAAAAGTACTTCAGTTCTTCATTAAAAAGCTAAAATATAAATCGATTTTTTAAATATATTCTACAAGGTTTTTTTATTACAAAAACCTAACTAACTTTTCTAAAATAAACTCTTAAAATAACATTGCATAGTTTTTGGGGTTTCAGTACAAGGACACTTCAAAAAGCCATTAGGGGAGAAGAACAGAAGTCTATAACCCCCTTATTTGGCTGAATTTTATTTTCTTATCCTTAATTTTAAATTCTTTGTAAATTTAGCCTTAAAACATCTAAATCGACAGACATGTTTCAGCTTTTATTGATAAAATAAAATGGCAAAAGCAGTTTACAACTTTCGACCGGTTTACAACTAACAAAGGGTCACAAATCAAGTCAACTGGAGGGTTGGCTGTTGACTAACAGGAAGTCGCCATGTGCAAGAATTCCGCCATCCGACCATCCCACCATCCCAGCCCTCCATTCCTCCATCCCTCAATCCATCCCTATAATCCTCCCACTCCTCCCTTGCTGCTAGCCCCCCGACTACCTTATGTCCTGAAACTTGGGCCGCCTGCAGTGTTGCGATTTAATTAAAGCGCCATTAAGTCAGCAATTAACAACAACAGCAGTAGCAACAACAGCAACAATAGCAACCAAAACACAAAGGCAACAACAACAGCAGCAGTAGCAGCAAAAAGGAAAATAGCTTTGACGCCCCGGCTTCTCCGTTTTTAGCTTTTTATGCTTTTGTTTGTCCGCTTCCGCTTTGGCCGGTGGCATTATATTTGCTTTTGCTTTGTTGCTGCTGGCGCATTAAATTCTTTTTGCTGCGATATCGCTTAGAGAATTCATTAGCAATTGCAAGGGGACACTCAACATTGAGGCGCCACAAGGTTTTGGTCACAAGCCATTTTGCATAAAGCAATAGTTAGGCAGCCATAAAGAAGCCTATATACCCTTTTCAGTATATTTTATTAACTTAGTTAAGGGGAAATTTAAAAGTTTAGAGGTATTAATGAGGGGCAATATATAAACAAAGAGAATATAAAAAAGGACGATCATATAAACGGACAGATGAACACTCAAATGAACAGACAAGTGAACGGTCAGACTAATATTTTTAAAAATAGACGCACTGAAGAACGAATAGATGAACACTCAAATGAACAGACAAGTGAACGGTCAGTCTAATGTTTTCAAAGATGAACGCACTTAAGAACGAATAGATGAACATTCAAATGAATGCACAAATGAACAGTAAGATGAATAGAAAGATGAACATTCAAATGAATGCACAAATGAACAAATAATGAGACAGTTATTATAAAATAAAAGAGATAATAAAGTAATCATACCCTTGTCAAAAGTGCATAAAAAAGTTAAGAACTCTACACACTCACTAACCTTATCAAAGGCGCCACGAAAAGTTGCAACCAATTCACTGCAATTTGAAATGTTCGCCCATAAAATACCAAGCATTTCAGAATCTAATTAGATGCCAGTCCTTAACTTGAATGTGCCTCACATTCCACACTTACCACTACAGTTGTTTTTTTACAAAATAATTTAAAACAAACAACGTTTAATGAAGCACACCCCGATAGTTCTATAAATAAAACATAATTTCATTAACTTTATAATGCAAACAACATGTAAGAGTGATGTAAACAGGAAAAACATGGAAAAAAACTGTACAAATACCCCTGCAAAGTTTTTCCATTAGTTTCCCTTTTTTCCTCATTTAATTCGATTTGATTAAATTCAAATAAATTCAATTTTATTATTTGCTGGCAAGCCGACAGTTGGCCTTTTCAGTTAAATATATACGAGTAAAAGCAATTAAAGTCACAAAAGAGAAAAGCCACTTAAAAAGCCAAAAAATAATATAGCATACTTTTCAGAAACATTTTCTTGAGAGGCTGGCAAATGCAACATTTTGAAATGTTAGTGAAATGAAACAAATAAAGCCACTTAAAGTTATAACAGATTCAAAATGAAAAACACTCGAATATGGGGTAAGCCTTCAATTCAAAATAATAGAAACAGTATAGGGCGGGGGAGTAGCTCCATTGTGTGGATTATTATTTCCACGTTTTCATTGTTTAGCCTAGCAACTAAACTCGAATTTTGGCCAAGAAGGGGGTTCGGGTCACAAGGGGGGTCTGGGGTGGTTTCTACGGCATAAAGTGAACATTAAAAACATTGAAAATAAAATAAACCAGCCAGGCATTTTTCATTTTTTTTTTTTTTCTAATATTTGACTTTGTTCTTCGGCTCCGTCGAGAAAGTTTTATTAGGGGTACGTGTCAGGGTTGCCATGTGTGCCGGATATTCCGGGGGTAGGATGTTTAGGGTTAAATTCTGACGGCATCGGGGAGGGGAAGGGAGAGGGGGTGTGGCAGCTACTGGCTGGCGAATGAACTGAAACTGTCAAAAGTGCACATTCCGCTCTTGACATTTTACCAGAGCGCAGCTTGAACTCTACCCGAAGGGTAAGGGGGTACTTATTGCCACAGGGGGGGTACATCCACATCTAAGGCGGAAGGGGGGCAGGGTGGCAGGGACGGGCAGGGGTTTGTCGTGCCAGCGATTGGCATTGAAAGCGCAAATGAAAGGGAACTCCCATTTGAATGGCAGTGGCAGCTTGCGATGGAATCCCAGACACATCCCATAGGGTGGAACCAGCCAGTGCCAGAAAATACTGACGGCACGCGTCCTTCTGCACTCCCCCCCAGGGGTCGGAATCAGTTGCCCCTCCCCACCAAAGGGGGCGTCCGCCTCTGTCGATCCCTGTCAAGCAGTTAAAAAACAGCAAAGCGTAGAACGAGGCATAAACCCAGAAATTTGCTCTCAGTACGTTTATTGCTTTTAAATTTGCCAATTGTCGAATCTGACGCTTATACATGAGTGCATGTGTCTGCGGGAGTGTGTGTGTGAAGGTACACTAAGAGAAATAAAAATATATATATTTATTAAAGATACTATTCCTCTAAACTAGATGGGCTAGAAGTGTCATATAGATATTCTTTAACTTTTTAACTTAACTTTTTCTTTTATTTTAAAAATTAAGAAAATGCTAAGTCCTGCAGATTAATGATAGAACAGTCTTCTCTATACTTCCTTATATTTTCATAAAATTTCTTTACAATGTCTATGGCATACTATGGCACACTCCTCACAAATTGCTTATCAAGCGAACACGCATGAAACAGGCCAAGTCGGCCCGGCCAAAACGAGGGCTCTGCGAAATCAGCCCTTAATTTGGCCAATTTAAAAATGGAAATCGATTCCCCCGAGTACCGAATGCCCGATGTGTCAATAAAATGTGATTAACAAGTTGCAGTACAAAATGCCAGAACAGAGCCCCAGTACAATGCAATCGGATAATGGTTGACTGCGATGACGATTCTACGACATTTTCCCCGGAGGCATGTCTGCTTTTGGCTTCAGCTTTTGGTTTTTGCAGCTGGCTTGGCTTGGGGTTGTGCCACCCCGTCGAACAACTATCCTTGGAGCGTGGCGAATTATCCCTTTCATAAAGAGTGACAAATATGTCCACCCTTATCAGGATTGTGGTGGGGGCTGCTGGGACGGCTGCTGCAAGTAATGAGATTTTATACCAAGAGCAACTGACTCCAGGGCACTGGTAATTTGCAATAAATATGCAGCCCAAAAACCAGACCATCAGCTCGATCTCTTTGTCAGGAAACGATAAGGATTAACTGGGGGGTGGCACTGACACGCCTCTCAATGGTGTGTCCTTAAAGGCCGGGTTAGTAGCCCAGGAATGCCAGGCATGCATTCCGCCGGAGATTCATCATCGCCACAAGCATGAATAGCAAAGGCCGGACTCGGGAGTCCTGACTCCTGGACTTAATTACTGTTCCAGAGTTCAAGCCAAAGTTCAAGCCCAGGATTAAAGTTGTCCTTCAAACAAGATTAATAATAGTTTAAGATTATATCTGATTATAAACTCCTTGATTTAAAATTCGAGTAAAATAAGTACAAACTACTTGAGTGATAAAGTTTATTATTTTCTTAAATAGTACAGAGAATAAATTTTTTCGTATGCATTTCACAGCCATTTCGAATACAAGCAGCTTAATTTAATCCCTTAGTTTATATGATATACCACATTTTAATTACTTAACAAAACAGAGTCAAGCTTCACACGTCTCTTTGTGAGAATTTAACATTGTTTGGCCAAAAAGGAAACACAATCAATAAACCACATTTGAATATTTATGGTTGCCTTTGTTATGGATATCTTCGAGATGGGATTGAGTACATTAATTAAACAAGAGAAATATAAATGTTTAACACTATACTAGACACTGTTTTAAAATGGCATTTGTTAAAAGTGCTGGCTATATTTTTCCTAAATTAGTGTGTGACTCAATACCACTTATCATTTCTAGCAATGTTTGAAGCCTTTTCTTTTTTCTATTTTTGATTAAAAAGTCCCTTAGATTAAATAAAAATACAAACTAACCATATGGCCATAACACTTCCAGTTAAAATGTGTTATCTTTAAACTGAAATCCAGAGTTGAGATTTTTTCCGATATGCAATTTCGTTCTTAAGAGCTTTTTTCTCAGGTGATAAGACGCCGAAATCTTTTTCCTGGGAAGAATACTTACGGAACCCAGCAGGTGAATCAAGTAATCTTATCAGGCAGTGTCTGATTGCCTGAGGGGGGTTTCTTATACTCTGATTTCGTTTTGCACTATTTGGCGCTTATTTTTTTGCGGCAGACTCGCTAGTGATAAGCCCGCCCGGCTGCCCTGTAACAAAAAGTTAATTAAAAGCGAAAAGCCCGTTTGTAAACATTGTAGGCATTACTCATACCACTCGAAATGGGTATAAAAGCGACCCACCTCGAACAGATGATATCAAACGAACCTCAAAACGTAAACCATAACGATCCAAAATGCGCTCCGTGCTCATCCTTTCCGTTGTTCTGGCCGTGATCCTTGGCGCCCACGCCTACAGTGCCACCTGGGGAAAGGCGAAGAATACCGATTACCAGCTTCTCCACCAAGTCGAGATCCGTTATCCCATCAAGAACAACTACTGGAATGTGAACATCAATTACCCCGCCTCTGTAAGTTGTTTTTTAAAGGCTTAGTAGCTTAGTATCTTTTAATTGACTTATTTTTTTTTATCAATAGGGTGTTGGTTACTATAACATTTCGGCCATCTATGTGTATGACAACTTCAAGAACAGCTCCGGTGCCAGTCCCACTCTCTATTCCGGCGGCCCTGGATACCGTTTTGCCACCATTAACCTCAAGAGCCAGGTCAACCGCGGCATCAACTCCACTGTTGTGATCTACGGAAAATAAATATGCATTTCTAGAAATTGATTCTTTTGCGTTTTATTTTATAATGTTTTTAAAAGAAAATATATACTTCAAAGTTCGAAAAAATAGAGTGATATGACCTGAGGTGTACTCTGATGTTATTAATTTGAATTTAATAAAACCTCTAGCCTAAAGTAATTTGTTTATATTCATTTTAATCAAGATCCATGCATATTTTTAATTGCATCAAAGTCAACTTAAAATAAAAACATAAAATAACACAAAACAACCTGTAAACTGCTGAGTTAAATACAACCAGAGCAGATTATTGCCTTCTCCCAATATAAATAGCATATTGATGGGTATATCTCCATCCGACTTTACGTATTCAGATATTAGCCTCGGGTCAAATACAGAAGCTCCCCGAAAAGTTTAGAACTTTCGCCCCTTTTTGTCGTTTTTTGGGGGCTTTTCCCCCATTTGTTACTGCAGGCACAAAGGATAAAAGTGGCTGGCCCCTAGGAAAAAAGGAAACTTTTCCTTTTTCTTTTTTTTTTTTTTGAATCAGAAAGCCAGAGGCATAGTCATCTAGCAAAGGAAAACATTCAATATTTAATAAATACAGTGTGTGGGTGGTGGCTGTGGAGGTAAGCCGAAAGGAAAACTGTGGGGGGATAGGATATGTATATGTGGGTATTTCCCACAAATCCTGTGAAGCCCAGACAGACTGTTAAAAGGGCTAGAGGGCTAAACTCTGAAAAGAATGGAAAAAAAACGAACTGACAGACTTATTGGCCTTGGCTCATTTGATTCCAGCGGAGGGCGGAGCGGCGGAGGAGGCTGGTGTAAAATTTGTATTTCAAATTGCACAGAAAACGTAGCGATATGTTAAGCTGAACGGTCAAAAGGATGCTTTCGTAGTCCCTTTTTTTTTTCCTTTTGGCCATTTCCTTAGTTTATGTATCGAATTTAAATTTCAATTTTAAACGTCTTGAGGCAAGGGATTGGGGCATCCGTGCTATCCTGCGGCGCCAAATCCATCTCCCACTACCGAACCCCCAAAAATACTGTGCCAACACCCACCAAAAACTGTGTAAATATTTACACTGGGGCGCACAAATGTTTGAAAAGTTGTCAACGAAATGTTTCACTTAGTTAATATGCAAAGCGCGGTGGCTGCGATGCAAAGTCCCGGATATGTTTACGGATACACGGCCACACGGCTACGGATACAGTACCGGAGGTACTGTTACCCCTCCATAGTTGGGGAGCTGGGATGTCTACGCTCCAATATATACGAGTACGATGGAAAAAAAAAAGAATCTTCGGCCCCAAAAAGTCACGTAACTGCAGTGCAGAAGCGAAAGCGTCGAGGATGTTGCATCCGAATTCGATTTTCTGTTGTAACCAAGCCCCCACTCTCCAGCCCAAAAGCAAAAAAAAAAAAAATATATAAAAACCCTCTCCTGGGCTGAACTTTAAGACCCGGCCAAATGCTATTGCCGAATTTCGCTTCCGGCCGCCACGTTCACTTGACATTCCTCATACGCCGCGTGGTCGCCGCAGCACATCGAAATGCCTAACGTAAGCCGCTTGCCGGCTAAGCTGACCACTACACCAGTGTCCCCGGGTAACCAAGCTGCCACAGACATACGGCCTGTAGGATAGGGCAGGACAACAGTACCTTCTTCTACCTCTCCTAGCCACCTAGCCACCCAGCCACCCACACAACCTCCTCCGCCTCTGTCAACGGCAACAGCTTGCCGAGCAATTACTTCAGACTGCCCGGAAATGTCGCCTGAAAACCAGCAGCGACAGCAGTGGCAGCTGCTTGGAGCAGGTCCTGCAGCCACCGCTGCTCCCCCCTACATTGCATTGGGGGTGTGGCATATGTCTGGCATCTGCTTACACTGGCCGGTGCGGTCGGGGCACATCGGAATATCCGCCTCAAATGGGATTTCAATTAGCAGAGACAGCGCCCACACCCGGCTGGTAATTTTGTTGTCCAGTGTTGCGGCTCACCCGGCAACATTTACAGGACACTTTCTCCACAATACACTGAGAGAAATCATAGGGAAATTTTCTTAAATCATAGCCTTTATTTCATAATTATTCACTAAAGTAAAGAAAATACTGTTCCCCGATGGATGTTAATTTGAAATATTGAAACAATATAATTTTCCAATGGCTGATGAATTTTTCTCCGTGCATTTGGGAGTATGTTGGGCACTAGGGATGGGGAATAGACAGGACAGCCCGGGGACATGACATAGAAGGGTGTCGGACACGCTGTTAAGGCTGCTGAAATTGCTGATTCGCCGCTGCTGGCCTGGTTGCTGTCGTTCTGGCCTGGTCCGTGGCCAGAAGCATTGATTTTTAATAAATAGCAATTTGGCAAACCAATCTGAGTTGTGATTATTTTAGCTGGCAGCACGTTTCACATTAGGTGTGGCAAGGTAGGAAGGCAGGTGGAAAAAGCATTTCGAATGTGCAGCAGTTGCATGTAGTAAAGCGGGTGGGGTGAAATCCAAAATCCAAAAGCCGAAGCTAATGCGCTTTCCCTCCGAAAAGGTAATGAAGTATTTATGATTGGGCTGATTGGATGCGGTGTTGGGAGATTTTCAGTTTAGGAGTTCCACTATATTCGATCCATGTATGTATATGTGTGTGTGTGTGGTATAACCATGTGGGAGGTGTCACCTCGGCACCTGGATAGTCGTTGTGACAAGCGCTGCTGGGGATTTGTGGCATAACAAATTTTGAGCGGCTAAATTGTGAAATACCAGGAGAGATACCATGTCCAGAGTGTGTGCCAACTAGAGCAGCAGGCAATCAATATTGATGCTGGATGCTGGCCGAAAATCAAAAGGCATTCCGCTTTTGCATATCCAATATGAATTTGCCACTTTTAGCCAACAAATTGCGTCTGGCGAAGAGTGATGGTTAGTGGGTGGTGGGTACTGGGTACTGGGCCATGGGTACAAATATTGCAGTTGTTTATTCTAACTCTGTTTGGCTAACGAAGAGTTATTAAGGCCACCTCTCAGCGGATGCATTAGCTGAATTTTGTCGATGGGTGTGGCGAATAAATAATTTCAGCGCCCATTTCGATTCGGTTTCATCTTTATTTTAGAGCTTTGCAATCCAAAAACCCAAAAAGAACTCAATACAAGTGCGATAAATCGAAAAGGAATTATTCATTCAGGGGACTGGTCAAAAATAATGTTAATTTTGTTCAAAAAAATAACAAATTCATTCCGCTTTTTGGTGAATTTAAAATATTGTATCGAATAAACTATGGTTTCATTCATTAAGTAATAATTTTTATGTAGAATATATAAAATATAAATATTTTTTAAGAAAGATTTTTAAGAATTGTACTTTTTATTTATCTTTCTATTAACTTATAAACTATTATTTTCTAGCTTGAATAAAATAAAATACATCTTATAAGGTTGCAAACTTTGCTCTTTCTAGCCTTTACACAAACCAACCAGTGCTGGAAAAGGTTCAGCCCTCTATGGGCCAGATCTGTAAACGGTTTTATATAGTTCAAAAAAAAACCGCTAGGCTTTATCCATATTCTTTCCACTAGATGGAGCGTTTAATTAAATTATGATAATTATTTTTAAATTAAAGCTTCTCGGCAGTTATATGTATATATTATAACATGAAATATTTTGCTATATAACAAATAAATATAATAATTGTCATTTAAAAGGTAGTTTATTTCATTTTTTTTAAGAGGTGGATTATCATTGTATTACAAATTTATATATATATATCTATTTAAAGTATTTTACAAAATAATTCGATTTTAGATATGATATTTTTGATAAAAAATTATTTTTTCTCTTTTGTTATAAAAAAATATTTTAAGTCCTATTTCAACATCAAAACCTTGAACCCTCTTAGATTGTATATTTCCCCCAAAACGACTATACAAATAGAACACCAAGTACTTTTCAGACACGTACTTGGTACTCTTACTGATTCCAGAGTACACGCAACCAACGTTTCTTGTTCAACCCCGAAAATGCCTCGAATTTCGTTATACATACACACTCACTCACTCACTCACTCGCTCGTCATCGCAGCTCCACCGCATTTTCGCCTTTGTTTGAAAAGATATCTTTCCATATGGCTGACTTTGAATAGAAGTACAGACAATGTTTTTTCCTCTCTGTCATGTTCATAATGAATAATGAAAGTAAGACGTGTAGGTTTCAAGCTGTTCCTGACAAAACCCAGACTTGCCAACTGGCCTAGCTTTAAATTAATGAGCTTGGCAAGCGCAACTGTACCCTTGACCAAATAAGTATTAGGATTTTATGTTTTTCACTTAAAGGTGTTCAACTGGTTTCTTTGTTTTAACTCAGTACTCTTCCTATATACAAAAATAGTAGTTTATACTAAAGTTTCGCATATCCCTCAACCACCCGGTCTGCCCATCAATCAATATTCCATTTATATTTATGCGGGTGCAAATGGGGCGAGTTTTTCGCAGCAGAAATAAAATCAACCACCCACCAGAACCGAAAGGTTTTCGAATCACAGACTTCGCCACCCGAATCCCCAATCGGCGGCCAATCATCGCTCTTTCGCTGTTCGGCTGTCTTCGGCTTTTGATTCGGCCAGCCAATGACCGTCGAGTTGTCTGCACGCCTTCTAAATCCGACCAGTGACCGCTATTCGCCTCTTGCATTTCGCCGCACGGCGAATGTATCTCTTCGGCACGACCATCGGCAACCGGTTTTCTCCTGCCTCTCAGGGAACGGTGGTTGTTCGCTTGGTTCTCGCCTCTCTATCGTGCCTTCCTTCATTTTCTTATGTTCCGGGCGTGCGTTGCCTGTACTTCTGTGGTCAGACTTCCATTTTGAAGTACCACCAATATTCTGTGGAAGGAGTTTGTCGATGAAGTCTCAGAATTTTCAAAAAAAACCTATGAGATCATTTAATGAAAACATTTTTAACAAATTTTTAACCCTTAGTCAATCATATTAACATCAACAAGATGGAATTTTCCTTGCAAATTAAGTGAAAAGTTTGTAAAAATATTTCTTAATTTATTGTCAATACAAGAAACAGAATAACTCAGAAGTCATGGAGACTGAGACACATTTTATCGAATGACTACTGAAGGTGAAAAACAATAGAAAATATTGAAATGCCAAGCCATTCAAGTATTTAAAAACGAGGAGTTAAAATATAAGTTGCTAATTGCTGAATTTATAACCGAATTTTCACCAAATATAATACCAATGTATAGAATAGTGATGCCTATAAGACAAGTTTACGCTCCGATTGGACGACGGAATAGGCTTAGTGGAGGTAGGGGCATCTATAGCGGAGGGATATTACTGAATATAATGACCTGCGTCGCAATGCATTTTTAGCTAAAATGCATATTCTTATCATACATAAAAAATATAGATATATATTTTAGCTTTCTTGGCAACAGCTTTCTAAACTGCGTACCCAAATCGAGTCAGAACTGGACCAGACATATGGCAATTAAATGACTGGATCTACTGAATTAAATTTTAAGACTAAAAAACTAAATTTTAAAAATTTGTTTAGCTAAATCATCGGCAAACTTATTTGGGGCACCCCAAGACATAATTGACCACTCAAGACGACTGGCAATATAAAATGCGAGTTTGAATAGAAATGGCAACACTTTTTTGACAGCTTCCACAGCCACAGAGCTTGGAGATCGGATCTCCATTTTTGGATTTTATGTGCCTTCAGTCACTCCGGGTAGCCGTCGCAGAGTTTGACTCCCTCCGAGCAGACTGTGTTTTGTTTTCTGACTGGCAGGTCATAAAAATGGCTTCGCTGGCGGCAGTTACAGCAGCTCACCGCCCCGCTGCAAATTACCATTTTTAATGAATTGGCCTGTCGAAAGCTTCGATTTATAGAGACCTCGGCCGAATATTCGGTAGCGTTGTTTTCGTAACTAATGAGTTTCTAAAGGTTTTTAAAAGGAAATATTAAAAATACTTAAAACACTTAAAAGTTATTAAAAATTGTTGAATAATCTAATAAATCGTATTTAATATAATCGATAATATAATAAGAAAAACATGTGTACAAATTAAAAAAGTCATTTATTTTTGTTTATGGATTTTATGCAGTTATGATTTCGGACAGCACAGAATCAATTTATAGCCTTTAAAATAAAAAGCCATCAATTTTTCGTTTACAATAATGGAATTTAAAAAGGCTTAAAATCCTATTACCAACTCAGCACATTTTACGAATCAATTAGCGCTGGAAAAAAAAAACACCCGACTGATTGGCGTCCGCATAAAATGGCGTCAAAACTGAAGGTCAGAGGGGAGATTGACGTCACACTGCGCCAGACAAAGCACCCACACTAGCAGAAACAAAAACGCACATGCGTTTGTTCGTGGCGATACTTCTAAATGCCACAAACCCGACTGCAAATCTCTAAAAAATTAATTTTTATCGGATGATTTTTGTGGCGTTGCCAAAGCTTGCCGCCAAATTGCGTTCTAAAATTAAACTTGTGCCTGAGAAGATCACAAATTGTAACAAAAAAAAAGTTAGATGGGCTATAATTATTGCCTAATAAAAGGACGTTCTGTAGAGATGCAGAAACTTAAAAAAGATTGCAATACATTGTACGCTGTGCATCCACAAATGGCGCACAAAATAAAGCCTTACTAGCCGTATCACCCACCCTCAAATATTGTCACTCCCTTCGGGCCCTGGCCACCCTAGGCCCCCTTTTTACTGGCGGCAGATTGTGAGCTGTGAGGTTTTCGCCATGCTACGTAATGTGTGAAAAGCGGCAACATCGCTTAGATTTGTAATAAAGTGCGTATGTTTGTGTGACGACAATTGACTGACAAGATATTCGAACTTAATATTTTATTCGAATTTCGAATATGAGGTTTTCACACACAAAGTACTCTCCCTTGCTCTCGCGGCGAATTCGCCGCCCATAGCCGGCATTTAACGTGAGAGCTCGTATCGAAACCGTGAGCAATCCCACTATGCTTGTATTGGTGACTTCGAAAAAAGCGGAAAATTTCATAAGCTACCGAGCTGCTTCTTCTTCTTTCTTTTCGTCATCGGTTCGGTGCGCGCCACTTTTTTTGTTTGTGTTTTTATTTTGGGTCGTAGTCGTGCCGAAGTGAAAATTGGCAACAGCGGAAAACCGATTTGCAGCCCCAAAGCTGGAGACTCGGTTGTCGATTCCGTTTTTGGGGCCGCCAATGTTAATTGAACGTTTCGCTTCGGCTTCAAAACGACGCCAAGACATCACACAAACAAAAAAAAAAACACTGCCTCCCAATTTTTTTGCCTTTGCTGGGTTGTTTCCGACTTTTTATCACGACTTTGCTAATTGTATTTGAACGCAGATTTGTTTCCAACCGAAACTGCCAACTATTTCGACTTGGGAAATTAGCCACTCAGTAGGCACCAGTGCATTGTTTTAGTTAAAAAACTACCATGCCGAAAAAATTAATTGATGGCGTCCATTGAATGTTAAAGAAAATGCCGAGAATATATTTGTGCTTTATTTTATAGCCAATTTGCACAAAATAAAACAGTTTGGCAACAAAATTTGATGCTGATACCGAATACTCTGGTCGACTCTTCACCAAAATATATTCGCCCCAAAAAAAAAAATAACTTAAAACTAGACAAATAAAAACTTAAGAATTAAATTAAACATTTTATATGTTCATCTGGAGGTTTTCTTTCCAGGAAATATATGACCTGCTCCGACGAGGCAACCGGAGCAAGTGAAGACCTCATCATTTGGCTGAAGATGATTTAGCTTCGATGAAAACACCGATGCGTTTACCGATACCGACACTTAAGTTCGATTAAGACTATCGATAAGTAGGTTCTTATTGTGAATTACGTAAACTTTGTAGGCTATATGATATCGGGTACTCCGTTTATCTGCTTCCCCAAAAAAAACCTGGGGAAAAAACTGAAGAAATTATATAAAAAGAAATTCGCAAAGAATCCATCTATGCGGTAGTATAGAACTTGGCCCAACTAAACAAATTGAGAACATGATAAACTGGGCTTTCAACTAGAGATAGTGTACCATCGATAAAAACATCGATGCCTCCAAGATACCAAAAGTAGATCTCGCCTATTGATTGCCTATTCATTTGTATCGAGAATTCTGCAAAAATGTAGTGACTTTCTCTGCTATATTTTAGTTACTTTATTCTTAATATAACGCAAAACGAAATCCACACTTTGAACTTCAAAGTTTGAAGTTTCCCATTTTGAAAATTCTAGTCCTTAACTTGTACTTGCATTTTATACCATTACAGTTTACTTTTTTTAAGCGGGTTTATAACAAGCGAGTAGGAAGGGATTACTCCAATCTTTCTGGGCTCAAAAGTTTATCGGTAATTGGCTCTTTAAAAGGACTTTTACAAAGAGATGAAATCGATGAAAATATCGATGCGACCCGATACTTAATTTCGATCGAAACTCAGCACTTTTGCGATGTAATCTGTATTACTATCGTTCTCTGAAAAACCTCTGAAAGGATTTTAGTAAAAGAACATAATTCATATTATTCATTGCATGATATAAATTACAAGTTTTTCAAATTCTTCTGAGAAAAACTGTCATTATCTTTGACAATTCGAGTAGAACACTTCGAGAAGAAAATTAAGGTTGTGATATTAAAAATTATAGGTTTTGGAAAGTATCTCTGTCGTCAAAGGCATAAGGGGCTAAAAGAAAATAGACAGTCAGCAGAGCATAAAGAAATCTTTCGAAAAAAGAATCTCAATCCAAAAGAATCTCATTCAAAATACCTAAATATTGTTCTGAGGAATACATCAGAACAACCTATAATGATAATCTAGAAAAAAAGAATTACGAGCTCATAAATACACACATGAAACTACTGAAAAAATCTGAGTTGTTTTCTTTGTTAAAGTGTCAAACCTTTGACCGTCGGGGCGATGAGAAAATATATGCACATAAAAATAAATGCTTGAAAATCAGGCGCAAATCAGTGAGATGTAGTAGCCGTAAATACGCACATAAATTTTTCGTTCATGTAAATGAATTTTGGGCATTCCGTTTTGCGGTCGGTCGCTAAACCTCTAAAGCGAAGACACAGAGGCACTGAGAAAAGAGAGAAGTGTAAAAAGTAGAAAAGAAATAAACAGAAGCTGATGTTCCAATTCAGTGCAACTTTCGCTAGTTGTCGCCCCTGGGGCCACCCAAGGGGGGTGGTGCGAGAGAAAAGGGAGGTAGTGGGGGCTATGAGGAGGTGGGGAGAGCAGCGCTGTGCAAACGTCATCAACATAATTTTCATCACTCAGAAATATGCTGATGAAAGACGCCGAACAGCTGCCAGCTGAAAGCCGAGTGAAGAGCCGAGCGCCAACCCGAGGTCGTCGAAGTGAGACGTGGAAAGAGTGTGCCAGAGAGAGAGAGAGAAGGAGAGAGTGGGGAGCTCGTGGCCCCCCCTGCTCTCATTATTGCGCTCACTCACGAACGGCAGAGAGTGGGGCGTGCGACGTGGTGGCAGTGATGTAGTTGGGGGGGGAACGAAGGTGTGCGCCAAGTATGAGTGCAATTGAGCGCCTGTGACGTGGCTGAACAAAAAAAAAAAAAGCAAAAAACGAAGAAGAAAACTGCAACGGAAGCAACCCATCGTGGAACAATGGGCAGACTTTGTCCGAGCGACCTTCCCCTCACCCTTATCACTCCCCTTCTCCATGCCCCACAAGTTGTAGTCCCTCTTCACCCGCTTACTTGCCCCACTCCACTAAGTCCAAACGACTGCCGTGACACTCCATTTTTATTTTTCTCGACTGTGGCGCTGGCACGAAAGCAATTTCTGCCACTACTACACTCTCTCTCTCCCCCACCCTGGATGTCCCCCTTTCCCAGCGGGCCGCAGCACTAATTGGAGCACATGATAAAGTAACTTTCGGGGAACACTAAACTTCCAGCAGCGTCTGGCAAAGCGCACAAACACACTGAACGAAACCTAGAAGCTCATATTATATAGTGCTCTTAATCGGACTTTGCATATTGCGAAAAATTTCGTGGAATTATTCAAAAATTATCAGAAAGGTTATCAGCAACAATTTGAATTATCATCAAAAAAATGGAATTTCTAGAAATTAAATTTATACTTTCCAGTAACTACATTTTAAAAGAAAACAACTAGAAACTATAAAAGTTATTAAATTATACAAATATTAAAAATAATACTACTACTAACTATAAAACTTAAATCCGTCTGTAATCCCGCCCACACAGCATTGCCTCCCCTGACATTTGTCACGAAAAGGTCTCTGGGAGTTGCAACCTTTCCATGCTGCTTATGTTGCACCTTCCCATTTTTCAGTTTTTCCGCATTCGCTTTTGCGCAAAATGTCAAAAATATAAATCAATTAACTTTCCGGAAAAACTTTCGGTTTAAAAAGTTTCGAAGGAAAATTTATCGCTGCCACATCGTGGTGCAACGTTATTTATGTGGTTGGAGAAAGGGTAATTTGTTCGGCGGTCACAAGGGGATGTGTGTGATTCTCAACCACTGACTACTGAGTGGGTTTTACGAGGAACACAATAACTCCATTTTGCCGGAAATGTGCGGGTTTTTGAAATATGGAATTAATGAGAATTTAATGCGCACGAGAAAGTGTACTATCTTTTGTTGGAATTGTTCCAATGAAAATAGGAAGTTAAGAGTTGAAAAGGTCATTTGTTGGATTACTGATATGAAAATTTGTTTTTTTTTCAACAAGAGACACAATCTTCTTTGAAGTTTTAATGATATATTGGAAAGAAAGAGCCAACTTACAAATTAGTACTATATTTTTACACATTTTTAAGTTTTTTATGCTTCATAACCAAAAAAACTAAGATGAAAAGTTCTTGCCTAGTGATCTAGGCTATTACTGAAACCGATTAATCGATTAATCTGTGAGATTCACAAAGTTCCATCCTTAAATAGCTTCAGTTTCGTAACGATAAGAAGCCTTTGAAAAATTAACCTGAAAATAAGCCCCAAAAGCAAAATCAAAAGACAAAATACTCTCCCATTTCCATAGCTTTTTACATTGACAGTTGGAAATCGTATTATTTATGGATCATGAGATCATTATCGATATCTATAAACCATTTGATATATCCATCAAACCGCGGCCTTGGCTCGTGCCAACTTTCATCTGAAAACAAACAAATGGAAGCGCCGTGCCGCGAAAGTTCATCAAGTTGGAGCAGGTTCAGCGATAGAAAGTTGATCAGTAAATCGGTGGATCGGTGGGTTGGTGGATGGTCCATCTGATCCGGACATGTGTAAACAACAGTACGTATCTTCAAAGGCCTTCATTCGTTTGCTTTATTTACAAACAAATAAAATGCACGCATTTATCGACATTTATATTTTGTTCATATTCGTAATTATTTCTGGCCAAGCCCCGGCCCGGCCCGGCCAGTTGAATGATAAACAAAGAATTCATTTCATTTCAGATCCAATTCAAGGCAATGAAAATGTTTACGTCGAGATATTTAGAAAGAGTCTGCGATAAATTTCATAAAGATAGAGAGAGGAAGCATTTAATCAGTGGAATTCATTAAAATATAATGATGAAATAAACAAAACTTCATCCGACCGAAGATCGGATGTGGAATTCGGATAAGTTTATACTCGAATTCGTTGTCAATGCGATTAGTGCAGTTTTCGGGGCTATAGCTTCTGCTGTTTGTTCATTTTGTTTGATCTCTCCCACTACCAGACGGCGATTGCTAACGAAATTCGATACTTTTTGCCAAGGAGAGAAAAGAGGCTAACAAACAAACAAACAAATGAACAAATGAACGAACAAACAACCTCACATACTATTCGAGATAAAAATAAAAAAAAAAAAACTTAAAGATACTTGAGAGACGGGTGAAGCTCGAACCTGGTTTGAAATTGCGAACACAGAGCGGCTCTGAATTTAGATGCCGATAAGTAAAATGTATCTGCGCGGCCAAAGCTAAGAAAAAAAAAAAAAAAAATCGAGGCGCAAAATTGAATGCGAAAGCACAGTAACAACAACAACAACAATAACAAAAACAACTAGCACAATACCAAAAGCGTAGCCAACAACAACAACAACAATAATAATAGCTTGCATAAATGGAACCAGTTTTGAGGCCGAGGAGCCAAGCAAAAGTCGAGACTTTAGTTAGCGTCAGCTTTTGAGTAAATTTATGCGGCCAGTTGGGGAATTGCGAAGGGGGGCAGCGAGTGGCAGCAAGGTGGAAGGGAGGACAGCGGCAGCGACAGAGACAGACAGACGGCGGCCTCTGTTTAGACGTCCAACATCTCGGACCAGCAAGCCAGAAATCTCGAAACGATTCCATAGACTTCGGTATAGAGGTCTGGCAAACGAACAACTACACAGAGAGAAATATGTTACTTCGATTGCAGGGGTAATCCTAAGATAAGAATTAAAAGATTAAGAAAAAGATATCAAATAAAAGATATAAGTAGAAAGTTCGAATCCCTTTTATAATTCCATTTTTCATAAGATATTTGTTCAGTAACTAACTAAACTCTTCAATTTGCTTTAAATTTAGTAATTTAATTAATAAAAATCACTTTATTTCACTTTAATCTATAAAATACACACTCTTATTTCTATTGTTTACAAGATACTTTTTCTAATATTGCGTATACGCCTAGTTGTACTACAAGTTAGAAATATCAGAAGATCCTTTTCTAAAAAGTGTTTTTAAAAGTATATTTTTATTAGTATTAGGTACATTTATGACTGTTTTTTTCTTGTTTAAATACATATTTTAGTAAGAAACTAAATATGTATTTTATGAAACCTAAATCTATACTTACATTAAGAAGCGCCTTAGAGCCACACAGAAAATGGCATAAAATTAATTTGAAACCTAGTAAACCCCATATATTTAGTCCTAAACACCATTTTCTAAGTTAGAAACAAATTCTTCAACTTTTCTTTCAGTGCTTAAACAACATGTGAATATTAATACCGGCGATTCGGATCGTCGAGCCAAGTTCTGGTGACAAAATCTTTAGAACCTTCGTCCGCTTCGTCTCCTTAACCTTTTCGCAGCTTCGTGTGCAATTTCATCGTTATTTTCGATTGTACAAATCGGAAATGAGAACGTGAAATTCCAAATGGGTTATGGGATAATGTAGCTGCATAGGACAAGGCCTGGGATTCGGTTTGGGATGCGTGTTAAGGATCAAACGGGTTTCCACCAGAGACTCTGGAAGAGTTTTTTTTTTTCAGGTCCAGCCTGACAACTTGATAAAGATTTCATGCCTTTGATTAATATGTTAAGTCCCGACAAACGGCCAAACGGGACTCGGAGCTGAGGCAGAAACCGCAGCCGCAGGAGGAAAAGCGGGGGAAAATCAAGCAACACGCACGACACCAGAGAGGTGTCCAGAGTCCAGAACATGACAATAAATCAACAGTGTGTTCCAGGCAAGGGGAAACGGCGAATTGGCGGAAAAATTAAAGGTAAGGCGCAAAAACCATGGATAAAGAGGTTTTTGGGGAGAAATGCCATTGGGAGTGCCACTCCGGGAAATTCAATTGATCATTGAGGGCTGACAATGCAAACATCTAATTTTCCTCGCTCCTTGGCAGTTGATTTTCCGCCTGGTTTTTGCAGTTTGAGATGGCAGAGATGAGTAGCGGGATACACAGAGAGAAATGTATTACTTGAATTAGGTAGTTTTGATATTTCTCATTTTTGATTTTTATATTTTCATAAAATAGTTCTAATTTTCAAGAATAAATTTGAGAAAAATGGAAAAATGTTGGGGATTAAGAGTTTTTATTAAAGTTATATTGTGGGCTTTACTTAGATGGCTATAATATCTGTCAAATACCTCTAAAAGTGGTCGAAAAAAATGTATTTTTGTATATAAACAATGTATTTTTGGCAATCATATCTGTTAAATACCTTTAAAAATGGTCGAAAAATGTATTTTTGTGTTCTAAATGTTTAATACAAAATGGTTTCATTTTTTTCCATATTATAACCTTTTCAAAAAGGACACATTTTTTGACGAAACATCTAAAATTCAAAACTGATTACATTGAAATTTTAACTTGAAATTTGATACTTCAAGAATATTAATATTTTTTCTCAAAAATTATTAATTTAACAGATATTTCTACATAAAATCAATTAGAATAGCCCCATAAACAACCCGATATATGTATTCTGAACAACCATACCTCAGGCAATCATTAATTAAAGCGAAAAAAAAATGTTGGAAAAATGGAAATGGCCATAAATCCAATTCCGAATGCCCACTCGACCATTAGAAAATTGATGTAGCGGCGGAAAAACTTTATTTTCTGTGGCAATCATTAACTCTCCTAATTGTAGCTCTGGGGATTCGCCCACTGGCCGTCAAAGCCGACTGGCCGAGAAAGGAAAAAATTTCGAATCCGAAAATATAATATAATATCTATCGTAATAGAATCAAGTGTCGAAACATATAAAATGGAAATGAAATGTTCAGAAGAGGAAATTGAAAACGAAGCGAATTGCAGAGGGTGGAACCACCCCCGAAGTGCATCCAGCAAGCCATGCAATAATGTCCTTAACACAAAAAGTCAAAAATAAAAGAGGAGATCCTGAACGTGTGTGTGTTGTGTGTGGGTGGCTCTCTATGTGTGAGTAAGTGTTTTTATGTTTGTATGGGTGGTGGGTGGATTGGGTGAGTGAGTGGGTGGCTTGAATGAGAGCAGAGAATGGCCTGAAGCGAAGGCGCGCAAACGAGCATAAAGCACGCGTCGAAAAGTTCCGTGTGCCCAGCCTCGGAAAACGCAAAACACACACACATACATACTACCATATTTACACACATACTCATATACCATGTACAAAAAAGGAACAAGGACAACGGCGAGGACAGCGCATCAAAGAGAAGGAAAAGTTTTTGCTGCTCTAACTTTCTGTTTGGTGTTGCTGCTGTTGTTGCCTCTGACCCCCTTTCACACCCCCGTTGGCCTTTCTCCTGGGCAAATATTTAATTTTTATAAAGCCCCTTCATGCTCTCTGCACACACCCAGGACCCCCTTTTGTGTATGAGTGTGGTATGTGTGTGTGCGTGTGTGTGTGTGTGGGTTAGAAAGAATCCCAAGGCTTTAAAAATATTAAAGGATAAAGGATAAACGGCAAAGGCACATAAAATGTAAACTTTATGACACTGCAGAGAATATCCCGAAAGCTTAGTCCTGGGATGAAATGATATCAAAGTTGTGCGTGTTTACTTAAAGGACTGCCGAAGGACTTCCAACGGCCTGCCGTTCTATATTAGCCCTTATTTGATATGGCAACTTCGTAAATAAATAAGGGGTCCCGAATAGGTTGGTTGCCTAATAAAATGCGTGACTTGCAGGTATCTAGAGCTTTCCGTTTTATTTTATTGACACGCCTCGTAGGTAACAGCCCAATCATTAGAGAGTACATGAATCAGTGTGACCAAAGCTGAATAGTTTCGTACAAAATATAAAAATATATAAGAAAAAATAAATAAATAATTAGAAAAGAAAAAGTTCTAAATACTCTTGTAGGATAAAAATAAATTTTATATTTTAAAAAAATAGTAGTATTTTATATATTTTTTTTTAAATAATAAAGTTCAAAACTACTTTTTTTCTACCTAACGTTTCAGTTTAATTTTTAACAAAATTATTCATGAGATAATTTACATATTCACTTAATTATACAACTCTCACCCTCTTCCATTAAAGTTTTCCAACTCTTTGGCAACTCTGGTCACCCTATTCCATTGCATACAAAATGGAGTTGACTGCCTTTTCCTTTTTGTTGTGCCCCAAGACCTGTGAGTGTGTGTGTGTGTGTGTGTGTTTGAAGGCACATGGACTTCACTGTATGGCTTGCATGCCGGTTCGTTCCGTTCAGTTTATTCGTTTCCAAAAATAAAGGCAAAGCCGTGGAACGTGAGGTAGGAAAAAGGAAAAAAACACACGAAATGTAGGAAGGGCAATTTCATAAAAATACAACAAAAAAAAACATGCTAAAAAGGGGCCCGAGGACGAAGGACAACGAGGCCGGCATAACGGTATCGAAGGACGAGGCCGAAGCCTTGCCGCGACCACCGGCGGAAACATGTTCAATTATCTGAATTGCTGTTGTTGTTGCCGTGCTACTATTCTACCCCGATATATGTATATCCCTTAGAGATATAACATAGAGAGTCAAATAGAGAGAGAGAGAGAGAGAGCGAGTGTCCTGGGACGATAGGAGGACTATCCTAGTTGAAAATGCTTCGGGGCTAAGCTAAATTCATGCAATGCGGTCGTCCTCATTCCACTCCACACCCCTTTCGTTTAATGGGAGGGGTTGGATGGCTAAATGGATGGATGGATGGATGGATAGACAGTCCGGGCAGTCGAGGGGCTAAAGGACGAGAGCTAGCAAGGAAGGGCGCAGGGTTGACAAGGACTCACTTTGTGTGTGCAACATATGGAATTGGCGTGTCGAGTGTGACGAGGTCGTTGTTGCTTTTTCCTGCTGCCACCAAAAGTGGGCTGTACACCCACACACACTAACTGACACAACAGCACCCACATCCACACACACACGCACACACATATAAACTCACTTATACAATCACATGAAATACACACACCCATAAAACACTCAACGCGGCATGAAAATCAGAATGGGCTTCTGTCCCCCATGGTAGAGGGGAACTCACATCGCATCACTTGTGAGCCGGTAAAGCGCCCCTGGGAATTCGCCAGATATAATTTATTTCAAATCTCGCCCCATTCACTCGCTTTACTTTAAATGGAAATCATTTATTTATGCCCACATTCCCCTCATTGTCTCAGGCCCGAAAGGCTTTCGAGAAAATGTACAAAACGGCCCGAGAAAATATTAAAAACATCTCACCCGCAGGATCCTAATTAGGTGGCGGGCTGCCTAATTGGCGGCTAAAATTGGATTCCATGGTGTCACCGGGCCATCAGCCGGGGATGTCTTTATGGCATGGCTGAGTTTTCCGTTTCCGGTGGGGTAATTTCAATTAATGGCAGAGCTTAAGGTCATTTAAAAACATTTCGAAGAAGTGTTAATACCTAAAGTTTATGTTTAAGATTAAAAAAGGTTTATGATCATAAAAGATAATTGGATGGATGAAGTTAAACAATATTCATTCGAAAATGATTTTTTTTAACTAGAAAATTGTTCTAGAACTATAATTATTAGAAATTCAAGTAATACACCAACATACATCTTCCTATTCCCCATCTATCTAATGATTTTAGTTCAAAATGACAATATTAAACTCTAAATTTTAAGCCCTAAACCTTTATTTCTAAAAAAAAAATATTGAATATTGTTGTGAAAAGTGACCTTGCTTCTGAAATAATAATACCCACTGAATAAATAAATCTTTTGGCACTACTAGTCCTGACACCGGAAAGAATAATTGAATGATTAGTCGCTGCCGTCCGTAAATCCCATTCATTTTCCGCATTCCATTCCGCATCTTCATCTAATCCGGGAATCCCCTCAATGGGTTGCGACACAGTTCCTGCCGCTGATGTTGTTGTATCAACACAGAAGGTTGCCAGGACAATGGACGGGGGCACCCTGGTATTTGACATTTGGCATTGCCTTTTGACCCACCCTCTAGGACAGCCCCCCCTTCCTTTCCAGCCACCACCCTTCGACCGCTAAATATTTCTCTTTCACATTTATTTTTTTTTTTTGTTTTGTTTGTAACCCCAGCTCCTGGTGTTTTTGTTGTTGGTGGTGCAATTAACCGCAAAAGGTTTCCTTTTGTCACTCCGGCTGGACTCCGGTCTATCTCACTCGCACTATACCTCCCTCTCACTCACTCTCTTGTCCGTTTCTGTCCGCTCCTGTCCGCTTGAACGGACACTGGACACAAGAAATTCTAGTCCTGGCGCTATTATCCATCGAGTTTTCGGCCACATTGCTTTAAGTCATGAAATAATAATAGGCTTCTGGCCCCGGCATAACTTTAATGGCTAAGTTATTAACTCTCGTCGGTGGGGGGACTGGGGGTACACTGTCCGGAAAGTGCCCTGCCATCGGATTGATTGCTATTGTCCTTCCGCCTGCCGTTTACTCGCTCTTATCGTTCCTCCTTAATATTATTTTTTTATACATTTTTCCTCGACCATTTTGGACCTTTCTTTATCTTTGGCTCTTTCGTGGTCTTTTTTTCTCTTCTTTTCCAACAAAATTGGTTTTCCGCCAAAAAAAAAATGACAGGGTTTTCCTGAGGGTATATTTCCGGAAAAGACTGGCTTTTCTTTCAGATACCTTTTGCGATTTTTTTTAAAGAAAATAATATTTTTTTTTTTATAGATTTTAAGGTCTGGTTATAAATTTATTTAGATGATTGTAGAAGGTTTTATAAAGTGTTTGATTGGATTGAGTTTTTGGGGTTGAGATGGAGATGGTATCTTAAATCCCATAGATTTCTATAAACTGTATCTTCTATTTAAATCTATCTTTTGTGACCAATCATCAATCACTTTTCAGTGGCTTTTCTCTCTTAAATGGTGAAAATGAAAATCAAATCAGATAATTACCTCACAATCATGCAAACTAGCCACCTCATGTGCAATTAAATTGCAATTTCACAGCTGCAACGGAAACAGGAACATTTTCTCGATGTCCCCAGTCAGTATTCTGGCAAATGTATCTCTATTTATGTATCTAATCGATGTCGCTTGCCAAGTTTTGTCGAATCGACGAGTTGCCGAGGAAGTGAACTTTTTTCAGAGCGGCCTTGGCGGAAAAGCCAATGCGATTCGATACGAAATGGAATCGACAATCGACAATATAGAATAGAGAATCGAGTGTGTTTGGCTTTTGCAAACATTACCTAATCAGAATGTCAACACTCCGTGTTAGTGGGATTGTGAAAAAAAAAATATATAATCAGTTGGCAACCAATAATACGCAATAATGCGAATTGCATTTAATGGGGCAGAGTAGTGGGGTGTGGTGTGATCGGTTCATAAACTGAAACTGAATGCAAAAATGCACCAAAGTCGTAAAGCGAAAAGAAAGTCATAAATTAAATAATTAATGCAATAAAATTTTATAAATATTGCAAATGTGTATTTTTTTGTTGCACACCCAGCGTGAGGTGGCAGTGCCAACGGCAGCAACCAGTTTATGGCGGCGTAAAAATAAAAATGCAAACACAGATACACAAATACTTGCAAAATAATATTGCAAAATAAAAAAAAAAAAGATGCAAAAAAAACTGCTACCCAGAACCCCAGCCATACAGAACCAACAACAAGTTGGCGCAAATAAATGCAAAAGGCCTTCGGTTTATTTGCAAGTACAACAGCCGCAACAAAAACGGCAACAAAAGCAGCGAAATTGAAATCGAAATGCAAATTAAAACGATCAATAAAAATGCGAATATGTCAATAAAAGTCAAATGCAAATTTGTTTCATGTTTTGCATGCAGCCCAAAAAAACAAAAAAAAAAAATACAAAACACGCAACAAGAAAAATCAAATGAAACATTTGGCGTAAAATTGGCCAACAAATTTCAGCTAAATTGGGGTACATTTTCAATGAACTTGGCCTTATTAATTCTATATATAATTTACAAAATGGCTCTCTATTTTCTATAAAAAAAAACTTTAAAAAGGAAACTTTTTTTTTAGAATTTATCTTTGTCACGTTTTGTCACGAAAATTCTTCAAGGTGCCGCAATAAACTGGGAATGCCTGGATCCTTTTCTCTATTGTTCTCCGGAAAGCTATTGTTTGTAAACTATTGTGGGAAAATTAAGGTAATACCATGATTAATTCACGATTGGTTTTTGATTTGTATCCCATGGGAAGAGGTTTAAGATATGGTAGGAAAAAAGTAGTACTTTTAGGAACCTTTTTAAGTGGTTTTTAGTTGGTAAGATCAGTTGAATTAGGGGTATGGTTTATGTTAAGATGATTATAAACTATTATAAAGTTTTTAGAAGAGCTATAGCTCTTCTTATTCCACAAACAGGAGCGATCTATTATTATTCTACTAATTACAAACAGGAGCTTATTAAAGAAAAGTACCGGATATCATATAGCTCAAAAAGAGTCCTATCGCTTATAGTCTTCACCTTTTTGTCTCATACCTTACAGGTATTACTTGTTAAAGAGTAAAATTAATTGAAATATAAACAAACAAGATATCAAAAACCACTTCTACTGAATCGTAGAAAATTCTTCTTTTGCAGTCACAACTTCCAATCAAAGTTGTCCATTACGAGGAGCATAAAATCGACCGCAATTCAATTTAGCCTGGCTGAGATGGTCGACCCTCCTTAACCTCACGTGTTCTGTTGGCTATATATTGTAAGCTACGAACATATAGCAACCCCAGAACCCGAAAACCGCAATGAAACCTGGCCAGAAACGATCGATTTAAGAGCCGTTGCTGTGGCGCCGCTTCGGTCCTCAATCTGCGACACAGGAATTTCAATGAGCTGCAGTTGCATTTTGTGGTTATTTTGCTGTTTTTCGGTTTTGGTTTTTCTGGTTTTCGCGTCCAAGTTTTCTTATTCCAAGTATCTCTCTACTCGTGTGCCCCCTTGGGTGTTAAAAATCCGAGAAGCGAATAAATATTCGTGGACATACATACTTATTCTTGAGCCGTTCTCGGTCGTCCCTGTTTGCAGTTTGGAGTTTTCAGTTGTAGCGCCCACTTAGCGCAGATACAGATACACAAGATACGCAGATACATGCAGCGATATGTGTCTGGCTGGCTCTGCTCTGGACCAGGCCCAAAACCTGGGGGACACTCCAAAAGAGATGGGTATAGAAAGAAAGAGAGAGAGATAGAGTGCAGAGAGAGATGGAAAGAGGGAGGAGGGCCGCCACTTCTGCAATCAACGTCATTAGCAATTGTGGCGTCTTGGCAGACTTTGGCAGACTTTGGCGATTCTCTTTCTTGAACATTTTCAGCGTTTTACGTAGGCAGCGTTGCAAATGGGGCAGTCGCGTCGTTGCTAATTAAAAAATGCTCGCCACAAAATAAAACTTAATTGCGATTTCAATCGGCGATACGCCAAGGAGAGACCCCAAGTCCCCAAGACCGCGGCTGCCAGCCACGGCACACGCGGCGTATGAGCGACAAAAGAAGCTGCCAGTCGACTGGCAAGAAAAGTTGACAAAAAAAAACTTGCCACATTGCTGCTGTTGCACTTTAAACAGGTTTAGAGACTGTTTGTTGTTGTTGTGCTTTTTGCAACAACTGTTAACAGCAGCCGCAATCGGTAGTGCAATTTTTTTTTTGTTTTTTACGGCAATGGGGAGCTTGCACTTAATAAAGATTGATTTACACACATTGCGGTCTGCCGGTGGGGAGTCCAGGTAGGTTGGAAGGTAGGTAGGTAGGCCGACTGCCAGCCAGGCCCCAAAGTTATTGCAAATGAAGCTCACTGACTAAGGGGGCCTTACTTTTTTTAAGTGAGAGGGTTTATTAAGTGAGGGGGTGGGGAGCCCAGAGAGCCCCCCAAAAAAACAATGCAACAACACAGCCCACAATGACAGAAACGCCAACGGCTCTGTCGATTTCGATGCAGGCCGAGCGAGCTGGCGCTGTTGCCATTTATGGCCTTGATTTATGTATCTCAGCTACTGGATCTCTAATGCGCACACACAGATACTCAACAAAAACACTTCCACACACACACACACACAAATACTTTTGGCCAAGAGGCATATTGAATTTATTTGCAATTTATTTCATTTCCTTGGCTTTTCGGCCAAGAGTCCACAGAACTTTGTCTGGAAGTCAAGTAGGATTTAGTGCACTTCTCAGCTCCCATCCTGCCTCCATTGAATTGCTGATGATGGCAGTTTAAGAAGTAAAATTCCAAGCCTAAAAAGGGGTTCTAAGACTATTTGGTGAAATGGAAATCCGATTTAAAGAAATTATAAATAAGAATCTTAAACGGATTTAGGAGGTAGCCATTACAGCACATCATAATATCAAAAACAAAACTGTACCTTCAACAAACACCCTTTCATTTTAATCAAAAACCATTCGCATAATTTGGAACCTAAAAAAAGGAAACAACCAAATAATAAACATCACACAAATGCCCCGAGATAAATCCCCGTTTATGCTTTTCGGTCATATCTCAATGGATTAGATTGGCACATCGTTAGCCGCCGTTTAGCAACCCCAAAACAAAACCCTCCAACCATTCCACACCATATATGAGACCGAGACCGAGACCGAGACCATCCCATCGCAATCGAACAACCCCCGAATCGTTGAACAATAATCGTAACCAACACACAAAAAACCAACCAAGTTGAGGACATTTCCTTGGAAGAGGACAATACAAATTGAATTCGAGAGCTCTGATTTAAGATACCGGAGTTTGGCAGGCAGGAGCTTCAAGTTCAATTCTTATCCGTATCCAAAAGTCGCCATTGTTGTTCAACTCCGATGTCCGGATATCAACAGCTTGAGTCCTCCTAACTTGTGGGATGTTTACCAAAACGGCGGAATCTTATATTTGATCAATGGAAATGAGGATGCCAATAGGGGAATCGTTTGGCAGGAAAAGGTACTTCAGAAGTATACGAAATTTCCATAATTCTTTATTATTATTGCCGATTGTGTGTTAATTTGTTGATTTATTTTGATTTAATGGACAGACAATTAGTTGTAATGTTATAATAGATTAACTATATAGTTGTTTGTACTTGAATCTTAACTTCTTAACCTTAAAAGCATTTAGAATTTAGATCGTATCTTCCCAAAAATGTTTTTAAACTCTCAGATACTTCGAATCAAACGCTAAAATTGGAAGAGCAGCGCCGGGAGAAGCTGGGAATTTTATAGAAAAGATTCTATCAAACTGAAAACAAAATAATAGTTTAAATACTTTCTTTGTCTCAACAAAAACAGAACAATATTGCTTAAAACAAATAACACAAAAAATAGAATCCAAATATCTGCATAATCTCCTTTATTTTAAGTATTTAAGAACCCTCAAGTCCATCGCATAAATATCTGTCAGAGTGACAGTACTTATTAGTTATTCCCACAAACATTTTCATTTTGGTTTTGCCTTTTTTTGGCAAAAGGCAAGAGGCTAAACCAACTTTATCCCAAATTGGAAACTATTTACTAAGAACTGCAAAAAAAAAACACTCCAGGCTTCGGGCCACCCAAATAGAGTTTGTTTTTTTCGCTTGACGAGCCAACAAGTATAGTATATTTTTAGTTAAGTCAACTTTTGGCCAGCTTTATTTTACCAAGTTTCAGACTAAATACACACACAAACAATCCTAATGAGTTCAGACCGAGAATTTTTTATTTATTTTCGTTTTGGCAAATGCAAATTCGTTCCGGCCTCGATCATATGGAAGTGGCAAATATTTGCTCACATATTTGCCTATTTAAAAGCGTCTCTGGCAAGCGAATTGGGGATTGTTGGGGGAAAAAAACACACCGAATTCTGAATGTAGAACCCGAACCAACTACTTTCAACTTCAACCTGTCCGAAGCGCGTGATGAAATTTATATAAACGTAGATACTTTAGATATGCAGACGCACAGAAATTGCTTTTGGGAAAATTTTGTGCCATCTCATGGCATTTAACGCTCTCCGAGCAAAGCAAAACTTTTCTACTCTAGACAGGCCGCAAAAACTCCAAGACCCGAGAGCTGAAAGAGCCAAGACCTGGGGATCCGGAACCGACCCCTCCGGTAACATCGGTGGAGCTCTCAAAAGCAGCTAAAGCTGCTAAATAACATCGCACAAACTAAGCGCTAATGCGCCGACATCGAAAGCGCTGAAAGCGGTCCGGTCCAAGTGGCAGAACAATGAAAATGCCAAAATACAGCAAGCAGGCCCAAAACGAAACTACGGCAGCCACTAAAAACTACTTGTAAAAGCAATAAAATGAGCATCTGTACGAGTACGAGAGACTATGCAAATATTCAAGTACAATAGCGGACAAAACAAATCGAAATAGATTTCAAAAATGATTTAATTTCAAAGATTTAAAGAGGTTCTAAAATAAATTTATCTTTAGAGACGCTGTCGTCTGATGTACGGCTGGTGTTTAAGAGGAAAGCACGAGTAATCTATTGGCGCTGCTGTATAGTGCACGGCTGCAATTTTGTTGTGAAAGAAATTGCTTGATTTGAATTTTTTTTAAACAAAAACATTATAAAAACGTCCTAATATCCCGAATTTACATTCATTAAGTTTCCAATAAACGTAGAGCATGGAACAAGTGTTCTAGTGACGCTGCTGTATAGTGTACGGACATAACATTATTGTCTTGTATGATTGTCTATCATTCTCAAAGAATCATCCTACAATTTTAAGAAAAAAACATCATATTATCTCAACTATCCCTTCTTTAAGCTTCCTATAGCCTCTGCCGGTTAATGCACGGCTGGAAAATACTAATTTCAAGTAACGTTACTTATCAACCTGACCCCTACTGTATGTGCGAATATCAGCCGACGTGCGCACAAACTTTTTGAGTGCAAATAAGTTTTCTACGGCTTTATTTTTATTGCACGGCATAACTTAAGGTCTAAATAAAAGCAGACCAGCCCGCAAAAAAGCAAGCAGAAGCACACAATGCGAATCAGAAAACGAAAAGCAGAAAAGCAGCGTATACAAAAAGTTTCTTATCTTTAGTGAGCCGCCAAAAACGTTGCAAAAAATTGTGAAAAAAAAAGCTTAAGCAACTGGCGTTAAGTCGATAACTGGCAGTCGGACAAGTCCCAAGAAATCAGTCTCCCCGGTTGGGGAGCATCTTCTTTTTTTATTTTTCTTTACAGCTTTTTAACTTGGTTACTTGTCGTTTTTTTCCTGTTCTTGTTTTATGCTGTGAGCCCACCCACAAGTGTGTGTCTGTCCGGCTCCGTGTGTTTACCTGTCGTCATCGTTAAAATGAGAAAAAAAAACAGAAAAAAAAGAAAAGAAAAGACTACATAAGTTGAATGAATGGGCGAGGGAGAGCGACTGTGTATTCGTTCTACTTTGCCGCCTGATGAGTTTGTCGGTCTCATCAGAGTATTCACCCACACCTATGTATATACTGAGATACATATAAAGATACATACCATATGTAGGTATGTTACCATATCTATAGAATTATCGCATTTTACCTGCGGGTCCGCCGCGACAGGCGGTGGCGTTTTTTTTTTATGGTATTTTATCTTAAAAGCATTAACGCAGCAGCAGCAGCCCCAAACAACAAACACAATGCCAGGGGATATAGCTTTTGTATCCAAGGATTTTGGTTAGACAATCACGAACCTCATTTGCCGACGCCATTTTATCGCCTCCCCCGAAAAAAGGTCGAAGAGCACAACTTCCTCTATTAAAAATTTGATAAAATTATACAAAAAGAGGGCAGTGTGAGGGCGGGTTGATAAAACGTGACGATTGCCGCGCTTTATAGCTAAATATTAACATATATTTATATTTTTTTATATTTATTCATATGTGGCCCCAACGAATGGCTAAGGAAATTATGGCAATTGTCGACAAAGGTGTCTGGGGTGTCCGCCACTCGCCACTTCGCCACTTTGCCACTTTTGGGGGCCAGCAAATTGAGCAATTCGACGGGCCACGGGTATTGAATTCACATTAGCCCCGGTATTATTATGCAAAGTGTCAGCTTTATGGCTTTTATGTCCCTGATAGGTGCTGGCGACTCTTGAATCGATTATTTCCAAATTGCAAAAGCCAATGAAATATTTATATTGTGTTTACTTATCACAATATGTTGATGGGTATGCATTTTAAAAATGAAAGTAGTTTTTAGAGGGGTTATAGTTGCGAGGGATTAATGTTCAAATCTATGCTTCATCAGTAATCTCTTTCAAAGCTTTAAACTATTACATTTAGTATGAATAATCATTTAAAATATCACTTGTTTTTAAGCTTCACTGCCGCGACCTGCTATTTCCATAATCGCTTTTGAAAATCAGCTACTTTTCAAGCAAGTCGTAGGCCTCATTCAGCCTTCAAGTTCTCTGAATATCAATTCATTAAAAGTTAATGAATGTAATGAGCAAAACACACACTCATTCACTCATTCACTTGCACCCGCTGCCTTTTTTATTTATCTGAACTTATAAGGCAACCAGCACTTTTTGAAGGACTCCCCCCGACTTCGACTTCGAGTTGAATATCAATTTTGGCTTGAGTTTTATGTTTATGGATATTCTGGCGGTCGCCAAATTTAATGCTTTCGGCTTCTATATTTGTCATAACCCCAGTGAGTTATGGCCAATAAAATGTGTCTCAAAATGGCCGCAGCTGGTATTCCTGTGACTAATACAGCGGTCTCTACTTCAGGGAGTAATTTTGATATTCCGACAAAAGTAGTACTTTTTTATGCTTAAAAATCACAGCTTGTTTTATAATTTTAACCATGTTTTATAAATATATTCTGTGCTGCAGATTTATGCAAATTTGATGCCGAAATCATCAAAAGTTTTCGCATTTTCAAGGCCAACAAAAACAAGCCGAAAATATGTATGGTTTTCTGCCAAATTCACCTTCTATCCTGTCTACACCGCACATGTGCCATTTGTTTCCACAAGTTTTTATTCCTTTTTCTCGGCTAAAAGAAAAGTTTTAGACAAAACTTCTTGCCAGAAGTTGGCGTCCAACAGATGGGCGTGAGAATTTAATAACCCTTGTAGAAGTCATGGATAAACAAAGCTTAAGTATGTGGCTGTCATAAAATACTTTCAGAGATTTCAAAAATCAATTTTTAACTCAACCTGAGCATCGCGCCAGGCGAACAAATCGCATGCATAATTGAACTTCCTGCATTCTGGTGCCTTGTAACTGCCACTGCCGCTGATACAGATACAGATACACGTGTACTCAGATACAGATACATTTAGAAGGTCTCTGTGCAGCTGCATAACGACCGCACCTGACTGCTGCACCTGATGCCTCCTGAACGTCGCCCCTTTTGTCCGTGACTCCTTTGAATGCCAATCAAATTGGCGCACGTCGCTCCAGGGGGGGGCATGGGATCCAAATGGGTATCCTACGTGCCCGAAGAGTCATCAAATGGTTATCAGAAACAGAGCTGGATGTCGAGCGGATGCGGGTTATGACGCCATTTTCGTATTAGCCAAAAGCCGAGAATGAAAATAAAAACAAGATTTCTGCCATTTAGGATTTTAATATAGAAAATCAAGAGTTTATTGTTCCTATAGTTCACATAAATCATATAGTAATTATAAATATAGGGCTTAGTAACTTATCTATAGTTTATTTTGTAAATTTTGAGCCATTTTTAAATAAAACATGACTAGTTATTCTCATCTTAAAAGCTATAAGTTTGTAGAGTATAATATTTTTGATTAATATTCAATTTCACAGAAGTTTTATTGCATTTTTAAATATATTAATCGATTTTAATCGAGTTTTAAACCATTCTATTAGTGATAACCTTAAGATTACGGACAAATTTTCAAAATAAAATACAATTTAGGGTATAAATAAGTCTAAATTTAATGGAATTTTTCAGTAAAATATTTACAAATCTTTTTTTCCAACACTTTCTCATATGCCTTCTGAGCCAAGTTAGCAAAAAAAGGGCCAACACGAGGCGAGTAATTAAACAGCCCGCCCGAAACATTAATTGCATTAACACTTGCGGTTAATTTGAATTTATGAAATGCTCTCCAAATGCTGAATAATGAAAAGCGCGCTGAAAAGTTTATCCCCAAGGTCGATCCGAGGGGAAAAAGGAAACTTTACGAATATAATTAAAACGATTTTCCATGAAATTTAAAATGGAATTTTCGCTGCGCAAAAAGTTGCCAACAATGATGAGGTAGGTGGTGGTGTGATTATGGCCCCCAGCAAGGGGGGGGGGCTTGGACGTTGCAAGGAGCGGAGAGTGGAGAGCAGAAAAGAGCCAGCGGGTAGGAACAAAATGAAAAAATAAATGAAATGCCAAATAAAGCGAAGCCGTTGGCTGATTACACACACCAGCACAATCACGTACACGGATACGATTACGCATACAAATACACCTTTTCCAAGCAGCAACTCAGTTCAGTTCAGCTCAGCTCAGTTCCCCCTTCGGTATCCACCACAATTTTCCACCCAGTCTGCCTCCCCCTTTTTGAAAAACAACTCAAACAGCCAACGAACTGCTGGCGCCCGAGCGAACTGAAATAGCTAGAAAATTGCCAAGGAGAGAGGTCGAAGAGAGAGAGAGAGCGTTCGGTACTGTGGGTCGAGAGTGGGGCGTTGAGTGGAGAGCGCAAAGCGGAATAGTGGAGAGAGTAAGAAAAGTTTGCCACTGCTAGCGTGGCCGCAAATTTCTATGTTTATGCGTAAGAGTTTCGAAACAAAGTATAATTACCTGATAAGTAGACTAGACTTTTATAAGAAATGAAATCTAAATAAATTGTAGGTCCTTTAGGTAAATACTAAGTGAAGATACTAAGCCAAGACTACGGAAAATGTATATTTAATTCATGATAATCAAAAATTCTCGTACTTCTCATCGCATAAACTATCTTTTCTTTGGCTAAGGACTGAGCAAATGCTGAGAAATGCGAAAAGGAATGGGGGGGGGCCCAGCAACGGCTGATGAATGGGCAACCGGGAGCCCGCCGGAGGTGGGTGGACAGCATTAACGCCCAAACAGCAAACGGCAGCAGCTACAAAAGCAACAAATAACAAAGCGACACATGACAAATGGCGCACTAGACGCTGCCACATAGAAGCCTCCTGGTGGCAGCGGACAAAATAAAATGTCTGCGCTGATTTTCCTGTTTTTGCAAGCTTTTATATTCTAGGCAAAATAAAAAAATAAAAAACAAAACCTTGAGCGGCGGGTACTCAACAAATAAAAAAAAAGAGAAAAATTTATATAAAAAGGAGGGGGTGGGGAAAGGGGAGCAGCAGAAACACAGCGACGACAACTGAAAACAGCGTCGTCGGTGCTCCATTTTTGGCGCGCACTGCAATTTAAAATTGCTGTCAGCCAGTCAGTCATGAAATGAAATACGCCGGCAACAAAACAACAACAACAACAACAAAAAAACAGCAAACAGTATCAGCTAAAAAGCTCCAACAACACATCGCTTTCAATTTGTTCATACGAATTTATCGCTTGTCCGAGACGCTCTGGAATTTCAACCGAAACCGAAACTTTTTTTCGTGTTATGCTTTTGTGGGTAAATTGCAAAATGAATGTTTGTTCATTTGAGATGTTCTCGAAAAGCCAAAATAATTTAGCCAAACATGAAAAACGAAAAGCGCAAACTAGAAATTCAAGCGATAAATATTTTGTATTTTAATTTATGGCCTCACGGCCGAAGGGTTGTGACCTCGACAGGAGGAAAGGGATGGGGTATTTTGCAAAATGGTGGCGCGTGAGTCGATATTTATCGGCAAAGCATTGAAAAAAACTTATGCTTGTTTAATAAAAAAGCTCATAAATAAATGATTTTGAATAAATAATAGCTAAGAAGACCATAGAAGCTTGTAAGATGGACATATTCTAGAAATCCCGAAGGTCCTGCCATCAAACAGAGGCCTTTTAGGCCAAAATTTTAATCAACTTCTAACCAAACATGTGGCTTTTAATCGAAACAGTATTAAATTGAATCTGTTTGTTTGGAATAAATAAATATTTCTAGAATCTAGATAAAATGCAAGCCATGTAAGCATCTCAATCAAGAGGGGAGAATTAAAAATTCAGATAATGCACAGACTTTTGTCCGACATATACAATAAATTGATACAAAATTGAGGGGCAATCGAAGGTTGAAGGCTTTGTTGTAATTGAAAACAATTTTGAATCAATTAGAGATGAATTTGAGGTACTCGGCAAGTTGCTTTCAAGTAGCACCGCCACTTGAGGGCCAACAGATACACGCGCTTACAGATACAGATACAGATACATACTCATGTATGGACATAAGTATCTCATTGGAGGAGAAACCAGAGATTCATGCGTTTTTTAGTTTTCTCACGCATCCGAGCCGCATTGTACTTCACAAATGAGTGCACACACAGTTCTGTCGAGCCGGAGGAGCGAAAAGAGGTAATAAAAGAGCAATAAACCGCTCCAAAGAAGACGTCTGATGAACGGCTGGATGAAGCGAGGGCCAAACGCGGCAAACTGGAGGCCACTCTCGGATCATCTTTTTTCGAAAAAACACGCCAATTGGTCATGACTCCGACCTCCATGAGGGCTATGTATCTCTCCAGGGCGGTGAGCTGCTGCTGTATCTGTGTGTGCTGCGTGTATCTTGGTATCTGTGAGATACGTGCGCGGGTGCCTATTATTCGATTAACTCGAATCCCCCTGCAGCGGCAATATAACTTTTTTATTTGAGCTACGCCCTGTGACAGGAGCCGAGCCACTGAAGCTCAAAAAAAAAAAAAAAAATATGAAAAAAAGAAACTAAAAGCCAAGCCAACGATAGCTACAGAAGGAAGGCAAAGTTCAGCGAACAGAAATCCACAAAAAAAACGACAAGAGGAAAAAGCATCAACCGTAACAGGTGCTCGCTCCCACACAGATATAGATACATCCAGCAGCTACAGATACATCTACAGATACAGATACAAAATCCAAATACAAGAGACTGACAGCACACCCATAAATAACAAGGTGATTGAAACACACATAGAAAGCCAACACCTTCCGTCTCGCCTAATCTCGTCTCGTCAGCCAACGGAACAGTTTCTTTCATCACCATGGGAGATGCGCCGCCAGGTTCTCGAATTCGAATTCTTTTGGGGGGGATTTCATGGAAAGCTTCGAAGAAATGAATGAAAATTAGAAAACGTCTGTCAGACAAATAGACTTTCCCAAGCACAACACAATACAGAGGTCCATTTCTTTGTTCATGAGAATAAATTGCATCGATTAAAATAACAAATTACTTTGGAATTATTATTAAGATTGTTCAAAGAGCTTTTTGCGATGAATCCGACTTGAAGATGTTAAGATTTGGGTAAAGATTTTGTGTCAAAAAGTCTGAAAAAATCATACAATTTTCTTGTGCAGTTTTTCAAGTCTACCTAACAAGTTTCAAGATACATAAAAGAGAGCTTAAGATATAATATAGTGCCCTCGAAAAGTCCCCAAAATGTCCTCAATTGTTTCAAAAAGTTGATGTCTTCATTCACCCAACTATATCTGAAAAATAATACTTCAAATTCAGGCATTAATTTTTAGAGGTTTCTTTAATTCTAGAATACTATAGGAGGACTTTATACGATAACTGTGATAGCATATTCAATGTTATAATACAATTTTTAAGGTTTAAGGTTCAGAAAACGGCTTCAAAATGTTTAAATATTAATAATATTAATTTAAATAAACTTTCAATATTACTCCAAAGCTTTAAAACGAAAAAACTTTAGTATAATCTTTATATTCTTGAAAGTGTCATGTCATAATCTGTTTGTGGGGAAAATAAAAAGGGTCTGACACATCATCATTTATGGGTTAGTCCCCAATGTGGCCATATTAAAAGGGTTGACCATCATGACAACGGATGATACTCCATTTTTTTTATCATATCATAGTGTAATAATAGCTGTGGTTTAAAAAAATAATAAATTCTGATGGATATTACTTGACAAACACTAACCACAAACCACATTGACAGAAAACATGCCGCTTTCGTCAGTAAAATCCCACTTTAAATATCTTAAAGATAAATCCCTACAATTTTCATGACTAATGTTTTAATGTTTCTTTCTTTTTAGATTAATCTGGAAAGTTTTAGTTGATTTCTCGGAAAGGAAAAAGGAAATGTCGAAAACAGGCCGCCAATGTTGTTGTTAACCTCTCGGTCTAACCGAAACTTCCCTTTTTTGGCGTGCTCGAAACTCTGGAATTGTTTAGGGAGCCTCCTAAAAGGCAATGTTATGTTCCACCCCCGATGCCAACTCCCTGCCCCTAGCACCAGTGCCACCAGTGCTTTTGCCCCTTCCACGGCTGTGGCATCCAATGAAGCCGCAAAACTGCGGCACCGGCTCGGCCTCCTCTCGCTCGGCTCTTTCGCTGTTTCTGGTCTGGTCTGGTCTGGTCTCGTCCCCGGCCCGGGGTCGGTTCGCCTCGCTTCGTTGTGTTCAAAATGGCAAATTGCCATGCTAGCCGGCAAGCTTCGATGGCCAGGACGGGGTGAAGGTCTCTACCAGGGGAGTGGGTGATAAGGGGGTTGGTCGGACGCAGCAGCAGCAGCAGAAAAGCCAAAAACCCAAAAGCAAAAGCAACAGCAGCAACAGTTTTGTGTGTGCAACGGATTCGAATTCGTTTTGCGTGTTTCGCATAACGTGGCCAACTCCGACTCGTTGCCCCAACGTACCCTTTCAGGCCCCCTCTCATGTCCATGGACACACCTTGGTCGAAATAAACACTTTACTCCCCTTCCTGCCGTCGTCTGAGTTGTCCCTTCATGTAAATTCCAAAACGTGCCGAGGATTCGCTTGGTTAACGCTCATTTTGTTCATGTTGCATGTGTTGCCTGCCGGTGTTGCCTGTGTTGGCCTGTCTTGTTGTCTCTTTCGTGGAGCCCAGCCCTGCCTCTGACTGCCTTCCCTCTTCATTAATTTTAATGGTTATACGAGTGGTATTATGCCTTCGGATCACATTCTCCGTGGGATCAAAGTTTTCGCCACTTATCTCGGGGCTGTGATCTCTCGGAAATCGAAAATTGCCAGCCGAAAACAAACCAACTGCCGATTAGATTCGTCCAATTCTGAATTTTATGGCAGCCCTAAAACTAATACGCTCTTAATTGGGAGTGATTTACGGCTAATCAGATTGGCGTTATGCCCATTTTACAATCCGTCTGAAGTCTGCCAAAAACTGGAAAAGTACCAACAATGACTGTACTTCCTTGAGTGAATAATCCGGGCCAAAAATGTTCGAAAATAAGTCGGGAATAGCAATGAAGACAGAAATTATAAGATACCCGGTACTTTTCCGCCATTTTTATGTCACAAGTTACTTTTTATTGTAAATCCTAAAAGTATCGGGTATAAAAACTAAAGATACCCGGTACTTTTCCGCCATTTTGATGTTAAAATGTACTTTTTATTGTAAACCCTAAAAGTACCGGGTATAAAAACTTCAAGACAACTCTTTAGATTGATAATAAACCTTTGGGATCCATGATTTGACATCTCAGGGAACAATATTCGAGTTTTACTCATATAAATAGGAAATATTTCCGCCATTTTCACGTTAAAAATTTCTTGTTAAGGAAAACCATAGAAGTACCGGGTATAATAAACTTCTAGGCATCTTTCTATTATCAATAATAAATCCACGATTTGGCTCCTCAAGAAAAGATATTCCAGTTTTATTCATAGAAGTACAAAATACCAGTATTTACCTGGTACTTCTCTGCCATTTTATAGTTAAAAATTACTTGTTAAGGAAATCTATACAAGTACCAGTATAAGTATACATCCTTATGACCTACGATTTCAAATATCAATGCTAAATATTCGAGTTTTATTCAAAGAAATACGAAAAATCAGATATTTACAAAATGAAGTAGAAGCTTAGGATTACAATTTTACTTTTAGGTTTTGAGTTTCAAAGCATTCTGAACAAAACCATGAGTAATCTCAACTAAAATATACATATTTATTTTCAAAACTTGACAGCAAAAGTGTTCTATAAGAACTTCAAAAAAATAATCTGTAATCTGTATTATTCATCCTACATAAAATATAGATCTTTTATTCATTTAAAACAGTCCCATGTACTTAAAATGCAGATCAACTCGAATGCCAGCCCATTCCTTACTAATTGCTGGAGCCAATAATGGTTGCAATCCATTAGCATTATTATTATGAACTTTTAGCGAGACAAATAGCCGGCACGAGCTGTTCAAATGCCAGAGAAATTGTTTTAGATCCACCACCGATAAAGGTTGCGTAAGCAAAAACTAGGTATAGTCTAAAGAACATGTGATTAATTAGCATATTTGTATTGGCGACAGTCCCGGAAAGTTTCGCCATAAATAAGCAATCAATGGAATTAAATTCTTGATGAGTTGCAGATGTGCCTAAATTTGTATTTAACAAATGGGGCTTTTTACTCAAGACAAGAGAGAGTGTTTGTTTAAGTATTTGGGTAAGCCTGACAAAATATTTACTTAATGTAGAATAGAACCGAAGCTTAGATGCTCTGGGAGATACAATAAAAGATACTAATAGAAAAGATACTTAGATCCATTGTTCTTTTTAGGGGATTTATATATCCAAACTAAGTCTTAATGAAATTCCATACTTCCGGGAACAAAATGTTGGCTATTTCTTGTGTTTATGGTTATGCAACAGAGCTATAGACTCTCAAAGAAAGCTTGTTTTAACAAATACTCCTTTATTATAATAGTATCTAGTAGTTATATAAAGAAAAAAGGAAGAAGTATCTAGTATCTTGTAATTATCTAAAGAATAAAGGAAGCAGAAACATATGAGAAAGTTTAGTTTCTTTTTAATGGAATACTGTATAGAGATCTTACAATACCATTTTGAAAACACAAAGGTTTGGAGATTTTGGGAATTCGATATGAGAAGTGAAGGATATAAGGTCATGTCTATAGGGCGTATGCGTAATCTTTTGAATGAAAAGCTTTACAAGAGAAAGATTAGCCTAGAAACAAGCGAACAGACGGACAAACGGACAAACGGACAGCCGGATACAGTTCAGCCAACTAAAAACAGATAATGAATAAACTTCCGGACAAAATAGAAATACTTCTTTCAAGAGTAATACACAAAAATAGAATTCTAGACAATGGTATCCCGAACTTGAAGACTAAACAGAAAGCCACATGTGCTCAGTGGCTTAACTGTAGGGTATTATTTATCAGTGAGCAGGTTGTCATTGGCAATGGACACTTTGATTAATTAGATTTTAATAACAGTGCAGGCTTGTAATCCAGCCAAAGCTCTGGAAGGCCCAAACAAAAGATTGGTTACATCAGCAGTAGCAGCAGCAACAGGGTGTACATATAAGCCAAGTAGATAATAAATCATAACCGTTAAGTGTTTTCAATTACCCAATTTACCAATCGCGAATCACAAAGCCGGGCACGTTCCCCGCGACTTCGGAACAGCGACAGAGAAACTAATACTTAAATGCTATTTATCAGCCGAACGGGCCTTGGCTGGGTGCTACGGCGAGTGGGTGGCGATTGCCAGAGAAGGAGGAGGAGGACAAGGAGGAGGAGGCAGTGGCAGTGGCAGTGGGCACATGCCAAGCTAGTAGCCGGATGGAGCGAGACAAGGCGAGACTTGGAAAGCTTTCTGCCAGTCGCCGCCAGAAGCAACAACAAAAAAGCAAAGCAAAACTGATAAGTCTGTTTTCGCAAACGACAGCAAAAAGTCAAACGGCGGCTGCCACCCCCAACCCACTCCACCACACCACACCACACCACACCACACCATCCTGCCACCCCCTTCAGCTCTCCCTATCAGTCGTTGGTGGGTTTGGGGCCTGGGGGGACCGGGTGGTTGGGCTGTAAAGTGCGACATTTTGCTGCTGATTAAGTAGCGTTCGTTTTTAATAAAAATACGACAAGCAAATAAAACAACAAGTTGCCAGACAAGCGATGGCAGCGTGACACGAACTTAGAGGTTTTGATTAAAAAATAATATATATTTCATTGAGATAAAAAGGTTATAAAGAGTAAATTAATATATGTTTTAGTATATGTAACAAAATATTAATATATTAGTCTCTAAATCCCCTATAAACAGAGAAATAATAATCTCTGTAACCCTTAACTCTCTGTAACCCTCGTTTAGATTCAATTTAATAATATTATTATAGCACATTATATAATATTAACTTTTGTCGAAAAAACCGTGAAATCTGTCAAGATGTCATGTGCCATCACTAAATAGAATACACCCTACACACATGTCCACAACGAAGTGGAAAGAAAAAAAACACCCAAAATTTCACCCACAAAATTGCTCCTCTCCGAGACTTTGTTCGGCTTATGCTCTTCGCCTGGCCTGGCCTGGCCTGGCTTTCGTCCTTGTGCACGTCCTCGTGCTCGTGCTCGTCCTGTCTTTGCCTCAATGGCAATCGCCCTTGCCGAAGGTTACGGCACCGTTGCAGGACGGATGGGTTGCTGGGGCGGTTGCTGGCACGTGCCCTGCTATGTGGCATACACTGTGGCAAGACGTTTGTGGCTTGGCAGGGGCGAGGAAAGTATATTATAATACACTGGAAAAAATTATTAATCAGATATATAAAGATTTAAAAAGATTATTTAAATTTATTTAATATTTTTCCTTATAAAAAAATGTTAATAAAAATAAAAACTATAATCTTATTATTTCTGTTTTCTTACCACATTTTCTTCCAGTGTCTTCTGTCAGTCCCTGCGACAAAGGCTTTGGTTTTAGCGTGCTGCCATATGTTTCCGGCAAGTGCCACCGCGACCGCCTCTGCCTCCTGTGGCAGAGAGTTAGTGCCAACGCCACCCATGCCCTCGCCCCTGCACCCACACCCACTCCCACTCCCACTCCTTTATGGGGCATGAAAAGCGTTGAAATCCGCAATGCCAACAAGTAAACCTCGACGCCGAGCGGGGTTGCAAGACAATTGGTGATTTGTGGAGCGAACCCGGGTCTAAGGAAAGGGAATGATGATGATGTTGATGGTCCTGGGGTTCTGTAACTCGACCCGACTTCCTCCTTCCTTGAGGCGACCGACACCTTCTGTCGCCGCCGACGCAGGCGTTCTGATTTATTTGTACAGCGCCCCCATAAAGATATTAAAACCACAGTCGCATTTGTTATACAGGGTATTCCATTTTCATGATTTTATTGTTTTCGAAAATCAGCTAATTTAACTTAATATTTGTGTGTGTGTGTGGGTTAGGAGGTGTATCTGTGTATTACATTTCGAGGGTCTTCTAACAATATTACATATACAGGAAGTGCATACAATCAGATTTCTAAACATATACGATTTAATATTTATATATATTATATATTCCATAAGTATTTATTTAGTTAAGGTTTCCGAACAGTACAATATCAGCTTAAATAAATTTCACATACACAACTAGATATATAGATTCTCAATAGTAGGAATATTTAAAGAAATATACAACAATCAGGAGTCGAGTTAAGAATTTGTTTTTTTGAGAAAAGCTGTCAGGACTGAATGTTCGGGATGAACGATCCCGAGTTCTTTCAATTTGTTTGATTGCCTGGAAATTATGTTAATTCCTGGCTATGATCACAGGGGATGCTTCAAGGACTAAGGGTTGATGGTATAGGGTTGGTTTACCTTTTCCTCTTCAGCCCTCTCTGTCACTCACCATTCCTGACGTCCTGCAACTATTTTCCTCTAAGAAACTCATCTATTTTAGCATTATCTTTCCTCCCTCGTAAACTTGGTTTTTCATTAAAAATATGTACAGGCGAATATAAATAACGAATAAAAAAAAAAAAATTATAATAAACAGAAATATCAACTAGGTCTAAAGAAGAGGATGAAAAGTATAAGAACCTAAAGCCTTTTTTCGAGTGTACGAATATCGCAAATATAAGAGTATATAGTCTGTATATTGGGTGTATAATATATAGGTATTTGTTTTGGTCGAAGCTCTAAAAATTAAAATTTATTTTCATTTGATTTTTTTTCTCTCTTTTTTCCATTCCCTTTTTGTTTAATTTTATTCATTTCATTTTGTATTATTTGATTTCGCTTGGCTTCGATTTTAAATTTATGTACAAAGTTCGTGCTGCAATTAAACGTAACGCGCTTAAACAACTAATACGAAAAAGTATCTACAAGATATATATTTATAAATGTATAATATATAAGCTAGTGTGTGCCTGGGCCTGGGCTGTCTGTGCCGGCCTCTGTGTTAGTTTGTTATTTTCATTATTCCGCTTTTTTTTTTTGTTTGCTTTTGTTTTATTTTATTTTGTTTATATGCTATATATGCCCAAGTATTGTTTTGTATCTTTATGCTTGACACGCTCGCTCAAAACGGCGCAAAATCGTTAAAATTTTATCGCCCCGATGGAGAACGTGAGTGTGTATCGGGTATCGGTTGTATCTTTTTTCCTTATAGATATGGGTGAGTCTGTGTGTGTGTGTCTGGTTTCCATCCACCAGCCCGAATTTTCACACTTCGTGGCTGATTTTCCTGGGATTGGTTGGGGGAGGGAGGTTGTAAGGAGGGGGGAGTGTACAAGTGCCAACACTTTCGGCACTCACTGTAATCAAATATTCCTGATGCGATTCCGGTCTATCAATTTTTGTTTCTCTGCTAACCTTCTCTTTTAACCATTTTATTCATTTTTTATTTATTTAAGAAATGCTACTATCGCAACTTCTTCGACTGGGACTTTCCCCAAAAAATTCCCAAAAAAAAAAAACAAACAAAAAACAAAAACAAAACAAAGATCTATCTATCAAAAAGGCATTTCGCAAATGTGCGTGCTAATGTTTGTATCTGTGTGTGACCTTATCTCTGGCTTACACATATTTGTTGCTGATATTTTATAATTAATTTGTTGTTGTTTTGCTTTTTGCTTGTCTGCCAAGCGACGACACAAAAACGCAACAAAAACAAGTGAGCGGCGAGCGCATTTGATTATTATTCTCCTCCCCCCTCTTTCTTTATTTTTTATATCATTGGATTATTTTTTTTAAATTTATGAATATTGAGAAAAAAAATATAAAAATAAAAAAGCAAACATTCCTGCCTTTAGGTTAGATTATTTATGTTTTTTGTTAGTATGTGGAGGCGTACTAATTCGATTGCAAATATTTGCTCACCCCCCCATACCACCCATACCACCCACCCATACATATGCAAATGATGTGGTTTACCCTAGAATTGTATAAACGTATCTAGCAGATACATTGTATATGTAAGTATCTGCGAGTAGATATTGCTTTGCGTTGAGGCTATTTCGGGTTAGTTCTAAGGCTTACAACTGTTTACTGTTTACTTGGTTACTTAAATTGCACTTTTCTTCGGGAGCGAGGTTGAAAAACTGCGACTGTGACTGCGACTGCGACAGCAGGTTGTTGCTTGTTGCTTCTGCCGTTGTTGTATCTTGTAGATTCTCCAGCGGCGCCACAAGATACATTTGCGTTCCGCACAGCCAAAGAAACGCTGCAAAAAAAAAAAAGATAGAAAGAGAAGAATAAATGAAAATGTTATTCGCCTTTTATTTTCTCTATGGGTGAAAATACCAAAATGATGTAATGACTCTCTAGCTGGCAAGTTGGCCCGATGTTCATTAAAAGGCCACAACAAAACGGCCAAAACAGAGGGCGAAAAAAATAAAAACACAGCGAAAAAGTCGAAAACCTCAATGTTGTTGTTGTTGTTGTTGTTTGTTGTGCTGTTGCCTATAACGGCGAAAATAAAACCAAGGCAAATCGTATAAATTACCGACCGAATGACGAGCGACAAACCGACCGACGAACACGAAAGAGAGGCCAACATACCAGGCCACGAAAGAGTACGATATATAAAGATACATTTATAGAGAGAGTACGTAGCTAGAAGATACATTATTTGTGTATAATGACTACTTGAGAAAAACCAAAACAGAAAAGGGAAAAAGAAAATAAAAAAATAAGCAACATGCCAACTTGAAATGTAATTTGTATAATTTGAGTCTCAGTTCCATACAAAAGTGTGGGAAATGCGCCAAAAAGAAAAATTATAGCCAACTCATAAAGGAAGTGGCCATCAGAGGGCATAGGAACATCTAAAAAAGCTACAAAGCTACTTTAAAAAGTGGCAGTATCTTCTGCTGGAGGAGAACCCGAAGCACAAAACAAACAATCATTAGCGGAGAAAAAAGATATCCAGCGACCTCAAACCCCACTGTTGTCATTAATTTGTAAAAGATTAATAGCCCTGGAACACATCTGAGGAATAGACATTCTACGTTTCAGTTTTCTAATAAGCTTTTAATCCCTAGATGGGAATAGCCTTGAAAATCCCGTGTTTTCAGATATGACCACTTGCGATGTCTATATCTTGGACAATTCCCACCCGATCCTTGAGTGGAATACCTTTAAAGATTTGTAGTTGAAATCCCAATCAATCTACATCAACAGCTAGAAACAAAATTTTCCATCAATATTTTTCAAATTCTTGTGGGGGTAACCCTTTCAAAATCATGGATACTCATACATAGCCCCTTACGATGTCTATATCTCCGTCAATTTACATTCGATCCTTAAGCGGGATACCTTAAAAGATTTGTGGCTCGATTCCCTATTGATCTTTATCATAACCCTGAAACAAAATTTTTGATCGGTATTTTCCCGATTTTTGTGGAAGACCTCCTTGTAGGATCTATATCCTCCAGTCTATGGCCCCTTACGATGTCTATATCTTTGCCAATTTACATCCGATTACGAAAAGGAATACCTTAAAAGTTTTCTGTTTTGATTCCCCATCAATCGACATCAAAACCCTGGAATAAAACTTTCGATCGATTTTTTTTCAATTTTTATGGGGTAGCCCCTTGTGGAATCCGGGATATCCCTATAGGACCCCTTACGATATCCATATCTCTGGCAATTCACATCCGATCCTGGAGCGGAATACCTTAAAAGATTTGTGGCTCGATTTCCTTCCAAACTGCATCAAATCCCCGGAACAAAATTTTCGATCGATATTTTTTCAATTTTTATAGGGGAGCCCCTTGTGCAATGCGGGATATCCTTCTATGGTCCCTTACGATATTCATATCTCTGGCACTTCATATCCGATCCTTGAGCGGAATACCTTAAAAGATTTCTAGTTCGATTCCTTACCGTTCTGCATCAAAACCTGGAAAACAAATTTTCGATCCCTATTTTTAAAATTTTCTGATGGAACCTTGTGGAATCCGGAATATCCCTCTAAGGCCCCTTACGATATCCATATCTCTGTCAATTTACACCAGATCCTAGAGCGGAATACCTTAAAAAATTTGTAGATAGAATCTCCACCAATCTGCATGAAAACTTTGAAACAAAAATTTTCTATCAATATTATAAATATCTCTGGGTTAACCCCGTGTTAAATATGGGATATCCAAGTCTATTTGATGATCTCAGAGCCTTTTCATAAACTGTTTCTAGATTATTTCCCCATTTTGTCACGTAAACACTTCTAAAAAGTGGCCCTAATCCGAGTTCTTTTCCAGGAAAGAGTCATTAAATCAAGTTGGTAATACTATATACTGCTTATGTAGAAGACTCACCTGGTGACTAAGCGGAACTCGCCACGGGAGCCAGTGTATCGGTGGCGGCGATCTGCACGGGAGGCTTGGAAAGCGGTTCCGGAACAGAACTGGAGGACACTGCCGCCGTCGCCGTCGCCACCGGCATGGACAGCAGTGTGCTGGCGGCCGAAACAGTGATGGCTCCACCGCCGGATGTCTCCTTGGATTCCGGCCTGGAACTAGTCGCCGGTGTGGTCTTGGCCAGTTCCGGGGATTTGGAAGTACGGCTACTGAGAACGGGTGGCGCCTCCTCGGCGAGGGCAGCCGCCTTGGCCTCGGCCCGAATATTCAAATTGGCAGCAACTTGATCAATGGTCGTTGGTTTCTTGGTCATTGCACGCGGCGATGTTGCAGCAGAATTGTTGCTACTACTGCTAGTGTTGTTGTTGTTGTTGTTGTTGTTGCTATTATTGTTGTTGTTGTTGTTGTTGGTGGTGGTGGTGGTACTATTAGGACTCAGTAATCCTTTGGTAGATCTCTCCTCGGCCCGCACAGTCAACGGCTTGCTAATATTGGTCGTTGTTGTCGTCGTTGCTGTTGCTGCTGCTGTTGATGTTGCTGTTGTCGTGGCTGATGTTGCTGCTGCTGCTGGCTGATTGCGAAAGGCCAGAGCCGAGGGATTCGGTATACTCCTAACTGATGCATTCTGTGGTCTCACCAATGCATTGGAATTGGCATTTTTTGGCTTATTCTCGAAGCTGGCCACCTTTATCGAGATCTTTTCCCGAGCGGTTGCTGATTCCGAGAGCATATGCAGATTTTGTAGATCATCGCCGTTGTTGCTGCCATTGGTGGTGGTGGTGTTGCTGTTGCTCTTGTTGCTGCTGCTATTGTTGTTGGTGTTACTGGTGTTGCTACTACCATTGGCATTAGTGGAAGTCGAAGATGCAACAACAACAGCAGCATTTCCTCCATTACTGTTGGCGGATATATTCTGTTTGATTTTATTCAAGGCTGCCTCTAAACTATTGCTGCTGCTGCTGTTGCTAGTAATAGATGTTGCAGATGTTGCTGCTGTTGTTGCTGATGTTGTTATGGCCAATTTGGTGGCATGGTTACTTTGGCTGTTCCTTCCTGGATTTGCTGATAAATCAAGTATGTCGGCATCCTTAGCTCCTGCTGTTACTGCCGGCCTAAACTCTCGCAAACTCGTTTTCGACTTCTCCAATGAGGCACTAGTACCATTGGCGGCTGGCGGGGATTTCTTTGAATTGCTCTCTGTCTTTCCACTTTGTTGTTGCTGTTGCTGCTGTTGCTGCTGATGTTGCGACTTTGATGGAAATGTTGCAGAGTGTGGTGCAGTATTCCGCAGATTTATTAATGCAGGCGGCGATGTCCGATAAGCAGCATTGTTGCTGTTGTTACCCTTGTTGCTGCTGCTGCTGCTGCTGTTGCTCCTTTGGCCACTCAATGCCACTGACAGTGGCGGCGACTTGACAATCGTTGGTATTGTGGTCATTGGCATTGGCAACGGCATTGGCATCTTCACCGAGTTCTTACTGGGCAGAGCTGCCGGTGGTCCCATCAACCGACTACCCGAAGCCCCAATCGACGCCATCGAGGTGGATGCCGCCGGCGGGCTAAGCGGTGGCATGGTCTTTGGTCCTGCCTGCTTGCCGCCCGGTCCCAATCTCACAATTTCCAGAGCCGGAATTTGATTGCTGGTCTCGGGATAGGAATAACCCTGTTGATTGGCTCTCGGCCGGGCCGTAATGGTGACCGAACCGCTGCCCAAACTCGAGCCGGGCAGGGACATGCTGGTGGGACACAGTAGTGGCATCGGGGTCTTGTTGCTCATGTCCGGACCGTAGAGTCGGGGCTGGGGATTGGGCAGATAGACCGTCGTCTGGCTGCTCAGCGGATACTTCCTGGCCGTGTAGTTGGCCATGGCCTGGGCCTCCTGGAAGCGGGCCTGCTTGGCGGGATGCGACTCGTCCAGGGAGAGTGATCGCTTCGGCTGCTTGTTGGCCGCACTGGCTATCGAACTGGGTGTGGATTGGTACCGTTGCATGTGGTATAGATTCCGGTTACCGGGCGCTTGTGGCACCGCAAAGTGTCCGCCGGACAGCTTCCGATTGTTGTTGTTGGTCAGCGGGGGCTTGACGGCGGGATTGGTCTTCACCAGAGCGGCGTGTGCCTGGTGCTGTTGTTGCAACTGATGCAGCTGCTGCTGCTGCTGATGCTGTGGCGCCACCTTGGTTTTCGCCGGAATCGTGGGAGTCGCACTGGGGGTATAGGCCTTAAACAAACTGGGGGGTAGTGGCGGCGAAGTCGGCAAGCTGGGCATCTCCTTGGTCTTGGCCACTGCCACCTGGGGTGGCTGTTGCACCAACGCCTCCGTTGTGGGCGTGGGCGGCGGAGTGGGAGCTCCACCCACCACCAGACTGCTAATGCTGCGCGCCTCCTCGCCCAAGGTCCGGTTGAGGACATCCGACGTGGATGACTGGATGCTCCTCTCGTCCAGTTTCAGCTGCTGGAGAGCCAGCTCTCCGCCAGCTATCGAATGGGAGCGCTTCAAGTCCAGCTTGTGCTTCGGCGTCGATGTGATCTTCACCTTCATTTTGCCATCCGTTTGCGAGGATATCTCGGCATGTAGCTTCTTCCGCTTTCCATTCGCATCCTTCGGCTCCTTGGAGTGTTTCTTCTTCCGTTTCCGGTGCGAACTGGTACTGGTCGAGGTACTGGCATCGGCAGTGCCCAGGCTGGAGGTGGATCCGTTGGTGGAACTAGAGCACGAGGACATGGGCGAGGCATTGGGACTGTACTTGCTGTCGGCAACGGCCACAACCGAGGGCTGTTCGATCGGTTTGAGGCCAATATTCTTGGCGTACGTCTCCAGGTCCAACTGCTGCGCAGATGCAGATGAGCTGGTGTCCTCCAGTCGACCATGAGCCGACAGCGGCATACTCAGCTTGCTCCTCATGCTGTTTAGCTCGATCTTGAGCTTCGGCAGATTCCCGGAAACCTTGCGATTCGCCGTCTTGAGCTCAAAGTCTTCGACATCCCCGTAGGACTTGATGAGTTGCGAAGGCGGGATGCTGACCACAATATTGGTATTGACCTCCAGTGGCTGTTCCCGCTCCCGCTGACTCTCCGCCAGCTCCTGCTCCGGCTCACACTTCACCCGGGGCACGGCATAGTCGCTATAACGCATATCATTGCTGCGAAGGCTCTTGAAAGTGCTGACGGGTTCCGGTTCCGCTTCCTTTTTGGCCAAACGCTTGGCGGCCTTGGACTGGGGCGACACCTTCGGCGAGGACTTGTTACTGCGCGGCTTGGAACGCGGTGACGAAATGGTGTCCATATCGGATTCAAGGTCCTCGGCAAAGGACACCGACTTGGCCGCTTTGGGGCGACGCGACACTGTCTGGCCTGGTTCAATGTCCTGATTAATCCTGGATAGATTGTTCTCATCGTTTTTTGCCCGTTCGCTCTCGTAGAGCAGAATCCGGTAGCAAAAGGCCATCGGCGATTGCTGTTTGGGGTGGCAGGAAGAGATACAAAAAAAATAGAGGCAGGTTGACAAGGGTGGAAAAATGAATGAAAAAGTGGACACTGAACGTTAAACTGGCGAGACAATTGGATTGGACTTCACCCCGGACCCCAGATTATCGGGTAATTGGGATAAACCACAAAAAGGGACAACCCGAAAGGTAAAAGGTATGATATTGAAATCAAAGTTGGGACTTATGTCCCCAATAAGGACATTTACTTAGGACCATTTATTAAAATCGTCACCGAATGTGTGAAAGTGTTTTGGCATTTCTATCGCCATCAATTTTGGTTACAAAACAAATTGAAATCTGGGGGAGGTGTTCAACCAAGTCATGCATAAAGGATCAACAAGGTCGTTGATTCCAAATAGAATCGGGTTAGTACGGATGAGAAGGGAGGAAGGATACATGCCGACAAGGGTCCAGGGTCCAGGGTCCAGGGTCCAGTATACAAAGAATGTAAGCCCCTACTTTGTAGTAGTAATAGTTAACATCACTCACCCGACTCCACTTGTAACAATATCCCACATCCATGAGCGTGAAATGTGAGGGCAGGACCTCATCCTCGTAGGTGACCTCCACCTCCACCAGCTTGTTGTCCGCCTCAATGTTGTACTTGGAGCAGAGGAATCGTTTCAACAGCTCCACCCTCAGGCCCGCGGCACATTGCAAATAGATGGTGGGTGGCACCTCGCCCGCCCCACACTGTTGCAACATGGCGGGATGGTACTCCAGCGACAAACTCACCAGCTCCGTGGCTGTGAAGAACTCTTGGTGGAGCGGCGACTTCTCATCCACCAGGTCCTTGTGCTGCTCCTCGAAATCGGCCAGAGCCTGGCACTCGCGCTGATACAGACCCGGCACCATTTTGTAGATGAGGGTCCGCAGCACATCATCCGATCTCAGATTGGACTCGGTGATCTCGCTGATCTCCTTGGCTCCCCGGCTCATCTTGCAATCGGGACAATAGGGCATTCGCAGCAGATGCTTCAGTATGCAACTGCGGCAATCTGTGGCAAGAAGAAGTGGAAATTCAAAAAGGATGTTAGGGAATGACTGTCAAAAGTGGCTTAGACATCAAGACTCATAAGGTTGGAGGTGAAATAGACCACTTACATGTATGGTAGCAGTCATCCACAGTGGTGGGATCGACCATGTAGCCACGGCAGAGGCCACAGGTGATCAGATCGTGGAACTGTCTCACATCCCGCATCCTAGAACCCGCCTCCATCATGATGTCTCTTAACTTGCTTTTGGGTTTCTTACGTTTAGTAGCCTCTCTTCTTGTGGTGTCCTGTAAGGAGAGAGAGAAGGCCATCCTGCGGTTAGGAGGGAAATCTACAATCGTGGCATGTGCTTAAATGACACCCGATGATGGCTAATAAACTGTTTGGATGGCTGTTTGGATGGTGGGCCAAAAGAAACAATGGCCAAAGAAAGAGTGGCTTTGGAGCAACAGTCCCATCCCAGTCCCATCACATCTCAACATCATTGTCGACATCGTTTGTGGTTTGTGTCGCTCGTCAAGCCACAAAGCGAAAGATATATCTGTATCTTTGTATCTGTAGCTTGTCCCAAAAGATACTTTAGACTAGTAAGTCAGCCATCCATATCCATGAATCGGAACAATGCTGCAAGTTCCTCACCACACTCTCAAATATCCAACATGTATGTGGAAATAAGAACACAAAAGTGGCGACTTTGTGGGTGGATGGTAGGTAAGGTTGGGGATTGGAGATTGGGGGGGAGGTAGTGAGTGGTAGTGACGCCCTTCGTGCCACAGAGGGCACCTACCCGAAAGAAACCGAGAGGTTGCCGAGAGAATCAAAACACACACACACACATACAGAGACACTAACACTAAGCCAGAGACACAGAAAGCGATGTGCACTCGACGGTGTACTTGAAGCTAGTTTTAGCTTAGGGGGCCCCCCCCTACTCTTTCAACCTTTTTGTGCCCTATTCCCCCCCTCCCTATTCGTATAAAACTACGAAAATTACGCTTTTGTATGCCTCCAAAGGCAGGAGGGAAACTCAAACTGAATTTTCATCATTACGACAATGATGATTACGACAATGATGATGATTATGATGATGGGTGATGGGGTGATGGTGGCAGGGAGTTGCAGCTTGAGAGCAGGGCAAAGTTCAGGGCATTGTGGATCAGCAGCAGGTTGTTGGGGAGAGTATTGTAACCTCCAATTACAACATGGACTTCAAAAGGCCAGGGAACAATGAAAATATTTCAATACTTTGCTCTGTTTTTTAATTAATTTTTTAAGATTCTTTTGAAGATTCTTTATTTAAAGAGGGGTTTCTTGATTAAAAATATTATAAAATATTAAGAAAAGATAGAGACTTAGAGATAGTACTCTTGAAATAAGGATTATTTTGATTGGAACTTTATATAATTTTCAAGTTTTTTAAGAAATTTTGGAATAATTCAAAGCCGGCTGCTCAATCAGCTTCCATTCAGAGAACTGAGTCCTCCCCTCCCTGAACCACCCACCCACCAGGCAGGCAGTGGCATCCACCACCCACCACCCACTTCTGAAACGCAAACAAAAGTGGCATCGCTTCAAACTGTTTTTTGTCTCTCTCTTTTTGCCTTTGCTTCTTTACATTTTGGCGCTCACGCGAAACTGGCACGAAAGCATGGGGCAAAAGGGAAAACCGAAATGACAACAAAGTGAGGGGGGTGGAGAGGGGGGAAGTGGAGGCTGTGCTAGCAAAACAAAACAAAAACAAAAACAAAAGAAACTGAAAACTAAGCCAGGCCAAAAAGTGGGCGCAAAAAAAAAAATAAAAAAGGAGGTGGCGAGAGAGGCATCTGCCGGCGTAGCTGCCACCGTTGACGTCGCTGCCGGCTTTGAGTTGATTACGAAGTAAGTAGGCAGATATATATACAAATGTATCTGTATCTTTGTATCTGTGTGTGTGTGTGTGTGTGTGTGTGTCAGTCTTAGTGGGTGGGTGTGCCCACGCCCACTCAGCTGGAAAATGCCACCCAACATTTCGATGACGTTGAAAACTGATGACGTCGCAACGAGGCGGTGCTCGTCTTGATTTTCTTATTGTGCTTTGGGTGTTTATACGCCGCAATTTCGTAAAAGGCGCGCACTACCACTCAAACACACACCCAAACACACACACACAAACACACAGTCACATACATGTGACGAAATGGTCACAGCTTGAAAGTGGCAGCAGCAGTAATAACAATAACAGTTACGCCGGCACGAGCGCCCGCAGGGTGGTTGCTTTTGCCCCAAAACTCACACACACACACACACACATACACTTAGCTCTAACACATACACGCAACAAGCTAAACCGAAGACGACTCACGTATTACAGAATGAAAAAAAAACACACTAGCCGAAAACACGACAACGACGAATATATGGCAGCATGGACGTTCTCTGCTGGACAAATTTTCCCGCGTCCGTGTCCGCATCCGCCGAAAATCCACTCGATTTTGAAAGCGGTGCACTCGCAATCGGAATCACAATCCCATCGCTACATTCGCCGCGCAATTGCGACCCGAACACGATACGAGCGAATCCGACGACTCGCCCTCAGCACACAAATTTGTATCTATTCGCCGCGGCGAGAGAGCCAGAGTTGTCTGTTCGGCTAGTGCCCCCTAAGTGGGTGGGGAGAAGTGTTTTTTGTTTTTTTTGCGGCGAAACCGAAAACCGAAAACTTTCTACTTTTGCGCGCGCGCATTTTCGCCGTTTTGTGCCGCTTTATTTTCGCCGCACGTCGAAAATTCCAATACGGCGAGAATAACACGCACGCACACCACCACACCTGTCACGTGTACGTGTGTTTACAAAATTTCCACCAACACCAATACACGTTTTTCGCTGCTGGCAAGCGAGAGCACTATTTTTTCGGCTCACAATCAGTAAAATTTTCCAATTTTGAATCGTTTTTTTCGCCTTCTTTCTCCATATGTATCGTGGTACGTACTCAAAGCAATTGCGTCGCAACTGAGACCGCCGTATTCTTCAGGAGCATTTTCTGGTGCTGCCGCCGAATCGATTTGCCGTTAATCGCCGACACCCACACACTGTTGGAAGCGAAATGTTCTTCTTCTACACTTCAGCTGCTGGCTCTTATCGATTTCTCGTGCTATCAAGAAACAGAGATTTGTTTTTCTATCTCTATCTGACAGATACATTTGCTCTCTTTTGCACGCGTGCAACGTATTCGCCTCGGAAAGCCATTAAACCCCCCCCTCTTCGACAGTCTCGTGCTGTTTTTACTCGAATCGCCCTGTACGTATTCGTTTTTTGATCGGCCACCCTGTGCGCATTCGTTTCTAAAAATTCTCTCTCCAACGCTCTCAATTTCTCTTTTTCTCTCTCTCTTTCGAAAACCTTTTCGTAATTGTTGTTGCTGCTGCTGCTCTGACGGCAGCGTCGGCAGCGGCAGAGGACTGAGAGCCGCCTCGCGCCATTTCATCGGCTGGCCCACCAATCCGTTTTCTATAAAAGGGAATATTTTTAAGGGAAACTACTGATCTTAAATTCCTTTCGTTTATGACCAAAAAAGTTTATATTTTATTTAATTTCAAGGGATATAGTTTAGCAATGCCACTACATCTCTCTTATAATCTCTCTACAACTTTTAAAACAATTTCAACCATGTCCAATATACATCGGATTTTGGGTTTATATCGGAAATGGCAAAAATATATTATAATTAACTATTTCTCTGAAGAGTAAACATTCATCGAAGTATGGCTGACATTCAACAGGAATTTTAATTGGCTTTTGTGAGTTATGTAATGCTGAAAAAACAAAAAAATCTTAAAAACTTGCCTTTCCTGAAGGCGAAAATCATTTCCAAAATCCCCTTGATTATATTTTAACTTGTTTTTTAGAAGAGATTACAAATTATATTACATAAAAGACCGGAACATTGCTTTTCGCCACGAAACCACGCCCTTAATATTTTAAATTTCAGTTTCTTGGTCATTTTCTCTTACAATAATTCAATTTTTTTTGTTTTAAATGATATTCTTTTTATTTTAAGACTGGCATATTGTATATTAAATTGTGTTTTAGATCCTGAGCTTAGTGGTCAGTCTTGGCCAGACATTCTTTCCAATAATATCGTCCAACCTCATCAGAATAAGCCAGACACCGTCGCGGACTGCATTTGGCCAAAGCCAAATTGAGGTGCGTCCCATGAACCACCCCGCCGGCTGATTGGCTGGCCGACACTTCGGATGAGCTCGGCTCCCGACCCGAACAACCTCGAAACAGAGAGAGAGATCGAGTAAGAAGGAGAGCGCGCACACTAAATGCTGAGAGAGAGAGAGAGTATTTGGCCAGCTGTGGCTAAACTTGATTTTTGGGGTGGCTGTACAGTGTACACCCATGTGCGTGTGTGGGTGGGTGACTTTGTTGTTAATTGAATCCAACTGCCAAATGAGAGATTAAAGCCACGCATCCATATGTACATAAATATATCTCCATATCTATATACGTTTCGCGTATTGGCCTTGGCGGTTTATAATTAACGCCAAAAATGCCTGTTTCTTGGCCTCATCTTGTTGTTCGGCCGCCACTGCCGCCGCTGGGCTTTTCATTTTGTTGCCAACTATGTTTTGTTGCCAACTGGTTTTTGGCCATATGCAAAATGCGTTCATAACTTTGATCGCTTCTGTATCTTTAATTTTATCTGACATCATATACTCGATACTCAATTTTCTGTTTTTGCCAAGGGGGGCCAAATTTGCATTTCAAAGGGTGTGGAACTCTGAAGGACGTCCTGCAGGAAATGTTTCACGCTCATTTCATGCAGGAACAAATATAAATGAGGACAATTTTCTGGAAGACATGATCCCGAAATAATTGAATCCGTATCAGAATAATAATGTGGATTGTCCTTTTTATTTGAGATACAAATTTAAGAAAGTGAAATATATAATTTGAATACAGCTCGATTGATGTCATAGGCTATCCAGTTCATCATGATCATATAGTCGCCTTCGGGAAATGGAATAATCTTTACTATATTGGTATTAACCCTTTGTGTGGTAACTTTATCCACCACGAGGTCATGCTAAAGAAATATATTTTATAAAATTTTTTAAACAATTTTTAAACCAAATTCTCACTCACATTGTAGGGGCAGGAATGATTGATGTTTGAAACGTCCCTATACAAGCTATAAAAATATTGGGCCACGGGATTTGACTTTTGATTGTGGAAAAAACGACATGCGTCTATCGTAAAATTATACAAAAATGGCCTGTAACCATTAAACCTCTTAAAGAGTGCCACATTCACCTAAATAAATAAAAATAAAATTTATTAATATATTATTTCACATAAAATAAGTTAAAGTATAAACATACCTTTACTTTGGTAACGGGAATTTGAAAAAGTTTCACTTTCACAGAATAGTATTTGTATGATCTGTTCACCGATTTTAAGAAACAATAATCAAAGTCCGAAAACTCTTTATCCAAAGAGTCGCACTTAATATTTCTAAATTCAACTGCGGCCATTATCTAAAAAATAAAGGCAATCCAATTGTAGATATAAGTTATATTTTATGTTACAGTACTTACTTCTTTAACAAAGTAATTTATTATTAAAAGAACAGCAAAGGAGCTATGGCAAAATCTCATGTTATAGAATCGGTGCACTAATGACTACTGTTTTGTATTCGAATTTTATTATGAGTATGATCACTTAATTTTACATACATTCATTAGCCTAATGGTCCGATGGTTTATTTAGATTGCGACTGGGGGTGAATTAAAAGGTGGTAATGACCTGGATAATTGTATTTCAAATGCGATCAAGTATTTGGGATTTTTGGGAACACTTGTTTTTAAGACTGACAAGTTAAGACTGACTGACTAAAAATTCCAACCCAAAAAAGTTCCATTTCTAAATGTCCAATGAAGTACACCAACGAATACCAAATATACCAACGATAAAAAGTGAAGATCTCTTCTTTGGGTAGAGATGGAAAAACATCGATGAAAAAATCGAAATGTTCGATGCCGATAATCGATGCCTTTTGATATTCTTCAGCGTAAACTTAGTAAAAATACAATCTGCATATTTTTTTCTGTATATATGCTTTATTAAAGTTATAATTATGATTAAAGCATACTTTAATTACGATTTTTGTTTAAATCGTAATTTATATTTTATGTCATCATCGAAAAATATACTTCAACCGCGACTCTGTTTTTTCCATTGCCAAACCAATAACTTTTTATCAAATAATCTCCGTCTGGGAAAGGAAGAATTTTCGAGAAACTGTTAAACATTATATCTGTTGTGAGTTTTTCCACGACAACATCATGCTAATAAAATTTAAATTTAAATTTTTTAAAATTTTTTTTAGCCAAGTACATACGTTGTATGGGCACGAGTGATTCATATTCGAGAACTCTTTAAACACACTATAAAAGTATAGAGCCACGGGGTTTGATTTTGGATTATTTACAAATTTGCATCTACTGTCATATTGTATAAAAATGGCTTGTATCCATTGAAGCGTTTGTAGAGACCAAAGTTTACCTAGACTCAATAAATAATTTAAAATTTTTTGTTAAAAAATTCAAACACGCACCTTCACTTTTGTTACTGGAACCTGGAAAAGATTGACTTTTAGGGATAAATATTTATAAGTCCTGTTTACAGACTTTAAAATACAATTTTCAAAGTCTGAAAAGTCCTTATCGAATGATTGACAAATAAAGTTCCTGAACTCCACTGATGGGTTTACCTGTAATTCTTTGCGTTGGTATATATATATTCATTTGTTTTTGTATTTTACTACCTCTGTGCTCAAAAATAATAACATTAAAAGGCTTAGGAAAAACATCGTAGGTGTCATCATGATGAATCTGCGAAGACTGTAGGTGGATTTGGCATTTGAAACCTCAAAAATAAATTATAATGTATATTATATAAATATTTTGATAAATCATTGGCCAATTTTAGTGCCAAGTGAACCAACTAAATACATTTTAATAGATAATTGTTTTAATTCGGGCTTTCTACTCTATAAACATTATAGAGTATTTCATTACTCTAAGTTCAATGGCGAAATAAATAAATAAATAAATAAATAAATAAATAAATAAATAAGTATATTTTAGTTCGAAATGAAAAATTGTTCAAAAATAAACAGCCAGACGAAATTGTGCAGTGGGTGAATCCTTTTGAATCCTCGGTCAAAATGAATAATTAATGTTGCAACTGTTCTGCGGTTTAGTCCCTGCGGTTTCCAAGTCCAAAAACATGCGAGTAGGTGGGTCGGAGGCCAGGTACTAATTGCTTTTACGCTTCTATTGATCGAAAAAGCTGGGGAGTTCAAATGATTCATTGACTTTGTGGGGGCTTATAAAGTAATTTATGCGTAACGTTCAATGAATTTTATCAGAGTTTAAATTTTTGTATTTTAAAAGCTTTGGTTAAAAGTATATTTTGGACAGGAAATATATTAAATTTAAATTTTGAGTGCTTTTTGCCAAAGATTGAATTCCAAAGGTGGTAATTTTAACAGTTTCGATAAGTATCTGTCCCTTTAGATAGCTTTGATGATCGCAGTTGAACAAAGAAAAGTTTAAAATTAAAGTTTTTGAAATTATTAAAACATAAATGAACGTTATTTTATATATATTTAAAAACAAATATGTAAAAATGTCATTAAACCATATTAGCAAATACATAAGCTGTATTAAAAAGCATCCCTTTTCGTATCCCTTATCCCGGTTGGAAAATAATTTTGACAGGTGCACTTATTACACAGCTTTATAGCAATTACTTCGCATCTGCCCGCCCACTTGCCAGGGTTGCCACACACCCACCCCTCCCGCAATTAGTCGCAAATGTATGCTCAAAGTGACAGTTATAAAGAAAAAAAAAGTGGAAGCATAATTTATTTAAACGCTCACAAGAGCGAGGGAGAAAGCTGAAGTAAAAAAAAAAAAAGCATTTTATTAAGGGTTTGAAAGATGAAAGATTTGCATTGGGATATGGGATATGTTGCCAGCGAATAAATCTGTGAGCCGAACCAAAAATATCTTTTCGTATTAACCCTCGAAAAAATATACACAGTTTTTCTGTATATTTTCTCTCTGTTTCGTGTATGTGTGTGTGTGTGTGTGTGTCTCTGAATTCGTAATGATCACTTGCGGTACACGATAATGTATAGCTCCGACCGCTTATTCCGATTCCAATTCTCGACTCTGAGTGCAAGATACTCAACAGCAACTCGCCAACTCGCACCACACACACAGATACACACGCACACCAGTGCAGATACTCAAACTATGACTGTGTTTGCTGTTGTTGCTGTTGCTGCCACTCTTTGGCTCTCGTTTCGTTCATCGTTCCATTTACGGCGTACAAAATGCCATTATACCCCATGCCCAATTTACTGCTCGTGCTGGTGTGCTGTACTTTTTAATTAAGCTTTAATTAAACTAAAAAATATGATAAAAAAAAACTTAAGGGATGGGATGTTTAAGGATAGGGATTTTTATAAAATATTTTATATACATAATTTTTTTAATTTTGTATATATGTGCCTGTATGAACTCTTTCTTTTTAATAGGACCATATACATACATAACTATATTTACTTTTTCTATTCATTTTTTAAGCATTAAAATATAGTTTACAAAACTAGTCCAACAAAAGGAAACTTTTAATAAAAATACTTTTTTCTATTTTTATAAGTTGATTGTATTTCTGTTATGTTAAAAATTAATTGTATTTCTTTAAAAATATAATTTTTTATACTTTTTAATAGTACATTTTATATATTATTATAACTTATACATAGATTTCTTACATAGTGCGTAGGCTTAGCTTTAAGATTTCTTAAAATGTAGTATTTTATTTTATTAGCATCTGATTAGTATGATTAGTATGATTAATATTACTACTAAGCTTTAATCAAATAAACTTTCTCTGGTTAGCTTTAGTAAATTTTCTACCGGGTTCTATGTTTTCCTCTTTTCGCCTTGCGTGACGTGTTTGAGTGTCGAAGAGCTGCAGGGGGAGGAGGAGGACGATGGGCGGCGGCGGCAGAAGAAAGGTGGGCGATGGGTGGCGGGTGCTTGGCATATTTGCCATCGACGTCAGCAGCGAAGGCAGCGAGGCTCTGCCGACGGCGTCGTTGCGCGCAAACATGGCGCGCTGCCTTCTGCCTTCTGCTTTTTGCATTTGCTCTGAAGCCAAGGCACGCACACAGATACCCCCCGGTCTGAGTGGCAGATACACGACGATATTTACTCCTGCAACAACAGCCCACCACCCCCACCCACCGTTGGCATATTTACATTTTGATTGGGAAACTGCTGAGGCTCATTTTACGGCTGCACTGGTGTGTTTGTTGGACGTGGGTGTAGTTAAACATTCTGGTGTTGTGTCGTTTCGCTTCTTTTTTTTCCTCTCCATTGTTGTTGTTGATTTGTTATTTTGTTACACATATATATTTTTGTTGTTTTGCTGTCTTGTATCTGTATATCTGTGTTTCACATTGTATCTGTGTGTAAGTGGCCGGGCTTGTATGTATGTATGTGTTCCATCCGCTATTGTCCAATTATAATTTGCTTCGATTTATCACTCAATGTGTTTATTTTTTTTTTTTTGCTTTTTTATTGAGACAAGACAGCAAAGCAATGTTACCTGGGGCATGATTTATTAATCGGGGACACAAGAAATGCGCTAATCTCTCGACAATCGGCCAACTATTTATTATATTGAAATTGAGTTATTTCAGATATTTCCCTAGCGGATAAGCCGCTTGGGGCGCATAGTGATTACGTAACCCCTTTTTTTCCAGGGGGGCTAGGCATATGAATGTAGGAATTTCAATTTAAATGGATTTTTGTTTTTATACTTTTACGATATTTTATTATTGGATTTTGAAAGTCTAAGAAACTGGTTTGAATTTAAAGATTTGAATAGGTTTTTAGAGTTATTTTTTTGTAGAAAGGTATACTTTATTTTATTTTATACTTTATCTTAAAATTACATCGATTTTTTCCTTAGTTTTCTCCTTATTCTTTAAAGCAACCTGGCCCATGGGGCGTATACGTAATACCCACCTATTACTTCCTTGATTATGACATCCTTCCTTCTTTCGTCCAATTATTAACACATTATGATTTCTGTTAAGGAAGCCTCCTCCCCTGACACATCTTTCATCTTCATCTCAAATAGTTACACGTATTTGTTCCAATCATTAATATGTATTTCATCCAATTAGGGTCATTTTGGGCTGATGTCCAGTGCCGAATTACATCCCTCATTATCGGAATGAGGAAAAAATATATAGTAATAACTTGGCCCCAAGGTTGTATGAGATCATGTATATCCTTATTAAAGTTTAGTATTAAAGATTTTTATTTTATATTAATTTCTCATATAATAATAAACATTAAAAAAGAACTTCAACCTTTTTTGTGAAATTTGTGGCATGCCAACAGTTCATTATTTTAAGTTGTTCGGCTTACCTTTAGCACTTTGTCGTTAAAAAAAAAGAAACCATTATTTTATGTAACGAAATAATGAAGACCATTGAGTTATCGCAGGACTGAAGCGAATCTGAAAAATCCTTGGCAAAGACAAAGCAATTTTTCATAATTATTGTGTAATAAAATTTAGCCCGCTTTTGACAACCTGCGGGATTTGTGACACCCCCGGCCAGGCAAGGGGCATGGGGCATGGGGCGGACGCCCAAAATACAAACCAGTCGCGACTTTTTGAAATTATGTCACTAATTAGTTTATGCCGGCGACATTCTGGAAAGTAGAAAGGCATTTGGGGGTTGGAGTATAATGCAGGGATTTTAAGCAGGTGGGAGTGGGGTGGAAATTGAAATAAACGAAACAGGACGAAATAGGGTGAAAAAAGTCCTTTGCTTCGGCAGCCAGCCCTCCGCCCCCATCTCTTCAAAAACTTGACTTGGTTTTGCCGGCATCGCTTTTCCCCGAGGATATTGCAAAATTTGCAATTTAAGAGCTTAAATTGTTGCTCGTTGCTGATGCTGATGCTGCTGTGTAATCTCTGACTCGGTTAACTTTAAAATTCCAATTAAAGTGGATTTAAATTGCTTGGACGGTAATATTTTGCTGGGCTTTTTGCCGTTGCGCCCGTTGCTGAAATTAGCATAATTATTGCCCAAAGTTTCAATATAAAATGCTATAAAATTCAAACCCGATCGTAATTCGCTGAGTTGTTAGTTAATAGAAAGGGTGCGGCGCAAAAAACTTGTTTTTTCCAAGAAAGATAAGAAAATTTATAAGAAATAAAAAAGTTTTTCAATTAAATTAATGGAAAAACCTGATGTTTAATGTACAGATTTTGAAGGATATTTTATTGAGAAGGAAGAAAGTTTATTTTAACAAAATCTAATAACAAAATGGTGACTCTTTTTCCATACTTTTTTAAGAAAATAATATACAGTAGTGAAATACCTTTTTGATCCAATTTAAAACCAATACATTAAGGTTATCCCATTTTTATTTATATAGTTTAGAACGAATTGAAGAAAACAAGATTCCAATTACCACCAATAGCGATAAATTTCCCAAATCAGATCCGCTTTTTATCCACACAAATCATTCATTTTGAAAAATGTGTCCTTGATTGCAGAAATTGTAAAGATCATAAATAAATATACATACTCTTTGGAAAAGAAAGCCACCCCCGTTCTGCAAAGTCTAAGGGAAGAAGCCCCTTTTGTTGTTCTTTCAGCTTTACCCTTGTAATTGAAATAATCCTCTTATTTCTGAGCCTGGTTATGCTTGTTGAATATAAATTCCTGCAAATGTCAGAAGCTTATTGCCATTATTAAATTATGTTTTTTAAAATATAACGATCAAAGGGTTCGGAGTCCATGTTTAAAGTTTTTTAATTTCTAAAGCTCATATTTAAGGGAAAAACTTTAAAAAAGATTTGTATCTTTCTCTATTGAAATCTATGCCGGAAAGAGGTCAGTAAAAGGGATAACAAGGTAAACAATTTACTATTGAAGATACAAAGATACAAACTTGAAGAATTTTGATTTGGAAATGGAAACACAAACAAACAAATGCCAAATGTTGTTTGTTTAAAAATCCGATATCTTGGGCATCGAATCTCTGCTACGGTTGGAAGCCACTCAGCCTGGCAAAAATTCATCTGAAATAAGCAAAATTATGAGTTGTTTATTTCACAAACACACACAACACACACTCTGCCTTTGATGTTGTGCCCCCCCGAATAAATATACCAACATACATATGTATAAATCAATCGCAAGGAAGTATTATGTGTAATTCAATAAGCCTTCTGCCGAGAAGTTCATCATCATCATCATCGGCTTTGAGATTCTTTTCGAGTCGGGGTCGGACTACCAAGAAAGGTTAACCTGCCGCACCGTCTTCGAATCCGGCCAAATTGATTTTGCATCTTTAAGTGCGTCTAAATCCGCTTTCAACTGTGAAATAGGCCGGCTCCGACGTCGCCGACCTGACATCAGAAAAGTTTTTCAAGAACTGGAAGCTGGATGGAAGCGGAGACCCTCTTCGCTACCGGATTTCCTATACATGTTGCACTCAGTCCTTTCCTTTCCTTTCCATTTCCCTTCCTTTGCCATTGCCTTTGCCTTTTTCCCTTTTCTGCCAAAGACATCGCATAAAATCGGCGTGAACATAAAAAAAAGTTGCGAGACTTGGGAGTGAACTTTGCCTGCTTGGCTCGGCTTCTTCAAGTTTTTTGGGCAACTTTCCTGTCCTGTTCAACTTTAGCAGCTTATGCATAGGTGGGGAAGTCGCTGCCGGGACAGGAGAGTAAATTGACAGCCAAGGAAAAACAGTCAAACTTGTATAACGAGAACTTTTATCAAATGAAAAAACGTCAGTCATATTGACATCCCACTGTTGGACTCATTTTAGGCCCCAGAATAAACGCCATTCAGTAAAAATTATTTGGAAAAGGGTCAGCGAATCAATTAAAGTTTCTTAAAGATTTATGGACAGAGACTTACTTAGTACTCGCTCCATTTTTTCCATTTAAATATCGGGATACCCTAATATGGCCTGTTACGATATTCATATCTCTGGCAATTCACTTCCGATCCTGGAGCGGAATACCTTAAAAGATGTGTGGCTTGATTCCCTTTCAATCTGCATCAAAGCCCTGGAAAAAAATTTTCGATCGATATTTTTTCAATGTTTATGGGAGAAGCCCTTGTGGAATCAGGAATATCCTCATATAGCCTCTTACGATATCCATATCTCTGGCAAATCACATCCGATCCTTGGGCGGAACACCTTAAAAGATTTGTGGCTCGATTCCCTTTCAATCTGCATCAAAACCCCGGAACAAAATTTTCGATCGATATTTTTTCAATTTTTATAAGGGAAGCCCTTGTGGAATGCGCGATATCCCTATAGGGCCCCTTACGATACCCATATCTCTGGCAATTCACATCCGATCCTTGAGCGGAATACCTTAAAAGATTTGTGGCTCGATTCCCTTTCAATCTGCATCAAAACCCCGGAACAAAATTTTCGATCGATATTTTTTCAATTTTTATGGGGGAAGCCATTGTGGAATCCGGGATATCCTCATATAGCCCCTTACGATATCCATATCTCTGGCAATTCACATCCGATCCTGTAGCGAAATACCTTAAAAGATTTGTGGCTCGATTCCCTTTCAATCTGCATCAAAACCCCGGAACAAAATTTTCGATCGATATTTTTTCAATTTTTGTGGGGGAAGCCCTTGTGGAATCCGGGATATCCCTATAGGGTCCCTTACGATATCCATATCTCTGGCATTTCACATCCGATCCTGGAGCGGAATACCTTAAAAGATTTGTGGGACGATTCCCTTTCAATCTGCATCAAAACCCTGAAACAAAATTTTCGATCGATATTTTTTCAATTTTTATGGGAGAAGCCCTTGTGGAATCCGGGATATCCCTATAGGGCCCCTTACGATATCCATATCTCTGGCAATTCACATCCGATCCTTGAGCGGAATACCTTAAAACATTTGTGGCTCGATTCCCTTTCAATCTGCATCAAAACCCCGGAACAAAATTTTCGATCGATATTTTTTCAATTTTTATGGGGGAAGCCCTTGTGGAATCAGGAATATCCTCATATAGCCTCTTACGATATCCATATCCCTGGCAATTAACATCCGATCCTTGAGCGGAATACCTTAAAAGATTTGTGGCTCGATTCCCTTTTAATCTGCATCAAAACCCCGGAACAAAATTTTCGATCGATATTTTTTCAATTTTTGTGGGGGAAGCCCTTGTGGAATCAGGAATATCCTCATATACCTCCTTACGATATCCATATCTCTGGCAATTCACATCCGATCCTGGAGCGGAATGCCTTAAAAGATTTGTGGCTCGATTCCCTTTCAATCTGCATCAAAACCCCGGAACAAAATTTTCGATCGATATTTTTTTAAATTTTTATGGGGGAAGCCATTGTGGAATCCGGGATATCCTCATATACCTCCTTACGATATCCATATCTCTGGCAATTCACATCCGATCCTTGAGCGGAATACCTTAAACGATTTATGGCTCGATTCCCTTTCAATCTGCATCAAAACCCTGGAACAAAATTTTCGATCGAATTTTTTTTCAATTTTTATGGGGGAAGCCCTTATGGAATACGGGATATCCCTATAGGACCCCTTACGATATCCATATCTCCGGAAAATCGCATCCGATCCTGGAGCGGAATGCCTTAAAAGATTTGTGGGACGATTCCCTTTCAATCTGCATCAAAACCCTGGAACAAAGTTTTCGATCAATTTTTTTTCGATTTTTATGAGGGAAGCCCTTGTGGAATCAGGAATATCCTCATATAGACTCTTACGATATCCATATCTCTGGCAATTCACATCCGATCCTTGAGCGGAATACCTTAAAAGATTTGTGGCTCGATTCCCTTTCAATCTGCATCAAAACCCTGGAACAAAGTTTTCGATCGATTTTTTTTCAATTTTATTGGGGGAAGCCCTTGTGGAACCCGGGTTATCCCTATAGGGCCCCTTACGATATCCATATCTCTGGCAAATCACATCCGATCCTGTAGCGGAATACCTTAAAAGATTCGTGGCTCGACTCCCTTTCAATCTGCATCAAAACCCCGGAACAAATTATTCGATCGATATTTTTTTTAATTTCTATGGGGGAAGCCCTTGTGGAATGCGCAATATCCTTATAGAGCCCCTTACGATACCCATATCTCTGTAAATTCACATTTGATCCTGGAGCGGAATATCTTGAACGATTTTTAGTATAATTGACAGTACATATTAAAGGGATTTTATTGTGAAAACTTTTGTCAGGATATGAAATACAATTACCCACGGTTACATCCATTTGAACTTATGGATGCATGATGTTTATGGCTCTACCAATTAGTATCCGGGTCTAAAGCGGAATACTTTTATCGATTTTTGGCTCGAGTCGCCTGCAGGACAGCTGAAATGTCAGATATGAATGAAATTCGGTGGCAGTTAATCAAATAATTAAATTTGAAGCTAAATATTTTTGATTAATTATGAGCCGGGTAGCAGAAAACAAAAACAAAAGCTGCTACCTTTTGTTTTCACACAGCAGCGACGCCTGCAGAGCCTGAACCTCATGCTGGGCGCCGCACGCGTCGCCTTCGGCTTCGACGTCGGCGTTACCCAACCTTTTGGCCCCCACCGCCTGCCTCTCACATTTCGGCTTAGGTACCCGGCTCTCCTCTTTGCTCTTAATTCCTCTTCTCGCCTGCCTTTTGGTTTATGTATCCGCTTGCGTTTTGCTTTCGTATCTGTACTCACTCTGCTCACCTTTCGCTGGCGCCAGCAAGCGCACACAAGCAGATACATAGATCGTAGATACATAGATACATACATACATACGAATATGTATGTTCCGGAGTTTCTTTGCCTGCTTTCTGTTCGCTTTCTGCCTTATGCTGCTTGCTGCCTCTGGTTCTCTTCGTTTCGTGGCTCTGCACTCGATTCGTTTCGTATCTCGCCTTCCCGCATATGGCTTCACTCTGCCGGCGTCTCTGCCTCTGCTGTTGTCAGTTATTTTTCCCTTTTCCATTCCACACATATTCGTGCCCTCGCTGGCAACCAGTTTGGCTATCCGTATCTGTGCGCTTGTATGCATTTGTATCTATGTGTGTGTGTGTGAGTGTGTTTGTGTGTGTGTGCTTGTATGTGGCCCGTTCCATTTGAACGTGTATCTGGCATCTCGGCAACCTCAACCTCACTTGATGATTCCAATGTTGTATGGAATGAAATGAAATGCTCTCTATCCGTGATGCCGCCCTTTTTCCTACACGGCGGCATCCCCCGGTTGTCCGGATTCCGGAAAAGCGTGTGGCTGGCTTGGTTCGAGAACTATCGACGAGGAGGCGGAGGCGAGAAAAACTCATTATTATGCTGGGCAGCGGGGAAAGCAGCAGAAATTCTGACTCGACTTCTGGCCTGTGAGCGCGTAGATAAAAGCAAAGCCATAACAAATGGGCCAGGGTTGTCGAGTTTATTCAGATAAAAAAAAAATTATAAGATATTAATATTAAAGTAAATTAATATTTTCAATTTAGTATATATTTTTTAAGTTATAAAATATTTGAATATTATTAAATCAAAAATATGTAAATAATATAATATATTTATTTTATTTTTCTCGCATCTTATCAACATAAAAAATAACTTTATATAATTAAAATCAACTAAAACCCTTATAGGTTTAAAAATTTATAAGCTGACAACCCTGTTTTGTATGCCAGCCCACACAGATACAACTTCCAACAACAACACACACACACACACACGCATACATTCGCTGTGGCACATAAACATCTGCTGTTGCCGCTGCTGCTTTTACTTCTGTGGCAACTGCCAGGGCGATGATGATGAAGCTGATGATGCTGCTGACGACGTTTATAGTTGCCAGCCTCAGATGCTGTGACGTCACAACGAGTGCGTATTGGGAAAACTCAACTGGCAGATACATAGATACATAGATACATAGCCTAGCTAGCCAAATACATGCGTGCGTATGTACATACATACTTTGCTTACATCCACACGAGTTCGATTACACGAACGTGGTTTTTGGTTTTCGTTTTTGGACTCGGCATGCGCCCTGAAATGCAGGACAACAACAACAACAACAACTGCTAGTGGGGATTTGCTATCCGCTGTCCGTTGGAGCAACAGAAGGAGCAGCGGATAGCAGGCACAGGAGAGGAGGCGAAAAAGAGAGCGAGAAAGAAACGAGCAACGACGGCGTCACACACAAATTAAACTTAAATGCCCCCCCATTCACTGGGATGCTGCTACCGGAGTTGCTGTTGCTTTTGTCGTTCCTCTTGCCTCTTGCCTCTTCCCACTTGCCACTTGCCACTTGCCTTAGCCCCAACGTCTTGTTTTTGTTGGACACGCTAGTTGTTGCTTGAGTTGTTGGAGCACAGGCTAGTGGATCTTTGGACACGACTTAAGTCGCATGTTCAATCCGCGCCACAAAATTACAGTGGAGCGTCCATAAACCAAACAGGATCTTATGGGAAGATCTTCTTAGGGCTTTCTTTTTTAAATTTTTCATATTTACAACATTATTCCTTATCTTTCCTTTTATTTTTTTCTATTTTGAAATAAAACTCATTCTCAAAACATTTCTGAACCTGAAAACTTTATTTTTATAAGGATCTTGAGCAAAAACTGTATAATTTTTAACAATTTTCTTTATGGATCCTACAATATTTCATGAATCCTATTAAATAATTACCTAATAAGCCTAAAAATAGATCCTAAATATATTTAACTTATGTTTACAACATTTTTAAGAGGTTGTTAGGTAAAAAAAATATGAAACATTTTTTTATACCATAATTTAACTTTATTGTCAATATTACCTGGGTTCCATTTTCTTTCCGAGTGGTTTCTAAAAGCCTTTTAGGACCTAGAGGAAGATTATACCTAGAATCTATATACATAGGTACATATAATCCATTTTTCAAAAAAAGCTAAAACCAATAATGTTTATTGACTTTTATAATACTTAAAAAAACAATCTTTGCGAATATTTTCTTAAAAAACAATGAGAAACCCCTTTCAATTGTGTATAAACTTTCAATATTTTACTTTTTTATAATCTTTTGAATATAAATTGTTAGTGATAGAATAGTTTTGTAAAAGAAAATACCTAGAAAATATCTTAGAAATATTAAAAATAGTAGCTGAAATGCAAATACCAGTTGTTCTTAAGCATATTTCACTGTAGTTTCTTTTTTTTTGTCAAGCTGCCTCTACTTCCAGTCAGACTCCAGGCCCGATTCCGACTCGGAGTCCCTCAGTTTATCGCATTTATTGCTTCATGGGGTCTCAATTAAGCTGTTAAAACCAGTTGGGGCAATCTATCGCTCGGCATTAAAGCCAATCAATAATTTACTGCTAGCTGCTAGCTGCCCCTGCCCCTGCCCCTGCCCTCTGATGACCAGTGTCCAGAGCACAGGATGAGCTCAATCAGCCACTGACATGAGAAGACTTAAGATGGCGTCCGCCACAAAAATATAAAAAAGACAATCCGCTGAAAATCCGGAGATGTTACGGCACACGCTTGTCGATTCCCACTCGAGGATTAGACCCGTCCGAGTGCTTCTAATTGCTTTGAGATACTAGTTGATGGAGAAAGGAATTGATTCTCCAGATACTTTTCAAGCTGGCAGTACAGAAATTGGCCATAATCGCAAGGGATACACGTACAAGGAACCAGCGGGGAGTCTACTTTATAGATTTTCATCCACAAGGGGGAGTATAAGGAATCAATATAATTGGATATATAACTCGGATTAGGCTATATGGGAGAGTAAACTATAAAAAGGATCTAAAAGCGGGCAAGAGCAAATATGAAAATATTGCCAAAATAAATATCGTAAAATGACTTTTCTTTAATGAAAACCAAAAGATATAAAACTGAATATGGTGGTTTTTCTGGGTAGGATAGTATTATGTAATAATTTTAAGGGTTTTGAGACTCTATTGACTTTGAAATAGATTTTATAATCATCCTTTTATACAAAAACTTTATAGAATCTTTAAAAATGGTCTTAAAACTAAGGAATCGGAGCAAAACCTAGGAACAGTTTCGAAATAAAAGGTTTATTTTTAAAATTTAAACTACTTGACTTTTTCTAACTTCTACTATTTATAATATTTTACCTTCTGAACCTCAGTTATTAGGTTTTTGTTATCAAAATATAGGGATTTGATCCTCTTACTCATTTTATTTTATTTTTTTTTTCAATTGTGAAATATGAAACTGATTCAGTGACTCAGAAATGAGACACGAAATGAATCATGACACGAATCATGGCAATAAAAAACACAATCCTTTGATGTACTTTTGATATTTGATATTATTTTTATTATTGAAGCTCAAAGTTAAAGATAATTGTTAATTGTTTTTATTTAAAAGATAATGAAATAATGTAAACCGGATAAGAACATTCATTTTTCATGACATTTAAAATTAGAAACTAACTTCTGATATCTATTATTCGAAAATTTAAGAAATTTTTTAAGAACTTCATTCAAGTAAAGATTGCTTAAGAAATAAGAAGATGAAAACCTAAAGATACTCTATTTTTAAGAGAAAATAATCGTTGTTTTAAAGACTTATTTGAAGTTCTTGCCACAAATTGTATCTAAAGTTTGTTTATTTTGTTGATTCTTTCAGGTTAACAGGAAAGCCATCACGTAATCGCGAAAACAAATAAATTTCGAAACTTTTCGCACCAAGAATGCGAAACTAGCTGTCTCTGCTCCCACAATCTTTTCCAAATAAAGTCGGATGAACGAAAATCTTGCTGTTCTTGCCACAAAGCGTTATCCGTTAGATCAGCATTGTTAGTTTCGTGGGTTAAGCAAAAAATAAAAAAAAAACGGAAACGGGAACGGTGTGGAGTTGTTGTTCTTGGAGCTTGTTGCCACTGATTGGAGAGCTTTTTTCGCTAAAAAAAATAAAATTAAAAAAAAAATAAACAACATGCGGCAAAAAAGTGAGTTCGAGTCTCGAGGGCCGTCGATATTTCAATTTTGAAGCGATAGCGTGCGAGAGAGAAGGGGCATTGATATAAAAGGCGAACGCCTACGTGCAAATATGCAATTTCTGCTGACGGAAACTGCTTGCATTTTGCGATTACAGGCAACCCAAAAAAAAAAATAAATAAAAAGATTGCATCGTTCTGGAAGTCTGTTTGCACATAGTATTATGTGACGTATTTGTACATGGACTTAGGTAAGGAGAGGAGTCACTTATGTAACCTTTTCATGCGTTTTGTACATAGTTCTCCCTCCCTATGTGGCCCTCTTCCACCTCCATTCCCGTTCTCTATTCGCAAACGAACAAAGAAACGGCTGGCAAAGCAAAAGAGCCAGAAGGCAACGCAACGCCAACGCCAGCGTCGACGTCAACGACGACGCCGACGTCTACGCCAACGCTGGCAGCGCACGAAGGCCAAGCCAGCAGAGTCCGCAAAAGAGAGCAATAAAACAAGAAGCCGTCGTGTCAATGCGACAGAGTGAGACAGACAACACATCGGGTCGGCTGTCGGCCAATGAGAGCGTTGACGCAGAACGAAAAAGAAAACGAAGACCAACGTCAGGGGCCAGGCAGTTGGCTACCTGGCTCTCGGCCTCTGTCTGTATTGCGGAGAGTAAATAGAGGGCGAGTACATAGCGTGTCGGGGCCGAAGAGCGAACAAGACCAAGCCAGACGTCTCATTCGAAAGAAAGCCGTTGAACAGATTGGACGTGCGCTCGGTCGTACCAATTTTTTATCGCTAACCAAACAGAGTGAACCGACCACTATCGCTGGCGCGACTCTCGGACCAAGTGGAGTGAAACACATGTGCCCTTGGATGAAGTTTTAAAAAAAAAAAAATAAATTAAATAAAAATAAAAATAAAAATAGAGTGCAACAGTGTATAACTACATCCAATGCAATTAGTTTTCTGTGTCTCGATTCTCGTGTGACAAATGCAACTAAAACAACAACAACAACTAGCAGCAGCAGCAACAACAACAGCAATAGCAGTCGGCTGCCTTATGTACGACGCGTGTGAGTGTGTGTGCGAGCAGAAAACATAGAGCAAAGCATAATACACAATAAAGGGGCTCCGAAAGAGGAGCAACCGAAAGTGCCAGCGCGTGTTTGTGTTTATGTGAGAGAGTTTGGAGATTCGAAAGATATACATATATAGTGCAAAGAGTTTCAAAACCGACAAAAAGCAATGCTGAGTTAGCATTTCAACACAAAACTGGATTATTTACACAGCCATCACACTTGGATTATTTCTGCCATTGGATTAAACAGATACATAGATATAGTTATATATATATAGTACCCACCGCGATGCCAATTAACTGGCTGGAATAGCGGTGTGAGAATATTAAACTCGGAAAGGTAAATAAAAAAAAATGTATTGTTTTTTATTTTTTGGAGCCTCGAACGTTAGTCAACACTGTCTATGCCGGCAGCTGTTGCGCTCTCCACACACACATTACTCTCTCTCTTTGTCCCCACTCCGTTACTCCCACCATTACCCCATCCCCACTCCACCCCCCCACTTCTATTATGATTGTGTCTCGTTACCCAAAATGAGAATTTCGATTGGACACTCGACAATTGAGGAAGTCTCCACCAAAGGCATGTTATGTGTGCGTGTGGGCGCCAACTGCTGATTTTCTTCAACTTTGTTTTGTTGTCGGCTTCGTAACCTTTTTTCGTTTTATGATTATATATACATATATACTGTATATGTATGTGTGTATGTAATTTTCGTGAATGAAAGTGCCTCTATATCTTTGTGTTTGTGTGTGTTTGGGAAAAAAAAAGATAAAGCCAGAGTCTCGGCTTTAGGGCCCTCTTTGCATTCTCCGAATTTTGTAGCTGCTATTTTTTTTTTTTTTTCTGCTGCTGCTGCTGCCGCTGCATTGTCACAGTCCTCGTTCCCGACTACCTCCCTTGCACATCCCTACCCCTGGCTTACCCAACCATCCCTTCCACACACACACTCACACACACACACACACACACTCTACACACCAACACACAGAAATGTAAAATTCCGCTGCTTTTTTTTTTATTATCCTTTTTATGTTGGTACTCACATTTTTTTTTTTCGCGCGCGTTTCCACCTCCCATGCCCACAGAATCTTCCTCTCGAACCATGGGAATGGGAATGGGAATGGGATCACAAAGAAAGGGTTTCTACCCATCTCCTGGCTCCTGGCCTCCTTGCTCCTCGACGATTCCTGCTCGCCAGTCCCACGAAACACTTAAATTGTGATGTAAAAAGGATTTAAAGAGGCTGCCTTCCTCCCTTCCTTCCTTTCTCCCGTTCTCCCTTTCTGATTCACATTCATTCATATTCCATTTCCATATTCGGTTTTAAATGCGAGATGCTCGACTTGTCCTGGTAGAAGTCCTGGGTTCTGGGTTGGAAAAGTTTAATTTTTTTTTTTGTTTTTGGGAAAAGTTTTCGTGTTTTTTGCCGCCTGACTTTTCACTTTTTCTCTGGCGCGTCGATGCAAGAGTCATTGTGGCATTAACATGTACTTGCCACCATCCATTCTATTAACTTTTTTTTTTGTTTTATATTTATTTTTGTTCTGTTAAAAAATGGATATAACTCCCTCGAGTGCTATGGGCAGTGGCAGGAGTAGGCCTGGTCCCATGGCAACTACCAACATCCATTATCGAAGCCCGCATAAATTGAATGGATGGTTTAAAAAAAAGCCTAGCCAGTCTGGCTTATTGTTTTTTTTTTTTTTATTCAAAAAAAAAAGCTTTAAACAGCTGATTCATCAAAAGAGGGAGAGTGAGAGAGAGGGGGAGTAGGGGATATTAGAGTAGAGTGGGAGAGAAGAAAACTCCCACACTAAATTGCACTAGAAACGATCCACGGGTTCATTAACATCAGCTTCTTGTTCAGGTTTTCTTTTTTTATTTTCCCAGAAAACTCTATTCGCTTTTCCAGCAATTGCATTTCCCTCCCTTCCCCTCTAGCTTATAGCTTTTCCACTCTCCAGTTTCCAGTTTTCAGTCATTTGTTGATTTATTTATAGTCTTCTTCTTCTTTTAAATTTCTCATTTAATTTAAATTTTTTGTTGTATTTTTTTTTCTAGGAGGATTGTGCGAAAAACTACTACCATGATGACACCAGAGACGAAAGCAGTAACGCCGCAGTCGAAAACAACAATAATACCGCCTGGAATAGCAACAGCAACAGCAGCAACAACAACAACTATGGCACATCAGCTGGCTAAAACAACAACAACAATAGCTACAACAACAAATGGCAACTCAAAGGCGGCCAAAAGCATTGTAAGCAATGCAAATAGCAACAGTGCCACTAGTGGCAGTGCCAGTGGCAACAACAATAATGGCAAAAAGTTGCCTTTGTCTCACAAGCCAACTTCTGCAACACAAGCAGCAACACTAACAACAACAACAACAACAACTAATGTTGCTAATAAAATGCAACAACAACAACAACAACAAAAACAACAAATTTTCACAGCCAGCGGCGGCATTAAAGTAAAAAGTGAAAACACATTAGCTGCAACACTCGTCGTAGCTGGAAGCAAAAACATTGCAACAAAGCAAGTCCTATTGGAGAATGGCATTAAGAAGGAATCAACGCCACCGGCAGAGGCCTCCTGTTCCTCCTCCTCCTCATCATCCTCATCCTCTTCATCATCGTCCTCCTCCTGGTCTCTAACACGGAGAGCTGCCTCCGAGGAGGCTAGCAGCAATGGTGGCGCCTCCGCCGATGAGGAGAGGGGCGAAGATGAGGCACAAACGGCGACAACGACTTCCGATTTGGCCACAACTTCAAGGCCACGCCCCGTTCTGCTGACGGCCGTTAATCCGCACATCATTTGTCACCTGTGCACCGGCTACCTGGTGGATGCCACGACCATAGTGGAGTGTCTGCACTCCTGTAAGTATCTATCTATTTGCCAGATTGTATCTTTTAGATTGTATCTCTTTAGATTGTATCTCTTGGATGGCTTTCAATTGAACTTTAAAGTTGAAAAGTCTGGGAATTGAATGAAAATTAGCCAAGCAGACACACTCGTCTGAGCCACAACTTTGTCCAGAGAGTCAATAGATTCCCCATTCCTTTAGATTCTTCCTAATCAAAGGAGTCTACAGTGCTTTCTTTGCCAATTTATCTGCCAAGTTGACAAAAAACTTGTATCTTTAAATTACGAAAATGTATCTCAAAGCAAGTACTACCTGCTTGGCCGACGACCCTTGACAGTATCTCTGCAATTTGTTAATCTCTTTCAGTGTCTAGTGTCTAGAGCCGCCGCTTTCTTCTCAGACTCTGGTGCATTTAATCGTTTTGGCTTAATTAGAATGGCAAAGGAGAGTCTCCCAACCACCCTCTCTAAGCCAAAAAAGCCCAGGATGGTGCTGCGAAATTGCCTAGACGTGATGAGTTATGTTTCCAAGAGGGGAGAAGGACTCTGGGGTGGCAGGATGCCAGTGGTGGCAGGATGGCAGGATGGCGCACTGACGCAGATGTTGCCGGGCGATAAGTTTGTGGGCAACATTAATGGCTTCTCCCGGACGCGAACTTGCCACGATTGATTGAGAATCGCAGAGCCTCTCGCGGATTAGTTGCAAAAGATATTAACACAACATTAGCATGCCGGTTGGGCTCTATACCCGGCCCAATACATAAACGCAATAAAACCCACTTAGAAAGCCATAGATCACCCGGTCGGCCAACTAAGGCGGTCGGTCTTCACATTCACCCTCACGACCCACCGAACCAAAAAAAATCTGGCCAAAAACCAATGTGTTGATAATGGACACTGGATACATTTGGTCAGGCTCATTTAAATCTGTTGGTAGCGAGGGACGTTGCAAACGCCCCATACACAGATACAGATACAAAGATACTTACTAACTTACGTATGTAGAGCACCCGGGAGTCCCATCTAACTGTCAAACAGACCCAGACCCAGAGCCAGATCCAGAGCCAGAGCCAGAGCCAACCGAACCGGACTCTGTGTACACTGTTTACTGCGGGACTGGACCTGGGATGGTTACTAGGTAGTGGGGAACTGGCGACCTGGGGAACTGGGAAACTGGGGGTCTTCAGGCAAATACCAACAGCAACAACAACAACAACAGTAACAAACAGCAAAAAGCAAAAGCAAAGCAAAACCAGGCAAAGACAAGCAGAGTAAATCGAAGCGAAACCGGACTGTGGCAGCAACAGCTGCCGATAACAAGAGGAGGAGTGGGTTACACTGACAGAAAATTTATGTAAAAGGGTTTCAGGCGATAAAACAAGAAGTTGGCAGAATATTTCATGATAAAATGATATTTTATGGTGCATTTTTCAAGTAAAAAGCATGCTTTTTTCAATATATTTGGAAAAAATAGAAAAAATACTAAAGATTAAAGGGGAATAAAAGTATTTGGAATGATTGTTGTGGTTAAATAAAGAAGTTTTGAAAGCAATTCTTGTTCAAAAATGAGTTTTTCATGTCACTAAAAGCATGCTTTTTCAAAAAAAGTGTCAAAAAAGCAATAAAAATAAAGAAAAAAGAAACACAAAGTATTTAGAAGGGTTACTAATGTTTAATACTATAAGTTTTAAAAATATTTGATGGTAAATGAATCATTTTTCAAGTAAAAACCATGTTTTTTTCAAATATTTTTCCAAAAAAAGCGAAAATATGGGAAAAAATAGTATCTAGAACGGTTACTGAGGCTAATACTATAAGTATTTTTCAGTAAAAAGCATGCTTTTTTCAAATATTTTACCAAAAAGGCAAAAATTCGAAAAAAGAAAAGATAAAAAAGTATGTAGAAGGGGTTACTTCAGTAAAATATTAAAACATTTAAAACTTGTTCAAGTTGAAACATTTGTTTTTTCAAATTCGCCGAAAAAGCATGCTTTTTTAAAAATATTTCCTAAAAATCAAGCCAAGTATTTTAAAAAACCCATTTTTCAAAGTCTGCTTTTATTTTTTTTAATAATTTTCAAGTTTTTAAATCAAAAATCAATATTTTTTTTTTAAATTAGAATAACTTACAAGTCAAGCCATCAATTTTATGAGAAATAATCCCCCAATCTCTTTAAAATTTCTCTCACTGTATGGATGCTGTTGCAGCTCCTGCAGAATGCTGGCGGCTGTTGGCCTGGCCGACTGCTCTCCCCATTCGAGGCCATTTGGCGGGCAATAACAACATTTTTTTTGTGCTGCCTTGCACACGCCAACTGCCTCCCAGCCCCATAGCCCACTCGCCCCAACTAAAGAGGCGCCCCCAGTCCCCATCCCCGTCCTTAGTTCCCCCTTCCCCCATTCCAGTCCTTCTTGCAGCTACTGCTGCTGTATGCGAATTGTTCCTTTTATTTTTCTTGTTATTTTTTTTTTTGCGTTATTTTTTCTTTATTATTATTTCGGCATTGGAGCAAAACTGACGGACAAGCGTAACAGGCGGTGGGCCAGCTTGGACTGACTGACTGCCTCTCTCATCTGACCACCTTAACCCCCTTTGGCCAGAGGGCCACCTCCTCGTTTGGGTCTGGGTGACAGTTGTAGCGTGCAGGATATTCCGAATGGGAGGTGGGAGGTGGGCGGTGGTCGGTTGGATGGCTAGGCTGGCAGGAAGGATGGCTGGCAAGCAGGGTGGCGGCGAGTGGCAGACAGACACTGGCATTGACATTAAAGTCAAAACAACTTTTTGCCAGAACTTTTTCTGGCTCTGACTCTGGTTCTGTCTCTGACTTGACTCTCTCCTGATTCCCGGCTCTGTTTGGGTTTAATGTTCCACCACCCTCTGGTTGTGATGTGCTCTCGTTTATATTTTTGGTACGTGGGTGGTTTGATTGCGTTTCCTCTTTTTTGTACCCCGTCGTAATGGATGGGCTGGGGTTACTGGGGGGGGTAGAGAGCTATCTGGGAGGAGGTATCTCCCTCGTAGAAGCTTTACATAAATTCGATTCATTTGGACTTTTAGGAGTAGGGAATGAATGAAAATCTGTTGAATTTATTTATGGCGCAAGTTGCCTATTTGCAGCGCCAATGTGCCACTCATTTCACCACAAGCCCTCTAATTTATTTTCTCCACTTGACTCTTCTCGTTGCAGTCTGCCACAGTTGCCTCATTAATCACCTGCGAAAGGAGCGATTCTGTCCGCGTTGCAAGATGGTCATCAACAGCGCCAAGCCGAACATCAAGTGAGTATCTTCTTTCTGGAGGAGAAGTATTGCTGCTGAAGTACTCTTTAGACTTTTTGGGATGCCCGAGTGATTCGCTGTCTGTCTCTGACAAGAAGCGATTAGATGATAGATACATAATGTGCCGGGGCAGGGTCCTTGGCTGTCTTGTCTGCCTCGTCTTTATGTAAATGGATTGCCGGAGAAAGCCTTGACAAACCTTTTTTTTGGCAGAGCAAATGGATCTTTAATGGGGATACTAAGAGATGACGACTTCATTATTCAACTTCTATTGAATATTTCATTTCCCTCCAACACATTAAGACAACGTTTTTTTTTTAAGACAACTTCCAGTATAATTATTATAATTTAATGAAGAAAAGAAATCACTTTTTCACTCGCTGTTAAGCTGCTTTTGATTATGAAAATTAAAAATTCATTGAAAGCGGCTTAGTCCGATTGCAAAAAGGCATTAATTCAAGGACTTTAAGGACACTTTCCTCATTAGACGATCCAGGATTAGTTCCTTCCTTCAGCTTCCCACTTTTTTTTTTGCGACTTTAGTCAACAGCTAAAAGCAATTCAAGACAAGATGCCCCTGATGAGATTGATTTTCCCCAAGGGGGAATGGAACTGGAATCGAAATCGCGCCCGCTCTTGAACTTCGAAAACCCGAAAAAGTAGTAGTTTCTTATGGATATGGGCTTTTGACGGCGGTTTTTGGCAATTGTGTGGCTTGTGCTCGCTCCCCAAATTGGAGAAGCGAAAAGTTGATCTCAGAGTTTGAACCTTTCTGCCACAAAAAGTAGCATGTAAGAGATGCCTCGACCACCACCACCACCTTGGCTAAAAGTTTTGGCTGCGGTTAACTTTATTTGACGTTCTCCCCCTTATAGCCTCCATAGCCTCCATAGCCCTCATCATCCATCTGTCCAACTGTCTTTCTGGTCTGGTCTGGTGGCACGTTTCAATTCAGAGCATTCCATTTCGCTGGGCTTAATGAAAAACACGTTTCATTCGTTACCTTCCTAGAGCTATAGAGCGTCTATCGCTGAACCAGCGAAATAATATCTATCCTATTTGTTTAAGCCGAAAAAAGCCGAGCAACTTTAATAATAGGCAGGCAGGCAGTAGAGTCAGAGTCTGTATAGAAAACCACCCGCTGGCGTACAGAGTAGTACATTTAGTAGCCCCCTTACCCCAATCTCTTTCCATTCCATGTGGCACGTTGTAATCTCTGGCAGACACACACAAACACACTCTTGCCACATAGCCGCGATAATGAATACAAATTCAAAGAGAGGCGATATCTGGAATACCAGAGTATCTTGTATCTCAGAGTATCTCGAAGTATCTCGGAGTATCTCGGAGTAAATGAAGAGCAGGTGAACTGCTCTTGGTCTGAACCTGCTCTGGAACCTTTTTAGCCAAATGGTGTGAAGTGGCGTCCCAAAAAAAACAAAAAAAAAACAAAACTTTATTATTTTTGTTCAACAAACAAGTGTCTCTTTTGTGTGCCGACTGGCAAGCTCTGAGTTCCATGAATTTTTAGTAGCACTCTGGTATTAGTGTACTAGTAGTAGTAGTTAGTCGTTAGTCTCGACTCTCCAATTAAATTTATTGCAAAAGTTTATTGTTTAAACAGGCTCCACAACAAACACTCTTTAGAAAGTAAAATAAAAGAAGTTCTTTTCTGATTTTTAACAATAAAAAAAAAAGAAAAATAGAACAAAAAGTAAATAAACTTAAATAAAGTAAGTTTTGAAAGTAAAGTATATAGGATGTGTGTCATGGGGGCCTGGCCGGCCATATTGTTATTGCTTTAGAGCCCCCACAAAGCAATCATCAGATATAAAAGACAAAAGAAACATAATAAAAATGGGAAGTAAAAAATGGGTAGAAAAAGACTACAACGGAGACGACGAGAGACACGCATTTCCAAGAAACTCTGAAAACAAATCCAAGTGCGGCTGAGATAATTAACGGGCGGGTCTTGCGCTCAACTCGACTTGAATTTTTTTTGTAGCCGACGGCTAATACGACGACTGGCAGGAGCAGCAGCTGACAAGAATAACAACAAATATAATAATAACTGATTGCAAGGCGGAGCAGGATGGACATACATACATACTGGCCAGGAGGGGTCTCTGTCTCAGGGCTTCTGTTGCCTGCAAAAGGCGACTCTGACAATGAAAAGAAGTCTCCGAACAGGAGACAGAGACAGGCCAGCCAGGCCAGGCCAGCCAGGCGATGCAACAAGGGGAGGGTTCGACTCCTGTCAGAAAAAGAATAAAATAAAAACTTATTTTCTTCCTTTTTTTTTCCCCTTTTTTTTTTGAAGTTTTCAGAGTGACTTGATCATTTAATTTCAAAATAAAGAGAGTTCTCTGAGATAAAGTTGTTAAAAAACTCATTCACTTTCCTATCTGACTACTGACTTTATGACTACCAACTGAGTGAAAGTAATCCCCATTGTGGCATCTTTTTAATTGCTTCGATAACCCCTCCAAATTCCCTTCCATTTTTTAACTCAAATCGTTTTCATCTCATCTCATAGTTTAATTAATATGCCTGGCTTTTCCTTTTCCCCCAAATCCCATAACATCCCATAACCCTTAAATAGATCGTTTAGTGATAGACTCCGCTCCTCCTCTGACCCTCAGGCCCCTCATGATCGATCGAATTTATGGCCAAGGGGTTATGGTAATGAGAAGATGTCGACTTTTTATGTCGATTTTCAAAAAAGAAGACAGATCCACTGAGAGTTCCTCGGTCTTAGTCTTTCTTATTTCTTTCTTGGTTTCTATTCAACCAAGACCTTCGTGTTTCGGTTCTCGGTTCTCGGTCTTTTGCTTTTTTGGGAATATATATTTGGGATTTCGAAAAATGATTGAAGTGAGCGCCTGTTTGTGCCTTCGGGGGTCGGTGATGCTTTCAAAAGGCGGCGCGTCTCAGTCTTGTCTTAATGCCCTGAGTTCCTGAGAGCGTTCCTTTTCGAGGGGGTAAACCACCACCACCATTACCATTGCCACCAAGGAACCAAACACCAGTGTCGAGTCCACCACTATCAGACTCGCTATCGTCACCATCACTAGCGCATGCCACAAGAAGAAGCAGTTGTTATTTCTCCCGGCACCAGGCACCCCCAGACCTCTACTTTTATTTTCATTTATTTATTCTTAGTGTTGCGTGCCATTGAAGGCAATAGAAAATTGCATCTGCCGCCTAATTTGTACAGTCCTTCTCCCCTGCCCCTGCCCCTGCCCCTGCCCCTGCCTCTGCCGACTCTTGTTTCCGCGCCAAGGATGTCCTGTCCCGACTCCTGCCAGTGTATGTGTGACTTTTTCCATTTCCCGCCGCCTTTGTCTTCTTTTTCCATTTCACCGGGCACGCGCACCCCTTGCTAGCTGCTAGTCTCTTGGAACTTCTTTTCCTAATCCGTTTCCTTTTTTCTTATTTTCCTTTCATCCTTTCCAGATCGGACACCACGCTCCAAGCGATTGTCTACAAGCTCGTGCCGGGTCTTTACGAACGGGAGCTGATGCGAAAGCGGGCCTTCTACAAGGATCGTCCACAGGAGGCGGCCCTGGCCACGCCCGAGCAGAGGGGCGATGATACGGAGCATCTAATCTTTAGTCCCTCGGACGATATGTCATTGTCCTTGGAATATGCGGAACTAGGGTAGGTAATCCTCCAAGAAAGGGGGACTTTTCTATAAAAAAAAATAATGATTTCTATTTGAAATCAGAGTCGAACTTTTGACTTACAAATTGCTAATCATTATGCCCTTCCCTTCTATATCTTTCTCTCACAGGGAACTGAAATCTGACTCCGATTCGGAGAACGAAATGGTGGACACTCTGCGTCCCAGATACCTCCAGTGTCCGGCCAAGTTCCGGGTGAGCCACCTGAAGAAGTTCGTCTACGACAAGTTCGAGATAGACGCCCAGCGCTTCAGCATCGACATCATGTACAAGGTGAAGACGATCGTTCTGCTGGACTACTACACCCTAATGGACATCGCCTATATCTACACGTGGAAGCGGGACGCACCCATGCGTTTCTACTATCGTGTTTATGAATGCCCCCAGCCGCAGGTGAAGCCGCCGCTGCCGCCGCCACCACGAAGGGTGTTGCCACTGAAAGTGGAACAGTCCGAGCAGGTAGCCGAGCAGGTCCCAGCCAAGGTGGAAGTGCCGGCAATCGAGGCGGCCATCAAGAAGGAGTCATGCAACGTGGAAACAGTGCAGCCACCGAAACTATCGCCACTCGGGGCGGAGCCCCTCAAGTTAGTCATCAATCGCAATCTCCTGGAGAAGCGTGAGAAGAGCCACTCCCCCCAGTCCAGCTCCAAGTCAAAGAGCTCTCCACCAGCTCCTGCCTCGCCAGCTGGCGCTCCTGCCAGTCCGGCGGTCTCCTCTTCGCCCTCCGAGCCCAACATCAAGCTCAAGATCGATCTGTCCAAGCAGAATAGCGTGACCATCATCAATATGTCTGATCCGGATCGGAAGGAGATTGTTAAGCCCCTTAAGCCGGAGAAGGAGTCGCGCTCCAAGAACAAAGACAAGAACAAAGAAAAGGATAAGGACAAGGACAAGGACAAGGACAGTAGCAGCAGTGGAAGTCCCAAGTCCTCACCCTCCTCCAGTGGAGAGCGCAAGCGAAAGAGTCCCAGTCCACTGACCGTACCACCCCTGACCATTCGCACGGAACGCATCCTGAGTCCCAACGGAGTCAGCACTTTGAGTCCGCGCATTACCAGCGGTGGTCTGGAGGATCCCAAGTCCGAGTTCCTCAAGTCCTTCGCCCTCACTCCCATCAAAGTCAAGGTGGAGTCTGGGGAGAAGGGCCTGGAAACTTCACCGCCATCGAAGTCAAAGGGCAGTCTGGAGGACAGTCTGCTGATGAAGCCGCCCAGTTGCATGCCACCCAAGTCGATTGCCTCCTCGAAGCGCAAGAACAAGGAGCCCATGAAGGCGCGCTGCAAGAAGGCCAAACTGTCGCCTCCCCTGCCCCGCGTGGACTTTAAGATTCGCCTACCGGGAACTAGTGCCACTTTCAACGCATCCGAGAGTTCCTCAACTGCCTCCGCTTCCTCCAAACTGGATAAGCCACTGATGCCGCCACCGGCAAAGCCGCCAATTCTGGCTCCCCGCAAGCTCCAGGCACCTGCTCCGTTCGTTCCGCCACCCTCGCCGATGCACCAGCACTCCGGGATGCAGATTGCGGCGCCCGGCAACCGGACACCCATCGCCAAGCGCTACCAGCCCATTCTGCCCAAGGCCTCGCGTCCCAATCCCTTCGCCAGCATCCCCAGCGACGTGAATCTCATGCTGCCGTTGGGCACGGAAATCAAGTCGATTGGAAGCCACAACTCCAACGGCAACAACTCCTCCGCCAAGTCGCATGTCTATGGGCCCAAGGGAGGCGACTCCAAGATGGGACCACCGCCACCGCCGCCCACATCCAATGCCTCCAGTCCATCGCAGAATAACCGGGCCGTGGGCAAGTCCATGCCGGCACCCGGGAATAAGAGCTCCAACAGCTCCAACAACTATCTCAACCTGGCCCTGTTCAACGCCAGCAAGTCCAAGGGCAAGGAGGCGCCGCCCGGCTGCCGCACACCCATGTACACCCCGAACTCCCCCAGCTACTCGCCCAGCTCGCCGCAGTACGTGCCCAGCTACAACATTCCCACGATGCCCACCTACAAGTACACCCCCAAACCGGCGGCGAATCCGGGATCGAATTCCGGTGGAACCGGTGGTATCCTGCAGAATATGCTAGGCGTGGGTGGTGGCTCGATGGCGGGTCTGTTCCCATCGCCACCCACCAAGTCGGACCAGAACTCCAATGCCGGGTCATCCACTCCCATGCAGGGAGGAGGAGGAGGAGGAGGAAACTCCGGACCGACCAATCCTCCCACCAAATCCGACCAGAACACCAATCCCATGTCATCAATGGCCATGCCGGGAGGAGGTGGAAACTCTGGCCCCGTCAATGGTAATCCCTTCCAGCGCAGCGCAAGTCCCAGTGAAGACGCTCCGGAGAAGCAGCAGGTGAAGGTCAAGTCGCTCCTGAACTCCTGCAACATCAACATACCCTCCTCGCTGTCCATCACCATCTCCCGGGACAACGGAGATCCCTCCTCGCCCGGCAACGGCCAGCATCCGAAGCACAAGACTCCGGTGAACAACTACATCGAGATTGTGAAGCTGCCGGACCAGACCCCGGAACAGGTGCAGGCCGGCAAGGAGGCCCAGAAGCGCCAGTCGCCACCAGCGCCCGTCAAGCTGCCAACTCCGCCGCCCTCCAAGGCGGCCATCCCCTCGCCCCAGCACCTGATGTCGCGGATGACGCCGCCGCAGCTGCCCCAGGTGCCCACCCCGCCGCCGCCCACCTCCTCGTCGCCGGTGAACAGTGTGCCCCGGGTGATAACCCCGCCGAAGACCTCGCCCCCGACCAAGGCGGCGCCCGCCCCGCCCGCCAAGCCAGTGCTCACGCCCACGCAGGCAGACAAGAAGACCCCCAGTCCGGAGAAGCGCAACTCGGCCCAGATGGGCAGCCACTCGCCCACCTCCAGCGAGAACAAGTCGCCCAAGAACGGATCGGTAGAGGGAGCCACTGCCACCCAGAACGGAGAACCCGCGGCCAAGAAGTTCCGGCCCATCCTGCCGCGTCAGAACGCCCTGCCCGAGCTGGCCCCCAAGCTGGCGCCCGCCCAGAACGCGCCTGCCCTGAACCAGCCACAACTGCAGGCGGCCATGAAGAAGGTGGCGCCCAGCAAGAAGTCACCGACTGGCCAGCAGAAGATGACCAACGGCGGTCCACAGACTGTGCCCCAGAAGCCCAGTCCGCCGCAGAAGAACCAGCCGCTGCTCCATCCTCAGGGCAAGAAGCCGGCCAAGAATCGCACGCCACCACCAGTGGCGCCCAATCTGCCCGCTCTGGCCAAGAAGATGTCCGACCTGCCGCCCGTCAATGCTCCGCTGAGCATCGCCTCCAGTGCCGGACAAATGGCTCTGACCAAGGAGAATCTGATGCGGGCCCAGGCCGCCCAAGTCGTTCAGGCTGCCCAGGCCGCCCAAGCGGCCCAAGCTGCCCAGGCGGCTGCTGCCCAGGTGGCCAATCAGTCCAACTTGATGTACAGCTACATGTACAGCTACCAGCATGCCTACCTCATGGAGCAGCTATCGCGGATGCAGAGATCCGGCAGCGACATCAACGACTACCTCCAGAAGATGCAGGCCGGAGCTGTTGTGGCACCCCTGCCCGGAGATGGGGATGCGAAAAAGGCCATGCCCATGCTGCCGACTGTAACGCTACCCAGTCCGGGTGCCACTCCGGCGGCAGCAAGTCCAAAGACCTCGCCCCTTCCAGCCGGAAAACTGACGGCCGGGGCCACGGCGCCAAAGACCAAAGGTAACAGTGGCGGGGCCAACAGTGCCAGACAACAGACAGCGGCCACGGGAGCTGGGACGGGAGCTGCTACCACTCCGTTGCCCAAACTACCTGGCGTGGCTGGCAGTGTTGCGAAAAGCAAGTGAAGATGATGATGAGTGGCGGGGTCGGTGACCAGGAAGGAACTGCAAACTCCCACGTAGCTCTAATTAATTTTTAAAGACCCTTTTTTTAGTTATTCATTAACGTTACCCGTTCGTTATTTCGTTCTACTTCAAAACTCTCAACCAGAACCAATTCCTCGCCCTAATTACGGTGTGGCATCGCGTGGTGGTCCAACCCAGCACCACCACCATCCTGCCAACTCCTCCTGGTATTATTGGGGTTGGATTGCCGCGACACCAGGAGAGAGACGCATCCATCCGAGTGTAAACTGCCCTCCGGTTGCTAGACACTCTGTACATAGAATACCTCCTTCAATTAAGATCATAAAATATTGCTAAACATAAAAAATTGTACGCCGCGTATCAGTGATGTATTTATTAAAAAAAAAAAAATAAAGGATTAACTTTTATGATTAAGAGATTAAGACAGCGATTCAGAATCGATATGCAGATATACGAATATAGATACGTATTTAAGAGATTAAGTATCCATAAGATAAATGTAAATACCATACCATTTTGTATAATCTTTTCACAAAAAAAAACCAGAACCAGAAATCAACGAAAGAAATATATATAAATTTTAAATTATGCCAAAAAGTAATGGTGTTTTTATTGCCACTTTCGGGGCAAGAGTGACTTCCAGGCGGGAGGGGCACAGCTTGAGGATTATCGGCCCAACACGAATCGTTCCAAATGCCAATCAAGCGGCCAAGGTCAGAGGTCAGACCCAACCGGACCGACCGCTGTGTTTTCGACCATTTCTAATCTGCCAATTCCCTTCGCTTGAAGAGAAAAACCGAAAAATGAAAAACTGAAAAACAGAAAAACGGTGGAAAATATATAAAATTGTCCAAATGTCTTTAAAATGAAAAATGTGCCCGTCGAGTAGCCAACCATTTGGAACAAAGAAAATAAGAGATTATATTGGGTTTCTCAATGACACGGAATCCGGACTATGGACTCTGAACCTCCGGAGTCCGGACTTCAGATCCGCATGATTTCCTCGAGTTTTCTCGCCCTGTTGCCGCCGTTTGCGAAAATTCAATAAAAACGATTGGAAATTGTGTGGCCTTTGTGTTGTTTTCCTCTTACCTTTATCTTTTTCTCCCTTTTTCGGCATTTTTGGACAGAGTTTCCGATTTCAAAAAAAAAAAAAAAATTGCCAATTTTCACGAATGTGTCCCTTAAGAGATCCGAGAATCCCAGATCCCAATCCGATGCACTCCAAGTCTAATTCATATAATGAATGTGATAAGATAAGAGTGGCGGGTTGTGGCTTTGGGAACAAATAAAAAGGGATGAACGAGGAGATGTATCTTGATCCTGGAGGGTTGTCCTCCGTCCCCCTGATTAGGTGAGAATGGCGGACTGCTTCCCGAGACTCCTGAGATTTATGCTCATGTGAGATAACTTTTTTTGGGGGCTTCCGGAAGGACTCCCCAAACTCCCCAAAAAAAACAATTAACATACGATTGCCTCCTTGGGCCTTACATCAGCTGGCCCCTTTCATAATTTATACAGACCGTGTGCGGTTTAAGCCAAAAACTCCAATTACAATAATTAAACCTTTGTTGCAAAGGTTGAACTTTTCTTCACGGGATACTGAGTCAGAGAAACCACACGAATGTTGTAACCATATTTCCACCCAACTGGGCAGGGCAGGGCAGGACTCTGGAACCTGGACCTTGTACCCTGGACCCCATATGAAAACCAGTTTAATGCGCCGGCTTTTAACGCATTATTTCGAGCATTTATAAATCATTTTTGTTAAGTACGCGGCAAAGATTCTGGGACTCAGTAGCAATTACCAATGCAGCCGTAGCCGTAGCCGTAGCCGTAGCCATCCGTACTCCCTCAGGTAGAAAGTCCTTCCTTCTCATACATACGTGGGATACTTCACATGTGCGCCTGCACGAAATAACAATAATAATGAATATTACATTTCCAATGTTGCGGAAGCTACGAAACAGTGGTTGAATCTGAAATGTTTTGGAGGAAGAGCCGTTTGCACACTCCAAATATGACAATATACTTTATTTATGAAACGTTCTTAAGATATTAGGGGGGGGATGGTGCGATTAGTAAGGCCTGGATAAATGCAGACGTGTGCCGCAATTATGTGATAACAACTTTATGTAACTACGTGGGAAGTGCTTTATGGTCATATTTTCAATAAATAATTTTAGGGGAAAAAATGCGTAGAAAACAATAAAAATCAACAGGTTCTTTTTTATTGGAATTTCAGACTAAAAGACAATAAATACCCGGTACTCTCTGAGGGATAGGCAGCCCTGATCTCTAATTACCCTCCTTTTAATCAATTAGTAACGTATAATAAAAAATTACTATATCATTTCCCTTCTTACTAACTTCAAAACAGAAACCATAAATCTTATGAGACACTGGTAGTTTCCATTTCCTGATCTTTAAATGGTCCATTTTATTGAATTAATCGAGTCGGTAAGCTGCTTTTAAACTGTCCAAGTTGGCCATTTGTCGTTGACATGGGAAGAACTTTTGCGATTCCCAGAACGACTCAACTGTCTTACCTTCGGAAGTGTTGGCTTCGAAGGACAGTCGGCCCCAGGGCATAATTAAATTCACACTTGGCTAGATTAATGGAGTTAAGGGAAATTAATGGAATAAAAGGAAAATTACTTGTGGTTGAAATAAATCGATTTTTTTGGAGAGGCGTTAGTCGTATTAGACATTATGAGAAAACTTTAATATCTTGAGATATCGGAGAAACCTGAAACGCAAATATAATTTTTTCCAATGGACGTGTTAAGTGGCACATCGATCATTCCATTCCATAGCCATCCCTGGCCTGGCGACTGACAGCCATGTGATTGCTAATTAAATTTCATCTGCCAGGCACTTGAACTTGTCCCAGTCGTTTGGCTAATTTATCGCCATTATGTAACAAATGCTAAGCACATAAATCGCTGTTTAAGGGTCCTCCTGGCGACACAACAAATTGCAATTATTCGACAAAGTCGAGGCATCCACAGCAACAACCTGACTTAAGTGGCGCCGCCACTGGTGGTTCTTTTTCGGGGTTTTTTTTTTTTCGGAAGAAGTCGCAAAAGAAAAAGTTTTCCCAACTGCGAAAACTTTTGTTTGGAAATCAATTTAAGCAGTTCTAGCCCTCTGTTGTCGCAATGAAAGCTATGACTGTTTTCTGTACTGGTTTCTACCCATGTAATTCAATCTGAATTCATTAATCAGAAACAGTTGTGTTGGCCAGCGAACTGGCAGAGATTGCGAATTACGGACTAGATTTCATCAAAGCGACCGTATTGTGACAAAGAATTATGAATAGACTTTGCTCTGAGGAGTGAGAAGGGGAAAAAAATTAGAAAAATGATGCAATTGCTCTTGTTTGTTATTAATTTACGCGACAGTTACTCACCGCTATTTGCATAGCTCCCTCTTCCGGTTCGGATGAAAAATAAATAATGATCCGGGTCTTGGGATATCCATTGCACTCTTGTCTTCCCTTCTTTTGCCAATTTTAATTACATAATTTTTGGCAACACTTTTTTCGGCATCTGTTCCCTGTCACTTAATGCTAATTCAATTCATCAAACGTAATTCAGTCATATAATCAAATAAAATGCCAAAATTAAGATCCAATTAGAATGGCCATTATGAATATGAATGGTCATAGCTTCAGGTTCCTTTCTCGCCAGCCCTACCCCTGGACTTACTAATTTTTTTGCGTGCTCTGACACGAAAAAAAAAAAAATATATATATATACCTATATAAATGCGAATCCCAAAAATGAAAAAAAGTATCAATTTACCAAGGGGACGAAAGCGAAAAGCGGGTGCGGTGCGTCAAGGAGACGCCGGAGTTCTTCGACGGACTCCAGACAAGCCGAAATCAACGAAGAATCCTGCACCGGAAACAGGAATAATAACGCTGAGAATACACTGAGGAAATAGAGTTATACCCCATCTGGGACATAAAGTTAATCAAGTCTTGTTCTCTTTTCTGATAACCATTAATCAAGTAGTAGTCCATTAAATAGTAATTTGTTTCGTGTTAGTTTAACTTGATTTTAAAAAAGTATGAAATATTCGGTACTTTTAGAAGTTAAGGAGTAAAAGGAGTATTGGGTATCATATAGTCTCTTCCAGAGAGCTTTATTTTAGGGGTTTCCCCCAAAAATAGGTCATCTTAGATCACTTTATCTTAAGTTAAGAAGTAAATACCCGGTACTTTTAGAATTTAAGGTCTAGAAGGAGTATTGGTTATCATATCGTTTTTTCTAGAAAGCTTTATTTTAAGTTTATCCCCTGATAATAGGTCATACTTGATCATCTTGCCTATAATTCTCAAGTTTGTTTATAGATCTAAGATCTTAAAGAAGTACCGGATATCGTAAAGCTTAGAAACTCTTCCATTTTTGTCTTAAAACCCCATTTTTTCTTTAAGTGTCTTAATTCGGGGAATCGAGAGGGCAGAAAGTACGTGTCTTAAGACATTGGGGTATACCATCGAGTGGATCTGCAGTGCTGAGAAGCTCAAGTTGATTGATTTGAGTGGCGGGCTTTACTCAATTGTTTCAAAACGCCGGAGTATTGGAAGCGGACAGTGGAGCGGGAGTTTTAATGCTTCTTTAAAAGTCACATGGCCGAAAAGACAAATGAGTGAGGGGGGTAGTCATTGGGAAGGCTTTATGGATGGTGGACTATCGCAGGGGGGTTTGGGAGGTAGGAGGCAATGCTACGGCCTACCTAATGGCGCCTGTTTCAGTGTCTGTTGTAATTAGTTGATTACACAAGCCGAGAAGCTCCTTTTCACCACTCATGCCCCTTTTTGGCCTGTCACTGGGTTCTCTTTGGTTAGACGGGAGGTTTTTCTGTTTGCATTGCAAATGAAGTTGCCACAACAGTCTCCCCCGGCATGCCAGCCAGGCGGGGTGTTGCCACAAAACGGGCCTTGTGGTTGGGTTCGATGCAGTAGCTCCGGTAGCTGGAGCCTGCCACTGGTGATGCTGAGACAGTTGCATGACATTGCTATTTGAAAGCACTCCGTCCGACTACCGTCGGAGTGAATGAGTAAGTCTTTAGACCCACTCCCCCGTCCAGGCCGTAATGATGTCGAGTGTTTTGGTCGAGAGTCCACACAAGCGCAAGGAACAGGGTAAATAAAGTACTCCGCCGGTGTATGTACATTTCAACTTCCATAACTTGAACTTTGCTAAGCCTATACAGCAGAACCTCCTCGCCCCAAAAATATATATTCAAAAAATATCCAAAAAACTTTTAAAATATGCAAAAAGTTAATTTCCCTCAGAAGTTCTTAAGATTTTTTGGATGTAAATGAAGAAAAGGTTTTTGTTCTACAAGGTGGGTATTAATTTTTGGGGCTAACTCCGTTTTGTTTAATTAGGATTTCGGTCCTTTATGCATTTTAATTGAATTTGATATGAATTTTAAACACTTACAGATTACTTACAATTTTTAATTTATTCCAAAAAAAAGGAGGAAATTAAAATTATGCTTTAAATAGAAAAAGAGACTTGGAATTCTCAAGCAGTTCTGGTAGAAAGAGTTTCAAAAATATAGTTCTACCCCTAAAAGTAAGGTTTAATTTTGGAAAAATTTATTTTAAATTTGTAATAAAAAATCTTTAAATAAAAAAATAATATTTTACACCGCTGTATGTGACAGATGTTCGGTTTAAGGACGTCTGACTGTATATACGCCGGAGTAAGTTGTGCGTCAATTTTTGTGTTTTTTTTGTTTTTCGGGCCCATGCTTATTGAATTATCAACATGCCGCAGCATTTTGACAAGGGGTGTTTTCGTGTGAGGGGTGTAGCGAGGGAGGGGGACCAAGGCTATTAGGGGTAGGGGGTAATGCCAAGCGAATATGCGAACCACTCAGGCGATGCCAGGATATATGTATACAGTACATAGTAGGATTCTATATAAAAAGAGCGGTAACCGCAATGACGAAGGCAGGGCAGCAAACGAAAGCCAGTGAGCCGTACGGGCTTACATAGGCCATAAGTACACTTACACATACACATACATATACATACTGTAGATGCCACATAGGGGCATGCACATAAACACTCTTACCGCCCACTTCACGTGCAAGGAACAACAAAGGGGAATTACGGCGGAATATCAGAGGGAATGGATTCGAGAGTTTTAAGGAGCAGCGAGAAGGGTGCTTTTGGGCCACTGGAGCGACAAAAAGTGGAAAATGAAGCTGAGGCATGAAGACTCTGTGCCTCTGTGGCACAAAACTTACCAAAAAGGCCAGTAAATGAACCTAATTTGATATCGCACAAACGACTACCCACAGTATATAGCTCAGATACATACTGACATACACACAGATACGATACTAACATACAGATACAGATACATTAACTATACAAATCGAAACGCTCATTAAATACTCTTTCGACCTCCGGACATTGGATGGGAATTTAAATTGGTAATGTGTCCGGGGCCGGACCTTGCCAGTTTATGTGTTTTTCTTTTTTATTTGGCTCCTCAGCTCAGTTTGGACGTTAACGTCCTCGACACTATCGCACCACTTGGTTACATACATACATTCGTATCGTAGATACTCTCGGTTCCATATATACCCTATACATCGCACTACATACGAATAGAGCTGATAGACAAACATACACATACCCTACATGCCGTCGAATGCAGTGAATGCTGTACATGGCCAGCTTGTACATACAAAGTCGCATGTGCCTGTGTGTGCACAGCACAGCACAGCACAGCACAGCACAGTACGGCAAACTGCAAGATACAAGATACCCAAGTCAGGGGCGTCGATGGCAAGGGGTTGGTTTTCGTGGTTAAGCGGTCTGTGGTGGAGAGCGGCGATAAAGTGAAATTGTTAAATGATGGTTTTCGTTTCAATGGGTGTTCCTTTCGTGGGTTTCAGGGCATCATTGATCATTTATAATAATATATTGAAACTAAAAAGGGGGTTTGGGAAAAGGGTTTTTCAGAATAATTGTTTTCAAGAAAGTTATTTAAAAATTATATTTTATTTTACAAAATATTGAAAGGCAATTAGTAAAATTATACAACTTGTAGAGAAAGAATTTAAATAAAAGGATTTAAACTTCGAAACTGAATATTAAATTTTCAAAAAATTTAAAAATTTTTATGTATCATATTTTTCAAATAAAATTTTAATATCTATTCAGAAATGATTTTCAAAACTCTTAAACCCATAAATCACGTCTGCAACAAATCAAATCCTCATTTAAACCAAATACACCCCCTTTTGATATCAGAAAATAGTCCACCCCCCTTGTTACTACGCTACTGGGTATCCAGTGCTCTTGCTTTTTGTTGAAATATGTATTTTGCGAGCCGCACAAGCTGCGCACATAGTGCCTCCACCTACCCTCTCCCCTAGCCCATATACCCCTCTTGGCACTGTGTATCCGAGTCTACCTCTCCGCCTCTGCTTTTGCTTTTGCTTTGTGCCTGTTTCGATGGCTCTGCTGCGTCGCTGTTAGCCTGCTGCTGACTGCTGCCTCAGTCGACGTCGTAGCTGCCTCGACCGCTATTTTTATGTACGAACGAACGCACAACTACATGCACATAAATTGTTGCCGTGGCAAAAGGCAAAACCAAAAACAAAAACATCAGCCCGGTGAGTTGAGTGAGTTCCTTGCCACAGCCACGTTGGGCTGAAAAAAAAAACAACAAAAAAAAAAAGCCAACAGGGTTGCATGCAACATTAAATGGACATGGACATGGACATGGATGGTTTTCTTTTCGTTTTACATTTTTACATTTCTCCTTCTCATACTATCCACTTTTTCTGTTGTTTAACTTTTACTATTCCTCTTTGGTGTTGCTTTTCTATTAAAGAAAGATTAGATCGTTTGTTATTGTTGCTGTTGCACTCTCACCCTCTCCATCTCTCCCACCCCTCTGCCACTCTTTCCCTTTCACTCGTGATGCAGTTAGTTAGATTGTGGATGCAACTGCAACGGCAATGTTATTGTTGCTGCTTCACACATTACTAATTGAATTATCACGCCTGCGGCAGCAGATGAGATACAAATGTATCTCATGGATGTATCTAGTATTTGTAGCGGCCTTCATTGCTCTCTGTGCCTCTCCTCCTCCATTCCCTTTTCCCCTATTTATTCATCACACTTATTTTTAGACGAAAAACAAAACTAATTAGAAGAAGCGCCGTTAAAATCTTCGCTTCGCATATTTTTGAGCTCCATTCCATTCCGCCGATGCTGCCGATGCCGCTGCTGCTGCTCTGCCGCTGCTAACTGCTCTGTCGGCATTGGGTTTTAAATTCAAAAAAGGTTTTTGGTTTCGGTTACGGTGTCGATTTATATACCGAAACGCCCATTGCCGCCAACGCTGCTGGCTGCTGGCTGCTGGCTGCCTCAACTTCTGCTGATGAAGGTTTTTAAACAAAAGCCTCTCATTTCCATTTTATGTACATTTTTTATTTTTTTTTTTTGCTTTCCGTTCCGTTCTATTCCTATCCTATCCTATCCCTTCCTTTCTTTCACTTTTTTGTTGTTGTTGTTGTTGTTGTTTTTTTGCACTTTACTTAACAGGATATGCCCGAAAAACCCAAACCCAACAAGCCTGAAACCCCGATAGAGTGTCCTGAAACAACCCTCTCTTTTTTTTTTTGTGGCACGCAACTCCCGAAGCAGCAACACCGAATCGAACTTTGGCTTTCCAACTAATTGTATCGCATTTGTTGTCACGCCAGTACATAGATTTTTTTTTTCATCCATCCTATATACTTAGACCGAGGCATATGGAAACCAGCGCCTTCCCCCATCCATCGAGACGCTTCATTCGTTGCCACAGAGAAGAATCCCCGCTGCCCATCCCTTGTATCCCATTACGAAAATACGACGTACGGCTGACTGGCTCGGATAGCCTAGCTAGATAGCTATAGCTAACAGATACAAAGATACACATACTCGGCAGTGGAGATGCCGGAGATACAGTGACAGCCCAGAGGCGAAATTTTGTCATTCCACTTCCAGTGTGTAGGAACTGATAGTCCCTGTTGCCGCTCTTGCCGATGCCGTTACCGCCTTTGTAGAGTCTGGAATTTCGAGCATTTTCACAGTTATTCCGAGGCAACCGAGGGTTGCCGGCTCACAACCCAGGCCAGTGTACCCATCCAAAAGGAAGCCCCAGCTTCAATGGCTGGAGGATGTGGTCTCCGGTCTCCGATAGCATCATCGCTGTTTCGTTTTAATATCTCTCTGGCTAAATGTACCGTTCAATTGTGAGTGTGTCTACAGGATATGTGTGTGTGTGTGTGTGTGCCCCCATGTGTGTGTGTGTTTTGTTAGAGCAAAATTAAATTACAAGAATTTATATTGGCTGCGGGGGGGTTAACATCGAAACGGGGTGGCTTCTCTAAACGCTCTACCTCCTCATATGGGGGGGGGGGCTTTAAAATTATGGTTTTCCCGTTTTGATTACAAAATGTAGCGAAAAATTGCGCAGTGTTCTGGCACGTTGGAGATTCATATTTTGGCTAGAGGGAAAAAGGGGTTTCCTCTAAGAACTCTTTTCCGGAAATTGATTGTTTTTTGGTGTTTTTGATTACAGGTCCTGGATTTGAAAGCTAGAGAGTAAGGGGATTTACTCAAAAAAATGGTGTTAGCAATTGTACAATATGAAGGATTATGGTAGAGGTTTAAAAATAGTTAAATTATGGTATAGTTCATCAAATTCTTTTATGTTATTTTTCTCTTATATATCTATAATATAATATCTTAGCTATCTTTTAGAGTAGAAAGAAATGGATCATACAGCTAATTTAGAATTCAATTCGTTCTTTAAATACTACCATTTTCATTTAAAAAAAAACATTATTCATTTATTTTATTACTTCATAAAAGGTTTACCGCCAATGTTTTTCAAAAAATATTCCCCACAATTTTTAAAATTCCAGTTTTTGGAGCCGGTTGGAGCCAGTTTTCAGAGATGTTGTCAGCAGCGACGGCATTTTCAAGTCTTCTCCCAAGATCAGTCTCTTAAAACCAGTTTTTTAACTTAAATATTAGTTAGATAAGGAATGTTAAAAACAAACTTATATAACCAAGATCCATCAGGGGATACTAAAATTTTAACTTCCCAGAATAGTTATCATAACTACTCCCTGAAAATATAAAGAATTGTAAGGTTAAGGTAATAAATACATTCATAAAAGACCGCCTTTCGATGGTGACTCACCAATTGCTTCTTGCCACTTGCCACAAGCAGCTGGCCACGTCCCTAAGACGAGTTATTTGGTAGCCGACCACCAATAGCGTTCGAGGGCCGTTTCTCCACCGACCAATCAGAGGCCGCCGTCGGCCGAAGAGCGAAACGAACGGCGAATGAGAAGCAATGAGAAATAAACTGAAAGATATTGTATCTTTACATGCATTCTACACGTCGTGTAAAATAATAACGTGAAGCTTTGGAAAAGCTCAGTAAAGTGAAGCATATCGAGGGGGGCTTGGGTGGCACAGGGTTTATTCAACTGCCGAGATGTACATATTTACTTTGCAGGTCCAGCGCAGTGGCCGAAAGATATATTGGCATTGTGTCTGGATGGCGGGGGTCAACCAAGTGTATCTATGGGATTGTTTTTTGGAGTTTATTAAAGATGATATCTTAAACCCTTTGCAGGATTAAAATTACTCATTTTTTTTTAATTTTTCTATGAAACCAGATTTTATTTGAGACTTGATGAGTTTTATAAATTAAAAGGCAGACGAATTAGCAGACTTCCGTGTCAATGGACTTAGGCCTTGACGAGGACCTCGTAGTGATCCAGACGCACCTCCTCGCCGCCAAACGGAATGTAGAGGCAGTGATGGGACTGATGTATCTTTCCGGGAGTCAGACTGCCATGGTGATGGGCACGACCGATGAAGAGCGGCTCACCATCGGAGGTCCGGCCGGCGAGCACAGCGTTTCCGGGCACGTTGCCGTGACTGTCGTGAACCCAACCATAACCGTATCCGGCCAACAGCTCATAGTCATGCTTCACCACCTCCCCGCCGCCGTAGGGCACGTAGGCACATCCCTTGCTCGGAATCACCTTTAACCATAAACAATAACAAATTAATTATAGTTTGCCGTTTGTCATAACAGGTTAGAGGTATTATATTATATTACCTTGGCTGGCAGCATGTCGCCCTCGTGGTAGGCACGGCCCACGAATATCTGAGAACCATCGCAATCGTGTCCACCGACCACGGTTCCGGGCACAATGCCGCGGCCGGAGGAAGAGGATACCCAGACTTCCGGCTGTACTAGGACTTCATAGGCCTCAAGACGATGCTGAAATTAAAAGGAGGAAAATATTATTAATTGTTTTTTAATGGGATTTTTTGGGGAGACTATACTTTAAGATAGAGTCCTTGAAGAAAGGTTTTTAAAATTAGTCTTTTTAGGATAATATTTTCTTTTGAGTTATTTATAAAATGATTATAAAAATCTACTGATAAAATGGTCTTGGGACCCAAATCTCTAATCTGATTTCCTTCAGAAAAAGGGAGGAATCACAAATTAATCTTTGGCCATTATGGCAGCCCCAGAGCTATTTATAATATTTAAATACGAATTACACTGGCTTTTCGGAAATAATTATGACAAAAAGCTTACCTCCTCTCCGCCGTAGGGGATGTACAGGCACTGGTGCGAGGGGTGGACCTTGCCGGGGGTGAGACTGCCCTGGAAGTAGCCGCGTCCCACGAACAGAGCCTCGCCATCGGCGGTCTGGCCGACGCGCAGGGCGAAGGGGGGAACCTCACCGCCGCTGGCCGGAACCCAGGAGAAGTGGTCGCCAGTCAGGACCTCGAAGTCGTGCTTGCTGATCTCCTGGCCGCCCCAGGCCACATAGGCCTGCTGCTTGTTGGGCACCACCTTGGCCGGCAGCATCTCTCCATTGTGATAGGCACGGCCCACATAGATGGGATCCTGATCGGAATCATGGCCACCCAGGACGGCGCCACCAGGCAGACCTCCATAGACATTGGTGCTAATCCAAACGTAGTCTACAAGAAACAACAAAAACCACAAGAAATAGGGCAAGGTTAGTTAAGTATATTCACTTTTTTTTGGGTCGCAACTGTACCCATTAATCACTAGCCGGGGTCTATATATTTTAGCCATTATCTTTCGGGGGAGATTTGGCTGGAAAGCTAGGAAAGCTTCAAGGGATTTCAACTGTCAAGTTGACTGGCAAATATCGATGGTACTTTAACACTTGTCACAGCTAATGATGTCACAGGAATCTCTAATTTACTTTCAGTTCACACCTCGGCCTATCCTCTATCGCACTTCTCACCTGTCATGTTTGATTTGGTTTCGGAATGTAGTTCTATATAAAAAGATATGTAGATCCGCTCGGTTTCGAGTGAATTGAACGACTGGGGTCTGGCTGTGCAGCTAGTTGTCTTTAAAGCTGTTTTTTTTCTCCTTATCGGTCGGCAGTGCTCGGCAAACCTACTTTGATAAGATATCTTAGTCACAGTCACTCTTCTATATGTATAATATATATATTTTTAAGTTGACTGTAGGGTTTATTGTTTGTTGCCATCAGACAGAGTGCAATTTTGTCACTCAAAAGGGTGTCAGATAATGTAAAAAGAATTTAAAATGCCAAAAAACAGGAAGTTAAATAAGTACTTCTCTAACCATTATTTTAAAAACATGCCATTGGGGGTGGTGTTATTTTGTTTATTTTTATCTATAAGCTATATAGCTATATAGGAACCGGCAATCTTATCGCCGGTAGTCAAAAATATACCAGTTCAATAAGTTCCCAGAAATGTATATACATAGGTACACCCATTTATATGACTGCCGATGGATCAATATCAAAGTTAAGAACTTTGTTCTAGAAGGAAAATAAGTCCATACATGAGGTCGGTTAATGCCAGTTATTTGTATTATCTATTTATGAAATGAGTGGTATAATGGGTGAGTGTAACTGATGATTACATATGACATATGTTTTTTATTCATTTCATGATGTATTATTTATTTATTTCAAAAGACTGTATTATCCTCTAAAATAATTATTAAACACTTCATTGTTTAATCAGGGGGATTTTTTTTTTGCAATCGGTAGGCGTCATTTAGTTTATGAGAATCATTAAAATGGGGTTCCACCTGCGTGGCGTGGCCAAAAAAAAAAAACAAAAATTGATTTTCATCTGGAACAAAGCCACCTGGCTTCCAATGAGTTCTCCCTACCTCGTTTAATGACTCATGCCGGTATTGATAACCAAAGGGTATGAGTGTTTTTTGTTTTTGTATTGAAGCTTTTGAGGATTGATAAAATGACTGGAAGTGCCAAAGAGCGATATCTTCAATGAAGAAATAAATATAATGCATACGTATGTATATCCTTATCTGAAAGCTCGATGACGAATCGCTACGATTCAGTTTTTAACACAGAGTTCTAGGTTCAAAATATTTTAGTCCACAAACGAACATCGATCTGTGCAGTTGTACTATTCTACTATTAAAAAAAATACAATTTAAAAGCTTTTATATTTAAAATAAATCACAATGGGTAAGTTGAATGAGTAATCATTGAAAAGAAAGTGTTTTAAAAACCAAAATTTTATGTGTACTTGGAGTTAAAAAAAAGATATTTTTTTATATTATCAACATATTCTGCAAAATCTTATCAGGCAGGTGTACTTATTGGTCTTAAAAACAAAAAGAAAATGAGGAATGTAAAAAATTTAACTTTAAAAAGTAAATTCTTTATAGTTTACTTTTAGGCACTCAAGTTAATGAGTTAAACATTATAAAAAAACTTAAAAAGTTGAAAAAAAAAAAAAAAGTGTTGTGAAGCAGATTTTGTAGTGATTTGGAGTACACATTTTTCTCTCTGTGTATAAGCTGGCAAAGAAAACTGAGTGACCTCTTTGCACTTTTCCAGGCACCGTGCAATCAGGAGCAGTTGTGACCGTTGGTAGGACGATTACAGTGAAACCCCCCTAACAACTCTACTCTCTAAATAGAAAAAATATTACAAAATATCGGTCATCAAAGTAAATTTTTAAATTTTACTTTTTATAATTCTAATATCCTTTTAATACTAATATTTTCATTTAAAACATGTTTTCTGTTTACTAATTTTTATTTTTTAACTTAAAACCTTATCAGTTTCATAATATTTTAACCCTTAAAAATAAATTCCTGATAACAGTATGAATCATAAAACACTAATCCTTAAATTATCAAATTGATGACCGATACGAGTCTGTTTCTCTCTGTGTATTAGCTGTCAAGCTCATCCTCCGTCCATCTGGTCCTCTCTCCTTGCAGAACACACCTGGGTGCACTCGTCCCCCCACGCCCCCCTGCCCCCCTACGCGGTGATCGGCGGCCATGATGCGGACCGCACCCCCATCTATGTGGGTCGATCCTTTCACGAGGGCGAGAACCTGCCCGCCAAGGTCATACCGAGCAAGGGATGCGCCTACGTGGCCTATGGCGGTTCGGAGCATGCCAAGCACCACTACGAGGTGCTGGTGGGTCAGGGATTCGCCTGGGTGCCCAGTGCCAGTGGCGGTGTCCCACCGAATGCGGTACGCAGCGGCACCACCCGCACCGGAGAGCCCCTCTACGTGGGACGCGGCCATCACGCCGGAAGCCTCACTGTCGGCAAGGTACATCCCTCGCACGGATGCCTGTACATTCCGTTTGGCGGCCAGGAGGTGCGCATCAACACGTACGAGGTGCTGATCTACCAGCGTCACGACACCTGGGTGGCTGCCTCACCTGGCTTCATGCCACCCGGAGCCGTGGTCGCCGGACACGATTCCGACCGGACACCCATCTACGCCGGACGGGCGTTGCACGAGGGCGAGATGCTACCCGCCAAGGTGGTGCCCAGCAAAGGATGCGCCTACGTCTGCTATGGTGGCTACGAGATCCAGAAGTACAACTACGAGGTTCTCACCGGGCACGGATACCTTTGGGCCCGTTCCGGACATCACATTCCGCCGAATGCCGTCACCACCGGAAGGGCACGGAACGGAGAGATCCTGTACTATGGACGTGGTCACTACCAGGGCAGTCTGACTCCCGGCCTGGTCTCTGCCAGCCAGAGGTGTCTGTACATTCCGTACGGAAATCGTGAGATTCGTATTAACGACTATGAGATCCTTATTCGTCAATAAGGAAGGGATCTTCCTCCAGCCATCTAACCATAGTGCATTTGTCCTAGCCCAGATCAAAATCTGTAATTAACCCATTAAAGAACCAAATAAACGACTGTTATTTCCTATATAACCTTAATACCTTTGTGTTTTGATATTTCCGTACTTCTTAATCGCACCTCGCTAATCTATAGCCTCTCTCATAATTTACGATTTCTGATAAGACACTATCAGTGTGGAAGACTAAGCTAGAACCCTAATAACCTATACCTTTTCCCTCCCTTTCAGCCTACAAATGGGTGCAATCCTCGGCCTACAGCTCCATACCCCCGGAGGCAGTGGTGGGCGGGAATGACGAGGATGGAGCCATGATCTACGTGGGCAGGGCGGAGCACGAGGGCGACATGCTCGTCTGCAAGGTGGTGCCCACCAAGCAGCTCGGATTCATATCCCAGCGCGGCGAGGCTCTGCCCAAGGACATCTTCGAGGTGCTGTGCGGCCAGAATCTGACATGGATCAAGTGCTACGACCATGTGATACCCGAGAACGCGGTACTCTGTGGACGCACCTCCCTCGACCAGCCGGTCTACATAGGCCGGGGCCACTACGAGGGACATTTGATCATCGGAAAGATCTCCTCCGTGCACCGGTGCTTGTTCATCGCCTACCGTGGAGCGGAAAGACGTTTGGATTCCTATGAGATTCTGGTGGAGGAGCGACGTGTGGTTGCCGGATGGAGTCTGCCACCGCCGCCGCCTCTAGAGGAGCCGGAGAAGTGCCCACTCACCCCGCCGCCACCTCCCTCGCCACCACCACCCGCTCCTCCGGTGGCCCTCAAGCCCTATCCCTATCCGGACCTAGCTGCTATGCCTTTTCCAATCAAGGACAGACCGCCGGCTTATACGCCTACACCGGATCCCTTGCCGCCAGCTGGAGGCGTCCTGGTAATGCCACGTCCTCCGCAGCCCACACCGCCTGTGGGAGGCGTCCTGGTGATGCCACCGCCTGCACCTCTGCCGACTCCGCCACCACCTCCCCCGCCAGTATCTGTCACTCCGGCGGAGGTGTCTGTGACCCCCACATTTATTCCGGCTGAAGTCAGTGCCGTTTCCGTGTCCGTGGCAGGACCTTCCTATACACCCGCCACCACCTATAATCCGTACGATGATGGCTGTTCCGGATACACTCCGGCGGAATACGCCGGCGCCTCGGGCTACGAGGTCTACGGCTATGGAAACAACTATGATGTTTGGGTTTCGGCCGAGCCGGGCTACGGCTATCCCCAGGATGCCGTAATCGGTGGCCACGACACCAACATGGCCCAGCTCCTGGTCTGCCGCGGCTACTACCGGGGAGTCCATGTTCCGGGCAAGGCGATTCCCAGCATGGGATGCGCCTTCATAGCCCACGGAGGACGTGAGATCATGGAGTCCTCCTACCAAATCCTCGTGGGACAGGGCAAATACCATTGGGTGCCTGGATATTCCGGAAGTGTTCCCCACGGAGCCGTGGTGGCCGGCAGGTCGCCCATGGGAGAGCCATTGTACATTGGACGGGGTCACTACCGGGGCAGCTTGACGCCCGGAGTGATAGAGCCCTCGAACCGATGTCTCCAGATTCCGTTCCACGGCAACGAGATCCGGCTGAGTAGCTACGAGGTTTTGGTCCGGAGTGACATGTTCCAGAGGCAGCAGGCCATTAGTTTGGTTTATTAAATTCAAAGGATCTAAGGACCTCTTTTTGAACTGAAAATGCAGCCAATTACTGAAAATGTCACTTAAAAAAAGGCTTTTCCTAAATCCTCTATTTAAAAATTATTAAAAAATATTATTTCTTTAAAAAAAAACAATATGTACCTCCAAGCACTGAAAGTCAAAATGTATTCCAAAATTTTTAAAATTAGGGATATTATTTAACCAAAGAAACTATTTTTTATGAGCAGCTACCTCTTTATTTATTCAAAATATTTAAACAAGAAACCTGTCCAGTTTTTAGCACCAATTATATTTAAACACATTTCCAAGTATTCTATTCTATTAATTAATAAATAATAAACTCTATTTAAAATTAAAATGTTATAATTATACGAGTCTATTGAGTTTCCTATGCACTAATTATATTTATACACCTTCGTTTCATTTCAAATTACACTTCATTTTAATGATACACTTGTTGTCTAATATGTGGGTTGACTAATAAATGACTTGCATAAAGTTATCTTTTGTTTTTGTTACTAATACTATCTACAAACTGCATCTTGGAGATTGTCATAAACAAACAAACAATTATCAAATCGAATTCGAGGGTTAGTAAGCATTTGGATTTAAAAATTATCTTTGCCAGGGAAACCAAATAGTTTTTAAGGTATGGCCATAAGCTTTTGCAAATTAGTATGTTTCTTTTAAAAGTGTGACCAAATGATTATGAAATTGTAGGACCACATTTAGTAGACTGTTAGTTCCTATTATATCTCTCAAAATTTTAATCTGGTTTTTCGTATAAATGGACGAGACTAACCTTTCCTGGTCAGTTGATTACGGGCCTTGAGGCCTATAACAGTTTCCAAAAAGTCTTTTTTTGGCATTTTTTATTTTATTTTTTTATTTTTGGTTATTTAATTGAAAATAATATTATTTTTTGGAGTACCAAGGAAATATCTTGGGCCCCTATATGCCGTCCGAACATGGGACAAGTGGCATCTGTTCTTAATTCAATTTTTTATTTGTTTCATATTATGTTTTCTGATTTTATTTGATATTATGGGCGCCTTAGACACCAGCCTTCATCGGTTCCTTTCCTACTTTCCTCCTATCTTTTTATTTTTTTTTAATCCTTTGAATGTCAAGGAAGTGTTCTGGACCCTATATGCCGTCCGACCACGGGACATGTTGCATCGTTTCTTATTGGTTTTTTTTTTTTATCCATTTCTTGTATTTCTGATTTTATTTATAACTATAGACTTTGATCGGATTGCTGGAGAGTTGTTACCTTGTGTATTCTCCTATCCTTTAATTTTTTTTAATCCTTTGAATATCAAGGAAGTATTTTGGATCCTACATTCCGTCAAGCATCAAGCGCCCGCATACGAAATTGAATTTACAAAGTTTGTGGCTTTGCCGGTTCTTATTTTCTAATTTTATTATTTTTTTAATATTTTTTGAATCTGTTTTATTTGTAATTATTTTGAGCACTGCTTCTTCCTTCATCGGCTCCTTTCGTCCTGCCCTTTTTTTTAAATCATTTATTATTATTAGTATTTTAGTCTCTATATGCTGTCCATCGGACAGGATGCTTCCTCCAGATTAAATTCAAAAGCATATTGATTTTCAAGATCTTATTTCCAGTGTTCTTTATTTTGTTATTAGTATATGATTTTTGAAATCAGTAATTTTTTTAAATTTAAATTTTAAGTATTTATTTTATATTTTCAATAATTATTTGAGTATTCCCAATTACGTTTTTCACACAGTCTTATTATATTGAAACAATATAGAACGTGAAAAACTAGATCAAGAAACAATAGTCAAATTAAAAAATAATTTAACTAAACAGACAGAAACGTATTTTTCTCAGCAATCTACAAAAAATTACGTAGAAATATGTTCAAATTGTACGGATTTTTTATTTAAAACCATAAGCCATTGTTTTCTTCCGCTTTTGATGAGAAATTACATTCGAAAGATCGTCCACAAGTGATTTCTGAGTTATGTATACCTAAGGCCACTATAAAATTGTATCACGTCAGATATTAAAAGGTAATTTCAAGACCGGAATAAAACAAACGAACTAAAAATGTGTGTATTTTCCGCAAGAACTATTAACATGTTGAGGAGACTTCCTTGAACCCCGGCTTTGGGTTTATGGATTTATGGATAAGAGTAGACCAGACTGGCATAACCCACAGCCTATCCGTTATTGGTCAGCGTCACAACTAGATTTCAGTCAACAGATTCTGGTTTTTCTAAATCCACTTCCCAACGTGTCAGTACAGAAGATGAAAGAATCTGGGGGAAAAAATCTAGGTAAAAAGTAAATAACGACAATCTGTGCGTCATGAGTTTTTTTGTTTGTTTTTTTTTTTTTTTTAAATGCACTGGAATAAATACAAATCAATAATATAGACCAATAAGACATTACTGATATGAAACAATAAAAATGTCAAAAGTTAAACAAGATTGTTGAAAAGTCTGTCAGATAAAGGGCCGAAACCCAAACAAAATGATTTTCAAGTCTCATTGAAATTATTTCCCACGTTTATCAATTGATATTGAAAGTTATTCTAGCTAATTCCAGATAGGAGTGGCCAGAGATTGGCTATTATTTCATCACCAGATGTCTTATTTTCAAGTACCTGGCCTAAACTTTATTATGGTTCCCAGTTACCTTGTCTAAATTGGCCACAATTTGCAAAAGAAAACAAACTCTGTTTGCTGTTTGATATAGACGGCTATATGTATTCTATTTTATTGTGATTATGGCCCATAAGAGAGCTTACATGTTTGAGATTAGATTTGGCCAGGAGTGGGTTTGGACCCTTTGGAATATTTTGATATAATGGTGAAATACCTGGGTGTAAATAAAACGATTGATTATTTTTAGAATCTTTGATATTGCCAAAGGAAGTCAAAGTCAGATACTTTATTTTTTTTTTTGCTCCGGTATTCCACCTGAGCACACCTGAGCTGATGGAATGAATCACGGCTTTCGCACGCGATGCAGATACAGATTTCTTCTCGGTTAGTCCCCGAATATCTCAGAGATTTCTGCTTAAAAAACCCTCTCACGAGGGGAAAACCACGCGACGTTTACGTCTTGTTTTCATTTCAGTGGCTTAGACCAAAAGATACTCTCTCTCCGCGTAGATACAGATACATGTGAGGTATAGTATCTGAGATATACCGGTTATGGGACTGATAACAAACTGTTTGGCGTCGTTGCGACTCGAATCGATTCGGTCTCGGCTATCTAATCAGTCTAATCTGCATAGAGTATATGGTCCCGCTATTTGAAATGTTTTTCAAAAACGTTTTTTTTTCGCAGGATGATCAACAAATTGGCGTAAGAAGGCGGTTACCAGGGGGACACCCGATTATATTATACGATCGGTTTTTATTGCACTCTGTTGTGAAAGCCGAGCGCCGATATCGAGGCAGAAAAGTGGCCGCGAGACCCGATCTGAGATCTGAGGCTGAAACCGAGTTGTCTTGTTAACTTGTTGAGCAATTGGTTGTCCAGTTCACATCGCGCATTCGCGGCCAGCAGACGTATTTGGCCGGGAATCGAACCTCAAATCGCAACAAACCATATCTGTTCTATTAGTTAACGAAATAATATTTTCAAGTGTCTGAATAAATTCGGCACGTGCTGAGTAAGTGCTACTATATTGATAAAAAAAATATTAATCAAAAAAATCAAAAAGTGTATCAATGAGTTATCGGAAAGAATTTCAAGTGTTTTGTGCAATAAAAAGAATGATTCTTAATCAATTGCAATGTGGCTTTCCCATTTCAATTAATTTATTCATTTATGTACACTTTTTCCTCTCATTGTCGGCGCAATCGAACTAATTTCCTTAAATTGTTTCGAGAAACAAAAACAATCATCAGAGCCTCAAGCCCCAAGCCCTTTGCACTGGAAACTGCCACAATGTATTCTTTTTAATCTCATACAATTTTTATGTAATGCATTATAAATTCCAAGAGATAGTTTCATTAACAAGTACTTAAGTGTGATAAATGGTGCAATAATCGGTTGCATTAGCTACTGTAATGATTTATTTATTACGTTGGTAGTTAGTAGCTTTTAGAGATTCATTCTAAAAGTTAATTATCATATAGGGAAGTGCTATAAACTAAGAAGTTCTGTTTTAGAATAGGTAGTATCTTTCCTGATCCAATACCTTTATTGAGTCCAATGACCCTGCTGAACAGAATCATAATTTTAAGCTAGTGTCTGCGTTTTATGGCCAACAATTTGAGAGATAAAGTGCCTCGAGTTTAGTGGAAGTGTTTTGCGTGGTTCAATTATTTAATTGGCAGTCGTTGAATTAATTACAGACCCCCAATTTAAAGTCAAGATATCAGGTTTATAACTTACGGCTTATTTATATTATAGGTTTGAGTTGAGGAACCCTCCAAGCACCCTCCAAGCACAATGCCCAAAAAGGAGGACTCACAGCTGCCCCAGGCTGGGGACTTCCAGGAAGGATCAGCGCCAGTTGCTACACAAAAGAAATATAATTATTTTGATTTGGTAAGTACTATATTAATTCTTATTTAAAAATATAATTTTAAATTTTATATAAATATTTGAACCTTCAGTTCAGATACTCGACTGTTTGCGAACGCATTGTCTTCGTAATCAGTCTCCTGGTGGGGACCTGCGCCTCCGTCTTCATTCCGTATTTCATGATCATCTACGGAGAGTTCACATCCCTGCTGGTGGATCGAACCGTGGGAGTAGGCACCTCCTCCCCCACATTTGCACTGGCCCTGTTTGGCGGTGGCCGACAACTGTGAGTCCAAAGATAACATGTCCTAGGGTCTATAGTAATACTTTTTGTTCTTCAGTACAAATGCCTCGAAGGAGGAGAACAGAGAGGCCATCATCGAGGACTCAATAGCCTTCGGAGTGGGCAGCTTAGTGGGTTCAGTGGCCATGTTCCTGCTCATTACGGTGGCCATTGACTTGTCCAACAGGATAGCCCTCAATCAGATCAATCGGATTCGGAAACTCTTCCTGGAGGCGATGCTGCGCCAGGACATTGCCTGGTACGACACCAGTTCTGGCTCCAATTTCGCCAGCAAGATGACAGAGTGAGTTGATTATTTTTTATTTTAATTATAATTTAGTTAGTAGACTATACTAAATTTATTCAGGGCAATTATAACGCTAGTAATTGCCTGCTTATTATCGCAAAATTAGCATATTGAATATGATTTGTAGATTTGTTCAGATCTTACATAAGAACCGCACTTGGAATTATTCTTCAGGTGTTACTAGGATGAATAAAACTACTACTGGGAAACCTAATTAATTAAACCACATTTCCTATTCCGAACAGAGATCTGGACAAGCTGAAGGAGGGCATTGGCGAGAAGGTGGTCATCCTGATCTTCCTCTGCATGACTTTTGTCATTGGCATCGTGTCCGCCTTCGTCTATGGATGGAAGCTCACCCTGGTGGTGCTCAGCTGTGTGCCCTTCATCATCGCCGCCACCAGTGTGGTGGCCAAGTTCCAGGGCTCCCTGGCCGAGAAGGAACTGAAGGCCTACTCCGACGCCGCCAATGTGGCCGAGGAGGTCTTCAGCGGAATTCGTACGGTTTTCGCGTTTAGTGGCCAGGAGAAGGAGAATGCCCGGTATGGAAAGCTTCTGATTCCGGCGGAGAAGACTGGCCGCAAGAAGGGACTGTATTCCGGGTTGGGTAATGCCATCTCCTGGCTGATCATCTACCTTTGCATGGCTCTGGCCATCTGGTACGGTGTCACTCTAATCCTGGATGAGAGAGACCTCCCGGATCGTGTCTACACTCCCGCCGTACTGGTTATCGTCCTGTTCGCCGTGATTATGGGTGCCCAGAATCTGGGATTCGCATCGCCACATGTGGAGGCCATTGCGGTGGCCACGGCGGCGGGTCAGACCCTTTTCAACATCATCGATCGGCAATCGGTGGTGGACCCGATGGAGGAGAAGGGAGCCAAGCTGGAGAACGCCAAAGGACATATCCGATTCGAGAACATACGCTTCCGTTATCCAGCCCGGCCGGATGTGGAGATTCTGAAGGGCCTGTCGGTGGATGTACTTCCTGGCCAGACGGTGGCCTTTGTGGGCGCCTCGGGGTGTGGCAAGAGCACTCTCATCCAATTGATGCAGCGATTCTACGACCCGGAAGCCGGTAACGTAAAACTGGATGGACGGGATCTGCGCACCCTGAACGTTGGCTGGCTGAGATCTCAGATTGGAGTGGTGGGCCAGGAACCGGTTCTCTTCGCCACCACCATTGGCGAGAACATACGCTACGGACGTCCGGATGCCACTCAGGGCGACATCGAGAAGGCAGCCAGGGCGGCCAACTGCCACGATTTCATCTCCAAGCTGCCCAAGGGCTATGACACCCAGGTGGGCGAGAAGGGTGCCCAGATCTCCGGAGGTCAGAAACAACGGATTGCCATTGCCCGGGCCCTGGTGAGGAATCCTAAAATCCTGCTCCTGGACGAAGCCACCTCTGCCCTGGATCCCACCTCGGAGAAGCGGGTGCAAAGCGCTCTGGAACTGGCAAGTCAAGGACCCACCACCCTGGTGGTGGCCCATCGCCTGTCCACCATCACTAATTCGGACAAGATTGTCTTCCTGAAGGACGGCGTGGTGGCCGAACAGGGCACCCACGAGGAGCTAATGGAGCAGCGGGGTCTCTACTGCGAACTGGTGAACATAACTCGTCGCAAGGAGGCCACCGAGGCGGACGAGGGCGGAGCCGGGGCAGCTGCTGGCGGGGAGCGGCCACTGCAGAAGTCGCAGAACCTGTCTGACGAGGAATCGGAGGAAGAGTCCGAAGAGGAGGAGGAGGTGGATGAGGAGCCAGGTCTGCAGACCGGTAGCAGTCGGGACAGTGGCTTCAGGGCCAGCACGCGGCATAAACGTAAGTTCTGACTACACTGAGAAAAAAATGAATGATTCAAAATATTAATCCAAATAATTCTTTACACTTTCAGGACCCTCGCAGCGTCGCAAGAAGAAGAAGGCCAAGAAACCCCCAGCACCCAAAGTATCCTTCACCCAACTGATGAAACTCAACTCTCCGGAATGGCGCTTCATAGTGGTGGGCAGTATTGCCTCCGTAATGCACGGAGCCACCTTCCCCCTGTGGGGTCTCTTCTTCGGCGACTTCTTCGGTGTCCTCTCCAATGGCGACGATGACGAAGTGCGTCGCCAGGTGCTCAACATATCGATGATCTTTGTGGGTATTGGTCTGATGGCCGGACTCGGAAACATGCTCCAGACCTACATGTTCACCACGGCCGGCGTGAAGATGACAACGCGTCTGAGGAAGAGGGCTTTCGGCACCATTGTCTCCCAGGACATTGCCTACTTCGATGACGAGAAGAACTCGGTGGGAGCCTTGTGCTCTCGCCTGGCCAGCGATTGCTCCAATGTCCAAGGAGTAAGTTACGAGAATGTTTTGGAAAATGAATCTCCTATTTACGAATTCTATCTCTTAGGCCACTGGAGCTCGTGTTGGAACCATGTTGCAGGCCGTGGCCACTTTGGTGGTGGGCATGGTGGTGGGATTCGTCTTCTCCTGGCAGCAGACCCTGCTCACCCTGGTCACCCTGCCCCTGGTCTGTCTGTCCGTCTACCTGGAGGGTCGTTTCATAATGAAGAGCGCCCAGAAGGCCAAGGCCGCCGTGGAGGAGGCCTCCCAGGTGGCCGTGGAAGCCATCACAAATATTCGCACTGTCAACGGCTTGGGCCTGGAGCGGCAGGTTCTGGACCAATATGTCCAACAAATCGATCGCGTGGACTCCGCCTGCAGGCGTAAGGTTCGCTTCCGTGGTCTGGTATTCGCTCTGGGACAGGCGGCTCCTTTCCTGGCCTACGGCATCTCCATGTACTACGGAGGTATCCTGGTGGCCGACGACAAAATGGACTACCAGGACATCATCAAGGTGGCGGAGGCTCTGATCTTCGGCTCCTGGATGTTGGGTCAGGCCTTGGCCTATGCTCCGAATGTGAATGATGCCATCCTGTCTGCCGGTCGCCTAATGGAGCTCTTCCAGAAGACATCCTTGCAGCCCAATCCCCCACAAAGTCCTTACAATACAGTAGAGGTGAGTCCCTAGAGTCCTTTATTATTTTTTAAAACAAAAACTCAAACATACTCCATCCTTGACAGAAATCCGAAGGCGACATTGTGTACGAGAACGTGGGCTTCGAGTATCCCACTCGCAAGGGTACTCCCATCCTGTCGGGCCTGAATCTCACCATCAAGAAATCCACGACGGTGGCTCTGGTTGGTCCATCCGGTTCTGGAAAGTCCACTTGTGTCCAGCTGCTCCTCCGCTATTACGATCCTGTCTCGGGATCGGTGAACCTTAGCGGAGTGCCCAGCACAGACTTCCCGCTGGATACTTTGCGTTCCAAACTGGGATTGGTTTCCCAGGAGCCGGTGCTCTTCGACCGAACGATTGCCGAGAACATCGCCTACGGCAACAATTTCCGGGACGATGTGTCCATGCAGGAGATTATCGAGGCGGCCAAGAAGTCAAATATCCACAACTTTGTGAGTGCCCTGCCCCAGGGCTATGACACTCGCCTGGGCAAGACCTCCCAGCTGTCCGGTGGTCAGAAACAGCGCATTGCCATTGCCAGGGCGCTGGTGAGGAATCCTAAGATTCTGGTCCTGGACGAAGCGACCTCGGCGCTGGACTTGGAGAGTGAAAAGGTGGTGCAACAGGCCCTGGACGAGGCACGTTCCGGACGCACTTGCCTGACAATCGCCCATCGGCTGACCACCGTACGGAATGCGGATCTCATTTGCGTCTTCAAGCGGGGCGTGGTCGTGGAGCACGGCACCCACGATGAGCTAATGGCCCTCAACGGAATCTACGCCAATCTCTACCTGATGCAGCAGGTGGCTGGCTAAAACCAAAGCGTTTACGGGGAGGTACTTTAAGGATTTTAATTTAGTATGTACATTAGGCTAGTAGACAAAAATGCAGAAGTATTACGAATGAAATATATGTTATAATTAGGCCACAAATCAGAGGCGGCTGTCCACGAGGGGGCCTGGGTTGGCCAGGGCGTTGCGGCGCTCCTGGATGGCGAAGGTTAGCTTCCGGAAGGGGCCCAGGGGCAGACCCAGCGACTTGAGGTCCGCCTCGGTGAGGAGCATCAGGGTTTCCAGGTCGATCTCTTGCTTTTGGAAACTGAAAAAGGATCGGAATAGAATCTTCTCATAACTCATGGCTGGAAGGGATTGCTCACACTGGCAGATACTCCTCCAGAGCCCAAACAGCCAGAAATCGTTGCAGGGCACTGCCTGCATCCTCGCCATCGTCCTCGTCCTCGTCACTGTAAATGTCATGACCACCGCCCTCGGAGTCTGTGTCATCGGAAAGGTTCAGGTACAGGCGGTTTTTACTGCCAGCGGAACGCGTCTTAGAAGGATTAGAGCCGGCTGGGCCAGAGATCCTCATCGTGGAGGTGGAACTGGTGTCCGTGTGGAGCTGCAGCTGGCTGAGAGCAGCGGTCACCGAGCGCCGGAAAGCAATGCTGCCCAACATGGTGGGCCGATCGAAGAGGCCGAGGGGTCGCTGGAGGGTCAGTTCCTCGCTCAGTTCCTGGCTCAACTGACCATCGCCCAGGATGTCCGGCTGCGAGAAGGAGCGCGCCAGTGCCGAACTATAGCCACTCCGGTTGTCGCTCTGATCCTGATCCTGTTCTCCCTCCAGGCACTCAAACACATCCGTGATCTTGCCCCGCTTTCCGATGCTCTCCTCGTTGGAGCTAAAAGTGCCCACGTACAGGACCTCCGAATCGCGTTGGAGTCCAGTCAAAGAAGTAATTGTCCTCTTACCATCCGGCTCCACTTCTCGCACTTTAAACCCTCCTTGGTCTTGATCTCCTCCAGACATCTTGGCATGCGGACACGAGCTGGTATGCTGCTGTTGTTTTTGGAGCTGGGATGGCCGCTTTTGGACCGTTCCCGCTCGACTGGCGATGGTGGAGCCGCCACTGCTGCTGCTTCCACTGCCCACCAGGTCGCTAAACTTCGTGGGTGCCGATGGTGGAGGTGTCTCCTTGGGTGCCTTGTTGAGATTACCCTGACTGGACCAGATCTTTTGCTTCAAGGTGGAGAGCATGTTTCCGGATTTGCTGATCGGCGGACTGACATCACAATAGTCCGGATCCGGGTGCTGCTGTTGGCTTCTCTTCATGTACTCACGGACACGTTTCTCGCAGTTCTTCTCCGCCAGTTCTTTAAGGGATTTCGCCTTTCTCCTGAAGGATTAGAATATTTTGGAGTGAAATAAATAGTTTTTAAATGGAAATATCTCACTTTTCATTGGCCTCGAAGTTAGCAGTGGCCACATCCAAGTAGCGCAGGATCTCATCCCTTCCATTGATGGCTGCCAAGTCCTTGGCACTGTGCTTATCGATGTCCAGGGCATAGATGTTCACCCCGAACTTGACCAAAAAATCGACACAATGCAGATGACCCTTGGCCGAGGCCAGGTGGAGGGCTGTATTCCCAAACTGATCGCATTTATCAGGGTCACCCCTTAATAAATGAAATTAATTTTGTTAGCAAAGGGGTTGTTTTTCGGAAAACCAAACACCATTACTTACCCCCTTCCACATAGCAAACGCAACGCATCGAGTCGTCCTTCGAAGGCTGCCCACATGACCGGCGTCATCGAATCATTATCCTTGGCATTTGTATCCTTTCGAGTGGCCGATGCCAGTACATCCAGTAGCCCGTCTTTGGCAGCCCTGACGAAAACAGATCCGTAGAATTAATGAGTCTTGTGCACACCACTAGCGATAAGATAAAACCAAATTAATTGCATGTAGTACTCACTTGTGAAACCGATCCGAAGACATTCTTGCGGGTATTGTCTTCTGTTCTTTATAGTTTCTTTTATCTGACAATCGGGCAGGCGAGGAAAATTCTGGAATCGATCTGTAAAGGAGTCCAAGATGAATAGGCTTTTCAATTCTACTTGTCACATCCTCCGATCTCGGATCTGAGATACTCATTGTAAGCTTTAGGTTCCCCTGAGATAGGTCGGCTCAACAAAAACTGAATAAAATAAAATACAAATCCCACAAAACACACACACATCGGTGTAACCAACATATTATATAGAGAAGACTATATATCCGAAACAGCAATGTCTCTGGAGAAGTTGGCCAAGGATATGGACGAATTGAATATCTCTAAACCGGATCCAGTGGACCTCCTGACCAAAGACATCAGCAAGATCCTCGACTTGAAGATGAAGCTTTCTCCACCTGAAGGAGATCATTCAGCTGCCAATCATACAGGTTCTCGTGTGGGCCAAATGGGAATCAAGAAACCAAAGTCATTGAAGCACAAGACAGTGGATCGTAAGCCGATGTTATCCTGGCTTCAAGGAAAATCAACTGCGGAGTCTCGCAAATGGGTCGAGGACAACGTGATGAACCCCAAGGACATATGCGACTCAATCAAAGGAGGGGAAGAGGACAAGAATACCGATGATGAAGAAATCGATAGCGTACATCCAAATAAATCTGGGGAACTCTTATCCGAGGATGAGGATAACGACACCAAAGGATTGGTGATTCCTGAAGATTCCGATGAAATTAACGCAAACGAGCTGGCCAGCTACTTGGACCATATGCTGACCATACCCAAGAAAATGTCCACCATGGCTAAGATGATGTATATTTGAGTTAGATTTCAACCATTAAACGACCTTCTATATTTTGTACATAATATCACAAATGGTTCTGGGGCTGACTAGCTTTTATTGGTGGAAGTTATTGTTGTAAAGGATATCTAAAAGTTTTTAAATTTTCAAATTTATAGTGTGGCCATAAGCTTTTACAAAGTTTCTTTTGGCTTCTGAAGTGTGACCAAATGATTGGGAAAATTCTAGGACCACATAGTAGACTGTTAGTCCATGTGTCAAAATTTTTATAAAGTTTTTCGTATAAATAGACCTGGCTAACCTTTCGTGGTCAGTTGCTTACGGGCCTTGAGGCCTATAACAGCTCCCAAAAAGTCTTTTTTTTTGGCATTTTTTTATTTTATTTATTAATTTTTTGGTTATTTAATAAAAAATTATTTTATGTTTTTGATTATTAAGAAAATATCTTGGCCCCTATATGCCGTCCGACCATGGGACAAGTGGCATCAGTTCTTAATTACATTTTTTATTTATTTCATATAATGTTTTCTGATTTTATTTGATATTATGGGCACCTTAGACACCAGCCTTCATCGGTTCCTTTCCTCCTAACCTTTTTTTTCTTTATCCTTTGAATATCAAGGAAGTATTTTGGGTTCTATATGCCACTAACCATTGGACGCTTAAGTCATCGAAGTGTAGTTCGAAAGCCTACAGCTTTGCCGGTTCTTATTTTCTTAATTTATTTTAATTTTTGTATCCTTTGGGGTTCTGTTTTTATTTGTTATTGTTGCACCTAACCCTTTTTTTGTTTAATCCTTTGAATATCAAGGAAGTATTTGGGTTCTATATGCTACTAACCATTGGATTCTTAAGTCATCGAAGTGTAGTTCGAAAGCCTACAGCTTTGCCGGTTCTTATTTTCTTAATTTATTTTAATTTTTGTATCCTTTGGGGTTCTGTTTTTATTTGTTATTGTTGCACCTAACCCTTTTTTTGTTTAATCCTTTGAATATCAAGGAAGTATTTTTGATTCTATATTGCTACTAACCATTGGATTCTTAAGTCATCGAAGTGTAGTTCGAAAGCCTACAGCTTTGCTGGTTTTTATTTTCTTAATTTATTTTAATATTTGTATACTTTGTGGTTCTGGTTTTATTTGTTATTGTTGCTCCTAACCCTTTTTTTTGTTTAATCCTTTGAATATCAAGGAAGTATTTTGGATTCTATATGTCACTAACCATTGGACCCTTAAGTCATCGAAGTGTAGTTCGAAAGCTACTAGCTTTGCCGGTTCTTATTTTCTTAATTTATTTTAATATTTGTATACTTTGTGGTTCTGGTTTTATTTGTTATTGTTGTGAACACTGTTGGACACCAGCCTTTACCTTTTCTCACCTCTTTTTACCTTTCTAAGAGTTTCTCGCTCGAATTTTCACACGTTTTTAATTTACCAACTCAAACACAAACAAAAAAAAAAAAGAAAAAGTGTAGCTGAATCTGAAGAATCACAGGTACAGAGACACATGGCCCAGAAATTATTACCCACATATGATGACACGGCTCACTTACATACCAACCATGCCCAACGGTCCCAGCCAAGTTCAGTCAACCTTGCTGGCTGGTTTCGAATTGCCCAAAAATCCAAAAAAAATCGAGGCAGTCAACCATTTACCACGGATACACACTGCTTGCACACACCAAACAACACCACACCACACAACACTCCCAAATAAATAGATAAACAAACTTACATGAAGTTTGTTGGCCGAGTTCAAGACCACTTTTTCCATACAGGATTTTCCCAGTTTTTCTTGACACTTTTCTTTTCTTTTTTTTTTGTTTTTTTGCGAATAACCGAAAGTTTTCCCTTGCGGATCTATCGATCGGGAAGAATGCAATTTTTCCCGGAAGACTTTCTACTCCGACGAGTGCATGTTGTTGACTGATATTATTAACTTGGCTCAAACTGCTACGCTCAGCTACCAATTGTGTTGATTCTCTCTTTTAACCAAAGCTGATTTTAGCGGTTTTTTTGAGTTTGAAAATTAACTTTCAAATAACATTACGTTGGAAAATTTAAAACTAAAAAATATTTGAAGTTTTCATATTTAAGTAGCTTAAACTTTTTATTTTTTTTTTAATCCTAAGAATTAAAAAAAACTCTGAACCATTCAGCTTTTATGAAAAAGAAAATGCTGATCTGGCTGGTTGGCTCTCTTTGGGCCCCCCTTGTCACACCTTGCCCCACCATCTTGCCCCAAATGGTTCCACAAGTTATCGATTTATCGAATAATTTCTATGTAACCTTGTGCATCGCTAGGAAAGTCACATCTCTAGGCAAGTGTTATCCCTAAGTTTCGTCCGACCCTGGTCGTCTGGCGCAAATGCAGAGAAAACAAGTGGAAAAGCAAGAGAAAAACCCTGAAAAACGCACAATATCTAAGTAAAATAGCGGAAATGTGGTGATTCGTGTTACGTTTAAGTTGGCTCGCAGGTCGAAGGACAGAGTAAAATGTGAAAAAAGCACGAATTTTGGTAGTGTGATTGCTGCAGTTGCTGCAATTGTGTACGGGCCAGTATATGTATATGTATATTAGTGTGCGTTTGCGTAGGAGGCACCAAAATAACAACAGCAAACGCAGTAGCAACAACAAAGAATCGGAATTACCAGAAGTCCTACCATATGCTCCATACGTGAATCGTACGGAACGGTGACTGGAACGGGAACGGGAACAAAAACCAGAGTGCCAATGCCCAGAAAGAGCCAATAGTCCCAGTAGCAGTCATAGCACCACATCTCAAATACAACAAAAACACAAAAAAAAAACCCCGCCCGCACCACGCAGCAATTACAAAATTAAACAAAAAGTGTCAATCACTCTAGGACTCCAAATTTCATCATCATCCCAAAATCAGAGAAACCTGGAAGTCAACGCGCAATCTCCTGCTAGGACACAGAGTCCGGAGGCCTAGAGAAGGAGGAAGGTGGTGTTGGAGTAAGAGGAGGAGCTCCTGGCAGTGGCAGTGGCCAGGTGGCCAGGTGACAGTTGCCATACCCTGCCCGCACTATGGGCAATTGCCTGAAATGCTTCCAGTCTGCCGCCGAACAAACGTTGCCTCCCAACGCCGCGTCCCCAAATTCCAACTCGAACGCCTGCCCGGTGGCCACCAGTCTAGCTAACTGCTACGACTCTGTTGGTAACAATTCCAATGCGAACGAGCGCTGTGTACCGCGTGGTTAGTAATATTCTTCTCCCCCTACCCCCCATTTTCCACATACAGCAACCCATGTGATCTGTCAAATAATTCCATTTTTTTTTTTTGATTTCTCATCTTTCGCAGAAACCGATGAACTACTCTCTAGCCGAACTCCACTCAAGCCAGCAAAAGCAAACAATTGTGATACTAAGCGTAATAGTTTTAAGTCTTTGGGTTTGCTAAATGGCAGTGCACCTACCATGAGCGATATCATAACAACTGGTGAGTCAGTCGGCAGTAAGCCCGAGTGATAAGAACTTTCTGACCTAATTTCCTGTCTTTTAACATAAAAAAAAACAACAACAAACAAAACAGCTGTCAAGGAGTCCATGGAGGTGTCGAAACAGACCCTGAACAACCTATTCGATGTGTACAAAGATCCGGACGATGAAGATATGATACTCACGGACGGCATCGAACGCCTGTGCAATGACCTCAATTACCAGCCGGATGAGTTCGCCATTCTGGTGCTGGCCTGGTGTCTGGATGCCTCTCAAATGTGCCGTTTCACCAAGACGGAGTTTATCGATGGTCTTCATAAGATGCGGGCGGATAATATCGCCAGCATCCGGTTACGACTCGAGCAGACAATTGAAATGCTGAAGGCGGATGCTGAGATGTTCAAGCAACTGTATCGCTTCACCTTTCGGTGGGTTTTCTTTTCTATTCCCATTTTCCTAATTAACTGAATAAATGGAATATATTTTTATTGAAATTATAGGTTTGGCCTGGAGCCAGATCAGCGCGTGCTCTCGCTGGAAATTGCCATTGACCTGTGGAAACTAGTGTTCACTGTACAAACACCTGATCTCTTCTCCAACTGGATACACTTCCTCGAAAAGCATCCGAATATACGCCGCATACCGAAGGATACATGGAACATGTACCTCAACTTTACGGAACAATGTGATATACAAAATTATGACGACACGGAGGCTTGGCCCAGTCTGTTCGATGACTTTGTCGATTATGAGAAGAGCAGGGCACTGGAGTCGGCTGGCATACATGACGATGACAACAACAACGACGATCCGCTACAGAGCCGTGTCAAGACCGATAATACCCGTCTGGTGTCGTAGTATAGCCGCCTTCAGTCTTTAGGGCCAAGCAACGTTCAACTCGCCAATAGAAATTAAAAAATTGTATATTTTTCACTTTCACTGTTTACTCGCTCTCTTGCTGATGCTGCTGCTTAGGTTTTATTTTTCCCCCCTAAAAAGAGTAAAGTGGCCACAGAAAACGAACGATGCGGTGCTGGCGCTGCTTGAGGACTTCCAACTGCCAAAACGGCCAGCGGATATTTTGAGACCGGCTGGAAGATCATCCTGGCCAATCGGAGCAATGGACGCATTTGTTTATGTAATTAAAGACTTATAGACAAGAATTTCGGAAAAAGCTCAATCATTGGTAACCACATGTGTATATAACTAAACGACTTTAAGGCGGAGCAGAATGCGGATCGTATAATATTTAGCAACTAATTGATGTATTATTTTAAACCAGATTGCAACATTTTACGGCACTTAACTATTTAAATGCATACAATTACATTACATACTTAATTGTAAGTAGTGGATGTGAATTTAATAAAACCAACTAAATGAGAAAAGGAAACTGGCTTAATGGGCTTTTGGTAATTATTTTCTTTAAATTGCGCGGGTTGTGGTAATAGTAAAAGTTATCGATAAATATATCGCACTCAGGGGATTTGTCTATCGTACCGTTGCCATCATTATTGTTGTTGCTGTATTGCTATATTGTCTGATAAAAATTATAAAAATCATTGCGAGCCTTGCAAACGGCGAATACGTAATATTAAATTGGACTACCTGACCAGGTAGCTGAATCCCCCACGAGGTGGAAATGATAGCAGGCTGCAAAGCGTGTCGCATCCAGTGATTCACGACGTTGACATTGAAAAACAAACGCAATGCCAGCACAGTGGGCGTGAGCAGAAAGGAACAGGAGCGGGAGCAAGAGACGAGGTAATCCAAGGCAGCCAGCAAGGGCAAGGATAAGGGCTCGGTCGATTGAAGCAGGGCAGGTCCCATCCGGATTTCAATCATGCCGTGCGAGAGCTGCGGAGTGGAGTTCACAGTGTTTCGTCGCAAGCGCGCTTGCTATGACTGCAAGTGAGTATGAATCTGAAAGTCCAAATTCTGGGGATCCCCTAATTTTTGGTTTTTTCCTTTTAGACGCTATTACTGTGCCAACTGCATTGCGGCCAGGCGGTGCCAACGCTGCTCAGTGTTCGCCCAGCGTCCACTTTTGCGCACGGATCTGCTGAAACTGAAGCCCAAAGATTTGATATTTTATTTGCAGTCCAAGCACATCTCCACGGAAGGATGTTTGGGTGAGTTTTTGCCACAAACTTCCACTTTCATCCTTAAAGCATATACATATTTCCCTCCCATTTTTAGAGAAAGAAGAGCTGGTGGGCCTAGTGTTGGCCCATGTGGCCCAAATGGAGCGGGGTCGTGGTTCTAATGCCTCGTCCAATAGTCCGGGACGCGGCCAGACCAATCCTCTAGATAACCTCAAACAGTCGTGCCAAAACTTCTTCAGCAACCTGACCGATAACCTCAGTGACTCATTTGCCGCATTCGATGGCAAGGTTAATGCAAAACCGCAGGAAAATCGAAGATCATCGCCCAATCCGCATATTTTTGAGCAGCCACGGGTTTCGACGCGGGAAATACCAACATATGCGAGCTCCGGGAACAGTAGTGGATTCACGTACGAATCGCAAACCTTCTTCAACTCAGAGCGGTTGCACGTTTTTACCAACGATACACCGACACCGACAGCCAATGCGAACCAAAGCAGCAGCAGTCCCAATGCCAACCAGAGCAGCAGCAGTCCCTCGACTTCCACGAAGGCCTCTTCGAGCAATACCGATGGCAGCAACAACAGTCAGGCCCAGGGGGCCCATCACAGCCCTGAAACGACCGATGAGAACCGTGATAGCAAGTCCGATTGTGAGTGTTCGGACGACGAGATTATAGCAACGTTTAGCGAGCTCAGAACCGATGCTAGTGTACGCGCCAAGGCTACGGACGAGCCGAACTCTTCCGATAAGCCCAAAAAAGTGGAGCGTGTTCTTCCAAACGCACCCGATGCTTCCTCTCAGTCAAGTTTCGAGGAGTTGGGCGCCATCGGCGGGATATCCGACGAAAGCAAGGCCACCACGGACACCAACAGCAGCTGCCTGGACCAGTGGCAGATGCTGGTCGTCAATCGGGTTGAGGTCCACGATGATGAGACACCGACACCGAGTGCTCCTCCCGAGGAGATTCTGGAGGTAACGGTTCGCAATAAGCCAGATGAGGCTGTGGAAGGTGAAATCACCCAGACTGTGAACATCGAGCAGCGTCCGGCCAATCCGAATTTTGTGTCCCAACCCTCCGTTCCGCAACGCTCCAAGAAAGTAACGCGACGACGCTCTGATGGCTACTTGAATCGCCGTCATCATTCCAGTGATGAAGAATCTCCAGTAGCGCCCACTGGACTTGGCCTGGGTCTTTCCACGCTCCCCGAACAGCCGGAGGTGACCCTCCATGTGCACGGCCATCGTCAAAGCTGTCAGCGTTGTGGCAAAAACAAGACGAACATACGCCGGCATGTGGAGAAGATGCGACGCCACCTGGAGAACGCGCAGATGTCTGAGGAGGACATTAAACGAGAACTCCAGGACTTTCTTACATACCTCGAACAACGCACCAAGTCGTTGGATGCATCCGAGGCGGATAGTCATGCTGTTTCGCCGCTTAGTGTGGATGGAATTAGTGTGGCTGCTGGCGGAAGGTCACCGGATATGCCGATTACGCCGACCATTGAGTTCTCGCCGACACAGGACGACGACATTCGCTGGGATGATGACGAGGGCATCCATGTGTATGCCGCTCCCTCTGACTTTGAGCCGAATGCTTGCATTGATTCACGGTTTGTAAACTTGGAAGACTTTGAGGATTTGTAAGTACATGGTTCTTGCCACCAAGAGCAGTTACTCAACCAAACTATATCATTTGCAGAAAAGACTTGGAGGCATTAACTGTAAAACAGCTCAAGGAGGTTCTAATGCTGCACCGCGTGGACTACAAAGGCTGCTGCGAAAAGCAGGAGCTCTTAGATCGCGTTTGCAGGCTCTGGAAGACCATGCGATCCACTCCAGGTAGACTTTTCTATTCCAAGTAGTCCAAGAATTCTTTCTAATGCCTTTAAATAATCTTCAGCTGTGGAGAAACTTGCCACCGATGAGCTGTGCAAGATCTGCATGGATGCGCCCATTGAGTGCGTCTTCCTGGAATGCGGCCACATGGCCACCTGCACCAGTTGCGGAAAAGTGCTAAACGAGTGCCCGATTTGCCGACAATATATAGTACGTGTTGTAAGATTCTTTAGAGCATAATGGATACGGTTAAGGACTGGAGGTGACTGGACGGGAGATGGTGAACGCATAGCTTTTGACTGGGAGGGGGGGGGCCACCAAGCTAATCCGTATTCAATGAAAACGTATAAGTTTCCTTAATCGATGTAAAAGTGCAACAATAATTTAAAAAAAAAAAAAAAAAAACGTTTTTTTGGTTTTTGTCCTTCAACGTAGTATGTTGCCAATAATTATATATGAAGCTTTATATAAGCCAATATATGCTTTAAAAGTGTATTTATCTAATTGAAATGTGAAATAATTTTGCTATTTATTTTGTTTGTTCATGTTGTTTGTAAAAGAAACATAAATCGAAAGGTTATATAGATAAACTAACATTCCTATAAGCTGCTAAAGATTAAATCTGTTAATAACAGTTGTGAAAAAAAACTCGTCTAGATGCGCATTTAAACAATAAATATTTTCAAAAATCCAGCGCTCTCTTAGGAATTTCCAAATAAAGGGGTATCCCCCTGAATTCCTAAATAATACTGACAGTGTTTCATAAGAATGACTCGACATGGAGACAGTTTTTATGAGCCGATAGCTTTGTTTAGATTTCGAATAGCTTTCACATCAGTTCCTGGAAAATATTTATTGGTGGTGCCTCCCATTACGAAACGATTATCTTTCAAATACAAACAGTCTTTATTCTGGTTAAAAATTAATCTAGGAGTAGTGACCAGTGCTGGAGCAGCACAATGACTAGACGGGAAGTAGAGAGAGAGAGAGAGACGAAGTGACCCTTCCAAAGGTCAGCTTAAATTCTGTGTATGCGAAGGTCCAGTGGCGACTCCACGTCCATCTGCACGTAGAAGTCCTCGCTCTGCAGGTAGCCATGCCGCCAGTAGCTCGGCGAATATTCCGCACCCGGTTTGGGTTTCAACGAATAGTCACTCGGCTCATTGTTTGAGTCATCCATGTAGTAGCGGGCAGAGGCGGACGATGATGAGGAGGAGGACGTGGTGGACTCCATGCTGCCGACAGCGGGCAAGCAGGTGAAGGCCGACTCGCCGCTGGCCTCCAGCAGACAGGCGGGTGCACTGGGCAGGGTCAGGGGCTGGCTGGCGATCAGATGGATGCTGTGCTTGAAGGTCTTCACGTGCTTGCGAAGCGACGAGGGATCCGTGTAGCGCTTCTGGCAGCCAGTGACCTTGCACATGTAGGGCTTCTCCATCGAGTGGGTGCGCGTGTGCTTGAAGCGGTCCGAGGAGTTGGAGTACGCCTTCTGGCAACCCTCAAAGCTGCACTTGTACGGCTTCTCCCCGGAGTGCGAACGGATGTGGATCTTGAGGTTCTCCGCCCGCGAGAAGGACTTGTCGCACAGATGACAGCGATGGGGCTTCTCCTTGGTGTGGGTGCGGGTATGGACGAGCATCTTGTAGCGGGCATTGAAGCCACGATCACTGCGTTGGCATCCTCTCCAGCGGCAGTAGTAGAGACCATCGGTGAGCGAGGCAATCGCATGCCTCTGGGTGACGTGCTGGGCCAAGGCCTCCAGTGTGTCAAAAATTCTGTAATTAAAAAGGGAAATTTTAAGTTAATAATGTATGTATATTATTATTTTTTTTCTTAATACTTTATTTATTTTTTATGTAATCATTTAAGATTAAAAATAATCAAAATACTTGGACCCTTACCTATCGCATTCGAGCCAATTGCAGACAAAGTCATTGGTGGTGCCGCACTCGCTGCCGCTGCTGCAGGACTTGCTGTCGTCCTGCGACTCCAGGGGACTTCTGGGACACAGATCATCCTGTTGGCCGTGTTGGGCCTTCATGATCACCGACTGTGTGCGACGGTGATGCAAATCGGCGACAGGTGAGCTGGCCAAGTGGCCAAGACCGTATCCGGCAATGGGGCGCGGCGGTGTAATGGGCGGTGTGGGGAACCGAATGTGCTGCATCTGCTGCTGTTGATTCTGATGCTCCAGTAGCCAGTTTCCCGAATCCGTATACGGTGTTATATAAGGCGGAGTGTTGTACGGCGTATAGTAGCCGGCTGGCGGCTCGTATATCCCTCTGTTGAAGATTGACTTTTGTACTATATCCATGGTGGGAGATTTTGGTTTAAATTGTAATGTTCTTTTTTGCGTTCGAGGCTGAAATGGTTTCGCTAACGCGTTTGCCGATCGAATGAACCGCTCGCCTCCAGGGGTTCGGGTAATATGCGAAAGTCGGACGCTGATAAGGGCCGCCAGACGGAACAGGGGGCTCTTATCAGGCCCGAAGGCTGCAGACGGATCCCGGGCGGGTGAGGTGGAGGGCGGTCGGTGGTAGTCGGTGGTCGGAACCAAAACACACACATACTCTAACGTGGGTGTTGGGGTGACTGGAGCAGGTGCGTAGTGCGGACAAAAAAAAAAAAAAAAAACTACTGAGGCAAATGGATTTGGGGCAAAAGCACACACTACGTGAGTGAAACTCCGTACCAGGAGGAGTGGCGGTGGGTTGGCGGAGAGCGGGACGTCGGTTGACGGTCTGGGTCTTTTGTTATCAACGCACAAGTGGAAACCAGCAAGCTAGCCCTCCAGTCCCCCAACCCACCAGCCAGCTAACCACCACCCAGCCCCTACATGATCGCTCTTTGGGGGGCAAAACGTTATCGCCCGGTGCCGTCTGCTTGACTTGCACTTCGTACCGCGAAGCGAATTCCCCGCCATTTGGTCGCTGCAGCCCCCCCTCCGTTCCAATGAAACCCCACCCCATACCACCCCCTCAGCAGTAGACCCCAGTACCGCTCCCTAAGTGGAGCAGGTACGTCGACATCTGTAATTGGGCACTTGCAGAATGAACGAAATACTTAAAGAACACAGCCAAGTGACATAATTCCTATATCAACAAAGTTTGAATTCTAAACTTTGTCCGGCCTGGTCTGAGATTCAAAATCTATGAACTTGCTTATTTTAGTGACTAATGGTTGTTTATAAGACAACTTGAGACAAACAACATATAGTATTGTTTCCAATAACTGCCGCATAACTCCACACCCACCCAACCCCACTCCGTATGATATGGGGTTTCTTGGCGAAGCCCGTCTGGGGAATTCATATGTCATAACTCCGCCAATTCCCATCCGATCCTTGAGCGGAATACCTTAAACGGTTAGTAGTTCTATTCTCCGCCAATCTGCATCAAAACCTGGCAACGAAATTTTCGATCCCTATTTTTACAAAATTTTCTGATGGACCCCCTTGTGAAATCCAGGATTTCCATTTTGGCCCCAAACCAAGCCAATATCTTGGCCAATTCCCATCCGATCCTTGAGCGGAATACCTTAATCGATTTCTAGTTCAATTCCCCTTCAATCTGCATCAAAACCTGGGACAAAAATTTTCGATCCCTATTTTTCAAAATTTTCTGATGGACCCCCTTGTGAAATCCAGGATTTCCATTTTGGCCCCAAACCAAGCCAATATCTTGGCCAATTCCCATCCGATCCTTGAGCGGAATACCTTAATCGATTTCTAGTTCAATTCCCCTTCAATCTGCATCAAAACCTGGGACAAAAATTTTCGATCCCTATTTTTCAAATTTTTCTGATGGACCCCCTTGTGAGATCGAGGATCTCTCTCAAAACTCAGCTTCAGAGGGGGGAATGTGGCTTTTAATGACAGGTACTAGGCCAATACAAATTATTTAATCGTTGATAAAAAACCCCATGGAATAATGATTAATTTAAATAGAAAATGTGGGCAGGGGTAACCTTGCGAATCACGATTTTCATTCTTGAGTTTCGGGTGGCTTTTACGTTCCAACCTCTGTGTGTGGGCGCTGTGTCTGGAGCGCCGGAGTGATAAGGTGGTTATCTCACGCCCGTGTCAACAAACGCCGCCACATGCACACACACACATATGTGGTGGGTAGTTAGTACTGGGGGAAGCGTCGCGCCGTTCCATATTTGGGGGCCACGAAAACTTCTGCGGAATGACGTGAATGGCACCGACGGGAAACGGGAGTTGCGCCGAAGCTCTGCTGGGTGCTGGCTGGTGGCTGCTGGCTGCTGGCTGCTCCCCCGACGGTTATTATATTGTAGAACCGGCTATCGGCTTGGCTATCAGTTATCAGCATTGCTATCAGGTGGAGCTGTCTGGGCCCGTGAATCACTGACGGAGCAAATGGAGCAACCTTCGCTCCACCTTCGTGAATGCCACCCCGCCTAACCAAATCTGCAACCTCCCTCGGAGCTCTACCTTCGCCCCCGGTTTCTATCGATTCGATGTAATCCCACTGAGTGGGGTCCCAGGTACTTACGTAAAAAAAAAATACATGACATCAGTTGGTAGTGATAAGCCCTTTTGTGGATCCCTATCAGCTGTGTAACAGGTGGACTAGCACTGCCATTTGGAGTGCCATTTCCCAATCCTGTCCCATTCGGAATCATGATTTATAAATAGATAGGGAATCAGGCCACAGATAGTATGTGTTCTCTCGGACCATGGAGTACAGTTGCGCATGGCGAGGTCAGTTCAGTGGAATCTTCCAAAGCATGGCCTTGAATTAAGATTCTACAGATGATATTAAAAAAAAATAAAATAAATAGAAAAAAAGAGCAAACCATAGAACCCGAAGGACCCCTGGCGTAACCTAAATTTTAATGTTTGGCAAGTGCCTGTTGGTCATTAAAATCCATCCACAATGTTGTGAGGAGGAAAAAATCCGGATTTTCTGGTTGCCAATATGAACTTTGTATGGCGCGAGCGTCTGTTGATAAGGCCGGACCGGACTCTTCCCCTCTCCCCACAAAACACATACTCCGCCTCCCAGAACCATGACACCGTTTTTCCCCCCCTCGGACATTCCTAAAGTCCAGAAACCACCACACAGATAAGGTCATATATATTAATTTTATTTCTTTTTTTTTTTTTTTTTTATAATAAAATTTGCAAAAAAAAAAATTGTATTGGGGAGCGGGAGCGTGTGTGATTATTAATTTTCCGTGGCTCGAATCTCAGCGTAAATAAAAACAAATCCGTACGCAACTGGGCGACAGACAGTAATCGGAGCTTAGAAACTGGATCCAACCGGTATGGAGGGTGCAGGCCCGCCCGGCTGGATGATGTTCAATATTTCTATCAAATTAACAACACTCGACCGATAACCAGAGGGGTCTGGATGGCTGGCAAAGGTGGCCTGGTGGGCAGATAACTTCTACTCAGGAATCGGAATTGGATTCCGAATGGGAATGGGAATGGGTCGTGGGCAGTGGGCAGGCGTACGCTTGAACTGGGAAATTATCATTGCGAATGTTGAATGCAAATGCTGGGGGGAAAAGAGTCTCATCTACAAGAAATTGGAACCCACTGGGAGGAGCTGATATGATCGACGGCGAAAGGCTAATTACTTTGTTGCCGGCACCGACACCGCCACCACCGACAGACATCCAAAGTCCATGTCCCCCCGACCAGTCATCACACTCTGGCTCTCAAGCGAGGATGTGGGCATAAGCATGCATCCAAAGCATGGAACTCCCTGGAACTTTATTACAGACTCGGATCTATTATTTATACGCGGCTTATCGCCAGACAGTCTGATATCGCCAAAAAGAGGAAAAATTATTAAAGGTAAACCAGGCAATGGGTATGGGGAATAAATAATAGGTGAAAAAATACAAAAAAAAAACATTCCAGACATTCGTGGGAGCCTACAGACCCCAGAGCCCAGACCCCAGACCTTCCGGCAATGCCTCTATTTTTATACCGTTCGATGGGTGTTGCTATTTAGGAGCGATATGCTATTGTTTCAGTTACCACTGCTGATACGCCTGACAATATCTCGTCTAGACTGGGCATTATGAGAGGCACATTTTGTTTTCGGTTTTTTTTTTACTATTTTTTTTTTTGGGTTCCACGTTTGGCGGAAAAGTTTCAATGGCACATCCATCCAGGCAAGCAGGCGGGCGGCAACATCCAACAACAACTTAAGAAGCCGCTGGGGGCTTTTTTTTTAATATACAAATGACTGGCGTTCTTGAAGGGGGTAATTCAGACGTCGGACTTATCAAAACTTTTTAGATTTACGATAGTCTGGGCAGGAAATGGCATAGGTCTTAAGGTGGGTGCTAAGTTGAGATGGATATAAAGTATTTGATTTATTTTTAGTTAGGATTTAGGCTTTACATGGTTGTTAAGTAGAAAGATAGAAAGCTAGAGACATCGGAAGTAGTTAACAGATTGTTAAAAGGTAAGAATTACAAAAGAGGTATGTCTTCTTAGGCTACTATCTTACTTTTTATCTAGTAGGTCCTATAAATAAACCCTAAAACCTTTGATGTAATATCCCTTAGTTCCAATCTAAGATTATTCACCCAAAGGCCATTGCTTTTAGGCTCTTAAAAAATTTTCCCATTGGATAATGATTGCTTAATAATCCTCCACACATGTAATCACCGCGATTGCCATAATTTTTAGGCACTTAAAAATTGTCCCATAACCAAAAAGTTTGTAAAAATTTCATGCCAATCACTGTGTAAACAAACCAACGCAATATAATCAATATAGGTATACTAGAACTTGGAATAATTCCGGGGAAATCACTTAGTAGGGGCGCAGAGGGCAATCGATCGGTGCAATCGACCTTCAGGTCTGTGGTCGATTCGCTGAACGAGATTGAGCCGTGAACAGGGACCAGAGAACCGCGAACAGCATGCGGGCGGCATGCGATCACTCCCCCAGTGGGTGTACCCCAATCCATCGCTCTTTCTTACAATGAACGCACTATCACACAGCACACGGCATAATTGATACGGAGAGAGCACTCTGTAAACTTACTTAGGCAATAAATTTATTATACAAAAGTTTGGTTGTTTCGATTCTGCGATACGTTTAAAGTTCGCGCTCACTCGACCGCCGCATGACGTCTGAGCGGAGATCGGAGAACGGAGATTGCGTATCGCAGAGTGGAGTGCGAGGCTGTGTAGAGGTGCTGTGTCCGTGGGGTCCTCCAGTGGCGATCCCCGAAATAGACGCGCATCCAACGGCGGGTGACCCCCACGCGGCCTGTGCATGTGAACCATAAATAAATGTTGAATGTGCTGCGGTTTAATAATAAAACAATCACATTACCCACTCAGACGAAGTGCTCCAGATGGTCGCGCATGTAGGTAATGAGCGCCTTCTCGAACAGCGGTCCCACCAGGCGGTCCACCTTCAGGTTGAGGCTAACATAGAACGGACGCTGATATCGGGTGCTCAGCTTGGTGGCCAGCACCGAAGATTCCGTCTGACCGTATCCGCCCAATATCGTGGTTGCTATGGTCTCTTTGGAGGCGGGATCACGTGAGGGCATGGCCAAGGCCAGTTCCTCCAACATCTCATCTTTGGAGTTCACGAACAGCAAAGTGCTTCCCGGCATTTTCAAAGCCCGTAGAGTAAACTGCAGAGTTCCTGCATCCACTTGGGCGTAGTGCGAGGTAAAAAGCTCTGCCGGTTTCTTGGATGAAACATCATCTTTAGGAACATTAGAATCCAGGGTATCTACAGCTGCCATTGTATTGGTATATGGAGTAAAAATGCTAAACAAATTATATTTTCTTCAGAAAATAAAAAAACTAAAACGTAAACAATGAAATGCAGATTTTGACTTGAAATAGTATTAGTGTTGGAAAACAATATTTAATTATTGGGAAACATTTATAAATTATTTATAAAAACTAAAAGCTTGGGTTGATGACTGTGTATAAAATAAAAATTAATTTGAGTTTATATAATTAATTTCAGATTAAAATTCCCACTTTATTTTAGAAAGAGATGTTTTGACCCCCCCGATTGGCAGTTCCGTTTACCAGCACTGTTGTCATCGAGCTTTTCCCCACCCGCCAAATTCAAATTCCATTCGTATAATTCGCGAATAAATAAGATAAAGGTCCTTTCGCAGTGTTGGTTGCATTTATTAAGGCTCTATTTGATGTGGGCGAGTTATATATGATTACGTTTTGACGAGTTAAAATACATATGTACGATAGTTTGTTCACAATTAGAATCAGATTTCTTCGCTCCCATCTGCACGCATCGATTGGTGTTGGTTTTTTTGTATTTTTTTTATATATTCATATAATTTATACGTTGTCGTTTTGATTTGACCTACTTATTTAAATACACAATCGGGTAAATGGACAAGAGAGAGATTGTAAAGTGAAGGCAGAGAGAAAATAATTCAGAGATATTCGGTTAAAAGATCAGTTCCGGTTGAGTTATATATTTAAAATGAAAACAAAACAAAAATATTGAGATGAAATTCCACTAATTACTTGAAATGTCAATGATAATTTACTAATTTCGCTTGCGTTAATGTCGTTAGGACTGAATGGGTTAAATACCGTTATTCTCGTTACGTATGCGTCTATTGCGTTTTATTTTTTATTGATCGTTAGGATTGTTAAAGTTCTTTGAATTTCTTGGATATCAAATAATTTTGATTAATTTAGTTTTCCTTTTTTTGTTTTTATGTTTCTTCTACTATAATTTGACTAAGATTTGCAACCGCGATTTCAAACTTGATCTTTATCATATTTTTTTTGTAATTTTTTCTTTTTTTTATCATGTAATCATTTTTCGATTTGTGAATAAATATTGGAAGTGATAAACATGTAGCGTTGTTGTTATGCGGGCTGGTGGTTCTAATCCTCGTCGTCCTCGGATTCGGCCTCCTGCAGCCAAGTCAGCCAGGCGTTTACTTGGAACAAAGCGGTTCCCTTGCCTGGATATGTGTCGGAAATCTCCTCCTTCCACGAGACGAACGCCTCCTCCTCGATGATCTCAGATTCGTAAAGATATTTGAACCAACGGCATAGCATTCCTGGTGAACAGAAAGGATATATTAGAATAGGTTTTCCAAAACGAGAGAAACTGAGCTCTTACCTTTGGGGAAATTCTCACTGTAGCAGAAAACTTGAAGGGCGTAGAGTGCCATCAGCTGGAGCTCGTTCTGGCTGAGGAAGGTCTGCAGCATCTGGCTGTAGGTCTCCAGCAACTGCTGCTCCTTCAGGGTCACCGACTTCTCGGGATGCTCCTTGGGATCGAGGCCGGGGGCTAGGGTCGTTTCTCGGGTCACATACTTGACCACCACGGTCATGAGGGCCTGAATGAAGCCCGGGTCCTTGTAGTACTTGTTCTCCACCTTGGCCTTGATCCACTTGTAGAAGTTGTTGGGATTCGGATCGCTCTGCAGCTGCTTCAGCATCTCCGACTGGACCTTAAGCAGTGGGTAGAGGAATGACAGCTGGCGGTCCTCGAGGATCTCGGCCAGACGTTCCTTGGTGCGATCAGCTTCCGGCAGACTGTTCATCAGGTCGACCTTGCTGGCGCGGAACATCTCCTCGAGCGCCTCCTTGCCGATGGTCTTGTGCAGCTGCTGGAGGACGAGCAGGAACAGCGGATAGTGCTGTCCGTTGTCCGTGTAGTTGGCGATGTCGTTCAACTTGAGCAGAGCCGGCTTGCACACAGTCTTGGCCAGAACGGTGGCCACCAGGAACGTAATACGCGGATTGAGGGCCTCGCGTTCGTTCATCTTGTTGACGAGCTGCTTGAATACCTCGACGATCACGTTCGGCTTGATGTTGGACTGTTTGCGCAATGTCTGTAGGAAGCGCACGACACGCTCCAGGTAGACATCGTTCACACGGTCCAACACCTCCATCAACAGGCTGATGCACACATCCTTCAGCGACTTCTCCGGCAGTTTCAGCTCGAGGAAACCGTCCAACAGCTCGGCGAACCGATCCGGAGTGCCCGACGACGACGGCGATGACGTTGCTGGGGCATCTGTCTGTGCCTCCGAATCGGTGCCTTCAACTGGAGCCACTTCACTATCGGCTGCCTTGGCATCCTCTGTCTCGGCGTTCTCCTTCTTCTCGTCGTTGTCCTCCTTGGCATCCGCCTCCAGTACACCATCCTCCTTGATTTCGTCCTCCAGTTCGTAGTAGAACTTCTCCTTGAAGAACTGGGTGGCCTTCTTGGACAGCTCCTCCTTGCTGGGGCCCTTGTCCTTCTTCTGCTGCTTGCCACCACCAGTGCCTCCTACCGGGGTGCTGGGTCTCTCCACCGAGCCGCTCTTGCCCTGATCCTTGCCATCCTGCGATCCCTTCCTGCCACCCAGGCCATCCACCACTTGTTCGCCCAGTTTTTCGGATGCCGAGCCAAAGTTCGGTGACGAGGAGGTGGCCTTCAGGCCGCGCTCCTGCTGCAGACCCAACAGAGTCCTGTTGTCGGCATACTCAGCGGAGGGGGTCGAAGAGGGACGTGCCGGATTCAGTAGATGAGAGGTCGGGGTGCCCAGCAACGGATAATGCGAATTGGATAGCTGGCTCTGGTCCTTGGCCTGCTGGTCCTTGCTGTTGCTGTTCGGCGGCGTGGATATGGGCAGCGTGGCTGGGAACTTTTGGTTCTGGGAGGCCGCTCGGAAGAGCAAGGAGTTGGCTGCCGGGCGCATCTGCAAGTTCTCCACCGCATCCTGGTTCGTGGAGATCAAGTTGCGCTTGAACCTCGGCGCCAACTCCTTGCTACCCAGCAACTGATTACCCCCGTACTGCCCATCGTTGCGATCCCTGTCGCGATCGTTGTTCCTACGCGAATCGTCCCGGTCGCGATCCCGGTTATTCGAGGAGCCTCCACCACCGCCGCTGCCTCCGTTCTGGTTGTGCTTGTTGTAGCGGCTGCCATAGTTGGCACCACCGCCGCCACCCTGATCACGATCCCGGTTGCGATCGCCACGATTGTTGTACTGGCGATTGTCGCGATCCCTGTCACGATTCGAACCGGAGACGAACCTGTAAGGAAGACAGAAAATAATGATTATAAATCTGCTCCAACCTATAATCTCTTCTAGATACTTACGGTGAGACAATCGGAGAAGCTCCTGTAACACTCAGGCCACTGAACATGTCGTTGTAGCCGCCAGACTGCAGATTGAGATGGAAACGATTCATCCAACTGTCCGAGTCACGATCATTGTTGCGCATATCGCGACCACGATTGGGGAAAGGGGTACGGATAATCGAGTCGTCGTCCGAGCGTATTTGCTTTATGGGGACGGGTCCCTCGGTGGTGCCCACCTTGCGCGGCACCCAATGATTCTGACGCAGCTCGATGACATCCTTTAGCATGAAGCGAATCCTTGGTGGATATTCAAATGACTTTGACCGACGTTCAAGTGTCTCGAAATACTGGTTCATCAGCTCTTTGCCCTGTTCTGAATCCAGGTTCTTGCCGCAAGTCTTGAGCAACTGAGCCAGGCATTCCATGTCCTCGCACATCTCCTGCGCACCGGCGGTACGCTTCTTCTTCTTGTCCAATAACTCCATGATGCACTGATGCAGCACATTCTTCGACAACATATCCAGCTTGTTGAGTTCACCAATAAACTTGACATTGCCAAGCATCCGTTGTTTCGCCAAATGGCGTCGCTCCTCCTCGTCGGCCTCATTTTCGGGCGGTGGCCGATTATCGTTCTCGTCGCGTTTCAATCGATTGTTGAACTTGTCGCGACAAACGGCGATCAGGAGTCTCAAAAAGGTGCACGAATTGTTCGGCTGTTGTTCCTTGTCAAATGACGGTGCTTCCTCGGACAGTCGCTTACAGAGCTGTGCATACATAGACGAGTACTTTGGCTCGTCCAAGGCTTTGTCGAATATCAGCAGAATTACGCCGTTCAGAATCACGATCGAGTTGAGGTCAAGCTTCAGTAGTTCATCGCTCAGCTCCTGGAACTTCTCGGGCGTTAGCTTGTTCAGTATACCACGGACGCGTCGGAAAACAGCGTCGTTCTTTTCGCTTTGGGTGAGTCCATGCTGCGGACGCAGCGATGGTGGTATCCAACGTCCGGTAACTGGTGGCGGAGTGCTTGCCTTGCCCGCTTGCTGTTGTGCCTGATGGTGTTGCTGCTGCTGCTGCTGTTGATGTAGCTGTTGTTGCTGCTGCTGCTGTTGTTGTTGTTGTTGTTGGTGGTGGGAAACTGTGCCGCCTCCTGCCGAGTTCAATGAAATGTTCGAAGAATTGGAATTGGAGCCAGAAATCTGAGCCGAGGAGGCATTGCCGTTGCGAAGGACTGGCGTACGATTGCCTACAGCACCGCGATCGTAACGATCCGCCTCTGGCCTACCGTAGCCGCCGCCGCCGCTGCCACGAGGTCCTCCCGCTCCCGCCGGTCCTACCCCCGGTCCTGATCCGTTCCGTTCAAGACTATTATTCGTGTAGCGTTGGTGTGATGGTGAATCTTCGTAATTATCGCGGTAATTGTTGCTATATCCGCCACTTCCACTGCCACTCACGCCTCCATCATTGTTGCTTCGGGGAGGCCTGCTGCCTGCTGTTGAATTTGCTGACGACGATCCGTTGTAGACGGACGAGGAGATTGAATTAGAAATGGAGTTATTGGTGTTGCCGCTGTTCCCGTTGCCGCTGCCGTAACGTGGCTGCGGTCCGTTGCTCCCATTGCCGTTCTCGTAGTTTCGGGCGGAGCGATAATTGCTGCCACTGCCACTGCCGGAACCAGCACCAGATCCTTGTCCTAATCCAGATCCACCTTGTCCACCACCACCACTACCACTACCACCGATAGTGGAGTTTGAGTTTAATGAACGATTGTAGTTGCCATCGGAGTTGGAGTGATAGTTGCCACGACTACCACGATGTCCTCCGCCCTGTTGCTGATGGTCCTGCTGGTATCTGCCGGAGGAGCCGTTGTAGACGTTGTCGGTATTACCGCCGATGCCGCCTTGACCCAAAATGTCACTATTTTTTTGATAGTAACGCGACGACGACGAATCACCCTGGTAAGATCGTCGAGGTCTTGGGCTCACTTCGCTATCGTGTTGGCGAATTTTGGCGGAATTCTTATTATAGCCAGTAGAAAAGTGTCCGCTTGGTCCGCCAGATGATCGGCTACCGTTTCTGCCGCCCACACCCTCGTTGATGCCGCCGCTTCCGCTTATTATTGATGGTGATCCACCGTTGCCACCGCCTCCGCCACTCTTATAACCAGAGCCGGAATTGGAACTTTTGCGGTAATGGCCGCCGCTACCACCCTGATTTGAACCCGATGATGGGGATGATCCCTTGTCGATTTTGACCAAATTCTTGAGATTATTAAATGTATCGGTCGCTGTTGTGATCGGCAAGAGATTGGGACTGGTGTTCAGCAGGGTTTTGCCGACCGAGGGAGTCGGTGGGGTTTGGCCACCGCAGCTGACGCCGATAACGCCGCCGCCTCCGCCTCCACCGCGATTCGTGGGCTGATCGTAATTGCGCTCGATCTCGCCGGGATTGGCCGTTATTACCAGTCGTAAATCGCTGCCGCCGCCGATGCTCGTCGTGTCACCGGTGCTGGTGCCTCCCTCAATGGTGATCGCTTTGCCGCCCCGGAACTGATCTATGATGACGCCTGCCTGGTGCCCGTTGGTGAGGTCCCAACGCTGCGGACTGTCGTCGTAAGAGTGCAAAAGGGGAGCGGCGTCGTACGTTGATAGAGGAATGGTGATTGATTTTCTTGATCGACTCGGGGGCGAAAATATGTATCGTGCGTTAAGTTGCACGAATTCGAATCCTCTCTTGCTAAGAGGGGATATCTGATGTGGTGATAGCTGATGGTGTCCTTGATCCCCGGTTGGGTTGTGTCCTGATCTTAGATCACTCACGCGTACTCCTCTTCTACTGGTCGAAACTGGACGAAAACGCACACAAATGTAACAAAACAGACGCGTACGTACACACAGATACAATATATGATCCTGTCGATAGCTGGGATTGGCTTCTGATGCTCCTCCTGCTATTGGTTTCTTCCTGGTCCTGTTCTGGGTTGCCTGGTCCTGCTGCCAAGAGTCGTGGGTCGAGAGTCCTGTGTGGTAACACCTGGTTTATGGGTCTCTCCGTCACGATACGTTACACTTGGGGCTGCCTTGCGTATGTGGGGGAATCCTGTATGTGTGTGTGTGTGTGTGGGAGAGAGACAAGTGATATAGATAAGTAAGGGAGTTGAAACAATGGGAGACGGAGTCGGGGGGGGCAAGTATTTAATAAATAAAAAAAAAAGAGGCAACTGTGCGGTAGGCAAAGAGTAGGAAAGACTAAAATATATACAGAGTACACGAAAAGATCTAGGACCAGACGAATTAACTATCTTACGTACAATTGTGACAGCAATACAAAAGAAATTTGATTACAATTCCAAGTGTGATCTGTATTTGTATCTGTATCTGTATCTGAAAGAATGACTGATCTTCTCGGATGTTTGTTTGTCTCTGAATATGCCTGGCAGCCTGTTATTGTTTACAGCAGCAGGCTAAGCACCTGCCTAATAACCCGCCCAATGCAAACTGGAAATAATGTGCACTTAATGGAAATAACCTCGCCGAACACCTTCAAGTTTATTTCACTCGCTTTCCTCCTCTTTTCACTTCCCCACCTCAATTCAATTGCAATTCTCTCCACTTTTGTAGATCTCTACATGTATGTGTGTCTGTGTGGGGGGCTACAACAGTGTTGCCATCACTAATTAATTTGATTTTTATTTTATTTGTTTTATTTTTTTTAAAATCAAGGCTCTCTCTTGCAACTAACCGTATTCAAAGTCTTCACTTAACTGAGCCACAACTGATTACTTTCCAACTGATTCGACTTTTGGATACTGTCTCTGCTGTTCTTCTTTGTTCCCAGCTTTCTTTGTTTGGCGCGCATTCACACACACATACATACATGCACAGACTCTGCAGTGGGGAGTGAGAGTGGGATGGGGCTACCTCCAATTGCTAGAATATTGCGTCTGTGTGTCAGTGTCCTTTCTTTGTGTTGGGGGGTTTATGGCCTCAGCTTTGGAGCAAGAGCTCTCCCTAGTGCTATCCTACTCGCACTAGTGCGATGCTGCTGTTCTGCGCCATCGAATTAAAGTCCCTTGACCCCGGGAGTCTCACACTCTACAAAGATATATAGTACACTCTACTATACAAGTGATTAGCGAGTTTGGAAGGCAGACTTTGTTAAGTGACTCACTCCCTAATTCTTTGGTTTATTTCGCTAATATTACTTGCCCCAATTGATGGGGAATATGCGATTGTAGTTGGAAGATTGGTGTGTGTGTGTGTGAGAGTGTGTGTGTATGCGGTAGAACAACCCTGCCTGCCTTCGTCTTTGTCTCTTTATGTACATATTCGAGTTCTCAACCGCCTTCCTGCCTGCAATAATGTCTTCTCGTCTCTTCTAAACACCCCCCGAGAAGCACAAATGCGAAAAGCCACCCCTTCTGCAGGCACTGCAGCGACAGAGGCGTCGACCCCGACCCCCTATATACCCACACTCCACACCATCCCTGCGCCAGACCCAGTTGTGGATGATTTTGACCTCAATTCCGAGCGCTTCGGCTCGTGTACACAAGTGTTTGCTTGGGCCGTCTGCATATTTAAACTGGCCAAGTGGCACACCCACATTGCAAGACTCTCTGATTGCGGGGGCTACTGTGTAGTGTAGCCATATAGCCATAGCCGATCTATGGAATCACTCGATTTCTGCAATGACGACAGCACGGCAGGCGAACAAAGTGCACTCTCACTCGCCTGGCTCTCTTTCTCTTATTCGAGAGAGTGTATGTGTGTGTGTGTTGGATAGATCCCAAAGAGAGTGAAGCTGTCGGATAAGGGAAGGGGGGGAGAAAATCGGAAAACCCAGGTTCAGGGGGTGGGTGTCTTCCAGGGGGAAGGTGAGAGACGGACAATCAAGACGGATAGTGGCTGCGACAACGTCAACAGCAGCATATGAGATTTTCCCGATGTACCGCCGCCATTTTGTGTGTGAAAAGAGTGTGTACCCACACACACACAGACACACGACCAACTGACTTTCTTTGTGTTCTTTTTTTTTTTAATCGAGTGATTCATTGAGTTCTCACTTTGTTTAAAGCAGTTGATTCGCTTTTGATTATCACTCTCCACAATGACGTCTGCAATTAGCGTTGATTCGCAATTTTATTGATTTCACAGCTTGACTTTTTAGCCGTGAAGAAACGAGGACGTGCACACAGACACACACTTATACACACCAGTTTCATCGGTTTTCTCTCGCGCATCGTGGTCATTTTTGAGGCTATCTACCGGAAATGCAACACCCATCTAGCACACCTTCTATTTTTACCCACAACTCAATCTTCTATCTTATCCACAGACTTATTTTCCCTATTATTTTACTAACCTTTGCTTGAGTAGTTTCGTATGGCAAAAACACGCAAGGTTGGTTCCACGGAAATTTAGTGATGGTTTAATTTTGGGTCTTGTACAGTAGTGTTGGTGAGTATCGAAAAAGGAATATCGATATATTATCGAATGAGGGAGAAAATACGGTCATACTATCAATCAGCTGTTTTTATCCTTTTTACATCGTCTAGACAGTTCCATCTCTATGGATATCGATTATGAAATATAAAATACTTTATCTTCTATCTCGACGTTTCAATTTGTGATGATATTTTTTATTTTATTTTTGGGGTTGTGACACACACACATTTAGCTGGAATTCGATATTATTAGGCTGCACTTAGGTAACCAATATTGTTATCGATAGTTTTCTTCAGTGCTGGAAAGTACTTTCAGTGCTGTAAGTAAACTGCAGACCGCCAAATTTAATTTAGTTTATTTTAACCAATGGAAAAAAAGTTCAATAAAAAGGTATATTTTAAACAAAAATGGATGCATTGTTAATGGATTATTAATTATCTTTCCAGAGCTCTATATTTTTTTCTGACGTTCATTTTCAACAGAAGTCCTAAATAGTTAAACTTTAAAAATATCTCGTTCTAGTTTTTCATTCTTGTTTACTTAACTACAGTTTATTAGTAACAACTTATTTTATTTGTGTTACCTTATAATTATACATGCTTTTATTTTAAATTCCCAATTTTAATGAATTTTTTATGTAGCCACTTAGCATTTTTTACAATAACAGATGCATTATGCCATTTAATTACAATTAATTGCCAAACATTAACCAATGACAGATATAGTTTACGTATTCCGCTCCCTTTTATGACCTTTTGGGCCACAACAACATAATAGACCGTGTCCTAGGCCGTCGCACTATCACTCCGTTTGATAAATGTATTTTCCCCGCATTATCAACGCAGCCATCTAGGACAACCCTTTCCCCAGGACCAACACTTTTCATCCTCCATCTCCCACCTCCCATTCCCCATTGCCACCACGCAGGATATACACACACACAGGATAACCATGAAGTAGGGGGGACAAACCGAAAGAAGAACAATTTAATTAGTGATGACATGATGCCATTTAATTTTCTTGTAAAAAGTGTAATTAAAAATGTTTGCCTCGCAGCTGCGAACTGGAAGAAGTTGGTAGCTGCTACTAAGGCGTAAAGGATATAAAGGATAAAGGATAAAGGTGAGGTAAACAAGCCCAAAACGATCATATATCGGTAGGTTGGTGATAAATCATATTGCGACTGCCTCCGGCGCATATTAGGCCCTCTAAACGATGAGATAATCTATGGTCGCAGCGACAACAAAATGCTGCCACCGGCAATAAATTTGGAAAATACAAAACATTCTGACAATTTTCCTGGCTTCAATGTTTGTGTATGTGTTTGTTACTCCATCCTGGAAAACACACACATAAACACACACACATGGTGAGAGGACAAAGGCCACAGCAGGACATACAGCAGTCACGTCAACACTTTCAACTCTTTCGGTTGCCTTTTGTTTCGCCCTTTGGCCGTATCCTTTCGGCAATAAAAATTCCGTTTGCTATTTATCTTGATTGTCCCCAAGTCGCCATCGGTATAGCTATATAGTCGGTCGGGTTTATATGCAGGACACTTCAATGTTGGTCGCCGTTGGCTGGCCAGCCAGCCTGCCTGACTGCCTGACTGCCATCCTGCCTGCTGTTGGACATTTTTTGCTTAATGAAATGTACATAAAACTAAATGAAATTAAGTTTGTGGCGTGCTCGTGCCAAGTCGCAACTCCCAAGTTCTAACTTCCAAGTCCGAGGGACACTCTCCGCCGATTCCCATTCTAATTCTCATTCTGTATATCCTAAGCGTTAGCTGCGTGTTTATTACCGCGTCGGGTATAAAATGCAAAACGCGTTTGTCCCTCCGCCCCCCATGTCCTCCAGGAAAAAAGGGGGCACAAAATGGCCGCCAAAACGAACCCTTTTCCGTTTTTCGAGGAAATCGCTGGGGCTCGCCCGCTCGTCCTTTTCGCATTCGAAATTAAAGCAGTTGTACTTTCCGGATGTCGGATGCGGATGTCGGATTGCGGGTGTGTCAGAAACAGGATCAGGATCAGGAGCAGAGGACGGGGCAGGAGCAGGAACAGGAACAGGAGGCAGGGGTTGCTGGAAAAGCTCATAAAGTCGAAATTAAATAATTTGTCTTCTTAATTTTCAAATAAATTCTTCATCATGCGAATAAGGGGAAACCCCAGGCAGCAAAAACAATTGTCAGGCGAAGGATACGCACCCCTCGGAAAAAAGGACACAAGGCCGCTGGGAAAGTGAACTCAGTCAGCCAACCAGAAGCGTGGCGAAATCTCACCAGCATCCATCCCCTCAATATCCTTCGAAGGAAAACGGCAAAACGGCAATCACCCCATCCATCCGCAAGGATAAACACTCGAGAACAAGTTTTGCCGGGCAGGCGGGCAGGCAGGCAGGCAGGCAGGAGAGTTTTATTAAATTCGACCTACGCCATCCCATGAATATCCTTGGGCTCATCCTGTTGCTGTTCCGAGGGCCACTGCCGCCCTCGCGACACTTTTCGTATTGTATTTTTTTAATATGTTTGTCCCTCGGTTCGTAATCGTGTACACCATTAATCCTTATTTCACGGCATTGTCCTTCCCCGCCACGCGCCACCAGCCTCATCTCACTCATCCTTGCATCCCCTCGCACAAGGACAAGTGGCATGTAAGCGATTATCGCAAGGATATCGAGCAGCATCGAGGCCGATGGGGGAAAAAAACAATAAATGTAAAAATAAATAAAAGGGTGTCAATGACTTTTGATAATAGGAATGATTGTCCAAAAAATGTTCAAATAATATTCAATGGGAAGTGCACAGGGAGAAAATATTAGGATTAGTCTTTTTAGGAAGATCTAAGGAGTCTTAAGGACATCTTAATTATCAACATGTTAGATGAAAATTTAAAGAAAGCTTTTATTTTATAAAATACTCCTTACTTCTTTAGAAAAACTGCTTAAAAGTAAGAACTGACTCATGATGAGTAATTAATTGTGAATTAATAAAAAATAATACTATTGTTCATCTCTGTAACTTTAATTCCATGAAATCCATGATTACCTGTGATGATTAATCGCCAGTTGATATCATTTTCCTTCCGGGCGACAAAGACAAATGGAATTTTTCCCCTCAATCTGTTTCGGAGCACATTTTTCCAGTGTCAGTGCTGATGAAATCTCGTTCCAAAAAACCAATAAAGTCCAAAGACAGCTTTTGGCAATCACAAAACGATTTGGCATACACGCACCACCCAACCACCCACCCACCATCCAGCCACTCCACTGTCCACCCCTGAAGCCGCCAAAGTGCCACTACCCGCACTGACTCTATATATCTCTCTTGTCCTTTTCAATAGTTTCAGCACGCTTTACGCTTGGCCTAATTGCCGGATACGGATACGGGTCCGGATACGGTGCTGGATCAGCTGCCAGCCAGCAAGCCTCCACCTCCATCCACCCATCCACTTGAAGTCCGGAATGTTGGACTTTTCGACATATACAAATTTTCGGGCCAAAAGGGGGAGGGAGGGAGGAGGATTGTGCGCAAAATGAAAAATGACAATACGGCGGAGAGCAGGGTCGCACGCACTTTTGCCAGCAGGACTCTCGTTCTATCTCTGTCTCGCTGTCTCTGTCTCTGTGATCCTTTCACATTGCATCCTTTTGATGGCGAGGGTGCGAAACGTTTGAATGCGAAATTAAATGATAAAAGATAGCAGTGACACACGCACAACAAAGAACACAGAGCCGACCCACGCACCACCCATCCAGCCAGCCACTCCGGGGCTGAAGGTCGAGCACCTGTTTTATTAAAAAGCAAATAAGCGAGTTGGTCCAAAACAAAAGGAGGGTTAGGGTAAGAAGAAAGGACCTTACCGCACCGCAGACAGCGAAGAGCAATGCGTCTGAGGCATTGTTAATGGACGGATGATACGGTATGATGATGAGGATATGAATGTGAATGTGAATGGGGGAGGATGAGAGTGAGGGTTGTCCTAGATGTTGGCTGGCTGCCATCCAGCTGGGCAGGATTCTGGGCATGATACACCCTCGTATATTCTGCGCCTGTGGACTGTCAAGTGGTTGGCGTAGCATAATAATTGTGCATATTTGGCTTTTTAATAAAATCTAATCGTCATGGCATCAACAGCTCATGGACACCCCGAAATGTGGAATCGTGCCAGTGTTTTCTGGCTGGAGATCATAGGTCGGAGGCAATGAAATTTTAATTAAATTTACCCAAACAATCGCACCCGAAAAGGGGGAATGGAGGGAAGTCGTCCTGGATTAGTCCTCTCGATATTTGATTGAGCACCACAGATGCCTGGCGATTTATGAAATATGGTTGCAATGACCAATTATCCATGGATTATGGTCTGCAAATAGATATGGTTTGGCTTTAGGGGAAGAGGATACAAAGCACAGACCAAGTGGAATTTAGAAAAGAATATCCTTCATGAAGCTTATGGGGTTTGAAAAATGGCATTCCCCCAAAAATTAATGTACTTCAACATTTTTACTCGATTAAGTACAATTAAATTCAATTTTGGAGCATAATTAAACGGAGTTTTGGGGCTTATGGTGGGGAGTACCTGGAAATGAAAGGGGCAACTGAGGACATCCATCCATCCACACACACCGGATACTGGGGGAAACGTGATGATGCATTTAAGATTCTTCCGATTGGTCATTATTGTCTGGCATTTAATGCCTGGCCTCGTCTTCGGCAGACGGCTTTTTTGATTGATCTACTCATTGACGTGGCTGCCTCATCTCATCCCTGCCCCACTGCAGTGCCTACCTTGCCACATCCTGCCTCCCCCTACCCCCTACCACCTTGTCGACTACTTGTGACTTTCTGGGGAAAACGAAGACGCACGACACAGATGGCGGCAGTCGATAAGCGAATCGAGGGAATCGAGCAAAAAGTGCAATGGCGTTGACAAAATGGATGATGGGCCCTCAAGGTTGTACAAGTGCATTTTTCTTGCCCCATCCCGGGGGGCACAGGAGCTGGAGGGGTCAGGGGGTCGGCCACAGGGCGGCTTGATAGAGTTGTACGGGCGAATAGATCGCGGAATCTTCAAATTTTATGGGAATAGCAGCGAGAATGGCTTATTTGGTTTTGGAAACTGTGGCTGATTAATGGCTCTGATTTAGTTCTTAGTTCACGGCTTAAAGTTTCTAAAAAAAGGTACTGGAATTCATTCCCCGTTAATGAATTTAATATGCTATCCAGGAGGACGACTATTACGTAATTTTTTACCCAAATCATGCTATAAATCATCCAATTTCCATCCGATCCTTGAGCGGAATACCTCAATCGATTTCTAGTTCGATTCCCCACCATTTTGCATCAAAACCTGGTAACAAAATTTTCGATCCCTATTTTTCAAATTTTTCTGATGGACCCCCTTGTGAAATTCAGAATCTCCATTTTGGCCCCAAACCAAGCCCATATCTTGGCCAATTCCCATCCGATCCTTGAGCGGAATACCTTAAACGATTTGTAGTTCAATTCCCCTTCATTCTGCATCAAAACCTGGCAAACAAATTTTTGAAACCTATTTTTCAAAATTTTCTGATAGACCCCCTTGTGAAATCCAGGATTTCCATTTTGGCCCCAAACCAAGCCCATATCTTGGCCAATTCCCATCCGATTCTTGAGCGGAATACCTTAATCGATTTGTAGTTCAATTCCCCTTCATTCTGCATCAAAACCTGGAAATAAAATTTTCGATCCTTATTTTTCAAATTTTTCTGATGGACCCCCTTGTGAAATCCAGGATTTCCATTTTGGCCCCAAACCAAGCCCATATCTTGGCCAATTCCCATCCGATTCTTAAGCGGAATACCTTAATCGATTTGTAGTTCAATTCCCCTTCAATCTGTATCAAAACCTGGAAATAAAATTTTCGAACCGTATTTTTCAAAATTTTCTGATGAACCCCCTTGTGAAATTATGGTTTTCCAGATATGCCTGATCCCATTTTAATATCTTGGTCTATTTCTTTCCCATACTCCTATTAATTATTGGAACCTTTGGGAATAACCGGATCGTATTCCCCTATTATCTCACAAATTAAGTTTTTAACTGGTTTTAAGTAACCAATTTTTCTAATGATTACAAGAATTTTTATGGGCTCTCCTCGCCAGTCTCCTTGTGCTTCCTGAGCGAATAGACGAAACTGATCATCAAAAATGCGCAACGTCCAAAGCGTTTTGCAACTTGCCGCAAAGACGAGAGCAGCAACAGAAGTTGCATGCCCCGGCGTACACCGGAGGTATTCTCCTCAGAGATGGCGAGGCAGCAGCACAGAGGCTGTGGCAATGGCAGGGGGTAAACGTTTCTCAGGCCTGGGATCTTGGGATCTGGGATCGGGAATCGAACCGATCGTGCGTCATATGAATGCCTCGCCTCGAATGTTGCCCCTTCCCCGTCCTCGTCCGCGTTGTCAAGAAACAAATTTGGCGGCTACTCGTTCTCGTTCATTCGATCGTTCGATTTGGGAGCAGGATCTGCCGGAATATATATGTATATATACGCAGTGAGGGGGGTTGGCGGGGGCAGAGACCCAACAGCTAACAACTGCATTCGTTGCAAGTTGGAAAGTCAGCATCAGAGGGAGACAAAAAACAACTTAAAAGCATTTTGCAGTCGAGCCGACGCAAGACTTCATCATCTTTGTTGCCTGGATATAAGTGATGACCAGAGGAGAGGGTGGTGGTAAGGGGGGAGGGGCATCCAAAGGGGGGATGCAACAATTTAATGCTGACGATCTTGCAGTTGTTTTGGCGAACGAACCATTCATTCGTTTGGCCATTTTGCCGCCGCGCCGGAGATAAGAAATTTTCCGATTTGCTTGGCAATTGGCAAAAAACTAGAAAAGCAACAATTTGATTAAGAAATACATAGAAAAAAATATAGTAACATTAGGGGAATGGTTGGATAAAATAGTACAGCTGAGATGGAACTTAAGTGGCCTTGAAAAAATCCAGAAAGAAATCATTATTCTAAGAGTATCTAGAAGAAGTAGTATCTAGAAGAAGTATCTATCTATACTTTTTCTCTTTATAGCTATTCAGTTTGATTTAAATTTGATTATTTAAATGGTATTATCTAGTTAAATATGATACATTACTATATATCCTAAATTCTTAAAAGATATCCTTACCTTTATTTTAATAAAAGATAACCAAATCACCTCACCATTGCATTTTAAAAACTTTTTCCCAGTGCCTTAAGTTTGTTCTCTTTCTGGAGAACCCACGGGATGGTCTTATCAGTGAGCTGAAGAACTCCGGACTCCGGATCGTGTCCGATACCGAGGCTTAGGATTCTCGTCCTGCCGCCTGCCTTAAAAACCAAACATCGGAGATTGTCCATCGGATGGCTTTGTCTTTGTGCCGCCGAGGCGGCTGGTTCGAGGGACATGGAGACGTGGCATGGGGCAAGTGGAGTATATGGAGAGGTGGGGTTACTGGATACTCGGCAAAAACGCACCGAATATCAGGGCCAAAGCAGAGACTGCAAAACAGAAGCGCGCCCGGAATGTGAAAAGTTGGTTCCCATGACTCCATCTCCCTGGGACAAGGCGCTGTTCAAAGACACCGAAATTCGTCGTCTCCATCTTGGCTCGATGTTGCCTTTGTTGTTGCCTTTGTTGCCTGTTGCCCTGGGCCTGGGCCTCGGTTTGTTGGTTCGTGGGTTTGTCTGCCTCGTTTTGTATTGTATTTGTAGCTTCCAGTTTCAGTTCCAGCTCCAGCTCCAGCTTCAGCGGTTCCTCCATCGGCTTGCCACCTTGCCCCTGGCTCACCTCTCCGAGTTGTTCACTGTTTATCAGCGATTTCGAAGCATTCAACATGCTGTTTCAACTAACATAAAAACATATTGAAACATTTGGCATTGCTGGCGATAAGGAGTAATGTGCAAAAAAGTTGGGGAACTGGGGGTTCAAAACACGCAAAGAAAAGTGCCAGGATATTTAAATATTACACAGGTTCTTCTGAGAGGAATTTGAAGCGAAGGATAGAGACTTTTTATATAGAAGTAGTAATAAATCAAAGATTGAAATATTAAAATTAATAATAAAAAAAATATATTAGACAATATAACCTAGTTACTATATAATTTTGGAGCATAGCCACCTTAAAACTTTATTATAACTAAGTAAACCTTATAGTTTCCTTAACTTTTAAAACAAATTATTAAATAAATAACCCTACCTATCAATAACTAACCCCCTCTTTTTTCTCCGTGCATAAATATGCCGCCATAAGCAGGCCCTTATGTTAAGAGTGCCTACGGGTGTATGGAGGATTCGAGAGCGAATCGGATTGGAGGAGACTGGCCCCCAAAAACGTAGCATACTTCTGTGAGCACTCGCGTCTACCTCAAAGCCAAATACTTCGAAAACATTTTCATTACTCCAATTTGTCGTCGTCATCTTGGGGGCTCCTTGGCGGGTGTCTGGCTCGTTGCCTGATTTGATTGTTCCGTTCAGTCCGCTATTCATAACTTTCGGGTTGCAGGGTAATGGGGTGGTGTAGAGGTCGTGGAAAGCGGAAAATCGCTGGTTGCACGCGGCATGCGGCACGCGGCAAGAGCCAAGCCTGCCAAGGATGCTGGCAGGAGGAGTGGTGAGGAGACTCCTCATCCAGGTAATGAGGCCCAAATTACTCGGTGTTACCATGACGAAGGCCTCTTCTTCCCGTTATTAGCCAGTTCATCAAACCGCTTGCCGCCGGCACCTTTCTTTTTTTATTAGTTTTTCTCTTTTTTTGTATTTTTTGTTTGCATTTCATTTTCCCGCTTATGCAATCGAAAGTTTGTCAAGCTCGGATGGCCCGGCATTTGACCTTGTGAGCTATGCCGACAAAAAATATAGTGTGGAAAGGAATGCCGCAGCAAATAAGGTTTATTGATGGAAAATTGATGTTGTTAGCACACAAAGGTCCTGTAAAAAAAAGGATGGAAAATAAAGGATAGAAGGCACAATGCATTTTATTCAGGGACAGGCGGTTTTAAATGTTCTCTCCGATTAAATCTTAAAGATGACTTATTGTTATAGTCTATAATTTAAAACCAAAACATTACTTTCTTAGCCCACAAATTCTTAAAAATGTTGTAGACTTCAATTACATTTTTTTTACCATTTAATTTATTGAAAGCCAAGTTAAAGTCACAATTAAAATTGCGGAAAAATTATAAGCATTCGTGCGATAAGGGCCTGAGAGTATTCCGCATTCGTGATGGGCAGTTATCGTGTTCATTATCTGAAACATGGCCAGGACTTTAGGACTACTTGCATATTCGACACAAATGCCAAACGCGACCAGGCATCAATTTCAACAGCTGCTCTCGGGGATTGGGGGATTCCGCCGGCACTCCGCTGCCACTCCGCCACTTCTCGACTCAGGAACTCCGGCACTCTGGCGTTTCGACAAACGAGGCGAGTGCTGAAAAATGCAAATCAAGTTTCAAATATTTGAACAATAATATTTGTGGAATGCCACCCAAATTACTCACAGACTCGGGGAAAGAGAAAGAATGATAAGAAAAGGGCGGCGGTGGCGGCGGCGAAAGAGAAGGATGTATGGCGAGCGAGCGAGCAGGAATGAGAGGACATCATACATATTTAAAATGTCGCGTGCCGTTAACTTTGAAATGCCAAAAATTAGGGGCAGAAACTGGAACCCCAACCCCTGCCGCCATACATTCTAATTAATAGCGATGGGGCAGGAGCAGGAGTGGAAAGGAAGTGCGGCAACCTCAAAAGTGCGGCATTAGAAGTCGCCTAACCAGATGCTGATCCAGCGATCGGTGGTCCTCCCGTCCGGAGGCCTGTCAACCCAATGCATTATACATATATGCATATGAGGCGAACAGGATGCCCCAACTCCTGCCACTGCCTGCCTGAGTCTGCTGGAAGACAGTCTTTCCTCCATTTGGACAGCTTATCGCTACCAAACAGCTACCGATGTCCGTTGCCTGAGTGCCTCTGAGATCACTTTCCCCTGCCCCTGTCTCTGCCCCTGGCCCGTGTTTCCCAGGCTGAGTTACCTGACCACCGTGGGCGCCGGCCGGAGCTATCGACGACACATTGACAGGACATAATCGGCACACTTGTAGCGGCTTATCTTAATTGCTACTGACCTGCGCAACGTTTCCAGGTTCCAGGCTCCAGGCTCCAGGTCCCAGGCTCCCCATCTGCTGGCTCAGGTTTCTGCCAAGTAAGCCAGGCGGAGGTTTCTCAGGTCTCGGGAGTTATTTTAAATGCGTTTTTCAAGTGCTTCTTTGTTGGATACAGGATTGAGACACTGTCAAAAATAACAGTTAATAATTAAATTTTAGTAAATTTTAAAAAATTTTAAAATTAATGTTATTGTGCATCAGTTTTATTAAAATAATATGGAAAGTGACTCAATAGTTATGTTATGTATTTAAAAAATAATCATTTTTAAATCCAATTTTTGGAAATTTTTTGTTTTTGAAATATTATTTTTGAAAGTTTTCTTGAAAGCCTGTAAGAATTAAAAAAAAAATTGCTTTATAATAATAGTTTTTTGAGTCTTGTAAGTAATAATAAGAGTTTTTTTTAGTTTCCAAGCCTTTAAGATTGAAGTTTCAAAGATTAAAATTAATTTACAAAAGGACAATAAATTCTCTAATTATAAGCCTGATAGAAAGAAATACAGCTTAATATTTTTTTCCTTTTTTTTAGACCCTAGTAATATTAAATTTAATTATTTTAGACCCTAGTAATATAAAACCCTAAGCCCAAAACCATTTCTCTATGTGCCCTTTTGAATTACTTGCACCATGTGTGTCATAATATTTTGCATATTTGTTGTGTGCGCCATTGACGACGGTATTTGTTTTTCTTTTATGGGGTATTGGGTTTTCCTTGTGGCATTTTCCTCCATGGGCGTTTGTGGTCATTGCTAATTAAAGATTATGCGCTGCGCGTGTCCCCGATGCATTCCCCGGATCGGATGGATTCCCCGGATGGCCGCGGATGGCCATCTCGACCAGTTGGGTGGGATTGCGATCCGATCGGGTTGCGTTTTGTGTGCGAGGCCCGGCTGGCCTCGGATATCGAGTGCTCTGTAAATGGTCGTTGGATTGGCTATTGGTTGCGATTGTTGCGGAGACTTTGCTTTTGTTTTTATTCCGCAGAAGTGTAAATTGCGGCTCAATGTGCGAAATTATCATTACCATATCGGGTTGTCAAGAATTTTAACGGCCATTTGTGTGTGAGTATAGGAGCCATTATCCATGTGTATGTGTGATGCTCATGTAAGTGCTCTCAGCGAGTGGATTTACGCGGAATTGTAGACTTTTCCCCCCTTTTGCATTCTCCACTCTTTCCAGTCGTCCACTCTACTGCTGCTACTGCTGTCCACCCATCCTGCCCCCCCATTTTCCTCTCCTGCTGATGGATGGAGCTGCCAGAGCTCTCGCTCTCACTCTCTCTCTCTGTCGCTCACAGGTGGACACCCAATATGGCTATTGAGTTATTCACTTTGACATGCCGGCAGCGGCAGTGGCATTCCACTCCATTGTGAGCCGATGGCCCGGGAGTTGAGCCGAAAACTGCAACTGGAATGCGTATTAGCAATAACAGGGCGCATATTTCATACACATGTGCACTTTTCGTTACTTTACTTGCTTCCATGTTTTATTTTTTTACATGCTCCCCCCCATATCCTTTTTTTTTGTGTGGTTTTTGGGGTTTTTGGGGCTTCTGGGTGTGTGATAGATGGTGTGATAGAGAGGAGGGGGAGCGGCTGTGCGGCGGGCGAAAGAATTATGACAACATTGCATAGTTGGTGAAAGTATTTTGTATGCGGCAATTAGGAGCGACCTGGCGGTTGCATGCTCGGCCACCATTACAACGCCCCCCTCCTCTCGCCGTTCTGCTAGTTACTTCCCTCCCCTGCCCCCACTGTTCTTATTCAGTTGATTTTAATTACGCCCCTTTTGGTAGTACACGCACATTTTTGGCCAATTTCAAGGAGCTACGGCTTAAGGTCAGCTACGGCGAGTCCTGCGGCAGAGTCCAACCCTTGGCAAGATGTCTGCCGGTGCCACTGTGCTGCTCGCTCGCACAGGAACAGGAAACCGGTTTCTGCACACACACACACTCACACATACACAAGCTCAAGCAAGGGGTTCAAACCTCTTTGCATGGGGCGGAGACTTGAGCTGCTGCTGCTTCTGCTGCTGCTGGTGTTGTTGTTACTTTCTCTTATCTGATGGCAATAAGGCTGCGCCTCTCTCACTCGCTCCGCTCTCTCTCGCTTGATATGTTGCACGAAATGAATTGTTTGCCTTGCGAAATATACATCACGCCACCGGTCTGAAGTACACTACAGTTGTCTCGCTCCAACGCAGACAGTTGGAGTGGGAGCTGCCGAATGGGGGCCAAACCGGGGGGGTGGTGGCTTTTGGGGGTGTGGGGGACAGAGAGGGCTGGACTTCTTCCGACGCAGCGTAAAGTTTTGGCAAAATGTTGCAATTGTTCTGGCCAGAAACTGATGGGAAATGGTGTAGAGTGGGTGGATGGGTGGTCGAGTGGGTGGTATAAATCTCTCTTTCTCTCACTCTCACCCCATTGCCATTCTTTGTACCTTTCTCCATCTTTCTCTCGCTCTCTCTCTCTCTCTTTCTCACACCCTGTAGATCCCTATGGATAAAGCAAAGCATTGAAATCGATTCAGCGAAGTGAACTGCATTTGCGGCACTTGCACTTGAATGCATTTTAAAGCGAGAGCATATTTTTCCACCAAATTTCAACAATTTGAACAATTCCATCCCGCCGGGCAATGCCTCGTCCGTTTTGCGCCGTTATGAACTGCATACACATATCCCACGTACATATCTTTCTACATATGCGATTGCACCGACATGCCGTGCTCTCTGTGTGTCTGTATGTGTGTGTGGATTATTAACCAAATATTTTATATTCATCTCTGGCCAGCGTCCATCTCACTGCTACTCTGCTTCTTGCTTTTTTTCACCGCATTTTCATGCCGTATGAATGTTCGTCCTGTCCGTCTATGTACGCCCGTATGTATGTATGTATGTGTGTGAGAGAGCCTGTGAGAATGTGTGTGGGTGGTGTACAGTGGATTCCCTTTTAATTAACTCAATTTCATGGCATTTTCTCCTCTCCACGGTAAAATATTTTTTGTTTTTCATGTTCTGTTTTTTTTTTTTTTGTTCTCTGCCCATACACATATTTCATATCCTGGCCAGGCTGTGATGTGATGTGGTAATAAGTTGCATTCCGCTGTGAATTTACAATAATTGAACACCAAACAATAAATGAGTCCGTAGTCCATCTGCATTATCCGTACGAAAAAATGAACCCACAATGGGATACTACAAATAAATAAATACCACACTCGTATCCGGGCGTGCAAATATTTCGGTTATTCATACAATCTACCTTTTCAACAATTTCATAATTAATCAGTGCTATCGACGACTGTCGGGTTCATTTGCACTCCGAGTACAGTGAAAGTTGGAAAGTATCTCTTCGATAGGGTTTTACGGTTTTCATTTTCAAATGGATTTATTTTTCAAAGTTTTAATAAATAAGGAATGTTTTCACTTTATTAAAGAGGTTTAAGTTACAAAAATTACAAAGAAAAAAAGAAATTAATCGATAATTTTGGCATTTGTAGCATGCTTTTCAACGCCATCACTCATACGCAGTGTGGCCAAAGCTGTTCTTTTTCAAAGTTCAAACAAGTAGTATAAATTTTCGGATTTTAATAAAGAAAAGAACCATTTTTTTTAATATATCGTTTAATAAATGCTTTGATTTTTAGTTTTCTTCAAATAAAGTATAAAAGTACCTTTAATCTTTAAAGTTTCAAAGAAGCAGCTTATGGACTTCCATAATCTTATAATCTTTAAAAAGAACCAACTATTTTCGACCTAAACATATTTTATTTCACCACAACCCTATTTATATATTATTTTTAACTTTTAAGAGATCCAATCCCATCCCGAGATTCATAAATAAGCTAACCCCACTGATGGCAATCCGCACTTAACTAACTCCTCTGACCAACAAACTTTTTAAGAGCAAATTAAATTTGATTGCGCGGAATATTCCTAATACAGTTTGTTCATCCTTGAATGCCTTCCTGTCCCCCATTTTGAAAGTCGAGAGGCAGCTACCGCCTATCTCTATCTGAGAGGCCTAAGTCCTGAGCATCCTTTGCCAGGTCAAACTAATAAACTTTCCTTTTTGCTTTTTTCCTTGGCACTCCTTGGTGTGCCCGAAGAGAAACCTCATTTTGCCCAGTGGGGCGTCGTCCTTTGTCTTGGCCCCATCTAATTGCTGTTTAAAGGCCTTTGTGGCGTCCCGGATCCTTGGTCCTTCGAGCCAAGTGCAAATGCAGCAGCTACCAACTTCAAGTCGGTAGCATTTTTGTGAATTATTTTCCCATTATGAGCAGATTAAGTTTATTGTGCGGCCATTGGCAGGAGCGTAGAGAGTCCTGGCAACGCGGGGGGAGCTGGCGGGGCTAAGGGTTGAAATTGTGGAGGGTATAGAGGGTGGTGGTTGGGTCGGTTGGTTGGTTAAAATCAACCCGACTTGTTCTTGGTCGGAGCTCTGGAAAATTCACTCCCCCAGCTTTGTTTTTGAGGTCCTGGCAGGAAGGTCCTGGCAAAATTGAAAGGGACACGAAAAAGGGGCTAAAAACGGTAAACGGAGGTAAAGTATTTTAACGCGGTCTGAATTTCAAAAGTTTTGCGAAGGCACAACCGCTCCCGGGCACACGAAAATGGAAAATATTGTCTACACACACCTGGAGTGGAGTCGAGTTGGGCGACCAGGTGGGTGTGGGAGTGGAATATCACTTGAAATTCCCGACAATTCCCTTTGAAGCATTTCGCCGTTTGTACGCAAAATGTTGTTTCATAATTTTCATTCTGTTTTTGTTTAACGTGTAAATTAGAAAATACCTCAAATTCAAAAAGGGAATACAGCGTACCAGGGAGTAACAGGATATTTTACACACATTAATTAGAATATCAATGGAGCACATTGTCCCCCCCTCCCCAACTCCTACTACAGCGTGTGTGTGTGTACAGGAAATGTCACCTTATTTCGAACCGAACTACAAGGACTCCCACGGCAGATGACTTGACTGGGCACAGACAAATAAATCACGGAGCCAAAAACGCCACACAAAACTGACATGACCGGACCAACCTACCAGGAAAATCCCAAAAAGGAACTCAAACGAAAGGAACTGAAACGGAAGGGAAACCAACCAGATGCACATGCAACCGCATTCGACTCGAAATGAACCCGATAGAGAGGTTCCACCAGAAGGCAACGGACAAGGGATGGCGGGATGGCAACTCTCGGTTTGTGGTGGGCTGGAAAATGATGTATGGATTTTTTAACGCCGCTGATTGTCTGCGCAATCGCCATGGAGCCACATGGAGCCAGATATCCTCCCAGCTATCGAACAGTAGCCCCCGGTTGAGAGGCATCCATTGCATCCCGTAATCGGCGCCGCATGTGGGGATCAATGGACGGAATGATACCGCATCGGACCAACATGTGCTCGAAACATGTTAATTTTACGTTAATTATAAAAATTGATTTCTGCCTATCTGTTGGGAGGATCTCAGGCAAAACTAATATTTCGAAATGGTATTAAAAAAAATAAATATATTGGACTTGTTGGAAGAAATATTTCACAAGGAAGTCAATGGAGTTTACTAGATAGAGATGTTACCTTATAATCCCTCAAGATATCTTAGCTCAAATTATTTTTTAATATTTAACTAAAGACCTTTTAATTCTATTTATTCAATGCCTTCTTAACAGCCACCAATTAGCAGCCAATAGCATTGGATCGAATTTACGAGCTGCACTCGGGGCTGCCAAAGTACGTGACGTAACGGCCTCCTCAATTTATACCTCCATCCACCCATCCATCCATCCATCCATGCATCCATAGAGTCATCTAGCCGTGGTGCAAGATTTTCCGCTTTTCCCCAAAGACTTGTAGATGGGAGAATGTTTTTATTTATATTTTGCGGCCAGTCACGCACATTCGCCGGCCATAAAGTGTCGTCGAGTCAAGTCAAAGTTCCCCCAAATTGGTAGGGCTCTCTTGCCCCATTCCTGCCACTCCAAAAATATATCCACGTGCCACACACTCTCCACACTCAGCACACTCCCGCACCCGCACCCGTGAGCATTCTTTTATTATTGTTTTC